>NC_136411.1:264931439-266296439 GCF_051521515.1 Lactuca serriola
TCCATCGTGACCCTTGCCACACTTCCCACAAGTGCGACCCTTCTGGCTCCCTGGTTTGGGATCAGCGGGCTTGGCCCGCTTGGCTGCTGGCTGAGACTGTGCCGGTCGCCGATCCCTCCCCTGAGACTCCGCCTCCTCCCTGGCCTGAGTCTCCAGCTCAATCTCCCTCTTCCGGGCATTTGCCTGAAGCTCAGCAAATGTCCGGTATGAGGAGTTCACCGCGAACTCCCGAATTTCTCGCCTAAAAATACTCAAATATCGGCTCATACTTGCCTGCTCAGTGGACACGTGCTCAGGGCAGAACATCGCCCTCTCATGGAACATCTTGGTGATCGCTGTAACTGACTCAGTACCCTGCTTGAGGGTCAGAAACTCCTGTGCCAAACGCTCCCTCTCCACCTGGGGAACGTACTCTTCTCGGAATATGGCAGTGAACCTCTCCCAGGTCATTGCCGCAAGCTTAGCAGGCGTAAAATGCGCCGTCACAAACTTCCACCAGTCCTTCACTCCCAAGCGAAGCTGGTTTAGCACGAACCGAACCTTCAAATGCTCAGGAGATGAGCAAGTGAAGAAACACCCCTCTATATCAGAAATCCATCTCATAGCTGTCACCGGGTCCTGGGTCCCATCAAAATCTGGTGGTTTTGTGTTGCTGAACTCCCGGAACAGCAATGCATCACCACCTTGCGGCCTCGCGGCAGCAATAGCTGCGGTGGCCGCTGCAACAGCAGCCTCAGAAAGAGCGGCATAACGCTCATCAAAGGTCTCAATTAGCGTGGTCTTAATAGACCCGAACATCTCTGGTATCTCTGCCCTAATGGCCGCAGCCACCTCCTCGTGGATGATCCGGCGGATCTCCTCATCACTGGTATCACTGCTCTCAGGCATCAAACGTGTCCTCACCATGATCTACCTCTGAAATACAACATACGAAAAATTAGAACCCCTTCGAGCATACTCACACTCGACAACTCATTCCTCCTTGATCCTTGGTATTCCAAAGATTCTTACTTGGGCTGTACACCGCTCCGGTGCTTTTAGTAGTGCGGGCCCAATACTACTCTCCGCACCGTCTCAGAATACACCCCAAGTCCTCCTCTTCGGATCCCAACTTCCAAGTACTCTATCATGTACATGTTATTCTCTAATAGATCCCTCATAAGCCTCTCGCTGCTACCTACTCACTCTCAAGCATCTCATAGCAGATCACCACTTCCTAGGCTAAGGCATCACAGATCAGGCCACTCTAGTCCTAATAGGAATACTTAGCCTACTCTAACATGCGAATACATCATATCAATACCAATAGCACATAACATGAGGGTATTTTAGGAAATCACCGTTCGGGCGCGGACTGATCGTACACACAACTCTGCTCTGCGTTTCTTTTCAAAATCTTTTACTCTTTTTCAAAATACTTCTCAAATCCTCAGTTTGAGTTCAAATACGCCCGAAGGTGTACTCCAATCCCTCAAACCAAGGCTCTGATACCAACTTGTAACACCGTGAATTTCAAAATAATTTTTCGCAAAATATAAAAACATTTTTCATTTAATTTTCATAAACATCAAGTTTAAATCTTCAATTCACATCATACAAAATCCCAAGATCATATCACATAAAAATCCCTTGCGTGTGTACAGATCAAGCCGGCGCCTTCCCACGGTCATCACTAGCACCTGAAACAAACAACACTAACACTGTAAGCACAAAGCTTAGTGAGTTCCCCAAAATACCACACATAACACATATTAGCCACTCGAGGCTATAACTCTGTGGGTCCGTAGACCCTACTCTGTGAACCCACTGGTTCTAACTCTGGGAACCTTACGGTTCCAACTCTATAAACATGCACAACATAAATCACATAGACATCATGCAGTACAACACATAACATACACATACTCTGTCACATAACTCTGATTACCTACTCAAGGTAAAGTATAGTGAGAAGACTCACCTCGTATATCTCAATAACCCGCGAATCCTGGAAATCACTCGTGCTCGATCCTCCGAGCTATAATCCTCCTATAACATCATACATCTCTAATTAACACTTTTACCACTAAGGTTGACTACCCCTATCAAGTCAACACTGGTCAACTCTGGTCAACGGTCAACGGTCAATTTTGACCGGACTCGGCGAGTGCACTAGGGCGACTCAGCGAGTCTATACGTATTCACCAACTCTCTAGGATTCTCTTTTGACACGTCGAGTACTCCCCTGACTCGACGAGTTCCACCTGGCATGAATCGCGGGGCCACCACGACTCAACTCGCCGAGTCTCAAGAACAACTCGGCGAGTTCCAGCTCGACTCAGTCCATCTGTCAACCCTCTCTAACTCTCCCTGACTCACTGAGTCAACCCATAACTCGGCAGGACCACTCGCTGAGTGGTTAAGGACAATCTTCATGCTACTCGCCAAGTCTGTTCTTCAGACTCGGCGAGTCCATGCCATGCATCAACTCAAGCTAGCTTCTGAGGTCAGATCCGCTCCATCCACTCATAGATCTGGCCCTCCTAAGCTCATTCATCACGTAAAGTTCATGTCTTGGTTACCATACAACACCTACAAGGCTCTTTTTGGAGAAATGACCTCTAAAATGGCAACCCTAGCCTCCAACCCAAAAGGAAGGACATAAAGCATGACATTAGGGACTCTCTGGACCTACTAAGGTCCAGATCGAAGCACCATATCCCCATGGGACCTCTCACACTTCAAATACAAAGCAAATAAGGCATGAAGAAACCCTAGATTTGACCATATCAACAAAAATACGGAAATAAGCTCTGAATGATACCTCAAGAAGCCTCCTCTGATGAAATGAAAGTAGATCCAAGCTCCCCAACTCTTCTAGCTTGACTTTCCTATTCCTTTCTTGCAAAAACACACAAATTTGGTGAACAATGGCCTCTTATCTCACTCACAAGAACCCTCAGCTGCTTTGGTGCTCTCAAGATCAAGGTAGCCGCAATGAAGGGCCATAAGGTCCTTTAAATAGGGCTTAGGACCGGGAAATTAGGGTTTCATTAAACAGCGAGGACTCGCCGAGTCCATTTCTTGGACTCGTCGAGTCCAGGCACGAACCCGCGTCCTGAACCGCGATCCTACTCGGCGAGTTTGAGCTCCAACTCGCCGAGTCCCCTCACAAAACTCCAAAAATATAAGCATAAAAGATACCTGGAAATCCGGGTTGTTACACTGACGGTCCATTAGGGCCCAAGAATCTAGGATCCAAACAGATGGTCCAAACCCGAAGCCCAATGTCCGAAACCCATCCTGGCTGATTACGCAGGGCGTACTTGCTTAATGGATTGTACGTTACGCATACTAGATTATAGGCCCAACATACTACCCTATAGACTCACTTCTGCCATTAAGCACTTAATGCTTTAAGTCATAAGTTCAAACCACAGATTTGAGTCCCACATAATGTCTAAACCCATAAAGTCACTGACTTGGTGACTTTGCGTGCCCCCAATAAGACCAAATAACATTCTACTTTCCTGGAATGAAATCAAGACCACTAGATCTCATACTTGGGACCGAAATGAACAAAAACTCACAAATGGTAGATCTAAGAGATAAATGATCAACTTCAAAACTTTAGACCTTCATCAAGCTGAGAATGAGTCCTAAAATCCAGATCCATAAGCTCCTCCTTGATTCCCATCTTTGCATCAAGCACCATCTTCTTGAAAATGGGCCAAACACTCCAAAAATGGACTTCATAAGCTCAAAATGCCACCATGAATGGTTAAAGATGATTTCTAGGGTTTTAGAGGGTGGTGGCTAAAGATATTAGGGTTAGGTTATGAGATTGGGAGCTTAAATAGGGCCCAAGACCCTAAAATAGGGTTTTGATCTGACTGGCGTACGCCCAACGTAATTCTGGTACGCCCAGCATACTCCGAAAACATTCGCGACCATCCTGGTCAGTACGTTCAGCGTACTTCCTTCTTCACTAGTACGCCCCGCATACTCCTTTTATATGCCCTGTGTACTCGGTTAAGCCTGAAAACCACGAAACTTCCGAAGGCCATAACTTCTTCGTTATAAACCCGATTCCGACGACCCTTATATCCATGGAAAGGTGATGTGAATCCCTACACTTATATTAACTCATACCTTCCTTAAGACCTTCTGAACAAAAGTCCATTTTCCACAAAATCCCGAACTACCACTTTATCGAAATACCCCTAGACTTCGAAACAAAAACCGAACACCCAGGTCACATCTAATACATCACCCGCACCAAAATGGGCCTATATCTTACCTTTTTTAAAGTCCTAATCCTTATGATGACCGATCTTCGGACCACATCCTCATATTAAGAATCGATTCGGAATAGGATGTTAGAACTCTCTCACACTTGAATTAGATTTCAACCTCGAAATATGTCCTTCCTTCCCAGTACATCCAACAATATGATCCATACCTCCATGATCTGGAATAAATACAACCTCTCCAAGGCAATCGATACCACCTCTAAAAGGACCTTCCAACCTGAAAAGGAACGAATCTAAAACCCTTTAGAATAAAACCACATCTTACCAATAATGGCAACTCATTCTTAGCCCAACTAATACCGACACCCGACATTCTGAGGGACACAACTGTTACCCCGATCAATCAGTGGCCGATAAGAGGCAAAATGACCCAACCACACCAGACTCTCTTCAATCCTAATTATCTCGATGTTACCAACTGAATGAATTTGCTTAACCTAACCAAATGCCGAACGCCTACATTCGGGATACTGGTTTCCTGCCCGGTTGCTGAACCGACTAGCAACCACACACTCGACCCACGTGACCTCCGAAGCGACCTCGGCTAACAGTATTTGCCCTACCTCCACTCATGACTTCGTCAATCCTTCTAACACATCTAATCATCATAACCCGACAACCTGTCACCACTGAATCCAATACAATAGTGCGCGCTACCCGAAGACGGTAGTCTTTCGTCATTCCTAGTCTCCTTCGTCTTGCCGTTTCCTGATTCCAACATGTCGTGGCCCTATTATTGATGGAACCGGACTGAGACACATCATGATGGCTTAAGCTACCATCGAACCAAACCCATTTATTACCCTGGTATCCTGCATTTGATTCCCTTGGTATCCATATGCTCCCAAATCTCGTCTCACATAAACAAAATCCACAACTGAACATGAGCGAACCCCGATTCAGAATCCTTTCCGAAACGTGTCAATACCCCGCTACTACCTCGAGGTCCATCATGCACCATAACTTCCGACATCCCTTACTTTATCGATAAATAGATACCCTTAGCCGATACCCAAGACTACCAGTCTCGCACTCGGTCCAACCACCAGGTTCTCAAGAGATCAGATATCAGGTCTATCCAGCCGTAGCCCTACCGTATCACGTGCCACTTATCCATAATATCGTGCAACTAAAGGTCCAAACCATTGACTCAACAATCTCTACCAGTTCCATTCTGAATTCCCATAACCGTCCAGGCTTGTCTACGGATAATCGATTGAATAACCACCTCCGGTCCTGATTCTATAAAGTTGTGGCTTCCCCACAATCTTGCGAATTGGTCTATCCTAGCCTCAATCGTCTAAAAGAATTCATGAATAGTATGGCTCCCCCGTAGTCGTACAACACTTCCCATGCTATTTGACAGATAGTGAATTCTATGGCTCCCCCTTAGTCTTACAACACTTTCCACATTATCCGACTACTAGTGAATGCTACGGCTCCCCCGTAGCCTTACAACACTTTCCATACTATCCGACTACTAGTGAATGCTACGGCTCCCCCTGTAGTCTTATAACATTTTCCACACTATCCGACTGCTAGTGAATGCTACGGCTCCCCCGTAGTCTTACAACACTTTTACCCTATCATGATCCCTGTCCATAGCCATATCACTCATCTATCACTCCGAACTCATCTTAATGTTGATCGTCCACACGGTCTATCCTCCCAACTGAACTCAAATACTGAATGGAACTCTACCTGGTTCCCTCCACCAAAGCCTACTATATGACGTCAAAAAGACGCAATCCAGATGTTGGGGAGTTTCCCGAACACCATCCCACGATATCCTATATTCAGTCAGCCCCTAAGGCCACCTTTCCTCCCTAAAGGGGAATATGAGACGCATCCTCGTCTCACACTTGCTTCTATCCTGGATATCTGAATGACTCTCCCCCACTTAGATTCAACTAAGTCCGCTCAACATATGAGAATTGAAGGATTCCCAAACCCTCTCTCGTTCCAATGATTAATATGCTGACCGCCGATGCTTAACAAAGCTTGAACACCATGAATAACCCTTCCAAAACAAAACGATTCCCGAAAAACAACTACTACTTCTTGAATCCCAACAATGCCAATAACTCTAGCTGCTCAAACTGATATCATACTCAGATCTCGGAGTCTAAAGGTCGGATGCTCCAATCAAAACTTCAGCAACAACTCTCTCTTCCTTTGACAACCCGGAAGCCTTTCCAAACATAATATCTAAGGTTACTGGAACCTAGTCATAATTCCTTCGTACAAACCCTTGAACTAACCCCGACCATACCCAAATGACACTCGAACAACGGACAATCTGCGATATACAAGGAGACAACCCCGTAATATTCCACCCAAATTCATGGCATGCAGATGGCATATAACTCTTCTTGAAGGTACATACAACTCAACCTCAACCAGAGATAACCATGATGCACTATTCATGCTGATGAAAATAACCGCTACTAAATACAGTCAAAGCTGGTAGGGAGGCAAAAGGGTACATACCTCGCACTCTTACCTGTCGAGGCGCCGATCTCTCCTGTCTAATCTTGAAAAGTGCCCCCCCTCTGTTGGGGCTCCGACTCTACCCTCTCATCCATTGGTGATCCTCAAAATAGTCAGAGCCGATGCACTCCCCGCTCCTCTCTGATCATCAGGCGGTCGAACTCCTTGTCACCCTCCTGATCACAACAAATATAATGGGCTTGCCTCCTGTAGGCAATCCTGCTGGCGTGGCGAATCATCCTACACCAGTAGCAACCCAACCCTTGGAGCGACAAACCCCATCGTACGGTTCCCCGCACGCACTGCACTGACTCCAACCCTGTTGACCTCTTAGACGTTGCTCTAGGTCTTGGGTCTCTTCCCGAGACCCTTCACTAAATGCACATGACCTAAACCCGTATGCTCTAGGTACTCCAAATCGATCCTTCGCCCTCGAGCTCTGGGACCCATATCATTCAGGGTCACACCCTGACTCACTCACTAAGTCAATCGTCACGACTACACTGCAATAGCTGGAGCAATCTCTGCTCTAACTGGGCTACAAACTATCCCTGAGACTTGGTCTACAATATCGAATATGAAATAAATCACACAATCCTTGTTGCCTGATCTAAGGCGAACTCAAAATCCTTGCAGTCCTCCCACTAACTGACTCACCACTAGAGCCAGGACCAAATCCTGGTCCTCCCTCATGGGTGCTCATCCTCATCTGGAAACACAGTCATCTCCACTATGAGAGTGTAACCAAGAATCCTCCATCCCATAAGCTTATTAGATTCTCCAAGACTCTCACTTATTCAATTATGGATCATGTGCTTTCAGTAGTATGATCCCATACTACCTTCCATACCTATCCATACTTTCCTCAGCAATCCTCCCGAATCCTCTAAGTCACCTACCCCACTGATGCACCAAATATCTGCTAAACAGCAGCACGATACTCACCGAAGCAACTCCTAGGCTCCCCCTAGGTTCCTAATCTCAACGAACCGTCTCACTAAACTCACTGGAGTATATCCTAGGCTTTCCTAGGTTCCCAACCTCGCCCTACCATCAGCTACTGAAGAACTCCCCATGATTCCAGCCATCCACCTCCTGGATATCGTCATATCCACTTAGTGGCTGACTCTTATCACTCAAGAGTTCCACAAAGCACAAAGCAAGCAACATTTGTGCAATAGCACTCCGATCCAAAGAAATGCCATAGGACGTTCACCCCACATATCACAACTCGTGCTATCCACATCCATCTATCCTCACTGCCGACTGCCTTATGCATGCAAATTATACACAGAACAGGATCCAATAGACTGTCGAATAATACACTCTACCCTAGGACCACAAACATACGAGGAACATGAAATAAGGCCAAATCAATTATTCTAAGGCTATAAGATCCTAACCGTATACAATTTTAAAAGCATACACCTAGCTGTTACCAATATCAATAATCATTCTTATTCTAGCATGTCATACCATATCAGGCCAATCTATCGCTGACTACTCAACACTAGCATGCAAGTCTACCATCTCATATATCATATAAAGGCACCTCTCCTAGCCCTAGGTAGCATGCGATTCTCAGATTCATAAATCAAATCATATCAAATACATATATGGGTATTCTGGGGAAACTTACTTGAGCTTGGCTAATTGCATGCACCACACCCTTTCTTGTATTAGACACTACAAGAAAAAGACCCTTTTATGACGCGCAAACCACGACACTCATTGATTTATGTTACGTAAAAGAGAGTGACATTAAAAAAGAGTCGTCTCTTCAAAAAAATTAAGGATTTAGGTCATGCATTATTGTGTGCCCTTAAATTAGTGTCTAAACAAAAAAAAAACACGGAGGGCACATGTGTGTCATCTAAGGATGTCGCTTTATAAATTTTAATGGAACGCGCGTTCATCCTTTAATAACAGGGGGAAATGAAATCCTAAAAAATTAAAAACCCCGCTTTTCTTCCATCTTTTAGGGTTTCCATGTAAACCCTAGACATCATTTGCAGGTTTCGTTCTGTGATCAATTTGTTGCTGTTCGGGAAGGAATAACGAATTCATCCTCTCCATCAGCCGACAACCTTCACTCTCTGCTTCTCCTTTTCTCTGTAAACCCTAGACCTCATTATGCGGCTATAACTCTTCCCCCCTTTCGTATTTTTGGAGTTTGGCAGCGATATAGTGGTCAACGATGTCAACTATCCTCTTTTATCTACCATTTTCTCCCTCTGAGACATTAAATACACGCCATCCCAAAATTGGAAGAACTAGGGCTTTTGTGCGCTGGATCTCACAGGAAACAGGTTTTCCTCGTCCCCACCCTCACCCATCCAAATTCCTTCTTCTTCAAATGATTACATGTTCTCACCTCTCAACCGTACCTGAATGGATATCTCTGTCTCTCTTGTATCTATTCTCCCAATATCTCTCGTGCTTTCCTATTTACAACTAAAGTTTGAGAGCGAAAAGAAAAAAGAAAAGATGTGCCTTTTCTTCCTCTTTCTTCCCCTTTTCTTCCTCTGGTTCGATCACAACCCTTCTTCTCATTTCTTATTATTTCTTTTTTTTTTCGATTTGCAGGTGAGAGTGTGAGGTGGCGTTCGAAGGTTGTCAAGGGGTTGTGAGGAGATGATGGCTGGTGATTGTTCGGTAATGGAGAAATAAGGGTGTGTTTGTGTGACTGATTAACAAATTTCAGCAAACTCCAAGTGCAGAAGCCCTAAAATTTTAAGAAACTTTAAGATGGAAAAGGGAGAAAAGAAAAGAACAATGTATAGAGAATAAGGAAAAAGAAACGAAGAAATAACTAAATCCATCTTCGATCCCAACCAGATGTATGTAAGATTTTCTACACTTTTTATTTTTTGTCCCAATGTTGGCTGGATTGTCTGATTTAACATCTAACTCGAGACCAAGAAAAGCAAGCAACAGCAAGCACAAATCATATCCATAGAGAGACGGCGCACAATCAGTGAATGCTGCGAATCTCATATCTTCCTGGAGTCCTCTTCCCGTAATAACAACAAAGATCTGCTTTCGCGTTGTTCCTGATCTTAGCCTGCTCCGTTTGAATAGTGAGTTTATCATATTTTCTAGGACTTGTATTCATCCCGATTGTCACTGATTTGAGATTTTATCGAGAATTTAAACTGATTCAAAAGATGTATTTTCGTTTTAGCATGTGAGTGCAGAAGAACTTTAATCGCACTCATAAATCTTGTTGTCTTCTCAGGCTTTTGAGATGCCGATCTCAGGTACCTCTTTTGATTTTTGAGATGCCGGGATTGTTTAAATCAAATCTTCTAACATTTGATGTTGTTGGCTGTAATCCATGGACATAACTAGGGTAGCTCAATCCGTTCATATCCACAACTTTTTTGATCTGGTTGTCTAATAGATTAAACTATTATCCTTTTTCATTGGTTAATTGATTTGACTTTTTGACAAGCTGATTCTTGCTACCATTCTTGCTCTCTTCTTAACCTTATAAAATCAAGGGGCATATTATATCCCTTTCTCCATGCCTTATTGGCTTATTTTTTTTTATTCATATCTTTTGTCTGTTGCACTTTCGCAAGGGTTTTTTTTAGTCTTCTCTACTTACTCTATTTCCGTTGAGGTTTTGTATTGTTTCTTTTTTCAGACTAAGAAAGTTTTCCCTACTTAATTTGGTAAATCGAAACAATATTGATTAAATGTCATTGAAGATGTGAAATGAGTTTGTTGGATTACTTGCTCTAGGTTACTCGAGTTTACATGAAGCTAATATGACAATGTAATAATATCAAACTAACACAATGGAACCATGGTTGTGTTTATTCCTGTATCTCTCTCTCTCTCTCTCTCTCTCTCTCTGTATAATTGATCTAATAAGATCACCTCACTCTTTTCTTATGAAGAAATTTATCATCTCTCTATAGTCTATGTCTATATACATAAGACTTGACACAACACAATGGCATTGCTTTGTGTCTAGTGTGCATTGAGTGGACTGATGTCAATTGGATAAAATTGTAATCTTTTTTTTTTCACGTGTAACAAACACAACCTTAATTATGGAAGTTCTCATTTTACCATTTGGATTTTTTTCCACTTTTGGGTTTATATTTTTGTAATGGTGAGTGGATGCCTTGTTTCCTTGGCTAATCGGTTTTCTTGTTTGTAATTGTAGGACTGCGTGAGAAGCATAAACAAGAACTCGAGAATATGACATTAATAACACAACCTTTCAAAACATTGAAGCTTTTTATAGTGGCTGTTCTTCATTATATAACAAGATCACTGGTATACCTTCTGACACATGTTGTCTGGCTTATGCTTTTTGTCACACTCACAATTGCAGCTGGACTCTTGTTTCTGTCTGTGGATGGTCCTCATGGAATGGTACTTCTTATTGCCTATTACTTACATTAGGCCATTACAACTACATATTTCTGCAGTTTTATTTGAAATAATGATGTATATGAGTTCTCTCAAATGAAAGCTTCTATTGATCACGAGATCATCCATAAAACCGAGTAAATACCATTTTTTGGTCTCTATTTATTGATCTTTATTAGTTGTTTTCCAAGAAAAGCATAAAATCAAACCAAAACCAAAAATCAGTTGTACATTGATCTTCAATAGGTATTCTGTTTGTTAACAAATTCTTTGCCTATGATTCATCGTACTCAAAGTTCCTTCAAATTATCGATGAGGTTGTAAGTTCCTTGGTTTTCATGATTATATGTTACATATTAATATATAATGATGAATATGTGATACATGTGTTCTTGTAGCATGTTGAAGAGCTTATTGAATATGCAAGGTTTGGACTGTGGTGGGTAGCTCTTGGTGTTGCATCTTCCATTGGTCTTGGTGAGCTCAATCAACTTTATCCCCATTATCATTTATTATTATTATAATAATAGTTCAATAGCTAATTTAATAAAAAAAATAATACTTCTTCAGTGGCTAAATCAATAAAATGGTGAAAGTACAAGTGTTGTTATGTATTTTTCCCTTTACATAATTATATTCTTGCATTTTCATTTATTATGTTCTTTTTTGGAAACCAAAGTTTTTAAAGTTTTGTTAAGTTGTATTTGTAATTAATTGATCAGGGTCTGGGCTGCACACTTTTGTTCTATATCTGGGTCCCCACATTGCTTTCTTCACAATAAAAGCAATGCAGTGTGGTCGGGTGGATCTTAAAAGTGTTGTTTATGATACAATAAAGTTAAACAGAAGCCCTACATGGCTTCAAAAGGATTGTTCAGAGTTTGGGCCTCCATTGTTTTTTATCCTCTCAAGGTGTTCAGGTTCCACTTAGCAGCATTTTGCCTCAAGTACAAGTAGAAGCTATTCTTTGGGGCCTTGGAACTGCATTAGGAGAGCTACCTCCATATTTCATTTCTAGAGCAGGTTTCTTATACTTATTCTTATTTTTATTTTTTTTCCTTTTCGTATATTGCTATTCCCTTCTCAAATTTCTTTTTTTCCTCATTAAGTGATACACTGATAAAGTGCTATCTAGATAAATGATGTTTGTGAAAACATGACAGAAAATTATTTGAATATTGTTTTAAAAATGACAAAAAATGTACAATTTTTTGCAGCAAGTATCTCGGGTGATAAAATGGATGTGACAGAAGAACTGGACGCTTCCTCATCAGAGAATAATGGAGTTGCTTCAAACTTCAATCACATGAAGCGATGGTTCCTTTCACATGCTCAATATTTAAAACACAGCTCCTTTACAAAATTTGAGTCATAGTTTTTTAATAATAGTGTTATTGTGTTGATTTAACAAAAGTGTTGGTGGGTTGATTGGTATTTTTATGCATATTTGATTAAATTAATTGATCAGGGTAAGTATCTCTATATATTCTTGAATCAGGGGAGGAATGGAATTCTTCATTCCATTGGAATGGAAAGAAAACATTTTGTTTTGTCTAATTCAACGGAATGGGGAAAACCCTACTCTTTTTTTTCCTTATAATTCTATATGTATGAGTTATTAGCATGATCTGTTAAATTTTGATAAACATGGCAACATGTTAAGCGTGCAGCTGTTTTGGCTTTGAGTATAGCTGGCCACAACAAGCCAAATCTCATCAAGGGCCTTCTTCCATAACTGTTGCCACTTATTTATGCAGAACTCATAGGCAAGGTTTGGAATATTTGTTTTAGACATAATTATATATTTTATCTGTTAACACATGTTCATCATCTAAACCTGGTATGCGGTATTTCAATTGATAAATATATTTATCAAGATTTTGAGTTGGCCATATTTATTTAACATTTGACTTTATATTTGTAGGTGTGTTTATTACGATATTGTGTGGAGGGCTCCCTTTTTTAGGTGTATGAGTTCATTGAAAATGGAAACTTGAGTCAACATTTACATGGAACAAGTGAATTTAAGTTCAATTGTATATAAATGAGTTCATTTTTTTATAAGATTTACTCACTTTTGGAATAATTATTTGTATTTGACATATTAGTGAAATGAATTATCTTTGTTATTTATGGTATTTTATTTTGTATTATGAGATTTTTAATTTATTATTTAATTTGAAAATTAGTAAATCTATAAATAATATATTTTTTAAACATTTAAATTATGATACACAAAAATGTGTGTCATCTTCATTTATGACATGACCTTTCTTGACAGGGGCTTTCTTGATACGCATTGCGTGTCATTAACACGCGCGTCGTAAGGTTACGACACGCAAATGCGTGTCGTCTTCCTTTATGACAGGGCCTTCCTTGATACGCATTGCGTGTCGTAAACGCGCGTTGTAATTGCGCGTCGTAAATGAGCGTCGTAAATGCGCGTCGTCTCTCTTTATGACAGTACCTTCCTTGACATGCATTTGCGCGTCGTCTGAGCCTTTTACGACGCGCAATGAGCGTCGTAAAAGGCTGTTTTTCTAGTAGTGAGAAATTCTTTACTTAAAACATTTTTCTTTTGAAAACTTTACAGATCCTCAGTCTGAGTTCAGACACACCCAAAAGTATGTCTGAATCTCTTAAACCAAGGCTCTGATACCAAAATCATTCATTGCGGAAATCATAGGTGTGCACTGCGATCAATTCGAGCCCTTCCTTTCCAAATCAATGATACCTGAAACCAAAATTGTAAACTGTAAGCACAAAGCGTAGTGAGTCCCCCTAGAGCATACCCCACACATTGTCCACATAACACGTACCATATTAGCAATAAAAGGTACATATATCACATAAACCATGCATAATAACATATAAGGATGTCGTGGGCTCCTCCCAGGGTCTTAGACGTTCATGTCATGGGCTCCGCCCATGGTCTTTACCTAGGAATGCAATGAGCTCCCCTACATGGTCTTATATCCAACTGCCACGGGCTCCCCACAGGGTCTTCCATGCAATAACATACATAATCAACTAGCATATCATATATCACAAAAGTATCTATAATACCACATAACACATACATAAACATATAAGGATGCCGTGGGCTCCCCCCAGGGTCTTATACCATCATGCCATGGGCTCCCCCACATGGTCTTTACCTAGGAATGCCATGGGCTCCCCCACATAGTCTTATATCCAACTGCCACATAACATAAAATTGGCTGGCCTTGGTGCCTTAGACCCATTGGTATGGTGAGAAGACTCACCTCGAAAGCAGAAGCTTCCCGAATGAAATCCTTAGCTGTGACAACCCAAAAATTTCCGTTAGTTTTAACGTCGAAATTAAGTACGTCAAAAATTAGCCAAATTTATCCCAAAAATATTTTTGACCGGATTTAAAACCCGTTGGAATATTTTAAATAATATTCGTCAAGCGAACCGAAAATAAGGCGGTCTAATTTTAAAAATTGATGTGTTTTCGTGAAAAACCCCGTTCGCGGTTGGTGTCGGGTGGATCCCCACCTGGCCGCCAACCGAAGCCCTATATAAGGGATGAGTGGCTTTCCCTGTGACAACCCTATATTTTTCCAAAAGCATTGTAACGCTCGAAAGCTAAGTACAACGAAATTAACCTCGAAAATAAAGTGTTCAAGTATCTAAGTTGGGATGCATCGAATATTAGATATCATGCCAAGGTTTCCAAAAACATAAAGAACGCTCAAAACCGGGTTATACTGAAGAAATTATAACCACTCGTATAATTACGACGCGACGTTAAAACATTATTTGACGTAAAAAGTAGAACCTCAATAAAATGCATTTTAAGCCTTAAGTATCTAAACAAAAGTCGTAGATATCGTTGAAAGGTGAACGTACATAAAAAGATCGCCCAAATTGGACCTCGTATGAAGAAGTTACGAATTTTCAAAGTTTCGTAACAGTAGTAGAGGGCTAAAAACTCGGATTGAAGATCGAGTGTTATTTAGCTAACGCAACCTAAACGAAAGTTGAAGATCTCCTCAGTAGTAATAAAACAATAAAAAGACAAACGAAAACCGACGCCGAATAAAGAACCTATGAAATTTTAACGAACTTTAGGAGGCCCGGCCTATTAAAAATATATCATTAAAAATAAAGTCAAAACTAGCCGACGGAGTCTAAAGAAAAGTTGTAGAGCATAATCTCACCTACGCGTGGATATAAAGAACGCGAAAAACGGAGCTCGTACGCAAAAGTTACGGAATTTAGAAGTCGGAAGCAGGGATTACGCCCCGCGTACTCTGGGAGTACGCCCCGCGTACTAGACCCAGAGTCGAGTCCCATCGGCCCGCCCAAGCTACGATTAGCTAGCCAGGAGTCGTAAGCCATGACGCCATATTACGCCCAGCGTAACGACGTACGCGCCGCGTACGTGAGTACGCCCAGCGTACTCCAAAATTACGCCCCGCGTACTCACACTTCCAGCACTATAAATAGATGGCATGAGCTCGAGTCTTTGCACACCTTTCTCAAATCCCCAGTTACTCTCACACCCTTCCAAGCACCAGAGACCATTCCCTCACCTCGGTTTCCGCACTCGAGCCCCCGACGGAAGATTTACGCTGCAGAGATCCCCGAAGAGCCCGGCGACGCAACCATCCGCGGACGAAGTTCTGCTCAACCCTAGCCTCTCTCTTCGAAACGGGTGAGTTCATACCCCTACTTTTCAATTCTTTTCACATTTTAGGGGGGGAAATACAAGTACATTACAAATCAAAGTATTATTTTTATAATATCGTTCTTATAGAGTGTTGATACAAAAATAACTTTATGTTTTAAAGGGATATTATATCACCAAGTTGTTATTACCAAATGGGAACATACTTTTGACAAACTATAATGAGCATAGTATTCAAGTGATTCATACATTTTACATATACATCTCGACAAATGAAATGCTTTCAAAAGAAGTACAGCCTTTTATCATCGTAAATCTGTTTATACCTAGTAATGTGAGACAGCTTCACGTACGTTCAAGTATGCATTATTAAGTCCTGTATTATATACCATAATCCCTTGTAGGGGGAGCGTGATACTTGTGTATAGATCTATACGGGATTGACAATCCCACACCTAAGCTGTTAGCTACAGCTAGGCCGGCAGGCCTGGGGTGACAAATGTCATAACAGTTCCAACGCCTGAAGAACGTTGTTACAGGCCATCATTGTCAATAGCATGGTTATAAAACTCACATAAAAGTATAAAAACAAGTTAGATTTACGAGATTCATACATGCATTTCAGTTTTCCATTTTATTGTTAATACAAATGTTATCACTATTATTCAAGCATGGAAAACACTAATGCACTCCAACATGGGAAACTTTTCAAATCATCTATAGAAAATATTGGATTTTCTGAAAACCTCGTTCATCGATTTACTATCAAAAAGGACATACTTTTCAATGCAAAACACTTATGAACTCACCAACTTAATTGTTGACACTTTTTCGAAACCACTTGTATTTCTCAGGGAATCAGTAATACAGGTAACTACCAGCTTTTGGAGAAGGAAACACTAAAGATGTTTTATTATTGAACATTTATCATCTCATTGTAATATTCTTTTGCTATTATGTATAACGCAACAACATACGTTTTCATTATATATGTGATGGTTGTGTTACTTTCTTTACAATATTCAATGGTTGTGATACTACGTGAAGTCATCCACCCCCGAATGTTTCCGCCATTCTGGTTTGGGGGTGTGACAGATTGGTATCAGAGCATTGTTTATAGTGAACTAAGTATATCGAACCACATACGATATACAAACTATAAATGCAAAGGGGACCAAAAACCCTCTGGTGAAACATTTTCATGAACAAAATACATTCTTTTAAAGATATACATTTTTACAAGCATGCATAAATCTCGTATCATAACAAGTTTTACTAAAAAGTATTACGGCAAGTTACGACACTACGATTGAGCCTCGGGGTATGTAATCATATCGAGAATAAATACAGCCTGATCAACTATATTTATCCTGGATTTGACCAACGTACGTCGAGGAATAGTCGTAGTGGACAACAAGCCAAGAACTTACCAAATACAAATTAATTTAGTTTCGCCAAATTGAAATATTATAGGAGTATTATTAAAAATAGTTGTACAATTTATAGTTAAGAATAATAAGTCGTTAAATAAAATTTTCTTTTCTTATAAAGTCCCCATACATCCATCCTAGTACAGACAAATGGCCGGATTCCATTTACCAGGAGATCCCTACTACCCAAACCAAGGCAACGGCGGTTGGATAGAAGAAGACCCGGAGGAAGACCCAGAGGAAATCGAAGAAGAGGTCGAGGAAGAACCCGAAGGGGTTATTGAGGGAGAATTCGAAGTCGAAGTCGGAGAGGAATTCGAAGTTGACGAAGAGATCGAGGAGATTTCTAGCGGGACAGACTCCGAGCCAGAAGTGTACGACCCTCCCATCCCCCATCCTCCCGAAATCAGACCATATCAACCGGGACCCATTCCCATGTGGGGAAGTCACCTCTACTACTGGAGCCGCCAGCAAGGTGTACGCCCTCCTTTCGGCATGTGCCGAGATTTTTACAATGTCAGTGGGGGAAGCTCAGCTGATCGAGCACTTCCTGTTATCGTGAACGCTATAGCTACCCAAAACTACGAGACGGACAGGCAAGCAGCCAGAGTTCGTGAAATCAATGCTGCTACCCAAGGTAACGCCGCTGACATCCGCCGTTTGGAAGGACTACATGAGAATACCCAAATCTACACGGGAACACTTCAGAACCAAATGATAGTGGCTCTGGCAGAAATAAGAGGGATGAAGGAACAACAAGCGGATTTTGAGAGGCGACTAATGGGAGTCAAACGGTCGGATGCCGAGTCTAGCTCCAAACGCCGCAAGTAGAGCTTGTTCGATGCCCAACAATTTTGTTATAGATTAGGATTTCGGATAAAAGTTTTTCCTTTATTTCCCTGTTGTATCCGTAATCGGAGATCTCTAGGAGGATCAAATTTTTCCCAAACAAGATATGTAATGTAACACACCTCAAGTGTGACCTATATGAATGAATATGAAGTATTTCTTATTATATACCTCTCAAAAATTTCGAGTTCTAAATTTCTATGCCTACCTTGAAACCATAAACTAAAGTCAAAACAAATTACAACTAACACACGATTGTCAAAACATTAGAAACTTATAGTATTCATTCTTATTTTTCTCTACCAGAACATGCCTCCTCGTAGATCAACACGCAGAAACTCAACTTCAACACCACCTCCACCACCTCCTCCAATTATGGACACCGTTATGTTCCAGACTGCTGTAACCGCTGCTGTAACTGCAGCAATGGCTCAAATGAGCAACAACGGATCGGGGGGAGGAACAAACAGTTTTACAAATGGCCAAGGTCAAAGCCGTTCAGGGGTATGCACCTACAAAGACTTCACCAACGGAAAACCTATTCCCTTTTACGGGACTGGGGGAGTATTGGCTCTATCTCAATGGATAGAGAAAACAGAAGCTGTATTCGAAATCTGTGCATGTCCTGAAGAAAGCAAAGTAAAGTTCGCTGCTTTTACTTTCTCTGAACGCGCCCTGACATGGTGGAATGGCCACGTCCAGACACTAACCCTGGTGGTGGCAAACTCCATGGGTTGGGAAAACCTGAAAAGAATGCTCCTTCGAGAATACTGCCCAAGAGGCGAGATTCAGAAGCTTGAACAGGAACTGTGGAACCTCTCGATGGTAGGATCGGACATAGCTGGTTACACCAACAGGTTCAGTGACTTAATAACACTTTGCCCAGGAATGTTAACCCTGGAGAGCCAAAAGGTTGAGAGATACATTTGGGGACTATCACCCCAACTTCGAGGAAGTGTACTAGCTTCCAGACCCTTGACTTTCGCCAGCGCCAAGGAACTAGCGCAATCTCTTGTTGATCATGGTGTCTGTCAAGGAGTCGCGGCGATTATGGCTGAACCAACCAAAGGAAACAGCAACAATGAAATCAATGCCAACAACAACAACAAGAAGAAATTTTGGAACAAAAGGAAGGGGCAAACTTCACAAGAACCTTCAAAGAAACAAATGGTTGCAGTTCATGCTGCTACTACCCCCACCACAACTCCTGCTACCTCTGCACCAACAAAACCATATGCAGGGATTCTGCCCAAGTGCGGCAAGTGCAACTACCATCACCATGGTATTTGTCGCGAGATGCACTGCAAGAACTGTGACAGGAAAGGGCACACAGCCCGTTTCTGTAAAGCACCGGCACGACCGATTACTCAGGTTTCTGGCACTGGGGTGAGCCGGGCGTGTTATGGGTGCGGAGAGACTGGACATTTCAGGAGGGATTGTCCCAAGGAAAGGAATATTGGCGGTGTAGGGAGAGTGTTGGCAGTAGGACAGAATGAAGCAATAGCAGACCCGACAGTGGTTACGGGTACGTTCCTACTCAACAACACTTATGCATGCATACTTTTTGACTGCGGTGCGGAGAGAAGTTTTGTGAGTCATAAATTCAAACACCTACTTAATCAAAAACCCCAACCACTCAGTAAAATATTCACTGTAGAAATGGCAAACGGTAAAACAGAACACGCAAACGATTTATACATAGGGTGCACACTAAATTTAAACGAGCGTTTGTTTCAAGTCGATCTTATGCCCATTTCCATAAGAAGTTTCGATGTCATCATCGGTATAGACTGGTTGAGCCTTCACCATGCCGATATCCTTTGCCACGAAAGGGCTGTTCGCTTAAATCTGCTAAACGGCGAAACTCTTGTCATTTATGGCGACAAACCTAGTTCAAGTTTACAAATCATTTCCTGTATTAAAGCACAAAAGTATCTTCGTAAGGAATATCATGCCTTTCTAGCCCACGTAGTAGACAAGGAACGAGAATCGAAAAACATTAAAGATATTCCGGAAGTCTGCAACTTCCCGGATATTTTCCCAGAAGATCTTCCAGGAATCCCACCTGAACGTCAAGTCGAGTTCAGAATCGACTTAATCCCCGGGGCTACCCCTGTAGCAAAGCCGCCGTACCGTTTAGCCCCAGCCGAGATGCAGGAACTATCCAGTCAATTAAACGAGCTGCTGAGCAAGGGATTCATCAGACCAAGTTTCTCACCATGGGGAGCGCCAGTCCTATTTGTGAAGAAGAAGGACGGATCCTTTCGCATGTGCATCGATTATCGGGAGCTAAACAAACTCACGATCAAGAACCGATATCCCTTACCGCGCATAGACGATCTATTCGACCAACTTCAGGGAGCAAGCTACTTCTCAAAGATCGATCTAAGGTCTGGTTATCACCAACTACGAGTACTGGAAGGAGACATCCCCAAAACGGCTTTCCGAACACGTTATGGTCACTACGAATTTGTGGTAATGCCCTTCGGATTGACGAATGCTCCAGCAGTGTTCATGGACTTGATGAACCGAGTATGTCGTCCTTTCCTGGACAAGTTCGTGATCGTGTTCATAGATGATATACTCATCTATTCAAGAAGCCAGGAAGAACACAGCAAACACCTCCGCCAAGTACTGGAAACATTAAGAGCAGAGAAACTTTACGCAAAATTTTCCAAATGTGAATTTTGGATTCGGGAAGTGGATTTCCTAGGACATGTTGTAAGCAAAGAAGGAATACACGTGGATCCTTCCAAGATAAAGGCAATAGATAATTGGACTACTCCAAGAACCCCTACAGAAATCCGGCAATTTTTGGGACTCGCCGGGTATTACCGAAGATTCATACCGAACTTTTCAAAGATTGCCAAGCCACTTACCACCCTAACCCAGAAGAATGTGACCTTCGACTGGGGAGAAAAACAAGACAGCGCATTTCAGACACTAAAGCGAGCCTTATGTAGTGCGCCCATCCTAACCTTGCCAGAGGGAACGGAGGACTTCGTGGTCTATTGTGATGCATCAAACCAAGGACTTGGGTGTGTCTTAATGCAAAGAGGGAAGGTCATCGCCTACGCCTCAAGGCAACTAAAGACGCACGAAGTGAACTACACAACGCATGATCTTGAGCTAGGAGCAGTCGTCTTCGCTCTGAAGATATGGAGACACTATCTCTACGGCACAAAATGTACCATCTTCACTGATCATAAAAGCCTCCAACATATCCTAAATCAGAAAGAACTCAACATGAGACAGAGGCGATGGGTAGAACTACTTAGTGATTATGAATGCGAAATTCGATATCACCCCGGAAAGGCTAATGTAGTGGCTGATGCACTCAGTCGGAAGGAGTACTCAGGTCGCCGAGTGAAAGCCCTAACTATGACAATCCATTCACACCTGTTCACGCAAATCAAGGAAGCCCAAATAGAAGCCTTGAAATCCGAAAATGTGACAGGAGAAGCCCTAAGAGGAATGGATAAGAACCTTGAGACCAAGAACAACGGAATTCGTTATTTCATGGATCGAATTTGGATACCGAAGTTTGGTGGATTCAGAGAAATCGTTATGGACGAAGCCCATAAAACACGATACTCCATACATCCCGGCTCCGATAAGATGTATCTCGATCTCAAGAAGTTGTACTGGTGGCAAAACATGAAAGCCGAAATTGCTACCTACGTGAGCAAATGCCTGACATGTGCCAAGGTCAAGGTGGAATATCAGAAGCCCTCGGGTTTATTACAACAACCAGAAATACCTGAATGGAAGTGGGAGCGGATAACCATGGATTTCATAACAAAATTACCCAAGACAACAAGCGGACTCGACACCATTTGGGTAATTGTCGACAGGTTAACTAAGTCAGCGCATTTCCTACCGATCAAAGAGACGGATAAATTGGAGAAGTTAACAAGGACATACCTCAGAGAAATTGTACGACTGCATGGTGTGCCCATATCCATTATCTCGGACCGAGATAGTAGATTCACCTCAAGGTTCTGGCAGTCGTTACAAAAAGCTTTGGGGACAAGGCTAGACATGAGTACCGCTTATCACCCACAAACCGACGGCCAGAGCGAGAGAACTATACAAACCCTAGAAGACATGCTGAGAGCTTGCGTAATCGATTTTGGCAAAGCATGGGACACACATCTACCCTTGGTCGAGTTCTCGTACAACAATAGCTACCACACCAGTATTAAAGCTGTCCCGTTCGAAGCCCTCTATGGCCGCAAATGCAGGTCACCTTTGTGCTGGGCCGAAGTGGGGGACACACAACTAGCAAAAGGACAAGCAACTGACAACACGCTCACTGGGCCAGAAATCATACGGGAGACTACGGAGAAGATTGTTCAAATCCGAGAACGTCTAAAAGCATCAAGGGATAGACAAAAGAGTTACGCAGATAAGAGACGAAAACCCTTGGAATTCCAAGTTGGAGACCATGTCCTACTCAAAGTCTCACCTTGGAAAGGCTTAATACGCTTCGGAAAACGTGGAAAACTGAACCCTAGATACATCGGACCATTCGAGATCCTTGCCAGGATCGGTCCAGTGGCCTACAAACTTAGACTACCTCAGGAACTCCACAACGTACACCCTACCTTTCACGTATCAAATCTAAAGAAGTGCTTATCCGACGAAACCCTTGTCGTCCCTCTAGATGAAATTGCAATAAATGAAAACCTTCAATTTGTGGAGGAACCAGTAGAGATCATGGATCGGGAAATCAAAAGGACTAAACAAAGCCGCATACCCATTGTAAAGGTCCGCTGGAACGCCAAGCGAGGACCTGAATACACCTGGGAACGCGAAGATCAGATGAAACAAAAGTACCCGCACCTTTTTCCAAAACTGTAAACGCTATCTTAGAGTAAATTTCGGGACGAAATTCCCTTAACAGGGGGATGATGTGACAACCCTATATTTTTCCAAAAGCATTGTAACGCTCGAAAGCTAAGTACAACGAAATTAACCTCGAAAATAAAGTGTTCAAGTATCTAAGTTGGGATGCATCGAATATTAGATATCATGCCAAGGTTTCCAAAAACATAAAGAACGCTCAAAACCGGGTTATACTGAAGAAATTATAACCACTCGTATAATTACGACGCGACGTTAAAACATTATTTGACGTAAAAAGTAGAACCTCAATAAAATGCATTTTAAGCCTTAAGTATCTAAACAAAAGTCGTAGATATCGTTGAAAGGTGAACGTACATAAAAAGATCGCCCAAATTGGACCTCGTATGAAGAAGTTACGAATTTTCAAAGTTTCGTAACAGTAGTAGAGGGCTAAAAACTCGGATTGAAGATCGAGTGTTATTTAGCTAACGCAACCTAAACGAAAGTTGAAGATCTCCTCAGTAGAAAAAAAAAAAAAAAAGCGGATAACCATGGATTTCATAACAAAATTACCCAAGACAACAAGCGGACTCGACACCATTTGGGTAATTGTCGACAGGTTAACTAAGTCAGCGCATTTCCTACCGATCAAAGAGACGGATAAATTGGAGAAGTTAACAAGGACATACCTCAGAGAAATTGTACGACTGCATGGTGTGCCCATATCCATTATCTCGGACCGAGATAGTAGATTCACCTCAAGGTTCTGGCAGTCGTTACAAAAAGCTTTGGGGACAAGGCTAGACATGAGTACCGCTTATCACCCACAAACCGACGGCCAGAGCGAGAGAACTATACAAACCCTAGAAGACATGCTGAGAGCTTGCGTAATCGATTTTGGCAAAGCATGGGACACACATCTACCCTTGGTCGAGTTCTCGTACAACAATAGCTACCACACCAGTATTAAAGCTGTCCCGTTCGAAGCCCTCTATGGCCGCAAATGCAGGTCACCTTTGTGCTGGGCCGAAGTGGGGGACACACAACTAGCAAAAGGACAAGCAACTGACAACACGCTCACTGGGCCAGAAATCATACGGGAGACTACGGAGAAGATTGTTCAAATCCGAGAACGTCTAAAAGCATCAAGGGATAGACAAAAGAGTTACGCAGATAAGAGACGAAAACCCTTGGAATTCCAAGTTGGAGACCATGTCCTACTCAAAGTCTCACCTTGGAAAGGCTTAATACGCTTCGGAAAACGTGGAAAACTGAACCCTAGATACATCGGACCATTCGAGATCCTTGCCAGGATCGGTCCAGTGGCCTACAAACTTAGACTACCTCAGGAACTCCACAACGTACACCCTACCTTTCACGTATCAAATCTAAAGAAGTGCTTATCCGACGAAACCCTTGTCGTCCCTCTAGATGAAATTGCAATAAATGAAAACCTTCAATTTGTGGAGGAACCAGTAGAGATCATGGATCGGGAAATCAAAAGGACTAAACAAAGCCGCATACCCATTGTAAAGGTCCGCTGGAACGCCAAGCGAGGACCTGAATACACCTGGGAACGCGAAGATCAGATGAAACAAAAGTACCCGCACCTTTTTCCAAAACTGTAAACGCTATCTTAGAGTAAATTTCGGGACGAAATTCCCTTAACAGGGGGATGATGTGACAACCCTATATTTTTCCAAAAGCATTGTAACGCTCGAAAGCTAAGTACAACGAAATTAACCTCGAAAATAAAGTGTTCAAGTATCTAAGTTGGGATGCATCGAATATTAGATATCATGCCAAGGTTTCCAAAAACATAAAGAACGCTCAAAACCGGGTTATACTGAAGAAATTATAACCACTCGTATAATTACGACGCGACGTTAAAACATTATTTGACGTAAAAAGTAGAACCTCAATAAAATGCATTTTAAGCCTTAAGTATCTAAACAAAAGTCGTAGATATCGTTGAAAGGTGAACGTACATAAAAAGATCGCCCAAATTGGACCTCGTATGAAGAAGTTACGAATTTTCAAAGTTTCGTAACAGTAGTAGAGGGCTAAAAACTCGGATTGAAGATCGAGTGTTATTTAGCTAACGCAACCTAAACGAAAGTTGAAGATCTCCTCAGTAGTAATAAAACAATAAAAAGACAAACGAAAACCGACGCCGAATAAAGAACCTATGAAATTTTAACGAACTTTAGGAGGCCCGGCCTATTAAAAATATATCATTAAAAATAAAGTCAAAACTAGCCGACGGAGTCTAAAGAAAAGTTGTAGAGCATAATCTCACCTACGCGTGGATATAAAGAACGCGAAAAACGGAGCTCGTACGCAAAAGTTACGGAATTTAGAAGTCGGAAGCAGGGATTACGCCCCGCGTACTCTGGGCGTACGCCCCGCGTACTAGACCCAGAGTCGAGTCCCATCGGCCCGCCCAAGCTACGATTAGCTAGCCAGGAGTCGTAAGCCATGACGCCATATTACGCCCAGCGTAACGACGTACGCGCCGCGTACGTGAGTACGCCCAGCGTACTCCAAAATTACGCCCCGCGTACTCACACTTCCAGCACTATAAATAGATGGCATGAGCTCGAGTCTTTGCACACCTTTCTCAAATCCCCAGTTACTCTCACACCCTTCCAAGCACCAGAGACCATTCCCTCACCTCGGTTTCCGCACTCGAGCCCCCGACGGAAGATTTACGCTGCAGAGATCCCCGAAGAGCCCGGCGACGCAACCATCCGCGGACGAAGTTCTGCTCAACCCTAGCCTCTCTCTTCGAAACGGGTGAGTTCATACCCCTACTTTTCAATTCTTTTCACATTTTAGGGGGGGAAATACAAGTACATTACAAATCAAAGTATTATTTTTATAATATCGTTCTTATAGAGTGTTGATACAAAAATAACTTTATGTTTTAAAGGGATATTATATCACCAAGTTGTTATTACCAAATGGGAACATACTTTTGACAAACTATAATGAGCATAGTATTCAAGTGATTCATACATTTTACATATACATCTCGACAAATGAAATGCTTTCAAAAGAAGTACAGCCTTTTATCATCGTAAATCTGTTTATACCTAGTAATGTGAGACAGCTTCACGTACGTTCAAGTATGCATTATTAAGTCCTGTATTATATACCATAATCCCTTGTAGGGGGAGCGTGATACTTGTGTATAGATCTATACGGGATTGACAATCCCACACCTAAGCTGTTAGCTACAGCTAGGCCGGCAGGCCTGGGGTGACAAATGTCATAACAGTTCCAACGCCTGAAGAACGTTGTTACAGGCCATCATTGTCAATAGCATGGTTATAAAACTCACATAAAAGTATAAAAACAAGTTAGATTTACGAGATTCATACATGCATTTCAGTTTTCCATTTTATTGTTAATACAAATGTTATCACTATTATTCAAGCATGGAAAACACTAATGCACTCCAACATGGGAAACTTTTCAAATCATCTATAGAAAATATTGGATTTTCTGAAAACCTCGTTCATCGATTTACTATCAAAAAGGACATACTTTTCAATGCAAAACACTTATGAACTCACCAACTTAATTGTTGACACTTTTTCGAAACCACTTGTATTTCTCAGGGAATCAGTAATACAGGTAACTACCAGCTTTTGGAGAAGGAAACACTAAAGATGTTTTATTATTGAACATTTATCATCTCATTGTAATATTCTTTTGCTATTATGTATAACGCAACAACATACGTTTTCATTATATATGTGATGGTTGTGTTACTTTCTTTACAATATTCAATGGTTGTGATACTACGTGAAGTCATCCACCCCCGAATGTTTCCGCCATTCTGGTTTGGGGGTGTGACAGATTGGTATCAGAGCATTGTTTATAGTGAACTAAGTATATCGAACCACATACGATATACAAACTATAAATGCAAAGGGGACCAAAAACCCTCTGGTGAAACATTTTCATGAACAAAATACATTCTTTTAAAGATATACATTTTTACAAGCATGCATAAATCTCGTATCATAACAAGTTTTACTAAAAAGTATTACGGCAAGTTACGACACTACGATTGAGCCTCGGGGTATGTAATCATATCGAGAATAAATACAGCCTGATCAACTATATTTATCCTGGATTTGACCAACGTACGTCGAGGAATAGTCGTAGTGGACAACAAGCCAAGAACTTACCAAATACAAATTAATTTAGTTTCGCCAAATTGAAATATTATAGGAGTATTATTAAAAATAGTTGTACAATTTATAGTTAAGAATAATAAGTCGTTAAATAAAATTTTCTTTTCTTATAAAGTCCCCATACATCCATCCTAGTACAGACAAATGGCCGGATTCCATTTACCAGGAGATCCCTACTACCCAAACCAAGGCAACGGCGGTTGGATAGAAGAAGACCCGGAGGAAGACCCAGAGGAAATCGAAGAAGAGGTCGAGGAAGAACCCGAAGGGGTTATTGAGGGAGAATTCGAAGTCGAAGTCGGAGAGGAATTCGAAGTTGACGAAGAGATCGAGGAGATTTCTAGCGGGACAGACTCCGAGCCAGAAGTGTACGACCCTCCCATCCCCCATCCTCCCGAAATCAGACCATATCAACCGGGACCCATTCCCATGTGGGGAAGTCACCTCTACTACTGGAGCCGCCAGCAAGGTGTACGCCCTCCTTTCGGCATGTGCCGAGATTTTTACAATGTCAGTGGGGGAAGCTCAGCTGATCGAGCACTTCCTGTTATCGTGAACGCTATAGCTACCCAAAACTACGAGACGGACAGGCAAGCAGCCAGAGTTCGTGAAATCAATGCTGCTACCCAAGGTAACGCCGCTGACATCCGCCGTTTGGAAGGACTACATGAGAATACCCAAATCTACACGGGAACACTTCAGAACCAAATGATAGTGGCTCTGGCAGAAATAAGAGGGATGAAGGAACAACAAGCGGATTTTGAGAGGCGACTAATGGGAGTCAAACGGTCGGATGCCGAGTCTAGCTCCAAACGCCGCAAGTAGAGCTTGTTCGATGCCCAACAATTTTGTTATAGATTAGGATTTCGGATAAAAGTTTTTCCTTTATTTCCCTGTTGTATCCGTAATCGGAGATCTCTAGGAGGATCAAATTTTTCCCAAACAAGATATGTAATGTAACACACCTCAAGTGTGACCTATATGAATGAATATGAAGTATTTCTTATTATATACCTCTCAAAAATTTCGAGTTCTAAATTTCTATGCCTACCTTGAAACCATAAACTAAAGTCAAAACAAATTACAACTAACACACGATTGTCAAAACATTAGAAACTTATAGTATTCATTCTTATTTTTCTCTACCAGAACATGCCTCCTCGTAGATCAACACGCAGAAACTCAACTTCAACACCACCTCCACCACCTCCTCCAATTATGGACACCGTTATGTTCCAGACTGCTGTAACCGCTGCTGTAACTGCAGCAATGGCTCAAATGAGCAACAACGGATCGGGGGGAGGAACAAACAGTTTTACAAATGGCCAAGGTCAAAGCCGTTCAGGGGTATGCACCTACAAAGACTTCACCAACGGAAAACCTATTCCCTTTTACGGGACTGGGGGAGTATTGGCTCTATCTCAATGGATAGAGAAAACAGAAGCTGTATTCGAAATCTGTGCATGTCCTGAAGAAAGCAAAGTAAAGTTCGCTGCTTTTACTTTCTCTGAACGCGCCCTGACATGGTGGAATGGCCACGTCCAGACACTAACCCTGGTGGTGGCAAACTCCATGGGTTGGGAAAACCTGAAAAGAATGCTCCTTCGAGAATACTGCCCAAGAGGCGAGATTCAGAAGCTTGAACAGGAACTGTGGAACCTCTCGATGGTAGGATCGGACATAGCTGGTTACACCAACAGGTTCAGTGACTTAATAACACTTTGCCCAGGAATGTTAACCCTGGAGAGCCAAAAGGTTGAGAGATACATTTGGGGACTATCACCCCAACTTCGAGGAAGTGTACTAGCTTCCAGACCCTTGACTTTCGCCAGCGCCAAGGAACTAGCGCAATCTCTTGTTGATCATGGTGTCTGTCAAGGAGTCGCGGCGATTATGGCTGAACCAACCAAAGGAAACAGCAACAATGAAATCAATGCCAACAACAACAACAAGAAGAAATTTTGGAACAAAAGGAAGGGGCAAACTTCACAAGAACCTTCAAAGAAACAAATGGTTGCAGTTCATGCTGCTACTACCCCCACCACAACTCCTGCTACCTCTGCACCAACAAAACCATATGCAGGGATTCTGCCCAAGTGCGGCAAGTGCAACTACCATCACCATGGTATTTGTCGCGAGATGCACTGCAAGAACTGTGACAGGAAAGGGCACACAGCCCGTTTCTGTAAAGCACCGGCACGACCGATTACTCAGGTTTCTGGCACTGGGGTGAGCCGGGCGTGTTATGGGTGCGGAGAGACTGGACATTTCAGGAGGGATTGTCCCAAGGAAAGGAATATTGGCGGTGTAGGGAGAGTGTTGGCAGTAGGACAGAATGAAGCAATAGCAGACCCGACAGTGGTTACGGGTACGTTCCTACTCAACAACACTTATGCATGCATACTTTTTGACTGCGGTGCGGAGAGAAGTTTTGTGAGTCATAAATTCAAACACCTACTTAATCAAAAACCCCAACCACTCAGTAAAATATTCACTGTAGAAATGGCAAACGGTAAAACAGAACACGCAAACGATTTATACATAGGGTGCACACTAAATTTAAACGAGCGTTTGTTTCAAGTCGATCTTATGCCCATTTCCATAAGAAGTTTCGATGTCATCATCGGTATAGACTGGTTGAGCCTTCACCATGCCGATATCCTTTGCCACGAAAGGGCTGTTCGCTTAAATCTGCTAAACGGCGAAACTCTTGTCATTTATGGCGACAAACCTAGTTCAAGTTTACAAATCATTTCCTGTATTAAAGCACAAAAGTATCTTCGTAAGGAATATCATGCCTTTCTAGCCCACGTAGTAGACAAGGAACGAGAATCGAAAAACATTAAAGATATTCCGGAAGTCTGCAACTTCCCGGATATTTTCCCAGAAGATCTTCCAGGAATCCCACCTGAACGTCAAGTCGAGTTCAGAATCGACTTAATCCCCGGGGCTACCCCTGTAGCAAAGCCGCCGTACCGTTTAGCCCCAGCCGAGATGCAGGAACTATCCAGTCAATTAAACGAGCTGCTGAGCAAGGGATTCATCAGACCAAGTTTCTCACCATGGGGAGCGCCAGTCCTATTTGTGAAGAAGAAGGACGGATCCTTTCGCATGTGCATCGATTATCGGGAGCTAAACAAACTCACGATCAAGAACCGATATCCCTTACCGCGCATAGACGATCTATTCGACCAACTTCAGGGAGCAAGCTACTTCTCAAAGATCGATCTAAGGTCTGGTTATCACCAACTACGAGTACTGGAAGGAGACATCCCCAAAACGGCTTTCCGAACACGTTATGGTCACTACGAATTTGTGGTAATGCCCTTCGGATTGACGAATGCTCCAGCAGTGTTCATGGACTTGATGAACCGAGTATGTCGTCCTTTCCTGGACAAGTTCGTGATCGTGTTCATAGATGATATACTCATCTATTCAAGAAGCCAGGAAGAACACAGCAAACACCTCCGCCAAGTACTGGAAACATTAAGAGCAGAGAAACTTTACGCAAAATTTTCCAAATGTGAATTTTGGATTCGGGAAGTGGATTTCCTAGGACATGTTGTAAGCAAAGAAGGAATACACGTGGATCCTTCCAAGATAAAGGCAATAGATAATTGGACTACTCCAAGAACCCCTACAGAAATCCGGCAATTTTTGGGACTCGCCGGGTATTACCGAAGATTCATACCGAACTTTTCAAAGATTGCCAAGCCACTTACCACCCTAACCCAGAAGAATGTGACCTTCGACTGGGGAGAAAAACAAGACAGCGCATTTCAGACACTAAAGCGAGCCTTATGTAGTGCGCCCATCCTAACCTTGCCAGAGGGAACGGAGGACTTCGTGGTCTATTGTGATGCATCAAACCAAGGACTTGGGTGTGTCTTAATGCAAAGAGGGAAGGTCATCGCCTACGCCTCAAGGCAACTAAAGACGCACGAAGTGAACTACACAACGCATGATCTTGAGCTAGGAGCAGTCGTCTTCGCTCTGAAGATATGGAGACACTATCTCTACGGCACAAAATGTACCATCTTCACTGATCATAAAAGCCTCCAACATATCCTAAATCAGAAAGAACTCAACATGAGACAGAGGCGATGGGTAGAACTACTTAGTGATTATGAATGCGAAATTCGATATCACCCCGGAAAGGCTAATGTAGTGGCTGATGCACTCAGTCGGAAGGAGTACTCAGGTCGCCGAGTGAAAGCCCTAACTATGACAATCCATTCACACCTGTTCACGCAAATCAAGGAAGCCCAAATAGAAGCCTTGAAATCCGAAAATGTGACAGGAGAAGCCCTAAGAGGAATGGATAAGAACCTTGAGACCAAGAACAACGGAATTCGTTATTTCATGGATCGAATTTGGATACCGAAGTTTGGTGGATTCAGAGAAATCGTTATGGACGAAGCCCATAAAACACGATACTCCATACATCCCGGCTCCGATAAGATGTATCTCGATCTCAAGAAGTTGTACTGGTGGCAAAACATGAAAGCCGAAATTGCTACCTACGTGAGCAAATGCCTGACATGTGCCAAGGTCAAGGTGGAATATCAGAAGCCCTCGGGTTTATTACAACAACCAGAAATACCTGAATGGAAGTGGGAGCGGATAACCATGGATTTCATAACAAAATTACCCAAGACAACAAGCGGACTCGACACCATTTGGGTAATTGTCGACAGGTTAACTAAGTCAGCGCATTTCCTACCGATCAAAGAGACGGATAAATTGGAGAAGTTAACAAGGACATACCTCAGAGAAATTGTACGACTGCATGGTGTGCCCATATCCATTATCTCGGACCGAGATAGTAGATTCACCTCAAGGTTCTGGCAGTCGTTACAAAAAGCTTTGGGGACAAGGCTAGACATGAGTACCGCTTATCACCCACAAACCGACGGCCAGAGCGAGAGAACTATACAAACCCTAGAAGACATGCTGAGAGCTTGCGTAATCGATTTTGGCAAAGCATGGGACACACATCTACCCTTGGTCGAGTTCTCGTACAACAATAGCTACCACACCAGTATTAAAGCTGTCCCGTTCGAAGCCCTCTATGGCCGCAAATGCAGGTCACCTTTGTGCTGGGCCGAAGTGGGGGACACACAACTAGCAAAAGGACAAGCAACTGACAACACGCTCACTGGGCCAGAAATCATACGGGAGACTACGGAGAAGATTGTTCAAATCCGAGAACGTCTAAAAGCATCAAGGGATAGACAAAAGAGTTACGCAGATAAGAGACGAAAACCCTTGGAATTCCAAGTTGGAGACCATGTCCTACTCAAAGTCTCACCTTGGAAAGGCTTAATACGCTTCGGAAAACGTGGAAAACTGAACCCTAGATACATCGGACCATTCGAGATCCTTGCCAGGATCGGTCCAGTGGCCTACAAACTTAGACTACCTCAGGAACTCCACAACGTACACCCTACCTTTCACGTATCAAATCTAAAGAAGTGCTTATCCGACGAAACCCTTGTCGTCCCTCTAGATGAAATTGCAATAAATGAAAACCTTCAATTTGTGGAGGAACCAGTAGAGATCATGGATCGGGAAATCAAAAGGACTAAACAAAGCCGCATACCCATTGTAAAGGTCCGCTGGAACGCCAAGCGAGGACCTGAATACACCTGGGAACGCGAAGATCAGATGAAACAAAAGTACCCGCACCTTTTTCCAAAACTGTAAACGCTATCTTAGAGTAAATTTCGGGACGAAATTCCCTTAACAGGGGGATGATGTGACAACCCTATATTTTTCCAAAAGCATTGTAACGCTCGAAAGCTAAGTACAACGAAATTAACCTCGAAAATAAAGTGTTCAAGTATCTAAGTTGGGATGCATCGAATATTAGATATCATGCCAAGGTTTCCAAAAACATAAAGAACGCTCAAAACCGGGTTATACTGAAGAAATTATAACCACTCGTATAATTACGACGCGACGTTAAAACATTATTTGACGTAAAAAGTAGAACCTCAATAAAATGCATTTTAAGCCTTAAGTATCTAAACAAAAGTCGTAGATATCGTTGAAAGGTGAACGTACATAAAAAGATCGCCCAAATTGGACCTCGTATGAAGAAGTTACGAATTTTCAAAGTTTCGTAACAGTAGTAGAGGGCTAAAAACTCGGATTGAAGATCGAGTGTTATTTAGCTAACGCAACCTAAACGAAAGTTGAAGATCTCCTCAGTAGTAATAAAACAATAAAAAGACAAACGAAAACCGACGCCGAATAAAGAACCTATGAAATTTTAACGAACTTTAGGAGGCCCGGCCTATTAAAAATATATCATTAAAAATAAAGTCAAAACTAGCCGACGGAGTCTAAAGAAAAGTTGTAGAGCATAATCTCACCTACGCGTGGATATAAAGAACGCGAAAAACGGAGCTCGTACGCAAAAGTTACGGAATTTAGAAGTCGGAAGCAGGGATTACGCCCCGCGTACTCTGGGAGTACGCCCCGCGTACTAGACCCAGAGTCGAGTCCCATCGGCCCGCCCAAGCTACGATTAGCTAGCCAGGAGTCGTAAGCCATGACGCCATATTACGCCCAGCGTAACGACGTACGCGCCGCGTACGTGAGTACGCCCAGCGTACTCCAAAATTACGCCCCGCGTACTCACACTTCCAGCACTATAAATAGATGGCATGAGCTCGAGTCTTTGCACACCTTTCTCAAATCCCCAGTTACTCTCACACCCTTCCAAGCACCAGAGACCATTCCCTCACCTCGGTTTCCGCACTCGAGCCCCCGACGGAAGATTTACGCTGCAGAGATCCCCGAAGAGCCCGGCGACGCAACCATCCGCGGACGAAGTTCTGCTCAACCCTAGCCTCTCTCTTCGAAACGGGTGAGTTCATACCCCTACTTTTCAATTCTTTTCACATTTTAGGGGGGGAAATACAAGTACATTACAAATCAAAGTATTATTTTTATAATATCGTTCTTATAGAGTGTTGATACAAAAATAACTTTATGTTTTAAAGGGATATTATATCACCAAGTTGTTATTACCAAATGGGAACATACTTTTGACAAACTATAATGAGCATAGTATTCAAGTGATTCATACATTTTACATATACATCTCGACAAATGAAATGCTTTCAAAAGAAGTACAGCCTTTTATCATCGTAAATCTGTTTATACCTAGTAATGTGAGACAGCTTCACGTACGTTCAAGTATGCATTATTAAGTCCTGTATTATATACCATAATCCCTTGTAGGGGGAGCGTGATACTTGTGTATAGATCTATACGGGATTGACAATCCCACACCTAAGCTGTTAGCTACAGCTAGGCCGGCAGGCCTGGGGTGACAAATGTCATAACAGTTCCAACGCCTGAAGAACGTTGTTACAGGCCATCATTGTCAATAGCATGGTTATAAAACTCACATAAAAGTATAAAAACAAGTTAGATTTACGAGATTCATACATGCATTTCAGTTTTCCATTTTATTGTTAATACAAATGTTATCACTATTATTCAAGCATGGAAAACACTAATGCACTCCAACATGGGAAACTTTTCAAATCATCTATAGAAAATATTGGATTTTCTGAAAACCTCGTTCATCGATTTACTATCAAAAAGGACATACTTTTCAATGCAAAACACTTATGAACTCACCAACTTAATTGTTGACACTTTTTCGAAACCACTTGTATTTCTCAGGGAATCAGTAATACAGGTAACTACCAGCTTTTGGAGAAGGAAACACTAAAGATGTTTTATTATTGAACATTTATCATCTCATTGTAATATTCTTTTGCTATTATGTATAACGCAACAACATACGTTTTCATTATATATGTGATGGTTGTGTTACTTTCTTTACAATATTCAATGGTTGTGATACTACGTGAAGTCATCCACCCCCGAATGTTTCCGCCATTCTGGTTTGGGGGTGTGACATTCCCCATGAACTTTTTCTCACTCTAGAAGCTTTCTCTCTCTACAAGTGGGTCTAGCCAAGAAACACCTCATTCAAGCTCCAAATCCGGTAATCATTCCAAGCTTGTTGTTTTGCTTTGTATTCATGCTAATTAGGGATTTAATCACCCAAATACCCCCAAAAACTAGAGTTTATGGTTGGGGAACACCTCCCAAAACCGTAAACTCCCATAAAGGGGTTTTAAGGCCCCAAAATCCCACCAAAACCCTCCTAATGCTTGTCTATGACTTGGAATCTTGCATGCATGAAATTAGAAACCCAAAATCGTGCCTTTAAGGGGGTAAACATGAGTTTATGGTCCATGAACATTCATGAAATGTAAACACCCAACAAAGGGGTTTTGATGTCCAAAAACCCTTCCAAACCACTTATGGAGCTTAGTTATGACTTAGGGGCTTGCATGAAAGGACTTAGAACACCAAAATCTTAACATATAGGGAGTAAACATGTGTTTACGGCCCAAGAACATTCTTGGACCGTAAACCCATCTTCAAGGACCATAAACACCTTTTTGGGTGTTAAATTACCCCTCAAACACCTCCAAAAGCTTCCATGAGTGCCTAGAGCCTTGTATTCCTTCATGTGATGCACCAAAACATGCCCCAATGAGCAAGACTTGAGTTTATGGTTTGGGAAGATCTCCCAAAACCGTAAACACCTTCCAAGGTGTTTAAGTGCCTTTAACACCTTCCTATGCTCAAATAAGTGACTAGAACCTTGCCTACATAGCCTAGAACCACCAAAGCACAAAAGGAATGGAATAATATGAGTTTACGACCGTCAACTCATGTGTTTACGGCCGTAAACTCCCAAGGGAGGGGTCCAAGGAACGTAAACTCCATAAAGTGTCCATTTTGAGCCCCAATCACTTCAATAGCCCTTGAATCAACTCTAGAACCCTTATTTGTCAAGCATGAAGCCTTTAAGCACACAAATGCACCATTCCCATGAGTTTACGGCCGTAAACTCATGGGGGAAGTGGTCTTGAAACCGTAAACACTCATAAGGTCCATCATTTGAAGAGTAAACTCCAATGTGAGTCCATACGCACCTTATATCCAACCCTTGGTACTCCTAGCACTTGTAGCAAAGTGTTTTTACGTAGTAGGACATCATTACTTGCTTAATTAGTTATTAAATGACTAACTGGATACTTGAATGTATCATTACATGTTAAATAGGATTTGCGTGTGTGGTCAAGTCCTCACTTGACACTTAGCATCCTATACCGTCCATTCATCCGAATCGCCCACAACAGGTGAGTTCATACCCCTGAATTAACCTGTTAAATGATTTTACTGCTTTTATAAGGGGGGGGGGGAATACAAGTTGAACTGTACAGTTTTTAGATAAATCCTCTGTGATTAATAACTATATAGCAAAATAGATTTTGCATATTAAACTGTTTATCCAGCTTAAAGATTTCCAAATTATGTTTTCAACTCTGGATAAAGTATGAAAGGTTTTTCAAAGGATTCCAAAGATTTTCAAAACTTGTTTTACGAACTGACATCAAGTCGTAAATTTCTTATGTGTAAAGGTTTTTCCAAAGTTTTCATCTGAGTTTTCTTCTATGCTTTTATTTCATTAAATGCATGCCTATATTTGTATAATATAAATAATGTTTGAAAGACTTAGGAAGGCTAGTTCACCCTATTTCCTTTTCCTCGTTGGGATGTGGTCTGGTGGGTATCGGTTATCCGTCCGAAGGTCGTTTAAACATTAGTTATATATCATGTATACACGTATAGACATAAAGGTTTTCATCGACCAGTTCACTTCCCTTGGATAACAAGGGCATCCTTCCATTCATCATTCATAGATCTTTCGTTAAATGCATGCCTGTATTTGTATAGTTATATAAATAATGTTTGAAAGACTTAGGAAGGCTAGTTCGCCCTATTTCCTTTTCCTCGTTGGGATGTGGTCTGGTGGGTATCGGTTATCCGTCCGAAGGTCGTTCAAACATTAGTTATATATTATGCATACATGTATAAACATAAAGGTTTCCATCGACCAGTTCATTTCCCTTGGGTAGCAAGGGCATCCTTCCAGTCACCGTTTATAGACCAGAGACACTAGTAACTATTATAGGAATAGTTAGGAAGTTCTATTTACTCTTTCTAGTACGAGAATTCCAAAGGAGTCAGTTCATTAGTGATTCTCTATCATTAGTCCAGTACCTATATTAGAATCCAGTATACGAGATGCATCTTCAGGACACGGATTTCCCCGTTGTCAAGTTGGTAACCAGAGTCTCCTGTAGGGAGAGCGGGCATTGTGTGTATAGATCTATACGAGACTGACACTCCCACACCCTGACTGCTAGCTACAATCCCCGGCCTACCAAGCCAAGGGGTGACAAATGTCACATTCATTCCGACGCTTGCAGGGAGTCAAGTTCTCTATTGTCAATCAGTATGGTTACGAGTATCTCCATGTTTACCTTATAATTCATGGCCTTAAGGTAACAAGAGTTATCACTGTATTTCCTTGTTTTAGACTTTGCTAGCTGTGTCGTTCATTTGACACTGTCTGGAGTCTGTATTCTCTTGTTTTAGACTTTGCTAGTTGTGTCGTTCATTTGACACTGTCTGGAGTTTGTATTCTCTTGTTTTAGACTTTGCTAGCTGTGTCGTTCATTTGACACTGTCTGGAGTCTGTATTATCTTGTTTTAGACTTTGCTAGCTGTATTGTTCATTCGATACTGTCTGGAGTCTGTGCTTCCTTTTGTTAGACTAAGCCAGGCGTATCATTCATTCGATATTCTCCTGGAGTCTATGATTTCGTTTGCCTTAATCAGCAGCATTACTGCTGAGGCATATGTTATTTTTCCCCTGGTGTTTTTCCTTATGATTTTCTCATTATTCCTTTAAACTAAATATTGTTTTCTGATAATGATAGTATTTCGGGGAAAATTACTCTTTAAAACATAACTCTGTCGGGTCTTGGTAGAAGACTACTTTTATTTAGAAAATATAGGATTTTCTATAAAGGACGCTAATACACCGTAGATTCTAAACTACTACTTTTCATAAAGTTATTTTGAATAAAATGCTTACTTATACAAATGACACTAAATACTTATAAACTCACCAACATTTATAAAAATGCTGATACTCGCTTTCAAAATAACTTGTATTCTCAGGTCAGCAATAGATAGGTATACCCGGGAGCTTTTGTGAAGCCAGCCTAGAACCGAGCTGCATCTATACTAGTTTCTGTATTACTTTGATGTCTCTATAAAATGTAACTTATGTAAAACTATTACTATTAATGCAATGACTGTTGTACTTTGATTACTATACTGCATATGTTGTGATACTTGACATGACGTCATCCACCCCAGAACGTTTCTGCTGTTTCGGTTTTGGGGTGTGACAGATTGGTATCAGAGCATTGTTTATAGTGAGCTTAGTATATCAATTCATAAAAGATATACAACCTATAAATACATAGGGATAAAACACTCTGACCAAGAATTATACTTTAAAATATAACCATATTTTACAAAAGTATAAGAACATCCAAAATCTAAACACTCGAACACAAGTATCACAAGAAGAGCAAGAATAAAAGTCTTCGAATGTTGAGCATTACTGTCAAACCTGGGCAGTTATGTAATCGTAAGCTGGAATAAATGTAACCTGATCAACTACATTTATTCGAGATGCGATGAACGTATGCTTGGGAGTGATAGTGGTGTTGCAACAGGTCTGAAACTTACCAAATAGGAATGCTAGAGCCAAACATAAAGTTTAAAATACTATGGGAGTATTTTGGAATGCTAAAAAACTCACATTAATCCCATAATCATATTCAGAAGTTAAGAATCAAACAAGAAATTAAAATATCATAGGGGTATTTTAGGATCTATAGATAACCTTGTGTGAAAAACTAAAAAGATCCTTATTGATATACCTACAATTACAGAGGGTATACTCCCAAGGTTATATATAATCAGGATCCCATACACTAAGAATGTGTGGTTTCGCTCTACTTCCTTTTCCTTGTTTGGATGTGGATATAGAGTAGTATCACATATTCGAAGGCCTATCGGGTCTAAGTTATATATAATTTGTGTAGCCTATGTAATTGTAGCAGGACTCGATATGGATCACCCAGTGAAATGTTAATAATCTCTTAGGATTCTCTAGACATTTTCATTCTCGCACGAACCCGGTAGAAAACCCTATCCACTTCAGTGTTCGACAGAAGAGTTGATTCAGACCCAGAAGAGGTTCATTGAGAAGATTTCCAGCTCGGAAATAAATGAACCAAGACGAGACTACTAAAACCACCAAGTGCCTATACCGTTTAGGGACATTGGTGTGAAATCCGCTTAAGCACCCGAAATTTCCAGTCATCCACCATGCAGTGATGACACCCAGAGTCAGGATCGGAAGTAAGACGGAGTAGTAGTTCAATATGTCTTCACGAGAAGAGAACCCTAGGTAACTACCTGAAGAAAACCAACGCCGGTCCCAGTCAGGGATAAGAGGTAGACAGAGGGAGCCAGTACATGGAACCCGAGAAGTGTCTTTTCCTCGTTATTGTTGCGCTAATACACCCATAAAATAATACAATTTAGTGAGTTAGTGATTACACTACTCACACTACGTGTTAGGTAAATCGCCTTTTCCCGTCGCAAGTAATACGACTAGATCGGATTTCAAAACCTCGATTGAGAATGTTTAGCTATAAGCCTTCATGAGCCTTTTCTTCTGTGATTTCGTTCTGAACTTCCCTCAAATCTTTCCAAGGCCGGAGAGTGAACCTTTCCAGCATATAGATAACTTAGTAGGAACGATTCCCATCTTATGGCTTTCTGATACTCTTACTCCTACCTTGAATACCCGGACTACATCATAGGGATGTAGGTCAACACTCAGACAACCAATATTCGAGGCGCGGGAAAAATCTTTGCCTGATACAGTTAGAATAGATACGTCCAGGGTTAACCATCGTCCCTCATCATCTTGTGTTCCTTTTCGTGTAGGAAAACCATGCCTCCGAAGAAACGTAACCGATCCGCTGGCAAGAAACCGAATCTCCTATTCGATGAAGCTACGTTCCAAGTTGCAGTCTCAGCAGTCGTAGCAGCTGTCATGGCTCAACAAAATGCTAACAACGCCAATGTTAGCAAGAGCCCTATCGGGGATTCCGATCTAAGCAATGGACAGCAGCAACCAACACCTGCGTACCCAGCCACCCAAGAACCTCAACCAACTCCACTGAAGAGAAAGTTCAAGAACGAGGAGGGAAGTACCTCGGCTCAAGGACCTTCCAAAGAGCAACGAGCTGAGGCAGTCAATACCCCTGTCAAACCTTCCATCCCGACTTCAAGAAGACCATACCTAGGAAACCTTCCCCACTGCAGCAAGTGTAGCTACCATCATCATGGTGTCTGTCGAGAACTCTTGTGCGCTAGGTGCAACAGGAAGGGTCATACCTCTCGTACCTGCAGAGCCTCGGTTGAGTTCATTACATCAACCACCAATGTGGGGGCCAGTCCAGTATGCTACCTATGTGGTGAAATTGGACACTTCAAGAGGGATTGCCCAACTGAAGGAAACAACAAGGGCACAGGAGGAGTCTAACTCTAATGCCTAGGGAGAAGCATCAAGGAACCCAATAGATTTTTTTTGGTACGTCTCTCAATCCTATATAACTAACCGAAAAGATTAAAAGGCTAATTCTGAAAGTAATTACTCTCCCGATAAGGCGAAAGTCGCAGTACTGTTGTAAGAATTAAAATTTCATCAGGTTAAGCTATAATGGCTCGGTATATACGTTAAGGCCATGTATAATTAAGATGGATAAACCTCAAGTGAGTGATGCTGCCTCATTTCCTGTTCCTCGTTTGGTTGTGGATTTAGGGCGGAGTCGCTCAGTCAACAGTCCTTCCCACCTTAATTATACATGACTAGTGTATACTAGGCGATTATTGAGAGGCCTCGTGATAATCCATTCATGAAAAGTACATTATTCCAAAACCTCAGGACCCTCTATAGTTCCGCGTCGACTCTATCGGTCCAAGTATCCGCGACAGTGATACACGGGATGAAACCCGAGACCCCAAGAACTTGTCTGCCCGTTCGGCACATGGCCCTATCGACCCTCATTCTATGTCATGTCGATGTATGCCAACTTCGACGCCTCTATCGATCATGGTTTGACTCAGTGCAACCATGTGTAAATTCCTAGTGCTGTGTAAAAAGAACTTTCACCGTAGTCATTTCGACAAATAAAGGTTCTTCCGAACCTAATAATAAAACCTATTGCGATCCGCCAGTCGTCTCTCTTATCTAAAACTTTCCGAAATACCCCTGAGTAGGGTATCACGCGCTGTTAACCAACCCTTCTTAGATAGATAGAACCCGAAGAGAAATACACTGCAGGCATTCTAGAAGACGGTAACCACCCGAAACCTACTCCGTAGAACCCCAGAAAGACCCTTCGCACCTCACAATCAGGTTCGTGAATCAAGAGGATAGAACTCATGGGACTGACTACTATAACTGCGTATATGCATAAGGGTGGTATATAATTGAGATCAAAAAGATTTAAGATGTGTGCTTCCTCCCTACTCCCTGTTCCTCGTTGGGTTGTGGGTCTGGGGTGGAGTCGCACAACTGAACATCCTGCCGACCTCAATTATATACGGCTTGCATACACCAAGTATTAGTGGTTAAGCCAAGTATGAGCTCTGCCACGAACTTCATAGTAAAACCTTTCATCATATCCCGTAGAATAGGAACTACAGTCAAGAGAACCACTGCGGGTTGAGCTACTATAACGACCACAAATCAGAAATTTGTTGTCATCCCGGTTAAGCAAACATAGTAGCTAACACCCTCAGTTGGTAAAGAAATCTGAGTCGTAAGAGTCAAGGAAATTGACTGCGACCATCCATTCACGCTTAATCCCAGGAATTAAGCATCTCAACGGATATCCCGGAAACCTGGAAGCTGTGATAAGTTAAACTTTGAGAAGAATGGATGAGGAGATTAGAAGTTCTGAGTGACGGAACCCTATACTTCTAGACCTAACCTAAACCAAGAAAACTCAGAACCACCGAAAGAGTAGTTGCAGAAGATGCTCGCACTACTTAGGCACTTCGTCCACCCCGTCACCGACGAGTAGTGCCTAGGACACTCCGCCTCCTCATGTGGAAGAAGTCCCCGTCGCCCTATAGACGATAGACTGCATTCTCCGAAGTGAATACTAGAATGCCAAGAACCACAGGATAACCTCCGCGGCCAAGAATACTTGAATAAAGTATGAAAGTAGGTGGAGTTAAGAATTATAACCCTGATCCCGAAGATATTATAGACTTGACACCAGTCTAGGTGTTAGTCGATGGGCTATACAAGAGCACGCATTGTCTGCAACTGAAATACGGGACTAACACTCCTACAACCTGAATGCTAGCTACAGTCCCCGGCCTACCAAGCCATGGGGTGACAAATGTCACATTCATTCCAACGCTTGCAGGGCGTCAAGTTCTCTACTGTCAATCAGTATGGTTACGAGTATCTCCATGTTTACCTTATAATTCATGGCCTTAAGGTAACAAGATTTATCATTGTATTTCCTTGTTTTAGACTTTGCTAGCTGTGTTGTACATTTGACACTGTCTGGAGTCTGTATTCTCTTGTTTTAGACTTTGCTAGTTGTGTCGTTCATTTGACACTGTCTGGAGTTTGTATTCTCTTGTTTTAGACTTTGCTAGCTGTGTCGTTCATTTGACACTGTCTGGAGTCTGTATTCTCTTGTTTTAGACTTTGCTAGCTGTATTGTTCATTCGATACTGTCTGGAGTCTGTGCTTCCTTTTGTTAGACTAAGCCAGGCGTATCATTCATTCGATATTCTCCTGGAGTCTATGATTTCGTTTGCCTTAATCAGCAGCATTACTGCTGAGGCATATGTTATTTTTCCCCTAGTGTTTTTCCTTATGATTTTCTCATTATTCCTTTAAAGTAAATACTGTTTTCTGATAATGATAGTATTTCGGGGAAAATTACTCTTTAAAACATAACTCTGTCGGGTCTTGGTAGAAGACTACTTTTATTTAGAAAATATAGGATTTTCTGGAAAGGATGCTAATACACAGTAGATTCTAAACTACTACTTTTCATAAAGTTATTTTGAATAAAATGCTTACTTACACAAATGACACTAAATACTTATGAACTCACCAACATTTATAAAAATGCTGATACTCGCTTTCAAAATAACTTGTATTCTCAGGTCAGCAATAGACAGGTATACCCGTGAGCTTTTGTGAAGCCGCCTAGAACCGAGCTGCATCTATACTAGTTTCTGTATTACTTTGATGTCTCTATAAAATGTAACTTATGTAAAAATATTACTATTAATTCAATGGTTGTTGTACTTTGATTACTATACTACATATGTTGTGATACTTGACATGACGTCATCCACCCCAGAACGTTTCCGCCATTTCGGTTTTGGGGTGCGACATTAGCTGCTGCCCTGCCGACTTCCCGAGCTATCTATACCAATCAATATACCCAATTAGCAATTGGGTTCCATACCATAATCCATGCATGGGGTAAAATGACCATTCTACCCCAGGCCCAGTATGATCCTAAACTAAGGCCCAATCCCAAAACAAAAGCCTGACACTATAATGTCCATAAGTCATTTAATGGCCTAATTTCCAAATTGGGCCCAAACCTAATAGTCCACAAGGCCGAATTACCAAAAATTCCCTAAGACCCTATCCATAACCCAATTTTCCAATTTGGGCTCAAAATCGTAATGTGCCTCCATAAATAAATATTAACCCCAAAACTTGATGGCCTAACAGGACCCAAAATACAAAGTCCAAAACCATAAGATCCATAAAGGCCCATGAATGGCGCAATTTTCCAAATTGGGCACACGGTCCTTATTGGGCCTTAACCAAAGATCCAATCCTTCAATTAGTCCAGAACACAACCATTCTGACGTCCGTTAGGGCCCAAGAATCTAGGCCCCAAACAGAGGGCCCAAACCCGAAGCCCAATGTCCGAAACCCAACCTGGCTGAGTACGCAGGGCGTACTCAGCAGTACGTTGCGCATACTCGCTTAATGGCTTGTACGTTACGCGTACTGGCTTGTACGCCCAACATACTACCGTATAGCCTCACTTCTTCCATTAAGCACTTGATGCTCTAAGTCATAAGTTCAAACCACAGATTTGAGTCCCACATAATGTCTAAACCCATAAAGTCACTGACTTGGTGACTTTGCATGCCCCCAATAAGACCAAATAACATTTTACTTTCATGGAAATGGCTCAAAATCCAACATAGATGGTCTTAAACTCTATATGTGCCAACTTTATGGACCTTGAACCTTAGAAATACTAAAAGGGGCAACTCAAAGCTCCTGGAATGAAATCAAGACCACTAGATCTCATACTTGGGACCAAAATGAACAAAAACTCACAAATGGTAGATCTAAGAGATGAATTATCAAGTTAAAAGCTTTATACCTTCATCAAGTTGAGAATGAATCCCAAAATCCAGATCCATAAGCTCCTCCTTGATTGCCATCTTTACATCAAGCACCATCTTCTTGAAAATGAGCCAAACACTCCAAAAAGGGACTCCATAAGCTAAAAATGCTACCATGAATTGTTAAAGATGATTTCTAGGGTTTTAGACGGTGGAGGCTAAAGATATTTGGGTTAGGTTATGAGATAAGGAGCTTAAATAGGGTCCAAGACCCTAAAATAGGGTTCTGATCTGACTGGCGTACGCCCAACGTAATTCTGGTACGCCCAACGTACTCCGAAGAACATTCGTGACCATCCTGGTTAGTACACCCCTTGTACTCCGAGGTACGCCCAACGTACTTCCTTCATCACTAGTATGCTCCACGTACTCCTTGTGTACCCGTGTACTCGGCTAAGCCAAAAAACCACGAAACTTCCGAAGGCCATAACTTCTTCGTTATAAGCCTGATTCTGACGATCCTTATATCCACAGAAAGGTGAAGAGAAGCCCTACACTTCTATCAACTCATACCTTCCTTAAGACCTTCCAAACAAAATCCCATTTTCCATAAAAGCCTGAACTGCCGCTTTACCGAAATACCCCTAGACTCCAAAACACGAACCAAACACCCGAGTCACTTCTAATACATCGCCCGCACCCAAATGGGCCTAGATCTTACCTTTTCAAAAGTCCTAATCCTTATGATGACCAATCTTCAGGCCGCATCCTCAGACTAAGAATTGATTTGGAACAGGATGTTACAATGAGATTGTATGTGGTGTGATTCCCATGGATGCTTGCCATATTCTATTGGGATATCCTTGGCAGTTCGATAAGGATGAGGTGTATCGAGGAAGGAGAAACGAGTACAAGCTGAAACAAAATGAGAAGAAAATCATGTTGTTACTCATGTCCTCAGCAGAAGTGCGATCAATGAATAATAAGAAACCAAGCTTCACTATGTTGGTTAGCGAAAAGGAGGTGGAACATGTTCTCAATCAAGGAGAGGATATCTTCTTCCTTATTATGAAAGAAGACCCAAAGGTAGAGACTGAAAAATGAAAACCCGAAGTAGGAAGTGAATGTGAAAGTAGAGGGTCCGATTGTAGAATTGCTTGTGGAATTTTGTGATGTTTTACCAACCGATTTACCACAAGGTTTACCACCAATTTGTGGTATTGAACATTAGATCGACCTCATTCCAGGTGTTTCTTTACCAAATAAGGTGGCCTATAGTTGCAATTCGGAGGAAACAAAGGAATTGCAAAAGCAAATCGATGAATTAATGAACACGGGCTACGTTCGTGAGAGCCTTAGTCCTTGTGTCGTTCCGGTCTTACTCGTGCCTAAAAAGAATGGAACATGGTGAATGTGTGTGGATAGAAGAGCGGTGAATAATATAAAGATCATGTATACGTTTCCCATTCTTAGACTTGACGATATATTGGACGAATTGCATGGGTCAATGGTGTTTTCGAAGATCGAATTGCAAAGTGGTTATCATCAGATTCGCATGAGAGAAGGTGATGAATGTAAACCTTCAAGACCAAGAATGGATTGTATGAATGGACGGTGATGCCATTTGGTGTTATGAATATGCCTAGTATTTTCATGAGGTTGATAAATGATGTATTAAAGTCTTTTCTTGGGAGGTTTGTGGTTGTATATCTTGATGATATATTTATATATATAAAAAGCAAGGAAGATCATATGGTGCATTTACGAAAGGTGTTTGAAACTCTTAGAACATAAAAACTTTATGGGAAGAAGGGAAAATGTTCGTTCTTGGTGGAAAATGTGAGATTCTTGGGTTATGTTGTTTCCAAATATGGTTTTCTGGTGGATCAATCCAAGATCGAAGCAATAAACTCATGGCCTACTTCTATTATTGTTTCAGAAGTTCGATCGCTTCATGGACTTGCTTCATTTTATAGGAGGTTCATTCGCAACTTTAGCACCATTATGAGTCCGATCACAGGTTACTTCAAGAAGGGAGCTTTCACATGGGGGGGATGCTCATAAGGCCTTTGAAAAAGTGAAGGAGTTATTGTGTGCTACTCTGGTCTTAGCACTTCCTAACTTTTCACAACCATTTGAGGTTGAGTGCAATGCGAGTGGTATTGGAATAGGAGTTGTTCTCGTTCATGGTAAGCGTCCCATCACTTATTTTTCAGAAAAGCTTGGAGGTGCTTGACTAAGTTGTTGTACGTATGATAAATAATTTTACACCATTGTTCGAGCGTTGGATCATTGGAGTAATTACTTACGTGCAAATCGTTTTATTTTGCACTCAGATCATGAGTCGTTGAAGGATATGAATGGTCAACAAAAGTTGAGTACACGAAATTCTAAGTGGGTGGAGTTGTTTCAATCTTTTCACTATTTGTCCAAGTATAAAGATGGCAAAAGCAACGTGGTGGCTAATACGTTGTCGTGGCGATATTCTTTGCTAGTGACTTTCGATGCTCGATTATTGGCGTTCGAGGCATTAAAAAGTTATTATGTAATTGACATAGATTTTGGAGATTTGTTTTTAAAAGATAGAGGTGGACCTGAATGTGAAATCATTTTGCAAGAAGGTTTTGTTTTTAAAGGCAATAGACTTTGCGTCCCAAAGCATGCGATTTGTGAGCTGTTGGTGCAAGAAGCTCATGGTGGAGGGATGGTTGGACACTTCAGTATTAAAAAGACTTTGGAGATACTAAAGGAGAATTTTTATTGGCTGAAGATTTTAGGGGATGTGATGATGCTAGTAATGTGGCTACTTATATTTTAAGGCGATTGTTCATTTGCATGGTATTCCAAAAAAATATTGTTTCAGATCGAGATTCGAAAATTTTGAGTTATTTTTGGAATACTCTATGGAGGAAGGTGGGTATGAAACTGTTGTTTAGTACTTCGCATCACCCACAGATGGATGGGCAGACAATGGTTACAAACAGGACCTTGCAGACATTGTTGCAAGGGGTGGTGAGTAAAACTCAGAAAGATTGGGATGTGAAGCTGGCACATGCTGAGTTCGCTAATAATTGATCTCCTATGTTCGCAACTGGGTATTCTCTATTCGAGGTTGTCTACCGTGTTAATTCATATCTTCCTTTAGATTTATTTCCATTTCCAAAAGAAGAATTAGTTTATAAGGATGTTGAAGCCTAGTTAAAGTCGATGATGAAGTTGCATGAGTAGATTCGTAATCGCATTGAAGTTGTGAATGCGAACTATAAGCAAAAGTCGAATAAGAACAAGAAGCCTCGAATATTTGCTGATGGAGATACGTGTGGGTACATTTGAGGAAGGAAAATTTTCCAAGTAAAAGAAAGAACAAGTTGATGCCAAGAGTGGAAGGTCCTTACAAGGTGGTAGCACAAGTTAATGATAATGCCTACAAAGTTGAGCATCCAGGTGACTATGGGAGACCTTTCACATTATCTTGATGACGATGGACTCGTTGAACTGATCAAAATTCCTTTGAAAGGAGGGGGGATGATACGAATGCGAATCACAACCTTTCACAGTCTAAGTCACGTGTTGCATGTGACCGAGTGCGAAGGATCGCAACCCATCACAAGTGTTGAGTAATGGATGCGAAACCAGGAAGATTCATTACGAATGTGAAGCATGGGAAGGTCACTGCGAATGATTAGTTTTGGTTCTTGGTTGCGAGGGAACTAGATGCGAAGGTCTTAGTATACTGCCACGGGAACCTCCCAGGGTCTTTGATACAAATATCCTAGCGACATATCACATAACCAACTATCAATCCATATAACATTAAATGGGCCGACCTTGGTGCCTTAAACCCATTAGCATGGTGATAAGACTCATCTCGAATGTAAAAGCTTATTGAAAGAAATCCTTAGCTGCTGCCCTGTCTACTTCCCGAGCTATCAATACCAATCAATATATCCAATTAGCAATTGGGTCCCATAGCATAATCCTTAATCCATGCATAGGGTAAAATGACCATTCTACCCCTGGCCCAGTATGATCCAAAACTAAGGCCCAAACCCAAAAGAAAAGCCCAACACTATAATGTCCATAAAACCATCAATGGCCCAATTTTACAAATTGGGCCCGGACCTTTCTAATGGGCCTTATCCTAAAGCCCAATATTCTCCATAGTCAATAACCCTAACCCCAATTGGCCCACGAAGGCGCACATCAACCTAGTCGAAGAATTGGCCCAAAATGAGGCCCACAAATGTGAGGTCCATTTCTATATTGGGCTTGTAGCCCAATAGGCCCAACTATTGGCCCAAAGACACATTCAAGCCTAACAATCAACAAATCCAAGCCCAAAACCATTAGGGCCCAAAGGTCCAAAGTCCACTAAGGCCCAAGTCCTCCTGAGAGCATACACCCATCGTACCCCTTCTGTACGCTTAGCGTACTGGGAAAATGGACTGTACATGCAGCGTACTACATAGTATACCCAACATACAAACAACTCATGCACAAAATCCATTAAGTGCTTAATACTTGATCCAATAAGTCCAAATTACAAATCTAAGCTATACTTAACGTCTAAACCCATAAAGTCACTGACTTGGTGACTTTGCATGCCCCAAGGAAACCCAAACTCCAAAAATGGCATTATACTTCCATAAAAGTGACCCTAACTCATGCATGAACCCATTAAGACCTTCAAGATGGCAACTTTCTGTCTTAGGGACTCAAATAGCACCAAGGGTGGCAACCCTAAGCCTAAGAATCGGATTTGACCCATAAAGCTTCATCCTTGGGACCAAAAAGGTTCAAAAAAATCAACATAAGAGATATTAAGGAAGTAATCACCAAGCCTAAGACTTTACACCTCAAATGAGAGCCAAAAGTTGGTGTAGTTCTGGATCTAAAAGCTCTATCTTCTTCAATGAGTTTTCAAGAATGAACACCTTCTTCAAAAGCACCAAAATACTCCTCTAATGGCCATCCAAGCTCCAAAATCACTTAAATGAGGGCTAAGGGTCGATTTCTAGGGCTTAGAGGCGTGGAGGCTGAAGATATTAGGGTTAGGTTATGAGATAAGGAGCTTAATAGGAATCTAATTTGACTAGCGTATGCCCAATATACATACGGTACACCCATTGTACTTCGAGGAACACTCATGACCATCCTGGTCAGTACACCTAGCGTACTTAAAGGTACACCCCACGAACTAACTTCTTCACTAGCACGCCCCGCGTAATCGGCTAATCCTGAAAACTACGAAACTTCCGAAGGCCATTACTTCTTCGTTATAAACCCGATTTTGACGATCCTTATATCCACGGAAAGGTGATGAGAAGTACTACACTTCTATCAACTCATACCTTTCTTAAGACCTTCCGAACAAAAGTCTATTTCCACAAAAAGCTCGAACTAAAACTTTACCGAAATACCCTTAGGCTCCAAAACACGAACCGAACTCCTGGATCACTTCTAATACATCACCCGCACCCAAATGGTTCTAGATCTTACCTTTTTAAAACCCCTAATCCTTATGATGACCGATCTTCGGCCCACAACCTCAGACTAGGAATTGATACGGAATACAGTGTTACAACTCTCCCCCACTTGAATTTGATTTCGTCCTCGAAATATGTCCTTACCCTCCCAACACATCCAACAATATGGTCCATACCTCTACAATGCGGACTACATACAACCTTCCCAAGGTATCTTGATACCAACCCTAAAAGAACTTACCCACCTGAAAAGGAACGAACCTTAAACCTTCTTGCATAAAAACCTCTCTGTTCTTTCGAAACCCGAAACTTCAAATTGAACTAGCTTCCTGACAAGCCGCCCATACTGAACCATTAATCGAACATATTCCCTAAGGAAACCATCCTAAACCAAAAATACTTTCCACTCATAATACCTTGAGACTTCCCAAATAAATAAATCACTGGTTAAACACGGCTGCAGAACACTCAACTTGACAGGAGGCTCAAATAATCCTTCGTGTAGAAGATTCTCCCATGCAACGGTTATACTCAGACGAGAGCTACATGACAGAGTCAAATCGATTACTATGATATTATTTAATCCTAATGCAAGTGGATTAGAATCACCCGGTCAATAACTACTCCACATATGGATCCCAAATCATTGCCGCTACTCGGAATACTGTACCGCCGTCCAACTGCTTTCCATAGCAGCCATGACTTCCCTAGATCCCAATCTTGTCTGCCTCAATCCGAAATGTCAAATTTATGCCTGGTTGCTGAGCCAATAAGCAACCTCGCATTCGCCCCATATGACCTCTAAAAGATACCTCTTCTAACAATAACTGCTCTATCTATACAACCACTCACGACTCCTTTAATGCTGTTGATTCATCCGATCATGATAGGATGACCATCTGTCACCATTAAATCCGATGCAAAATGGTGAATGCTACCAAAATAATTGTAGTCTCACATCATGCTCGGTCTCCTTTGACCTACCAATTCCTGATTCCAATTATGTTGCGACCTGCTCACAACCTTGCAACTGGCCCACCCTGGCATAAGTCATCTGAACGAATCCGTGAATGCCACGACTACCCTACAGTCTTTCAACACTTTCCACAATATCTGAACGCTTGTAAATGCTACGGCTACCCCGCAGTCTTACAACACTTCCCACACCATCTGATTGTTAGTGAATGCTACGGCACCCCCATAATCTTACAATACTTCCCACACCATCTGACTGCTAGTGAATGCTACGACACCCCCGTAGTCTTACAACACTTCCCACACCATCTAGCTGCTAGTGAATGCTACATAACCCCCGTAGTCTTACAACACTTTCACCCTAACACAATCACAACCCAATGCCTTACCCCTAATCTATTAATTGGAAATGTATACATAGTTGAGTACGCACTCGACCGAACACCCAGACTGAACTCAATTCATGATCGGAACCCCAACTTGATTCCCTAAATTTTTCTATCAAGCACCAATGAGATGCGATTCACATACTAGAATGTTTTACCGAACTCCCAACTCACACAAATCTCAAACCATTCAGCCTCTTGGGTCGCCTTCCTCCCCGAAAGGGATGCTAAACTCATTCTATTGTCATAACCGCTCCTACTCCCGAATGATTCTCCCCCACTTCGATTCAACAAGTACTCACGATGCACGAGAATTGAAGGATTTCCCCAGTCCTTCTTACCCCTTAATGATCTGCTGACGACCAAGGCTTACCCTTGCTAGTGATCCATTGCTAGCCAATCTCACAATCACCGAACCCCTTGAATCTAGAAGAATAAACTTGAGACCTTAACCAGAACGATAATCCAAATCACTTCCCATGTTACTATATCAATTCCTTGAGTCCTCATGCCGACGACTAAGAACCATAACTTTTTCCATGCACCGACGAACCTCTACTCTAATTTCTGTCCTCAAGGAATCATTGAACTCTAACCGACTTCAATCCACACGAAGGTATGATTCCTTTGACACATCTAATGACTCAACGATTCACGCAACTCACACCACCATCTTCATGCTACCAATACTTTTCTAGCAACGATAGTTCCTTGAACTCCCAAGTTCTTCCATAGGCAGCTATCGAGTCATACCTGAACAATGACAAACCTATTGAACCCTAAATTTACTGGGGAATTATCCCTGTAATTCCTAACCAAAGTCCCGAAATAATGATGGTACACTCGGGACCTACCCGTAAGATACGACCATTTGTAGATTCATCAAAGACTCCTTGGCATACAGAATGGCATATGACAATCCTTGATAACTCAGACAATGGCAAAGAACCGACCCGAGATCTCACTCATTCCAACTCAATAAAAATCCCAAAGTGTTACAAATTCCCGATATCCACTTGAAGTGGCAGAAGATGACATACCCATAACCATCTGAAGGAATCCTGATCACCTCCTCTTGAGATACGTCGACCATCCTGAGGACATGGTGCAAACTCCCTTCCGATCCCGATGACAAGAACTAACAATAGGATCCTCCCTTCCTGAAAGATTCTAAGGATCCACAAGCTTTGGGCTCCAGATGGGCCCCCAACTACCCCGCAGCGATTTTGGCCCGAAAGGCCCCAAGACGACAAACGAGAGCTCCCAAATCCCTTCCTTGGCTGAATGCAATACCACTGAGGTCCATTCCATAAATCTTCGAGTAATCTTCGATGAAATGAACTCCCGCGATCATGCATCGATTGGCCTAGGTCCTGCTCCTGAGCCGGAGCCTGAATCTGGATCCCATTCCTAAGTGCTACAAATCAGTCTCCAGCTCTCGGGTTCTAGAAATCATATTATTTAGGGTCTCGCACCCTGACACCCTCAACAACTCAATCGTCAATAGCTAAACTGCAATAGCTGGAGCAAACTCTGCCCCAAACCGGGCTACAAGCTACTCCCAAGACTTAGTCTCTAATCCTGAAAGTGAAATGGATCGTACAATCAATCCTTGCCGCCTGATACAAGTGATCCAAGGCGAACTCAAAATCTTGGCAGTCCTTTCACTAACTGGCTCACTACCGGAGCCGGAACCACCCTGGTCCTTCCCCTTGCGTGCTCATTCTCATCATGCACAACAGCTATCCCTGCGGTCCAATCATAACCAGGAAATGGATCCGGTGCTTTTAGTAGTACGGGCCCAATACTACCTTCCACACCTATCCATACATTCCTCAGCAATCCTCCCGAATCCTCTAAGTCACCTACTCCACCGATGCACCATATATTCGCTAAACAACAACATGATACCCACCAAAGCGACTCCTAGGTTCCCCCTAGGTTCCTCAACCTCATCGAACCGCCCCGATAACTCACTAGAGCATATCCTAGGCTTTCCTAGGCTCCCAACCTTGCCTTGCCATAAGCTGGTGAAGAACTCCCCATGATGCCAGTCATCCACCTCCTGAATATAATCATATTCATTTAGTGGTTGACTCCTATCATTCAAGAGTTCCACAAACACAAAGCAAGCAGTATTCGTGCAGAAGCACTCCGATCCAAAGAACTACCATAGGGTATTCAGCCCATATTCCACAACTCATGATATCCACATCCACCCTCGCTGTCGGCTGCCTTATGAATGCAAATTATACACAGAACATGATCTAATAGACTGTCGAATAATAGACCCTACCCTAGGACCACAACCATACAAGGAACAGGTAATAAGGGCAAGTCAGTTATTCTAAGGCTATAAGATCCTAACCGTATGCAATTTTCAAAGCATGCACTTAGTAGTTATCAATACCAATAATCATTCTTATTCTAGCATGGCATCCAATATCTTCAAGGCTACAAGCATCACATATCAGGCCAATCCATCGCTGACTACTCAGCACTAGCATGCAAGTCTACCATGTAACAGCCCGGAATCTCAGGTATTGTTAAAATTATGTTTTTGGGGTGTTTTAAGAAGGGACTCGGCGAGTTGGAGCCTAGACTCGCCGAGTAGGACCGCAGACCTGGTCGCGGGTTCGCGACTGGACTCGACGAGTCCAGATATGGACTCGGCGAGTCTGCGCTGTTTAGCGAAAACCCTAACCGTTCAGGTTTGGGACGTATAAAAGGGACTTATTGGCCGTCATTGTTCATTTTTAGCCTTCTGAGAGGAACCCTAAATCGATTGTGTGCATCTGGAGCAAGGTTAAAGGCCATTGGTGATTTTGAAGGAGTTGTTGTGCAAGGAAGAGAAGGGCTTGGTTAAAGGAACGGCAAGGGAGTCACGTTCTGAGGATTGGGGACACAGAGAGTACATTATCCAGGTAAGAATTCGAGTATACTCTGCTATGTTGATGTGTTTATGGAATTAGGGTTTATGGAACCCTTTTGTGACTAGATTGAATGTTACCCTAGTCCCCCAAATGATTGTAACCCTGTATTGGGACCTTTGGAGGTCCAGAATGTCCCATGCCTGTGCATTTCGGGAATTGATGAAGGTTTTGGATTGGAATCCTTATGCCTTAGGTCAATATGTATATTATAAGTCTTGGGGTGTATCATGAGCACCGAGATGAGGACCTTACGTGATGGATCAGTTTAGGAAGGCCAGACCTATGAATGGTCGAAGCAGTTCTGACTTTAGAAGCAGTTTGAGCGGTTGCATGGCATGGACTCGCCGAGTCCGATGAACAGACTCGGCGAGTAGCTTGAAGAATAACTGGGACTCGTCGAGTTGTTCTTCAGACTCGGCGAGTTGATTCGTGGTGGCCCCGCGATTTTTCCAGGAGTAACTCGTCGGGTCAAGGAGGATACTCGACGAGTAGAAGGGGAATCTTAGAGGAGTGAAGGACGTCTAGACTCGCCGAGTCGCCTTGGCACTCGCCGAGTCCGGTCGAGTTGACCGTTGACCGTTGACCAGAGTTGACCAATGTGTGACTTCTTAGGGTCAATTAACTTAGAAGATAAAAGTGTTAATAAGAGATATATAATGTTATAGGGAGTTTGTAGCTCGGTGGATCGAGCACGAGTGATTTCAGGATTTGCTAGCTTTCAGTATCCACGAGGCGAGTCTTCTCACTATACTGTACCCGGAAGGGTTTGACTGTGTGACCGGAAGGTCAGATATGATATATGATATATATGCTATATGTGGTAAGTCATTTGCTATATGTGCTATGTATGTCATGGGCCGGAAGGCGATTATATTATGTGCCGGAAGGCAATATGTTATGGGCCGGAAGGCAATATGTTGTGTGATGGACCGGAAGGTCGGCGTGGGTAGGGTCGGAAGGTTTACCCAGCAGGGACGGAAGTCCCCTGAGACACATGGACCGGAAGGTCAGGGCCTGGAAAGGCGTATGTGCGTAAGTTGTATATTGGGGAACTCACTAAGCATTTATGCTTACAGTTGTTATGTATGTGTTTCAGGTACTAGCGAGGACCGTGGGAAGGCGCCGGCGTGATCTCTACACACTGAAGGATGTTTTTATGATCTTGGGATTTAGACAATTTGTATTTGACATGACATTTAAATTATTTATGCCTTGTTTTGAATGAAAGTACCTATTTTCTTAAAATGAAAAATTTGTCTGAAAATTTGCGTTGTTACAATTGGTATCAGAGCCTTGGTTTGAGGGATTCAGGTGCACCTTCGGGCGTAACTGAACTCAAACCGAGGATTTGAGGAAAACTTTTACAAATAAAGGCATAAGCTCTTATGAATGATTTTGTGGTAAACAAGAAAGAAGCAGTGTGTACGATTAGTCAGCGCCCGAACGGTAAAGATCCCCAAAATACCTTACAATATTATATGATATGAATTGTTATGCATGCTAGAAGACTAGGTATTCATGATAGGACTAGAGTGGCCTGAATTGTGATGCCTTAGTCTAGGGAAGTTTGCCGATATGAGATGCTTTGCTAGTGTGCGAGTAGATAGTGCATAACAGAAGTAGAGTACTCACTATCCGGGGTTTGGGGAGGAAGACTTGGGATGAATGCTGATGCGGTGTGGTTGGTAGTATTGGGCCCGTACTACCGAAGACACCGGGTCAGGGGGAGACCCAAGTAAGAATCCCTGAATATCGGAGACTGAGTAGGGTTGCGTTATCGAGTGCAATTATACTCGATGGAGTCTCTGATAGTTCTACGTTGTATTTCAGAGACATCATGGTTAGACCACGCCACGGAGCGAGTTCGAGCGGTGTGAGTGACGACGAGATTCGTCAGATGATTCACGAGGAGGTAGCTGCGGCGATCCGGGCTAAGATCCCGGAGATGTTTGGGTCTATTAAGACCACCCTGATGGAGACGTTTGAGGAGCGATACGCCGCATTGACTGAAGCTGTAGCCGCTGCAGCTACCGCAGCTGTGGCCGCTGCCAGGCCACAGGGGGGTGACTCGTTACTGTTCCGGGAGTTCAGCAACACGAAGCCACCTGAGTTCGATGGGACGCAGGATCCGATTGCTGCGATGAGGTGGATCGCGGATATAGAGGGGTGCTTCTACACTTGTTCATGCCCGGAGCACCTGAGGGTACGGTTCGCTTTGAACCAGCTCCGTATGCGAGCGAAGGATTGGTGGAAGTTCGTGACGGCGAACTTCACTTTGGCAGAGATTACAACAGTGACATGGGAGGGGTTTACTGCTATGTTCAGGGACGAGTACGTTCCCCCGGTGGAGAGGGAACGATTGGTTCAGGAGTTCTTAACCCTCAAGCAGGGTACTGATTCTGTTGCGGTGATCACGCGGAAGTTTCATGAGAGGGCGATGTTCTGCCCCGAGCTGGTGTCCACTGATCAGGCTCGGATGAGCCGGTACTTGGGTGTGTTGAGGAGAGATATCCGGGAGTTTGTGTCAAACTCCACCTACCATACTTTTGCTGAGCTTCAGGCGAACGCCAGGAAGCGCGAGATCGAGTTGGAGACCCAGGCCAGGGAGGAGGCCGAGTCTCAGCGGGTGGACCGGCGACCGGCTCAGTCCCAGCCGGCAGCCAAGCGGATAAAGTCCGCCGATTTGAGGACAGGAGGTTCGAAGGGCCGCACTTGCGGAAAGTGCGGCAAGGGTCATGATGGGGCATGTCGATCTGGTGCTTGCTACAAGTGTGGCAAGGAGGGGCATATTGCTAGGAAGTGCCCCAAGGGGTTTACGGTTTGCTTCCATTGCAACCAGACAGGCCATCGAAAGGCCGAGTGCCCTCAGCTTCTTCAGGGATCTGCACCTGCTGCCAGAGCTACTGCGACTCGACCGGTGAAGGCCGAGGCCCCGAGGGCTCGGGGAAGAGCCTTTCAACTGACTGCGGAGGAGGTCCGCGCTGCGCCCGATGTTGTGGCAGGTATGCTGTAAATCATGTATTTATTTTAAAGTCGAGATGTTATTCTTATGTTATTATATGCGTAGGTACTTTCCTTGTGAACTTTGTGCCTGCTCTAGTGTTGTTTGACTCGGGTGCGAGTAGGTCCTTTGTATCCTTAGCTTTTAGTCAGCATATCAGCGTTAGTCGTGAGTCGTTGAGTCGGTCTCTGAGAGTTTCTATAGCTGACGAGAGAGTGATTTGTGCCACGGGGGTTCTCCGGGGATGCGTGCTAGAGATTTTCGGGGTTGAGTTCCCAATTGACCTGATTCCTATTGCGATGGGTGATGTCTGTGTCATCGTGGGCATGGACTGGTTGAGCCGATTCGGCGCTGTCATCGACTGTGAGCGTCAGCTGGTGACTATACGAGACCATAGTGGGGGAGTTCTTTCGGTGTACGGCGAGGGTACCCGTTCGGGATCAGCTTTTTGTTCGGCCGCTAGGGCGAGGCAGTGTCTACAGCAGGGCTGTAAGGGTTTTGTGGCGTATGTGATGGATACGCGGGAGGTTTCCGAGAGACCGAGGTCAGTGGAGGAGGTCCCAGTGGTGCGGGAGTTTCCAGATGTTTTCCCCGAGGAGCTGTCGGGAGTACCTCCTATGAGGCAAGTAGAGTTTGGTATCGATCTGGTTCCGGGGGCCGCGCCTATTGCTAAGGTGCCTTATCGTCTTGCACCTCCAGAGATGCAAGAGTTGTCCTCGCAGCTCCAGGAGTTGCTGGGGAAGGGATTCATTCGGCCGAGCAGCTCGCCGTGGGGAGCACCTATTCTGTTCGTCAAAAAGAAGGATGGTTCACACCGGATGTGCATTGATTACCGGGAGTTGAACAAGTTGACGGTCAAGAACCGTTACCCGTTACCGAGGATCGATGATTTATTTGATCAGTTTCAAGGAGCATCTTGGTTTTCCAAGATCGATCTAAGGTCAGGGTACCATCAGGTGAGAGTGCGGGATGAGGACGTCCAGAAGACAGCGTTTAGGACGCGATATGGGCATTATGAGTTTGTGGTGATGCCTTTCGGGCTCACCAATGCCCCGGCTGTGTTCATGGATCTCATGAACAGGGTATGCAGGCCGATGTTGGATCGGTCAGTGATTGTATTCATCGACGACATCCTAGTGTATTCGAGATCTAGAGAGCAGCATGAGGAGCATTTGAGGGAGGTCCTTGAGGTATTGAGGTCGGAGAAGCTTTATGCAAAGTTCTCCAAATGTGACTTCTGGTTGCGGGAGGTCCAATTTCTAGGACATGTTGTTAATCAGGAAGGGATATTGGTCGATCCGGCCAAGGTTGAGGCTGTGATGAGTTGGGAGGTGCCGAAGTCACCCTCTGAGATCAGGAGTTTCCTTGGGTTGGCAGGGTACTATCGGAGATTTATTAAGGATTTCTCCAAGATCGCAGTGCCGCTCACCAGATTGACCCGGAAGGGTGTTGCATTCTCATGGGGACCCGAGCAGCAGACTTCCTTTGAGACACTTCGCCAGAGGTTGTGCGAAGCCCCGGTATTAGCTCTCCCGGAAGGGATGGAAGATTTTGTTGTATATTGCGACGCATCGATTTCGGGACTGGGTTCAGTGTTGATGCAGAGGGGTCATGTGATAGCTTATGCGTCGAGGCAGCTGAAGCCTCATGAGGCGAGATATCCCACGCATGATTTAGAGTTGGGGGCAGTAGTGTTCGCTCTCAAGATTTGGCGTCACTACCTGTATGGGGTTCGATGTACCATATACACGGACCATAAGAGCTTGAAGTATTTGATGGATCAGCCCAACCTAAATATGCGTCAGAGGAGGTGGTTGGATGTGGTCAAGGATTATGATTGTGAGATCCTGTACCACCCGGGCAAGGCTAATGTGGTAGCCGATGCATTGAGCCGCAGGGCGGAGAGCACTCCATTGCGAGATGTATGTTTGAGACTGACTGTGACGAGTCCAGTATTGGATGCTATTCGTGGGGCACAGGCCGAGGCTGTGAGACCAGAGATGCAGAAGAAAGAGCGGGTCGTTGGGTTAATTTCAGAGTTCGTTAAGGATGGACGAGGGCTTCTGACGTTTCAGGGTCGAATTTGGGTACCATTCGTGGGCGGTACGCGTATTACTCTGATGGAAGAGGCTCATAGATCGAAATTCTCGATCCATCCTGGTGCTACGAAGATGTATTTGGATTTGAGGAAAGAGTATTGGTGGCCCTGTTTGAAGAGGGACGTCGCATGGTTCGTTGAGAGGTGCTTGACCTGCCGTAGGGTTAAGGCCGAGCACCAGAGACCGCATGGCAAGTTACAGCCATTGGAGATTCCTGAGTGGAAGTGGGAACAGATCACTGTGGATTTCATCACCAAATTGCCGAGAACTGCCAGGGGAGTTGATGCAATTTGGGTGATTGTGGATAGGTTGACGAAGAGTGCACACTTCCTTGCCATCAGCGAGAGTTCTTCAGCGGAGAAGTTGGCGGAGATATATGTGAGAGAAGTAGTATCTCGGCATGGAGTGCCGATCTCGATTGTTTCAGAACGTGACGTGCGCTTCACTTCCAGGTTCTGGAAGAAATTCCATGAGGAGCTGGGTACTAGATTGCATTTTAGTACCGCATACCATCCCCAGACAGACGGTCAGAGCGAGCGGACGATTCAGACGCTGGAGGACATGCTTCGAGCGTGTGTGTTAGACTTCGGGGGTAGCTGGGATGCGTATTTACCCTTGGCAGAGTTTTCCTACAACAACAGCCATCATTCGAGCATTGGTATGCCACCTTTTGAGCTGTTGTATGGTAGGAGGTGTCGGACCCCCATTTGCTGGGGAGAGGTGGGACAGAGAGTGATGGGCAGCACAGAGATCGTACTTCAGACGACAGAGCAGATTCAGCAAGTTAGACAGAGGTTATTGACCGCCCAGAGCCGACAGAAGAGCTATGCAGATAGGCGTCGATCCGAGCTTGAGTTTCAAGTCGGTGACTTCGTTCTCCTGAAGGTCTCTCCTTGGAAAGGAGTGATTCGATTCAGGAAGAGGGGCAAGTTGGGGCCCCGGTATATTGGGCCATTTCGTGTGATTGCAAGGATAGGCCGGGTAGCCTATCGTTTGGAGTTGCCAGCGGAGTTGGGGCAGATCCACGACACTTTTCATGTGTCGCAATTGAGGAAGTGCATAGCTGATGAGTCGGCAGTGGTCCCATTAGAGGATATTCAGGTGGATGCGAGCCTGAATTATGCTGAGAGACCAGTGGCCATCAGGGATCGGAAGATCAAGGTTCTGAGGAACAAGGAGGTACCTCTGGTGTTGGTTCAGTGGCAACACCGGAAGGGATCGGAAATGACTTGGGAGCCGGAACGTGAGATGCGGGAGCAGCATTCGGAACTATTTTCGGAGTGAGACTTCGAGGGCGAAGTCTAATCCTAGTGGGGGAGAATTGTAACAGCCCGGAATCTCAGGTATTGTTAAAATTATGTTTTTGGGGTGTTTTAAGAGGGGACTCGGCAAGTTGGAGCCTAGACTCGCCGTGTAGGACCGCAGACCTGGTCGCGGGTTCGCGACTGGACTCGACGAGTCCAGATATGGACTCGGCGAGTCTGCGCTGTTTAGCGAAAACCCTAACCGTTCAGGTTTGGGACGTATAAAAGGGACTTATTGGCCGTCATTGTTCATTTTTAGCCTTCTGAGAGGAACCCTAAATCGATTGTGTGCATCTGGAGCAAGGTTAAAGGCCATTGGTGATTTTGAAGGAGTTGTTGTGCAAGGAAGAGAAGGGCTTGGTTAAAGGAACGGCAAGGGAGTCACGTTCTGAGGATTAGGGACACAGAGAGTACATTATCCAGGTAAGAATTCGAGTATACTATGCTATGTTGATGTGTTTATGGAATTAGGGTTTATGGAACCCTTTTGTGACTAGATTGAATGTTACCCTAGTCCCCCAAACGATTGTAACCCTGTATTGGGACCTTTGGAGGTCCAGAATGTCCCATGCCTGTGCATTTCGGGAATTGATGAAGGTTTTGGATTGGAATCCTTATGCCTTAGGTCAATATGTATATTATAAGTCTTGGGGTGTATCATGAGCACCGAGATGAGGACCTTACGTGATGGATCAGTCTAGGAAGGCCAGACCTATGAATGGTCGGAGCAGTTCTGACTTTAGAAGCAGTTTGAGCGGTTGCATGGCATGGACTCGCCGAGTCCGATGAACAGACTCGGCGAGTAGCTTGAAGAATAACTGGGACTCGTCGAGTTGTTCTTCAGACTCGGCGAGTTGAGTTGTGGTGGCCCCGCGATTTTTCCAGGAGTAACTCGTCGGGTCAAGGAGGATACTCGACGAGTAGAAGGGGAATCTTAGAGGAGTGAAGGACGTCTAGACTCGCCGAGTCGCCTTGGCACTCGCCGAGTCCGGTCGAGTTGACCGTTGACCGTTGACCAGAGTTGACCAATGTGTGACTTCTTAGGGTCGGTTAACTTAGAAGATAAAAGTGTTAATAAGAGATATATGATGTTATAGGGAGTTTGTAGCTCGGTGGATCGAGCACGTGTGATTTCAGGATTTGCTAGCTTTCAGTATCCACGAGGTGAGTCTTCTCACTATACTGTACCCGGAAGGGTTTGACTGTGTGACCGGAAGGTCAGATATGATATGTGATATGTATGCTATATGTGGTAAGTCATTTGCTATATGTGCTATGTATGTCATGGGCCGGAAGGCGATTATATTATGGGCCGGAAGGCAATATGTTATGGGCCGGAAGGCAATATGTTGTGTGATAGACCGGAAGGTCGGTGTGGGTAGGGCCGGAAGGTTTACCCAGCAGGGACGGAAGTCCCCTGAGACACATGGACCGGAAGGTCAGGGCCTGGAAAGGCGTATGTGCGTAAGTTGTATATTGGGGAACTCACGAAGCATTTATGCTTACAGTTGTTATGTATGTGTTTCAGGTACTAGCGAGGACCGTGGGAAGGCGCCGGCGTGATCTGTACACACTGAAGGATGTTTTTATGATCTTCGGATTTAGACAATTTGTATTTGACATGACATTTAAATTATTTATGCCTTGTTTTGAATGAAAGTACCTATTTTCTTAAAATGAAAATTTTGTCTGAAAATTTGCGTTGTTACAATTGGTATCAGAGCCTTGGTTTGAGGGATTCGGGTGCACCTTCGGGCGTAACTAAACTCAAACCAAGGATTTGAGGAAAACTTTTACAAATAAAGGCATAAACTCTTATGAATGATTTTGTGGTAAACAAGAAAGAAGCAGTGTGTACGATCAGTCAGCGCCCGAACGGTAAAGATCCCCAAAATACCTTACAATATTATATGATATGAATTGTTATGCATGCTAGAAGACTAGGTATTCATGATAGGACTAGAGTGGCCTGAATTGTGATGCCTTAGTCTATGGAAGTTTGCCGATATGAGATGCTTTGCTAGTGTGCGAGTAGATAGTGCATAACAGAAGTATAGTACTCACTATCCGGGGTTTGGGGAGGAAGACTTGGGATGAATGCTGATGCGGTGTGGTTGGTAGTATTGGGCCCGTACTACCGAAGACACCGGGTCAGGGGGAGACCCAAGTAAGAATCCCTGAATATCGGAGACTGAGTAGGGTTGTGTTATCGAGTGCAATTATACTCGATGGAGTCTCTGATAGTTCTACGTTGTATTTCAGAGACATCATGGTTAGACCACGCCACGGAGCGAGTTCGAGCGGTGTGAGTGACGAGGAGATTCGTGAGATGATTCACGAGGAGGTAGCTGCGGCGATCCGGGCTGAGATCCCGGAGATGTTTGGGTCTATTAAGACCACCCTGATGGAGACGTTTGAGGAGCGGTACGCCGCATTGACTGAAGCTGCAGCCGCTGCAGCTACCGCAACTGTGGCCGCTGCCAGGCCACAGGGGGGTGACTCGTTACTGTTCCGGGAGTTCAGCAACACGAAGCCACCTGAGTTCGATGGGACGCAGGATCCGATTTCTGCGATGAGGTGGATCGCGGATATAGAGGGGTGCTTCTACACTTGTTCATGCCCGGAGCACCTGAGGGTACGGTTTGCTTTGAACCAGCTCCGTATGGGAGCGAAGGATTGGTGGAAGTTCGTGACGGCGAACTTCACTTTGGCAGAGATTACAGCAGTGACATGGGAGGGGTTTACTGCTATGTTCAGGGACGAGTACGTTCCCCCGGTGGAGAGGGAATGATTGGTTCAGGAGTTCTTAACCCTCAAGCAGGGTACTGATTCTGTTGCGGTGATCACGCGGAAGTTTCATGAGAGGGCGATGTTCTGCCCCGAGCTGGTGTCCACTGATCAGGCTCGGATGAGCCGGTACTTGGGTGTGTTGAGGAGGGATATCCGGGAGTTTGTGTCAAACTCCACCTACCATACTTTTGCTGAGCTTCAGGCGAACGCCAGGAAGCGCGAGATCGAGTTGGAGACCCAGGCCAGGGAGGAGGCCGAGTCTCAGCGGGTGGACCGGCGACCGGCTCAGTCCCAGCTGGCAGCCAAGCAGATAAAGTCCGCCGATTCGAGGACAGGAGGTTCGAAGGGCCGCACTTGCGGAAAGTGCGGCAAGGGTCATGATGGGGCATGTCGATCTGGTGCTTGCTACAAGTGTGGCAAGGAGGGGCATATTGCTAGGGAGTGCCCCAAGGGGTTTACGGTTTGCTTCCATTGCAACCAGACAGGCCATCGGAAGGCCGAGTGCCCTCAGCTTCTTCAGGGATCTGCACCTGCTGCCAGAGCTACTGCGACTCGACCGGTGAAGGCCGAGGCCCCGAGGGCTCGGGGAAGAGCCTTTCAACTGACTGCGGAGGAGGTCCGCGCTGCGCCCGATGTTGTGGCAGGTATGCTGTAAATCATGTATTTATTTTAAAGTCGAGATGTTATGCTTATGTTATTATATGCGTAGGTACTTTCCTTGTGAACTCTGTGCCTGCTCTAGTGTTGTTTGACTCGGGTGCGAGTAGGTCCTTTGTATCCTTAGCTTTTAGTCAGCATATCAGTGTTAGTCGTGCGTCGTTGAGTCGGTCTCTGAGAGTTTCTATAGCTGACGAGAGAGTGATTTGTGCCATGGGGGTTCTCCGGGGATGCGTGCTAGAGATTTTCGGGGTTGAGTTCCCAATTGACCTGATTCCTATTGCGATGGGTGATGTCTGTGTCATCGTGGGCATGGACTGGTTGAGCCGATTCGGCGCTGTCATCGACTGTGAGCGTCGGCTGGTGACTATACGAGACCATAGTGGGGGAGTTCTTTCGGTGTACGGCGAGGGTACCCGTTCGGGATCAGCTTTTTGTTCGGCCGCTAGGGCGAGGCAGTGTCTACAGCAGGGCTGTAAGGGTTTTGTGGCGTATGTGATGGATACGCGGGAGGTTTCTGAGAGACCGAGGTCAGTGGAGGAGGTCCCAGTGGTGCGGGAGTTTCCAGATGTTTTCCCCGAGGAGCTGTCGGGAGTACCTCCTATGAGGCAAGTAGAGTTTGGTATCGATCTGGTTCCGGGGGCCGCGCCTATTGCTAAGGTGCCTTATCGTCTTGCACCTCCAGAGATGCAAGAGTTGTCCTCGCAGCTCCAGGAGTTGCTGGGGAAGGGATTCATTCGGCCGAGCAGCTCGCCGTGGGGAGCACCTATTCTGTTCGTCAAAAAGAAGGATGGTTCACACCGGATGTGCATTGATTACCGGGAGTTGAACAAGTTGACGGTCAAGAACCGTTACCCGTTACCGAGGATCGATGATTTATTTGATCAGTTGCAAGGAGCATCTTGGTTTTCCAAGATCGATCTAAGGTCAGGGTACCATCAGGTGAGAGTGCGGGATGAGGACGTCCAGAAGACAGCGTTTAGGACGCGATATGGGCATTATGAGTTTGTGGTGATGCCTTTCGGGCTCACCAATGCCCCGGCTGTGTTCATGGATCTCATGAACAGGGTATGCAGGCCGATGTTGGATCGGTCAGTGATTGTATTCATCGACGACATCCTAGTGTATTCGAGATCTAGAGAGCAGCATGAGGAGCATTTGAGGGAGATCCTTGAGGTATTGAGGTCGGAGAAGCTTTATGCAAAGTTCTCCAAATGTGACTTCTGGTTGCGGGAGGTCCAATTTCTAGGACATGTTGTTAATCAGGAAGGGATATTGGTCGATCCGGCCAAGGTTGAGGCTGTGATGAGTTGGGAGGTGCCGAAGTCACCCTCTGAGATCAGGAGCTTCCTTGGGTTGGCAGGGTACTATCGGAGATTTATTAAGGATTTCTCCAAGATCGCAGTGCCGCTCACCAGATTGACCCGGAAGGGTGTTGCATTCTCATGGGGACCCGAGCAGCAGACTTCCTTTGAGACACTTCGCCAGAGGTTGTGCGAAGCCCCGGTATTAGCTCTCCCGGAAGGGATGGAAGATTTTGTTGTATATTGCGACGCATCGATTTCGGGACTGGGTGCAGTGTTGATGCAGAGGGGTCATGTGATAGCTTATGCGTCGAGGCAGCTGAAGCCTCATGAGGCGAGATATCCCACGCATGATTTAGAGTTGGGGGCAGTAGTGTTCGCTCTCAAGATTTGGCGTCACTACCTGTATGGGGTTCGATGTACGATATACACGGACCATAAGAGCTTGAAGTATTTGATGGATCAGCCCAACCTAAATATGCGTCAGAGGAGGTGGTTGGATGTGGTCAAGGATTATGATTGTGAGATCCTGTACCACCCGGGCAAGGCTAATGTGGTAGCCGATGCATTGAGCCGCAGGGCGGAGAGCACTCCATTGCGAGATGTATGTTTGAGACTGACTGTGACGACTCCAGTATTGGATGCTATTCGTGGGGCACAGGCCGAGGCTGTGAGACCAGAGATGCAGAAGAAAGAGCGGGTCGTTGGGTTAATTTCAGAGTTCGTTAAGGATGGACGAGGGCTTCTGACGTTTCAGAGTCGAATTTGGGTACCATTCGTGGGCGGTACGCGTATTACTCTGATGGAAGAGGCTCATAGATCGAAATTCTCGATCCATCCTGGTGCTACGAAGATGTATTTGGATTTGAGGAAAGAGTATTGGTGGCCCTGTATGAAGAGGGACGTCGCATGGTTCGTTGAGAGGTGCTTGACCTGCCGTAGGGTTAAGGCCGAGCACCTGAGACCGCATGGCAAGTTACAGCCATTGGAGATTCCTGAGTGGAAGTGGGAACAGATCACTATGGATTTCATCACCAAATTGCCGAGAACTGCCAGGGGAGTTGATGCAATTTGGGTGATTGTGGATAGGTTGACGAAGAGTGCACACTTCCTTGCCATCAGCGAGAGTTCTTCAGCGGAGAAGTTGGCGGAGATATATGTGAGAGAAGTAGTATCTCGGCATGGAGTGCCGATCTCGATTGTTTCAGACCGTGACGTGCGCTTCACTTCCAGGTTCTGGTAGAAATTCCATGAGGAGCTGGGTACTAGATTGCATTTTAGTACCGCATACCATCCCCAGACAGACGGTCAGAGCGAGCGGACGATTCAGACGCTGGAGGACATGCTTCGAGCGTGTGTGTTAGACTTCGGGGGTAGCTGGGATGCGTATTTACCCTTGGCAGAGTTTTCCTACAACAACAGCCATCATTCGAGCATTGGTATGCCACCTTTTGAGCTGTTGTATGGTAGGAGGTGTCGGACCCCCATTTGCTGGGGAGAGGTGGGACAGAGAGTGATGGGTAGCACAGAGATCGTACTTCAGACGACAGAGCAGATTCAGCAAGTTAGACAGAGGTTATTGACCGCCCAGAGCCGACAGAAGAGCTATGCAGATAGGCGCCGATCCGAGCTTGAGTTTCAAGTCGGTGACTTCGTTCTCCTGAAGGTCTCTCCTTGGAAAGGAGTGATTCGATTCAGGAAGAGGGGCAAGTTGGGGCCCCGGTATATTGGGCCATTTCGTGTGATTGCAAGGATAGGCCGGGTAGCCTATCGTTTGGAGTTGCCAGCGGAGTTGGGGCAGATCCATGACACTTTTCATGTGTCGCAATTGAGGAAGTGCATAGCTGATGAGTCGGCAGTGGTCCCATTAGAGGATATTCAGGTGGATGCGAGCCTGAATTATGCTGAGAGACCAGTGGCCATCAGGGATCGGAAGATCAAGGTTCTGAGGAACAAGGAGGTACCTCTGGTGTTGGTTCAGTGGCAACACCGGAAGGGATCAGAAATGACTTGGGAGCCGGAACGTGAGATGCGGGAGCCGCATCCGGAACTATTTTCGGAGTGAGACTTCGAGGGCGAAGTCTAATCCTAGTGGGGGAGAATTGTAACAGCCCGGAATCTCAGGTATTGTTAAAATTATGTTTTTGGGGTGTTTTAAGAGGGGACTCGGCGAGTTGGAGCCTAGACTCGCCGAGTAGGACCGTAGACCTGATCGCGGGTTCGCGACTGGACTCGACGAGTCCAGATATGGACTCGGCGAGTCTGCGCTGTTTAGCGAAAACCCTAACCGTTCAGGTTTGGGACGTATAAAAGGGACTTATTGGCCGTCATTGTTCATTTTTAGCCTTCTGAGAGGAACCCTAAATCGATTGTGTGCATCTGGAGCAAGGTTAAAGGCCATTGGTGATTTTGAAGGAGTTGTTGTGCAAGGAAGAGAAGGGCTTGGTTAAAGGAACGGCAAGGGAGTCACGTTCTGAGGATTAGGGACACAGAGAGTACATTATCCAGGTAAGAATTCGAGTATACTCTGCTATGTTGATGTGTTTATGGAATTAGGGTTTATGGAACCCTTTTGTGACTAGATTGAATGTTACCCTAGTCCCCCAAACGATTGTAACCCTGTATTGGGACCTTTGGAGGTCCAGAATGTCCCATGCCTGTGCATTTCGGGAATTGATGAAGGTTTTGGATTGGAATCCTTATGCCTTAGGTCAATATGTATATTATAAGTCTTGGGGTGTATCATGAGCACCGAGATGAGGACCTTACGTGATGGATCAGTCTAGGAAGGCCAGACCTATGAATGGTCGGAGCAGTTCTGACTTTAGAAGCAGTTTGAGCGGTTGCATGGCATGGACTCGCCGAGACCGATGAACAGACTCGGCGAGTAGCTTGAAGAATAACTGGGACTCGTCGAGTTGTTCTTCAGACTCGGCGAGTTGAGTCGTGGTGGCCCCGCGATTTTTCTAGGAGTAACTCGTCGGGTCAAGGAGGATACTCGATGAGTAGAAGGGGAATCTTAGAGGAGTGAAGGACGTCTAGACTCGCCGAGTCGCCTTGGCACTCGTCGAGTCCGGTCGAGTTGACCGTTGACCGTTGACCAGAGTTGACCAATGTGTGACTTCTTAGGGTCAGTTAACTTAGAAGATAAAAGTGTTAATAAGAGATATTTGATGTTATAGGGAGTTTGTAGCTCGGTGGATCGAGCACGTGTGATTTCAGGACTTGCTAGCTTTCAGTATCCACGAGGTGAGTCTTCTCACTATACTGTACCCGGAAGGGTTTGACTGTGTGACCGGAAGGTCAGATATGATATGTGATATGTATGCTATATGTGGTAAGTCATTTGCTATATGTGATATGTATGTCATGGGTCGGAAGGCGATTATATTATGGGCCGGAAGGCAATATGTTGTGTGATAGACCGGAAGGTCGGCGTGGGTAGGGCCGGAAGGTTTACCCAGCAGGGACGGAAGTCCCCTGAGACACATGGACTGGAAGGTCAGGGCCTGGAAAGGCGTATGTGCGTAAGTTGTATATTGGGGAACTCACTAAGCATTTATGCTTACAGTTGTTATGTATGTGTTTCAGGTACTAGCGAGGACCGTGGGAAGGCGCCGGCGTGATCTGTACACACCGAAGGATGTTTTTATGATCTTGGGATTTAGACAATTTGTATTTGACATGACATTTAAATTATTTATGCCTTGTTTTGAATGAAAGTACCTATTTTCTTAAAATGAAAAATTTGTCTGAAAATTTGCGTTGTTACAATTGGTATCAGAGCCTTGGTTTGAGGGATTCGGGTGCACCTTCGGGCGTAACTGAACTCAAACCGAGGATTTGAGGAAAACTTTTACAAATAAAGGCATAAGCTCTTATGAATGATTTTGTGGTAAACAAGAAAGAAGCAGTGTGTACGATCAGTCAGCGCCCGAACGGTAAAGATCCCCAAAATACCTTACAATATTATATGATATGAATTGTTATGCATGCTAGAAGACTAGGTATTCATGATAGGACTAGAGTGGCCTGAATTGTGATGCCTTAGTCTATGGAAGTTTGCCGATATGAGATGCTTTGCTAGTGTGCGAGTAGATAGTGCATAACAGAAGTATAGTACTCACTATCCGGGGTTTGGGGAGGAAGACTTGGGATGAATGCTGATGCGGTGTGGTTGGTAGTATTGGGCCCATACTACCGAAGACACCGGGTCAGGGGGAGACCCAAGTAAGAATCCCTGAATATCGGAGACTGAGTAGGGTTGCGTTATCGAGTGCAATTATACTCGATGGAGTCTCTGATAGTTCTACGTTGTATTTCAAAGACATCATGGTTAGACCACGCCACGGAGCGAGTTCGAGCGGTGTGAGTGACGAGGAGATTCGTTAGATGATTCACGAGGAGGTAGCTGCGGCGATCCGGGCTGAGATCCCGGAGATGTTTGGGTCTATTAAGACCACCCTGATGGAGACGTTTGAGGAGCAGTACGCCGCATTGACTGAAGCTGCAGCCGCTGCAGCTACCGCAGCTGTGGCCGCTGCCAGGCCACAGGGGGGTGACTCGTTACTGTTCCGGGAGTTCAGCAACACGAAGCCACCTGAGTTCGATGGGACGCAGGATCCGATTGCTGCGATGAGGTGGATCGCGGATATAGAGGGGTGCTTCTACACTTGTTCATGCCCGGAGCACCCGAGGGTACGGTTTGCTTTGAACCAGCTCCGTATGGGAGCGAAGGATTGGTGGAAGTTCGTGACGGCGAACTTCACTTTGGCAGAGATTACAGGAGTGACATGGGAGGGGTTTACTGCTATGTTCAGGGACGAGTACGTTCCCCCGGTGGAGAGGGAACGATTGGTTCAAGAGTTCTTAACCCTCAAGCAGGGTACTGATTCTGTTGCGGTGATCACGCGGAAGTTTCATGAGAGGGCGATGTTTTGCCCCGAGCTGGTGTCCACTGATCAGGCTCGGATGAGCCGGTACTTGGGTGTGTTGAGGAGGGATATCCGGGAGTTTGTGTCAAACTCCACCTACCATACTTTTGCTGAGCTTCAGGCGAACGCCAGGAAGCGCGAGATCGAGTTGGAGACCCAGGCCAGGGAGGAGGCCGAGTCTCAGCGGGTGGACCGGCGACCGGCTCAGTCCCAGCCGGCAGCCAAGCGGATAAAGTCCGCCGATTCGAGGACAGGAGGTTCGAAGGGCCGCACTTGCGGAAAGTGCGGCAAGGGTCATGATGGGGCATGTCGATCTGGTGCTTGCTACAAGTGTGGCAAGGAGGGGCATATTGCTAGGGAGTGCCCCAAGGGGTTTACGGTTTGCTTCTATTGCAACCAGACAGGCGATCGGAAGGCCGAGTGCCCTCAGCTTCTTCAGGGATCTGCACCTGCTGCCAGAGCTACTGCGACTCGACCGGTGAAGGCCGAGGCCCCGAGGGCTCGGGGAAGAGCCTTTCAACTGACTGCGGAGGAGGTCCGCGCTGCGCCCGATGTTGTGGCAGGTATGCTGTAAATCATGTATTTATTTTAAAGTCGAGATGTTATGCTTATGTTATTATATGCGTAGGTACTTTCCTTGTGAACTCTGTGCCTGCTCTAGTGTTGTTTGACTCGGGTGCGAGTAGGTCCTTTGTATCCTTAGCTTTTAGTCAGCATATCAGCGTTAGTCGTGCGTCGTTGAGTCGGTCTCTGAGAGTTTCTATAGCTGACGAGAGAGTGATTTGTGCCATGGGGGTTCTCCGGGGATGCGTGCTAGAGATTTTCGGGGTTGAGTTCCCAATTGACCTGATTCCTATTGCGATGGGTGATGTCTGTGTCATCGTGGGCATGGACTGGTTGAGCCGATTCGGCGCTGTCATCGACTGTGAGCGTCAGCTGGTGACTATACGAGACCATAGTGGGGGAGTTCTTTCGGTGTACGGCGAGGGTACCCGTTCGGGATCAGCTTTTTGTTCGGCCGCTAGGGCGAGGCAGTGTCTACAGCAGGGCTGTAAGGGTTTTGTGGCGTATGTGATGGATACGCGGGAGGTTTCCGAGAGACCGAGGTCAGTGGAGGAGGTCCCAGTGGTGCGGGAGTTTCCAGATGTTTTCCCCGAGGAGCTGCCGGGAGTACCTCCTATGAGGCATGTAGAGTTTGGTATCGATCTGGTTCCGGGGGCCGCGCCTATTGCTAAGGTGCCTTATCGTCTTGCACCTCCAGAGATGCAAGAGTTGTCCTCGCAGCTCCAGGAGTTGCTGGGGAAGGGATTCATTCGGCCGAGCAGCTCGCCGTGGGGAGCACCTATTCTGTTCGTCAAAAAGAAGGATGGTTCACACCGGATGTGCATTGATTACCGGGAGTTGAACAAGTTGACGGTCAAGAACCGTTACCCGTTACCGAGGATCGATGATTTATTTGATCAGTTGCAAGGAGCATCTTGGTTTTCCAAGATCGATCTAAGGTCAGGGTACCATCAGGTGAGAGTGCGGGATGAGGACGTCCAGAAGACAGCGTTTAGGACGCGATATGGGCATTATGAGTTTGTGGTGATGCCTTTCGGGCTCACCAATGCCCCGGCTATGTTCATGGATCTCATGAACAGGGTATGCAGGCCGATGTTGGATCGGTCAGTGATTGTATTCATCGACGACATCCTAGTGTATTCGAGATCTAGAGAGCAGCATGAGGAGCATTTGAGGGAGGTCCTTGAGGTATTGAGGTCGGAGAAGCTTTATGCAAAGTTCTCCAAATGTGACTTCTGGTTGCGGGAGGTCCAATTTCTAGGACATGTTGTTAATCAGGAAGGGATATTGGTCGATCCGGCCAAGGTTGAGGCTGTGATGAGTTGGGAGGTGCCGAAGTCACCCTCTGAGATCAGGAGTTTCCTTGGGTTGGCAGGGTACTATCGGAGATTTATTAAGGATTTCTCCAAGATCGCAGTGCCGCTCACCAGATTGACCCGGAAGGGTGTTGCATTCTCATGGGGACCCGAGCAGCAGACTTCCTTTGAGACACTTCGCCAGAGGTTGTGCGAAGCCCCGGTATTAGCTCTCCCGGAAGGGATGGAAGATTTTGTTGTATATTGCGACGCATCGATTTCGGGACTGGGTGCAGTGTTGATGCAGAGGGGTCATGTGATAGCTTATGCGTCGAGGCAGCTGAAGCCTCATGAGGCGAGATATCCCACGCATGATTTAGAGTTGGGGGCAGTAGTGTTCGCTCTCAAGATTTGGCGTCACTACCTGTATGGGGTTCGATGTACGATATACACGGACCATAAGAGCTTGAAGTATTTAATGGATCAGCCCAACCTAAATATGCGTCAGAGGAGGTGGTTGGATGTGGTCAAGGATTATGATTGTGAGATCCTGTACCACCCGGGCAAGGCTAATGTGGTAGCCGATGCATTGAGCCGCAGGGCGGAGAGCACTCCATTGCGAGATGTATGTTTGAGACTGACTGTGACGACTCCAGTATTGGATGCTATTCGTGGGGCACAGGCCGAGGCTGTGAGACCAGAGATGCAGAAGAAAGAGCGGGTCGTTGGGTTAATTTCAGAGTTCGTTAAGGATGGACGAGGGCTTCTGACGTTTCAGAGTCGAATTTGGGTACCATTCGTGGGCGGTACGCGTATTACTCTGATGGAAGAGGCTCATAGATCGAAATTCTCGATCCATCCTGGTGCTACGAAGATGTATTTGGATTTGAGGAAAGAGTATTGGTGGCCCTGTATGAAGAGGGACGTCGCATGGTTCGTTGAGAGGTGCTTGACCTGTCGTAGGGTTAAGGCCGAGCACCAGAGACCGCATGGCAAGTTACAGCCATTGGAGATTCCTGAGTGGAAGTGGGAACAGATCACTATGGATTTCATCACCAAATTGCCGAGAACTGCCAGGGGAGTTGATGCAATTTGGGTGATTGTGGATAGGTTGACGAAGAGTGCACACTTCCTTGCCATCAGCGAGAGTTCTTCAGCGGAGAAGTTGGCGGAGATATATGTGAGAGGAGTAGTATCTCGGCATGGAGTGCCGATCTCGATTGTTTCAGACCGTGACGTGCGCTTCACTTCCAGGTTCTGGAAGAAATTCCATGAGGAGCTGGGTACTAGATTGCATTTTAGTACCGCATACCATCCCTAGACAGACGGTCAGAGCGAGCGGACGATTCAGACGCTGGAGGACATGCTTTGAGCGTGTGTGTTAGACTTCGGGGGTAGCTGGGATGCGTATTTACCCTTGGCAGAGTTTTCCTACAACAACAGCCATCATTCGAGCATTGGTATGCCACCTTTTGAGCTGTTGTATGGTAGGAGGTGTCGGACCCCCATTTGCTGGGGAGAGGTGGGACAGAGAGTGATGGGTAGCACAGAGATCGTACTTCAGACGACAGAGCAGATTCAGCAAGTTAGACAGAGGTTATTGACCGCCCAGAGCCGACAGAAGAGCTATGCAGATAGGTGTCGATCCGAGCTTGAGTTTCAAGTCGGTGACTTCGTTCTCCTGAAGTTCTCTCCTTGGAAAGGAGTGATTCGATTCAGGAAGAGGGGCAAGTTGGGGCCCCGGTATATTGGGCCATTTCGTGTGATTGCAAGGATAGGCCGGGTAGCCTATCGTTTGGAGTTGCCAGCGGAGTTGGGGCAGATCCACGACACTTTTCATGTGTCGCAATTGAGGAAGTGCATAGCTGATGAGTCGGCAGTGGTCCCATTAGAGGATATTCAGGTGGATGCGAGCCTGAATTATGCTGAGAGACCAGTGGCCATCAGGGATCGGAAGATCAAGGTTCTGAGGAACAAGGAGGTACCTCTGGTGTTGGTTCAGTGGCAACACCGGAAGGGATCGGAAATGACTTGGGAGCCGGAACGTGAGATGCGGGAGCAGCATCCGGAACTATTTTCGGAGTGAGACTTTGAGGGCGAAGTCTAATCCTAGTGGGGGAGAATTGTAACAGCCCGGAATCTCAGGTATTGTTAAAGTTATGTTTTTGGGGTGTTTTAAGAGGGGACTCAGCGAGTTGGAGCCTAGACTCGCCGAGTAGGACCGCAGACCTGGTCGCGGGTAAGCGACTGGACTCGACGAGTCCAGATATGGACTCGGCGAGTCTGCGCTGTTTAGCGAAAACCCTAACCGTTCAGGTTTGGGACGTATAAAAGGGACTTATTGGCCGTCATTGTTCATTTTTAGCCTTCTGAGAGGAACCCTAAATCGATTGTGTGCATCTGGAGCAAGGTTAAAGGCCATTGGTGATTTTGAAGGAGTTGTTGTGTAAGGAAGAGAAGGGCTTGGTTAAAGGAACGGCAAGGGAGTCACGTTCTGAGGATTGGGGACACAGAGAGTACATTATCCAGGTAAGAATTCGAGTATACTCTGCTATGTTGATGTGTTTATGGAATTAGGGTTTATGGAACCCTTTTGTGACTAGATTGAATGTTACCCTAGTCCCCCAAACGATTGTAACCCTGTATTGGGACCTTTGGAGGTCCAGAATGTCCCATGCCTATGCATTTCGGGAATTGATGAAGGTTTTGGATTGGAATCCTTATGCCTTAGGTCAATATGTATATTATAAGTCTTGGGGTGTATCATGAGCACCGAGATGAGGACCTTACGTGATGGATCAGTCTAGGAAGGCCAGACCTATGAATGGTCGGAGCAGTTCTGACTTTAGAAGCAGTTTGAGCGGTTGCATGGCCTGGACTCGCCGAGTCCGATGAACAGACTCGGCGAGTAGCTTGAAGAATAACTGGGACTCGTCGAGTTGTTCTTCAGACTCGGCGAGTTGAGTCGTGGTGGCCCCGCGATTTTTCCAGGAGTAACTCGTCGGGTCAAGGAGGATACTCGACGAGTAGAAGGGGAATCTTAGAGGAGTGAAGGACGTGTAGACTCGCCGAGTCGCCTTGGCACTCGTCGAGTCCGGTCGAGTTGACCGTTGACCGTTGACCAGAGTTGACCTATGTGTGACTTCTTAGGGTTAGTTAAATTAGAAGATAAAAGTGTTAATAAGAGATATATGATGTTATAGGGAGTTTGTAACTTGGTGGATCGAGCATGAGTGATTTCAGGATTTGCTAGCTTTCAGTATCCACGAGGTGAGTCTTCTCACTATACTGTACCCGGAAGGGTTTGACTGTGTGACCGGAAGGTCAGATATGATATGTGATATGTATGCTATATGTGGTAAGTCATTTGCTATATGTGATATGTATGTCATGGGCCGGAAGGCGATTATATTATGGGCCGGAAGGCAATATGTTATGGGCCGGAAGGCAATATGTTGTGTGATGGACCAGAAGGTCGGCGTGGGTAGGGCCGGAAGGTTTACCCAGCAGGGACGGAAGTCCCCTGAGACACATGGACCGGAAGGTCAGGGCCTGGAAAGGCGTATGTGCGTAAGTTGTATATTGGGGAACTCACTAAGCATTTATGCTTACAGTTGTTATGTATGTGTTTTAGGTACTAGTGAGGACCGTGGGAAGGCGCCGGCGTGATCTGTACACACTGAAGGATGTTTTTATGATCTTGGGATTTAGACAATTTGTATTTGACATGACATTTAAATTATTTATGCCTTGTTTTGAATGAAAGTACCTATTTTCTTAAAATGAAAAATTTGTTTGAAAATTTGCGTTGTTACATACCAGTTCAAACAACATATAAAGGCATCTCTCCTAGCCCTAACTAGCATGCTATTCACGTATTCATAAATCAATCAAGTCATAACAGATAACTTATTTGCGTACCCTGGGAAAACTTACTTGGGCTTGGTCGATTGCACACAACACACCCCTTTCTTTGCTTAGAATTTCTTTTTATAAAAATAATTTTCTTTTGAAAACTTTCATACCAAGTCCTCAGTTTGAGTTCATATATACCCGATAGTATACCCGAATCCCTCAAACCAAGGCTCTGATACCAACTTGTAACGACCCAAAAATCAAGGCTAAAATTTTTATTTTTATTATAGTCAAATCACAGATAACATTTAATTAAATATTCCAAATCATTGCTAATTAAAAACATTTATCAGAGTTCATCCCAAAATCACTTATTGCGGAAAACACGGGTGTGTGCGCTGCGATCAAGCCGAGCCCTTCCTTTCCGAATCAATGATACGTGAAACCATAAACAAAACTGTAAGCACGAAGCTTAGTGAGTTCCCTGGAGTAATCACATAAACCATATTAGTTATAATAGCTACAATAACCATATCAATCACATAAGCCATGCATATAAACATGTAGGGATGCCGTGGAAACCTTCCAAGGTCTTACACCACGTGCCACGAGAAACCTCCATAAGGTCTTTACTAGCCACCACTGGAACCCCCACGTGGTCTTGGCTAACTGCCGCGGAAACCCCCACACAGTCTACACCAGCCGTAAAAATATCATACGAGCTAAAAAGTTAACATACTAAGAATCCATGGAAACCCTCCAAGGACTTATACTAGGTGCCATGGGAACCTCCTCATGGTCTTAATATACTGCCACGGGAACCTCCCAGAGTCTTTCATACAAATTTCCTAGCGACATATCATGTAACCAACTATTAATCCATCTAACATTAAATGGGCCGGACTTGGTGCCTTAGACCCATTGGTAAGGTGAGAAGGCTCACCTCGAATGCAAAAGCTTCCCGAAAGAAATCCTTAGATACTGCCATGTCCACTTCCCGAGCTATCAATACCAATCAATATACCCAATTCGCAATTGGGTCCCATAGCATAATCCTTAATCTATGCATCGGGTAAAATGACCATTCTACCCCTGGCCCAGTATGATCCAAAACTAAGGCCCAAACCCAAAAGAAAAGCTAACAATATAATGTCCATAAAACCATCAATTGTCTAATTTTACAAATTAGGCCCGGACCTTTCTAATGGGCCTTATCCTAAAGCCCAATATTCTCCTTAGCCACAACCCCGCCCTCAATTAGCCAACAAAGGCCCACAACAACCTAGTCCAAGAATTGGCCAAAACCGAGGCCCACAAATGTGAAGTCCATTTCTATATTAGGCTTGTAGCCCAATAGGCCTAACTATTTCAATATCGGCCTAAAGATACATTCAGGCCTAACAATCAGCAAATCCAAACCCAAAACCATTAGGGCCCAAAGGTCCGAAGTCCACTAAGGCCCAAGTCCTCTTGAGAGCATACGCCCATCGTACCTCTTCTGTACGCTTAGCGTATTGGGAAAATGGACTGTATGCGCAACGTATTACATAGTACGCCCATCGTATAAACAGCTCCTGCACAAGATCCATTAAGTGCTTAATACTTAATCCAACAAGTCCAAATCACAGATTTGAGCTATACTTAACGTCTAAACCCATAAAGTCACTGACTTGGTGACTTTTCAAACCCAAACAAACCAAAACTCCAAATATGGCATTCTACTTCCATAAAAGTGACCCTAAATCATGCATGAACCCATTAATACCTTCAAGATGGCAACTTTCTGTCTTAGGGACTCAAATAACACCAAGGGTGGAAACCCTAAGCCTAAGAATCAGATTTAACCCATAAAGCTTCATCCTTAGGACCAAAAAGGTTCAAAAAAATCAACATAAGAGATCTTAAGGAAGTAACCACCAAGCTTAAGACTTTATACCTCAAATGAGAGCCAAAAGTTGGTGTAGTTGTGGATCTAAAAGCTCTATCTTCTTCAATGAGTCTTCAAGAATGAACCTTCTTCAAAACCACCAAAATACTCCTCTAATGGCCATCCAAGCTCCAAAATCACTCAAATGAGGGCTAAGGGTTGAGTTCTAGGGTTTAGAGTGGTGGAGGCTGAAGATATTAGGGTTAGGTTATGAGATAAGGAGCTTAAATAGGGTCCAAGACCCTAAAATAGGTTTCTGATCTAAATGGCGTACGCCCAACGTACTCTGAAGAACATTCGTGACCATCCTGGTCAGTACGCCCAATGTACTCAAAGGTATGCTGCACGTACTACCTTCTTCACTAGTACGCTCCGCATACTCTTTGTGTACACCCCGCATAATTGGCTAAGCCTAAAAACCACGAAACTTTCGAAGGCCATTACTTATTCGTTATAAACCCGATTCCGATGATCCTTATATCCACGGAACAGTGACGAGAAGTTCTACACTTCTATCAACTCATAAATTTCTTAAGACCTTCCAAAAAAAGTCCATTTTCCACAAAATCTCGAACTCTCACTTTACCGAAATACCCTTAGCCTCCAAAACACGAACCGAACACCCGGATCACTTCTAATACATCACCCGTACCCAAATGGGCCTAGATCGTACATTTTCAAAAGCCCTAATCCTTATGATGACCGATCTTTGGGCCACAGCCCCATAATAGGAATCGATTCAGAACAGGGTGATATAAGAAGTCACGTATGTATGGGGTTTGCATGGTTCTTACGTGAGTTAGCTGGAAGATTCTAGAGGGGCATTTTGAGGTGAAAAAGCCTTTCCAAGGTAGTTTTCTTTTATTTTGAAGTTTCCTTTATTTTTTTAGTTGCCTTATTTTATTATGTTTTTTTAGGATATATAAACCCCTTAGTTGAACCTTTTTTATAGATGTCTTTGATTGTCGTTCATCAAATGAAGAACATTGTTTTATTGAGTTGCTTACTCGTTCTTGATCAATTTTAGATTGCGTTTTCTAGGTTGGTTAGAAATCAAATCAATAGGTCTTGATTTGTTTTCATTAATACCTAATCTATAAGTCTAGATTCTTTATCATATTATATTTTCTTGATTTCTTGTTGCACAAGTTACTTGTTTATTCTCTTGTTCTTGAATTTTAATCTTGTATATTTCTCTGGTTTCTAAGTTATTGAAATCAATCCCTCCATAGACACATCAACTATGGGTGAAAACAACCAGACTCTAACTATAGCATTTTGTCTGGATGTGGAAAATATTGTCAACTCTTGCACCTGGTTCCTGATGAGGTTGAAGGAAGCTCTCAAGGATGCTATGAAAGTATCGTTCATAACCAATATGGAGGATGTGATAACTTCTTCCATGGTCAGGTATTCTGTGATTGTTATCATGGTTATTTGTAAGAGTGTGACATTGCATGTTTACACAAGAGTTGGTATAAATAGAAAATTTGAAACTTTTTTCTAACGTACATGCAAATCATATATTATCTGTGATTTTAAAGAAACATTATGTCGGCTACCCCGACCACATGTAAGTTGCTTTCCAACATCGTTCATGATAAATTGTCAAGACCTTATTTCCTTAACATTTGTTGGAATGTACTCAACATTGACATTCTATAACTAATCCACATGTTATTGGTTCATAAATTTATCAATAACAAAACTCATAGAGGGAATACGAGACTACATGCAAAAAAAATTTATTCAATGCAGCGACATATGAGGTAAAATACTATATAAATATTGAAAAATTATTTAGTTATAAAATGACCAATATCATTATGTTTATTTTTCAGTGGGGTTCACCAACGTATTTACCCCCCGTATGCGGAGATGGTGCCTCAAAGGAGGATGCACAAATCTATTATGTGGTAGGCAAAAAAGATCTCGGCCGACATTTGTCAAGTTTTCGATTTCAGAAAATCATGCATCGTTGATCTAAATTGCTATACTTTTGTGGGAAATGTCACAATCTCGGTATAGCATGCGATCATGCTTTTGTGACATAACATTATTCAACTTTTATATAGGTTTACCATATGGTTTAACTGTATTATCAATCTGACGTGTATCGATGTACACATAAGACGAAAATGTGCATTCGCTTCCCATTCCATCCTAATGGGAAATATCATAACCAATGATGGTCATTTTTATCCCCGTGTAATAGAATAATTTATTTTTAGTCGCAATTAACTATGTTTGGATATCAATTTGGAGTAACGAAAGAAATTTATTATTTCACTGTTATTTATTACATATTAAATTATAAAAAAAATACATAATTTAGAAATACCCGACATCTTTTAAAGTATTCCAAGCATGTTCGTATGCAATGTCGACCACACCATTTTTGATTATGTATTGCACCCTAGCAACCTGCAAAATTACCTTTTCATCTTCATTCAATAATTCATTCTCGATCTTATGATAAATTTTTATTAAATATCTTCTCCTTTGCTCTTGTATCCTTAAACTTAGACTTCACTTCTACTTCTGTTTGATACTGTCTACGAGATATCTCATAGTGAAACATATTTTTCAAAGAGACCCAAAGTGATCCATACATCAAATGTAGGAGACCAGTGACAATAATATCATCCTCAATGATAATCCAAGACTAAAAAAGTGTGGTTGATTTGTTGCCATTTTGAGTTGTGTAATTAAATTCCTTTTAACTCTTATTTATAGTAGTTTTAGACTATGGCACACATTCCAATGTAATTATTTTGGACTGCCATTCGGGATACATATTCTGGACACTCATATTACGGACATGCAATTCTCACCTTATAAATAGTTTTTTTTTGTAAGGTTTGTTTACCTAATGTGAATGATAAGTAATGCCCTTTAAGAAAGGTATATAATTTCTATTACATATTGAAGTTTAAAAATGATCTTACATTATCTAAAATTAGAGTTATTTCCCAGGATAACTAGGAACTTGCATACGGTGCAAACTAGCAGTGTCTATATGATCTTCAAACAACTCCATGTATGTCTCAATCACACGGAACACAATATCACTCGTTTGCACTCGTTCTTTTATTGTTGGTCCTATCATTCATGCTTCTTCGATGATGTCCTTTATGTTCACAAACCGTGGTATATCTTTAGACATTATAATGAGGAGCATTTGCATTTTATACAACACTCCTTTTTCTATACTCCTTGGCCACATAAGGTGGTAATGGGCTTTGCAGTATTACCATTCGATGATGTCCATTGTGTTCACAAACCGTCATATATCTTCGTACAATGAAAATCAAGAATAATTTTAAACACATTCGTATCAACAATACATTGTTTGTCGTTCTTAACGCATAACAATCCATATTCTATTTGCAGCGCATATGATCACTCAATTCATTAGATGTCGAAGATGTTGGATTAGTGTCTAAGTCCATAACTATTTTGGTATGTACTTGACCCGATGACGCATGGTCCTTTTGGGTTGCCTTCACCAAAGCAACTTGATAGGATGAATTATGGAGAGAAAGGATTAAATATGATTTATTAATATGAGAATAATATATTAAAGGAGAAATCATATTGTTTAATTAATATTAGTCAAGAATTAATAAGAATTAAGTTTGTGACTAAAAGAGATTAATTAAACTTAAGGGAATGGAATTGTAATTATAAGATAATTGCAATTGAGCCATGGATTGCCTTATATTATAAGGTTGGACGAATTCTATGGGGAAACCCATTAGAAATCGTCCAAGACCTTTAAGGAAAGGAGTTCATGGGTTGCTTAGGGCTTAAGCATCCAAATTAGGGTTTCCTTGTTAGATAACCCTAATAGCCTCACTATTTAAGGAACCCTTATGCCCAAAAACGTGGACAAGCTTTCTTCTAGGGTTTCCACATGTTTTGGGCAGCCTCCTTCTCTTCTCCTCTTCATCCTCTTGCTCTTGGTGTTTGTGAACCATTAGAGGAGTGACATTTGTGACTCTAAGCTTTCTAAAGTCATTACAAGGAGGAATTGTGATTGTTATTGCTACATAACAATCAAGGTAATATCTTAAACCCATTCTCATTTTAATATGATTACTTGTATGCTAGAATTAGGGTTTATAGTCTTGGATAACTTGCATGTACAATAGAGAAACCTAGATCCAAGCATTAGAGTTTGTATGAGCACATAGGATGTTCTTATGTATAAAACCCATCAGTGGTATCAGAGCCTTGATTGGTTTCTATTGTATTGATGCCTTGTTTGTTTGTTCAAGTTGTAAAATCGATTTTTTGGCCCCCTGTCTGATGAACTCAGTGAGTTCCAATGTGGACTCGGCGAGTAGCTCCAACTCGGCGAGTCCATAGAGGAACTCGGCGAGTTCGAGCGTCAGAAGGAGGTTGTTTCGGGATTTTTGCCTATTTTGACTTAGGATAATTTCCATAATTGTTTAAAATTAATAAAATTCGAATTTTATTGATTCCTTATGATTATCCTTGTCAAAATAAAAGATTTTGGTCATCTAATTAGATAATTGTTACCTTATTTGATAAATGTTAAGTTATGAAAATTATTTGATCATTATCTTGCAAGAATTTGAACTAGATCTAATTAGATAACCACCAATTATAGTTAATTGCCTTATTTGAATTATGTGATCTAGAATATTCTTGACAAAGTTTGGAAAAGTTTCAAATTAATCCCTTTAGCTTTTATAGTTTAAATTAGAACTTGAAAGTTTAGAATTTAAATAGTTGAAACCCTAATGTTTTGAAAAAGGTTTCAAAACTTGCCCTCAAGTTTTGGAATTTAAATTTTGATTGAAAAGTTTGATTTTGTATATTTAAATTCTAAACCTAAATGTTTTGAAATGTTTCAAAACTTGCACTCAAGTTTTGGAATTTAAAAGTTGATTAAAAGTTTAATTTAGGAATGTTGAATTCTAAAACCCTAGTATTGTTTTGAAAAGTTCAAATCACACCCTTATGGTTTTATTAATTAATTAAGGTGTGTAATTAAAAGAGGTCTAATAAATCCATAAAAGTTTAGGTTTACAATTTAATTAAATTAAAAGTATAATTGTTAAATTTGACCTCCTAGTATTTTAAAAGTGTAAAATACACCCTATACTATATATAACATTAAAAGTCTAACATTATATATATATATATATATATATATATATATATACATATATATATATATATATATATATATATATATATATATATATATATATGAGTAAAAGTCAGTCTTACCGTTAGTAGGCCTCATTCACGAAGCTAGTCTATAAGGGGTGTTTAAGGAAATTGCTTATAAAATGGCGATTGAATGGGTATCCACTCTTACCCACCGCACTCTTGACTAGTGGAGGGTCGTTAGCCGAACGGGTAGGATAGGACAAAAACTTCCATTATAAGTATAATGAAGTACATAAGTAACTAAATGTTTTACAAATTCCCAATCTTAGTTACTTTAGGCAAAAGTGAATTGATGCAATTCCATGAAATTACACTTTGTGCCCTTGCGAAGACGTTAGTGGAGCGCGTGTGGTTAACCGACACACTAAATGGTTCTAAGCAAAGGTAGCAAAGGGTGACTCAATGTTTGTCATAGTTCAGTGGAGCGTGTGTGGTTTACCGGCACATCGAATAGGTGACTGTAACATGTGGGGGTACCATGTAAGTTTGCATGGTTATTCACACCCGCTTTGTGATACTCGGCATCCTAGTCACAAACAAGAGGGGCATATCGAGATTTAAACATGCCATTGAAATGTTCAATGAATCTCAAAGGATCTAGGAGTTTTCATAGATTTAAAACTTAAATTTCTTTTTCGTTTTTCATGGTGGAAATTAGTGAATCGTCATTCACTTACCTTCAAATATTCTGCAACTAGATTACGACATCCCTTTTCTAGGTTGTAGCATATTGTGTTGGGTCCTAGCCTTAGTATCTCATTTGGGTGAATTACTAAGGACTCAATCAATCAACTAACTTGAATTTGTTTTCTCCCGTTTTGTAGATGTCAAAGTACGAAAACTATGGTCTTCCCAAATCCCGTGGAACAAGCATTCCGCATGAAGATGATATTCCATGATTCGATCAAGGAACAAGAGATCATGCTTCACTTCCTCCACCTCCTCCAATTATTCTCCCTAACCCACAAGTTCGAAGACTTGAAAATTTCAAGCTCACTCAAGCCCTTTTGGCAAGTAAACATAAAGAAGGAAAGTCGGTGTGTGCACACGTCCTAGGGATGAAGTCACACATTGATTGGTTAAGAATGTTGGGATCCGTTGTCTGTGAGGAGATGGCTGTTGATTGGGTTCTTCAGTCACTTCCTAACTCATATAGTGAGTTCGTAAGAGAGTACTATATGATGAACTGCGACGTCACCCTTATAGATCTCACCTATATGCTTATTGCTGCTGAATCAGCAATGGTTTGGCGCAATAGAAAAGCAAAGTTGATTGGTGAATCTGCCTTCAAGACCTCTATGGATATAGACAATGGCAACGAAAGACATGCCATGATCGAAGAGTTTGATCATAAGAGACAGCCAAAGTCTGAAGTAGTTCCATGTGTTGTTCCAAAAGAGTCAGTTTGCTTTTATTGCCAAGAGAAGGGGCATTGGAGACGAAGCTGCCCTATTTACCTCAGAGATCTAAGATATGGGAGAGTCAAAACGTATGGCTCTGCTTTAGGTAAAATCCATTGACTGACTCTTTTAAGCTTCTATTCTAGATTCTTAATACATAATGTGATAAGATTACAATTGATGTTGTGTAGGATCAAATAAAAGAGAGGAAGCTTAAGGGAAGAAGTGAGCAGAATCTAACCGTGAAGGAATGGATTTCGATCGCATTACTTGAAGATTAGATTCTTGAGCTGCTACTTAGAGTTAGAATTATATTGCTAAGAAAGATGTATTAGCATAGTTTTTCAATGAATTGCATTGTAAGGACAAATTTTTCCGCAATAAAATAAATTTTATTTATTTATCCTTACAATGACGTGTATGAAAAATTGATGTTAAAATGTTTCTATTATTAGCAATAATGGATTTGATTCTTAATTATGTTATTTGTGGAAATGTCGAGAATTTACCAAATAGGGAGAGTTTCTCATCGCCCAAGCTTCAATTGGACAGAAACTTGGAATCATGCAACTTGGTTGCACGATGAATGAGAAATTCCATATTTGAAAATTAGACTAATTCATTGACAAAGTGTCAAGTGAAGGATTAGGAGATCGAGTACACAAAGTTGCGTGTTGATCAAGTCCACCATAAGAGTAACAAGATATTCGTCATGATTTACTAAAGGTTTAGTAAATATGATTATACTTATAAGATTAAGTGTAATTCTGAATTGATTGCAAAAGTTTAAATCAATAGCAGAACGAATAAGAAGAATCAAGTAAGCAGAAAGATAAAAGTTTCTCCATTCTAAGAAGAAGGGAGAGTACCTTTTATGCTTTATGATAGTTCTTAATGATTAAGAACCGTATCTCAATTGATCCTCTAAGTGAGTCTTAGTACAATTGCATGTATAAGAAGAGGAATCAAGAATTGAAGAAATGGTTAAATCAAGAAGCCAATCATACTTCGTTCCGAAACAAGTCTTAGAGTTAAGATTGTGAAATTGAGTGATAAGTATTAAGAAGATTTACAACATTCATCAAATGTGGAAAGTTGTGATGTCTTGGATAAGACAAAGACCAACTAGGACCAATTTATGAAGTGTTTTGATAAAAACTACACTAACTCTTGAATATCTGTTTGTCAAGAAATGTTTATTGACAAGATAATCTTATATGTCAAGGAGTCAGTGGGAGTCTTAATGGTCTTGAAAGGTTTCAAGAACAAATCAAAATAGACCTTATCGATCATCACTAGCACACGAGTTGAGGTTTACAACCTATCGTGTTGACATTATTTTGTTTCTGTGCCGTTCCAATTAAGTTAATTATGCATGTGAATTCTATGAGTTCTCATTTGAATGCATAAAAGGCAAGGACCTTGATCAATGAAAAGTACATTGATAGGAAAAGGTGAGCTGCTTAACTACTTGGAAGACATGGTGGGCAGCTGTGTTACCATAAGGAAAAGAAATCAAGATTAAGAAAGTTCGGTCCATATGAGTTTGAATTTGTCGTAAACTTTGGTTTTAACAAATTCACATGGATAGGAACACATAGACCATTAAAATCTAAGTGTCATAAGATTCCCTCCTTCATGAAAATGATTGTGATGAAATGCTTTCACTAAGAGAGATTTTAAAAGGATAGTGAATGTGAAAATTGGATTCTCGAATTCGATTATGGTTACGGTATCCCTTTCCATGATTTGAATTGTGAGTTTTGGCAATTAGTCTAAATTGTTTAGACACACATATGAGCTATCTAAGGGAAAGGTGTATAATCTTAGATAAAGGATTATCAAAGCATTAAGTATTAGAAACATGAACTTAAGAAATTCAATAAGTATTGTTTTTCTGGAAGTTAAGCTGGTTTCTGAATACATGTCAAAGCTAGTGGGAGCATAAGTGTTATGTTTATAATAATCATCATGATAGTGGGAGCATAAATGTTATGATTGTATGATTATTAAGGCAAGTATTGCAAGTTAGCAATATTAATTATAGAAAAACAAGAGTTACACCTTGCAAAGTCGTAAGGGTTGTAAAGTTGTTTTGCTATAATTAAGGGAGAGGATATTATGCTTCATTTCAAATCTAAAGGCTTAGGTTGTGGAACGTTAATAATTTAGTCAAGGATACATAGTGTGTTCTTGAATTTCGATTATGATTACGGCATTCCTCTTCATAATTCGAATTATAAGAACGTAGCACATAAAATATTATGGCAGAAGATTGATAAAGTATCAAATCTTTATGTAAGACATTATGCATCATGTCCCATACGCTTCGGGTATTGGATCGATTGCAAATGCTATAATATTTGACCATTCTAAAATTTTGCAAACGTCTGGCGCATTTAGAGGGAAAAAGGACAAGAATCGGTTTTGACTAAGATAATTAAACAACTATCAAAGGACAATCCAAAGTTCGCCGAGGATTGGTCGCTTGTGAGTAGTTGGAAGCATGATATTGGATGAACCATATCGACATTATTATGAATAGATAAGATTCTATTAAGAATGAGTTGTCATATGGTAAGTATGGAAAGTTTTCCATATTGGGAGTTGGATATTGAGAATCAATGTCTAGATTAGAAACTTTTATGCAAAAGGATGTTCAAAGGAATGTACTTTGAGTGAGAGACATCACATCTATGGAATTGTCTTGTAACAATCTCCGATAAAGGACTTTGTAATTTCATTGGCAATAGTCATTGTGACTTTAGTGCAGTGACATTATAAAAGGATCGTTGCATAAAATGTTAGAATCTAACAAATTCCATAAGTGGCAAGAATTTGATATTCTTTCACTTGTGAAAAGGATTGGGAGTTGTGAAATGAGTATGATTGGAAATGTGTTCATTTGATCGATTTCACAAAGTAAGAACCATAGGTAAACATTGTGTGCATGCTAAGAGCATGGGACAAGTGTTATAATAATTCAAGTAAGAAGTTGATTAACCGAAACTACAAATAATGAGTAATCGATATGGTGATAAATAAAAGGTGTTTTATTTATGCTCAAAGGTGTGAGGCTATATGGGATTAGTATTATCATTGTGTTTCACTTTGCATGTTTTGACTTCCTGAATAATTTAATTGGTTTAGAACAGTCAAATTATTCGAACGGGCCATAGTCGTTCATATGTTGGAAGTAGGTATGAATGAAGACTGTCGTGAATTGGTGTGTGGATTGTCTAAAGAGTATTAGACATAAGCAAATGTTTGCTGCAACGTTCATGAGTGCTTATGAATATGATTTAAGCATTGGATTAAACCCACGCTCACTTGGATCACTCCATGAATTGTATCACGAGTGATTAGTGAGACGATAACATCTTATATTCTTGAAACCGAGATGTGTGAGTTGTATCTTGCAAATCGGTTGCACATTGATAATATGTAAACGCACCAGTAACTTGGTGTCATAAAACATATTGTTGTGTGTGATTCGGTGAGTGAGTGCAAGCGAGCATTGAATCAAAGTTTATCCGTTCCTTTTATCCAAAGTAGGATAAAAGCGATATCTTTGGGCCCCTCGATGATTTAGTGATGACAAACGTAAATGCTCGGCCGGGCTAGGGCTAATTTGATTTGTTCAATTAGTCGGTTGTCATAAATCGGAATTCGAGAAATAGTACAGAGAGAATGATTAGAAATCATGTCTCATACGATATCTAGAATGGAGGAATATATGATCCCTTATCTAAAGGACACGCGTATCTGATAGGATCAGAGTTGACAACGGCTTTGGAAAGCTACGATTGCAGATCAGGATTTGAAGTCATACGCATAATAGTTATTAGACTTATCCAAGTGGGAGACTGTTGGATTAGTGTCTAAGTCCATAACTATTTTGGTATGTACTTGACCCGATGGTGCATGGTCCTTTTGGGTTGCCTTCACCAAAGCAACTTGATAGGATGAATTATGGAGAGAAAGGATTAAATATGATTTATTAATATGAGAATAATATATTAAAGGAGAAATCATATTTTTTAATTAATATTAGTCAAGAATTAATAAGAATTAAGTTTGTGACTAAAAGAGATTAATTAAACTTAAGGGAATGGAATTGTAATTATAAGATAATTGCAATTGGGCCATGGATTGCCTTATATTATAAGGTTGGACGAATTCTATGGGGAAACCCATTAGAAATCGTCCAAGACCTTTAAGGAAAGGAGTTCATGGGTTGCTTAGGGCTTAAGCATCCAAATTAGGGTTTCCTTGTTAGATAACCCTAATAGCCTCACTATTTAAGGAACCCTTATGCCCAAAAACGTGGACAAGCTTTCTTCTAGGGTTTCTACATGTTTTGGGCAGCCTCCTTCTCTTCTCCTATTCATCCTCTTGCTCTTGGTGTTTGTGAACCATTAGAGGAGTGACATTTGTGACTCTAAGCTTTCTAAAGTCATTACAAGGAGGAATTGTGATTGTTATTGCTACATAACAATCAAGGTAATATCTTAAACCCATTCTTATGTTAATATGATTACTTGTATGCTAGAATTAGGGTTTATAGTCTTGGATAACTTGCATGTACAATAGAGAAACCTAGATCCAAGCATTAGAGTTTGTATGAGCACATAGGATGTTCTTATGTATAAAACCCATCAGAAGATTATGATTAAAAAAAATATACAAAAGTATTGTAAAGTGAATTGGTTCAAAAATAAAACCAAACATTATAAACGTATCCATATCAATATTTATAAAATTGCAACAAGTCTAAAGTAACAGGTTTTTCTAAACTTGATATGGTCCCGTCTTTTAGAGTTCTATCTTCTTTCAATTTAAATTTGAACACCCTCTCTGGTTTCCTTCTTGGTTTTGTAGGTGCCTTTAGTGGTTTAATGTGTGAGTTTTTTTTTCTATTTTCACATCCGACAAAAAATTAATGTTAAATTATAGTATCATAAAACACAAATATTTATAATAAATTTATTTTAATTAAATCTTACCTTTATCGAGACCAGTTTCTGAAAGTTCTTGTAGATGGTATACAATTTCTTCATCCATAAAACCTACATATTTTAGCAACATCCATGCAAATTGATTATGTGAACTTTGAAGACACATTTTTTATTTTATACTAATTGTTTAATGGGAATCAATATTAATTCTTAATTTGACAATATCAGAAAAAGTTAAAAAATTCTGGACACATATTCGAAAATTATTATTCGTATTCCGTACATTCTGGATTAGTTCTACGAATTCTGGACACATATTCCTCATTTCGGAATCATATTCACTATGTAATCTATGCTTATAAAATCTCTATGGAGTGGTAGTAACATATGTTAAGCTCCTTATATGGTCAAAATGGTTAAAAAGAATAGTAGATCTACATTAAATATGTCATTCTAGTCACGTTGTACGAATTTCATACATTCTCTACTCATTCTAGAGTTCGTAGAATCAATTCAAAATTAAATTTGAAGTACATAAATCAATAATTTGGTTTGATGAATCCATGGTACCAAACACGAAAAGACTTGCATATTTTGGTTGCCAAAAATTGGGAATGAGTAATGTCCGGAATGGTATCTCTGGTATGTGAATGTATGGGTCCCACATTTATATAATTGGGCTACAATATTATGTTTAGTCTAATTTTATGTCCTCCGAAATGGCAGTTTCGGAGGAAGTTTTTATGTTTTAAAAAAATTAGTTATTATATGTTGGGTAAATGGCACAAAAAACACACTTTTTACACAAAAATTCGATTTTGACACCGTGTTTTTTTTTTGTCAATTTTGACACTGTTTTTTCCAATTTGTTACAATTCTGACCACTTGACCGGTTAACCAGGTTGCATGCTGACGTGGCATGATGACGTGTCAGTTTTGATGACGTGGCATGCTGACGTGTCAAAATTGAATTTTTTTTCTCATAAAAAACACTAAGTTTTCATTTTTTTTTTCGATTTTGACACTAAGTTTAATTTTTTCTTTCAACTTTGACACTATGTTTTTTTGTTCCAAATCGAACATCATTTTTTCCAATTTTGTTCAATGTTGACAATTTTCTATTTGAAACCGTATAAATATTTTTTAAATACATTTAGACGGTATAAATATGTTTTTTTTTCATTTAAAAACCATAGTTTTGTATAAATACATTCTTTTTACACTCAAACAATATTTTTATGTATAAATATGTATTAGTTATATAAAAATTGTATTTTATATTAAATATGCAACTTTAAAATGTGTTTGGAGGTTTGGAGGCGTGTAGTCGATCAAAACTCGGATATCAAGTTTGCAACCCATTAAATTTTTACATCTTATTAGAAGCTTATGGTTAGTTTGATTCTCATTATATAACTAATGCTTTGAATGTAAGAAAAAAACACCTTGTATTTATATAAAAATGTGGTTTTTAAACGAAAAAAATATGTTTATACAGTTTAAAATGTAATTAAAAAAATATATTTATACGGCTTCAAATGGAAAATAGACAAAATTGAACAAAATTTGATAAATGATGTTCGATTTGAACAAAAAAAACATAGTGTCAAAATTGAAATAAAAAATTAAACTTAGTGTCAAAATCAAAAAAAGTGAAAACTTAGTGTTTTTTATGTAAAAAAAATCAATTTTGATACGTCAGCATATCATGACAGCATGCCACGTCAGCATATAACCTGGTTAACCGGTCAAGTGGTCAGAATTGTAACAAATTGGAAAACACAGTGTCAAAATTGACACAAAAAAAAACATGGTGTCAAAATCGAATTTCTATGTAAAAAGAGTGTTTTTTGTGTCATTTACCCTTATATGTAAAAACTATTCTGCTTTTGGTTATATTACTCAATTTCCCATTTAAATTTTATTAACGTTTCAACAAACCTAATTAGTTATATAAAAAATGAATAGATTTTTTTTATATGTTATTCTAAATATATATCAGGTTATTTATAATTTTAAATTTATGGCTTAAACAAATATGGGGACATAATCATAACAACTTTCAATAGCGACAACAGTATTAACATCCACATGGATTTCAGGAACAACATCCTAGTTTTCAACAAAATCAGAAGCAAAAAACTGGCAGTTCCAACATATCTTTAGAAGATATAGTAAAACATTTGGTCATAACACTCATGAATTTCCATAAAAAAGGGAGCAAGTATTAAAAATTTGGAGCTGTAAATGTCACAACCTGCGACATCTATGAGTCGACTGTAATCTTAATTCTTAAGGGAAACTATTTATGTAAACCGAGCAAAATTCGAAGCATAATGTGAGTTTGATTACCTTGAGAAGTGAGAAAAATTATAAAGACCCAAGAGAACCAAAAGAATAAATAGAGGAAATCGTGATTGAAGATGAAACTGAAGTGGTTGATGAAAAAGAAATTCCAAAACAACTGAAACCAATTCTCAAGGAATACAAACCGATTCCTCCATTCCCGTCAAGATTTAGATGCATCAAAGCGCGAATGAGAGGATGATAAAATCATGGACACCATTCGCAATACGAAGGTAAATATTCATTTATTAGATTGCTATTAAACAAATATCTCATTTTGCGAAAATTTTAAAAGATTTGTGTGTTTCGCAAAAAAAAAGGAAATAATAAAAGTTGGTGAATATATTTCCGCTATTTTGAAAAAAAAAGTTTATCTCAAAAGTGCAAGGATGCAAAAATTTTCTCAATTCCTTGTAGATTAGGAAACCTTAATTTTCCAAAAGACATGCTAGATTTGGTTGCTTTAGTTAATGTCCTGTCATTTTCTATTTTTCAATCGTTAAATTTGAGACATTTAAAAAAAATTGAGAAAATCATTTAGTTGGTTGACTGTTTAACAGTAAAACCAAAATTTTTACCTCCAAAATGCAAGGATCCAAGAATTTTCTCAATTCCTTGTAAAGTGGGAAACTTTAATTTTCCAAAAGTCATGCTAGATTTAAGTGCTTCGGTTAATGCCCTTCCATTTTCTATCTTTCAATCGTTAAATTTGTGGCCTTTAAACAAAACCATGATAATCAGGTGGCTAACCACTCGACGATACACCAAAAAGGTTTATTAGACGATGTGTTAGTCCAAACGAATGAGTTAATTTTTCTCACTGATTATTATATTTAGGAGGTTGGGGATGGTGACATATTTAAAAAAAGTCAATTGTTTTAGGAAGGTCATTTATGGAAATTGTTAAAACAAAAATTAATGTTTTTAATGGTACATTGTAAGTAGTGATTGATGTGGGTGTGGTTAATTAATATACATGATGTTGCATTCCTATAGATAGATTTTTTGTAACGTTTTCAATATCAACCGTCCTCTAACTGAGGATTATTGTCAGATGTCTAATTGTGTTTTGTAAGATATAATTTCAGACATGAATCTCTATGTTGAAGTATCAAAGGAACCGATAGAAAGATACAATATTGGGGATGAGGAGTTGATCGTTGTTAAGGATTTGCAAAAAGGGAAAAACTAAAAAATATGAAAAAACAACAATCTTATAAAAATATGAAGTTTTTCCACTCTACACCGCAAGTACCAAATCGAAAATCTGGTCATATTTTAAGGGATATGGAGTAAAAGAAAAAAATGATATGAGCTAATGAAGAGCCAAATTTCACCAAAAACACTAGAAGGGAAAAATCGAGCCAACGACTTTAAAAAGGGAGACTTTCTGGGAGGCAACCTGATTCATTGTTTTCATTTTCCATTGTCAATAGGATTCAATCGCAGCTCTAAGCAAGCTTGGGGAAATCAGAGGATCTTTTGAACTTTTAAAATTCAAAATTTTCATTGAAAGCTTCACTAAACCAAATGTTTCTACAAATATCATGTATATTCTTTCCGATTTGCACTTTTGTTTGACAATTCATATTGAGTTATCCATCCATCTCTAAGCATTAATGACAACATCAATATTCAAATTTGCGGAGAGAGTTTGAAAAAGAATTGCATTTTCTTGTAAAGTTTTTTAATTTTTTTTTCAGTTATCCAGTTATTTTAGCAATTTTCTACATTTTATTTTTAGTTTTTCAATTTTGTTCTGCATTGCAAAAGTCAAGAAAAAGTCCAAAAAATATTTATGTTTTATGTTTTTGTGCATTATAAAAACTTTTTTTTTTTCAGGTTTTAGTTTTATTTTCTACATAAGAAGAGTAAAAAGAAAAACTTACCTAAGATGAAGAAAATCTTTATTTTCGAATGTGCTCTATAAAGATGGAAAATGATAGGGACTGAAAACATTAATCTCTCTATATTTATAGATGTAATAATAGTTCTCCATAACTAGGAAGTTGTAAGACATTAAATTATTAAACCAATTATAAAACCAAAATAAATCGTATATCAAAACACTATGTAAGGAAAAATAAAACAATCTTGAAACTAATTTCCTTAAACTTTTAAGTAAGAACACAATTTGATAAGTCTTGTTTGCACATAAATTGGCCATATTTGTTGACACACCTTACTTTTTTTGATAAATCGAGAGTCTTATAATGTATTCATTCAACCAACAAGACTATAGAAGTGAGCAAAACTGTAGGAACCCATTTGTACAAAAGACTAGGTGCAGAAGAAAAGAATATTGATATTTAACGCTTACAAAAATATAAATGAAGTACAAAAGATGAGTAATCGAATGATATAATAGAAATAGAGGTTACAACATGAAGAACGAAAAACACCTCGGTGAGAGAGATCCCAACTGAGAGTTACTCTCTGACTAAACAAAAGACTACATATTTGGTGCACACTAAATAAAATGACCACTCCCTCTCTATTTATAGTGAGAGACAACTTACAATACAATAAAAGGTAATAAAATAACCTAACTTATCACTCATAATTTGTAGAGCATTTTCATGCTCCAACAATCTCTCCGTAAATGCTCGTAAATGATGAGGGATACAAATACAATGATAAAAGGCTAAAATATATAGTAACCATTAGCAAGTGCAGTAATAAAATGATATAATGAGAACCAAATGCTAAAATGTCTCTGAAACAATGAAGTATATGTGATATCTGAAACTGGGCTATGAAATCTCTGTAGTCAAAGTCTTCTAAGCAACGAAGTCCATCATCTCCGGTGTTGAAGAATGAGATTCCAATCTACAGATGTGATTAGTAAACTAAGCTGATCAACTTCAAAAGTATACCAATAACTCTTGAACCGAACGTCCTGTAATCAAGTCACACTATGGCTTCAAAAGTCTGAAACATCTCTAGTACTCGAATCATAATATACCAAAAATTATTCAAAAGAATAACCTGATAAAATCATGAAAACATCTTGTGATAAAGTTGGAATAATAAACAAGTCTGGATTGAGGAATAGAAGTTGTAGTGATCCGCCGAAGGATCGGACTTCAAACTTCAATCAGAACTATCATCATGACATTGGTTTGACTAGACAAGTAGATGTTAAGCCATGATCAATTAGCAAACTACACACTAAATGATCCCCTTTTCCCAGATATCTTTAAAATCCACACTCTGTAAAACATAAACAATAATCTGGATGCTCATAATATTCTCTCCCTATTTTTGATAACCAATGCTAGGATATTAAAAATAAATAAATCAACCTGGATGGAGAATGTCGGATAGCAAGAACTTTGCATACTATCCCTAGATGTATGAAGGATCACGATAAAACACGAGCATATGAGTAAAATAAATACTCTCCGGTCATAAGTAGTCGGTTGATTCTGTTGCTGAAAACTGCTCGAACAAGTACCATAGTAACAAATAAGAACTCCACGTGAAAAATCTCCGCTTTGCTGAGAAATACTAATGTACCCAAACTACGGTGCTGGAACTCTAGAAGCGACTTCAATAAAAAAAAAGTCCACTTGCTCAAGACACATGGTTCGTCAACCGAAGATCAAGAGCAACAAGTCATAAAAGGTCTTCGTAGAGTGAATATTGCAAAACAATTTTTTTTGATCAGACGCAACTGCGGTGCCAAGTTCGCGAAGAGAAATATGATGTCCGACTGCGGATGGAGGGTCATTGTTTCTAAGACACTGATCCAAGGAATGCTGGTTAACGAACCTTGATTAAAGGGAAATCCTCATGGAAAGAATAATAAAATTCTTCCAATATACTCAACAAAAAGTAATCCATCGTTATGATCGGAGCTTGAATAAATATCCAATAATAAACACTTTTTGTAGTGGTAAAAATTGGTGTTAACAAAAATAATTGGTTTAAAAAAATAATTGGTACTAATAAAAATAATTGGTGTTTAAAAAAATAATGGTTTTAAATAAAAGAAACGAGTGTAAAAAAACATAATAAAAAGGCTGAAGAAAAATTGTGGAGAAAAAAAACGAATGAGAAAAAAAAATGGTTACAAAAATAAGGGTTGAAAAAAATTAGGCTGAGGAGGGCTAATGATAGGAGGGTTGAGAGGAGGTGGTGAGGAGTGCTACAGTGAGAGGAGGAAGGATAAGGTGGGCCGCGGTGAGAGGGTTGGATGAGAAGAGGTCTGGTTGGGGTAGCGAGGAGTATGAGGCGAAGAGAGGGTAGGTTGCAGTGGGGATGGAGTTGAGACTGAAGACCGAAGTCTTTGGTGAGTTAGGCGGAATTAAGGAAGGTGTGAGGTCTGCAATGAAGGTGGGTAGATTGTGAAGTCAGGGTAGAGAGGATGGTAAAGATGCGAGGAGGCGGGTATGTGGCATGCTTGGTAAGGACAAACACGGAAAGCTGGTTTGCGGTATGTGAGGGACCATAGTGTTATGTGAGGCTAGCAGTTAGTAGTCTAGTATGTACCATAACTACTTGGTTTGGCATAGTCTTCAGTCGGATCTTGGTCCTCGGTACTGAGCTCCGAGGATGAGAGGGGTGACGACGAAAAAGGCCATTTTTCATGAAATTTTGATACCGTAGAGGCTATATCTTCGTGTTAATTTATGGAAATGATTTCTAAATCATGTGGGGATCAGGTGGGGTGTTGGGAAGAGGAAAAAGTGGCAGAAAGTATGAGAGAGAATGCAAAAATTAAGGATAAGGTGTGGGTTTCAAGTAAAAGTATGAGTGTAGATTGCTTGTCACATGGGAATTGTCAGGAAAGTATGGGTAAAGTAATAGATGGTGGAGTACCCTTTGATTAAAAAATAATAAAAGGACATAGCTTCTTTTTAAAAGGTCCTCGAAGATATCTATCATTCATTAACCAACTTCAAAGAAACAACATGAATATCATACCTTCGGTGATTTCTCATGTGAAGATAATGAATTCAAAAGAATAAGTTGATGATCTCTTCAAGAAAAATCTTCTCCATCTTCATAATACCCAAGATATTGTGTCTTTTCCATAACATAAATATGCTTGGACCAAAATTTCTTCAACTGATTTAGACCACAAATATCATCTTTCTTCTTCTTTTTCTTCAACAACAAAATAAGATCTTCTTAAACCCGAATTTTTAGCAGAAATATGAACGAGACAGCAACAACATTTATTCTTGAAAGCTTGAAAAAGCTTTGAATCAACACTTCAAAAATCGAAAACTCATCATAAAAAAATTTCTGGTTGCGAACCCACAAATTCTTGTATGAAAATCGAAAAGTACAAGATGAAAGTAGTTGATAGGGAGTCGTTCCATTAAAATAATCGCTTAGATCTTCAATCTAGTTCTGATACCAATTGTTGAGTAAAAATAGGTTTTAATCTTTGAATGATAATAAGATAAGTGTGAAATTAATGGATCTTTTTAATAAAAATTAACAATAACTAGATTGTGGAATAATAAGGAAGAGATATAACAACAAGTTTACTTAAAATATAAGAAAGTAAATAACACTTTAGTTGAATCATAACAAGGATTACATTCAGGTTAGAAAGTGATGAACAACTAAATATGAAAGATAATCTTGATAAAGAGACTTCTGTATTAATTTAACAATTTACACAAAGAAAAGATATCGGAAGTGGAGAGCCCTAATAGATTGATCAACACGATCATCTATTTATAGGAAAAAACAGTACACATTAAATAATAAAATAAGAGTAGCTTGGGCGGCCCTATTGCCCATGACTGATTTGTACAGTCTACTAAGAAATGTCAGTATAAAGTTGATCATTTTTTTATCACTGAAAAGACAGAACAAAATCTTTAGGCTCAAGTGGACTTTTCCTCTTCAGTATACAACAACATACAAGGCACTTCGGTAAGCCTAAGATGTCGCATCTGAATGCAGTCAAACAAATATTCAGATACCACAAAGGATCTAAAGCTTTAAGGATCTGATATCAACTATAGGAACCCATTTGTACGAAAGACTAGGTGCGGAATAAAAGGATCTTGATATTTAATGATTACAAAAATATAAATGAAGAACATAAGATGAGTAATTGAATGATATAATAGAAAGATAGGTTACAATATGAAGAACGAAGAACACCTTGGTGGGAGAGAGCCCAACCGAGAGTTTCTATCTGACTAAACAAAAGACTACATATTTGGTGCACACTAAATAAAATGACCACTCCTTCACTATTTATAGAGAGAGGCAAGTTACAATACAATAAAGGGTAATAAAATAACCTAACTTATCACTCATAATTTGTAGAGCATTTCCATACTCCAACAAAAACTATCACATCTAAGATCATAAAGGGTATGAATTCTCAAACTTGGTACCCCAATCAACTTTCAAGAAGTTAATCAAAGAAATCCTCAAGATATAAACAAAAACAGTTAAAGATATTAAATTCGAAGGAAAAAATCTAAGTCAAATTTCAATAAAGTCTTGCGCCACCAAAGATTTAAATTTGGCACAAGAGAAGAACCTATATGATGTGATATATGATACTTTCAAAATAGTGAAAGCATAGGTGTCGTGCCCTTTGGGTGAGCTAACTATTTCAACTATAGTTGATTTGCCATGTAAGAGTCTATAAGGATGGGTTGAGCTCGATAATTATGGTAAACTTAAAAAGAAATAAAATTTTAAAATATGATATATCTATGAAAAATGTAAATTAAGTATACTATTTATTTAATTTTATGGCTGGTTTACCGGTCTACACCGTTAAACACTTCTCCGACTTTGTGTTCTATGATTACACTAGAGGTATTTATATTGGTGTTCAGGTCCATGATTCCATTGGAGCTTCATAGATGTGTATTCTGATCATGAGAAAGAAAAGAGTGACATGATTGTAGAGCTTGGAACTTTGATTTTAATTCGTTTGAAAAAAAAATCGACGGGAAGTCTAATAATTACATATATATTCTAAAGATTGTAACTTTAACTTAAACGCTTATTGGTTAAAAAAAAATTAAAATTTCGATTCTTTTTTCAATTAAGCATCACATTAATCCCTATTAAATACCCTACACTTAGGTTTTGCTTGCCCTCAAGCAAACATAGAGTCATAAAAGTTCAAAACCTCAACGTATTTTAGCAAAACTCCAAGAAACTAGACTCAATTTTTTAAACATAAAAATCCTAAAATACTCGAAATTGTAATGAATACAATCTTTTGGCTAAAGCCTTATTTCTTCATGAATATTTTTTATACTTTTAGTTTTCACTTGTTTTTAGACATAGTACTATTATGAAACCCATGACCTTCGATGAAGTCCACGTAACAATTTTTTTTCCAATTGATCCCGAACTAGTTGGCGTGTCGTCGCTAGATGTAAACATCTCATGGGGGTATTGACCGAAGTTCAAAGGTCACATATTGGTTTCGTTCCTACTAATAACATATATTTTAAAGCTTGGAACTTTAACTTTAACCCTTATTGGTTCGAAAAAACATAAAAAATTTGACTATTTTTTCAATTAAGCATCACATCAGTACCTATACCCTATAATTCAATTATACAATGCCTTGATTGTGTAAATAAACATTTAAGCATAAAATAAAAGAGAGAATAAGAATGAACTCCTTTTCGGTATGTAGTAGTGAGATCGAAACCGTGTTGATATGTTGTTGTCTGTTTTGTAAACCGGAACTCGAACTTCATTGTTGAATTGATTTAATCGGCATATGCTTTTCTTTAAAGCTTATAGTATGTTGGGGCAGACTCTTCATTGCATCGTGAAATGGTAGTTATTGTGTTATGATAAGTCTTTATTTGGACTTCTTTATCACAATTTTAAGTAAGCATTGCAGTGCGGGTTTTCAAGTCTCATGTCACAAAATCGAACAATGCAATTTCTTTATTGCGAATGTTGAATCAATCTGGAATATCATCATCTTCACGAATTCCAGTCTCTTGAATAATCCTTGTCCCTAAAATAATTATGCAACAAATTTTCCACCAACTCCACACTTAAAATTTTGACATGCCTTTAACCTTAAATGTCTTAGCATCAAAGGAATAGTCGAAAAACATGAATGCAATGCAGAGAAATATAAAGTAAAGGCTCCATAATCATAAATAAATACACTTGAGAAAAATAGATTACTTACAAATACTGGAAAATACTAATAAAAAGAAATTTCAAAAATAAAGGTCGGGTTGCCTCCTACCAAGCACTTATTTTTTGCTTGAGTCATGAGTCGGACTCCTCCCTCTATTTTTCTTTCTTCACTTTATAGGGTGCTTTCTTCCATTCCAATCTCTTCCTCTTGCAACTAGCTACTCTTTTCTTGTAACCTTCCCTAGCACTTTCTTTTCTCGAGTTCAACTTGGATTCAGTTACCTCTTTCCTCTTCCGTTTCTCTTTCTCTTTTCCAATGTTTTTTTTCTTTCAAGACTTGAGTGCTTTCAACTTATGGCATTTGGATATAGAATCCATAATCTTGTGTACGTGGTTCATCAATTCCGGGTGAAAAAATTTAACTTTAAGGATTCTTTTTGATTTCGTCCTTCATGACCTTTTCAAGTACTAGCAAATCTCGTTTGCTATCTGTAGTGACTTGAAGTTCTTCATCTACCCACTTGGTTTCTTCTTGATATTCTTCTTCTAAATAAAATGGGATGATTTCAACATCCAAAAATTGATCATCCCCTTTGTTTAAGCAGTAAGTGAAAAATACTCATGCTTTTTTCTATGTCTACTCCGTTATTTCATCAACTTGAAAGATAAGCATCACTCAAGAAATATTCCATTAGGTGTTCATCTGGTTTGTCTATATGCTCATCTTGTGTATTTTCCTTCTTTGGGATTTCCTTGATTCAATTTCCTCTTCTATTTTAACTTCAAAATCAAAAAATTGATTTTCGATATTAAATTCAAAATCGTTACTGCTCGCGAAGCTATACGCCTTTAGATCGCGACACGAGTTATCCTCATGTTCGATTGAAACTTTCAGATTGTCAATGACTTGCAGCACAGTATTGATAGCATTATAACATGATTTATCGTTGCCCCATTGTTCCACAAATTTATTGTATTCTTTATCCATTAACCGTATTAGTTCTTCAAATCTTTCATTGTCCTATAGCTCTTCATCTTCAAAGGTATCAACATGAAAAAATTCATGTTTTCTTTTCACAATCTTTGAATCATCCACACCAAAAGTAATCTCCTTGGTATCAAATCAGAGTGTAAGTTTGGATTCATAATATAATTGACACTTCTAAGTCCTCCTCCATCTCTATGATCACGAAATCAATAAGAACAATAAAAGATCCTATCTTGACCAACACATTTTTTTTGATATTACCCTTTTTATATGTAATAGTCTTGTTTGTTATATGACTTGACATTTTTGTATGCTCCAACTCCAATACTCCCAATTTTGAAAAGAAAGAGTATGACATTAAATTCACCCTAGCTCCCGAATCAGTTAATTCATGCACTTTCATGTCTCCAAACTCGCATGGAAGCAAAAGGCTAGCTAGATGATTAGATCTTCCATCTTTTTTGGAATTTCATTCGATACATCAACCAAATTTTGCTTGTTAACCACCTTAACTGACAACTTTTCCAAAATATTTTGATTATTTTTCAAAACTTTGAGGAATTTGGCATAATTCGACATTTTTATGAGTACTTCTAGAAGAGGAATATAGCTTGATTTCAGACCAATTTGCTCCATGAACTTCTTTTGTTCTTATTCCAACTTATTTTTTACTTTTCTCTTAGGATAAGGAAAAGGTGGGAGGAAATTATTCACTTATCTTTTTCCTATGCTAGGTGTTTTGCGGTGCATTTATGTGATGTTTATTTATGTTCAAAATATTATTTGTGTGTGAAAACTACATTTAACAATCAAAACAAAATATCAACATAAATGTTAAACAACACAAACATGTTATAAACATATGTGCATAAACAAACCGTCCAGTGACATTTTTGTAAGCCATTCCAAAAATAAAAAGTCCATTCCTAAGTGGAAATTAAGGGACCAAAACTTCTAGTGATATTATTTTTGAAGCTCCCACTTGCGAAAACATCCAATGCTTGGAAGAAGTTTAAAAACTCATTCAAACGTATTATTCCAGTAGCTTGCAACACTTCCCAAAAAAAGGTTGCCTTAAGACCTGCACCTTCAAGGATTCTGATGCAACACTTCCCAATAGCTACACTTTATCAAAAAGGCTGCATTGTCCATGACTATTTTATATAGCAAAAATCACCCATTTCTGATCTTCAGTATGGCTCTATCTTCATTTTTTGTTACATTTTATAAAAAGTAAATTATTTCTAAAACTATTATGTTACTTAAAAAAATACACAAAATGAAAACTATCCATTTAATTATTAGATGCCACATTAATAAATAAATATTACAACTATTTTAACAAATCAATACAAACATATCCATAAAATGTGACAACCCAAAAATTTCCTTTCGGTAAAACCATCAACTACAATTGAAGTCAAATCTGTATCAACTAACTATTAAACTTTTGGGATAAGTTTTGAGTGTTTTAAGGTTAGTGCTCCAGAGGATATCAGGAGAGAGGATACACTAGGGTTTAATATGTTGCAATAAGTGCCCAAACCTTCAAGAGTTTGGAATATTACAGTCCAAAAATGGTATTCGGACCAAAAACCCTCAAGGCTATATAAAGAAAATTTAGCCATTTTGGATTCATTTGTTACATTTCTAGCTAGAGAAAAGTCGATTTTCTCTCTCAAGGATCTTCACCCGATCACCCCCAACTGTGAGTACTTCAACCTAGAGTGTATATAAGTGTGTTATATGCTTTCATAACATGAAAATCAAGCCAAAACAACAAGATTTGGGAGTCTACCGCCCAAGAACATCTTGGAGAGTAAACTCCTTTATAAGTGCCAAAGTGTGCCCAATGTCCCTCCAAGCCTTGGGACTAAACCTAGAGACTACCATTACTTGTTTTAGACCCCCACAAAATTAAGCAACAAGGCAAGAAGTGAGTTCACGGCCAAGGAAGTTCTTGGGCCGTGAACTCCATTTTAGGGTGCCAAAATGCCCTAAATGCCTTCCATAAGCCAAGAGACAAGCATAGCCCTTTACCATGATGTGTATAGGACCCAAAAAAATCAAAATATCATCACCCATAAGTGTTTACGGCCGCAAACACATGACCAAATGGCCCATGGGCCGTAAACTCAAGATAGAGGTGTTTTGATGCGCAAACACTTCCAAGGGCTTAGGCATGAATTTAGAATGCTTCTTTATGACCTTTAGGACCCTCATAAGTATATTTGGCCATGAGTTTATGTTAGTAAACTCATTTGGGCCGTGAACACCCCAAAAGTGCCAAAAGAAGTGGTCTTTCTCATCCTAGGGTAGAGCTAATGTCCCTAAATCACCCCCTAGACTTCAAACTAGCACTAACCCATGAGTAACCATGAGTTTACGGCCGTAAACTCACTTGGGCCGTGAACTCATGGTAGTAAACTCATGTGAGTGCCTTTATACCTTCCTATGTTGAATCACATGTGATTCCAACACTTGGTCAAGGTGTTTCCTAGTCCCGGAAGGTGTTTCCTTTCATATAGTTGTTATAAACACTATATTCATGTCAATATGTGTCCTTATATGTCATTTAGGACTATTGTGTCTCGGGACTTCATTCGTGGAACTTCTCATCCTTACATGCATACCCGTTTGAATCACCCACATCAGGTGAGTTCATACCCCGTAATGAATCTTTTAACTATTTTAATTGTTTTAAGGGGGGGGGGGATACAAGTTGAACACAATGATAATTGTGTAAATGTTTATTATAAACATCTTTCAAAATGTTACTTATGTTATTTATAAGTTGTTAAAACATTTCAAAACTCTTTTAAAGGTTATGTTACTTTATAGTTATACAATACTCCATTTATAAAGTATAAGCATAACGTTGTAGATAAATGAGTCTTTTCAATAACAGTCCAGTTAGAGCATTAGTAAACTATTATAGGTATAGTTTAAGAGAATGCTATTCATTACTTCTAGTACAATGAAGCATATACAGAACAGAACAGAACAGAACAAACAGTGAAGAGAATCAAACAATACCAGAACAGAACATAACAAACAATTAAATTGCTATAGCATGATAACACGCAGACAGGATCTAACTTTAATGTGAAATACACGGCTTGCATGGATTTGCTCGGGTCGCGTATGGTTCCCTCAATCTCCATACATGAGAACGGGTTAGTAGGGGTTCCAGCTTTCACATTGTTATCGTAATAAAACACACATATGTTTTTAGGTTGATAGTACCTCCGTATGTCATTATAAACGACATCAGGGTACTCATTTCTCCCATTACTTTCATAAAGTGCCGGTAACACTTGAAGGTTAATCTATTCTCTATTCATTATAGGTTATAAACTAGGGAGAATGTACTTTACAGTTGACAAAGGAACAGTAGAGTCTTGGTAGAAGACTGCTTTCATAACAGTAGATTCTTGGTAGAAGACTGCTTTCATAACAGTAGAGTCTTGGTAGAAGACTGCTTTCAAAACAGTAGGGTCTTGGTAGAAGACTGCTTTCAAAACAATCGAGTCTTGGTAGAAGGCTACTTTTAAAAAGTTAGAACCATGATGCTAACCTTATGATTTCGTAATGTATACACTATAGGATACATATATGTTAAGTAGATTCCGACAGCTAATAGGATGTGTGTTCTTCGTTGTACGTCCTGTTCCCATTGGATGTGGGTTTACACCGAGGTCACCCAATCTATTATCTACCCAAATCTATATATATTTATGCTTAGTATACATTAAGTCATCATAAGGGTACCAGGTATGGATCAGGTCATAGGACCCAGAGTCAATGCACAGTTTTTCTAGTACAAAACTTTCGTGTCAAAGTCAGTACTTTTGATATACAAAACTAGCGATTTCCCAGTTAAGGGATTAATCCATTTTATTAAGCCAGTACAGTTTTAAAGACTTTAAGTGAGTTAACTCTATAATACCTTAGTTTATACACCATGTTTATATATAAGACTAGTATCCGATAGCTAGTAGGATGTGTGCCCTTCACTGTACGTCCTGTTCCCGTTGGATGTGGGCTTACACCGAGGTCACCCAATCTACTATCTACCCGATATCAAATTATATATAGCAGTATAAACAAAGCTATTATAAAAGTAACCACCATAGTCAATATTTTATTATAAGAAATATAGATTTTCTTAAAAGGAACTCTCCATTAGATATAAAGGAACCATTACAAATAACTCCATGAGTAACAAGTGAATACACCAAGGTTATATATGACAACGATCTAACAACCAATGGAATATGTGTTATCCGCCTTACTTACTGTACCTCGTCGGGTTGTAGGTTGAGGGCAGATGCGCATAATCGATTGTTTGTTTACTCCAAGTATATATAACTTGTACCCACTTATTACGCATAGAAAGGCTTGTAGTGTCATTTTACTCAACTCCCATTTTAAGTAGGAAATATATGATTTTCTAGAGGAACAGGCAAACTTTACAAAACAACACCTTACAACTTGCAATACTTTACATATACATTTTCAACCACATTTTTACAGCTTACTCACATCACTAAAATCTTATGAACTCACTAGCTTAATTGCTGATCAACTCCTTCAAATAACTTGTATTCTCAGGAGACTATTAGACAGGTGCTCGTGTTGGGGATTCAGAAGATGGAGCATTATAGCTTCAAGTCTTGTTTTGTTATTTGTTTAACTTCTAAGTTTTGTGAATACATAGATTGTAAACACTTTCTTTCTAAATGAAATGGTTGTTCATTACTTGCTTACCATATACATATCTTGTGATACTTGACATGACGTCCTCCACCCCCGAACGTTTCCGCCGTTCCGGTTTTGGGGTGTGACATAAAAGGTCTATGGCGAGTTTATGCACATCATACACACACACACACACACACACACACATATATATATATATATATATATATATATATATATATATATATATATACATACATATATATATATATATATATATATACACACACACACACACAAACACTTAAAATTATATAAAAAATGCTTTATTTTTCTAAGAGAACTTTTATTACTAAAAAGATGCATGTATGCTTGTAGCCATAAAAATAACAATTATAAACATTTTAAATTTTTCATAGAAAATATATATGATTTTTCTTGCAAAAAGAAAACCATGTTTTCTAGAAACAAAGATAATATAAACTTATCAAATAGTCTAACCACACTTACAAAAATGGCTATGATACCAATTATTGTGTTTTTATTAAAATATAGTCTAATTTTAGTGACAAAACTGACATAATTAACAATGAAAGCATTTTAGAGTTTGAATAAACTAAAATCATTTTAACCAACCAAGGATCGTGTAACGCCCCGATCCTCAGGTATTAATTAATTAAGAATTTTTGGACGAAGCTCTACTCGACGAGTTGGTCGACCTACTCGTCGAGTAGGAGCGGGGTGAGAACACGTGTTTAGTGACCTACTCGGCGAGTCCACTATTGGGACTCGGCGAGTAGGAGCTGGCAGATGAAACCCTAAATCCCGGGGTTTTCACCCCTATTTAAAGGAGCCTCAGCCTCCTTTGGGCCTCCTTACAGTCTTTGAGAGCCCTTAAAACCCTAATTCGTGTGTGTGTGCCTTGGTGTGGGTTTGAAGCTTGGAAAAGAGGATCTTGGAGGAAGGAAACTAAGAGTGCAAAGGAAATTGAAGCAAGAAAGGAGTGGGAAGTGGGTTTTGCCTCAGCTAGCATCGTTTGAAGGTATCAAAGTGCCATTCTTACTTCCTTTTCTTCCTTTTTGTTGAGTTCTAGGGCTTTTTATGGATTTTCAAGTTGGGATGTTGAGCTATGGGCTAGATCTGAAGTTGTAACTTCAGATCTGGACCCTCCTTGGATGCTAGAGTCATAAAGTTGCTGTATTGGTTGTGGTTGAAGTCCCTCTTGGACTAGAAGCTCCATTAAGAACTTAAAATAGACATTTGGAGCCTTTATAGCCATGCATGCACATAAAGTTTGCAACTTTACGTAGTAAGTATGCCCTAGAAGCCTGGATCTGTGATTTGGAGCCGCTGCATGGCTCAAAACAAGTCTGTATGGAAAGAGGACTGGATGGGCTCGACGAGTCGCAAGTATGACTCGACGAGTTACATGAAGATGGTCATTGAACTCGGCGAGTTGGATGAACAACTCGGCGAGTCCGATGAAGATCGCCATAAAACTCGACGAGTTGAAGAACAACTCGGCGAGTCGGATGGCTTTTCCCTAGGATATGCATGCATGTGTACCCATCGAGTGGCAAGGAGGAAACTCGACGGGTGGCCTTAAGGATTGATCAGGATTTGAAGGAACTCGATGAGTCACTCCGATGACTCAGTGAGTTGGAATGTGTTCCATGGACTCGGCGAGTTAAGGTCAACATGGACTGTTGACCTTGACTAAGGATTTTGTCCTTGATCAGGAATCACTAAGAGGTTATGGGTGTCTCATAAGAGTAAGACTTATGAGTATATTGTGCTATGGTTATAGGTGGTGGAACCGGTGTCAAGTGATCCGATAGTTCGAGTTTGCATTTCGAATCGACATCTGCAAGGTGAGTTATCCTCACTATATCGATAGGGTCTACGGCACCAAGGCCGGCCCTTTATGATTTACATCCTGGTTTAGGATGGTTGCTTTGTTATTGCCATGTTAGATTTCATCCTGGTTTGGGATGGGTGTTATGTGATTTCTATGTTAGAATTCATCCTATTTAGGATGGTTGTTTTGCTAGAGATCAGTTAGATCGGTTGTCATGGTATGCTACATATGATTCTGATCTGTTAGATCGAAATTAGGATAGATAATATGTTATGCTTTTATGATATGTAAGGATTGGTATGTTAGTGACCTGTTAGGTCGATTCTCTAGTTATGAGTGAAACTCTATGATTGATGGTAAATGAGATAGATATGTTTGCTATGTGTATGTGCTAGTATATGATAGTATGCGTACATGAATAGTTGCTGGTTGGTTGGGTTGAGGTGGTCCTGCTTTTTGCTGAAGGCCAACACACCCTCTGAGTGGTCCGGGGAGACTGTAGGCCCACGCGGCGGACCATTCATGCCAAAGGCTCGGGATAGATTCAGATAGACTGTAGGCCCAGTAGGGAGGAGCAGTCTGGCCGATGGCCCAATATGTATGTTGTTTGATTGATCGTTATGGCTATGGTTTCTGCCAGTGTGCTATTGGTATTTTGGGGGTAGCTCATTAAGCCCTCGGGCTTATAGTTTTTAGTTTATTGTTTCAGGTACTTCAGGAGAGCGAGGGAAGGCAAAGGTGTGACCGTACCGCTCCTCATCCTCATGATCTATTTTGGGACACTCTGATGATAAATGAATTGGAAATGTTTTGTAAAAACAATTACTATTTGACTCTTTTGTTAGTATTATAAGTTTAAATTTTGCGTAAATTTTATGGGTGTTACAGATCGTGTTGTAAAACTTAGAAATATTAAAACAAAAAACAAAGGAAAGAAGAAGTTTACAACCTTTGAAGGCTTTGGTTCCTTTTGATAATTTGGAAGTTGATGAGGATGGCATTGAAAATCCAAGTAGAAGTCCTCTATAATGTATCCATCAAAGCAAGAGTAGAAATACTAGTTGATGCTAATCTGTCACTTGTAAAATGTTGTTCTTCAGCTTTAAGACATATCCTAAATATGATTAAAGAGAAGAAACATTTAGGCCATTATCCTGCATCGAATTACAAGAAAGGAGAATGGAAGAATGAAGCCAAAAGCTACGGTTTTCGCAGAACTAAATGAGAAAAGAAAGCAATCAAAAAAATCCACATAGATCACTTGTAAGTCCCACTTTATATTCCATCCAATGTATAAAAATGTGAAGACCATAAAGCGAAGGCGTAATGCTTTCTTACAAGCATGAGACTAAGTAATAAAAAAAATACAAAAGCAATCCCGCCCCATACTGTAAAACCCCATTTTCACCTTAGAGTATAAACAACCAATCACACAAATAGGTGTCTTTAATAGAAGACTATTTAGGATAAATAATCTTGAAGAAAGTCGTAGTAATCGCAAAACCGAGAGTGTGCGTATATATAACGTCCAAATATGAAATCGTCAGAGGAAGTTATGATTTTTAGAAGATTCAAAAGTGTACGACGCAGAAACCGAAATTGAGATCGATCGATTGTCAGGAAAAACAATTTAAACGGGAGTTGAAGATCTCGTCTATATGATTACGTTGATATAAAGACAGTCGGGAATGTAATTATATGAGAGAGTTATGATTTTTATTTAGGCTTTAACAGTCTAAGCCTGTTAAAAATATAACTTCAAAAATAAAGTCAAAATTAGTCGACGGAGTCTAAATGAAAGCTATAAATCTCGTCGACAGCTACACGTGGATATAAAGCCTATAGAAAATAGAGCTCGTACGGAGAAGATATGAATTTTTGAAGAAATTGGAAACTCTCGTGAGTAATACAAAAAATATGTGTGGCATGCACTGACACTCCCCCGGATATCTGCTACGTGTCACCACCCAGACGACGCCATATCAGCACTTCCGACCAATTACACGGCACACACTCAACCTTGTGTGCGGCTTCACACGACCATGTGCGCGGCGCAAACCGTAAAATTAGCTATAAATAAGCGACGAATTTCATTCATTTCTTTCATTCCTTTCCTCTTGAACCTCTCTGGAACTACTTTGTATCTCTCGATCTTTTTCTCTCTAATTTTACCGAATACATTAGCAGATGCTCTAAGGTAAAAAGCCGAGCACATAGAAGTGCTTGTTATCGGGGTCCTGCCCGCGACTTTTCAGTTTTTTTCGTCAGAAACTCTTTGTAAGTTAGGCTACACTTACTCTACTTTATGTGTAACTTATAGTATCATTCATAGTCATTGTTATGAATGTTGAAATAATATTTATCAGTAATTCTAGATATAATTTTTATTGATCTACTTAGAAGAGAGGTGTCTAGAATGGTCACATTGGCTTGGTTGGGTTTCAAAAAGGCTATATGCAGAAATGGTTCCGCCTCCCACCTGTCCATCCTGGCTAATCCTTATTTGATAAAATTTTTGGTATTTCATTGGGATTAGTGAAAGATCTAGCTTTCATTACTAGACCATCATAGAATTTAATAGAATAAAGTATTATAGGTTAATACTTGTTAAACGCGTTACCGATTCACCAAATTGTCAATAAGACTCACCCATATAACTTTCAATCTTCTGAGTCATTGTCATGGTGAGTTATCTTAAAATAACATGTAGCATAATATATATATATATATATATATATATATATATATATATATATATCAATGTATTTTAGGATAGAGAACGAGTACAATAGAGCTAGTAGTACAATCTCTATGATTAAGTGTGAACAACTAGAGCGGTAAGTATAAATATGCATGTATTAGTAGAATTGTAACATCCCAAGTTCCAAAGCAAGAGATCGGGGGTGTAATGTGTAAATGGAGGTTTGGACTCGGCGAGTTGGAAAGGAAACTCGGCGAGTCGATTCGCGTGTGGATCGCGTGAATAAGTGACCCGACTCGGCGAGTCGGCAGCTAGACTCGGCGAGTCGGTGCTGGAATAAAAAACCCTAATTTTTAGGGTTTGCACCCTATATAAGGAACCTTAAGCCCCACCCCAGCCTCTTTAGCATTCCCTTTGTAACGCCCCAATTCTTAGGTATTGTTTAAAGAAGATTTATGGGGTAAAGCTCTACTCGACGAGTTGGTTGACCTACTCGTCGAGTAGGTGCGGGGTGGGAACGCGTATTAAGTGACCTACTCGACGAGTCCATATTAGGACTCGGCGCGTAGGAGCTGGCAATTGAAACCCTAAACTCTGGGGTTTACACCCCTATTTAAGGGAAACTTAACCTCCCTTGGGCCTCTTTACAGTTTTAGAGAGTCCTTAAAACCCTAATACGTGTGTGTGTGCCATTGGGTGATTGAAGCTTGAAAAGAGGATTTTTGAGGGGGAAGGCTTAGAAGAGAAGGATATTGGAGTAAGTGGAGTGTGGGAATCAGCTCTTATCTCAATTGCCATCTTCTGGAGGTAACTAAACCGACTTTTTCCTTGTGAATCCCTTCTATTGGTTGAGTTCTAGGGTTCCTGGTGAAATATTAAGTTGAAAGGATGAGCTATGGGCTAGATCCGAGGTTGTAACTTCAGATCTGGACCCTCCTTGGATTCTAGAATCATAAAGTTGTTGTATTGGTTGTGATTGAGGTCCCTCTTGGACTTGAAGCTCCATTAAGAACTTGAAATAGACATTTAGAGCTTTTATAGCCATACATGCACGTAATTTGCAACTTTACGTGATAAGTATGTCCTAGAAGCTTGGATCTGTGATTTGGAGCCGCTGCATGGCTGAAATCAAGTCTGTATGGAAAAAGGACTGAATGTACTCGGTGAGTCGCAAGGTTGACTTGGCGAGTCACATGAAGATGGTCGTGACCTCGACGAGTTGGATGAACATCACCATAAAACTCGGCGAGTCCGATGAAGATCACCATAAAACTCGACGAGTTGAAGAACAACTCGACGAGTCGGATGAGTTTTCCCTAGGATATGTATGTGTGCATATCCGTCGAGTTGCAAGGAGGGAACTCAACAGATGGCTTGAAAGTTTGATCAGAAATCGATGGAACTCGACAAGTCACCCAATGGCTCGGCGAGTGGGATGTGCTTCAAGGCACTCGGCGAGTAGCCGAGGGTACTCGACGAGTTGGGGTCAACATGGACTGTTGACCTTGACTGAGGACTTTGACTTTGACCAGGGGTTGACTGGTGGGTTATGGAGTACCTTAGAAGGTTAAGGACTTATGGATATATTGTATTATGGTGTTAGGTGGTGGAGCCTATGTCAAGTGATCCGATAGTTGAAGTTTATCTTCCGAGTCGACATCTGCGAGGTGAGTTATCCTCACTATATCGATGGGGTCTACGGCGCCAACGCCGGCCCTTTATGATTTACATCTTGGTTTAGGATGGTTGCTATGTTAGATTTCATCCTAGTTTAGGATGCTTGCTATGCTAGAGACCTGTTAGATCGAGATCAGGATAGATATGATGTTATGCTTTTATGATCCATAAGGATTGGTATGTAGTGACCTGCTAGGTCGGTACTCTAGTTATGAGAGGATTCTATAGTTGATGATCAGTGTGACAGATATGTTGATGTTTGTATATGCCAGTATCTGATAGTTATGCGCACATGGTTAATTGCTTGTTGGTTGGGTTGAGGTGGTCCTGCTTTGTGCTGAAGGCCAACATACCCTACGAGTGGTCCGGGGAGACTACAGGCCCACGAGGCGGACCAGTCATGCCGAAGGCTCGGGATAGATTTAGATAGACTGCAGGCCCGGTAGGGCGGTCCAGTCAGGCCGATGGCCCAGTATGCACGATTGTTTGATCGATTATTACTGATATGGTATTGTCAGTGTGGTATTGGTATTTTGGGGGTAGCTCACTATGCCCTTGGGCTTACAGTTTCCAGTTATTGTTTCAGGTACTTCTGGAGATCATGGCAAGGAAAAGGCGTGACCGTACCACTCCTCATCCTTATGTTATGATTTTGGGACACTCTGATGGATATTGATTTGAAAACATTTTGTAAACAATACTATTTGAATTTTATTTATGATTTAAATGTTTGAATTTGGCGTGAAATTTATGGATGTTACAAGTTGGTATCAGAGCCTTGGTTTGAGTGAATTGGAGGAGCACTCGTATGAATCCAGTCTCAAATCAAGGAGATTTTTGGAAGTAAGTTTTAAAAATGGTTTTCAAAAGAAAGGATGGAGGATGTAGAGGGTACGATCAGCCGGAGCCTGTAAGTAAACCCCAAAATGCCATACAGTTATTTGATATTCTGATACGTTATAACAACATGCTAGTGCTAGGCTAGGGATCTTCAGGAATCGCATGATAGATTTGCCTGATTGTATGATCCCTAATAGCCTAGGGTTTCTTGTATATGGGATTGACATCATAACTGTAGATGTTTAGTGTATGCATCATGGCTAGCTATTTATAGTTAAGATCTTATAGCCTGAGAATGTCTGATTCGACCTTAGGGTGGGATTGGATATTTGAAAGTGTATCGGGTCCAGTGTTATGTGCGGCTAGCATACACTAGCGCTGCAGGGGCTGATGGAATTCCATGGAGGTGTGAGTTGTGCAGAGCCGTGGGATCAGATGTGAGATAGACGATGTCCCCTAGTAGTGAGGGTTGAGTGCGCATTATGTTGAGTATAGTTTTAGGGCGTTGTGGTGATACTTGAGACAAATATGGGTAGGTGTGGAAGGTAGTATGGGCCCGTACTACTGGAAGCACAAGGCCCATACACGTAGCAAGGAAGTCACAACCCCTAGGATTTGTGGGTTTTGGTCTCCCGATACTATGTTATTCATCTAATGATTTATATATTTTAGTATGGTGGTGACGAGACGTGTTGCTTCTGGATCCGGATCAGGATCAAGATCGGGGTCGGGAGACGGAGGGTTGGAGGTGTCGGTAGCACCTGAGCCCATGGTACATATAGGTACCGATGAGTTAGATGCCAGGATCCGGGAGATCATGCACGACGAGGTCGCTACGGCTTTCCGAGCGCAGCTACCAGAGATGTTTGGGTCAATCAAGACCATGATGGTCGAGTATTTTGATGAGCGATATGCAGCTCTAGCAAAGACAGCAGCCGCTGCAGCCACTTCGGCTGTAACAGCAGCAGGGGCTGGAGGAGGAGCGGACAGGGCTTTCCATTACCGGGACTTCGATAATACGAAGCCCTGACATTTGATGGTACCCAAGATGCGATCAGGGCTATGCGGTGGTTGTCTGACGTGGAGGTCTGTTTCTTCACGTGCTCATGTCCTGTTGACCAGAAGGTCAGGTGTGCCCTGAACCTGCTTAGGCTCGGGGCAAAGGATTGGTGGAGGTTGACAACAGGTTCATATACTGATGATCAGTGGGCCGCTATTACTTGTGAGCAGTTCTGGGATATGTTTCGTACCCGCTACGTTCCACGCATGGAACGGGAGCGGCTTGCTCAGGAGTTTTTGACATTGAGGCAGGATGTGGAGACTGTGATGGAGATTACTCGGATGTTCACTGAGAGGGCTATGTTTTGACCGGAGTTTGCGTCAGAGCAGTCTCAGATGAACCGTTATCTGAGTATACTTAAGACGGATATACGACAGTTTGTGGCTACACATCGTTGTGAGACCCTCCTGGATCTACAGGAAGCCGCGAGGCGGCGTGAGCTAGTGATAGAGCTGCAACTGAAGGAGCAAAGTTAGGAACCGGCACAGTCTCAGTCGGTGCCTAAGCGGTCTAAGACCGCTGATACTTGGTTTGGGAGTCAATAGAGCCGCACTTGTGGAAAGTGTGGCAGGGGTCATTCGGGAGTTTGTCGAGCAGGAGGTAGATGCCACAAATGTGGCAAGGAGGGGCACTATGCCAGGGACTGCCGTCAGTCTGCCCCTCCAGCAGATATGAGGATTTGTTACCATTGTTATCAGGTTGGTCATGTGAAGACCAACTGTTCGCAGCTCGTTGCCAAGCCGGCGTTAGGTTCCGCGCCAGCTACTGTGAGGATTGGAGATGGGAGGCCAGTTAAGGTGGAGCCTCCGAAGGCTCAGGGTCGCGCCTTCCAGCTCACGGCCAAGGAGGCCAAGGCAGCACCAGATGTGGTTACTGGTACGTTTCTTTTCTCTGTCTCATTTATTGTATTGGTGTTGTGCTTATTGATTGTACCTGTGGTTAGGTATGCTCTTAGTGAATACTTTGCCCGCTTTGGTATTATTTGACTCGGGGGCGAGTCGGTCATTTGTATCCCAGACCTTCTCTAAAGGGTTCAGTGTGCTGATAGATGATCTTGAGTGTCCATTGCGAGTTTTGATCGTCAACGAGCACGGGGTTTCTGCTTCTTCGGTCTACCGGGGGTGCGAGTTGGAGATTTTCGGGGTGTCTTTCCCGATAAATTTGATTCCTATCCCCACGGGGGATGTATGCGTGATTGTAGGGATACATTGGCTTAGCCATTATGGCGCCATGATCGACTGTGAGGGACAGCGGGTGGTGGTTCGAACCCCAAATTGGGGAGAACTGGTAGTATATGGCGAGGGCACTAGGTCGGGATCAGGGTTTTGTTCGGCGGCCAGAGCTCGACAGTATATTCAGCACAGGTGTGTCGGTTATTTGGTGTATGTGGTAGATACACGGGTCAGAGAATAGCTCTCAGTTTCAGAGGTACCTGTGGTTAGAGAGTTTGCTGATGTGTTTCCGGAGGAGTTACCTGGAGTGCCTCCGTTGAGGCAGGTTGAGTTTAGGATTGATCTAGTGCCAGGTGCGACCCCTATCGCCAAGGCGCCGTACCGTTTGGCACCGCCAGAGATGCAGGAGCTGTTATCTCAGTTGCAGGAGCTGCTGGGTAAGAAGTTTATTCGTCCGAGTAGCTTACCCTGGGGAGTACCGATCCTTTTCGTCAGGAAGAAGGACGGTTCGCACAGGATGTGCATTGACTATAGGGAGTTGAACAAGTTAACGGTGAAGAACCGTTATCCGTTCCTGAGGATAGACAATCTTTTCAATCAGCTGCAGGGTGCATCTTGGTTTTCCAAGATTGATTTGAGATCAGGATACCACGAGGTCAGGGTGAGGGAGGAAGATGTGGAGAAGACCGCGTTCCGGACTCGTTATGGTCATTACGAGTTCCTGGTGATGCCGTTTGGGCTCACCAACACGCGAACGGTGTTCATGGATCTGATGAACCGAGTCTGCGTATCAATGCCCGATCGCTTGGTCATTGTGTTTATAGATGATATCTTGGTATATTCCAAGACCCGAGAGCAGCATGAGGAGCATATCAGGGAGTTGTTGGAGGTTTTGCGACGAGAACGACTTTATGCCAAGTTCTCGAAGTGTGAGTTTTGGTTGCGAGAGATTCAGTTCCTCGAACATCTCGTTAACCAGGATGGGATTTTGGTCGATCCGGCCAAGGTGGAGGCGGTTATGCAGTGGGAGACTCCGAGATCTCCCTTAGACATCAGGAGTTTCTTGGGTTTAGCAGGGTATTATTGGAGATTCATTCGTGATTTCTCCAAGGTTTTCGTACCCCTAACTCGTCTAACGAGGAAGGGAGTGGATTTCTGGTGGGGCCCTGAGCAGCAGAGGGAGTTTGAGACCCTCCGACAACGGTTATGCGAGGCGCCAATGTTGACACTCCCCGAGGGAGTGGAGGATTTCGTGGTATATTGTGATGCGTCCATCACAGGCTTAAGGGCAGTCCTCATGCAGAGGGGACGAGTGATAGCTTATGCATTACGACAGTTAAAGCCGCATGAGACGAGATACCCCACGCACGATCTTGAGTTGGGAGCGGTGGTCTTCGCTCTCAAGATTTGGAGGCACTATCTGTACGGGGTCTGTTGTACCATATACACGGATCACAAGAGTTTGAGGCACATTATGGATCAGCCAAACCTGAATATGAGGCAACGCAGGTGGCTGGATGTATTCAAGGACTATGATTGTGAGATCGTTTACCATCCTGGTAAAGCGAACGTGGTTGTGGATACTCTGAGCCGCAAGTCAGGTGGGTCCTCGACCCCAGCCAGGTGTATGAGGATAGCAGTGGATTCCCCGCTGGTGGGTCTGGTTAGGGATGCTCAGATTGAGGGTATGAGGCCAGAGAACTGGAAGTTGGAGAAGATTAAGGGCGAAAGCACCCAGTTTGTTCAGGATAGCTGCGGTTTGTTGACCTGTTACGGTTGGGTTTGGGTTCCGATGACCGGAGGGGTCCGACAGACAGTGATGGCGGAGGCTCATAAGTCTCGCTTCTCTATTCATCTGGGAGCCACCAAGATGTACCATGATCTGAGTTCGAGTTATTGGTTGCCTGGCATGAAGCGAGATATCGCTTGGTTTGTTGAGAGGTGCTTGACCTGTAGGATGGTCAACGTCGAGCACCAGAGACCGCATGGTAAGTTGCAGCCCCTGGAGATTCCCATGTGGAAATGGGAACGGATCACGATGGATTTCATCACGAAGTTGCCAAAGACGGAAAAGGGTTTCGATGCTATATGGGTCATCGTGGATCGATTGACCAAGAGTGCCCATTTCCTAGCTATACGAGAGAGCTCGTCGGCGGAGAAGTTGGCCGACCTATATGTCCGCGAGTTTGTCTCTCTCCATGGGGTTCCAGTTTCCATAGTTTCCGATCGGGATGTCCGATCTACTTCCCGTTTTTGGCAGATGTTCCACAAGGAACTAGGTATGAGGCTGCATTTCAGTACATCGTTCCATCCGCAGATTGATGGGCAGAGCGAGCGGACCATTCAGAACGTCAAAGATATGTTGAGGGTGTGCGTCATTGATTTCGGTGGGAGTTGGGATTCCCACCTACCGCTTGTAGAGTTTGCCTACAACAACAGCTTTCATTCCATTATTGGCGCTCCGCCTTTCAAGCTGTTGTATGGGCGGAAGTGTAGGACCCCAGTCTGCTTAGGCGAGATTGGGCACGGGGTGATGGGTCGGACAGAGGTAGTTCTGCAAACTACCGAGATGACACAGCAGATTAGACAGCGACTGCAGACCGCTCAGAGTTGGCAGAAAAGTTATGCCGACCGACATCGATCTGAGCTGGAATTTCAGGTGGGTGACATGGTTCTCCTGAAGGTCTCACCCTGGAAGGGAGTGATCCGCTTCAGGAAGAGGGGAAAATTGGGTCCTCGTTACCTCGGGCCATTCAGGATTGTTGCCAGGGTTGGCAAGGTGGCTTATAGGCTAGAGCTTCCGGAGGAGCTCAGCCGGATCCACAACACATTCCATGTTTCGCAATTGAGAAAATGCGTTATGGACCAGGAGGCAGTGGTAGCATTGGATGACATTTAGATCGATGAGCGCCTGAACTATGTGGAGAAGCCTGTGGCTATCTTAGAAAGGAAGAGGAAGATTCTACGGAAAAAGGAAATACCTTTGGTAAAGGTACAGTGGGAACATCGGAGGGGATCCGAGTAGACATGGGAGCCGGAAGCGGAGATGCACGAGCATTACCCGACATTGTTTATTCCAGCAGACTTCGGGGGCGAAGTCTAGTTCAAGTGGGGGAGAGTTGTGATGCCCTAATTCTCAGGTATTGTTTAAAGAAGATTTATGGGTTAAAGCTCTACTCAATGAGTTTGTTGACCTACTCGTCGAGTAGGTGCGGGGTGGGAACGCGTATTAAGTGACCTACTCGACGAGTCCATATTGGGACTCGACGAGTAGGAGCTGGCAGTTGAAACCCTAAACTCTGGGGTTTGCACCCCTATTTAAGGGAAACTTAGTCTCCCTTGGGCCTCTTTACAGTTTTAGAGAGTCCTTAAAACCCTAATACGTCTGTGTGTGTGTGCAATTGGATGATTGAAGCTTGAAAAGAGGATTTTGGAGGGGGAAGGCTTACAAGAGAAGGATATTGGAGTAAGTGGAGTGCGGGAATCAAATCTTATCTCAGTTGCCATCTTCTGGAGGTAACCAAACCGACTTTTTCCTTGTGAATCCCTTCTATTGGTTGAGTTCTAGGGTTTTTGGTGAAATATTACGTTGAAAGGATGAGCTATGGGCTATATCTGAGGTTGTAACTTAAGATCTGGACCCTCCTTGGATTCTAGAATCATAAAGTTGTTGTATTGGTTGTGATTGAGGTCCCTCTTGGACTTGAAGCTCCATTAAAAACTTGAAATAGACATTTAGAGCCTTTATAGCCATACATGCATGTAAAGTTTGCAACTTTACGTGATAAGTATGTCCTAGAAGCTTGGATCTGTGATTTGGAGTCGCGACATGGATCAAATCAAGTCTGTATGGAAAGAGGACTGAATGGACTTGGTGAGTCGCAAGGTTGACTTGGCGAGTCACATGAAGATGGTCGTGAACTCGACGATTTGGATGAACAAATCGGCGAGTCCGATGAAGATCACCATAAAACTCGACGAGTTGAAGAACAACTCGGTGAGTCGGATGAGTTTTCCCTAGGATATGTATGCGTGCGTATCCGTCGAGTTGCAAGGAGGGAACTAGACAGATGGCCTGAAAGTTTGATCGGAAATTGATGGAACTCGACGAGTCACCCAATGACTCGGCGAGTGGTATGTGCTTCAAGGCACTCGGCGAGTAGCCGAGGGTACTCAACGAGTTAGGGTCAACATGGACTGTTGACCTTAACTGAGGACTTTGACTTTGACCAGGGGTTGACTGGTGGGTTATGGAGTACCTTAGAAGGTTAAGGACTTATGGATATATTGTATTATGGTCATAGGTGGTGGAGCCTATGTCAAGTGATCCGATAGTTGAAGTTTATCTTCCGAGTCGACATCTGCGAGGTGAGTTATCCTCACTATATCGATGGGGTCTACGGCGCCAAGGCCGGCCCTTTATGAGTTACATCCTGGTTTAGGATGGTTGCTATGTTATTGCTAAATGTTAGATTTCATCCTGGTTTAGGATGGTTGCTATGCTAGAGACCTGTTAGATCGGGATCAGGATAGATAGGATGTTATTTTTTTATGATCCGTAAGGATTGGTATGTAGTGACCTGCTAGGTCGGTACTCTAGTTACGAGAGGATTCTATAGTTGATGATCAGTGTGACAGATATGTTGATGTTTGTATATGCCAGTATGTGATAGTTATGCACACATGGTTAATTGCTTGTTGGTTGGGTTGAGGGGGTCCTGCTTTGTGCTGAAGGCCAACATACCCTACGAGCGGTCCGGGGAGACTACAGGCCCACGAGGCGGACTAGTCATGCCAAAGTCTCGGGATAGATTTAGATAGACTGCAGGCCTAGTAGGGCGGTCTAGTCAGGCCGATGGCCCAGTATGCATGATTGTTTGATCGATTATTACTGATATGGTATTGTCAGTGTGGTATTGGTATTTTGGGGGTAGCTCACTAAGCCCTTGGGCCTACAGTTTCCAGTTATTGTTTCAGGTACTTCGGGAGATCGTGGCAAGGCAAAGGCATGACCGTACCGCTCCTCATCCTTATGTTATGATTTTGGGACACGCTTATGGATATTGATTTGAAAACATTTTGTAAACAATACTATTTGACTTTTATTTGTGATTTAAAAGTTTGAATTTGGCGTGAAATTTATGGATGTTACACCCTTTGACGTCCATATGATTTCCCCATCGATTTCAAACCCTAATTTGAGAGTGACAAGGATTTAAATGTGTCTTGGTGCTTGGAGAAGAAGGATACTTGAAGCAAGAGTTGGTGGGATCATAGAGGAGCGAAGTGGATCTGATTTCCTTGCTTGTTGGCATCGGATTGAAGGTAAAAAGTTGTTGCCTTGACTTTGTTGTGCTTAGATTGTTCATGGATGAAGTTTTAGGGCCAAATTTTCATATATATGAGTCTCTTTTTGAGTATTGGGTTCAGATCTGAGGTTGCTACTACAGATCTAGGCTGGTCTTGACTCATGAATCTGGAAAGTGATAGCTTTGGGGCTTGATTGAGAGTGTCGTTGACTTAAACCTTCATTTTAGCTTGATTAGAGCTTGTTGAGCCTTGCATGCAAGTAAAGTTGGAAACTTTACGTGTGAATCTGGCCCTAGGAGTCCAGATCTATATATTGGAAGCAATGGAATGGCCTGTGATCGTCTGAATGAAGATGTCACATGTGGACTCGGCGAGTTTGTTGAAGATTTCCTTGTACTCAGCGAGTTTGTTCTTAGACTCGGCAAGTCTGGTCATGGAACCCTAACCTTTTCTGGTTAAGCCGTGAATCGGTGAGTCGAGGGACGACTCGGTGAGTTAAGCAAGATGGGACGCAAAGATTGTTGAAATCGACGAGTCTTGGGGCGACTCGGCGAGTTGAGTCGTGATAGGGGAGTTTCTGAGTATGGGAACTTGACGAGTCAACGGGTTGACTCGGCGAGTAAGGTCAAGTAGGAAGGTTGACTTTGACTGAGGACTTTGACTTTGACCAAGGGTTGACCAGTTTAACTTCGAAGGGTATTTTGGTAATTATTGGTATTTATTGGATTTGGTTAATTGGTAGTGTTCAGTGGTGGAGTTCGTGTCGGTGGTCGGAGCAGCGAGATCTTATCTCTTCAGTCAGCTATAGCAGGTGAGTTATCCTCACTATATCGACAGGGTCTAAGGCACCAAGGCCGGCCCTTTATCGGATGGGAATCCGGGTAGTTGTTTGTTATGTTATTGCTTTGCTATGTCCGCATCCTGGTAGCTAGGATAGTATATGTTAGAGACCTGGTTAAGGTCAGTATCCTGGTATATAGGATGATGCTATGTTAGTGACCGGTTAGGTTGGTATCCTGGTTAGGATGATGTTATGATATGTAATCTTCTAGATCGGTTGATTAGGTGTGAATTGCTATATGATTATATGTTTATGTGCACATGGTTGTTGGACTGGGGTTGGGTTGAGGCGGGTCCTGCTTTGTGCTGTAGGCCAACATTCCCAGGGTGGACCGGTTAGACCGAAGGCCAGACGAGCGGTCCGGATTGGCTGAAGGCCCCAAGAGGGCGGACCAGACGTGTCGAGGCTCGGAGAGTGGACCAGACAGGCTGAAGGCCCGGTGCGGGCGGACCAATCATACTGTAGACTCAGAGAGTGGACCAGGTGGACTGAAGGCCCGGTGCGGGCGGACCAGTCATACTATAGACTCAGAGAGAGAGTGGACCGGGTGGACTGAAGGCCTGGTGCAGGCGGACCAGTCACACTGTAGACTCGATATGCATGGTTGTTCTGTTATGTTCACGATATGATATGATATGTGTATGGTATTGTGGTTGGTATTTTGGGGGTAACTCACTAAGCTTTCGCACTTACAGTTTCAGTGTATTGTTTCAGGTACTTCAGGAGATGGTGGCAAGGCGAAGGCGTGATCGTACTGCTCCTCAGTTTTATGTTGACGTTGGGATACTCTGATAATAAATGAATTGAAAACCTTTTTGTACTAACTTACTGAATATGGGTTGTTTTGAAAAGTTTAAATTGGTTGTAAATTTTTGGATGTTACAAGTTGGTATCAGAGCCTTGGTTTGAGTGAATTGGAGGAACATTCATGTGAATCCAGTCTCAAATGATTAAGGAAGGTTTATTAATTTTAGTTCTGAACATTTCTGGTTTTTGTATGTTAACGGAAACTTTCAGAAGAAAACAAGCGTATGATTAATGGGATACTCAAGGAAGTAATTAATGCATGTCAATTTAATTGATATTAGAGTATGATACAACGATCAGGAAAATTTGACCTTTTATAGGTCTAGGGTAGATCAATGAAAATGAGAAAATTTGACAGCATTCCGGCCTCCGAATTGTGTACTCATAATTCGTCGGGTTTACATTTATACAAGAAAAGGTAACACCAACACTTAGCCGATAGATATAAATATAGCATCAGAAGTATGCGTTCTACTCCGGGCGGGTAGGATGTTGCGGACCATGGAAGGTAGTTGTGGAAGTCTTACCTCGGGCTACCTGACGTTCAGCCTCGATGATACGCCTCTCCATTGCGGCTTGTTGCTCACGGAACTCCCTTACTTCAGCTCTAGCAGCAGTAATGTCTTTCTGAAGGGAAAATGTGTGCTCTATTTTCCGATCGTGTTCTTCATCCAGACGTCGAAGACGTACTGCAGTGACAGCAGCGGTGGCCCCAATGTCCAGGAGTTGGCTGGCATTTGCTCTTGTTTGCTCGCTTTGGTTGGCAACGCAACAAACCATGACAGGGAGTGCCCTGTCAGCTGAACCCCTGTTGCGGAGGTTATAAAATCTTCACGTCATGTCGTAGGGTGGGCATTGCCCTTGTTCCCTGGTCCATTGCTTCGGATCCATAGCCCAACGGGGCGTCGGGCCCTGAAAGTCTCGTTGGGGAATTGCTGCTTCTCGGGGAGGGTTGTAGACCTCAGGCTCCGAGTCTGTGCTCCCACCATCTCCTTCCTCTTCTGGTCCTTTGTTTGGGTCTTCCTCAGGATCCTCTTCGTATTCCTCTTCTGGTTCTTCCTCAGGAATTTCCTCTTCGGAATCCTCTTCTGGGTCGTCCTCAATCCAACCACCATTTCCTTGGTTGGGATAGTAGGGGTCCCCGAGAATGTGAAATCCTGCCATTTTGTCTGGTCGAGAAGTAGAGGTAAGAAAACTTGGGAGAAAAAAAGTAATTTTTGATAAGAAAATATTTATTTGACGATTTCCTAATTTGAACTAAATATTGAGGTTTGCACGATTTCTATAGCTCTTATGGTTCTATAAAATACTCCTATAGTATTTCAAATTTGTAAGTTTGATTTTAATAATTTCTTTGGTAAGTTTTCGACTTGTTACTCACTACGACCATTCCTCGACATATGCTGGTCACATCCAGGATAATAATAGTTGATCAGGCTATATTTATTCTCGATTTGATTACATATCCCGAGGCCTAGTCATAGTGTCGCAACTTGCCTTAATACTTTTATAAAATTTTGCTATGATACGAGACCGATGCATGTGTGTACTTATACTTTTATAAAAAAATGCATATCACTTTAATTTATTAAAAGTATCGTTTATGAAAACGTTTTGTCAGAGGGTTTTTGGTCCCTTTGCATTTATAGTTTGTATATCTTATGTGGTTCGATATACTTAGTTCACTATAAACAATGCTCTGATACCAATCTGTCACACCCCCAAACCAGAATGGCGGAAACATTCGGGGGTGGGTGACTTCACATAGTATCATAACAGTTGAATATTGTAAAGAAAGTAAACACAACCATCATATATATAACAAAAACTTACATTGTTGCGTGTAATACATGTTTCAAAAGGATATTACAAATATGATGATTTAAAATGTTTTGATAATAGACGCCTTAGCGTTCCTTCTCCAAAAGTTGATGGTTACCTGTATTACTGATTCCCTGAGAAATACAAGTAGTTTTGAAAAATGTCAACAATTAAGTTGGTGAGTTCATAAGTGTTTTTGTACTGAAATTTGTATGTATTTTAGTAAAAATAACTGAACGTGTTTTCCAAAAAATCAAATATTTTATTTCCATAGTTTGAAAAAGTTCCAAAGGCTGGAGTGCAATAGTATCTTTCGTGCTCAAATGATGAAAGTAAATTTATACTCAAAATAATGTATTTACTGAACGCATTCAAGATTCTCATAAATCAAACTTATTTAATACTTTCGTGTGACTTTTATAACCATGCTATTCACCCAGACTACATGTAACAACGTTCTTCAGGCGTTGTAGTGTTATGATGTTTGTCACCCCAGACCTGTCGGTCTAACTGTAGCTAACAGTTTAAGTGCGAGATTGTCAGTCCCGTATAGATCTATACACAAGTATCACGGTCTCCCTCCAAGAGATTATGGTTTATAATACAGGGCTTGAAATGCGTACTTGAGAGTACGTTGAAGCTGAATGTCTCACAACACTTAGTATTAATAGATTTATGAAAGAAAAGTCTATATTTCATGTAGATGAAAGTATTTCATTTTCACAATATTTACGTAAAGATGTAATGAATAACTTGTAAACTATACCCATTATAGTTTTTCTGAAAGTGTGTACCATTTGATGATAAAAACTCGATGTAATAATAACTCTGTATATAGATTATATGTTGATATTGAAGTTATTTAACATTTATAAAAAAATGTAGGTGGTGTATTTGGATCTGTATAAAATGATAAGTTTTTCTCGTATTGCACTTGTATTTCCCCCGCTAAAATATGAAAAGATGTGTAAAGAAAGTAGGGGTATGAACTCACTTGGAAAGTGTGACGATTCGAAGAAAGCGAGCTTTTTCTTGAGCGGCACTTCGACCGGAAAGTGGCGAGATTCTCGGGAATCTCGGGGCTTCGGACCTTCGTCGGGGCTGAGGTATGAAACCGGGGTGTCGGGGTCGTCTCGGGATGCTAAACGGGAAGTAAAAGTGAGAGAGAAGAGAGAAATGGGCAAGGAAAGTCGGAGGTCTCGCAAGGTATTTATAGGTGGGCTGCCAGGCTTCGTACGCTGGGCGTACTCCTCGTACGTTGGGTGTACCTCGTACGCCAGGCGTACCCTCGTACGCGGGGCGTATGTCAGCGATGACGTCTCCGGTCTCTTGTCTTCGGATGGGACTGCCGTAGAGGGTGTAGGGGCGACGTGGCCAGTCTGAGTCCATGCATCACGTACGCTGGGCGTACTCCTTCAGATAAGCCTCGAAGTGTGTGCCAAAAACTTCAAAAATGCGTAACTTTCGCATACGAGCTCCATTTTTGACGTTCTTTATATCCACGTGTAGGTGAGAATATACTCTACAACTTTCATTTAGACTTTGTCGACTGATTTTGACTTTAATATTTAATATTTTATTTTAAATAGGCCAGGACAGGATAATCTCATTAAAATTCCATAATTTCTTTATCTGATGTCTGTTTTTGTCTGTCTTTTTACCAATGTACTAGTATTGTAGAGACCTTCCACTCTCGTTTAGGTTGCATCGGCTAAAAATCGCTCAATCTTTATCCCGAGTTTTTAGCTGTCTACTGCTGTTCCGAAACTTAGAAAAATCGTAACTTCTTCATACGAAGTCAGATTTGAGCGTTCTTTTTATGCATGCTCACGGTTTAACGTAATCTACGACTTTCATTTAGGTGTCTAGGGCTAAAAGGTATTTTATTGAGGTTTCACTTTTTACGTTTATCAGTGTTTTACTAGGTGTGTCGTGGATTTTTGATTGGTCATAACTTCTTCGTTATAACTCGGATTTGAGTGTTCTTTATATTTTTGGAAACCTTGGCACGATATCTAACACATTATGCATCCCAATTTAGATTTTAGAACACTTCATTTTGACGTTGATTTCTTTGATTCTAAATAGTTCAATATATTTGACTTTTTGAATGTTACATTGGTTTGAAAAATATCGGGTTGTCACACATACTCTTGTAAATTCGGCCATGATGTCAGAAGACAAAAGTTGGAGTGTTTTACACTTAACCCATAACTAACTAGTTACATTTTAAGAAAATGGTTACTCTAAGTGCCTAAAAAGTTGTACACAACATTTATATTCATACCATATGATATTATGATAGTTTTTGGTCTATTTTATTATTATATAATAATTCGATTTTAGCTCTATGAAATCCTTTGAGTTTAGTTTTTTGGTTCAAACAAGTAAATTCTTATTAAATTATAGGGATAATGACTTAAAAAGGTAATATATTTTTTGATTTGTTAAACTTATTAAACTGTACACATTTTGTCATTATGACCTGTTACTCTAGGTTAGTCGTGGAAAATAACTTAATAGGGTAATATATTTATCATTTTGTACACATTTAGTCCTTATTATTTTTGTGCACATTTAGTTCTTAATATTTTTTGTTTCAAAATAAGTTTTTATTGTTTTTGTACTCATTCAATACTTATGAATGATTTCTTTAGGTTTTTCTCACGACATCTTACGTGGGACAATCATTGATGAGACGTTTCAGGTTGTTAATATAAATTTCCATCGCGATCTCGACTGCTTGGTTGCGTAGGTCTTGTGGTTTGGTTTAGGTCTTTTGTTCTGAACGTTGAAACTTCTTTATACGATATCAAATTTTAACGATCTTTATATCCGCATGGTCATTTTTTTAGTCTATCACAACTTTCGTTAAGATTACTCTCGTTCAAATGTAATATATTTATACTTACGATTTTATAAAAAAAATATTAATACATGCATTGAAAAAAAACGTATGGATATAAAGATCGTAAGTAAAAATATATTACTTTTTGACGAGAGTAATCTAAACGAAAGTTGTACTAGACTAAAATACGAAGACATGGATATAAAGATCGTTAACATCTGAGATTGTATGAAGAAGTTATGACGTTCATAACACATAACCTAAGCAACCAAATAGTTGAGATCACGATGGACATAAGCATCAAAAGCCTCAAACACCTCATTAATGATTGTCTCACGTAAGATGTCTTGAGAAAAAACATAAGAAATTATTCATAAGTACTAAATGAGTACAAAAACAAGAATGACTTATTTTGCAATATATATATATATATATATATATATATATATATATATATATATATATATATATATATATATATATATATATATATATATATATATATATATATTAAGGACTACACGTGTACAAAAATATTAAGGACTAAATGTGTACAAAAGTGAGAAATATATTAACTTATTAAGTCATTTTTACTGGATAACCTGGAGTAGCCGTTCATAAGGACTGAATGTGTACAGTTTAAAAAGTTGAAGAGGTAAATGTGGACGAAAAATAAACCTAATGATCAAATGTAATAAAATCGAAAAATATATTACATTTTCAATTCATTATCCCTAAATGATACACGAGGTTATATTTGTCTTCCTTTTTTGGCTTTAAACTAATTCATATCGAATTTTGTCTTCTTAACCAAATTAATATCCAAACAATGTTCTTGTAGTTTGCTTTCTTTGTTATTATATTATGTTTTGAATCTGTTTTCTGATTATTATTTGTTTTGTCCACTCATCCTATTGCTAGCCGTTCATGCTAATGTAATATCCTAAAAAGTAATATTTCTAGCAACATGATACTGGACAAATGAAGAATGAGACTAACCTATCAACATCCATTTTACGTATTATCTAAACGGTTGGTAGGATTACATTAAGCAACCTTAATATAAAATATTACTAAAAATTGATAAAAAAAAAATGTATAAAAAAGACTAAACTGCACAAATGGTGCCTATGGTTTGCTTAAAATTGTCATTTTTGTCCAAAAATGCTTGGACTCGCACCAGAGGTCTAAAGTTTTCCTTTTTGTTGCTTGTTTAGTCCAATATATTCTGATTTTTTTCAAAATGACGGATTTGCATCTGTTAATATGATTTTTTTCCTTAATTGTTTTTTCTGATTTTCAGATTTGAAAAAAAATAAAAAATAAAATTAAATCTCTCTCTCTCTCTCTCTCTCTCTCTCTCTCTCTCTCTCTCTCTCTCTCTCTCTCTCTCTCTCCAAAACAAAACACCAAGAATAAAAAAACACCTAGAACAAATTGTTGAACTCGTCGATTTTTGATGGAGATGGAGAAAAGAGAATAAAAAATCATATCTACGGTTAGTCTTCTCCATCTGTTATCAGATATCTTCGTCTTCTCCATCTGTTTTCATATCTGTTTGTATTCTTCATCATTGTTAGGATCGGGTTACAGCATGTGACAACCCGAAATTTTCCATCCAGTACAGTCAAATACTTCAATAAATGTCAAACTTAGTGCTATTATCTTTATCACAATTAGGGGTTTATTTGCGTGTTCTGAGCCTTGTACACTTAAGGAATAAGTGTCGGGGTTTATCTGCTAAATCGATAGCTCAAAGATCAAGTCTGGAACACCTTGGCTAGGAGTTGATGGCCACCACATAGGAGTTTATGGCCGTAAACTCCATGTAGGCCGTAAACTCCTCCTATAAGGTCAAGTTTTGGCCACTTTGTTCATTCCTTTCCTCCTCTTGGCCCAAATCCTCTCAAGTAGCATCCCGATCTTTGTCCCCGATCTTCAAAACTCGTAAGCTTATTGTCTTAACTAGTTTTTATCTTGCTTAAACTAGTAATCTTACATGATTTCATCCGTGAAATCATTCCATTTTGTAGATCTACAAGTTCCACCAAAAACACCAAGAACACACACTCGTGTTCTTGGCCAAAACCGACCATTCAAGCTCCTAGATCGTAAGTACTCTTGATGCAACTCATTGTACACTAGGTTTATCATACTTAGAGCTTAGAAAACATAAGAAATCATGGGATTCAAGGAGTTTACGGCCAAAGCAAGTTCTTGGGCCGTAAACCCCTTTTAAGGGTGCAAATGACACCCTAACACTTTAGTGAGCCTTGGATATTAGCATAGAACCTTACACCATTGAGTTAAGGACTTCATTTCACGAAATGGTACTCCTTACAATGAGTTTATGGCCGGAAACTCATGGGGGAGTGGTCCCGGGGCCGTAAACACCATACAAGGTCATTTTAGGACCTTAAACCCACCCAAACACTTGTTTAAAGCTTTGGAGCACTTAACCACTTAAGGCCTTGGAGTTTTAAGCCCCTTTTGGTGACCAATTGAGAGTTTACGGCCAGCAGTAAACTCCCCTTGGCCGTAAACTCCAACAAACATGGTCATTGGACCATAAACTCCCGTATGAGGCTTTGCACTCCTTCGTTGCAACCCGATAGCCTCCTAACACTTGACCAAAGTGTTGTCCTCGCATTAGGATGTTTATACATGTTTAATTAGTGTTATAATCACCAATTGTTTATATACATATGCCTTCATATGTAATTAGGATCATTGTGTGTGTCTAAGTCTTCACTTGACACCAAGCACTTGTCAGACACTTCCTTCCGATCGGCTCACTGTAGGTGAGTTCATACCCCTTGAATTGACCTTTTAAATATTTCTAAATGGTTTTAAATGCTTTATGGTGGGATACAAGTTGAAACATGCTAGTTATTATATCAATCACCTGTGATTAATAACTAACATGCAAATGGATTTACTATGCGTTAACTGTTTTACCAAATCGATTGCTTCAAATGTTTTTCTTAAACATTTGTATATGTTTAAAACTCTTTGTTAAACTGTTTATTATACGTTGTATGTTTCCTTTCAAACTCTTTTACAATTGTGTTTCAAACAAAGGTTTCTTTATACTTAAACTGTTCTATCAAACAAATAATTTCAAACTGTTTTATAAACTGACAGGAAGTCGATCTTTTCTTAGATATTAATCTTTTTCAAAGGTTTTACAAAACTTGTTTTATGACTTTAGATTATCAAATGCATGCCCATATATGTATAGTTATATAAGTAATGTTTAAAGGACTTAGGAAGGCTAACTCACTCTGTTTCCTTTTCCTCGTTGGGATGTGGCTATGTGGTATCGGTTATCCATCCGAATGTCATCTAAATATTAGTTATATATCATGTATACATATATAGACATAAAAGTTTTCCTTTCAGTCAGTTCAGTACCTTTGGGTAGCAAAGGTATACTTCAGGTTATACACGTACATTATTAGTAACTATTATAGGTATAGTTAGGAGATACTACTTACCATTCCAAGTACAAGGAATCATCACAAGAGTCAGTTCATTCATGAGTCTATACTAATATATTACATGTTACATGAGTACTTTTACATAGATTTGCTTACATGAGTACATTTACATAGATACGTTTACATGAGCACGTTTACATAGATACGCTTACATGAGTTCGTTTACATAAATACGCTTACATAGATACCTTGTTAAAAGCATGCCTGTATATGTATAGTTACATAAGTAATGTTTAAAGGACTTAGGAAGGCTAACCCATTTTATTTCCTTTTCCTCGTTGGGATGTGGTCTGGTAGGGTATCGGGTATATGTCCGAAGGTCGTCTAAATATTAGTTATATATCATGTGTACATATACGGACATAATAGTTCTAGTCAGTCATTCCAGTACCTTTGGGTAGCAAAGGTATACGTTCATATATCCCTAGTAAGCTATTATAGGTATAGTTTGGGCTTATATATGATTTGGTAATAAATATGGATTTCGACCTAACGATTCGTTGCGGAAGTCACCTTTAGTTCCAAATGTAGAATAGGGACTACCAATCATATTATTATTTACTTATAGCGGGTCTCGTGAGAAGACTACTTACTTACTAAGACGGGACTAACCATTCCGACACCCAACTGTTAGCAACAGAGGTAATGAACATCTACGGATGTCTACGGTTGATACCATTATAGGTATACTTTAAGGGACTAACTATTCCTACACCCAGCTGTTAGCTATAGAGGTAAATGTACATCTACGGATGTCTTTAGTTAACACTGTTAGTTATCCTAGTACGAAAGGATAATACTTAGGTTATTTATATTATTATTACCTTTATCTTGTGAGTCATTCACATAACCTATGAGGTGAATTATATTTGATTATCCTACTACCTAAGGATACAATGTCTTATATTAATAATAATAGTAGTACGGTCAGGTCTTGGTAGAAAACTACTTTCAAAACAATCGAGTCTTGGTAGAAGACTACTTTCAAAACAATCGAGTCTTGGTAGAAGGCTACTTTCAAAACAGTTAGGTCTTGGTAGAAGATTACATCTATACTAATAGGAATCATAGTGTAACACCCAAAGTTTGGAAAGCCAAGAAAAGAAAGAAAACCCCAATTTTAAGGGGAGACTCGGCGAGTCCAAGGAGGGACTCGGCGAGTCCGAGCGGGATCCGGGTTGAGGTGTAAGCGACCGACTCGGCGAGTCGGCCAAGGTGACTCGGCGAGTCAGGTCTGAGCAAGGAAAACCCTAAATCCGGGACTTAGAGCTTATTTAAACGTCTCATTCTCTCCCCTAGGGTTCCTTTATTTCCTCTCTAGCACATATCACTAAACCCTAGCCGCCATAATCGTTTTGGAGCAAGATCTACCTTTAGTGAAGCTTTTGGAGCTTGAGAGAGAAGTTAGTCTTTGTGGAGCAAGATGGGAGCCTTGGATCCAGAGTTGGTGGAACATTTCTGAGCATTTAAAGGTAATAAATCGTTACCTTCCCTCTTTTGTTTAATAGATCAACCTTGGCTATGTGATTTGGGGATTTTATGCTATGCTTAAGAACTATTTCGAGTTAGAAGCCTAGATCTGAAGTTGCTACTTCAGATCTAAGTGTATCTTGGCCTAGAAAGTCATGAAGCATCTGTTCTTGGGTTGATAGTGAAGCCTCTTTGTCTTAAACCCTAGTTTGGATTGTTTTAAGCCTAGATCTCTTGATCTACACGTAAAGTTTGCCACTTTACGTGGGGGATAGGCCTTAGAAGTATGGATCTATGAGTTGGAAGCCCTGTGTGGCTCGAAAAGTCACTGCATGGATTAAGGACTGAATAGACTCGGCGAGTCCTTCGAGTGGACTCGGCGAGTAGCTTGAAGATGAGGAGGAACTCGACGAGTGGGATGAACAGCTCGTCGAGTCGGATGAAGTTAGGCATGAACTCGGCGAGTTGGAAGAACAACTCGACGAGTTGGTTGATGATTGCCTTGGGCTTGGCGAGTCTATTCTTGGACTCGGCGAGTCGGGTCGCGAAACCCCCCAAACCCTTCGAGTTGAAACTCGAATCAGTGAGTCGGATTGAGACTCAGCGAGTTAGACAGGTCAGGACTCGGGAATAGTTGACCCGACGAGTCATGGACTGACTCGGCGAGTCGAATCGCGAATAGAAAGATCTTGAGCATATGAACTCGACAAGTTATTAGGTGGACTCGGCGAGTAGGGTTGACCTGGAAGGTTGACTTTGACCAGGATTTTGACCTTGACTAGAGTTGACCTAGTTGACCTTTGGAGGTCAGTTGGACTAAGTGTTATATTGACATTGGTAGCTCGAGGAGCTAGTGGAGCAGCAGTTCAGAGTCAGAGGTCAGGTAGCAGTCAAAAGGATTAGCAGCATCAGTTCAGCAGTCTCAGGTGAGTTTCCTTCCAGTAGGAACGGGTCTAAGGCCACAATGCCGACCCGTTTAGCTAGTAGCAGTTTCCGGATTTTGATCTGATGCAGTATTTAGTATGTTTGATGCCTTCGTGGCTCGGACATGAATTATGTGTTATGTGTTCCGGGCCACGGCCCGATGTAGTATGCAGTATATGTGTGTTCATGCTAGTTGATATGTTTATGCTATGTTCTATTCAGTTAGCCCGGACTTCGGTCCGATGCAGGGGACAAGGTCCCAGTTAGTCCGGACTTCGGTCCGATGCAAGGGGCAAGGCCCCAGTTAGCCCGGACTTCAGTCCGATGCAGGGGACAAGGTCCCAGTTAGTCCGGACTTCGGTCCGATGCAGGGGCAAGGCCCCAGTTAGTCCGGACTACGGTCCGATGCAGGGGGCAAGGCCCCAGTTAGCCCGGACTTCGGTCCGATGCAGGGGACAAGGTCCCAGTTAGTCCAGACTTCGGTCCGATGCAGGGAGAAAGGCCCCAGTTAGCCCGGACTTCAGTCCGATGCAGTGGGCAAGGCCCAGTATGTGCTTTATATGTTATTGTATGGTATGTGGTAGATTGGGGGAGCTCACTAAGCTTCGTGCTTACGGTTTTTCAGTTTTGGTTTCAGGTACTCAGTTTTCAAAGGAGGAGCTCGGGAAGATTGCAGTGCACACACCATAGTCAGTTAACCTGGGAAAGTTTGACTCTGATAATGATAATATGTTTTGAATTAATACTCGAAAAATATGTTATGACTTATGATGCAGTTTTTATAAATATAATTTAGTAATGTTTTTAAAGAAATTTTTAGTTGTGATTTTTGGGTCGTTACACATAGGGATTTATAGGGTTTTTCAAACGCTTTCAATTACTTACAAATATTTCCACACTTATATGAACTTTCTTTCAAAACAATGTCAAGTCTTTCATTACAAGTTTTACAAATCAAAGACACATTAATACTTATGAATTCACCAGCTTTTTGGCTGATACTCGCTTTCAAAATAACTTGTATTCTCAGGTCACAAATAGACAGGTACGATGACTAGGTTTTGTGAAGACGGAGTAGTCCAGACTCGTCTTATATTCTGATTATTCATTTTATTGTTGTATATTATGAAAGAACACACTTGTAATTAAAAATTACTATTAATGCAATGGATGATGTTGTTGCTTGTTTACTACTTTGCATTGTTGCGATACTTTACATGACGTCCTCCGCCCCAGAACGTTTCCGCCGTTCTTGGTTTTAGGGTGTGACAGATTGGTATCAGAGCGTTGTTTATAGTGAATTAAGTATGTCAACCCATAAAAGATATACTAACTATAAATACAATGGGGTTAAAAAAATACTCTGACCAAGAGTTTATACTTTTAAATAATAAAATATTTAACAAAGTATACGTGCCTTCATTCATACTAAAATCCGTGTCACAACGACAAGAACAAAAGTATTACGATTGTTGAATATCACAGGTAAGCTCGGGGATGTATGGTCAGCCTTGGAAGTGGCATAGCCTGATCAACTATGTTGTTCCAAGGAGTGATTAGCACATGCCCAAGAATGGTTGTGATGTGTCAACAAGTATAAAAACTTACCAACACTACTACAATGAGAACATTATAACAGAACCTAGGTCTAAAATACCATAGGGGTGTTTTGTGTTACTATAATTACTTACTTGAGAACTAAAAAGTATCTTCATTACTAAGTTGATAGTTGCTAAGTGGATAGACTAAGGTTATATGTAACTAGGATGCTATAGATTTAGAATCTATGAAATTTTTGCTTGACCCCGGTTCCTTGTGAATTTGGAGTTAAGGTCACTTATTCAAAGGCCTATCCTATTTTGATTACATATAATTGGTATGCACTTTACAAATAGTGATGTAACTAATGAAGATTTTATAATAATTATCTAGATAGTTCATCTAATAATTATGTTCTTACCCCAATTCTCGCGTAGATAACATGGCTGGACTCCATCCCCACGGCAACCCGTATCTACCGAACGAAGTCATTGCTGGATGGTTTGGAGAAGAACCAGAGAATGATCATCCGATCCCTTTGAATGATCACCATGATGAAGAACTTTCGGATGGTGCTAACTCCGAACTTGAAGTTGAGGACCTTCCCCAAGTAGCTCCCATTCCAAATCCTAGCCCTCGTCCGACTTTTCATGGTCCGACGCCTCCCTGGGTAGAATGCTTGGAAACATGGAGCCAAGGACAGGATCAACCCATGCCATTTAATGGAGACCGAAGGTTTTATGACCTGAGCAATGGGGACTCAGCAGACAGAGTCTTGCCAATCCTGGTCCACAGAGTGGCCCGAAATGAGGTTCAAGGTAGGACAGCCCTACATCAAATCACAGAAGTTGTCGCCAATGGGAGAATGCATACCCTCCGCACCATTCGTCTGGAAGATGCTCGTGAGAGATCTGGGAGAGACCATGAAACCCTGCTTCAAGCACTGGCTGAATCACGAGCCGAAGTCATAGAACTCCGAATACGCCAGAGGGTGTATGAAAGACACCTAATTGATGTGGAACGTCAACTGGGTGAACTAAGGATTCACCAGAGGGATGACCATCACCAGTAGCAGATGCCCTACTTTCTTTCCCTGTTGAAAGGAATCATTTTTCCTATCTATGTCCTATGTAGCATTTTTCTATGAAACTGCCTTGAACTGTAGGTACTTTTAGTTAGGCCTTTATGCGGCCAAATCTTTGCTACTCCGGATATGATGTAAGACCTTCTACAAGGTCAAATTTTTTCCTAAACTTGTTACATCTTAAACATCGATGATATTGACAGTCGGCTAACTTTCGTGTCACTTGTTGTTCAATTACCCTTCATCGTACCTTCATTGGAGTCGATCTGAAACTTGCTATAGTCAAGTCATTGGACTATAGTAATTTAACTACGGAGACATCTCCAAGTCTCTTTCAGTGGTTGGATCATATTATCCACCAACCTATAGTACCTCGGCGCGAACGATAAACGTCTTGAGACCATTCTACAAACTTACTTCTATTCCTTACTAAGGACTGCATCATAGGGATGTAGGTCAGACCTTCGTAAACATACTTCCATTCCGTACTAGGACCGCATCATAGGGATGTAGCTCAAACCTTCGAGATCATACTCTTACTTTTTCACTGAACGATCGACGTACATCCAGGGTCAATAGTAGCCTTTACTAGGAAATCTTAGTTCATCGAAAAAGATTCGTAAGAAGATTATTATTATGACTTTCCTCGCTTATACATTCCCAAGTTATATATAACGAAGACCTGGTAGACAATAGAATGTGAGATTTCTAACTTAGCTTCTTTTCCTCGTTGGGATGTGGGACTAGAGTAGAATCACACATTTTATTATCCGCCCCATCTTGGTTATATCATAACGTGTATAAGCTAGGTTTTCATGTATAATAACTCCTCTCTTGGCCTGAATCAAAATGATACAAGAACCGTCCGGACAGTTTAACGACTACTCAGCAATAGAATGAAAAGACCAAGCTTCTCACCTTTGGGAGCTTTGGTCTTATTCTTCAAGAAGACAGAATCCAGGGGGTGCGATCATACTAGCACTAATGCACCGGATCCCATCAGAACTCCGCAGTTAAGCGTGCATGGGCGAGAGTAGTACTAGTATGGGTAACATTTGGGAAGTCCTCGTGGTGCAGACCTCAACAGGACTTCCATTGGAAATCATCACTCTCTGCTTCGCATAGATGAATCAAGTGACCAACCGCAAGGAACGATGTACCTTTCAGAAATGAACCTAAGATCTGAATATCACCAGTTACAAGTGTTAGTGAAGGGTGTCCCGAGGACAATCTTCCAAACTCGATGCGGACACTGCGATTCGGTAGTGATACCCCTCGGATACGACGAATACACCCATAGTATTCATGAACGTAATGAATAGGGTACGCCATTCTTGCATGGATCAGTTCGTCATTGTCCTTGTAAATGACTTATTTATCTACTCTCGTAGTAAGAAAGGGCAAGGAAACATCCACGACTTAAGCTACCCTGTGAACTTAGTAATGTATATTTCTCCCTTCACGTCTCAAACTTGAAAACGTACCTTTTCGTCAGGACTCTCGTAATCCCACTCGACGAGATCGAGACCAACGAGAGCCTCGCCTTCGTGGAAGAACCGTAGTGACCATCGACCGAGAGGTCAAACGGATGAAGCAACGCCGCCTCCCATTGGTGAAGGTTCGTTGGGATACCAACCGAGGACCCGAATTCACTTATGAGCATGAGAACCAATCGATTAGGAAGTATCCCCACCTCCTTGCTCAATTATTCATGCCTACTCTTTTACCTAAATTCTAATTTCGGGACGAAATTCCCTCTAACAGGGGGGATGATGTGACAACCCGAAAATTTCCATCCAGTACAGTCAAACACTTAATTAAAAGTCAAACTCAATGCTATTATCTTTAGCACAATTAGGGGTTTATTTGCGCGTTCTGAGCCTTGTACACTTAAGGAATAAGTGTCGGGGTTTATCTGCTAAATCGATAGCTCAAAGATCAAGTCTGGAACACCTTGACCAATATTTCATGGCCACCACATAGGAGTTTACGGCCGTAAACTCCATGAGGGCCGTAAACTCCTCCTATAAGGTCAAGTTCTGGCCAGTTTGTTCATTCCTTTCCTCCTCTTGGCCCAAATCCTCTCAAGTAGCATCCCGATCTTCGTCCCAGATCTTTAAAACTCGTAAGCTTATTGTCTTAACTAGTTTTTATCTTGCTTAAACTAGTAATCTTACATGATTTCATCCGTGAAATGATTCCATTTTGTAGATCTTTAAGTTCCACCAAAACACCAAGAACACACACTCGTGTTCTTGGCCAAAACCAACCATTCAAGCTGCTAGATCGTAAGTACTCTTGATCCAACTCATTGTACACTAGGTTTATCATACTTAGAGCTTAGAAAACATAAGAAATCATGGGATTCAAGGAGTTTACGGCCAAGGCATGTTCTTGGGCTGTAAACCCCTTTTAAGGGTGCAAATGACACCCTAACACTTTAGTGAGCCTTGGATATTAGCATAGAACCTTACACCATTGAGTTAAGGACTTCATTTCACGAAATGGTACTCCTTACAATGATTTTACGGCCGTAAACTCATGGGGGAGTGGTCCCGGGGCCGTAAACACCATACAAGGTCATTTTAGGACCTTAAACCCACCCAAACACTTGTTTAAAGCTTTGGAGCACTTAACCACTTAAGGCCTTGGAGTTTTAAGCCCCTTTTGGTGACCAATTGAGAGTTTACGGCCAGGAGTAAACTCCCCTTGGCCGTAAACTCCAACAAACATGGTCATTAGACCATAAACTCCCGTATGAGGCTTTGCACTCCTTCGTTGCAACCCGATAGCCTCCTAACACTTGACCAAAGTGTTGTCCTCGCATTAGGATGGTTATACATGTTTAATTAGTGTTATAATCACCAATTGTTTATATACATATGCCTTCATATGTAATTAGTATCATTGTGTGTGTCTAAGTCTTCACTTGACACCAAGCACTTGTCCGACACTTCCTTCCGATCGGCTCACTGCAGGTGAGTTCATACCCCTTGAATTGACCTTTTAAATGTTTCTAAATGGTTTTAAATGCTTTATGGGGGATACAAGTTGAAACATGCTAGTTATTATATCAATCACATGTGATTAATAACTAACATGCAAATGGATTTACTATACGTTAACTGTTTTACCAAACCGATTGCTTCAAATGTTTTTCTTAAACATTTTTATATGTTTAAAACTCTTTATTAAACTGTTTATTATACGTTGTATGTTTCCTTTCAAGCTCTTTTACAATTGTGTTTCAAACAAAGGTTTCTTTATACTTAAACTGTTCTATCAAACAAATACTTTCAAACCGCTTTATAAACTGACAGCAAGTCGATATTTTCTTAGATATTAATCTTTTTCAAAGGTTTTACAAAACTTCTTTTATGCTTTTATATTATCAAATGCATGCCCATATATGTATAGTTATATAAGTAATGTTTAAAGGACTTAGGAAGGCTAACTCACTCTGTTTCCTTTTCCTCGTTGGGATGTGGCTATGGGGTATCGGTTATCCGTCCGAATGTCATCTAAATATTAGTTATATATCATGTATACATATGTAGACATAAAAGTTTTCCTTTCAGTCAGTTCAGTACCTTTGGGTAGCAAAGGTATACTTCAGGTTATACACGTACATTATTAGTAACTATTATAGGTATAGTTAGGAGTACTACTTACCATTCCAAGTACAAGGAATCATCACAAGAGTCAGTTCATTCATGAGTCTATACTAATATATTACATGTTACATGAGTACGTTTACATAGATTCACTTACATGAGTACGTTTACATAGATACATTTACATGAGCACGTTTACATAGATACGCTTACATGAGTTCGTTTACATAAATACGCTTACATAGATACCTTGTTAAAAGCATGCATGTATATGTGTATTTATATAAGTAATGTTTAAAGGACTTAGGAAGGCTAACTTGCTTTATTTCCTTTTCCTCGTTGCGATTCGTTGTGGAAGTCACCTTTATTTCCAAATGTAGAATAGGGACTACCAATCATATTATTATTTACTTACAGCGGGTCTCATGAGAAGACTACTTACTTACTAAGACGGGACTAACCATTCCGGCACCCAACTGTTAGCAACAGAGGTAATGAACATCTACGGATGTCTATGGTTGATACCATTATAGGTATACTTGAAGGGACTAACTATTCCTACACCCAGCTGTTAGCTACAGAGGTAAATGTACATCTACAGATGTCTTCAGTTAACACTGTTAGTTATCCTAGTACCAAAGGATAATACTTAAGTTATTTATATTATTATTACCTTTATCTTGTGAGTCATTCACATAACCTATGAGGTGAATTATATTTGAGTATCCTAGTACCCAAGGATACAATGTCTTATATTAATAATAATAGTAGTACGGTCGGGTCTTGGTAGAAGACTACTTTCAAAACAATCGAGTCTTGGTAGAAGACTACTTTCAAAACAGTCGAGTCTTGGTAAAAGGCTACTTTCAAAACAGTTAGGTCTTGGTAGAAGATTTCATCTATACTAATAGGAATCATAGGGATTTCTAGGGTTTTTCAAACGCTTTCAATTACTTACAAACATTTCCACACTTATACGAACTTTCTTTCAAAACAATGTCAAGTCTTTCATTACAAGTTTTACAAATCAAAGACACATTAATACTTATGAATTCACCAGCTTTTTGGCTGATACTCGCTTTCAAAATAACTTGTATTCTCAGGTCACAAATAGACAGGTACGACGACTAGGTTTTGTGAAGACGGAGCAGTCTAGACTCGTCTTATATTATGATTATTCATTTTATTGTTGTATATTATGAAAGAAGACACTTGTAATTAAAAATTACTATTAATGCAATGGATGATGTTGTTGCTTGTTTACTACTTTGCATTGTTGTGATACTTTACATGATGTCCTCCGCCCCAGAACGTTTCCGCCGTTCTTGGTTTTGGGGTGTGACATAGCACCACCCCTTTCTCGGTTCATCTTCTCCATCTGTGGCTCGATTTTCACTGTCACCGAAAAACCCACCCCAACCACACCCTCCAGTACCACGGTAAATCTTCAACATATGGTCTATACACCACAATCAACCACCAAACGCAATCAACGACCACCACATCTGGTACCACTGTTGAAGTTCGCTTAGGGCACGCTGTTACAAGAGCATGCCGATCCTTGGACTCAAGATAACAAACCACTGATTGCCAATGCCGAAGTTGTGAAATCCCTAATTTATTTTGTAAAAACTGCGACTGTTAATTGGAGCTATTCATACATTGGGATTTCCGATCGAAGCTCCCGCAACAAAAACCTGACCCTAAAGTTTCAGGCGGCGACACATAGATCGAAGCTAGGGTTTAAGATTAATTGAAGAACATGTGCAACGTTTTTCATTTTGATTTTGGAGATTTTGCTTCAATTGAATGTGGACTCATGGATTTGGTTTAATCCTTTTTCACTTCTATCACCGACCCTTTCATTTTTGGTGTATCATCTGGTTTAGATGTCGATAAATGGAACAATCTTGGAATTTGGTGCCTGAACAAGACGAGTGTTAGGATTGAGGCAGAGTTTTCGGACTTATGGTCTCCACAGGTAGTGATGGTGATTGTAGTGTTGGGGCAGCGGTGGTGCTATTGAAATGGTGAAGACGTCTATTGTGGTGGGGCTCTCCTCATGGTCGAAATGGCTGCTTTGGAGCAGAGAATTTCATGGTGGTAGAGGTATTCACGATGGTGCGTGGTGGTAGTTGTAGGTTTGAAGAGTTCTTGAGAGCCATGAAGAACAAATGAGAGAGAGAGAGAGAGAGAGAGAGAGAGAGAGAGATTTATTTTTTATTTTTTTAAATTTGAAAATCAGAAAAAAAAAAAAAAACATTTAAGAAAAAAAAAAGAAAATCATATTAACAGGGGAAAATCCATCATTTTGAAAAAAATCAAAACAGATTGGATTAAACAAGCAACAAAAAAAAAATAAATAAATAAATAAATAAAATAATAAAAAAAAAATAAAAACTTTAGACATTTGTGCTAGTCCAAACTTTTTTGAACCAAAATGACAATTTTGAACAAACCATTTTTAGAGTTTATTCTATAAAAAATATGTGAAGGACGGCAAGACTTATATAGTTGAATAAAAGCCCAAGTTTTGACCCAGATTGTAAATAACTTCCAAATTCCCAAATTACAAAAACATAGAGCCAAACAAAGGGACAAATGACTACGAAAGTAGATCGAACTCGACATCTCGTTTATAAAAAGACTTATCCAAATATAAGAAAAATGATAATGGAATAAACAAAGATTGAAGATGGAAGAACGAATTGGATGTATATGATAATAAAACAATCGAGATAATGAAATAATTGTTAGAATATCTCCAAGTTAATACTTTTTTTACACTAAATTTATTGTTGGGTCTATTTAGACCAACACAATTTGACGTATACAAAATATGTTTCTTGCTTTAATAATTTTATTGGTTGGAAATGAATCGTTATTTATATCAAATCTCCATCTATTTATTTTAATAAAAAAAATAGATTTATTCTTTTGTTGTCATGTGTAATCCTATTAGATCTTTTAGTTAATATCATATTACTTGTCAATCTATTGATTTTTTATTTTAAATTTTGAATTTTGAATTTTCCATTCTAATTACATTAAGTTAATAATATTAAAATAAAAATTAAAATATAGTTAATACAAATTATAAGGAGGTATAATTTTATGTATTTATTAAAATCAATAATTATAATTTTATATAACTAAAAAAATATCTTTTAATTAATAATTTATTTAAAATAATTGATTAATAATTTTGAGTTTTAAATATGAAAGTTTAATTAATTTTGTAACCGTGGTTCTCACGGGTTATATAACTAGTATGTCATTATATATAATATTAATAGCCGTGAGGCTTATTAAGAGTAATGGGTAAAACTATAAGTCATTGGCCTCCTACTCCACCAAGTTGCTCCATTTCCTGCTAAGAGAAAAAGGTAAGGTCTTTCTTACATGCATAATTGATACAATAAACAAATGAAAAAACAATCCTATGTCATCACCTAGTAAATTTTGGCCATGATGGCAAGTATACAAAAAAAGATGTCTCTTTTACTTTACCAATAAATAACTAGTTAGAAGTTAACTAAATTGTTATTCTAATTGCTCAAAAAAGTTGTTGGAAACTATTATTTTCATAAAATAATGTTTTCCAATAAAATACAATTGTTGATATTTCTTAATAATCAAAATTATCTAATAAATAATCAATTACTAGTAACTTTTTATAAGGTGTGGCCGTATAGGATCATATGTTATTAGCAATACAATTCTATAATGACTCTTGGACATACACGATATTTCATAACATTGAACTAATTTTTGTTCATTCACATGAAAAAATAGTCGATGTTTTTACCAAAGCACTTGATTCTACAAAACATAAATAGATTTTTAGAGATGTTAGAAATGATGAATCTAGAACCTCGATTCTTCTTGAACAGATAACTGCGGTGATGATTTTCAAAAAGTCATCGCAACTAACACACACACACACACACACACACACACATATATATATATATATATATATATATATATATATATATATAGACACACACACACACTTCAGTTGTCTTGATTGATTTATTTAAACACTTGTGTTTTTATCATGAATTAGATGAATCTTTGGTTCGCCAAAGGAGATTTTCAAAAAAATTGAAGTACTTATATTTGTCCAAGTTCTTTAGCTTATCCCTTTAAATGTTTAACTATTGAGCACATATTTCATATATTATATCTCAGTAAATTCTCACTCCCTAAAGTTTATTTATATTTTGTGTACTCTCGGCGTTATTTTATTATATCTAACCTTTCATCTAAGTGAAGCTCATCATCAAATGCATTTTCTCTGGATATTTTCCCAAGGATGATTTGAATGGAATTAGGTTTTTACTGGTTAACAACTCAACCACAATTCTTACTAAAGAAAATTTCATCAATGTAATTTGTCTTCAAGCACCTTCAGTTACTGAATTCAAAAACCCCTCCAACAATGAAGTTTCTAGTGTTCTTTACAAAATAGGGTAATAATCCAAACTTAAAGGAGTTGTTGATTTCCACAAAAGTAAGTTACCTACAGTGTGGAATTTCGTATGCCATCACATCATTTCATACTTGTCTGGTAGAACAGGCTAAACCGATGAAATAAGCAAACTATTCCTGGATACTCTTTGGAGCATGTTCTCCGAATAACAAATGGCTTAAGGACAATCCTATGGAAGACTTTCTATAGTATGTTGGAAAAGGGACTCCTTACAAAAGTCTTACAAAGGTTACATCTATGATGTTGTGGACAATCTACGTAAGCTTTTCCATAATGAAGTTGGAGTATATGTTGGTAACAATCTTGATATCTTCTCTCCTTGCACGATGAAAATTTATACTCTTCCCAAAGATCAAACTTATTCTAGACCTATTAGACAAGCTTCCCTAAGCTATGTTACAAGACATAGAAATGACTGACGTTGCCATAGCTCAACCATGGGCTACGAACGATGTAGAGCTATATCGTTCTTCCCTGACAATCCATACTTATAAGACAACAAACAAATATAATTTCGAGAGAATACCAAAAAGATAGAAAACCATTGTGAAAAAAATAAACCAACATTTAAGAAAGCAAAGAGTTCACCCCCAAAAATGTCTAGTGATTCTGAATCACAAACTATGTTTGAGTTAGGAAGTTGAAGCTCTTATCCCAACAAGCTAAAAAGAGATCCACACTAGGCACTAGAGCTTCTCGAAAAGCTATGAACGACATTGGATCAGATGTTGGATCATCCGAAAGAACCCCAACCGACCACTCAGGTGATGGAGGTGCACTTGTATCACTGTCGAATGGAAATGAAGCCCAATCAAGGTTTAAAATGAACCTTGATGTCGGTAAAAGTCCTAAGGTCTCAAGGAGAAATCATGTACAATTTGTTTCCCCTTGAGGCCATGTCCTCCTTCTTTCATACCAAAACACTTAATGCACTGCAAAGTTCTTTTTTAATGATCTTTGCCAAAAGAGAACTGAGGCCAAATTTGGTTTCAGACCAAGGAGATTAATGAAGTCCTGGAATCCTACTCTATCTGCATTACGGGAAAATGATTTAGGCATAGGGAGTACTTTGGTGTGAGGATCTATGAACTTGAGGTACAACCTGATGGTTGCCGGTTCTAAAAATCTTTCAAGTGACAGTTGGTCCAGGTACAAACCCAAGTCTGCATAAGAGGCTGCAAAGTTTGCAAAATTAAAAAAAAAAAAAAAACATGTGTGGGAGAAAACCAAAGCTACATCCATACAAAAATTTCTTGCAAACTTAAAATAAGAGAAAGACAAAGTTGCAAAGTACTTGGCAAGTATTGTCCTAACTGTGCATATAGTTCACACCATTCAAAGAAATTAAGAATGATGGATATGGAGGAAAATTTGATGAGAAGAGCCAATGAAGGTCAAGATGCTCAAGATGGAGGTGTCAATGAACCAAGCAACGAAGGTTCAAATAGAGAAGAAGTAGAGATAAGCAAAGAGCTAGTTTTTGGCTTTGATTTTAGCGATTGTGAAGACAAAAAGGTACACGATGTACACGTGTACCTTTCATAAGAATACTCTAGTGATTCTCATCATTCTACCAACAGATCAAAAGTTCCTCTACCGTAGAAGAACAAAACAAAGCCATTGGTATCAAGGGTAGAAATCATGGCTCTGAGTGGTTTTTTTTCAAGAAACTCCTCCCAAATCCCCTCCAAAAACAAAGACTCCTCCTAATTCCCCTCCATAAAATGAAGCTCATTGTCCTTATCCAGTAAAAACAAAAAACGAAGATGAAGAAAGCTTTTATTCTTCAGCAAAAGCAGAACATTCTCCAGCTACAAAATATATGAAAAGAGCTTGGAGAGATGCCACGCATCAAGAGGATATATTTGGAAGGTTTGGTGTATATATTTTCATGTATGAAACCCCTATTCAATCAAATTTTCGACTGGTTAACAAAGATTATGTCCCACATTTTTCTTATGTAAATCCAAATGAAAATACTTACTCGGGCATTCCTCTTTCTCCAAATGACGAATTCTTCAAAGTTTTCGATGATCTTGATCATTCACTTATTGAGGCCAGAAGACTTCCTCTCGAAATTGATCATTTGTGTAAGTTTCATAGCAAACACGAAATATATGTAAATGAGATTTGCTCAAGTGAAAGGTCCCATTATGCAAAAACCTACAAACCAAGATCCTTCATGAGAGCACTTTTTATCAGTATAATCTTATGCACAAAGGTGTAGAGTGTGATCGTACCCAAGCATACTTTTCTTACATGAACCCATACAAAGTATTTTTCATTACGAGAGTATTTAGTTTAAATATTGAGAAACACCACAACTTCAAACTAGCATATTCCAGTGTATAAGATTTTCTTAAATCACCTGATTCTAACTTCGCATCCATTGATGCTGAAATTCACCTAATATTATCCAATCATGTGGATTTACCCCTACTCAAGCCTGACATGCTCACAAACGAAGGAATTCAGGAGCTTAAGCGTGGAGTCACAAACTTCAAAGAATTTGATGTTATCGTTCTCCTAGGAAAGTATGTTGAAAAGAACTTCCTGCATCCTCAATCCGTAGATGCTCAGACATGCAACTACATGGAGTTTTAAGTGTTATGGGTCAATCAAACTATACTAAAAATGAAGTGAAGGATGTTGTGTGGCAAAGAACTGAATGGATCTGAGGAAGTTTTGGAAATTTATGATCAAGTTCCTCAAACTTGTGAAATAAAGAGTTAGATGCGAGGTCCCTTAGGGGAAATTGTGGAAACATGAAGTGACCCTAAACAACTAAGGAAAATATATACTTGTTTTTTGGATGTTATGTGAAGAATGAGGTCTGGGTGATGCGAAGATCAAATGTGAAGATGATACAAAGTTCACAAGCCCTTTGTCGTTTTTTTTACCAAAGAATAATGTACTTTTTGTTACTTTTCAAAACATATATTTTAAGTAGATTATGTTTGTTAAGAATGACTGGTATGGCCGTCTATATGCCATACCTTATCATGGTTTGATCTGTATGTTGTACTTTAATTTTATATAAATAGAGGGATTTTGTGATGTTCAAAAGTGTGTATGTTATATCTATTGGATTAGGTGAAGCATATAACTAGAATTAGTATATAGTTGAACTGATAGTAGCATAGTCCTTTTTGGTTACCCTCAAAACTAGCAACTGGACATGATGACTTTTGGAGAGAGAGAGAGATAGTTTATTATTTGATTAATAGATTGAAATAGATAATTTTTTAATATATTATGGAAATAATATATTAATTAGAAATAGTAATATTTAGTTAATATTTAATCAGAAAGTAACTAGAATTAATTTGGTGATTAAAAGAATTAATCAGAAGTGTAGGGACTGAAGTGTAATTGTTCAATAGTTGAGCAGGAGGCATTCTAGAGCCATCATATAGGCATGGACGGTTTCAAGGAGCCTTAGGGTTTCTCTCCATGTGGATAATTAGGAAACTGGATAATTACTAGGTTCAAGATAATATTGGATTTGGACTTATCTAGGGTTTCTTGACTGCACTATAAATTGACCCTTAGGGTTATGATTTTCAGCCACTCATTCCTTTGAAGAGATTGCTGAAAATTCTAAGCTCCCCTATCCTCTCTCCATCTTCATCCTCTTTCTAATTTTGGGTGTGAACCACTAGAGGCACGACATTTGTGGTGCTTTCTCTCAAGGCTTCAACCAAAGGGAGATATATGAGTTGCGGTTTTACAAATTAGTTGTGCATTGATAATATGTAAACTCATTAGTAACTTGATGTTATAAAATGTATTGTTGTGCATGATTGGGTGAGTAGATATTACAAGCATATAAGTTAAAGTTTATCTGTTCCTTTTTCCCTAATGGAAAAAAGCAATATCATTGGGCCCCTCGATGATTTGGAATTGACTTATAGCATCGGGCCCGACCATGACTTGATTGATGTGTTCGAGTTATATTTCTATGTCATTACAAATCAGAAATCGGGAACAAAGTATTAGACAATGAGATTGATTATGTTCCATATCTCATGTCTGAATGATATCTTGCAGAACGAAGGATTATATGATCGCTTATCTTAGAATACATGACTCACTAGGTCAGAGCTCGACATCGGTTTTTGAGAGCTACAATTTGCTGATCAGTTTAGAAGTTATACTGACAATTATAGTTATTAGACTTATCCAAGTGAGTGACTGTTGGATTACGTGTCTAATCCCATAACTATAATCAGTATATACTTGAATTGATAGTAGCATAGTCCCTTTGGGTTGCCATCAAAACTAGCAATCGGACATGATGACTTTTGGAGAGAGAGATAGATTTATTAGTTTATTAATAAAATGAAATAAATAATTTGTTAATACATTATGGAAATAGTATATTAATTATAAATAGTAATATTTAGTTAATATTTAATCAGAAACTAATTGGAATTAATATGGTGATTAAAAGAATTAATTAGAAGTGTAAGGACTTAAGTGCAATTGTTCAATAGTTGAGCAAAAGGCATTCTAGAACCATCCTATAGGCATGGACGGTTTCAAGGAGCCTTAGGGTTTCTAGAATTATCCATGTGGACAATTAGGAAACTGGATAATTACCCCACTCAATATAATATTGGATTTCGGCTTATTTAGTGTTTCTTGATTGCATTATAAATAGACCCTTAGGGTTATGATTTTCGGCTACTCATTCCTTTGAAGAGATAGCCAAAAATTCTAAGCTCCCCTCTCCTCTCTCCATATTCATCTTCCTACTAGTGTTGGGTGTGAACCACTAGAGACACACCATTTGTGGTGCTTTCTCTCAAGGCTTCAACAATACAAGGATCTTTGTTAATTGTCAATAACAATCAAGGAATGTTTCTTCAACCCTAGTTAGTATTTTCAAAATATACTAGGTAACTTAGGGTTTCTTATTTTTTTTCACACTTATATATTCAATAGAGAAAAAATAGATCTTTATTAGGGTTGCATGCACACTTAGGGTTTAAGTAAGTTGTTATACTCAAAACGCATCAATATCTTGTAATAGAAAACATATGTGAAGTACAAGTCTTATTTTTCCATCTCTTACTTATGTTGTTCATCATTTATTACCTTCAAGCTTCATCAAGATTCAACTAAGTATTCCATTACTTTCTTTATGTTTATTTCATAACTGTTTTTCTTATATTTTTGTAGAACTATTACAACATTGTTCATATTTAATTATTACCGAGCTAATCAATATCCATTAAGATTAACTTTTATTCTGGAACATAATCTTATATCGCTAAGTTCTTCTCTTAATAATTGGATTTATTAATCTTGTCTAAATTCGTAATTTGAGAATAGTTCTCATTTATTAAAATAAAGATTGCGCGTTTGATAAATATCTTCCTGAGTCTCCTCCATTCACTACATCATTAGCTATAGGAATGAGAAAATGTCAAGTGTATTTTGTACATTGACAAATTTAAGCAACATGGAATTCTATTAAGTTGGGAGTTAACTATCGTAACATAGTGAACTAGTTGACTTGTACATGTAATTAGTTCATATTGATTTTGATATGAACAACTTGGAATATTCATCATGCAATTGCATGGCTTATTGAGGACTTCTAATCCTAACATGACCTTGTATTGAAATTATAAGTTGAATGCTCTTATATTTGCTATCAAGAATGGAAGTGTGAGGAAGAAGAAATCCAATTGCCCATGTTAAATGGCGGTTGGATTTGGTACACCTAACTTCGTCCCCAAAAGCCAAGGAAAAAAGGAAGGATTTTTCTGATAGATATTATTATAGGTTATTTGTTTCCAAAAAAGAAAAAGACTAAGAAAGCATAGATGCCCAGTGTATTTGACAGAGCTGAAAAGTTAAAATCCAGAGAATATGCACAGTCAAATATAAAAAAATTCATAATGCCATTGGAATATTACATCCAACCCTTGAGTATAGTACTCAAGAAAAGTACATACATGTTCAAGAATATGTTACTATCCTTAGGATCATAAATACAACTCATTCTCCTAAATGTTTAGTCTATGGCCTTATGATTGAAATTGTTTACACAATGATTCATGAGATGGTTTTAACTTATTTAAATGTAAAACATTTTATATGTTTTCTATTTAGAAGCAAGTCATGAAATCTATGAAACTATTGTTGTAACAATAATTCAACGTTGTTTCAAATACATCTAAAAGTTTGGATGAAATGTATTTGGGGAATCATCTTGTTGGTCATATAAATGAAAAGTGGATTACCAAATATGAGCTGGATAGGATTTTTGAAATCATTTGACACAAGTCTTATAGTAAATGAAAATCTTGTTTATTAAGATAGATGATGAATACAACACTTTTGATGTGAATATCTGTTGGAATTAGTTCCAATTAATGGACCGTTCAGATTAACCACTATACATGGTGTAACGACTCGAAAATCTTTTTGTTGTCGACATTAGCTTTCCATTACTCAAATACCTATTGTTGCCTTTGATTTTAATTTTATGATGTTAAAATGAAATATATTAAATAAAAATAATATTATTTAATATCTAAAAGAACTAATCAATAATTAAGAGAAATAGAATTTAATTATATTGATTTATCAAATAATTAGGGTAAATAAAAGTTTTTAAAAAGGTATTAATAGAATTGAGGGATGGAAAGTCATCAATAGAAACTTGAAATGTCATGTATTTAGGGTTAGGGTGTGTGATGACAAAGGATCTGATTGTGCAGGGACAAGGTTCGAAAACTCAAACCTTGAATTAATGCTTAAGATCAATGTTTGCTACTAAATCAAAGTTCCAGTCAAGTGTGGTAAACCAGTCAAGTATGAAGTAAGAGATTCAACAAAGTGTTCAAGCCATAAATGAAGAATGAAGATAATGATCAGAGTAAGGACAATAAATAAACAAGAAGAACGTTTTAATAATAGATTTGGAAGAGAGGTGTAAGAGAAATAACTTCAAACAATACTATTTTTGGAGAACAGCTACGCTATGTCCCTAAGGAAGGGTTCAGTGGACTGTGAAGAAGACGATCCCTTGGAGGATTTCTTTTTGGCGATGGTTTTGGGGATTTTGGAAACAGTTTGAGCAATTTTGAGGGCGGTTTGAGTGATTTTGGAGGGACATGAGGATGCCTGTTACATGAGGTTGAAAGCTTCAAGAACACTGATGAGAGAAAGAAGAAGAATACTTTTGGCTCTTTTATCCACGTAAAGGGTAAAAGGAGGTATGAGAGGGGTTTATATAGGTTAGGAAAACGTGTCGGGTTGAAAGGTAATGATGATATCCGGATAAGGGAACGGATCGCATTAATTATGTTTTCGTTTTCGTCTAACTTGACCTGTAATGGAAAAGGATCTTATTGGCTCATAGCGAAAAATAGAAACCGTGGTTTGGGTGATGTGATGTTCAATTTTTAGGGGTGCGTGCAATGTGGTGCAAGTTTCAAGGGTGAGAGGATAGGTATCGTCAAAAAGTAACCGTTAGGAAAACATTTCACCTTAGAAACTTTTGGACTTCATTTGATTTCAGAACCATAGGGTTCCAGAGTGATTCAAAAATGATTTTCAAACATGACGGGTTAAAAATTCAGAGTATGATAAGGTTCCGAGATTGATTCCGGAATGAAGTGTTTAGACAAAAGGATCCGGAATAAGTTTTTGAAAATTCCAAAGTCAACAGTCTGGAGATGTGGAGTGAGTTTTGAAAATATTTCTGGAGTGAAGTTTTGAAAAACTTCCAGAATGGAATTTAAAAAAACTTCCGGAGTGAAATTTGAAAATTCCGAGATCGAATTCAAAAAACTTTTGGGATGAAATTTTAAGGAGCGTCCATAGTGACTTTTAAAAAGAGTTTAATATCATTCCAGACTTGAATTCCAGGATGATCTTATGAAGTCAGTTCCGAGGTGAGATTGATACCAATGTGACTAAATTGGTATTGGACTTCATGTGATGAGATGAGTTGTACAATCTTAAAACTACAAAATATGATCAGACAAAAAGACACGTAAAATGATCCTATTTATTCCGAGAGGTGATAGTTCCGAGATGAAATGAAATTTGACTTTGAAATCTTTTACTATTTAGTGTTTCCATCAGAGAGTGCATACCTCTTGAAAGAACTGGGGATCAGGCCTCATCATACCCATTTTGTTCAGAAAACCATTAAATTTGGTCTCGTCTAATGCCTTCATAAAGATATCAGCAATTTCATCATTAGATGGAACAAAAATAAGTTCAATGTCACCATTTAAAACACGGTCTTTAATAAAATGGTACTGTATATCGATGTGCTTCGTCATAGAGTGCTGAATTAGATTGTGCAAGATTGCAATAGTACTTTGAGAATCACAATAGATTGGAATTTGTTGAAACAGGTAACCATAATCCAAAAGCTGAGATTTGATCCAAAGAATTTAAGATATGCAGCTAGCAGCAACAATGTATTCCGCTTCGGCTGTTGAAAGTGCAATGCAGTTCTGTTTCTTGGATGACCAGCTGACCAATCTACCTTCGAAAAATTGACAGCCACCTGATGTGCTTTTTTCTGTCCAATTGAAGACCGCCATAGTTCGAATCAGAATATGCTTGAAAGAGGAAACTCTCATTTACTGGGCACTAGATTCCGAGATTCTTTGTACCTTTGAGGTATCAAAATATTTGCTTAACAGCCAATAGATGAGACATCTTTGGATTGACTTGAAATCTGGCACATAAACATGTTGAAAACATGATGTCCGGAAGACATGCTGTGAGATAGAGTAGGGATCCGATCATTCCTCTATACTTCTTGCCATCAACTGTTACACCTAGAAGGTCCGAAAAGATCTTTTGTCCGAATCCCATAGGTACCATGGCTGAGGTACGTGTGTCTATTGAGTATTTTTTTGAGGAGTTCCAAAATGTACTTCTCTTGGTGAATGAAAATTCCTTTGTTAGTCTATTTGACTTAGAGACCTAGGAAGAAGCTGACTTCCCGATTCATACTCATTTGAAATCTACTGACGATTAACTTAGCACAATCAGCAACCATTGATGAATCTGTGTATCTAAAAATGATGTCGTCAACATAAATTTGGACAAGCATGAGATGTTTTCCATTTATCCTTTAGAACAGAGTAGGATTGAGAATATCTCTTTGAGAATCTGAACGCTTGAGAAAGTCGGTGAGAGTCTCGTACCATGCGCGGGGAGCTTGCTTGAGGCCATAAACTGTTTTCCAGAGTTTGTAGCGTTAGTTCGGATATGAGAGATTAACAAAACCAGGAGGTTGTTGAAGATACACTTCAGTATCAAGTTCACCATTTAGAAAAGCACTTTTAACATCCATCTGGTAAACCTTAAGCCTTTGTGAGCAGCATAAGCAAGAAAGATTCTGATGCCTTCAAGACGTGCAACAGGAGCAAAGGTTTCATCGTAGTCAATCCCTTCGATCAGTGTGAATCCTTTAACCACTAATCTTGCTTTATTTCGAATAATGACTCCTGCATCGTCTAGTTTGTTCCAAAACACCCATCTTGTACCAACAATGGGATGATTATGAGGAGGTGGGACGAGAGTCTAAACTTCATTTTTATCGAATTCTGCCAATTCTTCTTGCATGATTGTAATCCAATCGGCATGTTCTAGTGCTTCTTTGATGGATTTCGGTTCAACCATTGAGATAAATTCTGAAAAATGACATTAATTTTGAATACTTGTGGCAGAACGAGTTTGTACACCGACATTTGGGTTTCTAGTAACTTTCTTCGGAGGATGATCCTTAGTCCAAATATGTATTCTTGGAAGCTCTTGTCCAGCAGATGACCCAATATCAACAATGGGGTTGTGCTGCTCCCTCTGAATAGTTTGAACTTGTGGATGATGCTCCCCTTGAACTTCTGAATCAGATAGATTAATGTCATCATCAAGTGGGAAATCGAAGAAATTTTCATCATCATCATTGTTGATAGAATTAGAGTTGAATTTAGCAGTTGCATCTCGGAATCCATCCACATTTGATTCAAAGGAAGGTTGACCATTCTCCCCCTCAACCTGAGAAGGTTGAAACAGTTCAGAATCAAATGGAGGAAGACTGGGTGTCGGACCGGAAACATTTTGGGAGACCGGGGCTTCAATTGAGGAGGTGTGTCTTGTTTGAGATTCGAATCAAGAGTTGTTCTGAGGGTCTGAACAAGATTTCAAAGTCAAATTCATGGATTGTCTGCTGGTTCGGACATCCTGGCGCTAGCGCATTGGAATCCATGATGTGAGTTGTAACATGGGTTGGGCCAGAATTCCGACCGAAATTTTCATCGAAGGTAACGTCAAAACTTTCTTCCAGAGCATGAGTTCATCGATTAAGAACTCGATAAGCCTTTGATTTAGCAGAGTATCCAAGAAAGATGGCTTCATCAGCTTTGGGTTCGAACTTGGCTTCCGACCGTTCATGGTTTCACATGGTGTTTTGTTGAGGTGTCGATTGATGATACTTCTATTTTGAGTAAAGCATGCAGTAGAAATAGCTTCAGCCCAAAGATAGAGTGGAATGAAAAGTTAAGCATGGATCGAGTAGCTTCAGCAAGTGTTCTGTTGCGACGTTCGACTACATCGTTTTGTTGTGGAGTGTATGGAGCTGAAAAGTTGTGGTCAATACCTTTCTTGGTGAGGAAGTTCTCAATGGTGGAATTAGTGAATTCCGAACCATTGTCACTTCGAATTCGCCTCACTGGTAGTTTGATAAGAACTTCAATTCCTTTGAAAAAGTTGATGACTTCGGAGGCTGTTTCTGATTTGATCCTTAGGAAGAAGACCCATGTGAACCTAGTAAAGTCATCCACAATCACAAGAATGTACTTTTTGTGATGCAAACTCTCTACTATTGAGGGTCCACACAGATCAATGTGTAGAAGTTCTAGCGGTTCAGAGATGGATTTTTCAATAATGACTGGATGACCCTTCTTCGATTGCTTTCCACACTCACACACATCACATAAATTATTGTTTTCGAACTTGAGGAGTGCCAGGCCTCTTACCATCTCACCAGAAATAAGATCATTCATATATCTAAAGTTTAGGTGAGCAAGCCTCCTGTGCCATAGCCAACTGACGTCAGGAACTGCTTTTGAAAGTAAGCAAAGTTGGGGCTTGCCGATGATCATGTTGGCGTCAAGAGGATACATGTTCTTGTTGCGATTTGACTTGATAAAACATTCCTTCTAGTCTTCTGACATGGCATAGTTGTGTTTCTTGCAGAATTCAACTCGTCGATTTGCATCAGTGAGCTGAGCCACACTTATCAAATTGTGCTTCAAGTCAGCTACATATGCCACGTTTGAAATGGAGAATTCTCCATTTGTAAGGATGCCATAACCTCTAATTTGAGAATTGGAGTTGTTGCCATACGTCATGTAGCCAACATTTGGTGAAAGTTTGAGATCTCGCAGAAAGTCCTTCTACCCCGTCATGTGCATGGAGCAAGCATTATCAATATATCATATTGTTTCTTACTCCGAAGCACAAAGTGCCTGCAAAATTAGTGAGTTGTGGAATTTTTAGGCTCCGAGTTAGGTTTTGGGACAAAGGCACGAGTCTTAGGTTTCGGTTGTGGTTTTTGAGAAACAAATGGTTTAGAAGGTTTGTTCTGAGATACTTTAGGAAACATACAGTAGGTCCTTGTTCTTTCATCTATCCAATAATCATACACAATAATATTATGGTTCGGAACAACGTTTCTTAAACAAGGAACTTCCGGAGTAGTGGTGCCTTCTGGAGTGACAGTTTCATCAATAGGATTTTTTATTTTCCAAATAGTTTTTTGTTTTGAGGATTTTTGTGAAATTGTTTTCTTGGAAATTCTTTTTTCTTCGATGGTACACTTGATTATCAAAGCGATTCAGGTTTAAAAATTATACCATCTGCTTTTGCTATAAAAATGGATGAAACAGTCTGAGGTGAGTTAGTTCGAGTGGATTGAGTATTTGCAATGAAATTATTCGAGGTATGACTATCCACATTCTTTTGTTCTACTGGATTAGGAGGGTTGGATGTTCTTTTGATATCTTAGTAGGTGCTAAGGTGTTGTGACTCTTCTTTGGTGAATAGACAGTCCGAGATACACTCTGTTTGGTGTTTTCAAGAAATCTAGAATTTTGTCTTGATCTAACTTCCTTTTGTGAGCATTCTAGGCTTCTACCTTAGGATCAACAACATCTTTCCTATTCTGCAATGGTTTATTTTTGGAATGAGGTGAAGATTTGGAAGTTTGTCCAATAGTGGGGTTGTCAAAGACATGTTTTATTGGCACAAGTTTGGTTTTGGAGACCACTTGTAAGTTGGATTCACATGAATCAGATGAGTTATCAACATCACTTTCTAAAGATGCCCAAACAAACTCAAAGAATTCAGGTCTAGTTGTCTCCAGAATTTTCTCCTCAACAACACAGTTATTGGGAGGACAGTGGTTCGGAATTTGAAATATTGCAAATGGATTACTAGAGTGAGGTTCTGAGGTCCGATCCAGGTCTAGGTTTGCCAGAGGCGGAAGAGGCATGGAATCGGGACATTTGACAACTATGGGCTTAAACTCAGGAATTAGAGATGCAAATTGTTCAGAAGTCTTAGGAAGGGGTAACAATGGCGACACAGGGGTATCTGAATGTTTATTGTTCGGAACGTCTCCCATAAAGTCTCAGGAAGTGGTAACAATGGTGACACAGAGCTTAAGATTTGGAAGTTTGACAACTATGGGCTTAGCTGAAGTCCCATAGAAATTGGTCAAGGACTCTTCTTACTAGAGATAGAGGGCCTGCAGTAAGTTCATGCAGGGTTTGTGCAACATTTGATTCATGACCTTGAAGTTCGTCAAAGAGTTGGTAGAGTTTGAAACGAACATGGTTTCTAGCATGACATCCTTGGGCCTAATCTCCAAAGGAAAGAATGCTGCTGAAGAAGAAGAAGATTTAGATCTTTCTGAATATGATCTACCAAGTGAAGATTATGCTTTGATGGTGTCAAATCCCAAGAAGTTCATCAGAAGAAGGTTCCTAGCTAATAAGAACCAAAACTGGCAGGGAAGCTACAGTGCCGAGAAAGCGAAAGAGGAACCAAAGAGTGTTTCTCAGACCGAAGAACCAAAGAAGGAGGTAAAACTTGGTGGTGACTCAGGTTTTAATTGTCACTACTATGGAGGCAAAAATCACTTCTCCAAAGATTGTATGTTGAGAAAGATGTTAGAAAAGAATGAAGATGATGATAAGGAAGCGAACTTCATACGACGATTGGAGGAAATCAAGAAGAAGAAAGCTGGATCTAATAACACTATGAATGCTCTTATTGTGCAGGGAAATACTGTTGACGATGAGTTTGGCGGTGTTGAAGTTTGGTCCACAGATTCTGAAGATGAAGAAGTGAGGAAGCCCACTCATGGCAAGGCTTTGTTGGTGAAAGAAGAGGACGTTGTAGGATAGTGTCTAATGGTGACCTCTGGGGTGTCACAAATGAGAGGCTATACCACTGATGGGGGACTAGACAAAGCGAAAGAGCAAGAAGATACGTGTTTTGCAGTGAAACATGTTAGTGAGCAGATCAACGAATGCAATGAGTTGATCAAGAAGGTAAAATCTACTCTTGTTTTCTTTACAAATCCCCATCACAAGCTATGAAAAAGAACTAAAGGGATTAAAATCTAAATTTTCTAGTATAATTGGTACTTTAACTAAAACTCGTGTCACAAACTCTAACCTAACCGATCAAATCAGCATGGTATCATCGAAGAGTGAGGAGAGGCGTATGTGGATTGAGCAAAAGGAGAAGGAGTTGATTAAGTCTGGGGATGAAATAATTTATTTGCAAAGAGATAATTTAAAGCTTTTAAAATAACGTAATGTTTTTTGTTTGATTGCTAAACAATTATATTACAAAATTACTCAATTGCATCTTGATTGTGATATAGGAAAGAAGATACATCGTATGATTTTACCCTTCCTTGAGTTAAAGGAGGATGAAATTGATGCCGAAGCATATAACTGTGAAACCGTTGTTTCTTCTGATGATATATCTCCCGCTTACAAATTTGGTCTTGACAAAATAGAGTCCTTCATAAAGTCAAAAGACCATAAGGACATGCTCTGTCACACCCCGAAACCAAGGATGGCGGAAACGTTCGGGGGTGGACGACTTCATGTATAGCATGATAACAACAATTGCAATAGTGATTTAAGCAAACAAAACCAACATATATATATATATATATATATATATATATATATATAATTGAAAGAGTTACATCATTGTATGAATTACATGTTTCCAAATCAATTACAACATGTTGACAAAATGTGAAATGTTTGACGCCTTAACATCCCATCCTTAAAAGCACTTGGTTACCTGTTTAGTGATTTCCTGAGAATACAAGTTGTTTGAAAAAGTGTCAACACAAAGGGTTTTGAACTGATAAAATCCTCGTTCCTTGTAAAAGTATTGTTTGATCCAGAAAAATCCAATATTTTCTTTAAAATGTGAAATGTAGTCTTACATCCAAAGACCGAAATGTATAAGTAACTTTCCTTACATATAGTAAATAATGCAAGTTTAAATCAACATAAACTCGGTTGATTTCAAGGAAATCCCCGTAAATCCTATGTTTGTTAATACTTAATGTGAGTTATTATAACCATGCTATGACCTAGATGGCCAGAAACGACGTTCTTCAGGCGTCGAAATGTTATGACATTTGTCACCCCAGACCTGCCAGTCTCACTGTTGCATGCAGCTAAGGTGTGGGTTTGTCAAACTCAATGTAGATCTATATACAACTATCACGCTCTCCCTCTAGGAGACTCTGGTTACAATGCAGGACTTATTGGTAAAGTGAAGCGAATGTCTCACAAAAGTCATTAACGAATTTACGTGTAATGTAATGAAAATCCCGTTTGTATAAATGTACCCTTTTTGTAATGAGTGGGTTATGTAATGTATCATAAACCATACCTATTATAGTTTGTCAAAACATGGGTAGTTATAATAATGTACATAAACTATACTTAACATAGTTTATCCAAATGTTTGTATGTAATGGATGTACTTTGATTATAACAATTTGTTATTTTCTATGCTTTATATAGTAAAGATCCATTTGTTAACTGATGTATGTCTATATACTAAGACAAAATGTCATATGTTTCAATAACAATTAATCACATAAATGTATACACCTTGCTTAACATGTTACAAGGTGAAATGAAATTGATAGCATTTTTCTGTTGTTAACATTTTCTATTACTGTTCTTAGAAAATTTGTATAAAAATCATCACAAGTCCAAATCAGACTTTGTAAATTCTGAGAGTTTGTAAAATGAGTCCAGTTTGTTCATAAATTTTCTCATGATTTATAGTGACCTCCAACTTAGGTGAAAAGGTCCATGTTCACAGACTGGTCCGGATTGGCCCTTGAAATGATAGGCAGCTTTGTAAAAATCACCATAAAATGTAGAAACATCGTATGGTGATGTGAAAGTAGCCATTTTAAAGCTAAGAACTTGATCTATTTGAACCTAATACATTTTTGAAAAATAAAATGTTTAGGGTAACCAAAACAGTCCGTGAATGGAGTTAAACTTTTCTGATGAAAGTTGTTGGATAAGTTTAGTTATGTTCTAGGTGTTTTAACTCGTATTCCCCCCCCCCCCCCCAACCTTAAAAACTTAAGGAAACATGAAAATGTAGGGGTATGAACTTACCTTAAATGGTTTCATTAGATGAGTGTTGGAGATGAGAAGTGTTCAACTCAAGAACACTTGAAGATGCCTAGAAGATTTTCGAGAATCTAACACCAAAGTGATGGAATTTGTGTAAGCAATCTATGATTGGAGTAGAATGAAGTGTAATTATCACAAGGAGGATGAATTATACTTACCAAGAGTGTAAGAAAGCTTGATGATCAGCCTTGGAATCCCGAAATTGAGGGAAAAAGTTTGAGAGAAAAGTTGAGTTTGATCTTTGGTGAAATGAGAGCAAGTGAGTGAGAATGAGGAGAGAGGATGAGTTGTTCCAGCTCTTAGGACGTGGGAGAGGCTGAAAATTGAGTGGGAAAGGACTATGAAGTGACTAGGGATGGTGGGGAGGACAATGGTTGGTCATGGAGTGGGTATGGGGGTGGTAGCTTGTGTCAAACCTTATGGAAGAGTCAACACTCCACCACAAAATCTTATTTAATGGATTTTATTCTTAAATAAGGATTTTCTTAAAAATATGCTAAATTTATGAATATTTGGGACCTTATATGTCAAAATATAAGTTTGGGTGAAAATCCCCCGTTAAAATAATTAAAAACGGGCTTAAAACGGAGTCGGGGTCGAAAACCGAGTAGAAAAGAGGAGAATCCGAAGTCTGGCGAGGGTTGGGTCATCAGCAGCCTAAATCCGGAGTCGCATTGCTCGCATGACTGCGGTCCGAGCTACTACTGCAGGCGGCTTCATCCGAAGGAAGACCGAAGGCGAGGTGGCTACGGGCTTGACAGCTGCGGCTCCGGGCTTCGGCTCGGTGGCTGCGGCTGGATGGCTCGGTTCAGGCTGCTTCCGGTCCAAGAGGGTTCGGCCCTATATAGGGGGTTTCGGGTCTTTTAGGGTATTTTACCCGTTCTAACCTCGTTTTAAGCGATTTTTGACCCGGTTAAGGGTCGGGATGGCCCAAATAATTAGAATAAATCAAAAGGGGTTTTGAGAGAGATTTGGGAGAGATTCCACATTCTTGGAGAGATTTTGGAGAGATTTGACATACTTGGAGAGATTTCACATTCTTTGAGAGATTTGGGAGAGATTTGACAATAGAGTGAAAGAGATTAAGAGAGGCTTCCTTTGTGACCTTTTTGAGTCTTTGGCATGGCAACGCAAGGTCCGCAAGCCCCGTTAAGCCATGTTTAAGAATCTTACACACTCCAGATGAGTATGCAACATTGTTTTATCGGTTTGGTTCATTGTTTAGCAATATCAAGGAAAAGGAAAATTAAACACACAAATTTTCCAAATGAGGTTCTCTCATTAAAGTAACGAGTTGTACAGTAATTTCATAACGTAAAGCCTAATATACAAGGGTTAATTGAGTCGACCAGTTTGACTCGTTGACTTTGTTTGACTTTGACTTGACCCGAAATTGATTATTGTCACATCATCCCCCTGTTAGAGGGAATTTCGTCCCGAAATTTACATTCTGACTAGGATTTCAAGAGTTTTGGAAGAGATGCGGGTATTTTTGTTTCATTTGATCTTCGCGTTCCCAGGTGAACTCAGGTCCTCGTTTAGCGTTCCAACGGACCTTCACGATGGGAATACGACTTTGTTTTGTTCGCTTGATCTCTCGATCCATGATTTCGACTGGTTCCTCCACGAAGTAGAGGTTTTCGTTAACTTCGATTTCATTGAGTGGTATTACAAGCGTTTCGTCAGACAGACACTTCTTTAAGTTCGATACGTGAAATGTGGGATGTACGTTATTAAGTTCTTGTAGTAATCGGAGTTTGTACGCCATGGGACCAATCCTGGAAAGGATTTCAAACGGTCTGATGTACCTCGGGTTTTGATTTCCCACGTTTACCGAAACGTATCATTCCTTTCCAAGGGAAACTTTCAGTAGTACCTGATCTTCGACCTGGAATTCCAAGGGTTTGCGTCGTTTATCCGTGTAACTCTTTTGCCGATCTCGGGATGCTTTCATTCTTTCCCGAATTTGAACAATCTTTTATATGGTTTCCCTTATGATTTCAGGACCAGTGAGGGTGCTGTTAGAGACTTGCCCTCTAGCTAGCTGTGTATCCCCCACTTCAGCCCAAAACAGGGGTGATCTGCACTTGCGGCCATAGAGAGCTTCGAATTGGGCGACTTTAATACTAGTGTGATAGCTGTTATTATAGGAGAATTCGATAAGCGGTAAATTGGTATCCCATGCCTTACCAAACTCTATCACATAGGCTCTCAACATGTCTTCCAATGTTTGTATGATTCGCTCGCTCTGCCCGTTGATTTGTGGATGGTAGGCCGTACTCTTGTCAAGTTTAGTCCCCAGAGACTTCTGCAAGGACTGCCAAAATCATGATGTAAATCTACTATCTCTATCCAAGATAATGGATATGGGAACACCATGTAGTCGCACAATCTCTTTGATGTATGTCCGAGTCAACTTCTCCATTTTGTCAGTTTCCTTTATTGACAGGAAGTGCGCTGATTTGGTCAATCGGTCTACGATTACCCAAATGGTATCAAGCCCGCCCGATGTCTTAGGAAGCTTGGTTTTGAAGTCCATGATTATCCGTTCCCACTTACACTTGGGTATATCCGGCTGTTGTAGTAGCCCTGATGGTTTCTGGTATTCAACCTTGACTTTGGCGCAAGTCAGACACTTGCCCACATAGGTAGCAATCTTAGCTTTCATGTTCGGCCACCAGTATAACTTCTTGAGGTCTAGATACATCTTATCTGACCCGGGATGGATGGAGTATCGAGTCTTGTGTGCTTCATTCATGACAACGTCTCGGAATCCACCGAACTTCGGTGTCCAAATCCGGTTCATGAGATAACGTGCTCCATCATCCTTGACTTTTAAGTTTTTATCCATTCCTCTTAATGCCTCACCTGCCATATTTTCTGGTTTCAAAGCTTCTAGTTGAGCTTCCTTGATCTGTGTGGTCAGGTGTGAATGGATTGTCATCGTTAAGGATTTTACTCGGCGACCCGAATATTCCTTTCTGCTTAGGGCATCGGCCACTACATTTGCCTTGCCCGGATGATAACGAATTTCACACTCGTAGTCATTCGGCAACTCTACCCATCTCCTCTATCGCATATTGAGCTCTTTCTAACTGAGGATATGTTGAAGACTTTTGTGATCGGTGAAGATAGTGCATTTTTTTCGTAGAGGTAACGTCTCTAGATCTTTAAAGCGAACACTACTGCTCCCAGTTCAAGGTTGTGCATGGTATAATTAACTTCGTGCGTCTTAAGCTTTCTTGACGCATAAGCGATGACTTTCCCTCTTTACATGAGCACACATATGAGACCTTGATTCAAAGCGTCGCAGTACACAACGAAGTCTTTGGTCCCCTCTGGGAGAGACAAGATCGGTGCGCTGCATAGGGCTTGCTTCAATGTTTGGAAGGCAGCTTCTTGTTTATTTTCCTACTTGAACACTACCCCTTTTTGAGTCAAGGTGGAGAGTGGTTTAGCGATCTTGGAGAAGTTCTGTATGAATCTTCGGTAATAGCCAGCGAGCCCTAGGAATTGTCGGATTTCCGTCGGCGTTGTCGGTGCTGACCAGTTCTCAATTGCCTTGATTTTGGAGGGATCCACATGTATCCCTTTCTCACTTACCACATGACCGAGGAAATCCACTTCTCTAATCCAAAATTCACACTTAGACAATTTGGCATAAAGCTTCTCATCTCTTAGTGTCTCCAACACTTGTCGTAGGTGCAGGCGGTGCTCCTTCTCGCTCCGAGAGTAGACCAAAATGTCGTCGATGAATACGATCACGAATTTGTCTAAGTAGGGTCGGCACACCCGATTCATCAGGTCCATGAACACCGCATGTGTGTTTGTTAATCCGAAGGGCATTACTACTAACTCGTAGTGCCCATAGCGAGTTCTGAATGCAGTCTTGGGGATATCTTCCTCTTGAACTCGTAGTTGATGATAACCCGACTTCAGGTAGATCTTTGAGAAGTAGCTTGCTCCTTGTAGTTGGTCGAAGACGTCGTCGATTCGAGGTAAGGGATATCGGTTCTTGACGGTGAGTTTATTTAGCTCCCGATAATCGATGCACATGCGAAACGATCCGTCTTTCTTCTTTACAAACAGAGCTGGTGCTCCCCAAGGTGAAAGGCTTGGTCTGATGAACCCTTTGCTTAGCAGTTCGTTCAGTTGACCGGACAGTTCTTGCATTTCTGCTGGCGCTAGACGGTATGGAGCTTTGGCAATGGGGGTAGCTCCGGGAACCAAGTCAATTCGGAATTCGACTTGTCGAGCGAGTGGTACACCTGGAAGATCCTCTGGGAACGCATCAGGGAAGTTGCACACCTCTGGGATGTCTTTGATGTTCTTCACTTCTTGTTTCTTGTCTACTACGTGGGCTAAGAAGGCATGGTACTCCTTTTGGAGATACTTTTGAGCTTTGACGCAAGAGATGATTTGTAAATTTGCACTGGGTTTATCACCATAGATGAGAAGGGTTTCGCCAGTTGGCAGGTTAAGGCAAACGATCCTTTCGTAACATAGAATGTCGGCACGATGAGAACTTAACCAATCCATACCAATGATTATGTCGAAACTTTTTATGGTGACCGGCATCAGGTCGATTTTTAATGAATGGTTGTCTAGAGTGAGGGTACACCCTGAGTATATATCACTAGTGCACTCTACTTTCCATTTTCCATTTCTACTACGTATGTATCTTCTAGTGATTGTGGGTTTTGTTCAAGTAATTGTTTATATTGGTGGCTCACAAAACTCCTCTCCGCTCCTCTATCAAATAGTACGCACGCATAAGATTTATTGAGGAGAAACGTACCGGTAACCACTATAGGGTCCTTGACTGCTTCCCCATGTCCTATTTCCAGGACTCTTCCCACTCCACCAGTATTAGGGGCTCATTCTTTGGGGCAGTTTCTCTTGTAGTGTCATGTTTCACCACATCCATAGCAAGTTTGGCTTGCCCCTGCATTGGCAACTTGGTTGATGGGTCGCGCTTGTTCCTTACAGAAACGGGCAGTGTGCCCCTTCCTGTTGCGGTTGTTGCAATGCATTTCCCGACAAGCACCAGTGTGGTGAAAGTTGCACTTGTTACACTTGGGGAGGATTCCAACATATTGCTTTGGTTGTGCTGGAGTGGTAGCAGTAGTGGCAGCACAGACAGCAACATTCTGTTGCTTCTTAGCGGGGTCCGGTGCCGGTTGGCTCTTCTTGTTGTTCCAGAATTTTGTTTTGTTGTTCCCTCCTCTTGACTAATCGTGGGTAGTGGTTATAGTGTTATGACTGGCTCGGTGGTCAATGAGTTGTTGTGCCAGTTCCTTGGCACTGTCAATAGTAGTTGGCCTTGAAGCCAAAACACTACTTTGAACTTGAGGAGACAGTCCCCAAAGGTATCGCTCCACCTTCTTCTCCTCTGGAGTGACCATTGTTGGGCAGAGGAGAGCCAAGTCATGAAATCGGGTGGTGTATGTTTCAAGGTCGGAGCCCGACATCTTGAGGTTCCAGAGTTCTTGTTCCTACTTTTGAACCTCGTCTCTCGGGCAGTACTCCTTCATCATCAAAGCTTTCAAGTCTTCCCTGCTTATGGAGTTAGCCACCGCGAGAGTGAGTGACTTAACTCGACTGTTCCACCAAGTGAGCGCCCTACCAGTGAAAGTGAAGGCTGCATATTTGACTTTGCTTGCCTCAGGGCAAGCACACACTTCGAAGACCACTTCGGTCCTTTCGAACCATTGCATTAGTGTGATGACTCCCCCGGTTCCATTGAAAAAGTAGGGTTTGCCATTTGTGAAGTCTTTATAGGAACATTCTCTCGAACGCCCTTGGCTATCCCCTTGAGTAGAGATGTTAATACCGCTCCCTGTCCTCCTGGCACCGTCAGTGCTGATTTGGGACATAGCAGCTGCCACTGTGGCTGTAACCGCAGCCTGGAACATAACGGGATCATACTGGTGAGGCGGCGGGGGTGAATTTGTTTGCGTTCTCTCAGTGCGTCTAGCAGATCTACGAGGTGGCATTTTTCTGTCATAGAATTTTCAAAGATGAAAGGGACATAAGTCATTTAGTAATTGGATATAAGTCGAGTGTCGTGAAATTAGTTCATTGGTTTCCAAGTATAGTATTTCTCGACTTCTATATGTTTGTATTAGAAAGTAATTCATAGAAAAAGTTTATGCAATTAAACTTATGAATTAAATAGCGGTGACTCAACGGAGTCATGTGTTCGGTTCCCTGTCTGACCCACTCCTAAGATTCGCTCGACGTGCCCCAATTATGGGTAATTAAAATTTTAATAAGCTGTTGATACTAATGAGTCTGCCCTAAGTCCACAACCAAACAAGGAACATGTCCTAAGGTGGACTCACCATTTCTAGGTCGATTACTTCTTTAATTACACATAACACTGAGGTACACTTAAAAATCTTAGAGTTATCAGTTGTAAATTGTTTGTAATACTACATAGTAAAATCTCATGTCAACATCAAATGAAGTAAAATTCATGCCAAATTCATTGATAAACTTTTAGTACATATTGTTTTGAGGAAAATTTGATCTCATAGGGGTCCACATTACATCAAAGTAAAAGAAAATTTTGGCAGCACAAAAGCCCTTTGACTAGTGTAATCACTTAATCGCGGGGTCAATCTATTCGCAAGAAAGAGTAGTACCAACGCATACTCGAAATCCTAGTTTTATAACAAAACATGACCAACGCAAACACTACTCGCGGCGGGTGGCATCTGGTCCCTGGTGGTCCAAAGAGGAGGTCGAGGCTCCCTGAAGCTCCGCAATCCGGCGCTCGGCCGCGATAACTCTCTCCTCGAGAGTTGTGTGCCTCTCCTGGTACTACCTTACCTCCGCTCGAGTAGTGGTAAGGTCCTCGATAAGTTGGTCCACTGGATAGAAGTCCCTCTCCAAATCCCTGGTGCGTACATCGGTGGTTGTCGTTACAGCGTTGAGATTCCGAACTTGATCTGCCATTTCCCTACTCTGGTTCCCCAAATTCGTGATATGCTGGACCATGACGGGGAGGGCTCTGTCAGCCGGTCCCCCATGGCTGAGGTTGTCGTAACCACGTTGGTCGCCATATGGTGACCGTTGGCGTTGTTGTTGGCTCCACCTCTCGATCATTGTTGCCCAACGGGGCTCAGGCCCGTTGCGGCCGAAGCGGTTCGCAGGCACCCTGGTGATGTAAGGAGGGTTGAAGACTTCCTCCTCTAGTTCCTCTTCTTCTTCTTCCTCTTCCGATTCTTCTTTTTTATCCTCCATTTCCTCTTCCTCCTCGGGTTCTTCTTCTTCATCAATCTCCTCTGGGTCCTCCTCAGGATCCTCCTTAATCAGTTCTTCGGGCTCTTCTTTAATCCAACCGACATTTCCTTGATTGGGAAAGTATGGGTCTCTTGGTAGATGAAATACTGCCATGTCGTCTATACGAGAATAGAGGTGTAAGAAGCGTGTAACGGATAATAATGATGTTGCGCTATAGCAACATAAAAGACTCTATAGTATTTTAAGTGTATAGATTTGATTCTTAGAGTGTTCAGTATAGGGTGTCGTTAGGTGGTTAGATTTGTTGCCCACTATGACTATCCCCTAGTATGTGTAAGTCACTTCTCGGGCATATATAGTTGATCAGGCTATATCCCTCCCAGAATTTATTCACATATACTAAGGCATACTCATAATGTACAACTCCTCTTCTTTTACTCTAGGTTCACCTAGTTACGACGCTATGCGTGTATGTAATGCATGTAAGTATACTTCAATCAAGAAAACTATTTATTTTCTAAAAGTATAACCAATTGAAAAAAAAATGTTTCAAATCAGAGACTTTTAGTCCCATATGTGTTTATAGTTTGTATATCTTATGCGGTTTGATATACTTAATTCACTATAAACCGTGCTCTGATACCAATCTGTCACACCCCCAAACCAAGGATGATGGAAACGTACGGGGGTGGAGGACTTCATGTATAGCATCATAACAACAATTGCAATAGTGATTTAAGCAAACACAACCAACATATATATAATTGAAAGATTTACATCATTGTATGAATTACATGTTTCCAAATCAATTACAATATGTTGACAAAATGTGAAATGTTTGACGCCTTAACATCCCATCCTCAAAAGCACTTGGTTACCTATTTAGTGATTTCCTGAGAATACAAGTTGTTTGAAAAAGTGTCAACACAAAGGTTGGTGAGTTCATAAGTTTTTGTTTTGAACTGATAAAAGCCTCGTTCCTTGTAAAAGTATTGTTTGATCCAGAAAAATCCAATATTTTCCTTAAAATGTGAAATGTAGTCTTACATCCAAAGATCGAAATGTATAAGTAACTTTCCTTACATATAGTAAATGATGTAAGTTTAAATCGACATAAACTCGGTTGATTTAAAGTACATCCCCATAAATCCTATGTTTATTAATACTTAATGTGAGTTATTATAACCATGCTATGACCTAGATGGCCAGAAACGACGTTCTTCAGGCGTCGAAATGTTATGACATTTGTCACCCCAGACTTGCCGGTCTAACTGTTGCATGCAACTAAGGTGTGGGTTTGTCAAACCCAATATAGATCTATATACAACTATCACACTCTCCCTCCAAGAGACTCAGTTACAATGCAGGACTTATTGGTAAAGTGAAGCGAATGTCTCACAAAAGTCATTAACGAATTTACGTATAATGTAATGAAAATCCCGTTTGTATAAATGTACCCTTTTTGTAATGAGTGGGTTATGTAATGTATCATAAACCATACCTATTATAGTTTGTCAAAACATGGGTAGTTATAATAATGTACATAAACTATACTTAACATAGTTTATCCAAATGTTTGTATGTAATGGATGTACTTTGATTATAACAATTTGTTATTTTCTATGCTTTATATAGTAAAGATCCATTTGTTAATTGATGTATGTCTATATACTAAGACAAAATGTCATATGTTGTAATAACAATTAATCACATAAATGTATACACCTTGCTTAACATGTTACAAGGTGAAATGAAATTGATAGAATTTTTCTGTTGTTAACATTTTCTATTACTGTTCTTAGAAAATTTGTAGAAAAATCATCAAAAGTCCAAATCAGACTCTGCAAATTCTGAGAGTTTGGAAAATGAGTCTAGTTTGTTCATAAATTTTCTCATGATTTATAGTGACCTCCAACTTAGGTGAAAAAGTCCATGTACATAGACTGGTCTGGATTGGCCCTTGAAATGATAGGAAGTTTTGTAAAAATCACCATAAATTGTAGAAACATCGTATGGTGATGTGCAAGTATCCATTTTAAAGCTAAGAACTTGATCCACTTGAACCTAACACAGTTTTGAAATATAAAATGTTTAGGGTAACCAAAACAGTCCGTGAATGGAGTTAAACTTTTTTGATGAAAGCAGTTGGATAACTTTAGTTATGTTCTTGGTGTTTTAACTCGTATTCCCCCCCCCCCCCCCCACACACACACACCTTAAAAATTTATGGAAACATGATAATGTAGGGGTATGAACTCACCTTAAATGGTTTCAGTAGATGAGTGTTGGAGATGAGAAGTGTTCAACTCAAGAACACTTGAAGATGCCTAGAAGATTTTCGAGAATCTAACACCAAAGTGATGGAATTTGTGTAAGCAATCTATGATTAGAGTACAATCAAGTGTAATTATCACAAGGAGGATGATACTTACCAAGAGTGTAAGAAAGATTGATGATCAACCTTGGAATCCCGAAATTGAGGGAGAAAGTTTGAGAGAAAAGTTGAGTTTGATCTTTGGTGAAATGAGAGCAAGTGAGTGAGAATGAGGAGAGAGGATGAGTTGTTCCAGATCTTAGGACGTGGGAGAGGCTGAAAATTGAGTGGGAAAGGACTATGAAGTTACTAGCGATGGTGGGGAGGACAATGGTTGGTCATGGAGTGGGTATGGGGGTGGTAGCTTGTGTCAAACCTTATGCAAGAGTCAACACTCCACCACAAAATCTTATTTAATGGATTTTATTCTTAAATAAGGATTTCCTTAAAAATATGCTGAATTTATGAATATTTGGGACCTTATATGACAAAATATAAGTTTGGGTGAAAATCCCCCGTTAAAATAATTAAAAACGGGCTTAAAACGGAGTCGGGGTCGAAAACCGGGTAGAAAATAGGAGAATCTGAAGTCTAGCGAGGGTTGAGTCATTAGCAGCCTAAATCCGGAGTGGCATTGGTCGCATGACTGCGGTCCGAGGAGAAGAGAGGTTGCGGTCCAAGCTGCTACCGCAGGCGGCTTCGTTCGAAGGAAGACCGAAGGCGAGGTGGCTGCGGGCTTGATGGTTGCGGCTCCGGGCTTCGGCTTGCTGGCTGCGGCTACCGAAGGGCCTCAGTTCAGGCTGCTTCCAGTCCAAGAGGGTTCGGCCCTAAGAGGCTTCGGCCCTATAAAGGGGGTTTCGGGTCTTTTAGGGTATTTTACCCGTTCTAACCTCGTTTTAAGCGATTTTTGACCCGGTTATGGGTCGGGATGGCCCAAATGATTAGAATAAATCAAAAGGGGTTTTGAGAGAGATTCCACATTCTTGGAGAGATTTGGGAGAGATTTGACTTACTTGGAGAGATTTCACATTCTTGGAGAGATTTGACAATAGAGTGAAAGAGATTAAGAGAGGCTTCCTTTGTTACCTATTTGAGTGTTTGGCTTTGCAACGCAAGGTCCGCAAGCCCCGTTAAGCCATGTTTAAGAATCTTACACACTCCAGATGAGTATGCAACATTGTTTTATCGGTTTGGTTCATTTTTTAGCACTATCAAGGCTAAGGAAAATTAAACCCACGAATTTTCCAAATGAGGTTCTCTCATTAAAATAGCGAGTTGTACAGTAATTACCTAACGTAAACCCTAATATACAATTGTTAATTGGGTCGATCGGTTTGAATCGTTGACTTTGTTTGACTTTGACTTGACCCGAAATTGACTATTGTCACATCATCGCCCCGTTAGAGGGAATTTCGTCCCGAAATTTACATTCTGACTGGGATCCAAATGAAAGTTGTAAATCTGAGATAGAAGGAGAATTAGCCGACGGGATCCAAATGAAAGTTGTAGTACTTGTAAATACCAACGCATAGATATAAAGAATGTAGAAAACGGAGCTCATACGCGGAATATACGGACAAAACTTAGGGGCTACTTTACTTTAAAACTCCTATAAATAAAGGATGAAGCCTTCATAATTTCCTTCACACCATAAGTCTTTCTTTCTCTCTCTAACTTCTCTCTAGCCTCCCTAAAGCCCTCCCAACTCTAGGGAGCCTCCCTAGCACAAGAAGGAAGCTCTGGAGCGCCCGACGGCTCCGAGAAGAAAAGCTTTTGGCTCGGAAACGTTGCTCTAGCGAAGGCCGGTTTTTAATAAAAACCCGTTGTAAGTGAGTTATGCCTATACTATATTTAATATAGCTTTTATTTAAATATAGTAATGTTATTAGGACCTTATAATAATTATTTAGGGCTATTATTATGAGTTATGTAAGTGTCGTTATAATATTTTTTTAACCACTCGCGGTACGGGGGATCCGGTTTGGAGGGCCACTTGGGTTGCTGGATTTAGAAGTGCTTATATGCCAAAATGATCCCGCCCACCGGTGTTCCATGTCTGGCCTTGTTTGTATATAGTGGGTGAAAAGTATTGTGTCGCGCTTATATAATAGTAATAATAGCCAGACTATTAATTAGTCGCGGTTAACGTTAGACTAAACCCTAGTGAGGTTGATACTAGGTTTTGTCGAAGGAAAACTTGTTTTGAGATAACGAAGTGTTGTTCGAGTACTAAGTCACCACCTTTCAGGTGAGTGCATAGTCCCTTTCATTTTACACATAGCTATGAAGTATTTTATTTAAATTATGTGATGTGTGTGCATATTGCCTGAATACTTGTTGTCTATATTTGATGAAAGATTTTTATACATGTTTTAAATGTTTTAAACTGTATACGTGTTTTATATCTACAAAATGTGTTGGGTAAAACATAGGTAGATGAATGATGAGGGATGAAAGTTGATATAGAGGAACATTAGTAGTATGGACCTAGTCCCCTATAGGTGAACATTGGCAGCAATGGACCTAGTACTCTATAGATGAGCACTGGCAGTTGTGCCACAACCTGTAGATGTTTCAGATCTACGGTAAACATCCTAGCAGCTGCGCTCTAAGGACAATGTCAACAGATGCGCCTAATAGAGAGCCTCATGACCATGAAAGTAGCGTTTAAAGGTCAATACCGACAGAATCCCCCATAGAAAATGTCACGATTCTAGCAGCTGTGCCTAAGTGATAATATTAGTAGCTGTGCTTGACAACTGTATCATTGAGAATGATGGATTTCATGCCGATTCCTCAGGATAATCCTTAGGAATGAATAAACGAGGAATAGATGAATCTTAGGGTAGAACCCTAAAGTTAAAGAATATAATGGGGATGGGTAATTGGGTTGATTATTTGACGTTTAAACATAATAATTATATTATTGTGGGTTGAAAACCCTATGTACTCACCAGGTTTCCCAACCTGACCCACTCCAACTTATTTGTATCACAGGTGTCGTTACGAAGCTACTTTGCACTGAGAGATTTAAAAGAGATGTAGATCACTAGTGTAAATGAATGTAAGTTCTGTTTATGCTTATGTTTCTGTATTGACGATGACATCCCAAGGTTTTAAAATGAATAAAAATACATTTCTTCGGAAATGCTTTGATAACGTATTTATCATGTTATTTTGGGAACAAATTCCGCAACATTTTTATTAAAGGGGATACTCTGATCTTTATAAAGCATAAACAAAATCGGTCTTTTCTGGCCGTGAAAATGGGGATGTCACAGTTGGTATCAGAGCATTAGTTTAAGCGAACTAGGAATAAGGATTTATTTCTAGACTTAAACTTAGAATGCTAAGCGATGATTGTGAGGAGTGTGTCTAATATATTTTTGGAAGTACACCTGAATAGACACAAACACTATCTTAATTATGGAAGATGCCTAAAATGCTTTAATGTGCTAATTGATTTGTGATGCTTTATGCTATCGTTTGATCAGATCTGTGGTCTGTTGCCGACCAGAACTGGAAATTTTATGTGCTTAGGTTTCTAAACGTTTAATTACGATATTAGAACTGGCATGTAAATTTTTGAAGTAATAAGGAGGAATAAGCATCTAAATCTTCTTCTATCTATATTCTCTTCTCGATACACCGAATGCCTGCTTTGGTGTGCAGAACATCATGGTGAAGACTCATAGTGAATTGAGTAAATAGAGGAAATGAGAAGGCTTACGATAGTGAATGATACCTATCGGAAGCTATCGTAAGAGTGATATCTTGACTTTAGAATACGTCTAATAAATAATATGTCTAGTACGGGAGAAGTACATGTTCGATTAACAGAAAGAAAGATTTTTGGTATAATCCATGAAGTTATCCCATCGTCTAACATTTTCATCACCAACCGAGTTGAAGCAAAATTAATGATTGAAGATATGCATAGAAGAAGTCCTAGTAGAGTCTAGGGAAAATTATATGATTGTTTGGACTCATTTGTATGTGTTAAAATTGTTTATTTGATAATGAATTGGAGAACTGCGAGGCAATACTTGGGACGAGTATGAGTAGGTGTGAAAGGTAGTAGAGGCTTATACTACCGGAAGCATAGGACTCACACTTGGATCAGGGAAAGTCACAAGGTTACCAAGAAGCTAGTAATTGATTCTATTTTATTCAAGCATGTCGTTACCATAGTTTCGGTAATGACTAAGAAGATGATTGTTATTCTGACCCTAGTGGTCATATCAAATTAAGTCTGACTACGATGAGTATGTTACGTGGTTCAGAGAGCCAATTTCGATGTAGCATTTGACATAAGCCAAAAGATTGAAATAAAAGATAATCAAAGCGATCAGTAGAAGTATCGCGATAGTTGTTAAAGAAGTTGTTGCTAGAAATGCTACTTTAAGATGTGATTATATCACATTATAACATGAAGGAAGGTATAGTCTGTTCTGGAATTTGACTCTAAGAGACCTGAGTCTAAGCTTTGCAACCTACGATGATAGGTTATTAAAATATGACACATTGGCCCATTGTATAAATAAAAGAACTTATCTTAAGTTTGTTAAGAAGAAGAAGCAGTCTCCAGTAAGGATCGAGATTGTGATTTGAAGGTCATAATTTGAAGTCTAACGTGAGATAGGGAGTAGATGCAAGATCAAGCACTACCTGCAGTCAAGGAGTCCAAGATACTCATTCGAAGCAACATAGAAGTTACGATTATTACCTAGTATGAAGAGATAACTTATGGAGTCATTACACAAGCCCTGCTTTGTTGATGATTCCGGGACGTAATCATCCTAAGGGGGAGATAATTGAAACGCCCGTCGATCCGGGCTAGTCAATTTAGAGACAATGAGCATCAAAATGAGTTTTTAAATGGAAAACTATTTAGAAGGAATAATCTTAACCAAGTGGTAGCATATGTTACAAGGGTTCCGTACATATAAAGAGCGCCGAAATCCGAGTTATAACGAAGAAGTTATAGCCCGTCGAAGTTTTACGTCAAAACTGGCACGACACGATGCAACGTAAATAATGAATTTACGGTAGAAGAATTTTTGGCCTTAGTGATATAAATAAAAGTTGTAGTATACGTTAAACCGAGAGCGTGCATAAAAAGAACGCCCAAATATGACTTCGTATGAGGAAGTTATAATTTTTCTAAGATTTGAAATAGCAGTGCACAACCCAAAATTCGAATTTTAGATCGGGCGGTTTTTGGCCAACGCGACCCAAATGAGAATTGAAGATCTCATTAATATGAACTCAACAACAAAAAGACAGACGAAAACGGAGTCCGTATGTAAAATTCATGAATTTTAAACGGACATTTAACAGTGTAATCACCTCTTACTGTTAGATCTAAGATCGGTCGAGAATTAGCTGACGGAGTAAAAAGGAATTTGTATATTTTATTTTTACCTACGCATGGATATAAATAATGTCAAAAATAGAGCTCGTATGCGAAAGTTATGGACGAAGCTTAGTCTCTACTTTTCGAGCGCGGCGAATTCGATACAGTTTTGTAAATCTGGGATAGAATGAGAATTAGCCAACGAGATCAAAATGAAAGTTGTAGTACTCGTAAATACCAACGTGTGGATATAAATAACGTCGAAAATGGAGCTCGTATGCAAAAGATATGGACAAAGCTTAGTCGCTACTCTTCGTGCGCGATAAATACGATACAGTTTTTGTAATTATGATACGTGTTATGTGTGCATATTGCCTGAATACTTGTTGTCTATATTTGATAAAAGATTTTTATACATGTTTTAAATGTTTTAAACTGTATACGTATTTTAGATCTACAAAATGTGTTGGGTAAAACATGGGTAGATGAATGATGAGGGATGAAAGCTGATATAGAGGAACATTAGTAGTATGGACCTAGTGCCCTATAGGTGAACATTGGCAGCAATGGACCTGGTACTCTATAAATGAGCACTAGCAGTTGCGCCATAACCTGTAGATGTTTCAGATCTATGGTAAACGTCCTAGCAGCTGCGCTCTAAGGACAATGTCGGCAGATGCGCCTAATAGAGAGCCTCATGACCATGACAGTAGCGTTTAAAGGTCAATACCGGCAAAAGCCCCCATAGAAAATGTCACAATTCTGGCAGCTGCACCTAAGTGATAATATTAGTATTTGTGCTTGACAACTGTATCATAGAGAACGATGGATTTCATGTTGATTCCTCAGAATAATCCTTAGGAATGAATAAACAAGGAATAGATGATTCTTAGGGTAGAACCCTAAGGTTAAAGAATATAATGGGGATTGGTAATTGGGTTGATTATGTGATGTTTAAACATAATAATTATATTATTGTGGGTTGAAACCCCTATGTACTCACCAGGTTTCCCAACCTAACCCACTCCAGCTTATTTGTATCACAGGTGTCGTTATGAAGCTACTTTGCACTGAGAGATTTAAAAGAGATGTAGATCACTAGTGTAAACGAATGTAAGTTCTGTTTATGCTTATGTTTCTGTATTGACGATGACATCCCAAGGTTTTAAAATGAATAAAAATACATTTCTTCGGAAATGCTTTGATAACGTGTTTATCATGTTTTTCTGGGAACAAATTCTGCAACATTTTTATTAAAGGAGATACTCTGATTTTTATAAAGCATAAACAAAATCGGTCTTTTTTGGCCGTGAAAATGGGGATGTCACACGAAAGCTCACTCAAACGTAAGTTGGCTTTGGCACCGAAGACTCTCCTATCTCAATTTTAACGACATCAACAAGCTAGTGCTTAGGGATCATGTTCTAGGTCTTCCTGTTCTGAAGTTTGATAAAGAACACTTGTGTGTTGCATGTGAAATGGGATAGCAAAGTCGATAGCTTCATCCTTCTCGAGTCAATACAAAAGTTATTGAACCACTAGAATTACTTCACATTGATCTATGTGGTCCATCTTCAATCGAGAGCATTGGTGGTAACAAGTATATACTTGTAATAGTGGATGACTTCTCTCGGTTTACCTGTGTGTTCTTTTTGAGGAAGAAATCAGAGGCCGCTCCCAAGCTTAAACTCTTTACCAAACAGGTAGAAGTTCAACTACGAAAGGTAGTTCGAAACATAAGAAGCGACAACGAGTTGGAGTTCAAGAACAAATACTTTGAAGATTTTCTTGCAGAGAAGGGGACAACTCACAAATTCTCGGCTATATATACTCCACAACAGAATGGAATTGTCGAAAGGTGAAACCAATCTTTGTGTGAAGCAGCCCGAACCATGCATAGCTTCGCTTCTCTACCTGTATATTTATGGGCTGATGCCATTGCTGCTGCTTGCTACACACAAAACATATCTTATCTCAACAAACATTTCTCCATCACTCCTTATGAGATCTTGAATAACCGCAAGCCTAATGTAAAGTTTTTCCATGTGTTTGGTTCAAGATTCTTTATTTTCAATTCAAAGGAGCATCGAAACAAGTTTGATGTCAAAGGAGACGAAGGAATCTTTCTGGGTTATTCCTTAAACTCCAAAGCATATAGGGTTCTGAACAAGCGTTCAAAGAAAATTGAATAGATCTATTATGTCACCTTCGATGATATCTACGTCAAGAAACTGAAGACAACCGAAGGTTCTGTGGAGGAAATATTTCCAAAATCTGGTCAAGCTACTGTACCGATTTCAAACCACTTTAAGCAATACATGTTGCTATTTGATGAACTAGAAAAGGCTATTCACTCTGAATCCAAAGCTGCAAACAACAAGGTAGACAACTTAAAGAAGATAATTGATGATGCTGCAAAGAAAATGGCAGATGAACAACCGATAACAACCGAACAGCCTGACATAAGCGAACCTCCAAAAGATAGTTCTTATATTCAGGGGAGGGTTCGTCTTTTCCAAATAACCAAGATTCACCATTCCAGGGGGAGAGCCCATCATCATCAATACCAACCGAAAGTCAAGTCCAGAGGGAGAATTATGAGTCTGAAGCTGAGGAAGTATCATTATTCGAGGGGGAGAATGCAGATACAAACATTGATGAAACTCAGTCAGAATTCGAAGAAGATGTAAATGCTACACTGGATCCCTCATATGATCCTAATTACCCTCCTCTCACCAAATAGACCAAAGATCATCCACAAACACTAATTATTGGTGAATCAATAGAAAAGTACCCACACGATCACAACTAAAAACGAAACAAACTGCACTATTCTCCAAAGTGGAATTTTGCATGTTTAATTCGTTCGTCTCCAAGGTTGAACCGAAGACAATCAACACTGCACTCGATCATTCTGATTGGGTGTAGGCGATACAGGACGAACTCAATGAGTTTGAGCGAAATAAAGTGTGGAGACTAATTCCAACACCAAAGGATGCTTCTGTGGTTGGTTTAAAGTGGGTTTTTAGGAAAAAAAAAATGGATAAGGAAGGAAATGTGATTCGCAACAAGGCAAGAAGAAGGCATAGATTACGAAGAGACCTTCGCTCCAATAGCAAGGCTAGAATCGGTTCGTATTTTTATCGCCTATGTTGCATACAAGAACATTGAAGTATTCCAAATGGATGTGAAGTGTTCCTTCTTAAATGGAGAACTGGAAGAGACAGTGTATGTAGAGCAACCACCGGGTTTCGTGAACGAGAAGTATCCAGATCACTGCTACATTTTAGACAAGGCAGTCTATGGTCTCAAGCAAGCACCAAGGGCATGGTATGAAACGCTAACTAGATTTCTCAAAATGTCAAAGTTTAAACAGGGTTCGGTTGTCCCAACCTTCTTTCGTAAAAAAGAGGGTGACCACCTTATGATCGTTCAAATTTACGTTGATGATATCATCTTCGGTTCCACCAATCCTGGCTTAACAGCTGAATTTAGGAAGTTGATGGAGACTAAATTTGAAATGAGCTCAATGGGTCCTATTAACTTTTTCCTTGGCTTGAATATTAGACAGGGACCCGAAGGCATTTTCATTAATCAAGAGGCTTAAACGGAGACCTTGTTTGCCAAGTGTGGAATGATGGGAGATTCGAAAGTAAAGGTTCCTATGGCGTTTGGCACGAAGTTAACACCTTCTCTGGACAAACCGGCTACTGACATGACCCTCTATCGTCAGATGATAGGGTCTTTAATGTATCTAACAACAAGTCGACCAGATATAATGTTCTCTGTTTGTTATTATGCCAGGTTTCAAGCTAATCCACGCAAACCTCACCTGCTAGCTGTGAAGAATATCTTTCGATACCTGAGGCAAACCTCTTCTCTCGGTCTATGGTACCCAGCCAAATCGGGGTTCTTTGTCCAAGCATTCTCAGATGCTGATCTAGGAGGATGTGGACTAGACCGAAAGAGTACCATTGAGGATGCCAATTTCTAGATGGCAAACTTGTTAGCTGGCAGTCAAAGAAATAAACTTGTGTGTCTCACTCCACTGCCAAAGCAGAATACATAGCCGCAACATCGTGCACATCTTAGGTCATTTGAATACAAAGTCAACTTCGAGACTATGGCCTGAACATGAAGAAAATCCCACTATACTGTGACTCAGAGAGTGCAATTAGGATCTGTCATAACCCAGTGCAACACTCAAAGACGAAACACATAGCACCGAGGTATCACTTTATCAAGGATCATGTGGAAGATGGTAATGTAGAAATTGATTTCGTAAGAACCACTGATCAATTGGTTGACATCTTTACTAAGGCCTTGCCTGAAGCAAGTTCTAATAAAATCCTACAAGGCTTAGGAATGATGGAAGCTGAATCTGTACCGAAATCAATTTCGCCTCAATAAAAGTTGGAAGCGAAATAGAGCGAACGCTCGGTCCATTTCGGGTTTGGTTTTCCCGGGAACCGAAATGAACCGAACACTCGGTCTATTTTGGGTTCGGTCCTACCGGGCTCGGTTCGCCTCTTATCTCCAAGTGATGGTTTCGGTTGTATAGTATGTACATTTTTTCTTGTAATTTATTTTATGTTTTTCCTTTTATTTTTATAAAATCCAAAAATATTTTTCTTTCTGGTTTAATTCTTTTCCAGAAAATCTTATAAAATCCAAAAATATTTTTCATTTCTATTTTTATTTCTTTTCAGAAAATTCAAATCATAATTCAAAAATATTTTCTTTCATTTTATTTCAATTTATTTCAATCTTAATCTAATTTGTGCATAAGGACTATTCTCAATGATGGAGTTGGCGCAGGTATAATTCTTTATCTATGTATAAGCTAAGTATCCCTAGAAGCATGCTGTTGTATGTTGACCCAAGCCTCCAAAGATTCTGAGTGAAGCCTTCATGACTTGATATATACAAATCATGTCTTCCCAATTAGGCTGTCAAATTCACTCTAATCATGAGCTACCTTACTCTTCTCCAATTGAGTTAAGAGTTTTTTCTGCGTGGTCCATCTTTTATAGCAGAGGTAAATTTGCTTCTTTAACGACCTGAAACTTATTCTCCATCATAATTCGTTTCACGAATGTAACCCTTGAGACTCTCAGCACTACCACAGAGGTTTACGGTTACACAACTTATGTGTTAATGATCTTAGTTTCGTGCCACTACGTGCTAAGTGAAACCCAAAATTCAATACCTATAATGCATTGATGGTGAACAATTAAATGTTCTAGCTTTCACCTTTGAACTAACGAAACCACTTTTGTGGAAGTACCTTGAAATCTCCTTTTATTTTGAGAGATCCTTATGAAAATGTCTATCACCACGAATTTTCTTCCCATAGGATCCAAATTTTTTTTCTTTGAGATTTCTACTTAACTTATGTCAAAAAGTCACTGAATATGTTCCAAACCTACTTGTTTAACAGGCCACATCGGTCTCACAAGTACTTCGTTCTATTTCGGTCTTATGTCAAGTATCGAAACCTGAGTTGAAGCGAAAGCCACCCTTCATAGCCTTATATATAAAAGATGCCTTTCAATGCTTCTTAACAACTACTTGAACATAATTCAACGGGAATCCAAACAAGCACTTTGAAGTCTCTCTTGATTTGAAGGAAGAGATTTGTGCCTGGGATCCACTGCTTTATGTCTTAAATGACATCACAAAATCCCACAAATAGTTTGATTTATTTCTTTTTCTTTTACACTATCTTGCACGAAAATCTAGGATTTTCCAAAAGTCTAGTTCGGTTATTCACAAGCTATTCATAAATATATAGCTTCGGTTACTAACGGTGTAATGCAGTTATTTACAAATGAAGGGATGAGTCAATGTATGCTTGTATGTCCCCTGAAAGCAAGATTATTTAGGAGTACAAGAAGCTCCTTTCATCCAAGGGAATTCAATCCGGAAATGATGAGGTCTACTGAAGAAGCAGACAAACCTGCTAAGAGGGGAAAAAAGCAAGAAGCGAAAAAGGGTGATAAAGGAGTTAAAGTATCGAAGGTGCAGACTCCAAAGAAGCGAAAGTCTAAGAAGGCAGCACCTTCCCAACCCAAGCAGAAGAAAGCCAAGAAAGCAGTTAGGAAGCTCATTCTTTCTTCATCAAGCGACTCAAACTCAGAGTACTTGCCTACTGGTCATACACCCATCATTTAACCCTACGAAAGCGAATCATAGAGCGAAAGCTCAAATGACGAAGGTTCGGTTCGTGGTGACACGCCACCTCGTTCGCCTACACCAGAGGTAACAGTTCTCTCCCAAGCACCTTCTCCTCCACCTATTTCCATTCCCATTTCCATTCCTCTCATTTCCCCTATCATCACATCTCAACCTACTTCCACCATTCCCATTCCTACTCCTATATTCTCTAAAGCTATAACCACAACCACTACTGGAGTTCAGACCAACTTATTTGATACGGGGGTTCGTACTTCAGCACCTGAAACCCCTATTACAACCAAACCTCCATCCCCTACCCAATCGACAGAAACCAATACCATTCTTGGTAGTGAGGGTGTTGATTTTAATACCTTCTACTACAGTCTATACAGGGTGCAGAGCGATGATGATGATGATGATGATGATGATGATGATGCTCCTGTAACCAATAGGCACCTCAAGGATTTGCACGAGAAACTTGACAAGCTAGTGGCATCTTCCTCCTCTTCCCAAGACTCATTTTCAGAAGTTGCAGTGAAAGCTATGATAGCCACATTTGTAAAAGAGCATGAGGCTTCAATTTCTAAGGCAACATATGCTATATAGATGCCTCCACCAAGTCCTGCAAAGAAGTGACCAAAAAAGTAACTAATTCTTGATGTTAACATTTTTCTGGAGTCATTACAGGGTGCAGCGGAGTTGAATGCAAAAAAGGTGAACACCACTGTGGAAAATCTTGATGTGTCTCTTGAGACCGAAAAGCAACATTTTGCCACAATGCGTCAGAATATCCAAACAGATAACGCTGAATTGCGAACCTCTATCAATGAGCATCTCAAGAAGCTCCAAGAAGATCTAGCCATGGAAAGCAGGATCATGGATGAAGTGGCTCTCAAAACAACTCAACTAAAGACCAAGTCACTGCAACTTTCTCAGGCGAACAAGGAGGTTGACAACCTTCGCTCTGAGAGGACCTTCGTCAAGAGTTGTGTCTTAGATGTTCATGTCATTCTCTCTAATGTTATGGAAGCTCACGACTCAGGTCTCACTCTTTCTGTCAGACGTCATCTTGTAGAAAAGCTTGCCCCGACACTTGAAATCTTAAGTCACATAGCGAGTGTTTCGGAGACTGTTGTCCCTCCGAAACAAGGGGAGAAGGAATTACAAGCACTACTCAGCCTCTTCCTACAAGCAAAATTGTTCTACCGAAATTCACCACTGAACGACCGAAGGGTAATGAAGCTTCGGGTTCTAGTGTGAAGGACAAGGGAAAAGGTGTTCTAGAAGATAGTGACAAAGAAGAAGAGACCATTGCTGAGGCTATGAAGAGAAAGCAAAGGGACAGGGAACATGATCTCAATGCTAAGGCTGCTAGGGAAGCCTAAGAGAAGGAGAGAAAAATGAAATAAGCTCACGATCTTTTGGAAAGCAGGAAAAAGCTTTTTCCTCTTTGGTCGGTAGAAAATCTGATTAAGGAAGCTATCGAATGTCCAAGCACACATTGGCTTGAGCCGATAGTGTCACCAGACTGTGAGAACTCTAGGGATTCTCAGTTTTACATGCCTATAACCCGAAAGGCATTTGTCTTTTACTGTTTTCTTCCTATTGCTGAAGTTCCCCATCTTGACCCAAAAGTAGATAGGGATCTGATTGACTACTATCTTGAGTTTGCTCAGCCTCAGTATCTTACCTGGAGCGCTCAAAAGATAACAACTGTCAGGGTACTAAAACCGACTGCAATAGGGAAATTCCTCAATGTCCAATTCAAGGTGACTAGAGGTTCAGCTACCTCTGAGCATACCATTTCTCTGGTTGATCTACCAAATCTCAATCCCCTTCTATACAACTTTTTGATCTCCAATCCAGTTGAATATGAACCGATCATCGATCACATCAAGATGATGTTGGTGTGCTACATTCTAGAAGTGGCAAAGATGGATCAAGAAATTGTTTTGGTCCTTAGAAAGAAGCCAACGGTGGTACCCATTGGTTCATCCAGCGACATCAACAGAATGAAGATGGGGAAGATTGACCCGAAGCTCAACTTTGTGATGCTCACCAGAAGCCAAGGTTAAAAGTGCTTGTTCGCTCTAATTGACAAACATCTTTACACTACAACTTGCTTGGAACACGTTTTGAATATCATACATAAATGCAAGCAGAATAATGAAGGTGGCAAGAAGTATTTCACTGACATGATTAGATGGTATATCGAATTTCGTCAAGTCCTGCATGCTATCATTCCGAAGCTATTCAAAGTGGTGAAGCATATTGCATCGAATCAACATAAGTGAAGTCTCGCCCCAATTGACGCAAAGGGGGAAATTGTTGGGACCCGAAGTGTTGCGTCTTTGGCTCGCTCCTTAGCCCAGTTTTGTTACCGGTTTGGGCCTATCCAACCGTGTTTATTTTTATTAGGGTTTTGTATTTAAGGTGCATGCATGCATCCTTTATCATTATCGCTTTCATTTATTATTGTCATAATTGTACTAAAAACCCTAGCTCGCCTCTACAGTTGTCACACCCCAAAACCAAGAACGGCGGAAACGTTCTGGGGCGGAGGACGTCATGTACAGTATCACAACAATTTAAAGTAGTAAACAAGCAACAACATCATCCATTTCATTAATAATAGAATTATTATACAAGTATGTTCTATCAAATTTTGATAAACACTAAAGCATAAATCAAAATGAAAGATGAGTCTTCAACGAGCTCCATCTTCCCTAATCCTTGCATCGGTACCTGTCTATGATGACCTGAGGATACAAGTAATTTTGAAAGCGAGTCTCAGCTTTGAAGCTGGTGAGATCATAAGTATTTTAGTGTCTTAATTTGTATGTAAAAATTTGTATATGAACTGTAAATATTGAAAATGTTTGTAAAACAACTGTAAACGTTTGAAAAACCCTAGAAATCCCTATGACTCCTACTATTATAACAGGGAGTCTTCTACCAAGACTTAACTGATCTCTATGTAGCCTTCTACCAAGGCATCTAGTGTCTGTGAGTGTCTCTTGTAAGAGTGTGTATTTTCCCAAGTCTGACTACCATTAATCAAAAAGATAGTTTTCTACATTAACGTGTTTCGTGTAAATGTTCACGAAGTGAATGTAATGGGAAAAAGAAATAGTACTATGGTCTAGCGTTGAACTACAACCGTACCAATTACCTAAAGTCTAGGGTAATTCTTCTAAGTACTGTAGTATTTGATATAAATAACTACATCGGTACCTACCCACGACCCCTGCATGTATGCAAGCCATGAGCATCCACATCATTATGATCATGTATACTCGATATAACGATCACAATTGCGTTGTGATTCATCGGTATAGTTAGATCCTGAACTGGTTCCATGCTATAGCACCTAGTGACGTCTGTTCTATGTATATGTAAGCGTACTCATGTAAGTGTGATCATGTAATTGTACTTATGTAAGCGTAATCATGTAAAAGTATATGAATGTATGCCTTTGCTACCCAAAGGCACTGAACTGACTGAAAGGAACTATTATGTCCATATATGTATACATGATATACAACTAATTTTTAAACGACCTTCGGACGGTACCCGATATCCCACCAGACCACATCTCAAGCGCGAAAAGGAAATAGGGTGGATAGTCTTCCTAAGTCTTTTAAACATTACTTATATAACTATACAAGTATAGGCATTCTTATAACAAAATATCTATGTAAATGTAACTATGTAATTGTATAGTAATGTATCGTAATGTTCTAGCTGTAATGTACGTGCTCTATACCTAGCAAGTATAGTAATGTAATCGTTCTAGTATCGTTGTATATGTTCTCTTTCTAGTATAGTTGTATATGTTCTTCTCTAGTATAGTTGTATATGTTCTTCTAGTAGTAAGTATTGACTCATGAATGAACTGACTCATAGTATGATATTGCATTCTAGTATCTTCCTAAACTACCCATATGGTAGTTTACTAGTAATCTAACTGGTAAGTATGAACATGGATGTATACCCTTGCTACCCAAGGGCATGGGATGAACTGGAAGGGCCTTTATGACTATATATGTACATATGTTATATAACTAATATTTAAACGACCTTCGGACGAGTACCCGATATCCCACCAGACCACATCTCAAGTGTGAAAAGGAAATAGGGTGGATAGCCTTCCTAGGTCTTTTAAACATTTCTTATATGACTATACATATAGAGGCATGCAATTTATAATATAAAAGCATAAATAAGTTTTGTAAAACCTTTGAACATAATTATTATCTTAAGAAAAGATCGACTTGATGTCAATCTATAAAACGGTTTGAAGGCATGGGTTTGATAAAACAATTTAGTATAAGGAAACATTTGTTTGAATCACAATTGTAAATAAGTTTGAAATAAAACATACAAAGTAAAATGTACAGTGTAATAAGGAGTTTTAAAATATATAAAATGTTTATGAAAATTATTTGAAGGAAACTGTTTGGTAAAACGGCTACTGAGTAGTAAATCATTTAAATGCCGCTTATTAATCACATGTGATTGATATAATATGTGGCATGATTTCTACTTGTATCCCCCCCCCCCCATAAAACATTTAAAAATAGTTAAAACATTGATTAAGGGGTATGAACTCACCTGTTGTGGGTGATACGGATGAACTGAAGAAGTAGGACCGCTAGGTGTCAAGTGAAGTCTTGAACACACTTATGATCCTAGTTAACATATAATTTCACATATATGTAGCAAATTAGTCTATAAACAACTAATAAACAAGTCAAGACACCCTAGGACATGCTAAACACCTTTATCAAGTGTTATTAGCCTCTAGGATTGCATCTAAGTGTTTGTAGGGGAAGCTATTGTGTGTAGGGCTCAAGGAATACTCCACCATGAGGTTCACGGACCTAATGACCCTACTAAGTGAGTTTACAATCGTAAACTCATGAGTTTACGGCTGTAAGCTCACACTTATGTTACCATTTGATGTTTGATGCTCTATAAGGCCCTAATAAGCATTTCTACTTAATGGCTTGGTCTATGGAAGAGTTTAGGGCATAATATAACTCCTTTTAGTAGTTTACGGCACTGGGACCATATTCCCTTGGAGTTTACGGCCTTAAACTCCCTTGGGAGGATGTTTAAGGTGTTTTCAAGTCCCTAAATTAACTAGGAACTAAACTAGGCTATTGTACAAGGCTTTGGAAGAGTTTATGGCACCATTTTATGGAGTTCACGGCCCTAGAACCTTTTGGGCCGTGAACTCTCTTTCTCCCTTGAATCTTAATTGTTTTGGTGGTCTAAACATGTAATGTAGGCTTCTAGTTTGAGATCCGAGGCTTTGAGGAGCATTGGGACACTTTTGGCCCTTAAAATGGAGTTTACTCCCCAAGTGTTCTTGGGCGGTAAACTCCCAAATCTTGGGGTTTTGGATTGTTTTCTAGTCCTAACTACATTTATAAATAAGCCTAAGTTCGTTACTTATCATGGGGAAAAGACTAGGTAGCATTTAAGCCTCATTTTGGAGTTTACTCTCCAAGAACGTTCTTGGGCGGTAAACTCCCGAATCTCACAGATTTGATATGTAATCTAAGTTATTAAGCACATAATAAGCATTATAAGACAACTAGAGAAGTGTACTCATGATTTGGGATAAAAACCCGAAGATCCGTGAGAGAGAAAATGGCTTTTCTCTAGTTGGAAATGCGAATAATGAATGAATTTGGTTCAGAATTCTATTTATAGTCCTGAGATATTTTTGGCAGAAAATATTTTTATTCCCGGAATGAACTCTACTATCCTAGAGTATTGGAATAATAGTGTTGCACTAAGCCCTAGTGCATCCACTCTCCTGATATCTCCTTAAGTGTAAATCCTGAAAAACTGCCAAACTTATACCGGAAGTCTGGAATTTCACTGAAACTGTTCTAACTTCTATTGGCTTGATATGGTTTGTTCAGAATGGAAATTTCGGGTTGTCACATCATCCCCCTGTTAAAGGGAATTTCGTCCCGAAATTAGAACTTAGATAAGGAAGTAGGTACGAATGATCGAGTCGTGAGGAGGAAACGTCCTAATCGATTGGTTCTAGCGCACCTAAGTGAAATCGGTTTCTCGGTTGGCAATCCATCGAACCTTCACTAACTGGTGACGGCGTTGCTTCGTCCGCTTGACCTCTCGGTCGAGGGTCACTACGGTTCTAATATGAGGGCGAGGATCTCGACGAGTGAACTTACAAGAGTCCTAACGGAAAGGTATGGTTTCATGATCGAGACGCTAAGAGTATAATGTATGTTACTGAGTTCGCGGAGTAGGTCTAGTTTGTGCGAGGCACAGGACCGATTCTGATATGAATCTCGGAGGTCCTAACTATATTGGATTTAGCTTTCCATGTGATATGAAGCGTATTAAGCCATTCCCAGAGTGAGTTCTCCTAAAGAACTTAGTCACTCACTTGGAATTCCAAAGGTTCCTTTTCTTGCTTAACTTCCCAGTCAAATGCCACCCCTTGCTGGGTCAAAGTCGTACGGGTTTCTGTAATTTGCGAGGAGTTCTGAATGAACTATGACAGTAGGTCGGTAAGACCTAGAATTTGGCGGATGACTGTCGGTGTCTCCGGTGTCGATAAATGCTCAACGGTTTTGACAAATTGAAAAAGTACTCAAAATTTCCCACATTACTAACAGTGTGTCATAGAAATTCGACTCTTCAATTTCAAAACTCGTGCCTAGAGAACTTCGCGAAAAGTTCCTCTGAAGGTAATGTTTCCATGGGTTCCTTCTTACTACAAGGGTAGATAAGTAAGTCATTACATGGAGAAATGACGAACTGATCCATGTAAGAAAGACGTACCCTATTCGTTTAGCTCATGAAAGCTATGGGCGTATTGGTCCTATCCGAAGGGTATCACTACGGACTCGAAGTGTCCGCACCGAGTTCGGAAGATAGTCTTCCGGACATTCTTCCCTAACACTCGAACTGGTGATATTCGCATCTTAGATCCATTTCTGAAAGTAATTCTTTCCTTGCGTTTGCTCAACCATTTCATCTATGCGAGGCAGAGATAACGATTTCTAATGGAAATCTTGACGGAGTCCTCAATATCCGAGGCACATACGATGCAATTCGTCAATCTCTGGGAGAATAAGACTGGGGTTCTCCAGGGTGAGAAGCCTAGTCTTCTTATTCTATTGTTGTGCAGTTCGTTAATTTGTTTGTACTGTTCTGGTATCTCCGTAGGTGTTTAGACTATAGGGCGATCTGTTTACAAGAGTCGTACTGGGTTCTAAGTTTGTTCACATGACGATGCGATTACTTGTAGGCTTAGGCAGTTCTCCGTCCTGAAGTTCATATTAGAATTCATACCTGGTTTCACAATCACAATTTCGTGTATACGAGTCATATATAATTAAGATTGAAAAGGTAGTCGAATAACTGATTCTTCTTTAAGCTCACATCCCATCGGGGAAAAAGAAGTTAAAGTGGAATCATCAATTCTAAACCTGTAGAACCTTGATTATATATCACTCTTATGCATACATTCCTTAGTGATAGATCAATCGTATAAATCCTTGGATTGAACTTGACGTACTGCACGAGTGGTACTTCGGGGATATCTTCGGAAAGATAATAACTAAGAGGTACTCCTGGCATGAGTACTTCGGTGTTCTGATATGACGGCTTCGCTGGAAAAGTGATCTAGAAGAAAGAGATGTACGTATGAAGCTGTTTTTGTGAGGATCAAATTGAATCGAGTCGTATGATAATGTCAGAATCATACTGAAACTTAAAGACATTAGATTTGAACATAAGACGTTTACAGACAAAACACAACCGTGCAACCATGAACAGAGTTACAGTACTTTAGATTTACCACAAGACTATTGTTGCGAATAAGATATACTACAAAAGACAAGTATACGCAGCACAAGAATCCCTATACAGACAGGATCTCGCAAAAGGTAAGACTCTAGTTGTACTAGTTCTGGATAGTTTATAAGTCTGTTACAACAACACGCCTAAGTTACATTAACGAGGGTTCCGGCGTAGGCTCTCCTGCAGCTGTGATCCTGAGAATCTTCCCATCAGCACCCGAGTTCTATGCTATCGGGCAATCTTTCTTGAAGTGTCCAATTTCACCGTATTGGTGACATATCTGGACAGCACCAATATTGGTGGTGGAATTGAGGTGTTTAGCCAGTGTTATGTGGACACGAGTGCCTTCCTCATTACTCCACCTTGGAAATTGCTTCCTAAAGCGTTCGGCTTTATAACTACTCTCATGTGTAGGGTTAGTCCCGATGAAAGGGACTTGAGTGATGGGTCGTGCCGGTGCTCCACAGCCACGAGCATGGTGCCCTATTTTTAGGCAATTGCAACACTGCATCTCATGGCAAGCCCCATGATTATGGAAACTACACTTATCACACTTCGGGAGTTTTCCCTCGTATGGCCTGCTCGGTACTGGGATGGCAGGGGTTTCCACTTGTTGTTGTTGCATAGCCAGCCTTTGGGATTTCTTGCGTTCATTCTGAGCTTGACGCTTTCGTTTCTTGTTCTCTGTCTTTCGGCTTTGCGAGCCTGTAACTGTTACTGTTTGGCGACTTCCTGGATTGATACTACGATTGGAATCTTCAATACCAACATCAGCATTGCTTGTGCTGATACCGCTACGGTGCGCAAGGACAGCTGTCACGGCAGCCATCACAGCAGTTGTAACTGCGGTTTGGAAGGTAGCAGCGTCCATAGGAAAGGTAGAGGTTTCGTTGTCTGACTGATTGTTCCCGGATGACGACATGATTCTGTAATACGAAAGATAAGGAATTTGTGAGCGATTCTGGTTGACCCTAGGTGTACGGCGATTGTTCAATCAAAGAGTAAGAGTATGTTCTCAAAAGTTTGACCTACATCCCTATGATGCGGTCCTAGTAATGAGTAGAAGTAAGTTCGTAAAATGGTCTCAAGACGTTTTTCGTTCAAGCCGAGGTATCGTGGGTTGGTGAATAACAAGATCCAACCACTGCAAGAGACTTGGAAATGTCTCCTGATCTAACTTGCTATAGTCCAATGACTTGACTAAAGCATGTTTCAGATAGACTCTAATGAAAGAATGATAAGAGTACTTGAATGAAGAATGACACAGAAGTTAGCCGACTGTCAATATCTTTGATATTCATGACGTAAAGATTCAGGAAAATGACCTTGTAAAGGTCTTACATCATATCTAGAGAAGATAGTTCTTGACAGCATAAAGACCTAACCATAGTACTTACGGTACAAGATAATTTCATAGAAAAGGCCACATCGGGCATAGACAGAAAATGATTCCTTTTAACAAGAAAAATAAAGTAAAGCGTCTACTACTGGCGACGGTCATCTCTCTGGTGAACTCTCAGTTCAGCCAATTGACGTTCCACATCAAGTAGGTGTCTTTCATACACCCTCTGGCATACTCGGAGCTCTATGACTTCGGCTCGTGATTCAGCTAGTGCTTGGAGCAAGGTCTCATGGTCTCTTTCAGACCTCTCATGAGCATGTTCAAGCCGACTGGTGCGAAGCATATGCATTCCTCCATTTGTATCAACTTCTGCGATACGTTGTAGGGCTGTCCTGCCTTGAATCTCATTTCGGGCCACTCTGCGGACCAAGATTGGCAAGGTTCTGTCTGCTGAGCCCCCATTTCTTAGGTCATAAAAGCTTTGGTCACCATTAAATGGCATGGGCTAATCTTTTCCTCGGCTCCATGTTTCCAAGCATTCCACCCACTCAGGCGTCGGGCCATGAAAAGCCGGACGAGGGTTAGGAATTGGAAAGGGAGCTGCTTGGGGTAGGTTCTCAACCTCTGGTTCGGAATTAGCATCGTCCAAAAGGTTTTCATCATGGTAATCATTCAAAGGGATAGGGTGATCATTCTCTGGTTCTTCTCCAAACCAACCAGCTATGACCTCACTCAGAAGGTACTGGTTGCCGTGGGGATGGAGTCCAGCTATGTTATCTATGCGAGAATTTGTGAAGTGCATACCAGTTATATGTAATCGAAACAGTATAGGCCTTCGAATAAGTGACCTTAACTCCATATTCACACAGAATAGGGGTGAAGTAAAATTTTCACAGATTCTAAGTCTATAACATCCTAATTACATATAGCCTTAGTGTATCCACTTAGCAACTATCAACTTAGTAATGAAGATCCCGTTTTAGTTCTCAAGTATAACGTACTTATAGTAACACCAAATACTCATATAGTATTTTAAGTTTAATGTTATGTTCTATTGTTCTCATTGTGGTAGGGTTGGTAAGATTTTAGTTTTGTTGCAACCACACAACTACACTTAGGCACATGCTAGTCAACCTTCGGATAATATAGGTGATCAGGCTATATCTTCCCAGTTTTGACCATATGTCTCTAAGCCCACTTGTATTGACCAACAATCATAATTCTTTTGTACTGTCCTAGTGACACTGATTTTAGTATGAATGCAGGCACGTATACTTACTTAAATATTTTATTATTTAAAGTATAAACTCTTGGTCAAATTATTTTTAATCCCTTATGTATTTATAGTTAGTATATCTTTTATGGGTTGATATACTTAATTCATTATAAACAATGCTCTGATACCAATCTGTCACACCCCAAAACCAAGAACGGCGGAAACTTCTGGGGCGGAGGACGTCATGTACAGTATCACAACAATGTAAAGTAGTAAACAAGCAACAACATCATCCATTTCATTAATAATAGAATTATTATACAAGTGTGTTCTGTCAAATTTTGATAAACACTAAAGCATAAATCAAAATGAAAGATGAGTCTTCAACGAGCTCCGTCTTCCCTAATCCTTGCATCGGTACCTGTCTATGATGACCTGAGGATACAAGTAATTTTGAAAGCGAGTATCAGCTTTGAAGCTGGTGAGATCATAAGTATTTTACTGTCTTAATTTGTATGTAAGTATTTGTATGTAAAAATTTGTATATGAACTGTAAGTATTGAAAATGATTGTAAAACAACTGTAAACGTTTGAAAAACCCTAGAAATCCGTATGATTCCTACTATTATAACAGGGAGTCTTCTACCAAGACTTAACTGATCTCTATGTAGCCTTCTACCAAGGCATCTAGTGTCTGTGTGTGTCTCTTGTAAGAGTGTGTATTTTCCCAAGTCTGACTACCATTAATAAAAAAGATAGTTTTCTACATTACCGTGTGTCGTGTAAATGTTCACGAAGTGAATGTAATGGGAAAAAGAAATAGTACTATGGTGTAGCGTTGAACTACAAATGTACCAATTACCTAAAGTCTAGGGTAATTCTTCTAAGTACTGTAGTATTTGATATAAATAACTACATCGGTACTCAACTGCCTTATTTGAGGGATAAGGTATAATGTGATGTCTAGATCCCAGACTATACGCTCCCCTATCAAAGGGATTTTGGGACCTACCCACGACCCCTGCATGTATGCAAGCCATGAGCATCCACATTACTATGATCATGTATACTCGATATAACGATCACAATTGCGTTGTGATTCATCGGTATAGTTAGATCCTCAACTGGTTCCATGCTATAGCACCTAGTAACGTCTGTTCTATGTATATGTAAGCATACTCATGTAAGTGTGATCATGTAATTGTACTTATGTAAGCGTAATCATGTAAAAGTATATGAACGTATGCCTTTGCTACCCAAAGGCACTGAACTGACTGAAAGGAACTATTATGTCCATATATGTATACATGATATACAACTAATGTTTAAACGACCTTCGGACGGTACCCGATATCCCACCAGACCACATCTCAAGCGCGAAAAGGAAATAGGGTGGATAGTCTTCCTAAGTCTTTTAAACATTACTTATATAACTATACAAGTATAGGCATGCTTATAACAAAATCTCTATGTAAACGTAATTATGTAATTGTATAGTAATGTACCGTAATGTTCTAGTTGTAATGTACGTGCTCTCTACCTAGCAAGTATAGTAATGTAATTGTTCTAGTATCGTTGTATATGTTCTCTTTCTAGTATAGTTGTATATGTTCTTCTCTAGTATAGTTGTATATGTTCTTCTCTAGTATAGTTGTATATGTTCTTCTAGTAGTAAGTATTGACTCATGAATGAACTGACTCATAATATGATATTGCGTTCTAGTATCTTCCTAAACTACCCATATGGTAGTTTACTAGTAATCTAACTGGTAAGTATGAACATGGATGTATACCCTTGCTACCCAAGGGCATGGGATGAAATGGAAGGGCCTTTATGACTATATATGTACATATGTTATATAACTAATATTTAAACGACCTTCGGACGAGTACCCGATATCCCACCAGACCACATCTCAAGCGTGAAAAAGAAATAAGGTGGATAGCCTTCCTAAGTCTTTTAAACATTTCTTATATGACTATACATATAGAGGCATGCAATTTATAATATAAAAGCATAAATAAGTTTTGTAAAACCTTTGAACATAATTATTATCTTAAGAAAAGATCGACTTGATGTCAATCTATAAAACGGTTTGAAGGCATGGGTTTGATAAAACAATTTAGTATAAGGAAACATTTGTTTGAATCACAATTGTAAATAAGTTTGAAATAAAACATACAAAGTAAAATGTACAGTGTAATAAGGAGTTTTAAAATATATAAAATGTTTATGAAAATTATTTGAAGGAAACTGTTTGGTAAAACGGCTACTGAGTAGTAAATCATTTAAATGCCGCTTATTAATCACATGTGATTGATATAATATGTGGCATGATTTCTACTTGTATCCCCCCCCCCCCCATAAAACATTTAAAAATAGTTAAAACATTGATTAAGGGGTATGAACTCACCTGTTGTGGGTGATACGGATGAACTGAAGAAGTAGGACCGCTAGGTGTCAAGTGAAGTCTTGAACACACTTATGATCCTAGTTAACATATAATTTCACATATATGTAGCAAATTAGTCTATAAACAACTAATAAACAAGTCAAGACACCCTAGGACATGCTAAACACCTTTATCAAGTGTTATTAGCCTCTAAGATTGCATCTAAGTGTTTATAGGGGAAGCTATTGTGTGTAGGGCTCAAGGAATACTCCACCATGAGGTTCACGGCCCTAATGACCCTACTAAGTGAGTTTACGGTCGTAAACTCATGAGTTTATGGTCGTAAGCTCACACTTATGTTACCATTTGATGTTTGATGCTCTATAAGGCCCTAATAAGCATTTCTACTTAATGGCTTGGTCTATGGAAGAGTTTAGGGCATAATATAACTCCTTTTAGGAGTTTACGGCCCTGGGACCATATTCCCTTGGAGTTTACGGCCGTAAACTCCCTTGGGAGGATGTTTAAGGTGTTTTCAAGTCCCTAAATTAACTAGGAACTAAACTAGGCTATTATACAAGGCTTTGGAAGAGTTTATGGCACCTTTTGGCACCATTTTATGGAGTTCACGGACCTAGAACCTTTTGGGCCGTGAACTATCTTTCTCCCTTGAATCTTAATTGTTTTGGTGGTCTAAACATGTAATGTAGGCTTCTAGTTTGAGATCCGAGGCTTTGAGGAGCATTTGGACACTTTTGGCCCTTAAAATGGAGTTTACTCCCCAAGTGTTCTTGGGCGGTAAACTCCCAAATCTTGGGGTTTTGGATTGTTTTCTAGTCCTAACTACATTTATAAATAAGCCTAAGTTCGTTACTTATCATGGGGAAAAGACTAGGTAGCATTTAAGCCTCATTTTGGAGTTTACTCTCCAAGAACGTTCTTGGGCGGTAAACTCCCGAATCTCACAGATTTGATATGTAATCTAAGTTATTAAGCACATAATAAGCATTATAAGACAACTAAAGAAGTGTACTCATGATTTAGGATAAAAACCCAAAGATCCTTGAGAGAGAAAATGGGTTTTCTCTAGTTGGAAATGCGAATAATGAATGAATTTGGTTCAGAATTCTATTTATAGTCCTGAGATATTTTTGGCAGAAAATATTTTTATTCCCGGAATGAACTCTACTATCCTAGAGTATTGGAATAATAGTGTTGCACTAAGCCTTAGTGCATCCACTCTCATGATATCTCCTTAAGTGTAAATCCTGAAAAACTGCCAAACTTATACCCGAAGTCTGGAATTTCACTGAAACTGTTCTAACTTCTATTGGCTTGATATGGTTTGTTCAGAATGGAAATTTCGGGTTGTCACAACAGTGGAAGTTCTTCATCGAGCTTTGCTGAGGCGTGACTATTATTGAATCATTCAACAATACTTTGATTCCATCTCGTGTTTACTGTGTTTGTTTGTTTTTATTGATTAACCTATTGAAGATCTAATCAATTTAGGAGTTTTTAACTCATCAAGTCGGTAATTACGTCTAGAAGGGTAAAGTTTCAACTTTACTTAATAAGAACCTCTCCTTGCGGAAAAAACTCAAACCCTAACCCAAAATGATTTAGATCTGAATTCAAAAGCCATCATAACTTCAAGATAGACGATGGGGTCATAGATCTGGACTCTAGGGACAATTTGGTTATGTAAAGTTCCCATATTTACTCGCATGCATGACTTAATAGGGCTTAAAAGACCAAAATGATGGTCTAAAGGTTGCATGGGACTTCCATGGCCATAAAGTTAGCACCTTTATGCCATGAAGTCCTCTTAAGACCCTAGATCTGAAGGTTTTGCCCAAATAAGACGTCCAAATCCCAACCATTAATATATTTGGACCAAAACATGAAGAAAAACATCTTATCATAAATCTAATACCCTTTTGCCGTTGGGGGTACCCAATAAACACTCCCGGTCTCCCCCTCACTTCAAACTTGTCTCCCTTCGTTTCTGTATTTCTTGAATATACTAAACAACCAAACACCTTTCATGTGATTATAACTACTTTCTTCCCAAAAACAACTTCATAGGGAGGTATATGCTTTATTGCCTTTGAGGATAATCTATTGATAATGTACGAGGCAACTAGTAACATTCTCCCCAGAATTTAATAGGCATGTTTGCTTCAAATTCTAAGGCGTATGTTGTCTCAAGGATGTGTCTATGCTTGCATTCAACCACACCATATTGTTGTGGTGTGTGAGGACAAGTAGTTTCAAGTGCGATTCATTCCTTATCATAATAATCTTTCATGATTGTTGATATAAATTCACCACCATTATCAGCTCTAATACTTTTTTTTTATCCTTTTATCAAACTGTATTATAACCATATTATGGAAATTCATCAAACAGATTCCATCCTCCCCTTTATGTTTCAACAAATATAGCCATAAAGATCTACTATAATCATCTACTATGGTAAGAAAATAGCAAGCACCCGAGTGTGTAGATGTACGATATTTACCCTAAACATCACAATAAATTAACTCAACGCAACTATTAGTTTTTATTGAACTTTTTGGAATAGGAAATCTAGTGTGTTTTGCCTTTACACAAGAATCACAAACTTTATTCTCCAAAATACTAGAAAATTTTCCTAAGATACTGACATGTTTAAGCTTAGACACGAAAGCATGACCCAACCTCTTGTGCCACAGATCCACACTACTTGTCATCATCGCCTTCCTTTGCCCCGCCTTCGTGTCCATTCGGTATAGACCTCGCTTGCACTTACTAATACCAATCAGGTTCCTCGAGCGTAAGTCCTGCATGTAGCAAAAATTAGGAAGGTTATAACACATTGCAAGTCCCTTGTTAATCGACTAACAATCAATAAATTACAACTGAAAGTGGGTATATGCAAAACTTTATCAATTTTGATGTTGTTTTGCAACTTGTGGTTCCCTCTTCCTTCAACATGAATATGATCACCGTTAGAAATAGTAATTAGTGGTTCAAAGGGGTTCTTTGAGTTGTTTTGAATTGACTCTTGGTTGCACGTTATATGCTTAGTGGCGCCCAAGTCAATGACCCAAGTATTATCACAATTAATCTTACTACAATAGGAGCGAAATTGACTTCCTCATCTTTTGAAAAATGCTTGAGCAGTCTTTGGTATTGATCGCCAGTCAACCCCGGTATGGGGCTTTATTCCGAGTTTACATATGAAGATTTTGGCTTGCCCATTTTCTTGCTTAGATTTATTTGGCCACCATCTAGATATCCAATGCGGTTGAAGCAACTTTCTTTGTTGTATCCCTTCTTTCCGCAAAAAGGGCATCGTTTTGGTTTATCGACGCTTCCTTTCTTGGGCTAATCCTTTTGCACGATCTTTTTGTACTGTTGTTTGTGATCACCACCAGTTTCCTTTTTATTTTGAACAAAATTTTGAAACGTCGTTGCTTCATTATAGGGCCTTTTGGTAGTTGTGATGGCTCGTTGTTGTTCGTCCTCATCGACAATATGATATGCCATTCTAAACTTGGTGTGGGTTTTGTGGATAGGATCTGAGCTTTGATGATGGGATACTCACTGTTAAGACCCATAAGGAATTCGTACATCCTCTCTTTATCTCTGGATTCGTTTAGTCTTTTGCCCAGATCACAGGAACAACCAGTGCAATCACAACGTGGAGTAGGTGTTGTCAATTGAATTTCATCCCAGATGGAACGAAGTTTAGTGTGATAACTGGAAAAAATGCTCCTTCCTGCCTTGTCGTCGTGAATTGTTGCTTTAGTTCGTAGGCTCAGGGCACACTTTCTTTCCTAAACCACTCCTCAACTCCAGATGTCACTAGCTGTGTTAGCGTATTTGACACTAGATCTGAAGTCCTTTTCCATAGCGGTGGTCAGCCATCCTTTTATCATGGCGTCACAATGCATCCATTGCATTTAGATCACCGACTTTGCATCCGGTTTGCTGATCGTCCCGTTAATGAATCCAATTCTTGAGCCTAATCATTATAGTTTTTGTAGGTAAGGGTATCGTTTGATATTCTAATGAGTGAATGTAGTAGGGTGAGTTGGAATCGATGGTGGTGGCACCTTCACCCTTCGACGACTTCGGTTTGTCTCCTGCCATCTTGGCGATTTTCATAGCGGGTTATGGCACCTGCTCTGATACCATAAGAAAATTAAATTCTCCAAAACTTAACTTTCATTCAAAACGGGAGCAACATATATATACAAGAGAGTCCTTATCGAAAACTAAACAGGAAACAGCAAGATACTTGGAGACTAACATAAAGATAAACTTGGAGCCTAAGATAAACTAGCAATCTACTAGGAATAGATAAATACGAAATCCTTTAGAAAGAGGATCATATTTCAAAACACAATGAACTTATCTGAAACTAATTACCTTTTATATTTAAGTTGTTTTTCGTATATGTTATGCACATGTTAGGACCGACTTTATGTTTCTTGAGTGTGGTTAGTGTTTCTTTTTCCAAAGTATGTATGTTAAGATCGACTTTATGTTTCTTGAGTATGGTTAGTGTTTCCTTTTGCAAAAATATGTAGTACAAAATAGAAACCTTATTCCTAAACACAAAGAACTACTATAAAAGTCATTGTTTTTTCTTACATTCTAAGTACTTTTTGCATATGCTTTATAATATAAGCTTTTGGGACTACAAACTTAGGTGGAATGGGGACAATGTATTTTTTGAGAGCATCTTTAAAAACTACAACTTAGGTGGTTTTAGTATTTTTGTATAATACTTTTTACAAATGTTTGGCTTATGGCCAGTTTATGACCATGGAAAGTTCCACCACTAACTATATCTTTCATATAATAAGTGTTACACACATATTATATGTGCTACATGTGGATATATATATATATATATATATATATATATATATATATATATATATATATATATATATATATATATATATAACATTTTAGATTTGTCAGTGCTGTTTTATATATTTTGTTAATTTCCAAGTTTAGATGTTTGATTTAGAAACTTAAATATATATTTAGATATATAAAACGGAATCATTACATAATAATAATTATTGATCAGTCTTTGGACATAATGTTCACGACATTCATAAAGGAGTTTTTATTTTTTCATATCAATTCATGCATGTTTTTCTTATAAACGACAACAAAATATGTAGTTGATCAACTAACTTCTGTTTTGGCATTGCCAGCCATTATTGTGTCTTCGATTTATTTTTGGTTGTTTATATTTGTTGTTTCTTATCTTTTATTTGTTACAAGATGAACTCTCTATGTGCAATGAATCCCCTAGCTTGTTCATCAAGCTATGCAACATCTTTGATCTTTGTTTCTTATCTTCTATTTGTTACAAGATGGACTCTCTATGTGCAGTGAGTCCCTAGCTTGTTCATCAAGCTATGCAACATCTTTGATCTTTGTTTCTTATCTTTTATTTGTTACAAGATGGACTCTCTATGTGCACTGAGTCCCTAGCTTGTTCATCAAGCTATGCAACATCTTTGATCTTTGTTTCTTATCTTCTATTTGTTACAAGATGAACTCTCTATGTACACTGAGTCCCTAGCTTGTTCATCAAGCTATGCAACATCTTCGATCTTTGTTTCTTATCTTCTATTTGTTACAAGGTGGACTCTCTATGTGCAATGAGTCCCCTACCTTATTCATCAAGCTATGCAACTCTCAATAGTCGACTTCATGGAAGTGAGCTTCTTTCGGTACCCATTATCATCGAAGAAGCTTGTAGATTGTTTAAGTTTATCAGCGATTCTAGAATAGCAAGAAGATATATTTTAGTAAACCTTTTACTTGAATCAAGTTTATTATCCTAACCAGAGTTTATAGAAAAAATATTTCACAATCAAAGTCAAGTTGTAGATGAAAGAATGTGTTAGGTCGAAATCAAGTAAAATGTTACGTCAGTGTTGCATGGAAATAAACAATAGTAAAATTGTTAATTTGGTTAAAAAAAATAATTAAAATATACAAAAATATAACTTTTATTTGGAATAAGAAAATATTATATTATAATTTAAAACCTCGAGTAACAAATAAAATTGACATAAAGAAAAAAAGTATCGCATTCCTTAAAAATGGCCCTTGGATTCCATCATACAAAACAAACATTTTTTTTTCAAATTCGAATGGAGCCAACCATAACATTCCTTGATATTACATCCTACCAAACACAGGGGCAAGCTAGTGAACTTGTTATGAATTGCACCCTTGACATAATAATGCAATGTAAACGAAAATTTTATATGTTGAACCACAGCACGCATACGATATATGATATAAGTAGTAGCCAAAAATGTGAATGTGGTTAAAGCCTATGATTTTGCAGAAGCAACTACAACTCTTCATGATAAAGATGAAGCCCAAGACCAAAACGAGCACATGCTCGCCGAAATGCCATGGCCTCTGCTTTCTGCACAGGATCCCCATACCCTCCCACATCATCAACTGATGAAGTTCCAGTCGACTCCCTAAATATCTGTTCAAAAATCATCCATCACCCAACTAATATTATATATAACACCAAATTTGTAATGAGGAAAACCCTTCTTTCTACATTAACTCAAAAAGAATAATGCATATATAGCTTACCAGTCTTTATTTTTGTCAAAAAGAATAATGCACAACATTTCACATTGCCCAAAATAAAAACAACATAACCTATCATTCCGAATTTACTTGTTTATTTTGGACCACAATGTTATTTATTTCTTTTCCAATATATATGCAAATATTGTGTCATGAAACGGCAACAGGTAAATGCTAAATGCTTGTTTATGCAACCATGTTTAAACTATTCATCAATTTATGCAACCACGTTTGTTTCAGCTTTTAATTAACACGTTTCTTTCAGCTAGTTAAAGAGGTCAGCGGTATAATATTATTGCATCTTTTGATCCTAAAATGAAACATGGTTGCATATTTAGTAGAAAAAAACCAGTTTGTTGCATAAACTGAGGAAAAGATTGAACCAAAAGTACAAGTTATTATAAATATACCTCTGCATCAGTCCCATAGAGTGTTACCCGATAAGTAACAGAGACGGATTTCCCATCTGTTGAATAGTTAATACTTCGGACTTCTCCAGACCATTCTGTAATATAAATTTAAGGGAAATAAACTATAATATAACCAAAGGAAGTAGGGTAAAATACAATTTACAATCTTTTGCATGATAATAATACCTGGAGCATGCAGATTCATAATCCTGTTCACAATATGCCTGTGAATTAAAAACAGAATATCATCAACACTCATTTTCAAAGATGCATCATACAGTACTAGTATTTTAAAACACTCTCAACACTCGACTACCATGCATATTGTAAGCAGAAAGCATTAGGCTTATAGTCTATTATTAGCTGAGAGTCATGGTATCTGAAACCAAAACATTACAAAGCCCCAACTCTCAATCAATGAGAGTCATCTAGGACTCGTCCTTTTGCCATTCAAATCACTGTAATGTGTTTCTTTCTTTGATTAATAAAATGATTTCTCACTTTATAACTAATGTTTTGTTAATTAGTTGTTGTGGTTTCTTTTGGATTGTAAAATGCATCTTGGTTTTCCATAATTCTCAAGATTATGTCTTAATCTTGATAGTTATTGTAAATTTTCCATTTAGAATCACAAAATTTAACACATATCCATGAAAAACTACTACCAATTGCAAAAACATGATAGATTTGAGATCTCAGCAACATTCAGCAGGGAGTTTCAATTCTAATGTAAATTGGGCTCTTTGAAGTCACTGGTCTATTATGTCAGCCACCTAAAGAGCTGTTGTAAACCTGATTTACATCTCACTTTATGCTCATGGGGTAGGGTTTAGGGTTTAGAGTTCCCTACAAAACAATTATGTAACAACCAAATATTTATGCTCAGAAGTTTGATACAACATACATTAAGTTTAAAGTTTAAACCATTTTCATCAAAGATAAATTGTGATTACAAACTTCACTTAGATGAACCAAATAACTGGAGAGTGTGTTGCATTAACGATTTCCCGGAAACCAACCAGCAGTTTGAAGGAACGCCGAGAGGAAGTAATCAATCTAACTCAATATATATGCACATTAACTTATGCCATATTGGGAAGTTACTGGTAGCAAATATCCAAATTAAGAAAAGGAAAGGAAGAAAAAGAGAGACAAACCATGGGATGTATTTGATAGAGAAGCCATTGGCCTCTACTCGGGCTCTGATGAGGGAATCCGGGACTTTCTTGTTCAGTTCTTTCAGAATTTCCGAAATCGGACGGCTTATCCCCGACGTCGGAAAGTCGTCATCTGGAGGAGGAGCTGGTATCTCACTGGTGGCGATTATCTCCTCTTTTTTCACTCTCTTAGTAGAATACAATAGACCCTGAGCATAGAAAGCGCTTTTTGCTCCGATCACATCGAACGATCTCAGTCGTAATGCGGCCGACAGCGATTTTGTAGACTCCCGACTCAGTGATTTCATCAGACAAAACACCATTGTTTCCTGAACCAAAACCCCTTTACTCGCTCGCTTAGAGGGGTTTTACATATTTTACACCGTTGTGCGAGACAAGCTTACATTTTCGGCTGAATGTCAAAAAAGTACCTCTCAAGTTTTCTCTATTTACATATTTTTACCCCGTTTATCATTATAAGTCTTCCTATCCTTACTCCAAAAAAATTATATTATAAGGGGATAATGACTTAAAAGTGTAATATATTTTTCGATTTGTACACATTTAGTCATTGAGTTTTTTTTGTCCAAATTATCCCTTCAACTTGTTAAATTGTACACATTTAGTCCTTATGACCGGATACTCCAAGTTAGTCAGTAAAAATGACTTAATAGGGTAATATATTTCTCACTTTGTACACATTTAGTCCTTAATATTTTTGTACACATTTAGTCCTTAATATTTTCTTTTGTTACAAAATAAGTATTTTTGTTTTTGTATTAATTTAGTACTTATGGATGATTTCTTTAAGTTTTTCTCACGACATCTTATGTGGGATATCCATATGGTGGTGGGATAGGTTAAGGTGGTCCTGTTATATGTTGTAGGCCAAGATACCAGCTGCGGGTCGGCTATAAGCTGTAGACACGGAGACTCGAGAAGAGTGGTTGGGTTAAGGCGGGATTCCAACAAACCCTGGGTATTCCATTCTGATGACTGACTGGACCTGTTGTATGTTGGCGTTCCAGTCCAATGACTGATTGGGCCAAGGTATTCCAATCTGATGAGTGTGGGTCTGTTATGCATGATAATACGTTTATTGTATCGGGTATTTTAAGGGAAACTTACTAACCTTTGTGCTTACCCAGTTGTTTATGTTTTCAGGATCTATCGTTGGTCGTGAGAAGGAGAATGCATGATTGTACACACTTATCAACAATATTGAGGATTCTATATTTCTTATGTTACTCTGATTTTCGATAAATGTATTTTGGAATAAACTTTTTTCTTAATAATGGATTTATAATTAGGGAGTTTTGCCTTATTTAAAAATAAAATTTTTTTGTTGTGAAAACGAGACATTACACATAAACATCCACAGCCCCACACACTTCATTAATGATTGTCCCACGTAAGATGTCGTGAGAAAAACCTAAAGAAAACATTTATAAGTACTGAATGTGTACAAAAACAAAAATGAATTATTTTGAAACCAAAAAATATTAAGGCTGACAAATATGTACTATGGAGAACCAACCAACATGTTACCAACCGAAACAATAAAATTGGTAGCCAAATTGTTTGGTAACCAATATGTTTGGCTGGTAATACCATGTCAATTAAGTAGTATTGGTACGGTAATGGTATGAAATTTTGAATACCATGGTTGTACCGTACCAACCAATTCATATATATATATATATATATATATATATATATATATATATATATATATATATATATATATATATATATATATATATATATATCAGTTAATAAAAGTAAATAAATATTAGTTCTCATATATGCATGTTTTAATTAGAATAACAAATAAAAAGTCTTGGAATTAATAAATTAACACATTGATTAACAAATTTCTTCATACTTATTTTTTGAAGAGCACGAAATCGATGATACAAAAGCACGTGACGCTAAAACTCAAAAGGAATACTAACTTTTCATTCCTTATATTGTTTCCATTTGCTTCCTCAGGAAACTTGCTAGGGGTGGCCCTCTTTTAATCCTTTTAGCCGCTTCCAAGAGATAAAATAGTAACACAAGCAAGTGAAGCAACGACCAATTGCCCACAAATTTAATTCATATTCACGTATAGGTATATATTTGTTAATTTTTTTGGTATTTACCAAATACCAATATGTACCAACCAAATTTATTGTTAGCCAAATTAGTTGGTACCAAGTATACTTGGTACAGTACTGGTAGTTAAATTCTTATACCAACTATAGTTGGTACGGTACACGGTTTGGAGAAAAAAAAAACTTAGTACCGTACCAATTTCACCCCTAAAAAATATTAAGGACTAAATGTGTACAAAATGAGAAATATATTACCCTATTAAATCATTTTTCCCGGCTAACATGGAGTAACCGGTGAGGATTGAATGTGTACGATTTAACAAGTTGAAGGGCTAAATGTGGACGAAAAAAAACTCAGTGACCAAATGTGTACAAATCGAAAAATATATTACCCTTTTAAGTCATTATCCCTATTCTAAGTGGGTGTTTGAGAAAACTTCTCAAAACAACTTATTAGCTTTTTAGCTTTTTAAAAAGCTAATAAGCTAAAAAAGTGTTTGTATAGTTATAAAACACTTTTTAAAACAACTTTTAGGATATGAAAAAATAAAGCTTTCAAAAAGGTGGAAAATCTAGATTTTTAACCATTTTATTCCAGAAAACAGTTTCTTTTATCCAAACAATTTTTAAAAACAGCTTTTACTAAAATCTATAAGCTAATAAACATTTCTTTTTTTTATTATTATCAAAAATCACTTTTACCATAAAAAAGCTAACCAAAACACAAGTTTTTTTTTTCCATAAAACACAAATGTATTTTTATTTTTTCTTTTTATACTTAAAACCTTTTTTTTTTCAAAAAGGGTTAATCATCTACTTGACTATCAATTTTGGTTTTTCTTTTTTCTATATTTAGGTAACCATGTTTTTTCGTTGTAACAACCTGAAGTTGTCCATTGCCAAAACCCGTTCCGCCCGTAAAACCCATCTATAGCGATTCGTTCCTATTCCGTTCTTGGGCTAAGTTGTTTAAACTTATAAGTTTATTTTAATCTCATGAGTGTTCAAATCCCTTAGAAACTCATATAAAAATGGCCCAAAATCATTAATTTGAAAATTTCTAAATTCTATCCCGTCGGATTACGATAACTTAGTCGGATGCGACCAAAAGCCCCATTTAATGTCAGTATCGGGTAAAATTCCATTGTGTCTAAATCATAGACCCTATATAAAGAGGATCAAGCTTCCATTTGAAGCTTTTGCTCTCTCTCTACTCTTTCTCTAACCTCTCTCCTCAAATCAACTCTAAGGGTCCAAAATCATCAAATTAAGGCTTCTAATCATCAAGGTATCTTCCCTAACTCCTAGTATATCATCCTTAGCATTCAAATCCGAGTTCAAATCATGAATTAGGACCTTGTTCATGTGTTTACGGCCCTAGAACATGCTTGGGCCGTAAACACATATAAAGGGGGTATTTATGCCTTAAAACCCCTCCAAAACACCATTGAGACTTAGATATGGCTTGTAGAATTATGGAATTGGACTTAGAACACCTTGATTATCAATTTAGAGGAGTAAACATGAGTTTACTGCCCAAGATCATGCTTGGGCCGTAAACTCATTAGCATGGAGAGTAAACTCATTTTAAGGTGTTAAATTGCCACTTACACGCCTCCTAGGCCTTGAACAAAAATCTAGAAGCAACCACAAACAACTTAGAAGCCTAAAACATAAGGAAATCAACCCCCTAAGGAGTTCACGGCCATAAGAAGGAGTCTTGGGCCGTAAACTCCTAAAACTATGTCAAATGGTGCCCAAATTTTACCCCTAGACTTGTAAAATAGCTTGAAATCACATGTGATTAATTAAGGACCACCAAAACATCAAGGATTTAGTGTGAGGGGAGTTTACGGCCGTAAACTCCAAGTTTACTGCCGTAAACTCCAATAAATGGTCCATATGTGAGTTAACTCCCTTTCCAATGCATTAGACTCAAACCTAGATTTAATCCCCAAGTATTTCAATAACCTCCCATCCATGAGTTCACGGCCGTGAACTCATGTGAATATGTTGTTTAGGGCCGAAAACTCCTCTAAGAGTTTACTCTTCAAGAGTAAACTCCATATCCAAGCCTTATGTGTCCTTAAATGCCACCCGGGTCCCTCCAAACACTTGTAATGAAGTGTTTTCGCATCTAGAAGCATATGTCCCTAACAAATAAATAATTTAAGTCCTAATTAGGGACAAATGTGTATCTTCTCTTAATAAATAGGAATTTTGTGCGTTTGCAAACCCAGAACTGACGTTTAGGATCCAAACCGACGCATTTCTCAACCGGTGAGTTCATACCCCTACCCATTTTTCAAATGTTTTCAGGGGGAATACAAGCAAAAGTACAAGGAAATCTTGTACTCAAACTTATTATTTTCGATTCAAATGTTTATATTCTGTATGTTTTTAATATTGAAAACTGTGTTAACCAAATAGTTCGAATTACAGAATTAGCTTTCAAACTAATCATAGATTTTTTTATAAAGTGTTACAATCTATATTGTATTTCATAATCTACGAATAATTCATACTAATCATCAATTAGAACTAATACGAATACGAATACGAAAGTACAACTAGGAATTAGAAAGAATACGAAAATACAACTAAGAATAGAACGAATACGAAAGTACAACTAGGAATTAGAACGAATACAAAAATACAACTAAGAATAGAACGAATACGAAAGTATAAACTAGGAACATAACGAATAGGATTAGGAATAGGATTAGGAATACGAATACGAATGCGAATACGAATACGAATACGAATAGGATTAGGAATAGGACTAGGAATACGAATACGAATGCGAATACGAATACGAATAGCATTAGGATTAGGAGTAGGAATACGAATACGAATGCGATTTCGAATACGAATAGGACTACAAATATAAATACGAATACAAATATGAATATGATTAAGAATAAGAATACGAATATGAAGGCACACATCTAGGTACATTCAAGTGTAACATAATTAGAATATTAGAATATCTAGCTAATATAACAAGTATGATAGACAATCAAACGCTACAATTGGGATTCAATAACTAAACTTACTTTTAGGAAAATATAGGATTTTCCTGGGATAATAACTGTACATAACCAGAATTGTGTAATAAATCAGTTAATCAAACTCTACATATAAGAAAATATAGGATTTTCTTGGATAACAATCTTTTCGGAAAACCAAAGGGAACTTGTACATTTTCAGAAAACAAACATCTTATGAACTCACCAGCTTTATGCTGATTTTCAAATTGCTTGTATTCTCAGGTCCATTTTAGACAGGTACACAACGATCCTTTTCGGAGAAGACGGAGCGTACAGAAGACTCGTCTCTACTTTTGTCTATTTATATATATATACATATATACATATATATATATATATATATATATATATATATATATATACACATATGTATCATCACTTGTAACACTTTACTTTTGAATAGATGTAAATTCTAATATGTAATGTAATGGTTGTTTACTTGCTTACTATGTACATTGGATTTGATAGTCAACGTGGAGTCCGCCCCGGAAATGTTTCCGCCTTCGGTTTTTGGGGTGTGACAGAGTGGTATCAGAGCCCTTGTTTATAGTGAACTAGTATACCAAATCTTACATGGTATAAAACTATAAACATTAAAGGGGCCTAAGTGCTCTGAACTAAAAGTATACCTCAAATATAAGTATTTTCAAAAGTATAGAAGTATACCCAACCGTAGAAATCCGTAACTACAAGTAGAACAAAACATAAGTAAATGGGTGTTGTACGTTGCGGTTAAACCTGGGCAGTTATGTAGTCGTGTCTAGGATCAATATATCCTGGCCAACTATATTCATTCTTGACACGGCCAACATGTGCTTGGGAGTGACTGTGGTGTACGGCATGCCTAAAACTTACCCAATACCCAAACAATGAGTCGTCGTTGCAGCGAAACATGAAATACTATGGGAGTATTTCTTGAGCCAAATCTGTTATAGAAATCCTCATTCCAGCGTTGCTCCCCAATCATTCCTTTAGCGATAATTTTTCTGCTTTGATAACTCTTTCCTGCTTTATCGCTTAATAGAAATTCTATATCTATCATAATGAGATATTCCTTGTATCATATCTCTTGATTCAATTCAGAGGAGTTACCATCCTCTTTTTCCAGATCTTTATAGATCAAGATGCCTCCAAGAAAGAGACCCAGCTCAAAGACCAACAACCCTTCTGCTTGCAATCCTTTTCAATTCTAGTCCTGAAAGATAAATTGTTACCTATTCATTCGAACCTCTTCATAAACATAGTCCTCATTTAGTAACCGAAACGTCCACCATCAAGGTAGCCAACAATGAGAAAGATGGCGTGTTACATTCTGAAACGCGTGTCCCAAGGTACATAGAATTTTTCGAAAAACCTCGTTAGGATTGATTCCGTAGCCTACAAACTCCAACTACTCTCAGAACTTAGCAGCATCCATCCGATATTCCACGTCTCTGTCCTTAAGGAGTGTCTACCCGATGAAACCCTAGAAATTCCTTCGATAAGAACGAAATCAATGAAAGTCTGAAACCCATGGTAGAACCAATCAAAACCATAGATCGAAAGACCAAACGTACGAAACAAAGTCATATCCCAATAGTGAAGATTCGCCAGAAAGCCACACTAGAACTCGAATTCACTTGAGAGCGCAAAAATCCAATAAAGTAGAAGTATTCATATTTCTTTTCGAATCCATACATTGTATCTAGAGTTTGAATTTCGGGACGAAATTCCCTCTACCGGGGGGATAATGTAACAACCCGAAGTTGTCCATTGCCAAAACCTGTTCCGCCCGTCAAACCCGTCTATAGCGATTCGTTCCTATTCCGTTTTTGGGCTAAGTTGTTTAAACTTATAAGTTTATTTTAATCTAATGAGTGTTCAAATCCCTTAGAAACTCATATAAAAATGGCCCAAAATCATCAATTTGAAAATTTCTAAATTCTATTCCGTCGGATTAGGATAACTTAATCGGGTGCGACCAAAAGCCCCGTTTAATGTCAGTATCAGGTAAAATTTCATCGTGTCTAAATCATAGACCCTATATAAAGAGGATCAAGCTTCCATTTGAAGCTTTTGCTCTCTCTCTCTACTCTTTCTCTAACCTCTCTCCTCAAATCAACTCTAAGGGTCCAAAATCATCAAATTAAGGCTTCTAATCATCAAGGTATCTTCCCTAACTCCTAGTATATCATCCTTAGCCTTCAAATCCGAGTTCAAATCATGAATTAGGACCTTGTTCATGTGTTTATGGCCCGGGAACATGCTTGGGCCGTAAACACATATAAAGGGGGTATTTATGCCTTAAAACCCCTCCAAAACACCATTGAGACTTAGATATGGCTTGTAGAATTATGGAATTGGACCTAGAACACCTTGATTATCAATTTAGAGGATTAACATGAGTTTACTGCCCAAGATCATACTTGGGCCGTAAACTCATTAGCATGGAGAGTAAACTCATTTTAAGGTGTTAAATTGCCACTTACACGCCTCCTAGGCCTTGAACAAAAATCTAGAAGCAACCACAAACAACTTAGAAGCCTAAAACATAAGGAAATCAACCCCCTAAGGAGTTCATGGCCATAAGAAGGAGTCTTGGGCCGTAAACTCCTAAAACTATGTCAAATGGTGCCCAAATTTTACTCCTAGACTTGTGAAATAGCTTGAAATCACATGTGATTAATTAAGGACCACCAAAACATCAAGGATTTAGTGTGAGGGGAGTTTACGGCCGTAAACTCCAAGTTTACTGCCGTAAACTCCAATAAATGGTCCATATGTGAGTTAAATCCCTTTCCAATGCATTAGACTCATACCTAGATTTAATCCCCAAGTATTTCAAGGCCATTTAGCACCATAAACCTCCCATCCATGAGTTCACGGCCGTGAACTCATGTGAATATGTTGTTTAGGGCCGAAAACTCCTCTAAGAGTTTACTCTTGAAGAGTAAACTCCATATCCAAGCCTTATGTGTCCTTAAATGCCACCCGGGTCCCTCCAAACACTTGTAATGAAATGTTTTCGCATCTAGAAGCATATGTCCCTAACAAATAAATAATTTAAGTCCTAATTAGGGAAAAATGTGTATCTTCTCTTAATACATAGGAATCTTGTGCGTTTGCAAACCCAGAACTAACGTTTAGGATCCAAACCGACACATTCCTCAATCGGTGAGTTCATACCCCTACCCCTTTTTCAAATGTTTTCAAATGTGTTCAGGGGGAATACAAGCAAAAGTAAAAGGAAATCTTGTACTCAAACTTATTATTTTCGATTCAAATGTTTATATTCTGTATGTTTTTAATATCGAAAACTGTGTTAACCAAATAGTTCGAATTACAGAATTAGCTTTCAAACTAATCATAGATTTCTTGATAAAGTGTTACAATCTAAATTATATTTCATAATCTACGAATAATTCATACTAATCATCAATTAGAACTAATACTAATACGAATACGAAAGTACAACTAGGAATTAGAACGAATATGAAAATACAACTAAGAATAGAATGAATACGAAAGTACAACTAGGAATTAGAACGAATACGAAAATACAACTAAGAATAGAACGAATACGAAAGTATAAACTAGGAACAGAACGAATAGGATTAGGAATAGGATTAGGAATACGAATACGAATGCGAATACGAATACAAATACGAATAGGATTTGGAATAGGACTAGGAATACGAATGCGAATACGAATACGAATACGAATACGAATACAAATATGAATACGAATACGAATACGAATACGAATAGGATTAGGAGTAGGAGTAGGAATACGAATACGAATGCAATTTCGAATACAAATAGGACTACAAATATAAATACAAATACAAATATAAAAATACAAATATGAATATGATTAAGAATAAGAATACGAATATGAAGGCACACATCTAGGTACATTCAAGTGTAACATAATTAGAATATCAGAATATCTAGCTAATATAACAAGTATGATAGACAATCAAACGCTACAATTGGGATTCAATAACTAAACTTACATTTAGGAAAATATAGGATTTTCCTGGGATAATAATTGTACATAACCAGAATTGTGTAATAAATCAGTTAATCAAACTCTACATATAAGAAAATATAGGATTTTCTTGGATAACAATCTTTTCGGAAAACCAAAGGGAACTTGTACATTTTCAGAAAACAAACATCTTATGAACTCACCAGCTTTATGCTGATTTTCAAACCGCTTGTATTCTCAGGTCCATTTTAGACAGGTACCCAGCGATCCTTTTCGGAGAAGACGGAGTGTACAGAAGACTCGTCTCTACTTTTGTCTATTTATATATATATATTATATATATATATATATATATATATATATATATATATATATACATGTATCATCACTTGTAACACTTTACTTTTGAATAGATGTAAATTCTAATATGTAATGTAATGGTTGTTTACTTGCTTACTATGTACATTGGATTTGATAGTCAACGTGGAGTCCGCCCCGGAAATGTTTCCGCCTTCGGTTTTCGGGGTGTGACAGAGTGGTATCAGAGCCCTTGTTTATAGTGAACTAGTATACCAAATCTTATATGGTATAAAACTATAAACACTAAAGGGGCCTAAGTGCTCTTAACTAAAAGTATACCTCAAATATAAGTATTTTCAAAAGTATAGAAGTATACCCAACCGTAGAAATTCGTAACTACAAGTAGAACAAAACATAAGTAAGTGGGTGTTGTATGTTGCGGTTAAACCTGGGCAGTTATGTAGTCGTGTCTAGGATCAATATATCCTGGCCAACTATATTCATTCTTGACACGACCAACATTTGCTTGGGAGTGACTGTGGTGTACGGCATGCCTAAAACTTACCCAATACCCAAACAATGAGTCGTCGTTGCAGCGAAACATGAAATACTATGGGAGTATTTCTTGAGCCAAATCTGTTATAGAAATCCTCATTCCAACGTTGCTCCCCAATCATTCCTTTAGCGATAATTTTTCTGCTTTGATAACTCTTTCCTGCTTTATCGCTTAATAGAAATTCTATATCTATCATAATGAGATATTCCTTGTATCATATCTCTTGATTCAATTCAGAGGAGTTACCATCCTCTTTTTCCAGATCTTTATAGATCAAGATGCCTCCAAGAAAGAGACCCAGCTCAAAGGCCAACAACCCTTCTGCTTGCAATCCTTTTCAATTCTAGTCCTGAAAGATAAATTGTTACCTATTCATTCGAACCTCTTCATAAACATAGTCCTCAATTAGTAACCGAAACGTCCACCATCAAGGTAGCCAACAATGAGAAAGATGGCGTGTTACATTCTGAAACGCGTGTCCCAAGGTACATAGAATTTTTCGAAAAACCTCGTTAGGATTGATTCCGTAGCCTACAAACTCCAACTACTCTCAGAACTTAGCAGCATCCATCCGATATTCCACGTCTCTGTCCTTAAGGAGTGTCTACCCGATGAAACCCTCGAAATTCCTTCGATAAGAACAAAATCAACGAAAGTCTGAAACCCATGGTAGAACTAATCAAAACCATAGATCGAAAGACCAAACGTACGAAACAAAGTCATATCCCAATAGTGAAGATTCGCCAGAAAGCCACACTAGAACTCGAATTCACTTGAGAGCGCAAAAATCCAATAAAGTAGAAGTATTCATATTTCTTTTCGAATCCATACATTGTATCTAGAGTTTGAATTTCGGGACGAAATTCCCTCTACCGGGGGGATAATGTAACAACCCGAAGTTGTCCATTGCCAAAATCTGTTCCGCCCGTCAAACCCGTCTATAGCGATTCGTTCCTATTCCGTTTTTGGGCTAAGTTGTTTAAACTTATAAGTTTATTTTAATCTCATGAGTGTTCAAATCCCTTAGAAACTCATATAAAAATGGCCCAAAATCATCAATTTGAAAATTTCTAAATTCTATCCCGTTGGATTAGGATAACTTAATCGGGTGCGACCAAAAGCCCCGTTTAATGTCAGTATCGGGTAAAATTCCATCGTGTCTAAATCATAGACCCTATATAAAGAGGATCAAGCTTCCATTTGAAGCTTTTGCTCTCTCTCTCTACTCTTTCTCTAACCTCTCTCCTCAAATCAACTCTAAGGGTCCAAAATCATCAAATTAAGGCTTCTAATCATCAAGGTATCTTCCCTAACTCCTAGTATATCATCCTTAGCCTTCAAATCTGAGTTCAAATCTTGAATTAGGACCTTGTTCATGTGTTTATGGCCCTGGAACATGCTTGGGCCGTAAACACATATAAAGGGGGTATTTATGCCTTAAAACCCCTCCAAAACACCATTGAGACTTAGATATGGCTTGTAGAATTATGGAATTGGACTTAGAACACCTTGATTATCAATTTAGAGGAGTAAACATGAGTTTACTGCCCAAGATCATGCTTGGGCCGTAAACTCATTAGCATGGAGAGTAAACTCATTTTAAGGTGTTAAATTGCCACTTACACGCCTCCTAGGCCTTGAACAAAAATCTAGAAGCAACCACAAACAACTTAGAAGCCTAAAACATAAGGAAATCAACCCCCTAAGGAGTTCACGGCCATAAGAAGGAGTCTTGGGCCGTAAACTCCTAAAACTATGTCAAATGGTGCCCAAATTTTACTCCTAGACTTGTGAAATAGCTTGAAATCACATGTGATTAATTAAGGACCACCAAAACATCAAGGATTTAGTGTGAGGGGAGTTTACGGCCGTAAACTCCAAGTTTACTGCCGTAAACTCCAATAAATGGTCCATATGTGAGTTAAATCCCTTTCCAATGCATTAGACTCATACCTAGATTTAATCCCCAAGTATTTCAAGGCCATTTAGCACCATAAACCTCCCATCCATGAGTTCACGGCCGTGAACTCATGTGAATATGTTGTTTAGGGCCGAAAACTCCTCTAAGAGTTTACTCTTGAAGAGTAAACTCCATATCCAAGCCTTATGTGTCCTTAAATGCCACCCGGGTCCATCCAAACACTTGTAATGAAATGTTTTCGCATCTAGAAGCATATGTCCCTAACAAATAAATAATTTAAGTCCTAATTAGGGAAAAATGTGTATCTTCTCTTAATACATAGGAATCTTGTGCGTTTGCAAACCCAGAACTGACGTTTAGGATCCAAACCGACGCATTCCTCAATCGGTGAGTTCATACCCCTACCCCTTTTTCAAATGTTTTCAAATGTTTTCAGGGGGAATACAAGCAAAAGTACAAGGAAATCTTGTACTCAAACTTATTATTTTCGATTCAAATGTTTATATTCTGTATGTTTTTAATATTGAAAACTGTGTTAACCAAATAGTTCGAATTACAGAATTAGCTTTCAAACTAATCATAGATTTCTTGATAAAGTGTTACAATCTAAATTATATTTCATAATCTACGAATAATTCATACTAATCATCAATTAGAACTAATACTAATACGAATACGAAAGTACAACTAGGAATTAGAACGAATATGAAAATACAACTAAGAATAGAATGAATACGAAAGTACAACTAGGAATTAGAACGAATACGAAAATACAACTAAGAATAGAACGAATACGAAAGTATAAACTAGGAACAGAACGAATAGGATTAGGAATAGGATTAGGAATACGAATACGAATGCGAATACGAATACGAATACGAATAGGATTTGGAATAGGACTAGGAATACGAATGCGAATACGAATACGAATACGGATACGAATACGAATATGAATACGAATACGAATATGAATATGAATACGAATACGAATACGAATAGGATTAGGAGTAGGAGTAGGAATACGAATACGAATGCAATTTCGAATACAAATAGGACTACAAATATAAATACAAATACAAATATAAAAATACAAATATGAATATGATTAAGAATAAGAATACGAATATGAAGGCACACATCTAGGTACATTCAAGTGTAACATAATTAGAATATCAGAATATCTAGCTAATATAACAAGTATGATAGACAATCAAACGCTACAATTGGGATTCAATAACTAAACTTACATTTAGGAAAATATAGGATTTTCCTGGGATAATAATTGTACATAACCAGAATTGTGTAATAAATCAGTTAATCAAACTCTACATATAAGAAAATATAGGATTTTCTTGGATAACAATCTTTTCGGAAAACCAAAGGGAACTTGTACATTTTCAGAAAACAAACATCTTATGAACTCACCAGCTTTATGCTGATTTTCAAACTGCTTGTATTCTCAGGTCCATTTTAGACAGGTACCCAGCGATCCTTTTCGGAGAAGACGGAGCGTACAGAAGACTCGTCTCTACTTTTGTCTATTTTTATATATATATATATATATATATATATATATATATATATATATATATATATATATACATATGTATCATCACTTGTAACACTTTACTTTTGAACAGATGTAAATTCTAATATGTAATGTAATTGTTGTTTACTTGCTTACTATGTACATTGGATTTGATAGTCAACGTGGAGTCCGTCCCGGAAATGTTTCCGTCTTCGGTTTTCGTGGTGTGACAGATTTGTATCAGAGCCCTTGTTTATATTTTTGGCTTACATTTTAAATTTTATTACAAATTTAGTCCAAAATTTACACTTTTTTGCCAGATTTCAATTTTGTTACAAATTTATCCTAAATTTTATTTTTTGCATTTTTTTTTTCAAAAATTTGTTTCAAATATGTGTTTTTGCTATATAATATCATATTTATAGAAAAAAAAACACATTTTCACATAAAAGACATTTTTTTCTTTATAAAAATGTTTTTTTTCAAAACATTTTTATATACAAACTACCTATATAAAAACCTTTTTTTTTTAAAGAAACATTTTTGTATGCAAAATACCTGTTTATAAAAACATTTTTTTATTCTAAATACTTATTTATAAAAATGTAATTATGTAAATTTGTGTGAGATATACTTATGTCAAACATGTTATTTTACCCATATATAAAAACATATTTTTATACAAATATGATTTCATAGTAAACGTATTTGTATATAAATATGTTTTTTTGCTATATAATATCATATTTATACAAAAAAAAAAACACATTTTCACATAAAAGACATTTTTTTTCTTTATAAAAATGTTTTTTTTTAAAAACATTTTTATATACAAACTACCTATATAAAAACCTTTTTTTTAGAAAAACATTTTTGTATGCAAATTACCTGTTTATAAAAACATTTTTTTTTATTCTAAATACTTATTTATAAAAATATAATTATGTAAATTTGTTTGAGATATACTTATGTCAAACACGTTATTTTACCCATATATAAAAACACATTTTTATACAAATATGATTTCATAGTAAACGTATTTGTATATATATTTATGTATATAAACACGTTTTTATAAAACAATGCTTTTACATAAATACGCTTTTATAAAAAAATGTATATAAACACGTATTTATACAAACATGTTTTTATAACAAAATATACACAAACACGTATTTTATAAAAATATATACAAACACCATTTATAAAAAAAATATATACAAACACCTATTTCATAGTAAATATATTTATATATATTTATGTATACATACACATTTGTATACAAACTTGTTTTTATACATAAATATATATAAATAACGTTTACTATGAAATAGGTGTTTGTACAAAAACATATTTACATACTTTTTTTTTAATAAAATCATGTTTGTACAAAAACGTGTTTGTGTATATTTTTTTTATTACAAAAACGTGTTAGTATAAAAAACGCGTTTGTATAGAAATGCATTTATATATAAACATGCTTGTATAGATAAATATATAGAAATACATTTGCTATGAAATAGGTGTTTGTATATATTTATTTTTATAAAAACGGATTTGCATATATTTATGTATCTATATGAACACAAAATACTTTTTATGTACTTAATAAATACCTATTTTATAAAAGCTTATTAAGGTATATATCGGTATTATAACATATTTTATGTAAGTGGTTTTCTTAATTTTTTAAATAGGTATTTTGCATACAAAAAATGTTTTTTCTAAAAAAAAAGTTTTTATATAGGTATTTTGCATAAAAAATATTTAAAAAAAAACATTTTTATATAAAAAAGAAGGTTTTATATGTAAAAATGTGTGTTTTTTTTTTTTTTTTTTTGTATAAATATGACTTTATATAGCAAAAAAAAAACATATTTGAAACAAAGTTTTGAAAAAAAAAGATGGAAAAAACAAAATTTATGATGAATTTGTAAGAACAATTGAAATCTGGGCCAAAAGTGTAAAATTTAGACCCAATTTGTAATAAAATTTAAAATCTGGGCCAAAATTGTAATTTTTGAAAGTTAGATGACATATTGACCGAATAAAAAGGTTAAGTTGAATACAATTCTCGATTTTTAGGACTTAATTGAATAACAAAATATAATGACTAAATCGATTATGAAGCCAAAACTTAAAGACTTTTATGTAGTTTTCCCTAATTTATATTATGTGATACTAAAAAGATATTACGTGGATGAGTTAATGACCTATAAAAGAGTAACAAACTTTGGTTTTTGTTTATAGTTAAGTAACCATTTTTTATCGGTACGGGTACATGTTTGACTAGTAAACTTGTTTCTCTTATTCAAATTATGGTAATATTACTGGTAATCGTAAGCTGACACTGAAATGTTTATGTAATGAAAGCTTGTCAATTGTTTTGATTAATTTAAGTGAAAAGTGAATCGTTATGTTAAATTTATGGTGTATATTTTTTTGGATCTTGATGAGGGAATATGTATGGGTACCTTTTTGAACTTAATTAAGAAATTGAATTTTGTCATGTGTTTGTGATCAAGAAGTATTCGTATGCAAAAAGTTTGAAATTAGACGAGAAAACCTATAAAAGCATAATGAAAATATTGTTTAACTTTATAAAATAGGGTAATAAACCAGTCGAAATTGAAATCAATAAACCAAACTCAGTTAATAAAAAAAATTAAAAACTTGGTATGATTTTAATTAAGTGCTGAATTAGAAAGTCAATAAACTAAAACTCAAAATCGAAAAAGCAACTTGTCGGGCATATCATGAACTTTTCTCGTAGGTTTTTTTTTGTGTTTCCTTGATGTGTGGATTCAAGCTGGAAGGCCACAAGAGCAATGAGTGAATTTTTACCCTAAAGGTGAGCATGGTGCGATTTGGTGTAGTGTTTGGCTGAAACCTAACCGAAATCCGCAACTTTGGTTTTTTAAGTTTAGAAACCGTGCAATTCGGTTTTTTGCGGTTTGGTTTTTTGTGGTTTTCTTCACCTCTTTAGGGTGAGCATGGTGCAGTTCGGTACGCTTTTGGCAAAAACCGAACTGAAAACCACAACTTCATTTTTGAAGTTTAGACATCGTGCGACTCAGCTTTTTTTTTTTTGCGGGTTTTTTTTTGCCCTTTTTACAAAAAAGATCCTTGGAAAGTAACTTCCCTTATAATTTGAAATTTGAAAATCAATAAAAAAAAATATTTTTTACCAACGTTAAACATATATGATAACTGATAAACTTATATTATACATCAATTGTAACTTTGAGCTTCTGAGAATTGGATGTTGATAGAATGACACAAATTCATATATTACTAGGGGTAGTGAAATTTTGTTAGACATTCACCACTGTCTATATCAATCTATGATGTGTGTTGTGCAAGAGGGAGATTGAAAGATCTTTAAGCCCAAGAGACATTATAGAATGATATTAATAGATAATATATGATCTTAAAAGGGTCATACTAACAACAACTTGATGATAATATATTATTTATTATAATTTTATTCTTAATAAATACTTATATTAATATATATATATATATATATATATATATATATATATATATATATATATATAATTTAAAGGGATTTGATTCTTGATGAATATTTATATTTCTTATAATTAATTGGAAAATACTTATTTTATATAAATAATAATTTTCTATTAAAAATATCAATTAAAATAACATGGAATGATTTGTATATATGTCATTAACTTTTAGGAAAATCTCAAATAAAGTCCTAATATTTTGGGTCAGTTTACGGTTTAATCCCAACTTTTATTATTGGAACACAAAAGTCCCGATTAGTTTATATTTTTTCAAAATTAACGAAACAATCTTTATTTTTTTCAACAGAAAATAACATATTATCGTATAAAATTTGATAATTGTGACTTTTCTGTTCAAAAAATAAATGTTGGAATTAAACCGTAAATTAACCCAAAATATTGAGAGTTTATCAGAGATTTCTCTTAGTTTTTATATAAACTAACTAGCTTTAGTTTTATAAAAGAAGGATATTGTTTATATAAAATTGGAAGAGTGTGTGGCACTCCTACCCCCTTTCTTTATTCATAATAACTGAGGGGTAGTGTGGGGTGGTGATGTTAGAGATTGTTTGACATTTCTTCCATGGTACATGTACTATACTTCTCTTACATTAAGTCATAAATGGGTATGGGTTAAAAGATAGAATGGGAGACTTTTCCAAGCATGAAAGAAAGCTTATGGAGCTAGTTGTTGTGCTTCTTTTCCCTTAGAGAAAAACCCTATCATCCATGCTCCTTTCTCCCTCTAATTCTCAGTTTTCGCATCTCCCTTATAGACATGTTCTTAAGGTGATAAGACTTGAAGGAAAGCTTGATGTCTTGTTTTGTTATTTACATATGTAGTCTATGTTATGTGAACCACATACTTTGTAAACACTTTCTTCCTAATGAAATGGTTGTTTATTACTTTCATTACTATGATGCATGTCTTGTGATACTAAACACGACGTCCTCCACCCCAGAACGTTTCCGCCGTTTCGGTTTTGGGGTGTGACAGATTTGTATCAGAGCAGTATTTATAATGAACTAAGTATATCAACCGATAAAAGATATACAACTATGAAGACAATGGGCCTAAGTGCTCTGAATAATAATATATTTTAAGAATATAACAATACTTTATAAAAGTATACATACATTCTTATTCATATATACATACTAGAATAAGTATCACAAGAAGAACAGAACAGAAGTATTTAAAGGTTGAATACTACGATCAAACTTGGATAGTTATGTAATCATATTTGGGATCAATATAGCCTAATCAACTATATTCATTTGAGATGTGACCGACATGTGTTTGGGAGTGATGTGGTGTTGCAACAGTCTTAAAACGTACCTAACACTATTCAAGGAATTTCTAGACCAGAACAAAAAGTTAGAATACTATGGGAGTATCTTATGATACTACAAGACAACAACAAGTTTAAAATATACGAAGTACATTACATTAAAATACTATAGGAGTATTTTAGGCACTATATAAATAACTTATGTGATAATGTAAAGACCTTTCTGGTAAGTCTATGATTCTGGAGTGTATACTCCCAAGGTTTTATATAAATGATATTTTATAGACTTAGAATTTGTGATCTATGCTTCACTACCTATTCCTTGTTTGGTTGTGGTTTTGGAGTAGGATCACTTATTCGAAGGTCTATTTAATCTTAAATTATATACAACTTGTATACATTGCGCAATTATAGGTGGACCCAGTAAGGATCACCCCATAATGTTACCCTTAATCTCATAGATTCTATAGACACTTCCATTATCGCACGATAAACCAAGATAGGTGTAACCACTCCATCATAGCAGTCAAGTAGAGGAGACAAGGAGAAACAAGCGGAGAATTCCAAGAAGTGATCAGTTAGAGAAACTAAAACATCTTACGCGTCACACTAATAAATAATCACCTTACTTGATTTAGTGAGCTAGAGGACACACTACTCACACTATGTGTTAGAATTACTTCTTTTCAGGCAACCAGTATCAGTTATTCAATTCATAGATATTCATTCGAGGATATCCACTTCTGATTCATAAAGTTTGTTTTATAGAGACTCTTTTATGAATTGTTTCTAAAACCATATGAAGGTCAGAACCAGATACACTCAGAACTAGGATAACTTAGTCTTTAGCTTTCGACTTATATCCACTGCTATACACTTATTCCTGTCTCATCTTTGTATTCTTTTAGCAAATATTCCTCCTCGTAGATCGAACAGACGCACTACTTCGATAACTCTAACTCAAAATCTGCTACCTCCTCCTCAATTTGATCCTACTGCTCTCCAAGCTGTGATATTAGCTGCAATAGCAGCTGCTTTAGCTGACATCAGTGAAAATGGTACCAACAGATCTGGTAGCGGTACCCACTTGATAAAACCCGAAGTTACTCACGGACACCCTAGGTAGTGTTCATACAAGGACTTTATAAACTGCAAACCCAAATCCTTTAATGGAAATATGTTCGTGCCCAGAAGGGAGCAAAGTTAAGTTTGCTGCCTGCACCTTCTCCGACAGAGCCCTGACATGGTGGAATAGCCATGTTACGTCACTGACCCTATCAGTGGCTAACTCAATAGGTTGGCAGAACCCTGAAAGAGTTGATGTTGGAAGAATACTTCCCTAGGTGTGAAGTTCAAAAGATGGAACAAGAGTTATAGGAGTACACCATGGTTGGCTCAGACATAGTGACCTACACTAACAGGTTTAGCGACCTGGCAGCACTATGCCCGGAGATGGTTACCCCTAAAAGTAAGAAGATAGAAAGGTACATTTGGGGTTTATCTACCCCGATTCAAGGGGATGTACTATCCTCTACCCCAACTACATTTGATAGCGCCAAACGCCTGGTCCAGCAACTCATTGTCCATGGAGTCCGCCATGGCGTAGCGGTCCCCATTCCAGAGCCATCGAAGGGAGGAGACCATAAACAGAAGTTGGGAAAAAAGAGGAAAGAGCGAACAACCCAGGAAACCGCGAAGGAGAAACAAATGGGTACTATATATGCCGCCACAACACCTGCTATTCTAGCACCTGCCAGTCGATACGCTAGAACTCTCCCGAAGTGTGATGGGTGTAACTACCACCACACCGGAGTATGTCGGGAAATGCAATGCTTGAATTGCCACAGGAAAGGTCACACTGCCCGGTTCCGCAGGGCACTGGCACAACCGATCTCCCAAGTCCCCGGGATAGATGTAAACCAGGCCTGTTATGGTTGTGGTGAGACAGGGAATTACAAGAGGGACTGCCCTATAATGAGGAACTTAGGAGCGGATTGAAGGATTCTGATGATCACCGTAGGAGAAGCAACCCCAGAGTCCCCAGCGACCAGCGGTACGTCTTCGAATTAAGAATTCCTTTAAAAATTAATTTATATTCATATAAGATTAAAACATGGGGAAAACATATAAAAGTAATTATAATAACTCACTCATCTGAACAAGTCACATCATTCACAAAGGAACTAAAGATCCGTTCAGGGAAGCTATGATGGCTTAGTTTATACATCAGTGTTGTGTATAGTTGAGATGTTGCAGACTCATAGTGAGTGATTTTGCCTTAATTCTTATTCCTTGTTTGGTTGTAGATTTGGGGCAGAGTTACTCAGTCGACCGTCTTATTCATCTTAATTATACATAACTTGTATATGCTATGCAATCATAGTGGTACCGAGGAGGATCATAATATAGAGTATCAACACTAGTTATGAAAACACTTCACTATTAGTACTCGCTTATTGCGGTACGATTTGTGGCAGTGTTAATATCAAGGGGAAAACAAAAAGCACTAGAACATTACACAAAGTACATTGTCGAGCACACTTGAGGTACACCGTCGTATAACAAACATTTCTTTCAAATCGGCCAAACTTTTGTTCAGTAAAGAGTCCATTGCTATCATTCTTCATGAGTTGGTGTGGTCCTCAACATACTAAGTTCATATGTTTCCAATGCCTCGACCGTCAAATTCATGAAACCCTTGTCATTTGTAATGACAGCCCAACCCAGACCTCGGAATCGTCTACCTCGTATTCTAAACCTCGAAGTACTCATGCGGAGAGTACTTTACCCTTCGAAGCCTTGTCGTCGTATGTTCAGCAGACCTTCCCGAAATACCACTCGTTCAGCAGACCAAGTTCAAGCGCAGATGCTAAGGACAAATACAACCCACCTATCATTAATAAGTGTATAAGCGAGAGTGGTATATAATAATGATTATGCAGATTTAGTATGTGTGTTTCCGCCCTATCTCCTATTCCTTGTTTGGTTGTGGACCTGGGGCACAGTCGCACATCCGACCGTCTTACTAATCTTAATTATATACGACTTGTATACACAAGGTAATGATAGATGGACCAGGTATGAATCCGATCATGGATATTAGGGCAAAGTTTCTAGGTCTACGAGTGGGTATTCTGCCAATCTGAGGAGCACAACCCCAGAAGTACTTCTAAGAAATCTAATTTCAGGACGAAATTCCATATAACGGGGGGATGATGTGACAACCCAAAATTTTTTGCCTTGTAAGTCCAGCCATTCAATTCAACCATGTGCCAGACTCGTTTCTGCTAGCTTTTGGCATTGTTTAGAGTCCATTTAAGGGTTCAAAGCTCAGTACATTGAAGCATTAGGTATAGGTGTTGGATTAGTGTCTAAGTCCATAACTATTTTGGTATGTACTTGACCCGATGGTGCATGGCCCTTTTGGGTTGCCTTCACCAAAGCAACTTGATAGGATGAATTATGGAGAGAAAGGATTAAATATGATTTATTAATATATTATGAGAATAATATATTAAAGGAGAAATCATATTGTTTAATTAATATTAGTCAATAATTAATTGGTAATTAGTTTTGTGACTAAAAGAGATTAATTAAACTTAAGCGACTGGAATTGCAATTATAAGATAGTTGCAATTTGGGCCATGGATTGTCTTAAATCAAGAGGTGGACGAATTCTTATGGGAAGCCCATAAGGAAATCGTCCAAGGGCTTGATTAAAGGAGTCTATGGGTTGCTTAGGGCTTAAGCAACCAAATTAGGGTTTCCTTGTTAGATAACCCTAATAGCCTCACTATATATAGAACCCTTAAGGCTCAAAACATGGGGAACTTATTTTCTAGGGTTAGTACACGTTTTGGGCAGCCTCCATCCTTTCTCCTCTTCATCCTCTTGCTTATGGTGTTTGTAAGCCATTAGAGGAGTGACACTTGTGACTCTAAGCCTTCCAAAGTCAATTCAAGGTGGAATTGGGATTGTTATTACTACATAACAATCAAGGTAATATCTTAAACCTAATTATATGTTAATATCGATTTCCATATGCTAGAATTAGGGTTTATAGTCTTGGATTCAAAGCATGTACAATAGAGAAACCTAGATCCAAGCATTAGGGTTTGTATGAGCACATAGGATGTCTTATGACCAAAACCCATCAGTGGTATCAGAGCCTAGACTGGTTTATATTGTATTGATGCTTGATATGTTGAAAAAATTTGATTTTTTGGTTTCTGGAGGCTGGACTCGTCGAGTCCATAGCTGAACTCGCCGAGTCCATGCAGACTCGACGAGTCCATGCTTGACTCGACGAGTCAACTCGTCAGATGGAGGGTATTTCGCGATTTCTTGCTGTTTTTGCTTATGGATTGTTACCTTATCATATTAGATCAATATAAATCCGATTTTTGATATATATGACTATATATTTGATCTAATTGAAGATATTTATTAATTAATAAGATAATTGTTTCCTTATATGATAATTGATTAATTATTTTGACTAAATTGATAAATTGTTTTGCAAGAAATCATTAAATAAATCAAATATGGATAATTATGTGATTAATTGTTAATTTAGATTATTTGTTATTTGATCCTTGTTGTTATGAAAAGTTTCATATTTTCCCCTTAGGTTTTATAGTTCAAATTTGAACCCAAAAGTTTTGTTGTTTTGAAATTTAAATAGTTAAAACCCTAATGTTTTGAAAAAGGTTTCAAAACTTGCCCTCAAGTTTTAGAATTTAAATTTTGATTAAATGGTTTAATTTTGATGTATATTTAAATTCTAAACCCTAATGTGTTGAAATGTTTCAAAACTTTCCCTCAAGTTTTGGAATTTAAAGTTGATTAAAAGTTTAATTAGGAATGTTAAATTCTAAAACTCTAGTATAGTTTTGAAAAAGTTCAAATCACACCCTTATGGTTTTATTAATTAATTAAGGTGTATAATTAAAAGAAGTTTAATAAATCCATAAAAATTTAGGCTTACAATTTAATTGAATTAAAAGTATAATTGTTAAATTAGACCACCTAGTATTTTGAAAGTATAAAATACACCCTATACTATATATAACATTAAAAGTCTAACATTATATATATGTATGAGTAAAAGTTAGTCTTACCATTAGTAGGCCTCATTCACGAAGCTGGTCTATAAAGGGTGTTTAAGGAAATTGCCTATAAAATGGCGATTGAATGGGTATCCACTCTTACCCACCGCACTCTTGACTAGTGGAGGGTCGTTAGCCGAACGGGTAGGATAGGACGAAACCTTCCATTATAAGTATAATGAAGTATAAAAGTAACTAAATGTTTTCATAAAATTCCCAATCTTAGTTACTTAGGCAAAAGTGAATTGATGCAATTCCATAAAATTACACTTTGTGCCCTTGCGAAGACGTTAGTGGAGCGTGTGTGGTTTACCGGCACACTAAATGGTTCTAAGCAAAGGTAGCAAAGGGTGACTCAATGTTTGTCATAGTTCGGTGGAGCGTGTGTGGTTTACCAGCACATCGAATAGGTGACTGTAACATGTGAGGGCACCATGTAAGTTTGCATGGTTATTCACACCCGCTTTGTGATCCTCGGCATCCCAGTCACAAACAAGAGGGGCGTATCGAGATTTAAACATGCCATGAAAGTTCAATGAATCTCAAAGGATCTAGGAGTTTTCATAGATTTAAAACTTAAATTCCTTTTCATTTTTCGTGGTGGAAATTAGTGAATCGTCATTCACGTACCTTCAAATATTCTGCAATTTGGGTTACGGCATCCCTCTCCCGAGTTGTAGAATATTGTGTTAGGTCCTAGCCTTAGTATCTCATTTGGGTGATTTACTAAGGACTCAATCAATCAACTAACTTGAATTCGTTTTCTCCCATTTTGTTGATGTCAAAGTTCGACAACTATGGTCTTCCCAAATCCCGTGGAATAAGCTTTCCACATGAAGATGATATTCCACAATTCGATCGAGGAATAAGAGATCATACTTCACTTCCTCCACCTCCTCCAATTATTCTCCCTAACCCACAAGTTCAAAGGCTTGAAAATTTCAAGATCACTCAAGCCCTTTTGGCAAGTAAACATAAAGAAGGAAAGTCGGTGTGTGCACACGTCCTAGGGATGAAGTCACACATTGATAGGTTAAGAATGTTGGGATCCGTTGTCTGTGAGGAAATGACTGCTGATTGGGTTCTTCAGTCACTTCCTAACTCATATAGTGAGTTTTTAAGAAAGTACTATATGATGAACTACGACGTGAACCTTATAGATCTCACATATATGCTTGTTGCTGCTGAATCAGCAATGGTTTGGCGCAATAGAAAAGCAAAGTTGATTGGTGAATCTGCCTTCAAGACCTCTATAGATATAGACAATGGCAACAAAAGACATGTTATGATCGAAAAGTTTGATCATAAGAGAAAGGCAATGTCTGAAATATTTCCATGTCTTGTTCCAAAAGAGTCGATTTGCTTTTATTGCCAAGAGAAGGGGCATTGGAGACGAAGCTGCCCCATTTACCTAAGAGATCTAAGAGTTGGGAGAGTCGAAACGTATGGCTCTAATATAGGTAAAATCCATTAACTAACTCTTTTTAAGCTTCTATTCTAGATTCTTAATACATAATGTGATAAGATCGCAATTGATGTTTCGTAGGATCGAAGAAAAGAAAGGAAGCTTAACGGAAGAAGTAAGCAAAATCTAACCGTGAAGGAATGGATTTCGATCGCATTTCTTAAAGATTAGATTCTTGAGCTACTACTTAGAGTTAGAATTAGATTGCTAAGAAAGATGTATTAGCATAGTTTTTCAATGAATTGCATTGTAAGGACAAATTTTTTCCGCAATAAAATAAATTTTGATTTTAAGTTTTATTTATTTATCCTTGCAACGGCGTGAATGAAAATTGATGTTAAAATGTTTCTATAATGGATTTGGTTCTTATTATGTTATTTATGGAAAGTCGAGAATTTACCAAATAGGGAGAGTTTCTCATCGCCCAAGTTTCAATTGGACAGAAACTTGGAATCATGCAACTTGGTTGCACGATGAATGAGAAATTTCATATTTGGAAATTAGTCAAATTTATTGACAAAGTGTCAAGTGAAGGACTAGGAGATCGAATACACAAAGTTGCATGTTGATCAAGTCCACCATAAGAGTAACAAAGACATTTGTCATGATTTACTAAAGGTTTAGTAAATATGATTATACTTACAAGACTAAGTGTAATTCTGAATTGATTGGAAAAGTTTAAATAATAAGCAGAACAAATAAGAAGAATCAAGTAGGCAGAAAGATAAAAGTTTCTCCATTCTAAGAAGATGGGAGAGTGCCTTTTATGCTTTATGATAGGTCTTAATGATTAAGAACCATATCTCAATTGATCCTCTAAATGAATCTTAATACAATTGTATGTCTAAGAAGAAGAATCAAGAATTGAAGAAATGGTTCATTTTTCGTGGTAGAAATTAGTGAATCGTCATTCACGTACCTTCAAATATTCTGCAATTTGGGTTACGGCATCCCTCTCCCGAGTTGTAAAATATTGTGTTAGGTCCTAGCCTTAGTATCTCATTTGGGTGATTTACTAAGGACTCAATCAATCAACTCACTTGAATTCGTTTTCTCCTATTTTGTTGATGTCAAAGTTCGACAACTATGGTTTTCCCAAATCCCGTGGAACAAGCTTTCCACATGAAGATGATATTCCACGATTCGATCGAGGAATAAGAGATCATACTTCACTTCCTCCACCTCCTCCAATTATTCTCCCTAACCCACAAGTTCAAAGGCTTGAAAATTTCAAGATCACTCAAGCCCTTTTGGCAAGTAAACATAAAGAAGGAAAGTCGGTGTGTGCACACGTCCTAGGGATGAAGTCACACATTGATAGGTTAAGAATGTTGGGATCCGTTGTCTGTGAGGAAATGCCTGCTGATTGGGTTCTTCAGTCACTTCCTAACTCATATAGTGAGTTTGTAAGAAAGTACTATATGATGAACTACGACGTGAACCTTATAGATCTCACATATATGCTTGTGCTGCTGAATCAACAATGGTTTGGCGCAATAGAAAAGCAAAGTTGATTGGTGAATCTGCCTTCAAGACCTCTATAGATATAGACAATGGCAACAAAAGACATGTTATGATCGAAAAGTTTGATCATAAGAGAAAGGCAATGTCTGAAATAGTTCCATGTCTTGTTCCAAAAGAGTCGATTTGCTTTTATTGCCAAGAGAAGGGGCATTGGAGACGAAGCTGCCCTATTTACCTAAGAGATCTAAGAGATGGGAGAGTCGAAACGTATGGCTCTAATATAGGTAAAATCCATTAACTAACTCTTTTTAAGCTTCTATTCTAGATTCTTAATACATAATGTGATAAGATCGCAATTGATGTTTTGTAGGATCGAAGAAAAGAAAGGAAGCTTAACGGAAGAAGTGAGCAAAATCTAACCGTGAAGGAATGGATTTCGATCGCATTTCTTGAAGATTAGATTCTTGAGCTACTACTTAGAGTTAGAATTAGATTGCTAAGAAAGATGTATTAGCATAGTTTTTCAATGAATTGCATTGTAAGGACAAATTTTTTCCGCAATAAAATAAATGTTGATTTTAAATTTTATTTATTTATCTTTGCAATGGCGTGAATGAAAATTGATGTTAAAATGTTTCTATAATGGATTTGGTTCTTATTATGTTATTTATGGAAAGTCGAGAATTTACCAAATAGGGAGAGTTTCTCATCGCCCAAGTTTCAATTGGACAGAAACTTGGAATCATGCAACTTGGTTGCACGATGAATGAGAAATTTCATATTTGGAAATTAGACAAATTTATTGACAAAGTGTCAAGTGAAGGACTAGGAGATCGAATACACAAAGTTGCATGTTGATCAAGTCCACCATAAGAGTAACAAAGATATTTGTCATGATTTACTAAAGGTTTAGTAAATATGATTATACTTACAAGACTAAGTGTAATTCTGAATTGATTGGAAAAGTTTAAATCAATAGCAGAACGGATAAGAAGAATCAAGTAGGCAGAAAGATAAAAGTTTCTCCATTCTAAGAAGATGGGAGAGTACCTTTTATGCTTTATGATAGGTCTTAATGATTAAGAACCATATCTCAATTGATCCTCTAAATGAATCTTAGTACAATTGTATGTCTAAGAAGAAGAATCAAGAATTGAAGAAATGGTTAAATCAAAAAGTCAATCATACTTCGTTCCAAAACAAGTCTTAGAGTTAAGATTGTGACAATGAGTGACAAGAAGGTTTATAACATTCATCAATTGTGGAACGTTGTGATGTCTTGGATAAGACAAAGACCAACTAGGACCAAAGTTATGAAGTGTTTTGTCTTGATAAAAGCTACACTAACTCTTGAATATTTGTTTGTCAATAAATGTTTATTGACAAGAGAATCTTATATGTCAAGGAGTCAGTGGGAGTCTTAATGGTCTTGAAAGGTTTCAAGAACAAATCAAATAAACCTTATCGATCATCACTGGCACACGAGTTGAGGTTTACAACCTATCGTGTTGACATTATTTTGTTTATGTGCCAATCCAATCGAGTTAATTATGCATGTGAGTTCTATGAGTTCTCATTTTGAACGCATAAAAGGCAAAACACCTTAATCAATGAAAGGTACGTTGATAGGAAAGGGTGAGCTGCTTAACTACTTGGAAGACATGGTGGGCAGCTGCGCTACCATAAGGCAAGAAATCAATATTAAGAAAGTTCGGTCCATATGAGTTTGAATTTGTCGTAAACTTTAGTTTTAACAAATTCACATGGATAGGAACACATACACCGTTTAAATCTAAGTGTCATAAGATTTCCTCCTTCATGAAAATGATTGTGAGGAAATGCTTTCACTAAGAGAGATTTTAAGAAGATAGTGATTGTAAAATTGCATTCTCGAATTCGATTATGGTTACGGTATCCCTTTCCATAATTTGAATTGTGAGGTTTGGCAATTAGTCTTAAGTGTTTAGACACACATATGAACTATCGAAGGCAAAGGTGTATAAGTTCGAGAAGCCTTGATAAAAGATTATCAAAGCACTAAGTATTAGAAACATGAACTTAAGAAATTCAATAAGCATTGTTTTTCTGAAAGTTAAGATGTTTATGAATACATGTCAAAGCTAGTGGGAGCATAAGTGTTATGTTTGTAATAATCATCATGATAGTGGGAGCATAAATGTTATGATTGTATGATTATTAAAGAAAGTATTGCAAGGTTAGCAATATTAATTATAGAAAACAAGAGTCATACTTTGCAAAGTCACAATAGTTGAAAAGTTGTTTTGCTATAATTAAGGGAGAGAATATTATGCTTCATTTCAAATCTAAAGGCTTAGGTTGTGGAATGTTAATAAAATTTAGTCAAAGGTACATAGTGTGTTCTTAAAATTTTGATTATGATTACGACATTCCTCTTCACAATTCGAATTTTGAGAACATAGCAAATAAAACATTATGCGTTGTGTCCTATACGCTTTGGGTATAGGATCGATTGCAAATGCTTTAATGTTTGACCATTCTAAAATTTTCCAAATGTCTAGCGCATTTAGAGGGAAAAAAGGACTAGAATCGGTCTTGACTAAAATAATTAAACAACTATCAAAGGATAATCCAAAGTTCGACGAGGATTGGTCGCTTGTGAGTAGTTGGAAGTATAGTATTGGAAAACATGGAAATGTTTCCATAATGGATGGACCATATCGACATTAGTATGAATAGATAAGATTCTATTAAGAATGAGTTGTCATATGGAAAATATGGAAGCGTGTCCATATTGGGAATTGAATATTGAAAATCTATGTCTAGATTAGAAACTTTTATGCAAAAGGATGTTCAAAGGAATGTACTTTGAGTGAGAGACATCATATCTATGGAATTGTATTGTAACAATCTCCAATAGAGGACTTTGTAATATCATTGGAAATAGTCTTTGTGACTTTGGTGCAGTAACATTACGAAAGGATCATTGTATAAAATGTTAGAATCTAGCATATTCTATAAGTGGCAAGAATTTGATATTCTTAAACTTATGAAAAAGGATTTGGAGTTGTGAAATGAGAATGATTGGAAATGTGTTGAATGTGATCTATTTCACAAAGTAAGAGCCATAGGTAAATATTGTGTGCATGCTAGGAGCATGGGACAAGTGTTGTAATTCAAGTAAGAAGTTGATTAACCGAAACGACAAATAATGAGTAATCGATATGGTGATAAATAAAAGCTGTTTTATTTATACTCAAAGGTTTGAGGCCATATGGGATTAGTATTATTCTTGTGTTTCACATTTGCATGTTTTGACTTCCAGAATAAATGAATTTATTAAGTTATTCGAACGGGCCACAGTCATTCATATGTTGGGAGTAGGTATGAATGAAGACTGTCTTGAATTGGTGTGTGGATTATCTAAAGAGCATTAGACATAAGCAAATGTTTGATGTAACATTCATGAGTGCTTATGAATATGATTTGAGCATTGGATTAAACCCACGCTCACTTGGGATCACTCCATGGATTGTATCACGAGTGATTGGTGAGACGATAACATCTTATATTCTTGAAACCGAGATGTGTGAGTTGTATCTTGCGAATCGGTTGCACATTGATAATATGTAAACGCACCAATAACTTGGTGTTATAAAACATATTGTTGTGTGTGATTCGGTGAGTAAGTGCAAGCAAGCATTGTATCAAAGTTTATCCATTCCTTTTATCCAAAGAAGGATAAAAGAGATATCTTTGGGCCCCTCGATGATTTAGTGATGACAAACGTAAATGCTCGACCGGGCGAGGGCTAATTTGATTTGTTCAATTGGTCAGTCATCATAAATCGGGAATCAAGATATAGTACAACGAGAATGATTTGATATCATATCTCATATGATATCTAGAATGGAGGAATATATGATCCCTTATCTAAGGACACGCGTATCTGATATGATCAGAGTTAACAGCGGCTTTGGAAAGCTACGATTGCAGATCAGGATCTGAAGTCATATGCAGAATAGTTATTAGACTTATCCAAGTGGGAGACTGTTGGATCAGTGTCTAAGTCCATAACTATTTTGGTATGTACTTGACCCGATGGTGCATGGTCCTTTTGGGTTGCCTTCACAAAAGCAACTTGATAGGATGAATTATGGAGAGAAAGGATTAAATATGATTTATTAATATATTATGAGAATAATATATTAAAGGAGAAATCATATTGTTTAATTAATATTAGTCAATAATTAATTGGTAATTAGTTTTGTGACTAAAAGAGATTAATTAAACTTAAGGGACTGGAATTGTAATTATAAGATAATTGCAATTTGGGCTATGGATTGTCTTAAATCAAGAGGTGGACGAATTCTTATGGGAAGCCCATAAGGAAATCGTCCAAGGGCTTGATTAAAGGAGTCTATGGGTTGCTTAGGGCTAAAGCAACCAAATTAGGGTTTCCTTGTTAGATAACCCTAATAGCCTCACTATATATAGAACCCTTAAGGCTCAAAACGTGGGGAACTTCTTTTCTAGGGTTAGTACACGTTTTGGGCAGCCTCCATCCTCTCTCCTCTTCATCCTCTTGCTTATGGTGTTTGTAAGCCATTAGAGGAGTGACACTTGTGACTCTAAGCCTTCCAAAGTCAATTCAAGGTGGAATTGGGTTTGTTATTACTACATAACAATCAAGGTAATATCTTAAAGCTAATTATATGTTAATATCGATTTCCATATGCTAGAATTAGGGTTTATAGTCTTGGATTCAAAGCATGTACAATAGAGAAACCTAGATCCAAGCATTAGGGTTTGTATGAGCACATAGGATGTCTTATGACCAAAACCCATCAATAGGATCGAGTTGCTAAAGTTCTTCGCGTTGAAATTGAGCCAAACACTCCATCCAAGGGAGTGTACGACTGTACACATGGGTGTTTGGCGGTACACCCATCATGACCATACACCCTTGCCCATATGTAGAGTATTCCTCCATTTCTAGTCATTTCATCACTTCCAAGTCTAGAAATTGGAATTCTCTCTCAACTATCATCGAGTTCTTTATCCTAGATCATCAAAAACATAAGTGTTTCTTCCATCTTTGAGTTGTTATCCTTCTTAATCATGTATCACCCTCTGATTTCATCCATGGAAATCATCTTTTTGGGTAGATCTTCAAGATCTTCATCTTTCACCAAGAGCACCAAGAACATACACTTGTTCTTGGTGGCCGTGAACCCTCCTTCAAGCCTCCAAATCGTAAGTATCCTTCCCCTATGCTTTGTACACGTTAGGATCTCTTGTTAAACACCTTCGAAATGACATTTTGCTGGAAAAAAAGGAGTGTACGGTCGTACACCCTTAAAACACCCCAAAAGGGCCTCCAAAGTGAGAATCTAGTTAATATTCTTGATGAGCAATCGACCCACTAGCTTTCCCATTGTTCAAAGACCCTCTTATGCATGTTTGACCATGAGTGTATGACAATACACTCCATGGCCGTACACACCAAGTTGTGGCTGTATACACCCCTTTGATGAATCACATGTGATTCTAACACTTAGTCCAAGTGTTTCTTAGTCCCTAAGGGTGTTTCCTTGCATGATAGTTGCTTTAAATACTAAATTCATGCCAATATATGCCATTATATGTCATTAGGACTCATTAGTGTCTTGAGACTTCATTCGTGGAACTTCTCATCCTTACGCGCATATTCGATTGAATCACCCACATAAGGTGGGTTCATACCCCTATAATCAATCTTTTAAATTGTTTTAAATGCTTTTGGGGGGGGGGGGGGATACAAGATGGACACAATGATAATTGTGTAAATTTTTGGTTATAAACATCTTTTAAGGGATTGCTTATGTATTTATAAGTGATCAAAACATTTCAAAAACTCTTTTAAAGTTATGTTACTTTATAGTTTACAAAACGCCATTTTTTTTAAAGTACAATCATAACTTAGTAGATAAAATGAGTCTTTTCTGTAAGTCAGTATCAGTTCAAGTAAACATACTAGTAAACTATAATAGGTATAGGTTAGGGGTTCAGTTCACACTAGAACATGGAGAACATGTTATAAAGAGAAACAAGGAGGTAAATACAATACACGATAACATAGAGAACATTCTATAAAGAGAAACAGGGAAGAAGATACAATACACCGTAACAGAAAGAACATACTAAATACTATAACTGAAGAATGAATCATTATTAACAACATTATACCAATGATCACTAACTCATTGTTCTAAACAAAAGGTGATAATAAATGTGGTGTATAAGATAACTTTAATGTGAGACTACTTCACAGCTTAGCAATTTGTTTGCTGAAGTCGCGTTTCATAACTAGAATCTCTTGCAGGGAGAGCGTATATTATGGGTACGACTCATCACATTATGACCTTGGTAAAAACAAACTATATTTAAGGTAGTCAGTACTTCAATATGAAAGACAACTGAAAACTTACATCAATACAAGCGACAAACAGAACAGTCGAGTCATAGTACATTTAGTAGAAAGGGCCCTATTGCTAAATTTATGATTCCTTAGTTTATACATCAGGAATATATATTAATCAGTTCTGATAGGTAGTAGGATGTGTGCTTTCCGCTCCATTTCATGTTCCTTGTTTGGTTGTGGGCTTAGAGCAGATTCACCCAGCCTACTATCTACCTGATCTTATCTATGTATATATATTTCGTATACACCACGTAATCATAAGGAGTACTAGGTATGGGTCAGGTCATAGTATATAAATTCAATACACCGTTTTCTCGTACAAAACATACTTTTCAAATAGAACATTTGGTAGACAAAACTAGAAACTTACTAGTAATGCGTTTAATCCATTATATTAAACAAATATAACTTAAAGGACCTTAGGTGGTTAATTCTATAATACCTTAGTTTATACATCAGGGTTATATATAATTAATAACCGATAGGTAGTTAGATGTGTGCTTTCCGCCTTACTTCCTGTTCCTTGTTTGGTTGTGGGCTTAGGGCAGATTCACATAACTAACTATTTATTCGATATTAGATTATATATAGCTAGTATAAACTAAGTGATTATAGAAGGAATCATTATGGTTACCATTTTTTACTAAAAGAAATAAAGGTTTTCTTAAATAATGTTTTCATCAAATATAAAGGAACTATTGCAGTTAACTCCGTGAGTACCAAGTGAATACGCCAAGGTTATATACAACGACGATCTAATAAAAAATGAGATGTGTTCCTTCTTCCTCATTCCTTGTTCCTTGTTTGGTTGTGGGCTTAGGGAAGATACGCACAATCGATTGTTTGTTTACTCTGGGTTTTAGATAACTTGTATCCATTTAGTAATCATAGAAAGGATTGTAGAGTCATTTTTACTTATCTTTCATCAAAGCAGGAAATATAGGATTTTCTGGAGGAACATGCGAACTTTTCTAAAAAGAACTTACAACTTACTTACGTCACTAACATCTTATGAGCTCACCAGCTTAAATGTTGATCTACTCTTTCAAGATAACTTGTATTCTCAGGAGACCAGTAGACAGGTATGCACACTGGGATTCAGAAAATGGAGCATAATGCTTAATGTCTGGTTTTGTTATTTACATATGTAGTCTATGTTATGTGAACCACATACTTTGTAAACACTTTCTTCCTAATGAAATGGTTGTTTATTACTTTCATTACTATGATGGATGTCTTGTGATACTAAACATGACATCCTCTACCTCCGAACGTTTCCGCCATTCTGAATTTGGGGTGTCACAAAAACGTCCCGGCGAATCTATATAGATATCTTCTAGGAGATGTCTATTAAGAAAAGGGGCACTTCTTGAAATCTATTTTCTATATCTCATATTAAGAATATGAACTTATAGTAAATAATATCCTTGTTGATCTGATCATAGCTACTTGTGAAAAAGGTTTGATCAGAGTCAGTGTCATGAGCTTGATAATGACCATAGTCAATGATATGAGTATGAGAAAATCCTTTTATAACTAGTCTGCTTTAAATGTGTATTGTTATCCATGTAATGTATTCTTTCTAGGAGAATCACTTACGCCTTCTAGCCTTGCTATAGAGAGAAAGTTCAATGAAGACCATACTTGCTTATTTTACATGGATTACATCCCATGTTCATGGTGCTAAGTCATTTATTAGATTCGAGATCTGGCATAGCATCTTGGTATTTGATGGGTTTGCTAGAAATCATCAAGAAAAGCTCATCAATGAGAGATTCCACATTTCTCAAGTCATAGATGATTTCTACCACTAGTACGAACAATTTGTGTTTATGAATAGCTATTATTCAAGTTTAACAATCCTTGTTAAAATTAGTGCCAACTGTAACTGCATTAGGTTATGGTTATTGATTTGGTTCATGTTCCTTGTACCTCCCACTTACTTTGTCATTAGAAGCTTGCTTTCTATTAACTTATCACTAGAAAAGAGAACTCATTCTTGGTGGGTTTATATGTAATAATCTAAGCCACATTTAGATTATCGTATACAAATATGTATTTAGTAGATTTTGTGTTTTGAAGCTTTAGTCCAATATAGGTTTCAAATCCATAAAACATTTAAGTAAGATAAAGATGGAGCCTTTCCATACAAAATCTTATAAAGAAAATGTTATTATCTAGTTATTATTTGGTGTTGTACTCAAGGTACAATTGATAGTGTTCTAGGTGTTATCCCAAGGAAATAAAAGGAGGACATTTCTACTAATTAGAAATTAAATCATACCAAGTAAGATTTAATTCATCTTGTATGATCATTAAGGCTTTAGATAGTCTTTACCGGTTTGTATCTCAACTTTATACTTGAAAACTTAAACCAAGATTTCACAATTATGATTTAAAACGTAAAATATAATTGAAACTACTATAGTTGTTAATAAAGCTGATTTGGTATCTTATGCTAAACCTTAGACATTTATTAGAATGGAAGTCATACATAACCATGTATATTTCCTTAATAATTTATTTTCTCTACTACTTAGTGAAAATAGGAATCCTTTATATATAAATAAGATTTACATATGTAAAATAAACTACATTATTTGCCTTCAAATACCCCTTTCTTGAAGTTGGAATATGTGAATGTCATTTACATAATAAAGATAACGGTGTCAAAGATGAATTTGATTTGAAACAAGTTTAAGTCAAAAGTATTTTGCACATAGAACTTGTTATTTATGAAGCATTGATATTTACTTTATAATTCTTATTAAGAGATCTAGTCTCATAAATACAATTTTAATCATTTCCGAATATGAAGTTGATCATTATGAAAAACGATTTAAGTAAATAGTCTATCATTAATAAATTAAAATAAGACATATGTTTAGACATGCTAAATTAAAACATACATTATTCCAAAACAAACATTGTTTTATATGACAAGTACATTATATTCCTAGCATAATTAATAAACTAAACTCCGAGAGCGTAGTTTCAACTTGATTGTGCTCACCTGGTTACTCTTTTGTAAATATCTGTAATCCATTTACAAATATTAGATTAACATTTAAGTACCAATTACCTAATTGTTATATGAAAAGTATAAGTTCTAACTAGTAGATACCTGAAGTACTAGTCTCTTCCAGACTTTCTTTCTAGATAAGAGGAGCAAATCCTCTTCCAGTGTCCAGTTTCTTCACAAAAGAAACAAGATCCATCTATGTGGACCTTATTAGATTTATTAGGCTTAAAGGTGTTTAGTCCGTGAAACATGGGCCTCCTAGATTGGGCCTTTTATAATTCCTACTTTGATGTTAGAAACATCTTTAGCATCACAGTGATGCCTTTACTAGGAATAATTTTTATGCTTATTTCTCAAAGCAAATAGTTTATGACCAGGACCTTGAAGAGTATACAATTTCATATCTCTCATGAGATTGTCTCTTAAGACATGAACCCATTCGTTTAAGATGTATCTATTGAATGTTATTGTTTCATTAATTCATTAAAAAATGACAATTTCATGGTAATGAGAATGGATTATTTAACTACAAAATTTTAACAAAATTCATTTAGTATTTTCAATATTTAAACTCTTTAATAATTAATACCCTTTTAGTTTCCAAAATCATTAACTATCAAAGTGTAAGATTCAAGTTGCAAAACAAATAAATGGTTAGCACTACTAGAAAAACAGCCTTTTACGACGCTCATTGCGCGTCGTAAAACGCTCAGACGACGCGCAAATGCGCGTCAAGGAAGGCCCTGTCATAACGAGGGACGACACGCTTTTACGCGTCGTCTAGAGACGACACGCATTTACGACGCGTATTTATGACACACAATGCGTAAGCAGCTGTCAAGAAAGGCCATGTCATAAATGAAGATGACACACATTTTTGCGTATCGTAACTTTAATTTTTTTTAAAAAAAAATTATTTATAGATTTACGTAAATTTACTAATTTTCAAATTACATGACACATTTGATGTCTCATAATATAAAATAAAATCTCATACATAAAAATAAAATAAATTGCACAAATTATAATGTGTCATACAAATGATCATTCAAATGTTAAACAAAAGTAATACATTGCTAACATGGGTTATACATTCCTATAAAACTAACAACCCATGGTGACCTTAATCTAGATCGAGGTCGACTTGGATCGATGGCAACGATTGAACTGCAAGAAATATATAGATCAAATTGCTTAACAAGTGATAAGTAAACAAATCCATTAGGATTTAAATCAATTTTACTTACTTTGATCTTAAAACTTCGGGAACTAGAAGACCAAATTGCTTAACAAAATCAGCAAAAGCCTTGTTGGTAGGGTACCATGTACAGCTTATACGAATTGCTTCTAGAACCCCCTTCATGAAGAGTAAACAAAAGAAACTTCAAATATGATTCAAGAATCTTTATAAAAGTTCGAACATCACTATATGCAGTCTACTCACCCTACAACATAATTGATGAATGATGTTGACATTATCAAAGATAACATACCATTTCATTTTGAAGATTCCCAGAGATCCCATATCTCTAATATTGATGCCATCTCTCTAGCACCTGAGTCAAGGGGCATGTTGACTCTCCCCTGAAAATTAAAAAAAATATATCAAAATTTTTAATACTCTTCACTCTAAGTAATGTTAAATTGTTACCTTGTTTGATCTTTTGGATCGATTGCTTTCATGGGTATATCCAACAACATCTGATATAACCTCTTCGGTGTATGAGAAGGTGAAGAAGTGTCCATGTCATCTGACATACCAGATAAAGCTCTTGATAAGTAAACTTTACCACTCATATCCAAAAAACTTCTCAGGTCCATAAATATTACCTGATATGAATTGACTGCTACTTTGAGGCTCGAAGGTTTGAATCTTCTGGTGCAAGTAGCTTAAACAATGCCAAAGATTCCTCAAATTTTCCGGATGCTGTCAATTGTACAATCTGCATTTTGATACAAGATTTAGCCACTGATAAAATTACATAAATGGCCATTGCTCTTGTAAAATAATTGTAGCCTAAGGCTTCTAAATAAGACAAGGCTCATTACTAATGTGCTCAATAAGGCGAGGCTCTAAATTCCTTAACTTCTCTGGAAGTTCACCATCAGGACCACATAGTGCATCCATGTTGTAATCATAGTTAAAAAAAAGTTAATATGAACAAAAGTTATAGAACCATGTTTGATTTAATTTTTTATTGAATACAAAAGTTAATATGAACAATAAGGCGAGGCTCTATTATACGACATGAACCATTAGGGTTAGTTGAATAGCTTCCTTTAGGGACTCCCCATAACACATGATTATAACTTTTTATTGAAAAAAAAGAGTAAATTTATAATTTTTAGAACAAATCAAATTTTAGAATCAAGAATTAAAGAGCATGAATTAGAATTACCCCCAGTTGTATCCATCCTCATTTTGGATGGCTGTGATGTACTCCTGTTGCTCAGGCGAATCTGGTGGTAGAGATTTGAGCATCTCCATATCTAATCTTTTTCATTGAAATCCAAATCATAAAATCATACACTGTAAAATCTGAATAATAAGAAAGAAGGAAATGAAGAATTTTTCTTACCTGTAGACTTCCAAATTATGTGTGAGGCCAACATCTGATAATTTTTTCAAATGAAGTACACCAGGTGGGTCCTTCAACTCAATAACATATAAACTTTATAGAATTTTAAATGTTTAATAAAAAAGGATCACATATGTTTGTATTTTGAACATGGGTATGAATTAAAAAACCTACCTGAGAAGTGAAGGCAAGATAACCTCCTCGAATTTCTGGATCTACTGTAGAGTTGATAATGAAAGTAAGTTATACTTGAGCAGGTATGAACGGCAACGTTTCATGTTGTACAATCAAACATTCAACCTGGATCAAGTTGCATTCGCTTCAGAAGGTATTAAAGATGCTCAGCAAACAGTATGTGTCACAATTATCAAGCATTTGCTACAAATGGGATCAAACAAAGAGCTGAAAGGAATGATGAAAACTGTGAAGATACAAGACATTGATGTTAGTATAAATATTATGAATCTCTTTCTTTTGATACTTTGTAATTACAAACCATTTAACTTCCTACCTGCAGAAAGGGTATAATAGTCCTTTTCCAAGACACTCACATAATTATGGTTATACCAAGTTGTGGAGTATTAATGAGGACTTAGCTCTGTAGTATCAGCTTAGCTCTGCCGTGTCAACTTCAGTGTCTTCTGCTTTCTTAATCAATGAGGACTTCAAATAGATAATCAAAGTCAACATCAATTATCTAAGATGTGGTCAACTATTAAACCCACCCAAATACTTGTGGCACTGTGCTTCTACTGCTAGGAAAAGGGGCATTAGAAACGAAGCTGCCCCAAATACTTGCAGGATGTAAAGGATGGGAAAGTTAAACCCACCCATGCAGGTATTTACACTATGTTGTCTAATAACTCATTGCATTCTAGCTCTTGGGTACTTGATAGATATTGCTCTAGCGCAATATCTTAGATTCATATAATCCTTAATCAATGAGGACTTCAAATAGATAATCAAAGTCAACATCAATTATCTAAGATGTGGTCAACTATTAAACCAATAGATCAATTAAAACCCTAAACTAAATATACCTCACGTTCAGGGAGCTTTGACATTTCTGCTAATATATCCATCAGGGCTGCACCTTTCCTACTCAATTCAAAATACTCCACAGCCATTCTCATTTTTCTGTAGCATTAATCACTATTTGGTATTAAAATTCTTGGGATTTGACCATGATCAGAAAAGTCGATCTTGTTAAGCCTAACACAGCATAAAACTTGCTCGAGTAGTTCTTCAGGATGTTGTGCCTAAAAATTGAGAATCCAATCAAATACATATATTCAGTTTATGAATCACAACACAAAATCCAATTCCATATTCAAAAACCAGAAACCTAATTTACCTGAATCGTTAAACCAATGCCAAGAATCCCATGTTTCAATCGTCCCTGGAATGCATCAAGTGCTTTCCATGAGATGTAGCTGAATCGATGTATATCTAGGTCAATTTCGAAGTAGTTATGTCTCTGCATAAAAAGAAAATGCACAATTTCAATTTTGTAATTCCGAATTAAAGATTGAGATTTAAAGATTAAAACCCAAGATTTGGAAAGGAATTACGAACCCGATAGAATGTTTGTTGAGGGCGTGAAAGAACCGGTTTATCATTTATCCACATTTTGAGTGCCCAAAATATCACCGAACCCACCATATTTAAAGATCTTAGCAGCTTCAACACGTTCCTCTTTTAATCCGCTCAGGAATCACGAATCCAGAGACGTCGTGATTGTGGGGGCAACGATTGATAGATCCGCCGCTTGTTGGATGGTCCATTTTCCGGTCTCTTCCATGCCTGTTTTATCCAACACTTTGTCGACTAGATATGTGTCTCCCTTGTCGTCCTTGATTTCGAAGATGTCTGGGGTGATTTCAATCAAGAAGCTTTGAAGATCCCCTAGATTCCATTCTAAGAACACTTTGTGTAGTTTCTCATTCAAGAGTTTCCCAACGGATTCAACACGTTGTATGCTTCGGAAATCAGCTACATGTCGCCATACTCGATTCCGTTGTGGACCATTTTGACGAAATTGCCGGAACCGCCTTCGCCGATGTATGTGACACATGGACCACTGTCGGGTACTTGAGTGGCTACTCTGAGCATGATGTGGAGAAGTGAAGCGATGGATGTTTGATAATCAAGAGAGAAGAAAGAAAGAAAGCGGGGTTTCGTTAGGGACGAGCTAGGGTTTTCAGCCGGTGGAAACAAAGCGGGGTTTTTTATTTTTTGGATTTCATTTCCCTCCATGAGAAATGGTTAGACGACGCACATTTTATTTAAGGTGCCCTCTGTGCTTTTTTTATTAGACACTAATTTAAGGGCACGCAAAAATGCGTGCCCTCTATGCTTCATATTTTGGAAAACTAACATCAATTTTAAGAGCACGCACAAATGCCCATCCTCTATCAGCGCGTGTCATTGATTGCGCGTCGTGAAAGGCTGTTTTTCTAGTAGTGTAGGTATCCTTTATCCCATCCATTTGAATTCAACTCGGTAGATATCTATTATCAATTATATATTACTATACAATTCCTAGATTTATTAGATCTCTAATAACAAATTTAATTAGATATGTTTGATCCCATCTATGCCTCGAAATTCTTTTGCTTAGGTATCATTTATCACAAAAGATTTCCGATCAAATTGTCCAATTTGAAAAACATGTGTAATCGGCCAATAACTTGGTTATAGAAATCACGAAGACACCCCAGCCACCAAAAGATAACACTAAGCGGTTAGGTATCATTTATCCCACTAGTGCATACAAGAGATGTGCGAGTGTTCTTCAAAATGGATTGCATAGATTTGAGGTTTGTAAAAGGGTATTTTATATGTTTTATAATTCTAGTTTTAAAAACATATGATATCATGGTTATATATAATTAAAGCATGGCACCAATTTTCAAAAGAAATTTACTTTTGAAGGTTGTATATAAAAATCTAGTTTTTATATAATTTTAATGTGATTCAATTTTAATAACTAGTATTAAGTTGGAGTGCATTTGAACCTTTTTATATCTTTAATAAAACTTCATTTTATTACTTATATATTTGGAGTTTGTATAAGTTATAAAAATCACCATTTTAAAACTTATATTTGAGTATTTCAAAATTTGACGTTATTAACATTTTATAAAACCGGATTTTACTTTAAACCATTAAATTGTTACATCATATGTCTACATTATAAATTTTGAAAACCAAACTACATGTGATGTTTATTTTGTCTAAAATTATTTTAGCATGTGAAAAACTAATTTATCAAGCACACATAATAATTGCATAAAATAAACAACACAAAATGCATACAATTATATGTGCATAAACATAACCAACTAATGACATTTTTGTGAGCCAACAGAAAAATGTCAAGTCCATTCCTAAAGGAACATTTTAAGAGACCAAAAATCTTCTTGTAATGTTGTTGTAGAAGCTCCCACTTGAGAAAACACCCCTTGCTTGCAAAAGATTGGGAAAACTTCTTTAAAGCAATATTTCAGCAATATGCAACACTTTCAGAAAGTGTTGCAAATGCTCAACATCCATTTGAGAAATCTGTCAACACCAACAGCAACAACATTTAGTCACAATTTGCAAACTGTCATTTAAAATCGTGCACACCTTATACTTGCGAAAATTGCACTTTGGTCTTCAAAAAATTGTTCCAACTTCATTTCTTGTTACACTTTTGTACAAATAAATTGTTTCTAACATCTAATCTATTACTTACAAAAAATAAACCAAGAAAACTAATATATTTAATTTATTACATATCATATGAATAAATAAATTATCACAACCATTTTTATAAAACAATCAACGGCAACAACACAACAAACACAATGGTCCTTGGCTAGTTTATGCACATCATACATATCAACATACACATTAAAAGCATTTGTTTTTTTCTAAGACAACTTTAAATGAGAAAAGATGCATGAAAACTTTTATCACATGAACTAACAATTATAAAGTTGTCATAGAAAATATGTATGAACTTGTGTTTATACAAAACCAAGTTATCTATATTCTCCAAAATTTAAGACTCCCAAAAATAAAAAAATCTTACCAAACTTGCAACGTGGCTCTTGATACCAATGATCTTCTCGCAAAGTTTGGAAAGAAAACAAGACCAACCAAATAAGGGAACAAGAAAAGACAACCTTTGTAGTTCTTTGGGTCCTCTTGGGAGGCTTGGAAGTTGATCAAGAATGATGAGCTTAAGAGACACCAACAACGACTCAACTTGATGTAGAATGCTAGTTATTTTGTATAAAGCTCTTAAGACTCTTAAGCTTTATGTTCTTATCAAAATAAGAACACAAAGAGAGCATAAGAAGCAAGTAATCATCATGCGATGAACCAAAAATGAGAGAATGCATATCACCATGCAAACTTCATTTTTCACAAATAAAAGGAAAGAGAAATGCAAGCCTCAAGTGTTAAAGCATAAAGGAAGCTTCTTAACCACAAGGTCTTAAGACTTTTGACCAAACCATGTCCCTATGTCATGAGCATGTCCCAACATGTTCTACTAGGTTGATTTCTTTCAATTAAAGAATTAAAATATCCATGCTCTTCCTTTTAACCTTTATTTTCAAAAATAATAAAAGGAAGAAGACAAAAAATTTATATTTTATAAAACAAGTTTATAAAATATTAACTTTAACTTTTTGGTAAAAGACAAAAGAATATATATAGTCCAAAATGTTGTACATGACTTATTAATTAATACCATATGAATTATGTAATGTTACATGTTATGAAAATTATTATTTCCTAGAAATAAATAATTTCCAATTAGTTACAAGAGTTTATTGAATATTTATTAAACTTAATTTCTAATCAATAATCAACTATATCAAGTTGTTGTTAGTGTCCATTAGTATCATATGTTAATTAACAATATCACTTTAATATTATTCTTGAGCCTACAAGATCCTTCATAAGGTAAGTCTATCAGTTATCCCTTTTCTATAGACATCATGTTAAACATGAGATTGTAGCATCTTGTTTCTTGTCATTTCTTATTTCAGGGTCGTGGGCTATAACACTCCTATGGTGCACATACAACCTTAATAGCTTTGGATCTAAGTTTTCTCTAGCTATACATGCAACAAAAATTTCCAAAGATTTAAACCAACAACTAGCATACAATTTGACATATGAATCATAAATGTAAGTTAGAAGATTATCTCTTTGTTGTAGCTTGTAGGAGTTAGTCTTTCAAGAGCCTAGCACCTCAAGTGTGATGCCTCAAATGTCTTATAACAAACCAAGAACAAGAAGAGGAATTTGAGAGAGAGGTTTGGAGACATAAAATCGGTTATGGTTCTCTTAGACTCATAGGGGGCCGATTTTAGCAAGCTAAGGATCATATTTATAGTTTGGAAACCTTAAGGTTTAAAATTGTAAAACTTAATTCACTTGGGCTTTTAATCCAATAACTTATTAGCCTTATCGACTAACTCTTTATGGATCCTCATAAAGATTTAGTCCATTTCTAATCAACATGGATCATTACCCCAAACTATAAATATTACTGATTTACGTAATCAGTCTCTGTCAATTTAATTAGTCTCTAGTGATCACTAAATTAATTCCAAATTAATTCTTGATCAATAATAATTAAATACTATGATTTCTCAATTAATATATTATACTTATAATATATTAATAAATCACAAATAACCTCTTTCTCAAATACCCATCCTATCAAATTGTTCCAGAGTATTACAACCCAAATGGAGCATGTTGTATTGGGTCAGTACATACCAACTATAGTTATGGGCTTAGAGACATAATCCAACAGTCTCCCACTTGGATAAGTCTAATAACTATAATTGCAAGTACGACTCCAAACTCCGATTGACAATCATAGCTCTCAAAAGACCATTGTCGAACTCTGATCTTATATGTCCATAATATAAGGGATCATATATTCCTCCATTCTAGATATCGTATGAACTGACACGTGGATTATAATCATTCTCTTTGTTCCTGTGTTGTTTCCCGATTTCCGATTTATGACAACTGGCTAATTTAACAAATCAAATCAGTCTAGGCTTCACCACGCGCTTAGGATTGTCATCACTAAATCATCGAGGGGCCCAAAAATATCGCTTTTATCCCACATTGGGTAAAAGGAATGGGTCGACCCATATGCTTGCTATATTTACTCATCAAATCACAAACAATGATACGTTTTATAACACCGAGTTATCGGTGCGTTTACATATCATCAATGTGCAACCAACTTGTAAAGTATAAATCACATGTCTTGGTTTCAAGAATATAAGATATTATCATCTCATGATCACTTGTGATAAAATCCATGAAGTGATTTAAATGAGCATGGGTTTAGTCCAATACTCAAATCTTATTACAGGAGTACTCATAAATGCTGCAACAAACTTGTGCTATGTCTAAACACCTTTAGACAATCTACAGACTCATTCATGACAATGTAGCTTCAATACCTACTTCCAAAGTATGATGCACTGTGGATAGTTTGAATAACCTAGTTATTCGGGAAGTCGAAACACGCAAAGTGAAACACAAGAATAATCGAATCCAATATGATCTCAAAACTTTTGAATACAAATAAAACACCTTTTATCCAATCACCATATTGATTACACATTATTCATTGTATAATGTTCCGATTTATCAACTTTATAATTGAATTAAAGCCATAGTTATCCCATGCTCCAAGCATGCACACTATGTTTACTTATGGTCCTTTCTTTGTGAAATAGATCAATTGTATACATCTTCAATGAAACTCATTTCAAAACTCCAAATCTTTATCACAAGTGTAAGAATGCCAAATTCTTGCCACTATTAGAATGTGTTAGGTTCTAACCTTTATGCAATGATCCTTTTGTAATGTCAACGCACCAAAGCCACAGAGACTTGGACAATGAAATTACAAAGTATTCATCTAGAGATTGACAACAAAACAATTCCATGGAAGCGAAGTCTCAAATTCAAAGTACATTCCTTTGAACATCCTTTTTGCATAAAGTTTCTAACTTTCACATAGATTCTTACTATCCAACTCCCATTATGGAAACATTTCCATGTTTACCATATGACAACTCATTATTAATAGAATCCTATCAATTCATAATAATTTTAATATAGTCCATTCGTTACTATACTTCCAATTGCCCACAAACAACCAATTTTTGGCGAACCTTAAATTGTTCTTGACAGCTGTTTAACTACTTTAGTTATATTTGGTTCTATTCTTATTTCCCTCTTAATACCCTTGGCATTCAGAAAATTCAGAACACATGAATATTATAGCACATGCAATCGATCCTATACCTGAAGCATATGGGATACGATTCCTAATGTCTTACATAAAGACATGATACTTGACCATTCTTTTGCTATACTATTTCCACATATAGAATTTCCAATGTTGAAGCATTCCAACATGGTATATATATATATATATATATACCCTTGACTAAATTTGATTAAAATCTCAATCTAAGCTTTTAGATTTGAACTGAAGTATGAGTTCCTCTCCCTTAATTATAGCAAAACAACTTTTCAAACTCTGCAACTTTGCGAATTGAAACTTTTGTTTTCTATAATTAACATTGCTAACTTGCAACACTTACCATAATGATTATGCTCCCACTAGCATAACAATTATTTTTACCAGCATAACAATTATTTCTTTAATAGCATAGCACTTATGCTCCCACTAGCTTTGACATGTACCCAGAAATTAGTTGGACTTCTAGAAATAAATACTTGTTGACTTTCTTACCAAAGTTTAGATTTCTGATATAAGATGCTTCGAAAAGACTTTATCTAGGCTCATACACCTTTTATAAGAAATCTTATATGTGTGTATAAACTATTTCAGAACTTACAACAATAAGTTCCGAATGTTTGGACTATTTTCCATTTCTAACAATTCGAACTATGAAGAGGGATGCCGTAATCATAATCAAATTTGAGAATGCAATTAACACAACTGCTATCTCCTCAAAATCTTCTTAGTGAAAATGTTTCCTCACAATCATTTTCATGAAGCGGAGAAAACCTTTGTTACTTAGATTAATGGTGCATGTGTTCCTATCCATGTGAATTTGTCATAACCATAATCACAAGACAAGGTTAGTGACAATTCCAAACTCATGTGGACTGAACTTGTTGAATCTTAATTTCTTGCCACCTGGCAGCACAAGGGCCTACCATTGCTTATAGATTGTTATGAAAACAATTGAGAACTCATAGAACTCACATGCGTAGTCAACTTAACTGGAATGGGCACAAAAACAAGAATATGTCAACACGATAGGTTACAAACCTTAAGTCGTGTGCTAGTGATTAATAACAGGTTTATTCATGATTAGTTCTTGGAACTTTTCAAGATCTTTAAGACTCCCACTGTCCTCTTGACATATAAGATTCTCTTGTCAGGAAACATTACTTGACAAACAAATATTCAAGAGTTAGTGCGGATTCTTATCAAGAATGACACTTCACACAATTGGTCTTAGTTGGTCTTTGTTTTATCCAAAACATCACAACTACCAATTTGAATGTGGAATAAAACTACTCAAGATATGTCACTCAAGGCACAATCTCGGTGAATAACTCTAAGACTTGATTTTGGAACGAAGTATGACTCACCTTAATTGATTTAACCATTTCAACAATTCCCGATTCCTCTTCTTAGTCATACAAATGCGCTAAGGTGTCCTTAGAGGATCAATTGTGATATGGTTTTCATAATCATTAAAATGATCATAAAACATGATACTAAAATATTATCCTTTCCTTTTAGATTGGAGAAACTTTTAATCTTTCTGCTTGTTTGATTCCATTTATTTGTTCTGCTATACATTGAAACTTTTTCAATGATTCAGAATCACCCTTAATCGTGTATGCATAACCATATTTACCAAACTTTTAGTAAATCATAACGAATAGTCTTATTGTTCTTTGTGGTGGACCTGACCGGTGCACAATGATGTGTACTAGATTCCTTAGTCCTTCACTCACATATACATGTGAACAAGGAATTAGTCTTAATTTCCCAAAGATGAAGGTTCTCATTCATCATAAAATACAAGTTGTATGATTCCAAGTTTCTTTCCAAATGAAACTTGGTTGATGAGAATCTAAAATATATATCCTAAACCATTTAGAGTTACCTTTTTCCCCTCTTATCTATTTAGCTTTAATTGGTTATATATCACAAGTTTTTTAGGGAAATTAATATTTTTAACCGAATGTGCATAATGTTATAATGAATATATGGCTATTTGACCTAAATGAATCATTTATGTGGTAACGAGTGACTGAAAAAATGAATGGTGTACCTAATGAAAAAATGATGTACTAAGTTATTAAATATAACATCTAGATAACAAAAATCTTAATATTAAAAGCAGGATATTATTGTAAATCAACCAAAATCCAAAAATTAAAATCAACCATAACCTTAAAATTTGTTACCTAAGTTCCTAAATTTCTAACAACCATTATACCAAATCACCAAACATTATTTAAAACTTAACCAACACGAACCAAATTATTTTGTTTGTTAAACCAAAATAAAATCACTTTTCCACTTTTGGAACTAAAAGTGGATTTCCATCTCCCATTGATTTTCTTTTGGATTTAGTTGAACTGAAATCAATTCCACTATCAACATCATAAATGTCATGGAGGTTGCGCTTCAAATAAGATGATATTTTCATTGGACTTGTTGCCGATGATTTATCAACTGTTACGGGAGTAAAACTCTCATTTGTTTGTGATATGAAATCCTAAATTAAAAATACATAAGTTGACAATTGAAATCATTAAATATAAAAGTCATTACTTTAATATAAAATACCTTTTTAACAGTTTGAACAACATCATCTGATTGCAGTGGTACTTCATTTAAGGAGACTGATTGAACACTCTACAAAATAAAATGTTAATATGAAAAATGTTTTGTATGTAAATAAAAAACAAATATAAATGTTGAACATTTAAACATTATGTACCATAACTTCTAGTTTACTTTCCAAGTCCAAAACAATGGAGACATCTTCTGTAAGTTTGACAACGGTGTAGATATTGTTATAGTTGATCACATTGTATGATGTAATATCCACAAGAACGGCAAACTTCTTGTTTTTCAAAACGTTCATTTGATTTGGAAATAGGTGCAAACTATCACCGACCTGTTAGAAGATTGTTGAATATATTAATTCTAATAAAATTTTGTATATGATAAAAAAATATAAAAAAAATATTATACCGCTTCATGTATTTTTTCAACTCGAATGCACTTATATCCAACAACCTTTTTGCTGCTCTATCAAAAAGAGTTAGTCCAATGGTGTCATTATGATCTTGTACATTGATTGGAATTATATACCTAAAAAAAATTAGATTAATAGTTATTTTGATGAAAAATTGAAATGATTAATTAATATAAATAGATATGTGTGTACTTGATAACAGAATGAAAATTCGAATCGTTGCAAGCTGCATTTTTACACTTAATAACAACACTATCTTCCATCTTGCCGGGGGCGGTATAGGAAAGATTGGTTTTGGGCACATTGTTTACCTTGCTTCCACATTTGTAACACACTTCGTTATTAGATTTTGTCTTATATTCATAATTGAACCAACTAATAGAAATTTCATTTCCTATTTCAAAAAACCTCTGTTAAATTAAATTAAAAAATGTTTAAATAAAGTTTAAAGAATATAAACTCAATAAAATATACCTTTAGTGGTTCTGTGATTTCACAAACAGTTTTTAAACGAAAATTCCCTTTGAAATATAAGAAGAAGAGTAGCTTGAAAGTGTAGTTATGCTTTTTTCCAACATACCACCATTGTTATCTGCTTTCAACCTGTAATGTTAAAAATTATATTATTAAATATTAGTAAATATAAGAAATTGTATTCATTTAAATAATAATAATAATAATAATAATAATAATAATAATAAGACAAATATGTTTAATTGAAAAAGAAAAAACTAACTCTTTCTTAAATTGATTAATTTCAACGATGTCAGAATTAATGAACATCTTCGTTACATCGAAGTGACTTTGAGCTTGACCAATTCCTGTAAAAACAGATAAGTGAATAAAAGAAATATCGAAAACAAATTAGATCACATCTCTACAAACCATTCCAAACGCTAAGTTTGACAAACTGCATCACTATAACAACACAAGTAACCGTGGTGTTGCTTTTCAAATACTGTGACATTTGGTGTGCCTGACTTCCAAATATAGTGACATTGAGGTGTACAGACCTAAATATAAAATTAATTTATTTAGTATGAAAAAACAGGAATCAAATTAATAAATAAATGAAATAAATATCAATTCACTGTAAGTTGGTAATAGTCATCTTTATGTAATGTCTTGATGGGTTAGGATTGGTTGTCTCAAGAGGCCTAAATGAGACAATTTGCCCAATAACATCTACATAATAATTTTTATAAAAAATAGTATATAAGATTAAGGTAAATAATAACATACTTTAGTTTATAATAAATTACACAAGTTATAAAAGTCAATGGAATAAAATAAAACAACTAACCAAAGAATGAGTCTCTTGTGCATTTCTGTTCGATGATAGAGTTAAAATCAGTAAACACAAAACCATTAACTGGACCCGAAAAATCATCACATTTTTTACAATACTTTTACAATCCAAAGTTATTGTCTGTCTCTGACCGGTAACACTAAAACCATTTTTAACAGCCGCCATGTTTGGTTTTAAAATGATATAACTTTCACCTTCCTTTATAAGGTCACGAAATCTGGAAAAATTTTGGCTGAACACACATGATTGGTATTTGGTAGCCTGATAAAAGAAATAAAAAAATTATTCATTGAGACATATGAAATATTTAGTGGTTTAAAAAAAATTTAACTAACCTCCTCGTCCATGATGATCATTTCAATTGATAAAACTTGGTTATTTTTTATAAAATTCCAAATCTTTAACACCCGTACTTTGAGATGTGAATCATCAGTGATATGTTCAATGTCTTTTAGGTATATTTTACTGACGATATTCATTTCCTGCAAATTATTCATAGCATATTTAAATTAAAAACAATTTAGTATGACCATGGGCAAAACGGTTGAGCAGTGAAGAAAATAAACAATTAAGGAGTGACTGTTAACAAAGGATACATATTTATATTAATATCAATTTTGCATGAAAACAATTAGCCAGTCACAGTGAAGAAAGCTAACATATTTAAATTAATATCAATTTTGTATGAGCATGGGCAAAATGGTCATTTATGTTATTTATGAGGTGATACATATATGAGCAGGGTCATGTCATCTTATGAAAGTAATGTTACTACCGTCCATTTGTTTGTACAATGTACAAAAACTATTGAATTTTAGTTAAAATAATGCAGTCAAAGTAAATAAAGACACATAAATAAAAGTGCATTTCATGATTCATCAAAACACACATACAAACATCCATAAAATAAATTTTTTTTAGTTGATAACTATGTAATACTAATTTAAAATCCAAAACATAAATTACAAGAAAGTATTTGAGTTCCTAAAATGGAATGCTATTTGGTTAGATAATAAAATGGCAAAATATTTTTTAAGAGAGCACACAATACACACAGAAACTAAAACATAACACACATGCTTTCATTTTATATGTGCAATTTTGTTTATTATAGCATCATTTTTTGTAAATTTACAAAAAAAAGTGTCCTTAACACACGAATTGACACAAAGTGTCCCTGTAAATTAAAATAAATATCAGAAAAGTTCCCTAAGTTATAACTTTTTCATACACAAATTATGTTTTCAAAAGTACAATATTATAGTTGGTATATTATTGTATTACAATAAATATAATATTTCATAAGTATAATGTTATAGTTGGTATATTTTTTAAGCAAGTTGCTGCAACAGAAACAAATTAAAGTCATATTGGTATAGTTATTCAAAAGTACAATGCTATACTTGGTTTATTATTATAGTTTTACCCTTTGAAAGTATAATAGCTCCTGTATGAACTTTAGGTCAGGAAACCAATAAAACTTGAAGTAATCTAAACAATTATAAGTCAGTATATTTGTAAAAATATAGTAGTATATTATTATTATTTATAAAGTTGGTAGATATATATGAAGGGTAAAATTACAGTTTTACCCTTTGAAAGTGTGATCCTACTTGATTTATAAAACAAAATATATCCTATATATCTATGAAAGTAGGATGCTATTCATAAAAAAATATATGTATCATGCTATATTTATGAAGTTTTACAAATTATAAGAATGTACTTTGAAATTATAACAACATCATTTATAGTTTTTATTTATGTGTATTATTTATAGCAGCAAACTTTCATTTTATATGTTCAGTTTTGACAATTATAGCATCATTTTCGGTACATTTACAAAAGAGGTCCTCAATACACTAACATACAGAAATTGTCCATGTAAATTTAAAAAAAATCCCTAAGTTATAAATTTTTATCACACAGATGATGCTCCTGTTCATTGTTGCTGCTGATGATAGATACAACTTACAGTAAGAGATACACAATGTAAGAGATAAAAAAACGGATTGATAACAGTGACAAATAGAATTAGATAGATTAATAGTAATGAAGCAGATACAAAAGTATATATCGATAATAATGAAGCAGGTACATGAAGCGGATACATAGATCATACACACACAACGTGACAGAGAAACGAACGGGTTGATAACAATGACAAATCAATTGAGAAAGAAGAAGATAGAAGTCGACTTAAAGAAAAAAACAATGAATAATAATAATAGCACATCAATTCTAAAAGCATACCTTAAAGAAAAAACAGTAGGCGACTTGAAGATATTCAAGAAATTTTTCTTCTTCTCTGAATTTTGGAATCTCTGTGAATGAAAATAACCGTGAGCATGTATTTAAGATTAATCGATTAGGTAAATTACGGTTTTTTAGGAATTGATAAGCATCATATATTCAAAAGATACGTTTATCTTTTGAAATTAAATATTGATTATTTACTTTCCATTTTTTTTAATGTTGCAGAAAGAAGTCAATTTCACGTCCAGATTTTTAGGCATGGACTGGTTACTTGAAGGCTAAGCAGTTATCGGGGTCCAAATTTCAATAGCGGTCACATGCCGCTATTTGAAATCGCGGTGATATAGTAGTGGTATAGCGGTTTTTTTTAATATTATGTATAATTTATATTATATATTTATATAAAATTTATATATTAGATTATTAATACTATATGGAATTAATATCATAAAAAATCATATAAAAACATAACATAATCTATATATAATATTCTAATATAGTTATATAGAAACTAAAAAGTGTCAAAATGTCATTACAGCTCAAGTCGTTCGTGGGTTCTAAGTACTGAAACAAACGAGAAAGGGAAGTTGTAATTTGTTGATTTGTAGTTTGTAATTAATTAGATTTATTACTTGGACTTATTAAGACAAAAAGTGTAGTGGATTAGTTAAAAAAATAAAGATTTAATATCGAAATAACACACAATCGTTCTTTTCTTTGTCAAAGTAGCCAAATATGTACGAAATTATAAAAGCGGTTGTAGCGTCGCTATAGCACTGATGAGTTTCGCGGTAAATAGCAGTCAATAGTGCCGCTAATAGCATCACCACTATTTGTAAACGCTATTTCAAAATAGCGGTTCAGTAACACCGCAAAACACTATAGCGTCGCTATAGCACTGCTATAGTGCGCTATTGATAGGATAGCTTGAAGGGCAATATCGGAAATTAACATTATGACAAAGAGTGGGAAAATCGAATGGGGGTGGCTATTTGACTGCCACGTGGACAATTTCTACCTATTTATTAGAGTAAGGGATTAAGTAGTTGTGTAAAAAAAATCTAACTAAGTAAACATAGTATATATTTAATGTGTGCTGTGTAAATTGCAAAGGAGATTAGAGATAAAGTAGTATAGTGCAAAGGAATATAGAAAAGTTAAATTTGACCAATCCCACGTCCGTAGGTGAGAAAGAAATACAAGGAAAATGAGTAAATAAAGGGAAGCATATCACAACTTAGTGGAACAAATCGGCTGGCTCCTTTTGGGCTGGCTTGCTCCTTTGGGCTGGCTTGCTCCTTTGGGCTGGATGTAAGATAATAATTTTTTTCAATAAACTGGTTTTATAGCCGGTTGAACCAGGCCCGGTTTTTACGGTTTTTATCTGAATCGGCGGTTTTTTACGGGTTGGTTTGCAAGCTGTTTTTTAGGGATAAAAAACCGGTATCCTTGCTGGTTCCCGGTTGAACCGGTTCAACCGGCCGGTCCGGTCCGGTTTTCAAAACACTGGTTACTTGTGATTCTCCAAGCATGAAAGAGTAGATTACATGGACTTTTAAATGGTTTGGACTTAAATTTGTAAAATTGACATTTTGTTGGGCTTCTTAAGTCTTGCAATTTGAGCTTCAAATAACAAATTCTTTAATGAAATTGAAATGGTTGCAAAATGTTTTAATCTCTTGATCGCATTTCAACCAAACCCAAACATCTCCAAAATGAAAAATATCAATAATAAAACTTGCACGTGTGCAAGTACCATAATCGTCAATTCCTTAAGAATTTTTTTAGAATTTATAAAAAAAATCCAACTCTCATCATCTTGTCGTTTAAGAGATGAAGGAACCACCAAGGTCACACTTGCTTTAACAAGTGAAATAAATTCTGCCAATTCATTATAAAAAGAATTTGGACTTCATGAAAAGAAGACCAACTTCTACCAAAACTTGTGGAATAGGCAGTATGGAACCCATGAAGCATATGTTGCACTTTCAATAACAAGTGAAATAAAACTGTCAATTTAATTACAAAGCACAACATTTTATATTTTGATTTTCATAAAACGAGTACCAACTCCCACCTGCCCATTGAATAAGCGGAGCCGAGAGACTCGGGTTGTGCTTGTGATGACAAGTGGTGATGCAGACCTTCTATTCATATCAAGTAGCTTGTAAAAAGATATATTTGGATTTCATGAGATGAAACCAACTCCCACCAGTATCCGTCGAATAAGCAGTGGGGACCTAAGAAACTTATACGAACTTGTAAAAACAAGTTAATGAGCCATGAATTCGTTTAAGAGATTTGGACTTCATAAAAGGAAGCCCAACTCCCACCAACCTTTCGAATCAGCAATGAGGGACCCACAAAAGTAGGTCAATACTAACTGAATGAGACAAAGAAACATCAACCAGAAGATTTGAAATCAATCATGAAATTTCATGAAAATTCGCCTTTTTAAGCTCAAAAACCGTGTAAAATGTTTAAAGTTAGGGGTAAAAATAAGCTTTTTAAATCATTTAGTGAAAGTAAAATGGGCACTAAACAACAGGATTTGGTTAGACATTACATGAGGAATAGTTCAAGCCTATGTAGTCAAAATATATTTGATCTTTTTGCCGATAATGGGAGAAGTTGATATATTTGGGCCCTAGATGATTTGGTGTTGACAATTGAATGATTGGCTAAGTTAAGACTGAGTTGGTCAGATCAACAGCTAGTCTGATAAGGTCATCCCAAATCTCTATCGAGAAACATAATCTTGAACACTGCTATTGAATCATTATCATGACTCAAGTTAATAAAGATATTATGAAGACCAAAGAAATTTAAAATCACTAGTCTAAGGGGTGTGTATTTCAAAGTTATGATAAGTACACAATTGTTATCTATTGTTAGTAATTATTGGACTGGATTATTCATCGTGTCTTGTGCAAGTAGGAGCTGTTGGAAGATGGTACCCATAGCCACAACAAGTTGGCAATATTGCTATAAATAGCAGTGTCCTTTTGGGTTACACGTAAGAACAAAATGAGTAAAACTGGAGTAAGATTAATTATAGGGTTTTAGCTTGTTAATTAATTAATTGTTTAATTAATTAAATGAAACATGGAAAATCTGGAATGTTCTAGATAAATGATTTGAATATCAGATCATTATCAAACATAGCATAATTATTTAGAGATAGAATAATTATCTGTTAGGGTTTGAATCCTCCCCTATAAATAGAGAGGCCTAAAAGGTAAAAGGTTCCTTGCACCACGTAGCAGGATTTGAGTTTCAAATCTGTTTGATTCTCATTCAAGTTCTAGCTTGGGTGATTTCCAACATTGCTATTTGTTTCTTATGTGTGATCATGAAAGAGGGATTCTCCATTGGATCCTCCAAAGTCTGATCAACTGGCAAAGACTAAGAAATTAAAGACCACAAAAGTATGTTTTTTTTTTTATTAGGTTTCCTAGACATGTTTTGAACATGGATACTTTGTGGCCAAAAGACCCTTAAAAGCCAACATTACTTCCCCTATAAAAAATAATAATTGGGCATTTTTACTGGGTTATGTCAGAAGTTCTTTTCCTTTGAATTACATAGGGGTTCTGGTTGATGCAAAAACATTTCACTTAAAAAAATTGGAAACCCATTCTTAGTAGATTGCAAAGAAAGTTGTTGTTATGAAAATTGAAAACCTTATCTTTTGGTGGGCATCCAACCCTCATCAAAACGGTACTTGGTAGTCTCTTTACTTACTATATCTCTCTTTTCAAAGCCCTAACTTGTATCATCGATTTTCTTGAAAAAAGTAGAAGACGCTTTTTATGGGGTGGATTTGAGAATGTATGAAAAATTAATTGGGTATCTTGGCTAAAGGTGCTTGCACCTAAGTGTGATGGTGGTTTAGGCATAGGGTCACTCAAATAAGAGAATACAATGAGACTACTAAAACGGTACTTGGTAGTCTCCTTCCTTACTATTTCTCTCTTTTCAAAATTGTGATATTTTCACAAATTGGATAAAAAATGAGTGGCACATATAGAAAATTAATTTGTGATTGGTGATTTGTGATTTGTGCAACATTGCAAAAGCTGCAAGGCATCTCGACTCAATGCACATTAACTTTCATGATGTATTTCCACGTATTATAGGTACCAATGATAAGACACTCTTTTGGAAAGACATTTGGTTCGGTAACTCTAAACTACAAACTTGGTTCCCTTTTATATACTCCTTAGAGTCTTGAAAACATTGCAAACTCTTGAATCATGTCTGACAAGATGGATGCTCCTGGGGCTAGAAACAACCTATTGTTATTGGACATGATTTCAAAACTAAATTTTCCCATATCGCAACCATCATGTGTGATCTATCTTAAAACAATCTCTTGATGATCTTAGATGCAATCTTGCCCCTAATGGTGCTTATTCAGTTGATGTCATGCGCCGAAACCTTGATGCTAAACTGACCATTTTTTTTGCAGAAACTATGTAGCTTCGTTAAAAATGGTTCCTCTTACACACCCATGGCTAGTAAGACATAATTTCAGTTGTTACTTTGAAAAAAAGAGGTGTAAACATCTTATCTTTATCCTGTGTTATGTGCGTACATTGAGGTAAAAAGGACGAAAATGTGGATCATGCGTTAGTTTAATGTGAAGTGACGACTAAAGCGAGAGAATAAAATTTCAATTGGTATGGCATACAATAAATATACCCGACTAGTGTGGTCAATTTCTTAGATTTCATGGCATCATGGGGAAATTGCCAAGGAAAAGGAAAGTATTCATAACAATTGCTTATATTCTCTTATGGAGCTAATGGAAGGTGAGAAATGCCATTCAACAATGTTTGTTCATCCCCCGAGAAGGAAGTTGCTGATTCTATGTCTTTATCTTTTGTTTTGTGTAAACATATATGATAAATATTATCTTATAATTAGGGGTATGGAATTTTTCCCCTCTAAACTGCCTTTAACCTACTTTTGTACTTTGTCGGCTCATGCTTAGTTCTTTGCTCGGCAGATAGTATTTGCTTAATTATATTCATTCTCTGTTTCCAAAAACTAACTATTTATCATTTGATAAAATTATAAGTGCACACAATCTGTTAGCATAAAAGCACAATATATTAGTTAGATTATGTCTCCAAAGAAATATATTTTATGTAAGTCTCAAAACATGATCACTATTTGTTTTCAAGAATAACCAGACCATCCTTGAAGATACTTATAACTACTCTTCATCAACAAACTCACGCGTATACATTCCATTTGTATCCCTTTTATCATCAAAGCTAATCTTTCCAGAAGATTTCAAGGTTTTCTTATGGCAGTTGGAATGTGTCTTTGTTGTACATTCCACGATTATGTCCTTTATTCTTGTACCATGTAAATCCTTGAGCTATGGCACAACTGATTTGATTTCTCTTATTTGACATGTAACCTTCCGTCCTCATACATTTCTAAATCTTTAGAATAGAAACAATATGTGATACTACACATTAAACTTATCTTAGAACATTTTCATTGTTGACTAGTGTTTTGCTAGAGCTAGAAGAGTGTTAAAGTTTTTCTATATTCATCTCTCCCATGGGCTAATTGTTGTTCATGATTCCCTTGGAATTTTCTTCTTTGTTTGTCATAATACAATTATATAGAAAATAAATTCCTAAAACTTTTGTCCACAAGTTTATTCATACCTTGTTTGGATTAATTGTATCCACCTCATGCTTCAATAAAAAAAGATTCAATCTTTACATGACCTAAGAAAACATCTATTTCCTTTTCGTGAGTAGCAAGGAGAAATCAATGATTAATGTAATCAATTTTCATATAAGCTCAAGAATTGGTAATTTAAATTTGGTTATTTCGTAATAGCGGATCTCACCCTTTGTATGGTGATTTTAATGAGTATCTCTATATAAAATGGTATGAGATCCAAGGTTCAAAGTAAAATCCATTTTACAATAACATATCCTTGCTAGATATTTATATGTAATATTTTTATTTTAATGTTTCATAAGTACATAACCAACATAACATTTTTCTCGAAAGAGACATGATCTTGGCCCGATTCACAAAACCATCCGTAAAAACACAATCACAACCTAAATTGTGCCAATTGTTGAACGTTGATAGGATAACAGTCGGTGGAGGATCCAGAGTATGCTCTCTGAGCAAGAACAGCATTCGCAGCTTGAGTTGGATGGAAAGCATCCCAAAACACGTATTGATCACGGTTGAAGCATGGTGTTTGTAATGGGAGGCATGTAATTTGTCCTTGGTTCCTACCTACCCCACAACATGCTGTATCTCTCACTGTAAACCCTGTGATATACAAAAATATTTCAAGTGCAAAGTCATAATCCCAATCATTCACCACTAGAACAACTTCTCACGATGAGGTTAAAATTAAGTTATGTTATCGATTTTTTGATTACCGTATCTTGCAGGATTATTCAAGATGTCACCGAAAACACCATATGTGTTTCCATACACAAATATGGCTCCAGGGTGCGAGCCGTCATTAAACCGATCAATTAGTTTTTTGAGTCCCTCATTAAAGGGTCCGAGCATCTGGTTCACCGAATCCACGCATCTCCCAGCAGGTGCTTGACCAGTGGCTAACTGGTTTGGAATGCACCCAAGTGGTCCAATCCCTGGTATAAAGAATTTTCGTAGTCCTAAACTGTATAGTGCCTATATATATAAAAAAAACACTCATAAATATTAAAATATAGTAGAGAAAGAAAAAATTAAAAGACATATATATTATACATGAATTTGGAGTGCATAACGGTTGAGAAGGATGTTGGCAAATGCTTCCGGAGTGTAAGTGCGACGTGAAGCATAAATGTTTGGCATGAGGTAATTGTTAATGTAGTCGTTGCTGCCAAATACCATGACTACTATAGAATTTGAGAGTAACTGAGTGAGGTTCCCTGGGCTCATCATGCTCCTTAATTGGCCTAATGTCGTCTCAAAGTTGACAACTTGCTGGCTCAAGGTGTAACGGTCTCCCTGCAATAAAAGCATGCAAGAAATAGTCAATTAATGCCACATCTAGTTATATCCTTCAAACGAAATACTTTTAGACTTTTTAAGTTCAATTTGTTGCTTTATGCACTCCAAAATAATCATGGCGCTCCACTATGTTTCTATTTCATGGAGTTCTTAATTAGTTGTTCATTTAATTTTTCATAAATTTGTAACGTTAAACATGGGGTTGGTTTAACTTCCAAAGTCAAAAAGGTAGAAAGTTACATAGTGTGAGCCACTTTCATCTAGGATGCCACCAGCAGCAGAAGCATAGTTAACACCCCCCAGGATCCTATTTCCGGCCGTTGTGGGGTCTAAAAATGGAGGTGGAGCGGGTATTCCCAACCAATCTCCTATAAACAATTAAAAATCATTAATCCTCCCACGGTTAACTTATAAATATACAACTGACAAATAAATTTATTAATTTATGAATGTGAAAGAGTTAATTGCGTACCAAGAATGTCGCTAAACGTTCTTGCATTACAAAATCTACCAGAAGGACCACGATAGTAATCAATACCATAAGGATAATAATTAGCTTTTGCCATGCTCCTCAAGAAGTTGTTATTCCCATTATCCACCAATGAATCTCCCATAATCCATATCGCTGGAGCCTGCGCTGCTCCCATGACACCTTTCCACCAACATGTCACCACCACTACCGCCGTGAACCACCATATGCGTCTGTCCATTGTCACTAAAGTTTAAACACAGTCCTCTCCTCTGATGTAAAGATGAAGGAGCTAGGAATTAACTTGCATGACTATATATACAAAATTTTCAATCATAGGATATATATGATGAAGATTATCTGTTTGAAACGTTGAAAAAAGGGTCACAATTCTCTAGCTGTTGTCTAAAAATAGTCCTTATTTGGAGGCTTTTGTGCACTAAAACTCTTAGCTTTTTGACTTCTTTTTTGGGATCATAGTTTGGCTATGTCATGACGTTTATGATAGCATATTCGAGCAAAACTCATGTGACAATTTCTATGGGCGGTATTCACCGGGTCTCACATGGGATGTATGTAAGAAAAACAAAAACAATAATAAAATGGTAAGATTCTTTTAAAAAATTTAAACTTGGACATATATAGGTTGTTATTATTAGTAGGTGTTAAATAAGGGAAAAAAGTTACCCCAAATGAATTTTGGTTTCGATAAAGATATCGACCTAGATCGACCTTGTTTACATCCGTCTTGATATATCTACTTGATAATTTTATCCATCCATTTAAAAAATAAATTTTTGGACTTTTTGCCCTTCAATTAATATCGGAGAGATGGATTATAAGATTTCATTTAATAGGGAACATATAGAAAAATTGTATAACATGTTAGTTATTCTTAAAAAAAAAAAACGTATTCACTTACTTAAAAAAATAGTTCAATTATTTTTATAAAAGGAAAACCATTTTGAAGAATTCAAAAGAAAGATTTAAATAGACGTAACGGGTAAACGAACAACCTGTGCCGCAATCCCTTTTTGGATTGAAGAAAAAAAACTGTTTTTTTTTTTTTTTTTTTTTTTTTCCTTTTCAAGTACACACAAGGAACCAATACTTTCAATTAAACCATTTAATTCGGTAGTATGTGGTATCTTATATGTTTTTTGACGCATAATTTGTCATTTTAAGTTTGACATATAGTTTGTCAATTTTATATTATGTGGCATTTTATACTTATAGTAAATTTTGTCAACTTACCCGTATCAAATTTTCGAAGAAATGTATATCTCAAATCACAATAATATGTTGTCCAACAAAAATATTTAAATTATAATAATGTTCAAAAAAATTTGATCGATAAGTAAACATTCATCCTACTCCTACTGCATATCCTCACTTGATGAATCCAAAACACGTAATCCTTCAAATTCTATTTGTGTCAACGAACAATAAAGTGTCCAAGAATATTAGTTATATATGTTTTGATAACAACTTATTCCATTTAAATGCATATTCAGTATTTTCAAGTGATGATACACAACTAGAGTAGGGTGAATGTTTATTTATCGTCAAACATTAGTTTTAAAACATTATTGTGATTTGAAATTTTTTGTTGGCCAACATTTTATCATGATTTGCAATATACATTCGTTAGTTGTATGTATTCGCTTGAATACTTTTCAAATGGTGATATGAAAGTGAAATGTTTATTTATCGTCAAAAACATATAAAACTACCACATAGTACAAAAAGCGAATGATTTAATTGATATTTTTTTTCATGTGTTTACTTGGAAAAATCGATAGAAATTGTTTTTTCTTAATAAATTCAGTGAGCAGATATAATGCAAGACTTTTTTTAAGAAATAAAACGTAAATAGTTTTGTTTCCTTTTTTAAGGTAAGGTAACATATTTTATTTTATAAAAATAAGAGGATGCGGTATGGGCAAAAAACGAGAAGCAAGCGGGTGATGTGACACCCTCAACGGCGTCGTGACGGGGGGAGCACCGCCCCCTACTCGTTTTTGCTCGTTATGTTGCATCTTGTGGTAACGAGGACAAAATAAAACATGAAAGATAATTGACTATCTCCTTTATCAACCAATCAAATAATTTTATCTATTTTCTCTCTCTCTATCTCTTAACGTGATATAAATGTGGAACACCATTTCCCCCTTGGTGTTATGGATGAGGTGACACCAATTTAGTGTTACATCCAGAAGCAAAAAATACTGGTATTTCTAAATATGTCTATGGATAATTTTTTCGCTCTCTTTCGTGTTTAATAAGTACTGGTATTTCTAATATTTGATTAGAGGCAAAAAAAAACAAAAAAATAAAAAAATAAAATAAAAGTCCAAACATTTATTTTTAAGTGAAATAATAAGATTATCAAATGGAAGTCATGACCTCTAAAAATATCATTTTCTATTTTTAGAAAACACCTTTCGGTTATGACAATTCATCGCTAGCTATAGTCTTGTTTTTATCTCCTCATTAATCATGTGTTACTTGTATGTTTTGTTAGAGAAATTAATATATATATATATATATATATATATATATATATATATATATATATATATATATATTAATATTATATTTTATAAAGTTGTACCATATATAATTTTAAAATATAAATTATTGTGTATGTAAAAATATTGTTATGTAAGAATCAATCAATTTTAGTAACTCAGGGAATAAGTCCATCCCCTATCCATTTTATAATTTTTTTAATATATATATATATATATATATATATATATATATATATATATATATATCATACATATTTATAAAGCTAGTATTTTTTTTTGAATCTCATGCATTTGAAACCCTCAGTTTTTTTCCTTTCATCACATTCATTTGAAACTCACATGACTTTTCAATTTTCTTTATAATAATAATTATAATTTGGTAATTAGGTTAAATAAATATCAAATGTAAAGTGTAATCATATATAAACTAGATTTCAATATTAAAATAATATCTTTAATTCTACTTATAAAATTATGTTTTTTAACTTCTAACATATTATACTTAATTTATTAGTTTTAATATATTGTTGGATGTAAACCATTATCATTTTAAAGGTATAATTTTTGAACAATTTGTATAAAATACTTAAATTATTAATTAAAATATAACATTATAGGCTCAACTTAAATATAAATTTTATTTAACTTAAACAACCCAAATATTATTTTATAAATAGTTAAAAGTGATAAATTGTAGTGTCTTTCTAATAATGATTGTAAGTTGGTTAATAAAGTTAAATAAATATCAAACCTAAAGTGCAATCATAAATAGACTAAATTTCAATTTTAAAATAATATCTTTATTTCTATTTATAAAGTTATATCTTTAAATTTTAACATATTATACTTAATTTATTAGATTTAAAATGTTGTTGCATGTAAACCATTATCAATTTAAAGCTACAACTTTTGAACAGTTTGAACAAAATACTTAAATTCTTAATTTAAATATAACATTACAGTGTCAACTTAAATATAAATTTCAGTTCCACTAAAAAAACCAAATAATATTTTGTAAATAATTAAATGTGATAAATTATAGTGATAAATGCAAAAACTAAATTGTAATATCAGTTTAACTAAAATATTTCTTAAATATATTTATATAATCATTAAAAAATTTCAAATAAGTAGCTTAAAATAACTTATAATAACAATAGTTAAAAATAACTGTATATAAATTATTATATTGTTACCTTTAAAATCAAAAAATAATGTTTGATGTTTTAAATAATTATAATTATAGAAATTAAAACATTAAGCAAATAAATTTTAAAAAATTAGTTAAAAATAAAAACTATAAATAATATTAAACCATATATAATATTTAATTTTATTGATGTATAATCGCGAGTAGAAGTCATTTAAACGATTAAGATTATGATATTATAATAGATGTATATATTATCATATAATCCAAAATAATCAATATATTATATCAAATTAATATATGAGTTATTATATCAAATTTAACAACAACGTTAGTGTTATATTTAAAAATATATATTTGTAAAGACTTCAACTATATAGGTATTTCTGTGCATTACAATGTCAACTCAAATATAAATTTCAGTTCCATTTAAAAAACTAAAGAATATTTTGTAAATAGTTAAAAGTGATAAATTGTAGTGATAAAAGCAAAACTAAATTGTAATCTCAATTTAACTAAAATATTTCTTAAATATACTTTTATAATCATTAAAAGTTTCCAAATAAATAGCTTAAAATAACTTATAATAACAATAGTTAAAAACAACTATATATAAATGATTATATTGTTAGCTTTAAAATAAAAAAACAATGTTTGATGTTTTAAATAGTTATAATGACAAATTAAAACATTAAGCAAATAGATTTTAAAAAATTAATTAACAAAAAAACAACTATAAATAACATCAAATCATATATTATATTAAATTTAATTCATGTGTAACTCGCAAGTAGAAATCATTCAAACGATTGATGAAGTTATAATAAATGTATATATTATCATATAATTCAAAATAATCAATATATTATATCAATTTAGTATATACAAATTATTATATCAAATTTAAAAACAACGTTATTGTTATATTTAAAAAACCATATGTTTGTAAAAACTTCAACTATATAGATATTTCTGCGCAATGCGCGGGCATTCGCCTAGTATATATATATATATATATATATATATATATATATATATATATATATATATATATATATATATATATATATATATATATCAATGTTGTAAATGACATCATAGGGGTTGCTAGGCGCTAGATGGACATCAATTGTCTACTATTTTTACAAGGCGGTCAAACTAGATAGAGTTGGTCAACGACGCTCAACATCGGCCTAAGCAAAGTTAGGCGGCTGAAATTTCAAACTTGTTTAAGTTTATAATTAAAAATATTATACTAAAATTTAAAATTTTAAAATTTTAAAGTATTACAACAAAAATTTCAAAATTTTTAAATTCAAAATGCAAAATTTCAATATTTCTAATAATTATTTCATAAAAGATATTAATTTTTGAAGAAATTATGTATATCATAACACAATAAGTAAAAAACCATAAAAATTGTGATATTTAATAATTTTCTTAGGTTATAGTTTATATTTATTTTAAAATAAAATAAATTATAATACAATCAAGGGTTCCAGTCTAGGCTTCGATTAATCATCGCCTAGACTAATTAATCGTTTGACCACATTCAACTGCTTAACAATTTTACAACCTTGAGTATATATATATATATATATATATATATATATATATATATATATATATATATATATATATATATATATATATATATACCAGTATGGAATACAACAATATATTTGAAATTTTTACAAATATATGTTTTTGAAATATATTAATGATTTGTTGTTAACTATTATATAATTAATTTTATGGTAAGGTTGTATAAACATTATTTTATTTTTGAATTATATGATAATGTAGACATTTTTTTAGAATTATATAAAGTCAATTGTCTAAATTTATTATTTTTTAATTTTTGAACGGCAAATCTAATATACTCTCAATTGTCTCAAAGGCTTCGACCTGCGAGTTACCCATGAATAAAATTAAATATAATATATGGTTTAATGATAGTTATAGTTGTTGTTATGATTAATTAATTTTAAAAAGTTTATTTACGTAAGATTTGAATTACTTTCATTGTAATTATTTAAAATATCAAATATTGTTTTTGTTTTTAGATGTAACAATATAATTTTTGTATATAATGTTATCTTTAACTATTGTTGTTGTAAGTTATTTAAAATAATATATTTGAAAACTCTTAACTTTTTAATTTGGTTTCAGAAATTGAACTTTTTTAAAATTTATTTTGATGATTATTGTTAGTTTTTTTGATTTTAATTATTTAAAAAAACAAACATTGTTTTTTGTTTTTAAAGATAACATTATAATTTTTTTTTCTATAATATTACTTTTAATTAATCTTATTGTAAGTTATTTTTAAGCTACTTGTTTGAAAATTCTTAATGAATATAAAAAAATAGTTTCATGTATTTTTTTTTCTTTTGTCAATTTAGGATTACAATTTAGGTTTAAAACTATAATTTATAACTTTTAACTATTTATAAAATAGTCTCTCATTTTTTTCAAGTTTAACTGAAATTTTGATTTAAGTTAACCGTTTAACATTATATTGAAATTAATAATTTAACTATTTTGCATAAAATCATAAATTATACAAACATTGTGATTTTAAAATGAGAATTGATCACATATGACAACATATCTAAACTAATAAACTAACTATAATATATTAAAAAGTTAAAGTCATAATTTTACAAAATAGAAGTAAAATATGATATTTTAATATTGTATTTTAGTTAATTTATGATTAAAATTTAGTTTTTGCATTAATTTAACATTATTAACCAATTTACAATAATTATTAGAAAGAAAATGAAAAGTCATGGAGGTTTAAAATAACTATTGTTGTTGTAAATTATTTAAAATAATGTATTTGAAAACTCTGAACTTTTTAATTTTGGTTTTAGAAATTGAACTTTTTTAAAATTTATTTTGATGATTATTGTTAGTTTATTTGATTTTAATTATTTAAAAAAAACATTGTTTTTGTTTTTAAAGATAACATTATAATTTTTTTATATAATATTACTTTTAACTAATCTTATTGTAAGTTATTTTTAAGCTACTTGTTTGAAAATTCTTAATGATTATAAAAAAAAATAGTTTCATGTTTTTATTTCTTTTGTCAATTTAGGATTACAATTTATGTTCAAAACTATAATTTATAATTTTTAACTATTTATAAAATAGTCTCTCATTTTTTTCAAGTTTAACTGAAATTTTGATTTAAGTTAACCGTTTAACATTATATTGAAATTAATAATTTAACTATTTTGCATAAAATCATAAATTATACAAACATTATGATTTTAAAATGAGAATTGATCACATACAACAACATATCTAAACTAATAAATTAACTATAATATGTTAAAAAGTTAAAGTCGTAATTTTACAAAATAGAAGTAAAATATGATATTTTAATATTGTATTTTAGTTAATTTATGATTAGAATTTAGTTTTTGCATTAATTTAACATTATTAACCAATTTAAAATGATTATTAGAAAGAAAATGAAAAGTCATGGAGGTTTCAAATGCATTTGGTGCAAGTAAGAATGCATCTTTTGTACGTGCATTGTGCGGTACGGATTAAAAATATATTGTTAAAATATTTAAATTATATGTTTAAAATGGTTATATATTTACATTATCTTTGATCTAATATATATATATATATATATATATATATATATATATATATATATATATATATATATATATAGTCAGTTATTTTGAATAGTATTATTCGTTTACATCAACCAACCTTCCTCATTACTAGAATTAAATATCATTATATATTCAGTATTATTTTTAACAAATTTTATGATTGATTAATTTAATTTTTACTTATGCGATTATTTTCTAATTTCAATAATGATATTCATTTAAAGTAGAATTTAATTGTAGCTAACGTTATCTAATGTATAATTTGATGCTATTATCATTTAAAATTATTGTTCATTAATTTTAAACTACTAATTATTATTAATAATTTAAAGAACATTTTTAATAAACACTTAATATTAGTATTACAATTTAAAACATATACTAAATAATATAGTGATAAGATTGACAATTTGCATTTTAAAAGAGATTTGAATGGATAATATGACATACCTATGATTTTAATATTTGATTTTATTATTTATAATTATTTTTCATTAATTTTTAAACCACTTATTATTATTAATAAGTGAAAGATAACTTTTAAAAATCACTTATTATTATAATTAAAATGTTAAATATATAATAAAATATAAAGTGATAAGATAGATAATTTTCATTTTAAAAGAGACTTGCATGGATAATATGAATAATATTACATATCCATAATTTTTAATTAATTATTGCTTTGAAGCAACACAAACATACAAACATATACACAATATTTAATTAAATGTTATCTATTTCACCTTCCATAACATATGATCGATAACATGAATCTAATCTAATTTACATTAAAATTTCAACCACAACATACAATGATTGTCTTAAGAAAATACTTAAACCAATAAATATATATACATACACACACACACACACACACACATATATATATATATATATATATATATATATATATATATATATATATATATATATATAATAGAATTAGTATATAACAAACTTACAAATTAAAGACTTAACATAATAACATGGCTCGAAAAATGGTCAAAATCCTTCAAACCAACACCAAAACCTTTAAACATGTTTTCTTTGTCAATTGTGTATGTGATTTGTATTTGTGTGTCTACTAAAAGAGATTGACATTTTTATAGTAGACTATTCATTAATTGTTTATTAAACATATTATATAAGTTATAAAACCTTTAAATGGTTAATCATTATTAAGAGACTTTTGAGTGGTATTCATTCAAATAGGAGGTTTCAAATGATTATGATTTAAGTAAAAATGCATCTATTATAAAATATGCTAGGCGATATTTCGCGCGTTGCGTAATTATAATTAAAATATTGATAAATATATGTTATTAAAATAAATATATACTGGTTAGTAAGTTTAAATTAATAATTCTTAAACTAATTTATTATAAAATTTTCTAAGCATTTTAAATAAATGATAAACATTATAAAAATAAGTGTATGGAATTATTTTCTTAATGGATTTATGAGTATCTAAAAATAGATCTCATATTATTCTATTTAAAATTACATCATCTTAATAACCGCTAACCGTGAAAATAAAAATAAACTCAATTTAGATAGACATATTTTATCTTTAATGAATTTTAAAACAATCTTTTGATACATGTTTTATATTTAAGATTTTATTTAACCTTTTAATATTTTAAATTTATTTTAGACAATCTATTTTATGGAAAATATTATTATTATAAAAAGTAATTTTAAACTTTTTTTTTGTTAGTTTGAATTTTTTATTTAGATCAACCATTTACACTTTTTAACTATTTAAAAAAAGCTGGTTTTGAAGATATTATAAAAATTATGTTTTGAATTTAACATCATATTTATATTTACAAACTAAGTATATTATATTGATAATAAAGAATTAATATTGAAATTACATTAATATTGGATTTAATGTATTAATTTAAAAATAAATTGAAAAGTTGGGGGTTTCAAACGAATGTAGTTGAAGAATATAAGCCTCTTTTAGATTAACACTAGGCGAATATCCGCGTATTGCGCAGAATAAACTTAAAACTTTTGGTAATATTATATTATTGTGTAACATCCCGAGTTCAGGAGTGCAAGTTCAGGGTTCAAAGTGAAAATGTGAATGGTCAACTCGGCGAGTCCATGGGTAGACTCGGCGAGTAGTGTCGCGATTCTGGTCGCGTATAAGTGGCCAACTCGGCGAGTCGGTGGCTGGACTCGGCGAGTTGGTGCTGTGTGGAGAAAACCCTAATCCCAGGGATTTAGCCCTATATAAAGAACATGATACCCACTCCCCATCCTCTTTGCTCTCCCTTGAAGTCCAGAAACCCTAATATTTGTTTGTGAGAGAATTAGAGTGCATTTGGATCTTGAAGGAGTGTTTGTTGAAGAGATATTTGAAGATTAAGAGGCTTGGGGCAAGGGGCTTTTCAAGGTTTTGGCTTATTCTTCTGTTGAAGTCTTCTTTGGAGGTAATGATTCGTTGCTTGAGCTGTTATCCATCTAGATCTATCATTTGTGGGATTTTTGGGAGTATATCTAGTGCTATCTTGAGTTCGGAGGTTGGATCTGAGGTTGCTACCTCAGATCTAGAGTAGTGATGATCCTAAAGAGCATAAAGTACCTGTTCAAGAGTTTTTGATGAAGATCTTATTGCTTGAGAATGTTTGGTTTGGCCTTATGTTCTGTTCTTTTCTAATTAAGGGCTTAGGGTAGGATCGGATATTCGAAAGTCTATAGGGTCCAGCGTTATGTATGACTAGCATACACGAGTGCTGCAGGGTTGGTGGAAGTTTCATGGATAAGTGGGTTGTATGAGGCCGGGAGGCCAGTTACGAGATATTTAGCATTCCTCTAGGTGTGAGGATTGAGCGCTCGCTATGTTTATGTATATTATTAGGGTGTTGTGGTGATAATTGAGACAAATATGGGTAGGTGTGGAAGGTAGTATGGGTCCGTACGCGTATCAAGGAAGTCACAACCCCTAGGATTCGGTTGGGAATTGGTTCTGTATCATTATATGGGTTATCAGAGATCTTTCTGATGTATTACTAGAATGGTGGTTACGAGACGTCTTGAGACAGGATCCAGGTTAGGATCGGGAGCTGGCAGCCAGGATAGGCCAGCATTGTCAAAGGACCATGACAGTGAGATCATCCGGGAGGAGGTGATTGGGGATGTCTGAGGACAGTTTCCGGAGATGATTGGGTCTATTAAGACCGCCATGGTTGAGTACTTCCATGAGCGCTATGCAACCATTGCCGAGACGGTTTCTGCGACATCTATAGTAGTTGTAACGACGACAAGGGGAGGAGTTGGTCGAGCTTTCTAGCACCGGGATTTGTTACTTGGGACCAGGGAGATATTCTGTACTCGTTACATTCCGCAGGTTGAGCGGAAGAGTCTAGCACATGAGTTTCTAGATTTGAGGCTTCCGGGGTTTTGCTCGAGGCTGGAATGTGAGTCGCAAGGGCTCTGGAAAGGAGTGATGATTATGTCCAGCTTGGGTTTTGTAGTTGGAAGTAGAATGGTTAATTGGTGGATTGGAATGTTGTTTTATAGGGCAAGGATTGTGCCTTTTCAGTTTTCGAGCTCGGAGGAGTGAGCGGACTTGGGACCTCAGGATCAGGCTGTGTTCTAGCTTGGGTCAGTTAGTCGTAGGGGTTGGCGACAATATTTCAACGCTGGTGAGCGCAGGTGGGTTGATGTGGCATGAGTATCTTGTGAGGCGTACGCGATTACCGTTTCGACCCATAGGAGCTAAGATCCGATTCACCTTGGATCTCTTGCATCTGACGGTAAGGATTGATTATGCGGTCTATTGCACTTTTGGGGATTGTAGACTATGTTTTGGGAGTAGTTTGTGGCCAATTTAGGGCAGAGGTTGTTTCTGTTGGCTTTTGAGCATTCTAACACTCCTAAGTGTACATGCAACCCTAAATACCTTGGATCTATGTTTTCTCTATTATACATGCAATTATGAACATCCAAGGTATTATCCTAATCTAGCATACAAAACAATGAATATAACAAGATAGAATACATACCTCTTTGATGTAGAATGCCTTCATAAAGCATGAGTGTCTAGTGCCTCAAGTGTGACACCTCAAGTGGTTCACACAACATCATATGCACTTGGAAGACTTAGAGAGAAAAACCACACATCATGAAAATCGGCTAGCCCTCTCTTATTACTCTAGTGGCCGATTTTGTCAACAATAAGATGCTTATATAGTTAGTGACAATTAGGGTAAACCCTAATTGTCATGGCTTTCCATTTCCTTGGATTCATGGGTTCAAATATACCATGGAGCATCCATGGAGCATCTTATGGGTTTTAGCCCAACTTGACAATCCATGGAGGATTAGCCCACTATACAAGTGTGGGTGATTTACACAATCAACCCATATATTTAATTAGTCTTCTTTTGATCACTTAATTAATTCTAGATTAATTCTTGATCAATACTAATTAAATAATCTTATTAATATATTATAACTTATAATATATTAACAAACCTTAAGTGTTTTTTCTCTCATTATAGTCTATCCAAATGCATGATGCCATGCAACCCAAATGGACAATGTCGGGTCGGGTCAAGTCTTACCAATTATAGTTATGGACTTAGACATTAATCTAACATTTTCAGCTATTGCAGTTCAGTTGTGCATGATCGAGCTGGTGAGCGAGTCAGGGTGCGAGACCCTGAATGATATGATTTCTAGAGTCGAGAGTAGGAGAATTATTGGAGCACTTTGGGAAGAAGGGTATTATATGGGACGTCTGCGGACAGGGTCCCACAAGATGGTTATTCGGCATTCTTAGGATTCAGTAGTTTAATAACCATTGTTGGTTGGTGGAGGAAAACGCCAAGGGAAGTAGCTCGTTGTTGAGATGTTAGTTGGAGCATCTATCTTTTGGACTTCAAGATTTGAGTGTGGGATCATTCAAGTATTAGGGAATGTTGGTTTCCTTGGGATTCAGGAAGTGTTCATCTAGTTATTAGAAGCGTGTGATCATTTGGGGTTTGCTAGTAAAGGAGTACTAGTGGGAAAGATATGGTTGTCATCACGTCGATCGTTGGAAAGTGAGAAGGATTGGGAATTCTCAAATTTTCATGTATTGTGAAGACTTAGTTGAATCTAAGTGGGGGAGAATCGTCCCGTAGTGCAGAAGCAGGATCAGTTTTGAAACTAGGATAAGTTCCGCATAGTTTTTAGGAAGGAAGACAACCCTAGTGGTTGCTTGGTTTGAGTGTTGTGTGAGTTGGGAGTTCGGTAAAACTCCCCTGCATGTGAATCGTGTCTTCTCGATGCTTGATAGCAGAACTTGGGGAAATCAGGTTGGGATTCTAGCCATGAATTAAGTTTAGTTGTGTGTTAGTTCGAGTGCGTGTTCGACTTGTATGGAAAGTGTTGTAAGACTGAAGGGGTAGCCATAACATTCACTAGTGATCAGTTACTATGGGAAGTGTTGTAAGACTGCGGGGGTAGTTGTAGCATTCACTAGAAATAAATTAGTATGAGAAATGTTGTAAGACTGTGGGGGTAGCCATAGCATTCACTAGCGATCAGGTAGTATGGAAAGTTTTGTAAGACTGCGGGGGTAGCCGTAGTATTCACTAGTGACCATGTAGTATGGAAGGTGTTGTAAGACTGTGGGGGTGGGTGTAACATTCACTAGTAGTAGATAGTGCTAGAAGTGTTGTAAGTCTGCGGGTGTAGCCGTAGCATTCACCAGGTTAGCAGATAGTGCTAGAGTGATGTAAGTTTGTGGATGTAGCTACAACATTCACTAGGTTGGTAAATAACATGAGCGCGTTGTTAGGATGTGGAAGGGACAGTAGTAACCAGCAGTTCGGGTGTATTAGTGAGGACATGGAAATCCACGGATGGGTTTATGGGTTTCCCCAGAGGGACTAGACCTGGTTAAACCAGTGATAAGACTATAGGAACGTCACTATAATTATGAGACCAAAGAAGCAGTGGATTGCTTAAGGTTTCTTGTGATGTAAGGTTACTATTGGTCATGTAGCAATCGCTTTTAGCCGCGGATTTGGTAACAACAGGATTCGACGCATGGATCCGATTGGCTGGATCAAGAGGTTGTTAGAGTCGCAGTGGCATGATAACTAGTGCCAACTAGTTCCACGGAAGGATTTCGTTCGGAAGTCGTGTGAGGCAACTATGTGGGAGTCCTTTAGCACCACGACCGGGCCGGAACCCGGTGTGTCGGATAATTGGTGAACAGATTGAGGCTAGGGAAGTCTCGGTAGATTTTGGAAAGCAACCATGTGACAGCATACTCCTTCAGGCAGATCAGTGTTCAGACAATCTCCGTGTTTAAGGCGGTATTGACGAATTGGGTCTTCAGGTGTATGAGAAGTATCTAGATGTTGGAACCCCCCAGATATCAGGAGTTGAAAAGTAGATGAGAGACGGGTGGAATGGGATCAACAATAATGATTTGGTATGAGAGGTCTGTCAAGGAGCAAGACCATCTCGAGACTTCAGGTTTTGGATCGAGTAAATGTGATCATATTGCAAGGTGTGACAACCCGAAATTTTCATTCGGTCAAACCCTAGAAGTCAATCACTTATTATTAAAAGTTAATGTCATCATTTCTTATTTTAACAAATTTAGAGTTCGTTTGATTATTTTATTATTATTCTTTAAACGAACGGGTGTAAGAAAGTGTCGTCTCGGGTTTTGAAATTTAAAAACCGCAAACACCTCGCGTCTTAGAAGTTCCCGGCCAAACTATTTTGTTTGGGTCAAAAAATCATCCCAAAAATCCGTAAACTCATGCTTTTCCATGAGTTTACTCCCCAAGTCTAGTTATTATGTGTTTACTCCCCAAATACCTAAAAGAGTAAACTCCAAAAGATTAACTCAAGAAAACCTCTCAAGTAGCAAACTAGAAACAATTCAAGATCTTCAAAGTTGTAAGTGTTCTACCCATTCCAAGTTGATTAAACACTTACTCTAGTGTTTGTGCATCTATTCATCCATTCATTTCTTGTGTTTTGATTAGATTTCCAAAAACACCAAGAACACCAAGAACACACACTAAGTGTTCTTGGACTTTTAGCATATTTCAAGCTTCCTTATAGTAAGTACTTCAATTCTTGAGTCTTATTGAGTTAGTATTACAAGTTAGCATCAAGAAAATATGCCAAGAACACATGGAACAAGGTGTTCACGGTCCAAGAATGTTCTTGGGCCGTAAACACCAAATAAGGCACCAAAGTGTTCCTAAGTCATTAATCTAAGCCCTAGTTGGATGTGTAAGCCTTCCTTGACATGTTTGAACCTTCCCTTGATGGGTTTAAGCCATGAAAAACACCAAAGAATTCCATGATCATGTGTTTACGGTTTGGGGAGCTCCAAAAATCGTAAACACCCTTTAGTGTGTTTATTTGGGCCACATTTCTTCCTTAGGCCTAAAAACTAACATAGACAATTACCTTGATGAGTTACGGACTTGAAAGCATAACAATACCAATTTCCATATGGGTTTAAGGTAGTAACCCAAAGGGAAATGACCATGAGGCCGTAAACACCTCAAAAGGGGTGTTTTGTTGCCCTAGTCCCTTCCAAAGGCCAAACCACCAGGTAGAAATGCTTCAAAGGACTTGCAAATCCTCTAAACAACTTATGGTCTAAAGGAGAGGAGTTTACGACCGTAAACTCTTGAGTTTATGACCGTAAACTCATTAGGTCAAGGTCATGAAAACCGTAAACTCCAAGGGAGTTTACCCTTGAACCCCAAACACAATAGCAAGGTCCTTTAGCACTTAGATGCAATCCTTATGACTTGTAGCACTTAAATAAGGTGTTTTACATGCCTTAGGACGTCTTAACTTTGTTAATTAGTGATTTAAAGTCTAATTGGATACATATATGTGTGATTATATGTTAACTAGGATCATTGGGTGTGAATAAGTCTTCACTTGTCACCTACCTATCCTACATCATTCAGAACATGCAAACCACCATCTACAAGTGAGTTCATACCCCTTAATCAATGTTTTAAATGATTTTAAATGCTTTAATGGGGGGGGGATACAAGTACAAAACAATATGTTATTAAATCACTCATATGTATTTTATAATTTTGTTTTCATCCAGTAGATTTCACATACTTCCAAATGTGATGCATGAAATGGTTTTCTATCTTAAAAATACTTTTTTTTTATCAAATGTATTACTTTTGAAATGTTTATTAAAATGACATCAAGTCATTGTTAATTATTGTTCAAAACTCATAGATGTTTTACAAAACCATTTTTACTTTCTTGAACAAAACTATATCTATACACTTATGTTCTTATATATGTATTGATGTTATAGTTTTCATCCCAAACTCTTGTGTAGCAAGGGTGTATAAACCTGCTTGAACAACCAATTACCTTCCAGTTAACTATTATAGGGATAGTTAGATGATACAAAACATTATTCCTATTACAAGGAATTACATCAGAGTCAGTTCATTCATGAGTCTATACTATACATTACATGTTACATGAATACACTTACATGAGTACGCTTACATGGATACACTTACATGAATACATTACATGAGTACCTTTACGTAGATATATTTACCTGTATACACTTACCTGAATACTTGTTTCTCGATTCACGAGGATGATTTATTAGTACCTTCTGTGTAAATTGTCCTACCTATCCCAGTGCAACGGGATGTCTCGACGGGACTAACCATTCCGAAACCCACCTGTTAGCACCGGTGGTTGATGAACATCTACGGATGCCTACAGTTATTACTTACACTAGGCGTACCTTTACGGGACTAACCATTACTTGGGCCTACTGTTCGCTACAGAGGTTGAGAACATCTACGGATGCCTATGGTTAATACTTATATTAGGAATACTTTTACGGGACTAACCCTTCCTCCCACCTACTACAGCTACAGAGGACAATTAAACAATCTACGAATGTTCAAAGGTTATACACTTCGCTAATCGCGATGGCGTGTTAATCCTAATACAAAAGGATAACAATTACATTAGTACATTTTCCTATTACTTTATTTTGTGATACATTCACATAAACGATGAGTTAGACTAAGCACTGTTAGTATTAGTCAAAAGAAAGGAAAAAATATCATTTTTACTTACAAAACATTCGGGTCTTGGTAGAAGACTACATTTCATACTAGTAGGAAATAAGGGATATTCTAGGGTTTTCATACTTATATCAATTGTTTCATTTAAAGATTTACAAGGCATTCATAACAGCTTTCCAAAACAAGACAATGACACTTAAATACTTATGAATTCACCAGCTTTAGGCTGATACTCGCTTTCAAAATAACTTGTATTCTCAGGTCACCAGTAGACAGGTACGATGGCCAGGTTTTGAGAAGACGGAGCACAAACAAGACTCGTCTTTTATTTTGATTGTATTTTTGGTGTCTTATTACATTGAAAGAACACACATGTACTAAAACTTTACTTTTAATGCAATGGATGATGTTGTTGCTTGTTTACTACTTTACACTGTTGTGATACTATAAATGACGTCCTCCACCCCGGAACGTTTCCGTCGTTCTTGGTTTTTAGGTGTGACACAAGGGATTCGTTTATTTTCAGGTTTTAGAACCCTGCAAGGGTTGGTTATGGTTGCCTTGGAAAGGCTGGGATATGCTTGTAGTTATGGCCATATAGTTCAAGTTGTCTGGCGTGTAAGGAATGATAAGAAGTGATTTCAAGGACGAAATCGAATTTAAGTAGGGGAGAGTTGTAACATCCCGTTTTAAAAAGAATAATTAAAATAATAAATCCGGGACCCCGAGAAGTAATTTTATTATTATTTTATATTATTATAGCCTAAAATCGAATAATAATTAGTGGGGTGTTGGTTTCGGGAAGCCAAATGACAAGATTTGAATCTCCAAGGGTTAAAGTGTAATTTTGGGACTTAATTTGTAAAGATTTTCATATGTCAACGGGTGTTATGTATTATTTGGACTTAATATGTAAGGATTTATGGGGGCAGGGACTAAATGGTAAATATAAGACTTATATTGAAAAGATCTTGGATGATGGGGGCTGATTTATAAATTCTAGCCTTATTATGAAAAGAAATTGGGAATGAGGGACCAAATGTGTTAATATTGTCACACCCCGAAAACCGAAGGCGGAAACATTTCCGAGGTTGACTCCACGTTGAGTATCAAATCCAATGCACATAGTAAGTAAAGTGAAACAAACATTACATTACATATTAAAAGTTTTACAATTTGTTTCAAAAGACACAGTTTATACAGTTGTGATACATAGTATAGATATAAACAAAACGAACGAGCTTTGCACACAAACCATCTTGGATCAAGTAAGTCTTCGGGTACCTGTACTATTGTTGACCTGAGAACACAAGCGGTTTAAAAATCAGCATAACGCTGGTGAGTTCATAAGAAGTTTTGTTTTGTGAAAATGTACATGTTTCCTTTCTGTTTCTAAAAATGTAACACACACCAAGAAAATCCCACATTTTCTTAAAAGTTGGTTGTTGTTTCACAAAAGTTAAGTATAGTTTGGTTACCCAATTCATTAAACTATTCTGTTCACGTACCAGCGTATTCCCAGGAAAGTCCCATACTTTCCTGAATGTTAGTTATTGTAAAAGATGTAATGTTATTCAGTTTGTTACACTTTTCTAGTTATGTATATGTTACCCAGGAATGCCCCATGCTTTCTTGTATGTTGATTTTCAATGTGAAAGATGTATTCTGTTTGACCTGGTTATGTACAAGGTTTCCCAGGAAGATCCCATACCTTCCTGAATGTTGGTTATCATTGTAAAAGATGTATTCGTGTTATGTTCATTGTTTTTTTTTCCCCAGGAAAGTCCTATACTTTCCTGAATGTTGGTTACCTTATGTAAAAGATGTAAACCAAAACCTGGTTATCTGTAAAATGTAATAAGTGGTTCATTATTACTATAAGTAAATCTCTGTTATCCTAATTGCGAGTTCCGTAACCATACTAGAGACTGAACCTGTGGTAATAAGTAGTCCACAACCTTATGACTTTCGTCACCCTTGAACCATTTCGGTTCGGTTGTAGCTAGCAGCCAGGTGTGGGGTAGTCAGCCCCGTATAGATGTATACACTCAAGTCACGCTCTTTAAATCCCAGAGATTCTGGTTACGGGTGTAGTCCTCCACTCGCGTATCTCTGTGGAGTGTTCACCGAGGACGTGTCTCCAATCATACATGAATAACAAATTTACTAGTAATAATATGATAATCCTCCATTCGCGTATCTATGTGGAATGTTACCGAGGACAAGACAGTGTACATATTATATCGTTCATGTGTTCTAATGTCATGCTTTCAACTGATAAAAATGTAGAAAACCATTTGTGAAATATATAAAACATAACAGTTTATAAAACCCATTTCACAAATAAATGTTTATGTGATCTGCATATTCTACTGGTTATCAGTTGTGTATATCAGTATTAAAAGCATATGAATTATGAAACACACACACACACACACAAAATAAGTTTGGAGTACAAGAACCCTTGTACTTTGCTTGTGTTCCCCCCTGAAAATAGTGAAAACAGTGAAAAATGGTAGGGGTATGAACTCACCAGACTCAGAATCGCAACTGTTTCGGATACTAAACGTGGTTTCAAGGCTTGATTACTCACGATGTCCCTATGTAAAATGAAATAATGTCCATATATATTTAATTAGGGATACATTCACTAATTAATTGGAATATTACACTCCGACGAGATTAAACACCTCAAAACGAGTGTTTGGAGTGACCCGGGTGACATTTACGGACATGTATTGGCACAAGGGACTTGGGACATGAGTTTACTCCCCAAGAGTAAACATTTAAATGAGTTTACAACCACAAACACACCCATACATGAGTTTACGGCCGTAAACTCATGTTGGTGTGAATTTGGGTGTTTAATGGCTTGTTTGGACATGGGGATTGCGGGAATGGATTTCTAAAATGCCTTGGAATGGATTAAATGTAATTATACCATTTAAAAGGGAGTTTACGGCCACACACTTGGAGTTTATGTCCGTAAACTCACCCATGGCCAAGAATGATTAATTTGAGCTACAAAGGACAATCACATGTGATTCTAACTAATTTTCTAAGGCTTGGTATCAATTTTTGGCTTCAAATAACACCTTTGTATGAGTTTATGGCCCAGAAGCATACTCTCTGGCCGTAAACTCTAATATGGGTAAGAAAAATTAGTTTTTGATGCTTAAAACAATCACATGTGATTGTAGGAATTTATCCAAACCTTTGGGGTGGTTTAAGGCATCATTTGACACACTTATAGGAGTTTACGGCCCAGGAGGTGTTCTATGGCCGTAAACTCACTTATGTAGAGCATTTGGTGTCTTTAAGATCCCCAAACTATTTTTAGATGGTTCTAGGATTTACCACAAGGCTATTGGTTGAGTTTCAAGGCATTTGGACATGTTTAAAGGCACTTAATCCCCATTTTAGAGGAGTTTACGGCCTAGGAAGCAGTCTTGGCCATAAACTCTCTTTTGTCCCCTATAATTCATGTTTAATGTGTTCCAAGTCTAGATTTGCAAGCCTCAAGGTCATATCTAAGTCCCAACTATGATTTGGAAGGGTAAATTTGGCTTAAAAACCCCATTTTGAGGAGTTTACGGCCCAAGCTTGATCCTTGGCCGTAAACTCATGTTCTTGGTCCCAAAACTTAATTTAAACATCAATTTGAAGGCTAAAGAGGTTGGATAACAAGTTAGGGATGATACCTCTTTGATTTGAAGCCTTAAATCTTGTTTTTGGACCTTTGATTATGGATGAGGAGAGAGGTTGGGAGAGTTTTATGAGAAAATGGCCAAAGGCTTCAAATGGAGTCTTAAAACACTTTATATAGTGTCTAAGTTTTGGACACGGTGAAATTCTACTCGATACCGGCGTTAGGCAAGGCTTTTGGTCGTACTCGATTAGGTTGCCTTAACCCGATATGGTAAATTCTAGGAATAATCCGATCACTAAAGTGGGGTGTTAAAATGATTTCTAAATGTATTAAGACACCCATTAAGTCATTTTAGATACGTACAAGTTAATGACTTAATTAAAATGGTGAAATTGGAAACGACGTTTGGTTGATCAATTTAGATTACAAGAAGTGATATGAAATTTCGGGTTGTTACATTATCCCTCCGTTAGAGGGAATTTCGTCCCGAAATTCAAGACATGATACAAGACTAATACAAATCATGGATTTGGAAAGAGTTGTGGATACTTATGTTTCATCGAGTCTTCTCGCTTCCAAGTGAACTCCGGTCCCCGCTTGGCATTCCAGCGAACCTTCACTAACGGGATACGACTTTGTTTTGTACGTTTGACTTCTCAATCCATGATTTCGATCGGTTCCTCCACGAAGTTGAGGTTTTCATCGATCTCGATCTCGTCTAATGGAATCACTAGGGTTTCATCAGATAGGCATTTCTTGAGATTTGAAACATGGAAGACAGGATGGATGTTACTGAGCTCGTGAGGTAAACGAAGTTTATAGGCTACCGGACCAATCCTAGCGAGGATCTCAAAAGGTCCAATGTACCTCGGATTAAGTTTCCCACGCTTACCGAAGCGTACAATGCCTTTCCAGGGCAAGACCTTCAACAGAACACGGTCTCCAACCTGGAATTCCAGTGGTTTCCGATGGTTATCAGCGTAACTCTTCTGACGATCACGTGAAGCTTTCAGTCGCTCTCGTATTTGGATGATCTTCTCAGTGGTTTCACGGATGATCTCAGGACCAGTGAGAGCACTGTCGGGGACTCGACTCTTGGCTAGTTGTGTATCTCCCACCTCGGCCCAGCACAGAGGGAATCTGCACTTACGACCGTATAGGGATTCGAACGGGGCAGCCCTAATGCTGGTGTGATAACTGTTGTTGTACGAGAATTCGATCAAAGGTAGATGTGCGTCCCACGACTTTCCAAAGTCAATGACACATGCCCTAAGCATGTCTTCCAGAGTTTGGATTGTTCTCTCACTCTGTCCATCTATTTGAGGATGATACGCCGTGCTCATATCTAATTTGGTTCCAAGAGCTTTCTGAAGAGACTGCCAAAATCGGGAGGTAAACCTGCTATCTCGATCAGAGATAATGGATGCAGGTACACCATGCAGTCGGACTACCTCCTGGATATAAATTCGCGCGAGTCTTTCCATTTTGTATGATTCTTTGATCGGAACGAAGTGAGCTGACTTTGTCAAACGATCGACAATCACCCAAATGGTATCATACCCACTCGAACACTTGGGTAGTTTGGTGATGAAATCCATGGTAATCATCTCCCATTTCCATTCGGGTACCTTGGGTTGCTGGAGCAGACCCAAGGGTTTCTGGTGCTCAACTTTTACCTTGGCACAAGTCAAACACTTGCCCACAGACGTAGCTATCTGAGCCTTCATGTTTGGCCACCAATATTGTTTCTTGAGATCTAAGTACATCTTGTCAGAGTTCGGGTGAATAGAGTATCTGGTTCTATGTGCTTCCTCCATAACTATCTCTCTGAATCCTCCGAACTTAGGAATCCAAATCCGATCCATGAAACAATGGACTCCGTCACCTCTGATCTCAAGTTTCTTTTCCATTCCTCTTAAGGCTTCGGTCGGTATGTTTTTTGGTTTGAGGGCTTCTAATTGGGCTTCTCGGAATTGTATGAGTAAGTTCGAATGGATGGTCATTGTCTGGTTCTTCACTTTACGACCTGCACTCTCCTTTCGGCTAAGGGCATCTGCTACGACATTGGCCTTGCCGGGATGGTAACGAATTTCGCACTCATAATCACTGAGTAGCTTCACCCATCGCCGTTGCCTCATGTTCAAGTCTTTCTGATCAAATATGTGTTGCAGGCTTTTGTGGTCAGTGAAAATTGTGCACTTGATTCCGTAGAGGTAATGTCTCCAAATTTTCAATGCAAAGACTACGGCTCCTAGCTCCAAGTCGTGTGTAGTATAGTTGACCTCGTGTGCTTTCAACTGTCTAGAAGCATAGGCAATTACTTTTCCTCTTTGCATAAGCACACAGCCTAAGCCTTGATTAGACGCATCGCAGTAGACAACGAAATCCTCTGTCCCTTCGGGTAGGGACAGAATAGGCGCGCTGCACAAGGCTCTTTTCAGCGTCTGAAATGCGGTTTCTTGTTTATCACCCCAACAAAAGGGTACACCTTTCTGTGTTAGAGTGGTTAGAGGTTTGGCGATTCTGGAAAAGTTTTGGATGAATCTTCGATAATAGCCAGTGAGACCCAAGAATTGCCGGATTTCTGTGGGTGTCTTCGGTGCTGACCAATTCTCTATCGCCTTTATCTTGGAAGGATCTACATGAATACCCTCCTGGCTTACCACATGACCGAGGAAAGTTACCTTCCGAATCTAGAACTCGCACTTGGAAAATTTCGCGTACAACTTCTCAGATCGCAGGGTCTCCAACACTAGCCTCAAGTGTTGTTTGTGGTCTTCTTCGCTTCGGGAATAGATGAGTATGTCATCGATGAACACAATGACAAACTTATCCAGATAAGGAAGACACACCCGGTTCATCAGGTCCATGAACACTGCCGGTGCGTTGGTTAGACCAAAGGGCATCACTACGAACTCGTAGTGTCCATATCGAGTCCTAAAAGCTGTTTTGGACACATCACTTTCATGAGCTCGTAGCTGATGGTACCCTGATCGAAGGTCTATCTTGGAGAAGTAACTGGCTCCCTGAAGTTGATCAAAGAGGTCATCTATTCGCGGAAGAGGATATCGATTTTTGACAGTCAACTTGTTCAGTTCGTGATAATCGATGCACATACGAAAGGATCCATCTTTCTTCTTGACAAATAGAATCGGAGCTCCCCAGGGCGAGGAACTCGGCCTAATGAATCCTTTACTAAGCAACTCATTGAGTTGACTGGATAACTCCTGCATCTCTGCTGGAGCTAAGCGATACGGAGATTTTGCTACGGGAGTAGCTCTAGGAATTAGGTCAATACGGAACTCGACCTGAAGCTCGGGAGGGATTCCTGGAAGCTCTTCAGGAAACACATCAGGAAAGTTATAGACTTCGGGGATGCTCGCGAGGTCTTTAACTTCCTGTCTCTCATTGATTACATGGGCCAAGAATGCAATACACTCCTTTCGCAGGAGTTTCTGAGCTTTGATGCAGGAAATGATACGAAGGTTGGAACTGAGTTTATCACCATAGATTACTAGAGTTTGACCCGAAGGAAGGTTGAGACGGATGGCTTTTTCGAAACGAAGGATATCCGCATGATTGGGACTCAACCAATCCATGCCAATGATGACATCAAAGCTCTTTATGGATACTAGCATAAGATCGATAGGAAATGAATGATCGTTCAGGGTAAGGGTACAACCTACGAACATCTCACTAGCACTTTCTTTCTCTCCGTTTGCCATCTCAACGGTAAATATTTCGGTTAATGGTTGGGAATTATGTTTTAGGTTATGTTTGAATGCATGACTAATAAAACTCCTCTCAGCACCCGAATCGAAAAGAATATTAGCATACGAGTTGTCGAGAAGGAACGTACCCGAGACAACAGTGGGATCAGCGACTGCTTCCTCCCGTCCCATGGCAAGGACTCTTCCGGTGTTGTCAGCAGTAGTCTTCTTGGGATAGTTCCTTTTATAGTGCCCAGTTTCACCACAGTTATAGTAGGCTTGACCAACGCCTGCTCCCGAAGATTGATTAGCCGATTGGGCCGGAGTTTTGCAGTATCGGACGGTGTGCCCCTTTTTACCACAATTGGTACAGGAAAGTTCTCGACAGGGGCCAGGGTTGTGGTGATACTTGCACTTATCACAGAGAGGGAGATTACCAACATACCGGCTGGTAGGAGTTGGAGTTGTGGATCCCACGACAGAAGCAGCAGCAACGGGGGTAGCAGCAGCATGGACTGCTACTGTTTGCTGTCTTTTGGAGGATCCTTGAGAAGATTGATCCTTCTTATACTTCTAGAATTTCATTTTCTCACCACTACTTTTAGTCGACTCAGGGGTAGCAGTGGTTTCCATGACATCATCACTATAGTCGATTATGGCTTGGGCTAAAGTCTTAGCACTATCATATGTTTCCGGGCGAGCAGCTAAGACATGACCTTTTGTTGGATTTGTTAACCCCCAAATAAACCTCTCGATCTTTTTGCTTTCAGGAGTGACCAATCCAGGACAGAGGAGGGCAAGATCATCAAATCAGGAAGTGTATGCAGTAATGTCGGAACCTTTCATCTTTAGGTTCCAGAGCTCATGCTCTAGCTTCTGCATTTCACCACGGGGACAATATTCGAAAATAAGGAGTTCTTTCATGGCGTCCCAGCCCATGGCATTGGCTATGGGTAAGGTCAAGGATTTGACTCGGCCGTTCCACCAAGTCAAGGCTTTATCGAGGAAGGTACAAGCCGCAAATTTAACCTTTTCGGACTCTGCACAGGCACAGATTTCGAAAATGGATTCGATTTTCTCGAACCATCGGGACAAGGAAATGACACCACCAGTGCCATCGAAGGATGAAGGCTTCGCATTCATGAAATCCTTGTAGGAACTTCGATGTCCTTGATTGCCTTCTTGATCTTGAATACCACCTCCCGAACCACTGGAACCACCGGTGTTCAATTGGGACATGGCAGCTGCCACCTCGGCGGTAACAGCTGTCTGAAATAACACGGGATCAATTTTAGGAGGAGGTGGTGGCGGAGGGTTTGAGCTGGGTCTCTTTCTGGGAGGCATCTTGATCTAATAAGATCAAGAAAGAGAGGATGATAAGTCCTCTGAATTGAATCGAGAGATATGACAGATATTTATTCCCAAATAAGCGATAAAACAGGAAAGAGTTATTGAAGCAGATAAACTATCGCTAACGGAATGATCGGGGGTCTATACGTGAACGAGGATTTCTACAAAGAATTGATTTGAGAAATACTCCCATAGTATTTCATGATTCGCTACGATACAAGTTCGATGTTTGTGGTGTTTAAGGTAAGTTTTAGGCATGCCGTATACCATAGTCACTCCCAAGCACATGTTGGCCGTGTCTCGAATGAATATAGTTGGCCAGGCTATATTGATCCTAGACACGACTACATAAGTGCCCAGGTTTAACCACAATACACAACACCCATTTACTTATGTTTTGTTCTACTTATAGTTACGGATCTCGACGATTTGGTATACTTATATACTTTTGAAAATACTTATAGTCTGAAGATACTTTTATTTCAAAGCACTTAGGCCCTTTAGTGTTTATAGTTTTATACCATGTAAGGTTTGGTATACTTTATTCACTATAAACAAGGGCTCTGATACCAATCTGTCACACCCCGAAAACCGAAGGCGGAAACATTTCCGGGGTTGACTCCACGTTGAGTATCAAATCCAATGTACATAGTAAGTAAAGTGAAACAAACATTACATTACATATTAAAAGTTTTACAATTTGTTTCAAAAGACACAATTTATACAGTTGTGATACATAGTATAGATATAAACAAAACGAACGAGCTTTGCACACAAACCATCTTGGATCAAGTAAGTCTTCGGGTACCTATACTATCGTTGACCTGAGAACACAAGCGGTTTAAAAATCAGCATAACGCTGGTGAGTTCATAAGTAGTTTGGTTTTGTGAAAATGTATATGTTTCCTTTATGTTTCTAAAAATGTAACACACACCAAGAAAATCCCACATTGTCTTAAAAGTTGGTTGTTGTTTCACAAAAGTAAAGTATAATTTGGTTACCCAATTCGTTAAACTATTCTGTTTACGTACCAGCATATTCCCAGGAAAGTCCCATACTTTCCTAAATGTTAGTTATTGTAAAAGATGTAATGTTATTCAGTTTGTTACACTTTTCTGGTTATGTATATGTTACCTAGGAATGCCCCATGCTTTCCTGTATGTTGATTTTCAATGTGAAAGATGTATTCTGTTTGACCTGGTTATGTACAAGGTTTCCCAGGAAGATCCCATACCTTCCGAAATGTTGGTTATCATTGTAAAAGATGTATTCGTGTTATGTTCATTGTTTTTTTCCCCCCCAGGAAAGTCCTACACTTTCCTGAAGGTTGGTTACCTTATGTAAAAGATGTAAAAGATGTAAACCAAAACCTGGTTATCTGTAAAATGTAATAAGTGGTTCATTATTACTATAAGTAAATCTCTGTTATCCTAATTGCGAGTTCCATAACCATACTAGAGACTGAATCTGTGGCAATAAGTATTCCACAACCTTATGACTTTCGTCACCCTTGAACCATTTCGGTTCGGCTGTAGCTAGCAGCCAGGTGTGGGGTAGTCAGCCCCGTATAGATCTATACACTCAAGTCACGCTCTCTAAATCCCAGAGATTCTGGTTATGGGTGTAGTCCTCCACTTGTGTATCTCTGTGGAGTGTTCACCGACGACGTGTCTCCAATCATACAGGAATAACAAATTTACTAGTAATAATATGATAATCCTCCATTCGCGTATCTATGTGGAATGTTACCGAGGACAAGACAGTGTACATATTATATCGTTCATGTGTTCTAATGTCATGCTTTCAACTGATAAAAATGTGGAAAACTGTTTGTGAAATATATAAAACATAACAGTTTATAAAACCCATTTCACAAATAAATGTTTATGTGATCTGCTTGTTCTACTGGTTATCAGTTATGTATATCAGTATTAAAAGCATATGAATTGTGAAACACACACACACACACACAAAATAAGTTTTGAGTACAAGAACCCTTGTACTTGGCTTGTGTTCCCCCTGAAAACAGTGAAAACAGTGAAAAAGGGTAAATTCTAGGAATAATCCGATCACTAAAGTGGGGTGTTAAAATGATTTCTAAATGTATTAAGACACCCATTAAGTCATTTTAGATACGTACAAGTTAATGACTTAGTTAAAATGGTGAAATTGGAAACGACGTTTGGTTGATCAATTTAGATTACAAGAAGTGATATGAAATTTCAGGTTGTTACAAATATGCACATGTTTGATGGTGGAAACGGGTTGATCTAATCACCATCTTTCAGCCTACATTTATATTCATACTATACTCCTCGTTAAACCATAAACCTAATAGGGTGGTGGCTGCCGCCGACTGCCGCCACCGACCGCCGTGTTGGGTGGCGGTGTGCTTTGCCTTGTTATGTGTGATTCCTTTGGGATGCATGAAACCCTAGTGGGCCCAATGAGGCTCTAATGGGACCAAGGAAACCCTGATGGGCCCAATGAGGCCGAAAGTGATCTAAAAGCCCAACCAATTGATTAATGGGCTAGTATTGGGTAGGAAACCCTAATTAGGATTCAGAAAACCCTAATGGCTTAAAACCCAAATTTTGGGGATTGATCGGGACACGCAAGAGAATTATTTGGTAGACTTAAAATATTAATTAATAATCATTGCAAAATTAACCTCATGCAATATTGGACTTAATGGATTAAGTCCCTAATGGGTTAAGTAAGAAACACTTAACCCTAATCATCATTTCATGTGAAAATCCTAATCTCACCCGGGCCTTGAATTCGGCCTTTTTTTGGGCTTTGGTAATTGGGTTATTAATGGGCCATCCAAGAACAAGCAGATGGACTAGAATAATTTAATGAGCTTTAGGGTAAGGCCCATATGGGGGTTTGGGCCCAATTTAGAAAATTTGGCCGTAGAGGGGCCATAGTTTGGGCCTTGATGATTATATGATATTGGGCCATTGGAAATGCCAAATGTTTGGATTGGACTAAGTAGTTGGACCTTTAACTATGACCATGTAAAGGTTTGGGCCCAATTTGGAAAATTGGGCCATATGTTAGGCTTTGGCCCATTACTTGACTTTTTGGCCTTTGGATTGTGAGTTGGACCTTGGGCTTGGAACCCAATTATTAATTGGGTGTTGTTTGATGTAGGCAGTGTTGGGTTTTGAGCAATCTAACAATCCTATGGTGTACATGCAACCCGAAATACCTTCGATCTATGTTTTCTCTATTATACATGCAAATATCAATTTTCCAAGGTATTGTTCTAACTAGCGTAATATAAAGTACACATAATATAAATTATAGTAGAATTACATACCTCTTGTTTGGTGCTTGATTCCATGGAGCTCAAGAGCCTGGTGCCCCACATGTGACACCTCAAATGGTTCACACAACACCATGAACATTTGGAATAACTTGAGAGAAAGTAGAACACTTCTAAAATCAGTTTTCCCTCACTTGTTTCACTAGTGGCCAATTTTTGCACAAAATAAGATGCTTATAGAGTTGTTACAATTAGGGTAAACCCTAATTGTCATGGCTTTGCATTTCTTTGGATCCATGGGTTCAAATACACCATGGAGCATCCTATGGGTTTTAGCCCAACCTGATAATCCATGGAGCAATAGCCCACTATAAAGTATGGATGATTTACACAATTAACCCATATATTTAATTAGTCTTCTTTTGATCACTTAATTAATTCTAGATTAATTCTTGATTAATACTAATTAAATAATCTTATTAATATATTAGAACTTATAATATATTAATAAACCTTAAGTGTTATTTCTCTCATTTTAGTCTATCTAAATGCATGATGCCATGCAACCCAAATGGACCATGCCGGGTCGGGTCAAGTATATACCAATTATAGTTATGGACTTAGACACTAATCCAACAGTCTCCCACTTGGATACGTCTAATAACTATTATTGCAAGTACGCCTTCACAACCTAACCAACAATCATAGCTCTTAAAAGTTGTCGCCGAACTCTGAACAAATCAATGACGCATCCATTAGATAATTGATCATATATTCCTCCATTCTAGATATCATATGGACTGAGACATGGATTATAATCATTCTGTCTGTCCATTCGTTGTTTCCCGATTTCCGATTTATGACGACTGACTAATTGAAAAAATCAAATCAGTCCAGGCCCTGTCGAGCACTTACATTTTGTCATCAATAAATCATCGAGGGGCCCACAGATATCACTTTTATCCCTTTGTGGGTAAAAGGAATTGATAAAGTTCGACTCATATGCTTGTACTAACTACTAGTTGAATCATACACAAAGGCACATTTTAAAACATCGAGTTACCAATGCATTTTCGTGCAATCAATATATAACCAACTCGTAGTCAAGAACTCATATCTCTAGGTTTGAAGAATATAAGATATTATCGTCTCATGACTAACTCATTATAAAATCCATGAAGTGAATTCAAATGAGCGTGGGTTGAATCCAATACTGAGGCCTTATGAGATGTCACACCTCCAAACCAAAACGGCGGAAACGTTCGGGGGCGGAGGACATCATATTTAGTATCATAACAGTTCATAGTAAGGAAAGTACAACACACCACATAATTGTATATGTTACATGTTCAAAAGATAAATACATAAACATCTTTCAAAAGAAGTAATTAACGTCAGAGCGTTAATCCCTTAAAGTTGATTTCCAAACCTACTTAGCGGTTCCCTGAGAATACAAGTTATTTCAAAGAAAAAGTTTCAACAATTAAGTTGGTGAGTTCATAAACGGTTTTGAGAAAATGTATGCCATTCCGAAGTTCGTGCGTTTTACAAGAAAATCCCTTATTTTCTTATAAAATATGTAATGCATATGAATGTTCGCGTTGTGAATTGTAAATAGTTGTACCAGGAAAATCCCTTATTTTCCTATTAGTTAATTTTTTTGGATACAGGAAAATCCCTTATTTTCCTAAAGTAACAGGCAGTCTCTAATGTCCAAGACCGAAAATCGCAAGCAACTGACATGCATAAAAGGTTGAGGCATAGTTTTATATAATAAGGCTATAAGAAGATCGCACTCGTTAGATGAAGAATAGTTTTAATAGCTACCCATTCATAAAAGCAAAATACCATAATAATTGTCTATCTGGTGAGTTTTATGACCAAACTAAACATAATATGCCTGTGGCGACGGTCTTCAAGCGTTGAAACGTTTATGACAAACTGTCACCCAAAGGAATGTAGCTAATAGTCAGGGCGCGGGATCATGACTTCCCGCATAGATCTATACACATTTGACATGCTCTCCAAATGGGAGAGCCTGGTTATAATAGATATGACTTTAAGTAGTACCTTTTAAAAAAAAGGTAGCATTGAAGATGTAATCGTCTCACGGATTCTCAACTAAGTCTGTATTAAAGTGATAGTTTTATATGCAATGTTTATCCTCTTTCACAATGTTTGACAAAGCATAAATCATAAGTTCTTTGAATGCATAAAATGATTTAACAAGTATAGCTACCATGGATACTATGCATTTTGTATAAATCTAGTGCATGCAAGGTATAACAAGAGTTTTCACGTTTTCACTCGGGATTAACCACGTGTTTACTTGTATTCTCCCCCAAAATGTAGTAAAAGTACATTATAAAGTATTTGAAGGTGTATAAAAAGGGTATGAACTCACTTGATTGAAGTGGTTGTTTTGAAGTAGTCAGAGAATAATCGAGCAGAATTTAGACTAGAGAGAGTTGAAATCTCGGGATTCTCGGGGATCTCGGAAGTGTAGAACTTCCTTCGGGACTCGAGTATGAAAAACCAGGGCTTCGGGTAGGCTTCTCGAGGTAATCACGCAGACCAACGACACTTAGATGGAAAGAGATGAGGACCAAACACGACACCCTTAAACTTCTATTTATAGGGGATGATTTGGGGTCTCATGTTGTGAGTTTTGGATTTCTCACGTCGTGAGGCTTAGTCAGCATGATCCTCTTCGATGATTTGACGTGGCTGACACTCTGGAACCCATATGTCACGAGGTCACATCGTGAGCATGGTTCCCTCACGTTGTGAGGCTGAGTCAGCCTCAGATTTTGTGTCCCGAACTTGTAAAATCCGTAACTTTCGCGTACGAGCTCCGATTTCGACGTTCTTTATATGCACGCGTAGGTGTGAAGAGGCTCTACAACTCTTGTTCAGACTGCATCGGCAAATTTTAACTTTATTTTTATTATATTGTTTTTAATATGCCGGACCTGGAAAAGTCTGTTTAAATTCCATAACTCCTTCATCTGGTGTCCATTTTTGTCAGACTTTTTACTGTTGTACTCCTATTGCCGGGGTCTTCATCTTTTGTTTAGGTTGAGTCGGCTAAAGACCGCTTGATCTCTAATTCGAGTTTTTAGCTATTTATTACTGGTAGCGTTACGAATCTTTGATTGGTCATAACTCCTTCGTTATAACTCGGATTTTAGCGTTCTTTATATTTGTGGAAACCTTATCACGATATCTACCGCATAGTGTACCCAAACAGAGCATTTTGAACATTTCATTTTTGATGATATTCTGATTACTTTACAAAGAGGTTACAAGACTCGACTTTTAGTCATTACATTGACTTGAAATAACGGGTTGTTACATCATCCCCCTGTTAGAGGGAATATTGTCCCGAAATTAATTACAAAATAAAAGTTTAGGGACTAGGGAAGAGATGCATATACTTCTGTTGCATCTAATATTCTCGCTCCCATGTGAATTTTGGTCCCCGCTTAGCATTCCAGCGGACCTTCACTATTGGTATGGGACTTTGTTTAGTTCGTTTGATTTCCCTATCCATGACCTCAACGGGTTCTTCCACAAAGTTAAGATGTTTGTTAAGTTCGATTTCGTCAAGTGGAATCTCAAGAGTTTCGTTGGACAAACACTTTTTCAGGTTAGATACGTGAAACGCTGGATGTACTTTGTTAAGCTCGATCGGAAGTTGAAGTCTATAAGCCACTGGACCAATGCTTGAAGTAATTTCGAAGGGTCCAATGTACCTTGGATTTAGTTTTCCACGCTTCCCAAAGCGTATCATGCCCTTCCAGGGTGAGACCTTTGGTAGAACGCGGTCACCAATCTGAAATTCCAAGGGTTTTTGTCTTTTGTCGGCATAGCTCTTTTGCTTATCCCTCGAGGCTTTCAGACGTTCTCGAATTTGAATCATCTTTTCAGTTGTTTCTCTAATGATCTTCGGACCAGTGAGAATGATATCAAGGACTAGACCTTTTGCCAACTGCGTGTCGCCTACTTCTGCCCAGCACAGAGGTGATCTGTACTTACGGCCGTAAAGGGCTTCAAATGGAGCAGTCTTGATACTAGTATGAAAACTGTTGTTATAAGAGAACTCGAGTAATGGTAAGTGAACATCCCAAGCTTTACCAAAGTCGATAACACATGCTCGCAACATGTCTTCTAGGGTTTGGATCGTTCTCTCACTCTATCTGTCAGTTTGTAGGTGATAGGTTGTACTCATATCAACCCTTGTTCCCATGGATTTTTGCAACAATTGCCAAAATTTAGAAGTGAATCTATTGTCTATGTCTGAGATGATAGACATCGACACTCCAAGAAGTCTCACAATCTATCGGATGTAGGTTCTCGTTAGCTTTTCCATCTTATCAGTTTCCTTGATCGGTAAGAAATGAGTAGACTTGGTTAGTCTCTCGATGATCACCCAAATGGTGTAGTGACCACCCTGAGTCTTGGGTAGTTTTGTTATGAAGTCCATGGAAATTTGTTCCCATTTCCACTCAGGTATTTCGGGTTGATGGAGTAGACCTGAGGGCTTCTGGTGTTCTACTTTTATCTTGGAGCAAGTCAAGCACTTGCTCACATAGATAGCAATTTCTGCTTTAATGTTTAGCCACCAGTAGAGTTGTCTGAGATCCAGATACATCTTATCTGAAACTGGGTGTACGGAGTATGTAGTCTTGTGTGTTTCATTCATAACTATTTCTCTGAACCCACCAAACTTTGGTGTCAAGATTCGGTTCATGAGGTAGCGCACTCCATCACTCTTCATCTCTAGATTCTTGTCCATCCCTCTAAGGGTTTCACCTATCACGTTTTCGGGTTTCAAGCTTTCTATTTGAGCTTCCTTGATTTGCGTCGACATATGCGAATGGATCGACATGGTTAATGACTTCACTTTTCGACCAGGGTACTCCTTACGACTAAGGGCATCAGCCACTACATTCACCTTTCCCGGATGGTAACGAATCTCACATTCATAGTCGTTGATCAATTCGACCCAATGTCGTTGTCTCATGTTTAAATCCTTATGTTCGAGTATGTGTTGGAGGCTCTTGTAGTCTGTGAAGATGGTGCACTTGGTATTGTATAGGTAGTGCCTATAGATTTTCAGAGCGAAGACCACAGCTCCAAGTTCTAAGTCATGAGTGGTGTAGTTGACTTCATGTGTTTTCAGTTGTCGTGAGGCATACACAATAACCTTTCCTCGCTGCATTAGCACACATCCCAACCCTTGATTCGAAGCTTCGCAATACATCACAAAATCTTTGATCCCCTCTGGAAGAGAAAGAATGGGTGCACTACATAGGTCCTGTTTCAGAGTTTGAAAGACAACATCTTTCTTTTCTCCCCAGTTATAGGTCACACCTTTCTGAGTTAGGGAGGTAAGAGGCTTTGTGATGCTCGAGAAGTTCTGAATGAACCTTCGATAATAACCAGCAAGGCCTAGAAATTGGTGAATCTCCGTTGGTGTAGTTGGTGCAGACCAATTTTCGATAGCCTTGATCTTAGATGGGTCCACGTGGATTCCTTCTTCGCTGATCACGTGACCTAGGAAGTTCACCTTCCAAATCCAAAAATCGTATTTTGAGAACTTCACATAAAGTTTCTCAGTTCGTAATGTCTCTAATACTTGTCTCAGATGTTGGCCATGCTCTTCTTTACTCTTTGAATAAATGAGTATGTCATCTATGAATACTATCACAAATTTATCCAAGAATGGACGACACACCCGATTCATTAAGTCCATGAATACGACAGGGGCCTTAGTCCAAACGACATCACTACAAACTCGTAATGCCCGTATGTTGTCTGGAAGGCCTTCTTGGGAATATCACTCTCCAGGAATCGCAACTGGTGATATCCTGATCTCAGATCGATCTTGGAAAACTAATTGGATCCTTGGAGTTGGTCGAATAAGTCATTGCTTCGTGGTAGTGGATATCGGTTCTTGATGGTAAGTTTGATGAGCTCTCGGTAGTCGATGCACATCCTAAATGATCCATCCGTCTTTTTCACAAACAACACTGGTGCTCCCCAAGGCGAGAAGCTCGACCTGATGAATCCTTTGTTGAGTAGCTCATTCAGTTGGCTGGATAGCTCCTGCATCTCAGCTGGGGCTAATTAATAGGGCGCTTTGGCTACTGGGGTAGATCCGGGAATCAGATCGATTCTGAATTCGACTTTTCTCGTGGGTGGTATTTCCTGGAAGGTCTTCGGGAAAAACATCGGGAAACTCACATACGTTAGGCACGCTGTTGATGTCCTGGACTTCGCGTTTCACATCCACGATATGTGCTAAAAACGCATGACATTCCTTGCGTAGGCACTTCTGAGCTTGGATACACGAGATGATATGGAGAGTGGTACTGGGTTTGTCACCATAGATTATAAGGGTTTCGCCGGTTGGCAGATTAAGGCGAATGGCCTTATCGTAACATAAAATGTCCACATGATGACAACTCAACCAGCCCATGCCCATGATGACATCGAAACTCTTAATCGAGACTGGGATGAGGCTGATTGGAAAGGGATTATTGTTTAGAGTTAGGGTACAGTTTAATTATATCTCCATAGTGCCCTCTGTTTTACCCTTGGCCATTTCTACTATAAACAGTTCACTTAATGATTGGGGTGTTTGTTTCAGCAGGCCTTTAAACTTATGGCTTACAAAACTCCTCTCCGCTCCACTATCAAACAAAATGCATACATACGAGTTATTGAGAAGAAACATACACGTAAAAAACAGTGGGGTCTGCAACGGCTTCTTCCTGTCCCATTGCGAACACTCAACCCCTTCTGCTGGTATTCCTGTTGTTTGCCTCCGGGCAGTCCCTGTGGTAGTGTCCCGTGGCTCTGCACTCAAAGCAGGCGCAGATTACTCTGGCATTAGCAGTGGGGGCGGCTTGTTGGGATAGCTCCTTGTAAAAGCGGACCATATGCCCCTTCTTATTGCACCTGGTGCATTGGATGTCACTGCAAGGATTGTGGTGGTGGAAGTTGCATTTAGTTGCACTTTGGAAGTCTCCCACTGTATGAACTTGTGGGTGCAGTGGTGGCAGGAACAGTAATAATGTGAGCCGCTACCACTTGTTGTTTCTTGGGGTTCTCCTGTAGTGTTTGCCCCTTATCTTGTTCCAAGGCCTTCCCTGGCCCTGTACCTCCTTTTATGGATCGGTAGTAGCTGCAATAGTACCCTGTTTGACCCCATGGTCGATGAGTCGCTGAGCCAGGCGCTTAGCGTTGTTGAAAGTGATAGGGTTGGAGGCCAAGACTTGACCTTGAATATGGGGTGACAACCCCCAAATGTACCTCTCAACCTTTTTTGGTTCTGGGTTGACCATGGCAGGGCACAAGATGGCAAGGTTGTTGGACCTGGCCGTGTAGGCTAATAGGTCAGACCCAGTCATCTTCAGATTCCAGAGCTCCTGCTCTAGCTTCTGTATCTCGCCCATTGGGAAGTATTCCTCCAGTAGTAGAACCTTTAAGTCCTCCCAACTTAAGGCTTTGGCGACGGTGAGAGTCACAGACTTCACATGGCTTTTCCACCAGGTGAGGGCACGATCAGTGAGGGTGCAAGCAGCGAACTTGACTTTGCTCGCTTCTTGGAAGGAGCAGATCTCAAAGACCGTTTCAGTCTTTTCGAACCATTGCATTAGTGCAATGACTCCCCCTGTGCCATTAAAAGTTTTTGGATTTGCGTTGGAGAACTCCTTGTAAGTACATTCCCTTACCTGACCATGACCAGTGCCATGGTTGGGATGATTCGTGCTGCTTCTCGCGCCTCCATTTCCGTTGATGTTTATTTGAGAGGGGGGGGGTTACTGCTGCTGTGATAGCTACTTGGACCATGGCCAAATCATAAGTTGGTGGTAGAGGTGGTGTTAGTATCGTGCCCGGCCTAGGTCTTAGGTTTGGACGAGGAGGCATCGCGCTGCCAAAAATTAAAAATGAAAGATTATTAGTTTTGGTGGTTGAGGGTTGAACGATAATGAGTTAACTATCTTTAATAGTGTAAAATTTTGGGTTTGACCTACAAGGGATTTGAGTTTGATTCACAAATGGAGTTTGAATAACAATAGATAAACTCATAAACTCGAATGCAATGTGCAGAATTAACACACGAAAGAGATATGCCATATATATATATATATATATATATATATATATTAAACATATGGTTGTGTTACATCCGAAGTTAGAACAAAATTGACCTTTCTAAAGGTCTCCGATTACAGAACATTAAAGAAAGTAAGACTTTTAGCCGATGGTCCTATTCTATATCAAAATTTAGGAGTTAGGAGAGCACTACTCGTGGCGCAGATTGCGCTTGGAGCTCGATTCCGCATCCGATTGCTTGGCTCCCATGAGATGCCTGTCAAAGGCAGCTTGTTGCTCCCTCAAATCTCTCATTTCGGAGAGAGCTGCAGCCATTTTCTCTTGGAGAGAGTTGGTGTGGAGTTGAGCATTCCCTTGTAGCATGTCAAGGCGTCGGATATCAGCTGCGTTATCTTCCATCCTCATGTCAACCTCGTGAATCCGGTTTGCTTGGACTCCGGATTGATAAGCCTGATTGGCAAGTTTTCCTACCATAACTGGGAACACTCGATCAACTGAACTTCCTCCGCTGACATCGTAGAAGTCCCGACACATACCGTAAGGAGGACGCAGTCCTTGCTGATGACTCCAATGGTGGATGTGGCTTCCCTAAACGGGAGTTGGTCCTTGAAATCCCATCCTGAAAGGAGGTCGAACGGCTGGTGGATTGATTATCTCAGGCTCTGAGGCCGAGCTTTTTGAATCTTCCTCTTCCTCATCTTCCATGGGTTCCTCCTCGGGTTTGTGTACAATCTATCCCCCATTACCTTATTTGGGGTAGTAGGGTCGCCGGGGTGATGGAATCCAGCCATTAAGTCTATACGAGAATAGGGTTAAGAATTAACTATAAGCTAAAGCATGTAAATTTTACCCTTAAGTTTGACGGTTGAAGATACCCAAATACTCCCATAGTATTCTTAATGATATGCTCTTGGTATGTTTTAAATTTGTTGTCCACTGCAGACACCCGCTGGCATACGTTAGTCGGCTCTCGGACAAATATAGTTGATCAGGCTATATTCATCCCAGTTCCGATTACATGTCCCAAGGCACACCTGCACTGCACAATTTATTTATAATACTTCTATATTGATCTATTTATGACAGTGTTATTAATATGAAATGAATGCATGCCTACTTTACAAAAATTAAATAAATTTAATTTTTAAAAGTCTGACTCTTACTCAGAGTGTTTTTTCCCAATTGTGTTTATAGTTGTATACCAAAAACGGTTTTGATATACTTAATTCACTATAAACAATGCTCTGATACCAATCTGCCACACCCCCAAACCAGAACGGCAGAAACGTTCGGGGGCGGAGGACGTCATATTTAGTATGATAACAACTCATAGTAAGGAAAGTACACACCACCATATATATAAAAAGTTTCCAAAACGTTTACATAATTATATTTGTTACATGTTCAAAAGATATATACATAAACATCTTTCAAAAGAAGTAATTAACGTCAGAGCGTTAATCCCCAAAAGTTGATTTCCAAACCTGTTTAGCGGTTCCCTGAGAATATATGTTATTTCAAAGAAAAAGTGTCAACAATTAAGTTGGTGAGTTAATACGCGGTTTTGAGAAAATGTATGCCATTCCAAAGTTCATGCGTTTTCCAAGAAAATCCCTTATTTTCTTATAAAATATGAAATGCATATGAATGTTCGGGTAGTGAATTATAAATAGTTGTACCAGGAAAATCCCTTATTTTCCTATTAGTTGATTGTTTTGGATACAGGAAAATCCCTTATTTTCCTAAAGTATCAGGCAGTCTCTAATGTCCAAGACCGAAAATCGCAAGCAACTGACATGCGTAAAAGGTTGAGGCATAGTTTTATATAATAAGGCTATAAGAAGATCGCACTCATTAGATGAAGAATAGTTTTAATAGCTACCCATTCATAAAAGCAGAATACCATAATAATTGTCTATCCGGTGAGTTTTATTACCATACTAAACACAATATGCCTGTGGCGACGGTCTTCATGCGTCGAAACGTTTATGACAAACTATCACCCAAAGGACTGTAGCTAACAGTCAGGGTGTGGGATCATGACTTCCCGTATAGATCTATACACATTTGATATGTTCTCCAAACGGGAGACTGTGGTTATAATAGATGGACTTTAGGTAGTACCTTTTAACAAAAAGGTAGCATTGAAGATGTAATCGTCTCACGGATTCTCAACTAAGTCTGTATTAAAGTGATAGTTTTGTATGAAATGTTTATCCTCATTCACAATGTTTGAAAAATCATAAATCGTAAGTTCTTTGAATGCATAAAATGATTTAATAACGATGGCTACCCTGGATACTATGCATTTTGTATAAATCCAGTGCATGCAAGGTATAACAAGAGTTTTCACGTTTTCACTCGAGATTAACCAGGTATTTACTTGTATTCTCCCCCGAAATGTATTAAAAGTACATTATAAAGTATTTGAAGGTGTATAAAAGGGGTATGAACTCACTTGATTGAAGTGGTTGTTTTGAAGTAGTCGAGAGTAGAATCGAGCAGAACTTCGACTAGAGAGAGTTGAAATCCCGGGATTCTCGGGGATCTCGGGAGTGTAGAACTTCCTTAGGGAATCGAGTATGAAAAACCAGGGCTTCAGGTAGGCTTCTCGAGGTAATCACGCAGAGCAACGACACTTAGATGGAAAGAGATGAGCACCAAACCCGACACCCTTAAGCTTCTATTTATAGGGGCTGATTTGGGGTCTCACGTCGTGAGTTTTGGATTTCTCACGTCGTGAGGCTTAGTCAGCATGATCCTCTTCAATGATTTGACGTGGCTGACACTCTGGAACCCATCAGTCACGATCTCACATCGTGAGCATGGTTCCCTCACGTTGTGAGGTTGAGTCAGCCTCGGATTTTGTGTCCCAAACTTGTAAAATCTATAACTTTCGCGTACGAGCTCCAATTTCGACGTTTTTTATATGCACATGTAGGTGTGAAAAGGCTCTACAACTCTCGTTTAGACTCCGTTGGCATATTTTGACTTTATTTTTATTATATTATTTTTAACACGCCGAACCTGGAAAAGTTCGTTTAAATTCCATAACTCCTTCATCTGGTGTCCATTTTCGTCAGACTTTTTACTGTTGTACTCCTATTGTCGGGGTCTTCAACTTTCGTTTAGGTTGAGTTGGCTAAAGACCGCTCGATCTCTATTTCGAGTTTTTAGCTGTCTACTGCTAGGTCAGAAACTTCAAAAAATCATAACTTCCTCATACGAAGTCAGATTTGGGGCGTTCTTTTTAAGTATGTTCGCGGTTTAAAGATATCTATGACTTTCAATTAGATACCTAAGGCTGAAAAGTATCTTATTGAAATTTCTCGTTTTATGCTTAACAACGTTTTACCGGTAGCGTTACAAATCTTTGATTGGTCATAACTCCTTCGTTATAACTCGGATTTTAGTGTTCTTTATATTTTTGGAAACCTTATCATGATATCTACCACATAGTGTACCCAAACAGAGCTTTTTGAACATTTCATTTTTGATGATCTCTTATTACTTTACAAAGTGGTTACAAGACTCGAGTTTTAGTCATTACATTGACCTGAAATAACGGGTTGTTACATGAGTACTCATGAATGTTGCAGAAACCATTGCTATGTCTAATGCAGATTAGACAAATCATACAAGCGAAATTCATGACAGTCTTGATTCATATCTACTTCCAACATATGACCGACTGTGGATGGTTTGAATAACTTAGTCATTCGGGAAGAATGACCTAGTTATTCTGGAAGTGAAAACATGCAAAGTGAAACAAAAAAATAATACTAATCCTGTATGGCCCCAACACTTTGAGTGTAAATAAAAACACCTTTTGTCTAAGCACCATATTGATTACTCATTATTCATGTTTCGATTAATCAACTTAATACTTGAATTGAAATAATAGTCATGCCATGCTCCAAGCATGCACACTATGTTCGTCCAAAAAAAAGCTTTGCCATACTCCGAGTATGCACACTATGTTTACATGTGGTCCTCTCTTTGTGAAACAAATCGATTGACAACATTTCAATGATGCTCATTTCACAATCCCAAATCCTTTACAATAAATGTAAGAGCACCAAATTCTTGTCAGTTACCGTAATCTTGTTAGATTCTAAACTTATATGCAATGATACTCTTGTAATGAATATGCACACAAGTCATAAAGACTTGGCAATAGACATTCCAATGGAAAGCAATTCCATTGAAATGAAGTCTCAAATTCAAAGTACATTCCTTTGAACATCCTTATTTGCATTAAGTTATTTAATCTTTGCATTAAGTTCTTTAACTTCCACCTATGGAAACAATTCCATATTCCCATTTTGACCATCACTTTTGAACAAGAGTTGCCTCTTTTCAAAATATTCCATTATGGTCCTTAATCTATACTTCCAATTGTCCATGAGTAACCAATCTTTGGTAAACCTCAATTTGTCCTCGACAATTGCTTAATCATTTTAGTCATATCCAGTTCTAATCCCTTATCCCCTCTTAATGCCCTAAGCATTAGGAAAATTTAGAATGGATAAATATTATAGCACATGCAATTGATCCTATATCCAAAGCATATGGGACACGATTCATGCTATAAAAATTTTTATTTGCCATGTTCTCATAATTCGAACTATGAAGAGGTATGCTGTAATCATAATCGAATTTTGAGAATGCAACATATATAGAATTTCCTTATGTTGAACCATTCCAACATAACATTCATATATATCCTTGACTAAAGTTGATTAAAATCACAATCTAATCTTGTAGAATTGGAATGAAGTATAAAATCATCTCCCGTAATTATAGTAAAACAACTTTTCAAAGCAAATTGAAACTTTTGTTTTCTATAACGCTTATGCTCCCACTAGCTTTGACAAGTACCTAGAAATCAGCTCGACTTCTACAAATCAATACTTTATTGACTTTCTTACGAAAGTTCAGATTTCTGATATGAGATGCTTTGATAATACTTTATCAAAATCATACACCTTTCCTTACATAGTTCACATGTTTATCTAGACCTTTTGCCATTCTCACTAGTTAGTGTGCCGGTTAACCACACACGCTCCACTAACGACATGAGAATGCAAATCTCACAACTACTATCTACTTAAATCTACTTAGTGAAAGAGTTTCCTCACCATCATTTTCATGAATCGGAGAGAAACCTTATAACAATTATATTTTATGGTGTAATTGTTCCTATCCATGTGAATTTGTCATAACCATAATCACAAGACAAGGTTAGTGGCAAATCCAAACACATATGGACTGAACTTGTTCAATCTTAATTTCTTGCCACCCGGCAGCACAAGGGCCTACCATTACTTCCAGGTTACAAACCTCAAGTCGTGGGCTAGTGATTAACAATACTCTTGATTAGTTCTTGAAACTATCTCAAGATCTTTTAAGACTCCCACTGTCCTCTTGGCATATAAGACTCTCTTTGTCAAGAACCATTCCTTGACAAAACAAATATTCAAGAGTTAGTGCGGATTCTTATCAAGAAAAAACACTTCACACAATTGGCCTTAATTTGTCTTTGTCTTATCCAAGACATCACAACTTACCAATTTCAAATGTAAAACATTTTACTCTACATTTGACAAGCGTTTTAAACCTTTCTTAAGATTATGTCACTCAAGGCTCAATATTGGAGTATGACTCTAAGATTTTATTTTGGAATGAAGTATGATTTATCTTTTGATTTAACCATTTCCATAATTCACGATTCCTCTCCTTAGCCAAAAAATGCACTACGGTGTCCTTAGAGGATCAATTATGATATGTTTTTATAATCACTAATTCCAATGTTTCAGAATTACACTTAAACTTGTAAGCATAACCATATTTACTAAACTTTAGTAAATCATAACGAATAATATTGTCAGCTTTTATGGTGGACTTGACCAGCACACGGCCTAACGTACTAGATCCATTAGTCCTTCACTTGACTCACATATACATTTGAACAAGTAATTAGTCTTAATTTCCTAAAGACGAAAAGTCTCATTCATCATACAATACAAGTTGCATGATTCCAAGTTTCTATCTCACTGAAACTTGGGTGATGAGAATCTTTGCTTATTTGGTAAATTATGACACTACCACAAGTGAATGAATCAAATCCATTTTTCAATATTGCTATCAGTGGAATCATATAGGCAACAATTTTTCACAAATACCATTGTATGGATACTTAAAATAAATAAAATCAAAACCATTTTTCTTTTATTTCAAAACTTTGCGGAAAACTTACCCTTATAATGTATATGGAAAACTTGTTGTTATTTATTCCTAAGCAATATATCATAACTCTTAAGTAACAACTCAAAATTTTGATCACCGAACCATGCGATCGAAATCCATATTCGTGATCAGAATCCGCATATACTCTTTTCTTTGATTCTTAAAACATCAACATGTGACCTATTCACATCATGCAATAAGAATCTTCAAATAGGAACTTAGTAGAGTTAGATGATGGACTTTACCTGAAGTGGAGTCAAACTTATTGACTTTACCATCCTTATGATCTTTCAACTAAGTGTGGCAGCTGCGCAACTAATGCCCCCTTCCTTTGGTAATAGGCACATAAGGAGTCTTTAGGAATGGTATATGGGACTATCTCAGACTTACCCTTTCTCTTTACCATTTGGTCAACCGAGTTGACTATGGACGATCCCTTTCCATTGGGAAGAGAAAGTTTTTCTGGATTTCCAATGTCACCATTGTCAATGTCCATGAAGTTTTGGGAAGTTGATCTTTTAATCAAATTTGCTTTACCGGTGTTCCAAATCATTGCTGCTTCAGCAACACCAAGCAAATAGATAAAATCATTAAAGGGTCATGTCGTGATCTGTCATCAGGGAGTGACTAAAGAACCAAGTCAATAGCCAGCTACCTCGCTACTTCGACACCCGACTCTCCCGGCTTGTCAATATGTGACTTAAACTCTAAGATGTAAGCACATATAGACTTTGCTTACCAATAGAGATTGAGTGACTTAGAACTTATCAAGTCTTGAAACTTGTGGGATATATAGGAGATTTATTGGAGGAAGTGAAGTATGATTTCCAATCCCACTAATACATGACAAAGGGATTGATCTTTCACCTTGGTTGCCATTTGGGATATCATCTTCATTAGGAAGCTTGTTCCTAAAGATTTGGGAAGACTATAGTTATCTGAAGGAGACAGCTATAAGGGAGAAATTTAAGTTAGTTGATTTAAAGTCCTTAATATAACACCCAATATGAAATATTAAGGCTAAGACCCAATAACCTATTTATAACTGGAAGAGGGATGCCGTAATCCAAATTATAAAATAGTTGAAGGAAGGTAAATGACGATTTACCAATGTCCACCATAAAAAATTAAATATAATTAAGTTTTAATTGGATTTGAAACTCCTAGATCTTTTGAGATACATTGAAGTTTCAACGACATGTTTGAATCTCGATTGTGCCCTCCCAAGTTTGTGACTGGGATGCCAACGATCACGAACAAGGTGTGAATAACCATGACTTGGTGCCCTTAACTTTATCACCTAATCGATGTGTCGGTTAACCACACACGCTCCACCGATCTATAATAAAGTCAAGTTACCCTTTTCCACTCTTAGTAGTCCTTATTAGTGTGTCGGTTAACCACACACACTCCACTAACGACTTGGTAAGGTACAAAGTTTATTTTCATGGGTTAGCACCTATTTATCATTTTCCTAAGTAACTAAGATTGAGAATTTATAAGTGTTTAGTTACTTAGTATTTTTCATTATACTTTTAATGAAGGGAGAATTATAGTCCTTTCCTACCCGTTCGGCTAACGACCCTCCACCAGTCAAGGAAGCGGTGGGTGAGAGTGGACACCCAATAAACGGCGATTTTATAGGCAGTAACCTTATACCCCTCTTATAGACCAACTTTGTGAATGAGGCCTACTAATGGTAATATTGACTTTATCTTATACATATCTATATAATTAAAATTATAATAATAGTATATGGTTGTATTTTAAATATTTAAAATAATTGGTGGTTTAATCTATTAATTAAATTATACTCTTAATTTAATTAAACTTAAACCATGTCTTTATGGAATTATTAACTCTTTTAATTAAACACTTTAATTAATTTAATGAAGTCCATAAAGTTTGAATTTTAACTTTTAAAATCTTTTGGAATTAAAGCATTAATGTGTGTGCGACTTTACAAATTCCAAAACTTGAGGGCAAGTTTTGAAACTATTCAAAACCTTTCATTTCATAACTTATGAGTTTAACGGTTCATTAAAATGAAGACTCTTCATTTTTATGTAACCTCTTATTCTTTAATAACACTTTTAAAGAAGTGACTCTTAAACATCCATAACTTGAGGACAAGTTGTGGAGTCATCAAAACAATATAATGAAAAGACTCTTCCATTTTTGTGTAACCTACGAAACTTTTATGAGCTTTAAGATTCATAAATGTGACCTTTTATGTACCTTTGATGACAAGTTAGAAAAACACCTTTTATGAACTTCTTTTAGATTAATATGGATTGAAAGCAACTAACAAATAATATTTTTCATGAATCTAAATTACTCATAAAACAATGCAATACAAAAAACTTTTGGTAATCCATAACTTGAGGACAAGTTATGGAGTCCATACAATTTTCATCAATATTACGAATTATACTAACAAACAGTTTGCACATAATTTCTATGATCTATCAAAACTCATAAGCATGAACATTCATAATCAACAATTTTTCAAGAATTACATAAACACATATAAAACTTGAAACATTGATTATAGCATTGAAATTGGTTTAGCATAATCATTACCACATTAAAAAATAGGTTTCACAAGTCCAAAACAGTCAAAGATAATGATTCTAGACCAATTCCAGCACCAAAACTCGAAGATATGTTGTTTGGGGGACGAACTCGTCGAGTGCATGAACAAACTCGACGAGTTGGATGAGTTTTTCCTTGGACTCGTCGAGTCCCTTTATGGACTCGTCGCGTCCCCCGTCCAGACAGCACAAAAGTTCGTTTTTTTGAGCCAATTTTGCAAGTATAAGTGAAAACAAGCCTAGGCTCTGATACCACTGTTAGTTTTTGAGCAATCTAACACTCCTATGGTGTACATGCAACCCTAATTACCTTGGATCTACGTTTTCTCCATTATACATGCAAATATCAACTTTCCAAGGAATTGTTCTAACTAGCATAATATAAAGTACACATAATATAAATTCTAGTAGAATTACATACCTCTTGTTTGGTGCTTGATTCCATGGAGCTCAAGAGCCTAGTGCCCCAAATGTGACACCTCAAATGGTTCACACAACACCATGAACATTTGGAATAACTTGAGAGAAAGTAGAACACTTTTAAAATCGGTTCGCCCTCACTTATTTCACTAGTGGCCAATTTTTGCACAAAATAAGATGCTTATATAGTTGTTACAATTAGGGTGAACCCTAAATGTCATGGCTTTGCATTTCCTTGGATCCATGGGTTCAAATACACCATCGAGCATCCATGGAGCATCCTATGGGTTTTATCCCAACTTGATAATCCATGGAGCAATAGCCCACTATATAAATGTGGATGATTTACATAATCAACCCATATATTTAATTAGTCTTCTTTTGATCACTTAATTAATTCTTGATCAATACTAATTAAATAATCTTATTAATATATTAGAACTTATAATATATTAATAAACCTTAAGTGTTATTTCTCTCATTTTAGTCTATCCAAATGCATGATGCCATGCAACCCAAATGGACCATGCCGGGTCGGGTCAAGTATATGCCAATTATAGTTATGGACTTAGACACTAATCCAACAGGCACTTCAAGAATCTGTCAACCAGCAGCTGGAACTTCATCCGCGAGACTTCAACAGTGTCGGGTGAGTTAACCTCACTATACCCAAGGGTAAAGGCACCAAGGCCGACCCTTTGGATTGTTATCTTGTTATGTTATGCTAGTATGATCTATTAGATTAGTATCCTAGAGGGTAGGATAATATTATGTGGTTTATGGTATGATCTGTTAGATCAGTATCCTAGAGGGTAAGATAATATTATGTAGTATGTGGTATGATCTGTTAGATCGGTATCATGGTAGATAGGATGGTATTATGTGCTATGTGTTATGATCCGGTAGATTAGTTGTTGTCTATAGACTGTTTTGTGATTATCTGTTATATATATGTACACATGTTTGTTTGGCAGTTGAGGCTTATCTGCTTTGTGCGGAGGCCAATGGACCTGGACATTTCATCCTATTGGTTGTGGGTCGTGAGTATTCCATCTCGAGGATGATTGGACTCATAGTATGTGGGCATTCCAACCTGTTGGTTGTGGGCCTGGGGTATTCCATCCTGAGGATTATTGGACCCATAGTATGTTGGCATTCCAACCTGATGGTTGACTGGACCCATAGTATGTTGTTTGTGATTATATGTGTATTGTTGTGTGTATGGGTATTTTGGGGGAACTCACTAAGCTTTGTGCTTACGGTTTTAGTTTATTGTTTCAGGCACTTCAGATGTCTTGGCAAGGCATAGGCGTGACTGTACACATCCTCGTGTTTTGGACTTATGGTTTCTGGGATACTCTGATACTAAACTATTTTGAAACCGTTTGGTAATAACTAATGAGTTTTGGATGTTTGAAAAAGTTTTGAATTGGCTTGATTTTTTTATGGGTGTTACACCAAGTTTTGGGATAATTTTCTAAATTTTCATTTTTCACTTTTAACGACAACCTAATTAGTTTTTTGTAAATTTCTTAAGCATTTATTTTTGTCAAACTCTGAATAGCGACTTCCATTATACTCTTGTGTCCTTACCAACCATTTACTAGTCATTTGAATCATATTTCGTAGCTAAGAATCCTTGGTTTAGCCATCTTGATCATTCTTGAAGTTTACTTAAAATTATATCGTTATTAGTCTTTTTACATCTAAACGCTTTTATATGATGTTTAACCGGAGACATGCATTTGAGTCTCAATATTACTATTTGGTAGCTTAATAATGTTAAATTTATCCATGTTTTTAAGTCATTTTTTGTAACAATTGGTAAAAATAGGATTGATCGTACGATGCTATGTTTTGATTACTAAGCAATATGAGTATTTTATCAAGAATGGTTGAAGGAATTTAACCTCCTTTATTTAAATAAGTTCTTGTGAAATATAAAACAAGTAACTAATGATAATTTCGTTATGATATATGACTACGAACCATCACCGGTTTGTGAAAATTAGCATATAACATCATTTGAACGCAACAAACTTAATTTTTGTATCAACATGTATCTAGTTGATAATTAAGTTAGGTTCTATGTAAAACATGTGCTTAATAGTTTTGGAGGATCCAAATTTGACAAATATACGAACCAAAGTGACAAAACGTGTTTAACGATATGGTTAACCGGTTAAATGTTATGAAATTATATATTGGTCAATAAATTTTATATTTAAATAAATTAAAATATAAAATGAATTATTATAAGGTATAATTAAAATGTATTTAAGTGTTTTTGAATAAAAAGAATAAAACATAAATATTAAAGTTCAAATACACAAAAACTAGATTGTTATTTTATAATAACTATACATGTATGTATTTGTACATATGTATTATTATCTAGTGAATGACTAGTAATGGGTCATCATTTAAGTGATTTCATGTAAGGAATATGATTTCTAAATCAATTAAGATAAGAGAATTGGTGGAGATATGTGCCAACTTAACTAATAAGTGCTTAATCACTTAAGACATTTTACTAAGAATGCTTATTAATCCTTCTTCTAATTTTCGAGATTAAGACCTTCCATCTCCTTAACTAGAACTCCTAACTAACTAAATAACTAGTAGTTAGTTAGTTAACTAACTCTATCTCTAAGCAACCACCCAAGCAAGTGGCTAGACAAGATCACATCACTTAAACTCACATCACATCACAAGCTAGTCTAGGTTTTGTCCCCTAATCCTCTTCCACTCTTTCCTCCTTCATATCCACGAAATTTCCTCTTCATTTTACCCTCATTTGAACAGCCAATACTCCAGGGAATTACGCTCAACCTTCATCTCATTTTCAAGCACAAGAACTTCCTTCCAAAGCCATCAAAACCATGAGCTAAAGGGCTGCTGTCCCTTTTGTGTTTCAGCCACCATTTCACCCATCTACACCTTCCTTTTTGCTTGATATTTTTACCACCAAATACCCCTGGAAGTTACTTGTTATGATACTCAAAATTATTGATTCAAAACAGTGAGTAAACTACCCTTTTTCTTGCTCTTTTGCTGTGAAATTTTCGTGACAGCAACATAGCCAAAAGAGTGGTTGTTTTGGAGCATCAAACCAACAACCAAAAGTTCATCTTCAACCTTCCATTCTTCAAGTATTCACATAAGGTGAGTTCATAACCCTACATTTTCATGTTTTCTTCAAGTTTTAAGGGGGGGAATACAAGTTAGAACACTAAACATAACTTAAATTTAAATGACAGCTTTCTACAAAAAAGTTGAGTCTTGTTCACGGACTGTTTTGACCATCTTAAACTTAATATCTTTCAAAACTGTACAATATGCAAATAGTTCAAGTTTATAACTTTATAAGGACTACTCGCACGTGTTCATACGATTTTTCTACAATTTATGGCGATTTTTATAAAATTTCCTGTCATTTCAGAAGCAATTTCGGACCAGTCTGTGAAGATGTTCATTTTCACACTAGTTCGAGACCACTAACAATCATAATAAAAATTAGGAACAAAGTAGACGCATTTTATAAACTCTCAGAGGTGATGGATTCAATTTTTCACTTACGACGATTTTTCTATGAGTTTTCTAAAAACAGGGACAGTAAAGGGTAAAACTGTCAAAAGTGGTTTATAGATTTATTAACACCTTCTAACATGTTTGAGCAATGTTTATACATTGAGGAAGTTAGAACACAATCATTTAAATATGTTTAATTACCATTTTTACAAAAGTGATAAGTACAAAAAGGTCTTTAGTATCAAACTTAAGGATTATTTCATGCAAAGTTTCTAATAAAAACGTAAGAATGTGAACAACAATTACGAAACATACCAAATCATCTTTTAAAATTGATACATATATATAACCATATACATATATATGTTTTGTTTACAAACTTGTCTTCTACATCGAAAATATACATATATATGTTTTGTTTACAAACTTGTCTTCTACATCAAAAATATACATATATAGTTTACAAAACTCTACTCCATTTGTATCATGTTGAGCAAAGGGTAAAATATTGTCAAATGCATATCTAAAGATTTCACGTTGTTTTTCATAGCTATCCCAGTCTTAGGGGATGATCATTTAAACGAACATTTTCACACGTAAATCTGTTTTATACTAAGTTTTGTGAGACATCAACTTCACGTATGTTCGAGTACGCATTTCAAGTCCTGTATTATATACCAGAATCCCTTGGAGGGGGAGCATGGTGTTTGTGTATAGATCTATACGGGCTTGACAACCCGCGCCCTGACTGTTAGCTACAGTCTACCATTTGGGGTGACAAACGTCAGAATATTCCAACGCCTGAAGAACGTTGTGTATACGCATTTCTAGTCAATAGCATGGTTATAAAACTCACATGGAGTATTAAAAACACATTGATTTACGGGGTTTTTCAGATGTATTGGAAATTTTATACGTACATACATTTTCTAGAAACAAACATTGGTCTTGAAAGAAGGCTACATTTATGCTAGTAGAAAATATAGGATTTTCTAGGAACAAACAAACAAGAACAAAACATTTCATTTCATACAAACATTGTCATTTAATACTTATGAAACTCACCAGCTTAAATGTTGATCTACTCTTTCAAAACTCCTTGTATGTCCCAGGGATTCTGTAATTACAGGTAACAAACAGCTTTTGAAGAAGGGACGCTGCGGCGCCAGTTTAAATTCATATTTTGGCATCATATTGTAATTGGTTTTGAACATGTACCAATCATGAAAGTTCGCAAGAGTTCGATGTGAGGATTACACAAAATACAAGTATCCTCAAGTCTTTACCATAACTGAATTGAATGTATTACCAACTGAATTTCATGGTAAAATTCTTTGAACTGGGAGATATTATGACAACTGTCAAAATTCAAGATATTTCTAGACTTGAATATCTTAAAGTTGCATGTGTAGATATCACAGATTCTAGACATAGTAATTAGAAGTTAATCATGATCTTAGAGGAATCCTAAAACATTTAGAAACAAGGTCAAATATACATAGTATTCACACTAACATGTGAATTGTCTAATTATTTAATAAAATGCCAAAATTATAACCATACAACTCGTTACAAATTTCAAAAACTCAATACCTAAAACTTACGATAAATTAGAACATTCTAAAGTTTTAACTAAATTAATAAGGAAAACTAACAATTTTATTAAGTTAAACAATTCAATATAATTTAAATCCAACATAAATAAATTATAAGTTAAGAGTTATACATAATATAATTAATATAATTCAAATTTAAATATCAAAATGCTTATGTCTAAAATGTACATAAACACCTAACAAAATGAATTTATAAACTTATAAACTTCCCTTTTTATTTTTTTTAAATACTTTGCCAAATTTTCAAAAAGTTTCCCCTACCAAAGGGATCTCTCCTAAATATGCAACAAGTCACCTTCAAGTATTTCTCCACCTTAGCTTAATTTCAACAACAAACTTATCTTTTCTCCCTTGTTGTAAATTCACAGAAACAAATTTTTCATGCCAAAAATAGAGAGTATAAGTGAGCTTAGAGCCAAGATATTATGGAGAGATTTAACCATTTCATTTTCCATAAGTATACTTACATTTCTAGAGCATTATGGCTCTTTTTGGTGAAGTAAAACCCCAAACAGAAAATGAGAGGTATAGGATATCCAGTGAGACATGATTGCACTTTCTCTCTTCTTTCTCTCTAGAAACAATACATCTTCTCTCTAGAAATCCTCTAAAACTCTAGCCAATATTCTGTCGTAAACCACAAAATTTATGAAGTTTTTGGGTGTTCTAGAAGCTTCATAACAAAACCAAGTAAAAAAACATACACCTCTTGATGTCCTTAGAGATTTTTATATGTTCTAGGTAATTTTTTTTCCATAAATGAACAATTGTTAGATTTTGGGTGTTCTATTTCTTCTCTTGATGAGCATGTTGGCCCCCATCTGGGTGCTGACACATGTCACTCTCTTGCTAGGCCATGTCATCCATATCCTTGCGAATCGGACGACAGAATGTGCGCCGGACATGGCATGCAAGCCACATGCCTAACTTAATTGGTTTTCTAAATTTCATATCTCCCTTGTACAAGCTCTATTTCCAACATTCTCTATACCCATGTGAAAGTCTCGACGAGTACTACAAATTTCCTTTAGGTTGTTTTGGCTAATTCCAACTTTCATTTTTAGCCTATTGTTTTATGGGGTCGGGGTATCTAAAATGATTTTATAAAAATCATAACTCTTCCATACGGGCTTCGTGTTTGGCATTCTTAGTCTCAAAATTCCTCTCTCGAGGAGTACAATGATTCTCATTTCTACGACTTTAACCAAGACTCAACTGATCTCTTCGTAATCTTTTTACGTTGTTAAATTATATACACGTTTCATTTTTATTTCTTATAAAAATAATATCCTTTTCATACTGTGACAACCATCAAATTCTAGTCAAAGTTGAAGTTAAATAAAGGCCAAAGAGTCGAAAATGGAAACTACGATATGTACTTGTTTAGTAGAATTTACTCTACACTCACTAATGTACAAACACCTTATATCAATACAGAGTATCACTCGACAATTTCACATATCCAGAAATTCTAAACCCTAGTAGGGTAAGTGATTGGAATGACTCGATAAAACAATATTACATACCTTTCGGGAGTGTGTAGCATTCATAACGAATCATAATGGGGAGTGCAAACCCCGCAATACAAGGATGAGCACTATTAACGATCATAAACAGTCTCTTTAAATCTCCTAACTTTATTAACAATCGGGGCATGCCAACCCCTTAGCTTAGTCAAAAACCACTCGAAACGGGAAGACTTCTTGGTAATCAGCAAAATGGACCGAAACCACCCGTGGACCGAACCCACTTTCGGTCCGGATTCACCTTCAATCCGAAATTCCTTTCGGTTCACGCCACTTTCGGTCTTGAACCTACTTTCGGTCCGAGGCCACATCGGGTTCATCCTACTACGACACGGTCCGGACTACTCTCAGTTCCGACTACCTTCGGGTCATCACTACCCACAGTTCAATCCACTTTCGATCCTTAGTCTCATGGACCGAGACCCCGCACTGAAATTCCCTCAGCCTCACAAGCTCAAAACCAAGGTAGAAAACACAAAAGGACCCTCTTGGTCCGGAGCCTCCTGAGTCCGGAACATAACCCTCTAAAATGAACCGGACAACTCCGCATACTTTGGAACGCCCTTCTTGTTTGGGAAGTCCTCATCCGGATTAACCCGCTTGGAAAGGATCCACACCAGATGAGCTTCGTGGCCTCAGAAGACCAAGGTCACTCCGGAAGTTGATAACCCCACACCTCCACTCTGGAACCATGAATGACTCCGGACGGACGTTCCTAACTCCAGATGGATGTTCCAGACTTCGGACACTCCCATTTGTTGCCAACCTTGAAGAGTTAGGACACGTTCTTGATGTCTAAGACTCATTATTTTAACCACAACTTGGAGAAATTCCCGTTATAAACCATATCCTTTGTGCAAGATATTCTCTAGGGGTTGGTTGACTTTTCCAAAAGTTATGACACAAAGTACTACCCATACCCATCCTATGACTACTTTATGGAACTATTCCCATAGTACCTAGTCAAATCGAGATCTTTTCTCCAACACTCCATCAAATTTCCCTACTCTAAATCCACTCATTGGATTCTCAACCTCCATCTATAAAACCATAATTGCTTCTTTCCAAGATAAGCCTTACCTTTTCTTTCTCCATTCATCACTCTGGAACTCAAGGATTCCCAGAAAGCATTATGCCCTTACTTCACTCTCGGTAAGTTCTTCATCTTAAATCGTGAATATTCTTCACTTCTTCATTCAAATATCGGATTTCTTATACAAATATCGTCATAATTGTTTTTAGAATCTTCAAAATCCTCAAGCTTTCTCCAAGTGTTCTTGACTTGGAAACTTCTTCCCTCTCAGATCCATCTCAAGGAATCACTCAAGGTGAGTTTATACCCCTACATTTTCATGTTTTTTTTTTATGTTTTAGGGGGGGGGGGGGGGGGAAGGGGGGGATACTAGTTAAATCACCTTAACATAACACAAACTCATACATCGGCTTTTCACAGAAAAGTTGGGTTCTATTCATGGATTGTTTTAACCATCTTAAGCTTAAGATGTTTCAAAACTGTTTAATCTGAAAAAAGCTCAAGTTTCTATGTTTAAAATGACTACTTGCACATCTCCATACAATTTTTCTACAATTTATGACGATTTTTACAAAACTGCCTACCATTTTAGAAACAAATTCGGACTAGTCTGTGAATATGGACATTTTCACACCAGTTAGATGCCACTAAAAATCATAATAAAAATTATGAATAAGGTAGAATCATTTTATAAATTCACATAGTTTACGAATTCTCATTTACACTTTGTAACATGTTGAGCAGAGTGTGTAATATTATATAAATACATGTTGTGTGTATTTCACGTCTTTTACCTTCGTAAGAAAGTGTACATCATATACATAAGGAAATTCTATCACTAAACATTTATGATAACTATAATAGGTGTAGTTTATGTTTCATTTACAATACAAACTCACTACAAAAACTTCCGTTTACACTACAAAAAGGATTTTCATTAACACTACACGTAAACTCGTTATCGTAAATTGTGAGACACTACTTCATTGTACTCTTAGAGTACTGGTTAAATTCCTATAGTTATAGCTAGAATCTCTTGTAGGGAGAGCGTGATAGTTGTGTATAGATCTATATTGGGATTGACAACCCACATTCTAGCTGCTTGCAACAGCCCGGCCGACAGGTCGGGGGTGACAAATGTCATAACATTTCGGTGCCTGAAGAACGCCGTAGCAGGTCTACTATGTCATAGTATGGTTCTAACGAATCATATAGGGAGATAACGAAACATATAGTTTACGAGGATTCTTCATTTAAAAAGGGTTTTATGTCGACTCAAAACCACCTTTACTACTATAAGTATGGAAATTTACTTGTATATTTTGGTCTTTGGGTATTAAGACTACAAATCATTTCATAAGGAAAATATTGGATTTTTCTTGAAACATACACATTCATTTACAAAGAAAGGTTTTCAATCCTACATGCAAAAAAGCTTATGCACTCACGAACTTAATTGTTGACACTCTTTCAAAATTACATGTATTCTCAGGAAATCAATGAAATCGGGTAAATACAAGCTTTTGAGGATGGAATGCTTCGACGTTTGACAAACTATTTTCATATCATGTTGTAATCAATTTCGAAACACGTAACATTTGAAACCATTTAAACTTTTCGATTATATTTATGCTTGGTTGTATTTACTGTGGTCACTATTATACTTGCTTGTCATGATACTACACATGAAGTCCTCCACCCCCGGACGTTTCAGCCATCCAAGGTTTGAGGGTGTGACAGATTGGTATCAGAGCATCCTTTATAGCGAACTAAGTATATTGTACCACTTAAGATATACAAACTATAAACACAATTGGGATAAACCCTCTGATGTAAAAAATTTCATACAAATATACATTTTGGAAATAAAAGTAATTCACATTAAAAGTATAAGTACATGCATACTTGTGTAGTTTCGTGACTAGGAAGAACATAAAAATAAAAGAAGGTGAGTTGTATGCTACAGATATGCCCCGAGGTATGTAATCAAGTCTGTGAAGAATATAGCCTGATCAACTATATTCATCCGAGAAGTGACTAACGTATGTCGGGGGATGACCGCAGCGAGCAACAAGTCTCAATACCCTAACAACGTCCCTACAAGAAGTGCTTCAAGAATCGAACCTAACAATTAAAATACTATAGGAATCTTTTTATGTTGCTCTAGCGCAATATTCATTACATGCCTCTAACACCCCATTATCGTACAGATGTCATGGTAGGATTTCACCTACCAGGAGACCCCTACTACCCGAATCATGGAAACGGAGGATGGATAGAAGAAGATCCCGAGGACTTGTTTGAAGAAGAGCTCGGAGAGGATCCGGAGGAAGATCTTGGAGGAGATGAAGACGAAGAAGAAATGGACGAGGACTCCGAGGAGGAGCCCAAAGTCTACAACCCAAATCTTGTCCCCGTACCCCGACAACAATTCCAGGACCTGGCGCCCGAATGGGCCAAAAACTTGAACCTCTGAAGTCGAGAGCAGGGAAATCAACCTCCTTTCGTAATGAGGAGGGACTTCCACAGCCTCGACGAGGGAGGTCCAGTCGATAGAGCCTTCCTTATCATAGTGATTCGCATCTCGTGCCAAGCTGACCAAACCCGAGTCTCGTACAACCAACTTCTTGCAACTAACGCAGTCGCTCAAGTCAACACTGCTAGACTTCGACGACTAGACCGAGATCATGACCAAACAAGACACCACACCGAAGCCGTACAGAGGGAGCTGACTGTAGCCCTAGCCGAGGTTCGGACACTTTGAGAAAATCATGCCACCTTAGAGAGGCGCCTGACCGAAGTAGAACGCCAAGTGGCGGAGTCCAATGCTCAGAGTAGCAATTGCCGTGAGTAGTGTTTACACTACTCACGTTTTGTTATAGACTAGTTTTATGAGTATGCGTTGGTGCTACTCTTCTCTATGTGTAAGTTCACCCCCATAATTTAGTGATTACACTAGTCGGAGGATTTATTTGCTATCCAACTTATTTGCATTAATGGGATGTAGACCTACTTCGAGGTCAAAGTTCCCAAACACTATGTACTAAATCGTATCAATGAAATGGGCATCCATATTATTTCATTGGGAGCACTACCACTATATTCATAACAGTGTATATCGTTACTAGGTAAAGTCTATAATTGTTTAATGTATATAATAAAATTATACATAGTTAAGAGTCTAATGATTCAGAAATGGTGGGTCCTCCTTGGATCCTGTTCCTTGTTTGGTTGTGGGCCTAGGGAAAAACCATTAGATTCAAAGATCCATCGAATCTTAACTTTGTATAACTAAGTATACACTGAGTGATTGTAGGAAGGGCCTAGTGTGGATCAGGATACAAGATTTCAATTGAAACACTACTAGTAAATTCATAAGTTTGTTTTACATAGACTTTGATAATGAACGGTTTTAAGAACACTATAAAAATCGGGACATGATACACTCATAATTAAGATGGATTTAGTTAGATAACTCTCGATAAATAGTCACTACTAAAGACTCACTATCATCTCATCTTGTAAAACTTATGATTGAAAGATGCCTTCTTCGTAGACCTATATGGTGCGATCGTACCAGCGCTAATGCACAGAATCCTATCAGAACTCCCCAGCTAAGTGTGTTTGGGCAAGGATAGTACTAGGATGGGTAAACATAAAACTCATACAAAACCTACTTCTACCCACACTACCATAACTTCATCTCGGGAGTGTCTAGCTGAAACATTGAGAATAGTATGACAAAGTGCATAATTTATATATGTGTATATATAAATTATAAGAATGTAACTAGTGATAATCATCACTACTCACGAGATCATTTCTCGCCATGCAACAAAATTATGTCATCACAAGGAGGTAACCAACCAACTAGCAAGGCACCAATTCTGCATTGACACTTTTCAAGCTACAATAACAGCAACCGTGACAGCCGTCATGGCACAACTCAATGCTAACAACACCAGAGGAGGCGGAAGCGGTGCTGGCAATACTAATCGCAGTAGCAATCAAGGACCCCAACGGGTGTTTACCAACGAAGACACCTCAGACCACAAACCTAAGAGCAAGAAACGAAGGTTTCGGAAAAAAAAGAGCGCAACCTATCACAAAAACTCGATAAAAGGAAACAACTCGTGGCTGCCTCTACAACTACAACAACAGTCACAACACCTGCCTCGACATCCGCCATGACATGTATCACACCGGTCTGTACCAGTCGATATGCGGGAACCCTCCCGCAATGTAATAAGTGCAACCTCCACCACACCGGAGCGTATCGAAAGATGCACTGCAAGAAATGCAACAGGAAAGGACGCACTACCAATTTCCATAGGACACCGGCCCGACATACCACCTCATACACCAATACCAGTGTGAGCCCAATATGCCACTTATGCAGTGAAACGGGACACTTCAAGAGGGACTACCCCAACCGAGAGAAATAACGGAGGGACAGGAGGAGTGTGACAACCGAACCAACAGAAGCAACAAGGAACCTTACTAGGACTCTTAGGAATGTTTCAAAAACAGGAATATTTAAGTATCATATGTTTGTATAGTACGTGTTATGTTTGCTAAGACTACTGTCCTTTAAAAAGTAGTTAAAATACCCTCTCGTTCAATCAAATCATAAAACTTATATATGAAATTAGGATCCTTACAGGTGAGCTGTGATCACTTAGTTTATACATCAGGGTTACTTATAATTAAGATATTACAAGCTTAGAGTGAGTGATTCCATCTTAATTCCTGTTCCTTGTCTGGTTGTGGATTTTGGGCAGAGTCACTCAACCGACAGTTGTGTCAATATTAATTACACATCACTGGTATACACCAAGAGATCATAGAGAGACCTGATAGGGATCATAATATGAAGTATCATTACTAACTATCAGAACACTCTTACCGCTAGTACTAGCTTGCTGAGGTACGAATCGTTTGCAGTAATAATAGCACCGACCAAAAATAGAAAGACACTATCGAGAAACACAAAATGCACTATCTCTCTAACAAATATTTCTTTCGAATACAACTTAACACATGTTTCACTAAGAAGATCTGATGTTGTCATTTGATATGGATTGGTTTGGTCCTCACCTTACCAATTGCATGTCCCACAAAAAGACCCTTCGCATAAGCAACTGAACATCGAAACCCTCGTCTCTCATAACCACAAATCTGACACGGACCTCCAGGTTATCTCTCGTTACGAAACCCCGAAGTACTCAAGGGAGGAGTATTATGCCTTTTGAAACCTTTTCGAAGTATTCCCAGCAGACCCTTCGGGGATATCACTCATGGAGCAGATAAAGTTCAAGCACAGAGGCTTGGGATGAATATAGTTAACCTACCACTACTAAGTGCATACGCAAGGTAGATATATAATTAAGATTCTATGGGAAATGGATGTGTGTTCCCGCCCTATTTCCTATTCCTTGTCTGGTTGTGGTCTTGGGGCAGACTCACCCATCCGACTACCTTACCAAGCTTAATTATATACGACCTGTATGCACGAGGTGATGATAGATTGACTAGGAATGACCCCTGTCACACCCCAAAACCAAGAACGGCGGAAATGTTCTGGGGCGGAGGACGTCATCTAAAGTATCACAACACAGTATAACAGTAAATAAGCAAACAACATCATCCATTGCATTAAATATATAATTTTAATACAAGCGTGTTCCGTATAGTTATAGACACCAAAAAGTAAATCAAAATAATAAGATGAGTCTTCGATGCACTCCATCTTCTCAAAAGCTGGCCTCGGTACCTGTCTACTGACGACCTGAGAATACAAGTTATTTTGAAAGAGTTTATCAACATTAAGTTGGTGAGTTCATAAGTATTTTAGTGTCGGTATTTGTATCAAAACGTTTGAACGTCGTTTTAAGTATGAGTTTGTACATTGGTGATAAGAGTATGTGAATGTTTGTAAGTGTTTGTAAAAGTTTGAATCTCTCAGAAAAACCTATATTTTCTATTAAAAGTATCCTTCTACCAAGGCGTAACTGTTTTGTATGTTCATTTATCGTAAAAGTGTGTAATTTTCCCAAGTGTAACTATCATTAACAAAATATAGTTTGTACATTAATGTTTAAGTGAAATGATCACTAAATGTATGTAAAGGATAAATCATTGTAGTATTGTAGTGTTGTCTTATAGGAACTACTGCTATACTAACTACCTTAAACCGGATTTATATTAAGGTATCATGTGATTAATTGTACCATACTATCGACTAGGTAACACGACAATGTAGGTTGTAAAAAGGTATGACGTTTGGCACCCGCAGACCTGCAGGTCCGACTGTAGCTAGCAGCAAGGTGTAGGATAGTCAATCCAGTATAGATCTATACGCAAACTCACGCTCTCCCTCCCAGAGACTCTGGCTACAACTCGGGCCATGACATTGAAGGCATGCTTCGATACAGTGGATCACAATTATGTTAATGTATTCATGTATATGTAATGTATTTTTACTCGTTCTAGTATCGTTGTATATGTTCTCTTTCTAGTATAGTTGTATATGTTCTTCTTCTAGTATAGTTGTATATGTTCTTCTTCTAGTATAGTTGTATATGTTCTCATAGTAATTTAATGTATATGTTCTCATAGTAATATGTACCGACTCATGAATGAACTGAATCCTTGATCTAGCAATAGTATAAGTATTATCCTGTGCTACCCCGATGGTAACTTACTATTGATGTAAATAGTACACATAAATATGGAGGAACTTTTATGACTATATATGTACACATGGTATATAATTAATAGTTAAACGACCTTCGGACGGATACCCGATACCCCACCAGACCACATCTCAAGCGCGAAAAGGAAATAGAGCGGGCGACATTCCTAAGCCTTTTAAACATTGCTTATATAATTATTACATATATGGGCATGCAATTTATAATAAGTATAAAAGAGTTTTAAGTAAAATTAATTGATAAGTAAAAGAGTTTGTAAAGCAGTTTGAAGTAAAACAGTTTGATAAATAGTTTGAACACTAAGAAAATCATTGGTTTTGTAGTTATTAATAACATGTGATTGATGTAGTAACTATAAGTATTCAACTTGTATTCCCCCCCCCCCCCCCATTAAAGCATTTAAAACATTTAAAAGTATTTCAAAGGTTAGTTAAAGGGGTATGAACTCACTTGTGATTGAAGTGTCGGGTACGGTGCTAAGTGACAAATGAAGACTTGCACACACGCATGAGCCTAGTTATCATATAATGAACATATATATAACTACATAGCCAAAATATAACTAATAAATTAAGTTGGGACACTCTAGAACATGAAAACACTTTGTTTCAAGTGTTAAAGATCACAAGGATTACATCCAGGTGTTGGTAGGGCAAAGCTAGGGTGTTTCGAGTTCAAGGGTAAACTCCCTTGGAGTTTACGGTTTTGATGGTCATAACCCAAGGAGTTTACGGCAGTAAAATCTAGGGTTTACAGTCATAAACTTTACTCCTATTGACCATGTGTTGTTTTGTGGTTTAACAAGCCTTTTGAAGCAGTTCTACTAGGTGGTTTGGCCTTTGGAAGGGACTAGGGCAACAAAAACACTCCTTAGAGTAGTTTACGGCCACATGGTCATTTCCCTTTGGGTTTACTACGGTAAAACCTTATGGAAAAGGGTATTTCCATGTTTTCAAGTCCTTAACACAACTAGGTAAATGTCTAAGTTAGTTTTTAGGCCTAAGGAAGGAAAATGACCCATTTAAACACACTTTAGGGTGTTTATGGTTTTGGGAGATCCCCAAACCGTAAACACCTATAATGTTGGTCTTTGATGTTTTTCAAGGCTTAAACACATCAATGGAAGGTTTAAACATGTCAAGGTAAGTCTTAAACATCAAACTAGGGATAAACAAGGGGCTTAGGCACACTTTGGTGCCATTCTTGGTGTTTACGGCCTAAGAACATTCTTGGACCATGAACACCTCAAACCTTGTGTTCTTGGCATATTTTCTTGATGTTTAAATGTAATAGTAGCTTAATAACACTCAAGGATGGAAGTACTTACTATTAGGAGGCTTGATTTGAGCTAAAAGTCCAAGAACACTTAGTGTGTGTTCTTGATGTTCTTGGTGTTTTGGAAATCTAGACAAAATACATAAATGAATGGATGAATAGATGCACAAACACTAGATTAAGTGTTTTATTAACTTGAAATGGTTAGAACACATACAAGTTTGAAGATCTAGAACAAAATCTAGGATGGTACTTGAAAGCCTTTTTTGGAGTTTACTCTTTTGGGTATTTGGGGAGTAAACACAAATGGCTAGACTTGGGGAGTAAACTCATGGATAAGCATGAGTTTACGGATTTTTGGGATGATTTTTCGAACCAAACATTATAGTTTGGTCGGGAACTTCTAAGGCGCGAGGTGTTTGCGGTTTCTAAAAATCAAAACCCGAGACGGCACTTTCTCTCACCCGTTCGTTTAAAAATAATATTAAAATAATCGAACGAACATTAAATTTCATAAAAATAAGAAATAATGACATTAACTTATGATACGAAGTGGTTGACTTTTTAGGGTTTGATCGAATGGAAATTTTGGGTTGTCACAAGCCCTACCATGAACTCAAGGGCAGTGCTACCCATGACTATGAGTGAACATCATAGCACTAAGCAGGAAGGAGTACTTGGTCTGACGAATAAAGTCATTAGTCATGAAGATTTATTCACACCTGTCCACACAAATCAAGAAAGCCCAGTTAGAAGCCTTGAAAACTAGAGAATGTGACCGGTGAAGCTTTAAGAGAGAATGCGATGACCAAATGAGGCAAAAATACCCGCATCTTTTCCCCAACTCTTAAAGTCCCCGTCGAAACGCAAATTTCGGGACGGAATTCCTTCTAACGAGGGGATAATGTGACAACCGTCAAATTCGGGTCAAATTCGAAGTTAAATAAAGGCCAACGAGTCGAAAACAGAAAATACGATATTTACTTGTTTAGTAGAATTTAATCCATATTAACTAATGTACAAACACCTTAAATCAATATAGAGTATCACTCAACAATTCCACATATCCATAAATTCTAAACCCTACTAGGGTAAGTGATTGGAACAACTCGATAAAACACTATTACATAGCTTTCGGGGGCGTGTAGCATTCATAACGAATCATAATAGGGAGTGCAAACCCCACAACACAAGGATAGACACTATTAACGATCATAAAAAAAGTATCTTTAAATCTCCTAACTTTATAAACACTCGGGGCATCCCAATCCCTTAGCTTAGTCAAAAACCACTCGAAACGGGAAGACTTCTCGCTAATCAGCAAAATGGACCGAAACCAACCATGGACTGAACCCACTTTCGGTCTGGATTCACCTTCAATCTAAATTTACTTTCGGTTCAGGCCACTTTTGGTCCTAAACCTACTTTCGGTTCGAGGCCACATCCGGTTCATCCCACTACGGCACGGTCAGGACTGCTCTCGGTTCCGACTACCTTCGGGTCATCACTACCCACAGTTCAATCCACTTTCGGTCGTTAGTCTCATTGACCGAGACCCTGCACTGAAATTCCCTCAGCCTCACAAGCTCAAAACCCAGGTAGAAAACCCAAAAGGACCCTCTTGGTCTGGAGCCTCCTGAGTCCGGAACATAACCCTCTAAAATGAACTGGACAATTCCGCATACTCCGAGACGCCCTTCTCTTTTGGAAACTACTCATCCAGATTAACCCGCTTCGAAGGGATCCGCACTAGATAAGCTTCGTGGACTCAGAAGACCAAGGTCACTCCAAAATTTTGATAACCACACACCTCCACTCCAAAACCATGAATGACTCCGGACGGACGTTCCTAACTCTGGATGGGTGTTCCTAACTCCGTACACTCCCATTTATTGCCAACCTTGAAGAGTTAGGACACGTTCTTGATGTCTACGACTCATTATTTTAATCACACCTTGGAGAAATTCCCGCTATAAACCATATCTTTTGTGCACGATATTCTCTAAGGGTTGGTTGACGTTTCCAAAAGATATGACACAACCTATTCCCCATACCCATACTATGACTACTTTATGGCACTATTACCATAGTACCTAGTTAAATCGAGATCTTTTCTCCAACACTCCTTCAGATTTCCCTACTCTAATTCCACTCATTGGATTCTCAACCTCCATCTATAAAACCATAATTGCTTCTTTCCAAGATAAGCTTTACCTTTTCTTACTCCATTCTTCACTCTAGAACTCAAGGATTCCCAGAAAGCATTCTGCCCTTACTTTACTCTCTGTAATTTCTTCATCTCAAATCGTGAATGTCCTTCACTTCTTCATTCAAATCTCGGATTTCTTATACGAATATCGTCATAATTGTTCTTAGAATCTTCAAAATCCTCAAGCTTTCTCCAAGTGTTCATGACTTGGAAACCTCTTCCCTCTCGCATCCATCTCAAGGTGAGTTCATACCCCTACAATTTCATGTTTTCTTCAAGTTTTATGGGGGGGGGGGGGGGGGGGAATAAAAGTCAAATCACCTTAACATAACACAAACTCATACATCGGCTTTTCACAGAATAGTTGGCTTCTTTTCATGGACTGTTTTCACCATCTTAAACTAAATATTTTTCAAAACCGTTTAATAGGAAAGTAGTTCAGGCTTCTTCTTTAAAATGACTACTTGCACATCTCCATATGATTTTTCTACAATTTATGGTGATTTTTACAAAATTGTCTACCATTTCAGAAAAAAATTCGAATCAGTCTATGAATATTGACATTTTCACACCAGTTAGAGGCCACTTAAAATCATAATAAAAACTATGAACAAAGTAGACTCATTGTCTAAACTCACAGAGTTTATAGATTCTGATTTCGAGCTAAAATGATTTTTCTATAATTTTTCTAAGAACAGGTTCAGAAAAGCTAAAAGTAGAAAACTAGTTAACAAGTTCATTTACACTTTGTAACATGTTGAGAAAAGTGTGTAATAATATATAAATACATGTTGTTTGTATTTCATATCATTTACCTTCGTAAGAAAGTGTACATCATATACATAAAGAAATTCTATCACTACTAACATTTATGATAAACTATAATAGGTATAGTTTATGTTTCATTTACACTACAAACGCACTGCGAAAAGTTCCGTTTACACTACAAAAAGGATTTTGCATTAACACTACTTAATCATACTCTTAGAGTACTTGTTAAATTCCCGCAGTTATAGGCAGAGTCACTTGTAGGTAGAGCGTGATAGTTGTGTATAGATCTATATTGGGATTGACAACCCACACCCTAGTTGCTTGCAACAGCCCGACCGGAAGGTCGGGAGTGACAAATTTCATAACATTTCGGCGCCTGAAGAACGTCGTAGCAGGTCTACTATGTCATAGTATGGTTATAACGACTCACATAGGGAGATAACGAAATATATAGTTTACGGGGATTCTTCATCTAAAAAGGGTTTTGTGTCGATTTAAAACCACCTTTATTACTATAAGTAGGGAAATTTACTTGTGCATTTTGGTCTTTGGGTATTAAGACTAAAAATCATTTCATAAGGAAAATATTGGATTTTTGTTGAAACATACACACTCATTTACAAAGAAAGGTTTTCAATCCTACATACAAAAAAGCTTATGCACTCACCAAATTAATTGTTGACACGCTTTCAAAATTACTTGTATTCTCAGGAAATCAATGAAATCAGGTAACTACAAGCTTTTGAGGATGGAACGCTTTGGCGTTTGACAAACTATTTTGATATCATGTTGTAATCAATTTCGAAACATGTAACATTTGAAACCATGTAACCTTTTCGATTATATTTATGCTTGGTTGTATTTACTGTGGTCACTATTATACTCACTTGTCATGATACTAAGCATGAAGTCCTCCACCCCCGGACGTTTCCGCCATCCGAAGTTTGGGGGTGTGACACATACGAAGTCAGATTTTTATGAAGTTTATATTTTCGGAATCGCGCCGCCAAATAGTCATATTTTACGAATAGGTACAGACGAAATCGTATATATATATATATATATATATATATATATATATATATATATACTAATAATATTAAATTCTTTTTATTTTACTTTTGTTCATTTTTTAAACTAATTTCTAACAGCGGTCGGTGACGCATTTTTTTCAGTTGTCACATTCTTCCCACATTGAAGGAAATTTTGTCCTGAAATTTAGGTTTCAGTCATGATGTTTTCGAATAGGTAAGGGTACTTGCTTTTCATTTTATCTTCCCATTCCGAATTATATTCTGGTCCTCTCTTCGATTTTCATCGTACTTTAACTATGGGAATGCGGATATGCATAAGCCTCTTTACTTCTCTATCCAAGATTTTGATTGGTTGCTCGATGAAGTTAATATTGGTATTAACGTATCATCGATAGGAATGATAAGTGTATCATCGCATAGATACTTCTTAAGGTTCGATACATGGAAGATGTTTTACACACTGCTGAGCTCTTAGGGAAACTTAAGCTGGTAGGCTACTGGACCAATCTTTGCAAGGGTCTCGAAGGGTCCTATGTACATTGGAATAAGTTTTCCCCACTTATGAACCTTATGACTCCTTTCCAAGGAGAGACCTTCAGCATTACTTTTTCTTCAAGTTGGAATTCAAGAGGTTTGCGTCTAACATCAACATACTACTTTTGGTTACTACAAGCAGTCTTTAGGCATTCTCTGATTTGCACAATCTTCTCAGTGGTCTCATGGATGCTATTTGGACCTGTTAAAAAAGTATCCCCTATGATTTCCTTTGCTAATTATGTATCACCGACTTCTACCTAACATATTGGTGATCGACACTTTTGACAATAGAGAGCTTCAAATGGCGTAACCTTAATGCCAGTGTGATAACTATTGTCGTACCAGAACTCAATTAAGTGTAGACGATTATACCATGCATTTATGAAATCCATCACACATGCTCTGAGCATATCCTCCAACGTCTGTATTGTTCTTTGGCTTTGACCATCGATTAGGGGATGATAGGCCATACTCATGTCCAGGTGGGTACCAAGAGATTTCTGTAGGCTTTGCCAAATTCAAGAGGTAAATCTACTACCTCTATCTGAGATGGTAGATATTGACACCCCATGCAATTTGAATATCTCTCATAGGTACGTCGTCGTTAGCTTCATTTTCTTTTGTTCCCTTTATTTGGTAGGAAGTGGGAGGACTTAGTTAATCTATCGACCCCTACCCATATAGTGTCATAGTCACTACATGTATTGGGTAGCTTTTTTACGAAGTCCTTTGCAATCTGTTCTTACTTAAATATGAGTATCTCTGGTTTCTGTAGTAATACCGAGGGCCTTTGATGTTCTACTTTGACTTTAGAGCAAGTTAGGCACTTGCTCACATACATAGCAATTTCGACCTTCATTTTCAGCCACTAAAAAAGATCCTTTAAGTGTAGATACATTTTTTCTAATCCAAGATGAATGGAGTATCTCGTCTTGTGAGTCTCGTCCATGACTAGTTTCTTGATATCGCCAAACTTCGGACCGAAATCTGATTCACTAAGTATCTTGTTCCATCAACCCTGTTTCTCGAGCTGTTTCTCCATTCCTTACAGGCACTCTGTATCGATGTTTTCTTCTAAGAGAGCCTTTTATTGGGCATGTCGAATCTGAGCAGTCAGATTAGATTGGATTTTCATCATAAATGCTTTGACTCTACGAGGTTTGAATCGTTCCTTACAACTCAAGGCGTCAAATACCATGTTAGCTTTGCCAAGATGATAACGAATTTCACATTCATATTCGTTCAACAACTCTAACCATCTTTGTTGTCTCATTGTAACGCCTGCTGATTCGGGCTAGAGAAATAAGATATAATAAGCTTTAAAAATGATTTTTTGATAGGATATTATTTAGGATAAATAATCTTAACCAAAGTTATAGTATATGTGACAAGGATTTCGTACATTTATAAAACTCTGAAATTCGATTTAGTATAAAGAACTTATGCTTCTCCGTAGTTTCACGATTAACCGACACGACTGTCCACATTGTAAAAAGAGAATTTTGAATAGGTTATATGTTAGCCTAAGTAATGCAAACGAAAGTCGTAGTAATCGTAAAACCGAGAACATGCGTATAGAGAACATCAAAATCTGACTTCATACGAGGGAGTTATGATTTTTTGGAGTTTCAATGCAGTATTGTGGACACATAAATCGAAATTCAAATCGGTTGATTGTAAGCCAAAATAATCTAAACAAGAATTAAAGATCTTGTGAATATGAGTCAGTCGATATAAACACGGTCGCAAACAAAGTTCGTATGAAGGAGATATGAATTTCAGACGAGCTTTAACAGTTTACACGAGTCTAAATATGAATTTTAGTTAGAGTGATAATTGGATGTTGAGCCTTATTGAAAGTTGTAAAGATCGTCGAGAGGATTTCAGGGATATGAAAACAAAGGTCGTATGTGAAAGTTATGGGCGTCTGAACATCTGAGATAAAGTACTCGTGCTGATAATGTGGCAGCATTGTAGTGTGCCACATGATATGTCAGGATGTGGCCTCTTCAAAGATAGAAGACGAAATGGCCCAAGGAAAACAAAACGTATGACACCATGAAAAGGTGACAAGTTGTAGGTTCTAGAAGTTGAGTATATGGACAGATCAAAGCATGATATGTGGCGAACGATCAGAGGAGCGACGTAATGAGCTGGGCGTGGCATGCCTATTGACTGTGTGTGGCACACACCCATATCAATATAAATAAATGCAAATTTTCCCTCATTTGAGCACACCAACTCCTCCAAAACCTCTCTGAGCCATTTCACTTTCTTAAGTCTGCATTTTTTAAGCTTTAGGATATTTTAGTAGCCTCTGGAGCTATAGGAACCCGACAAGGAGTATACGAGTCGGAATTTTGCCCGTGTAACTTTTTGGTTTTCGCTAAAATTCTTGTAAGTTAAGCTTCACTTATTTTAATCAATTGTAACTTATATTTATGTTCATAGTCATTATTATGAACCTGTAAATAAGATTTATCAGTGATTCCATGTCAACATACTGATTGATCTACTTACCAAAATGATGTTTAGGCTAGATTTAGTGAGGTATTTAAAATGGGATTTCAAAATAGTATACTTTGTATACCAAACAGACCCTACCTCTGATATGATCCTAACTAGTCATTCCTTACTTGATAGATCTTGATGTAGACATTGGGATTAGTGAGGAATTTAGACTACCATTATTCTCCAGGAATATAAGACTAAGATTCAGTGACATTTATACTTAGGTATCGTAAAAAGAAAAGATGAGGTGTTAGGCGAAGTGTGACAACCGTCAAAATTCGAGTCGGTTCTAGATTTGACTAGACTTAGTTGCACAAATAGGCACTACACATACTAGACTTAGTAACTAGAAGCTAATTCATAACCTAGTAGAAACTTGGAAACAGATAGAATCAATGGATAGTGTACTTAGATTTCACATTGATATGTGAATTCTACATCTACTGAGCTGTAGTGACTATCCATATTTGGGTCACTCTTTGAATCGAACAACATTTCATGAAACATATACACAGATCATGCAGTTGACCTAGTAGTAGAAATTAGGTCAAAGTCTCATAGGAACTTAAGTCAAAGTTGAAGGCTAGGACTAGTATACTTGATTCCTCAATTTCGCTTGAATCTCGGAATCACTACATAGAATGCCAATAAACCGATAAAAATAAATTACAAACATTATTTTCAACTATAAATAAGTTATAATACCATAAGATAATTTAAAGTCTCAAATATTTTATTTATTTTGATATCCAAAGATTTACAAAATCTCAAGACCCTAAAAGCCATAAAAACTCATATTTATAAACTTTAACCTTAAAAATTCTATAAAAATAATTATGAAACTTATAATATGATCTTATAATAATTAAAATTATGAAAATGCATTTAAGGAAAATAAAATTTAAGTCATTAAGAATTACTCTAAATTTATAAGTCAAAAATCAAGGTTTCATGAGCAAAAACTTGGTTAGGATGTATATTTTATAAAAAGTTTGATATTTTTATAAAAGAATTGAATTTTTTAATAAAATTAAAAGAGAGGGAGGGCATTTTAAACTCAAAACCGTCCACCCTCTTCCCAAGATGCTTCCCCTCTTCCCAAAACACATAATCACTCCTCTCTCACACTCCATCTCCTTCACTTCTCTCTCTCTCTCTCTCTCTCTCTCTCTACACTCTCTCTCAAACTCCACCATTTACCATACTTAAACTCTCTCTTTCCCTCTCTAAAACAACGAAATTCTCCAGCCAAGAACATCTCTTAACCTTCAAATCTTCATCTTCTAGGGTTGTTCTTCATGGTAATCACGAAAATCCTTCAATCTCCTTCACTTTTCTTTCTAGTTTTAAAAGTTTTTCTTGCATTTCCTTGTTCTTCTACACCATTCTCTTAGAAAATTTGTGTGAATGTTCATTCACTTCAGTTTTGATGATGATGGTGGTCGATTTTCACCAAAAACATCTTGCATGTTACAAAATTGTGAAGATCCATGACCTAAACCTAAGTCAAAACCATTGAAATGCACTTTTCTACACGTTTTGGTGGAAAATCACCACATACATCCAAAGTTTTCTTTCAAAAAAATTTTTTAAACATTTCAAACTCATGAATGCACTTCAAACAAACATGCATGTGATGATCTTCAAGCTTAGAAGCTAGATCATCAAAGTATGTTGTTAAAAGCTTTCAAATATGTTCATGAAGGATTTATTTCGAAATAAATATCTAAAACTCCTTTTCTGACCAAATACGATTTTTCCCATATTTCCATCAACAAGATAAGATGATCTGTAAATTTTCAAAAAATAATTCGTTTTTCTCGAATTATTGTAATTATTGAAATAAAATAGGGCAATAAATCATATAAAATACTTTCTGAGGTCTATAAATCCTATTTAAATTGGTGGATGACTCCTATGCCAAATAAGGACCTCACATTAAATTTCATCGGTTTTTGTTACTGTTTAATATGGTTTTGAATTTTCTTTTTGTTTAGCCCCAATAAGTCATAAAACTGCCTTAGATAATTTAAAAAGGGTATATAATAATTTTCAAAGCTTATGCTCTCTGTGGAAGACTCAGAAAAATATTTTAGAATTTTTCATAATGCATTCCTATTTTTCCCTGATTTTTATATTTATAATGGCCTAAACACAGAACAAATAGTTCTGCTCATCCAAAATTCATGAAAATTGTACCTGAACACCTTGTAGTCTATTAGGAGGCTACATAAAAATTTTGATGATTTTTTCTATATACTTTTTTCTCATATTTTCTAAGATTAAATACACTTAAATACAAAAAATATGATTCCAGTAGATAAAAACCACCTTTGGGATTTTCCCAGATTAATTACTCTGTAAATGAAGTGTAAATTTTTTTTGGTAATTTACTTTAACTGTTTAATAATTATTATTCAATTAATGATTATTTAAGAGGATAAAACAAAGAAAAAATAGAAATATTAATTGAAAATTATCTTTTATATTTTTCACAGCTTCTACGTGTATAATAAAAGTGTTACACAAATGGTGGGAAATTGTGGAAACCGTTTCCTATTTATTTCAATTTTTATTAGAGTAAATGCTCAAAAATTATAAAATTTGGTTAAACAGCTTAGAAATAAATTTTTTTTATTTTTCCCAACTTAATAATGTTTAATAACAGTAATAAAAAAAGTTTGGGTAATTTTGAAAACTGATTTCGATTTTTCATGAATTTGTATCTATTTAGAGAATTAAATATATGAAAATGGTTATACATACTCATAATTCATGAAAAGTTATCTAGAAGTCTTTTAAAACATTTAGAACCAAAATATGAATTTTGGTAATTTTTATTAACCGTTTAGTATTTTGTTATGATTTTATGGTTATTCAAGAAACTAAAATCGTGAAAAATAGTCCGACAAATAAAAAATCCAAGAAAATTTATCTTCAGGTCCTTGACTTCAATTAAAACTGAAATACAAACTTTGGGAAATTTTAGAACTAAATTAATTTAGTTTTTGAATATTTAATCATTAGAACACCTCTTAAAATGTTAAATATTAGCATTTCAATAATGAGAAATTTCCACTTAAATTGTTATATAACAATTGATTCTTTGAAATAATTTTCATAGAAAAATGTTTGTAACTTATCAATATTAAATTTTGACTCATTATTGGCATAATTATATTGTAGTAGTAAGTATACTAGTCTTAGATTTCGATTAGAGACTCACTAGCGAATACCATTATTGTAGGAATCGATAGTGGTACGAGTGGAACTTAGCTCAAGGCATCATTTGCATCATCTCAATGCATATTGTAAGTATTCACGTACTCCCCTATTTTCGGTTTTTATGTTTTGGGGTGGAAAAACATGTCCGAAACTACTTATGTTCGTTATATTTAATTGACTTGTATAAACTTGATTACTATATTTTGCATATTGTGAGTATTCACGACTTCCTCTATTTTCGCTTTTTAAATGTTTTGGGGTGGAAAAGCATGTCCTAAACTTTTTATGTTCGTTTTATTTATTTTGAATTGTATGAAACTTGGTTGCTATATTTCGTATGTATGTGTATGTTACTTTAATTCATGAGGACTATATCGCGGTTAAGTCCCTGGAATCTCTAGACACAACTCATTAACTCTTTTGAGCCTATGGTTATTATGGATAGCGCTATCAAGAGGTAGACAACTGCTCACTCGCACGATTTGCTTGAGTGCATTTTACCATTTTATACACTATGTTTGTGATACACATAGTAGTCGATAGGGCACGATTCGGTCATTAGGCTTGGGTTGTGAACTCATGAATGGAAACTTGATGCACATACGAATCTTTATGTACACGTGAAACTTGTATTCTCATGTTAGCAACGACACTTGTATACTTATTTTAGCAATGAAACTTGTATACTTATTTTAGCAACGAAACTTTTATGCTTATTATAGCAAGGAACTTTGTTTCTCATTATAGCAACGAACTTTTATTACTGAAAACTTATATACTTGTTTTAGCAATGAAATTGTTTGCTCCTTGTAGCAACAAAATTGATTGCTCACTTTAGCAATGAAACTTGTTTACTCGTTTGAGTAACGAACTTTATCTTCCATGAGAATATGAATGTTGCATCTTATTTGGGCAACATACTTTATCTCTCATGATGACAAAGAACTTTGTTTGTACAAACTTATTTACTAATTTTAACAATATACTTTTATCATTGTAAACTTTTATCAAAACTTTGATTTCAATTCATGGAACTAATATTATTTTGTTTATCTGTGAGTACTCACCAACTATTTTTATAGTTGACGTTCGTTTTACATGCTTTTTCAGGAATCATCGAGTAAGTAGCTCTTAGGGACACTTCACTTTTAGGAGCATTCGCATGTGTTGTATTTCAATTTACATTTTAATTTCTTTTAAAAGTTGTTCCAACCTAGGCACATTGTGAATTTGTAATGATTTTTAATACTATGGTTGGTGTTGTCTTTAAACTTTTGCTATGAAACCCTTTGTACTGCCACGCCTCGTGTTTCCGCTTTAGCGGGGTGTGACACGAAGCGCTTCCAAAATCACCAGTCATCCACTTGTATCAAGTGTGTGCATAGTTCCTTTCTGCTTACACATAAATACAAGTATTCTAAATGCTTAAATGCTATGTGTGTTGTTTAGTTGTGTTTAATATATCTATGTAACATGATATAGTTATTACTTGATTAAACTATATATATAATTTATTATAGTTAAAATATAATGGGGGTAGTGAAGGGTTGTGTAAAATAATATATGAGAGGGTGTAATAGGCCAATAAATGGTTGAGTAAAATAATAAATGAGGGGCTGAAGTATGTTAGCAAAAGGGTTGTGTGAAATAAGAAGTTGTGACCTGCTGTGTTTTATCCAAAATACTATCATACTGTTGTGCTTACCCCAAGTACTAATGTACTATTGTGTTTATTTATTTAGGAAAATATTAGTTAGTAAAATGTTGTGCGAAATAATAAGCAGTGACTTGTTGTGTTATGACGAAGTAGCATCGTACTATTGTGTTTACTCAGAATACCATCATACTGTTGTGTTTTACCCAAAGTACTATTATACTGATGTGCCTAGATGTATAAGGAAGAATAAATTACAAATACTGCTTTTAAAGATCCTTTAGGAAAGTTCTATTAGGATCACTATTTAAGGATTAGGAAATGAGAATAACAGAAATGGGTAACTGGATTATTTCTTTACTAAAAAATATATAATTAACTATACTACTATGGGTTGAAAACCCTATGTACTCACTAGCTTTCCCAACTTGATCCACTTAGATTCTTTATATCACAAGTATCGATACAGAGGTATATGATGTTTGGATCTGACGAGAGATTAAAGGAAATATAGGCCATTAGATGTTGTAAGGCCAATAATATTTACATTTATGCTTATGTTTCTTCTATTAGTTATGACATCCTAAGTTTTAATAATCAATGAAAAACATTTTTTCAAAAATATCTTTTTCGGGACAAATTACGTTACATAAAGAATACTCTGTTTTTAAATAAGCATAAATAAAACGCTCTTTCATGTTCGAGAAAATAGGGATGTCACAGTTGGTATCAGAGCATTAGTTTAAGCGAACCAGGAATATTTGAGGATTTCTAGACTTAAACTATGAATGCTAAGTGACAATCATGAGATGTGTGTCTATTATACTTTAGGTAGTATACTTGACTTAACATGAACTAGCTTACTTTAGGATAAGATGCCTAATTTTCTATTATGTGCTAACTAATTTATAACATGCTTTAGGTTGCCTAAATTGCTATTACTTGACTAGATTTAAGGTATGTTGCCGACCTGGATTAGTAAACTTTATGTGTTCAGAATTGTAAATGTTTAATTATTGTATTAGAATTGACGTATAACTTTTCTGAGTGATATGGAAGATTATGCGTCTAAACATAACTAAAACCTTCTTTGTCATAATATAGTCACGATTCCGATACCCCGAATGATTGTTCTGGTGTATAGAACATCATTATGAGAACTCGTAGTGGCTTAGGAAATGGTAAAGGGAACCAGTACCCAAACCTTGACGAGTGATTGAGCGTGTACAGAAGTTATGCAAGTAGCTGAACCTGACATGATGACAAGAGTTCAATCAATGATTTAGGTCGCGTTAGCTGTGAAAATTGAGCAAACTAGACAACTGCTCCAATGAAATAAGAAGGAAGTCACTGCACCAATGGATGAACCAATGTTAAATGAAGGTCAGTCCGAAAAGGGAAGCTACAGTCGGACTGAGGACTAAACTGAATCAAGAAGGGTTAGAAGGGTCGACCGTAACCAAGAGGTTGAGAGGAATGGTTGCAAGTATAAGGACTTCATGGATTCCAAACCCCCAAGAATTTCTAGAAGCCCAACACCATTAGAAGTTATGGATTGGATCTCGGAGATGGAGATGGTGTTTGAAAGCTGTGATTATACTAGCCGACCGAAGACCATCATAGCGGCCAGACAACTAGAAACAGGAGTGTTGAGCTAGTGGAAGCTATTGGTTGATACTATGAAGAAAGGAGAAGCCATTAAGATTTCTTAGGAGAACTCCGTTGAGGAGTTTAAGATGAAATATTGCGCTGAACAAGATCTTTTGGAGAACAACAATGAATTCCAGAACCTGAAGAAAGGAAAGAGGAGTGTCAACGAGTTGGATGTAACTTTCACTAAAAAGATGAAGCTAGTTCCTAACCTGGTCCCTACCGAACTTTCCAAAGTAAACAAGTTTGCTATTGGACTACTAGCAGATTATGGGCCAACAATGAAGCTAGAAACTACTTTGAATCCATCTGGGCAGCAAGGAATGTGGAAACCCAGATAAAGGAAAAATGGTATGGAAAAAGTTGAAACTGGAGAGAAAAGGAAGTTTGAGGGATCTTCAAGGCCCGATCAGAATATTAGGTTTTCAATGTTTGGACCCTTCGACAAGAGGTATGGTGACATCAACGAAGAAAAGTGGTTTCAAAAGTGCAGATGGAAGCATTATTGTCAATGCAAAGATGAAGTGACTTGCTATAAATGTGGAAGGCCTGGTCATTATGATGATGAGTGCAAGTATAATTTGAGGGTATGTTTTCAATGGATAGAAGAAGGGAACTAAATGAAGGACTATCCAAAGAAGAAAGAAGCTGGAAAACCGAATGTGCTGCCAAAGCCAAAGGCAAGAGCATTGAAGATGATCCTTGATGAAGTAGACGATGCTGCGAGAGATCAATAAGCAACTGCTTATTTAAAGTACAAGATATGAAGCAGGCGTCTCATATAGATAGTATTATATGATGTAGCCTAATGTAAGCGACATAAAGTATGAATAATTTTTGTAATCGTTTCTAGAAGTACTATAATCCTTACTTAAGTTACATTATCCGATATGTTAAGTTGCTGTATGATTTTCTTGTGTGGTTACTTGGGAAACTACGAGGTAATTTCTAGGATGAGTATGAGTAGTTTTGAAAGGTGGTAGAGGCTTTTACTACTAGAATCACAGGACTCATACTTGGATCAGGAAGACTCACAAGGTTACTGATGCCCTGGTTGTTTGTTTTGTTCATTTCTATCATTACCTTTGTTTTGATGATGACTAAGAAGATGATTGTGTTGCGTTTTTATTCAAATATTATTTTCAAAAACAGAATATTCATCAACATAAGACTTTGATTTTTGAACAACATAAAACAAGTTTAAAACCAACCATGGGTATTCATGTAAAGTTTGGAAAGAAAAGAAGCACCAAAGAAGAATAAGAACATAACAACCTTTTTAGTCTTTGAATCCTCAAGGGGAGGCTTGGAAGTTTATGGAGAATGTGAAACCTTTGAACACCAACAAGATCTCAACTTGATTTAAGATCCTAGTATTGTAAAACACTTAAAACTCTTAAGCTTAAAGTTAATATGAAATTATGAACTTCAAGAAAGCATTTCCAAGTAACTAAAACCCCAAGCTTTTGCATGAAATATATGAGAGAAAAAAGAAAGGAGAAAGGAGAAAACCATGTTTTTTTTCTCATCAAGAATGACCAAAGATTAAAGCCTTTTTCATGGAATAAAAGACAAGGTATTAACCTTAAGGTCTTAGCAATTTAAGAGCTACCATGTCCGTAATGTTCCGTACTCCATGGAGTGTCATATGTTAATTAACAATATCAATTTAGTATGATTTATGATCATACTAGATCTTTCAATCTCCCACTTGCGTAAGATTCATATTAGACTGATATAGACAGTGGTGAACATCTAGCAACGTTTCACTGCACCCATCAACATATGACTTTCTGCCATTCTATCAATGCCTAATTCAAAGAATCCCAAAGCTACAATTGGTGCATAAGGTAAATTTATCAATTATCCCTTTGTCATAGACATCATGTAGAACATCATATATGGATCACAATAAATCTCATCTGGTGTTCAGATTTTGGTAAGGCGCGTTAGATGTCTAACTCTCAAAATATAAGAGGAATAAATCCCATCTTGACTACATAAGCCTATTGCATAGTACAAAGCACATCAATCCCTACACTTAAGTCCCACTATGTATCTCAGATGTTAAGGATACATAGATAGTAGCTTTTAATCAAGTATCACTCATGATAGTGATCCATGACACGATCTTGATGTAGGTCAACTCAATACTAGTTTTTTGACAAGTACATATAAAACTTGGTTACAACCACTTGTCTACTTTCATCTGGTAAGAGTAAACCAATCCAATTCATATTAGTCTTACTACATAATTACTCACATAGTTATAACTGTCTATGAACTTTTAGAATAATAAGATTGTTCATGGATTAAACATGTTATTATAGAGCACAACAAGTATTAATGTGATGATCGTATCCCAGTATATCAAGACATTATCCAGTAGTAGTTGTCACAATGTTACAATATCCAAATACTAAATCCAAATCAAGATTCGATTTCTAGAAAAATAAAGTCTTACAACTAAAGTGCGACCATTCATACTTAGCTCAGAAACATGACTTTATTAATGGGTTCGACTAAACTTAATTTGTGTGTATTATGAGAATACTATCATCTCCATATTTTACTTTACTCTAAGTATATTTAAATATCTTGGATAATATGATTGGTGTTATTTCGTGACATAGAGTCTCTTAGCTTTATTAAGTATACTATTGAAGTCATAAAGATTTATATGTGATTTTTGAATGACAACAATCAAAATCGTTTTTCAATAAACTCATTCGTCTAATCATATTTGAGTTCAACTTCGAAAGTAGTGTAATTTTATTTTTTAGTAGAATTTGTCAATACATTTTGTTTAGACCTCATTCCAACTAAACTTACTCTTCCTTCCTAAGTCTTTGATTTTAGAAACATATTCTGAGTCAAGGTGAAAAGGACTGACATGGTTAGAATGTAACTTCTTATGATTAAGAATGTCCCATTCATAGTTCTTATTAAACACACATGTTCTATTCATTTTGATATAAAAGCATACCTTGTGGTTTTATATTAAAATAATGATTGTAACCTAGAGATGTTTGCTTTATATCCACAAGTGTATCTCAAACTATACACATTTTCTAGGATAAAATAGATTAAGAAAACCTTCAGGCTAATCTATATAGATATCTTATAGTATATGCCTATTAAGAAAAATGGTATTTATTGAAATCTATTTGCTATATCTTATATTAATAATATGATTTAAAGTAAATAATATCCTTGTTGATATAATCATAGATACTTGTGGAAAATATTTGATCATAGTCAATAGCAGGAGTATGATAAGGACCATAGTCAATGACATGAGTATGAGAAAGTCCTTTTATAACAAGTCTTGCTTTAAATGTGTATAGCGATCCATGTAATGTATTCTTTTTAGTTGGTATTTGTCCTCAAATTACAATTGATAGTGTTCTAGGTGTTCTCCCAAAGAAATAAAAGGAAGACATTTCCACCGATTAGAAAGTAAATCATATCAAGTAAGAGTTAATTCATCCTTTATTACCATTAAGGCTTTAGACAGTTCTTGTCAATTTTGTATGTCAACTTTATATTTGAAAGCTTTAACTAAGATTTCACAATTATGCTTTACCATGTAAAATATAATTTTAACTACCATATTTGTTACTAAACTTGATTTGGTATCATGTGCTAAATCTTAGACATTAAGTAGAACGGAAGTCATACACCACAGTATATAGTTCCTTAATAATTTATTTTCTCTACTACTTAGTAAAAATCTCATTAGTAATCTTTTATATATACATAGATTTCACATATGTCAAATAAGCTACATTATTTTCCTTCAAAGATCTCTTTCTTGAAGTTGGAATATGTGAATGTCATTTATATAATAAAAATAATAATGTTAAACATGAGTTTGATTCAAAACAAGTTTAAGTCTAAAAGTATTTTGCATATAGAACTTGTTAGTTAAGAAACATTATTGTTTACTTTACAATTCTTATTAAGAGATATAGTCTCATAAAAAGAACTTAATCATTTCCGAATATGAAGGTGATCATTATGAAGAACGATTTTAGTAAATGATCAATAATTTATAAAATAAAATAACCGAGACACATATTTAGACATGCTAAATTAAAACATACATTGTTCCAAAACAAACATTATTTCATATTACAAGTAATTTATATTCTAAGCTTAAATAATAAAAACTCTAAGGGTGTAGTTCCAACTTGATTGTGCTCAACTAGTTACTCTTTTGTAAATATCTGCAAGCCATTTACAAATATTTGATTAACATTTAAGTACCAAGTACTTGAGCGTCATATGAAAATTAAGAGTTCTATCTAGTAGATACCTAAAGTACTAGTCTCTTCTAGACTTTCTTTTTAGATAAGAGGAGTAGTTCATCTTCAAGTGTCTAGTTTCTCCACAAAAGAAACAAGATCCATCTTTGTGGGCCTTATTGGATTTTTTGGACTTAAAGGTGTTTAGTTCATAAAACATGGTCCTCTTAGATCACATAAGGTGACTCTTTTAGCCTTTGACTATTCCAAAATTTGAGCTAGTTTAAAACAAAATATCATTGTATTTATTGGAATATTGCTTAAGCTGTTATATCATCAGATATATATATATATATATATATATATATATATATATATATATATATATATATATATCCAACAGTTCTTGGAAGTCAGGAATAACTATCCTTAGTTTGATGTTAAAAGCCTCTTTAGCATCACAATGATGCCTTTACTAAGTGTCATGTTCAGCTTCATTGCTCAAAGCAAGTTGATTAGGACTTGGTCCTTTAAGTGTATGCAATTTCACATCTCTCACAAGATTATCTCTCAAGATATGAACCCATTCATTGAAGTTGTATATGTTGAATGTTATTGTTCCATTAAGTCATTACAAAAAATGACAATTCATGGTATTGAGAATGGATTATTTATATCTACAAAATTTTAGCAAAATTCACTTTGTATTTTCAATATCCTGTCTTTAATAATTAATACTCTTTTAGTTTACATAAGCATTAAATATCAAAGTCTAGGATCCAAGTTGCAAAACAAATAAATGATTAGGTATCCTTTTATGCCATCCATTTGAATTCAAACCGATAGATATAGATTATCATTTACATCTTACTATAAAATTCCTAGATTTATGGGATCTCTAATAACAAATTTAATTAGACATGTTTGATCTCATCTATGCCTCAAAACTCTTTTGCTTAGGTATCCTTTATCACAAAAGATTTCCGATCAAATCATCCAATTTGAAAAAATTATGTAATCGACCTATAACTAGGTTATTGAAATCGAAAATACACCCCGACCATCAAAAGATAACACAAAGCGGTTAGGTATCTTTTATCCCACTAGTGCATACTAGTGATGTGCGAGCATTCATCAAAATGAATTGCATAGATTTGAGGTTTAAAAAGGTCATTTTATGTTTTATAATTCTAGTTTTCAAAAACATATTATATCATGGTGATTACATACATATAATAATCCATGGTACCAATTTTCAAAAGAAAATCATTTTAAGGGTTTTATATAAAAATCTAGTTTTTATATAATTTGGCGCGATTTAATATTAAACTTAATAATTGGTATTAAGTTTGAGTTGGAGCTCATTTGAATGTTTTATATCTTTAATAAAAATTTCTTTTATTACTTATATATTTGGAGTATGTATAAGTTAAAAAATCACCATTTTAAAACTTATATTTAAGTATTTCAAAATTTACCATTATTAACGTATTTATAAAACTAGTTTTATTTTAACACAATAACTTGTTACATCTTATGTCCACTTTATAAATTTTGAAAACTAAACTCCATGTGATGTTTATTTTTTCAAAAACTATTTTAGCATATGAAAAACTAATTTAGCCACTGTTGAGTCAAAAATTGGTTTATACTTTGCTTTTTTAAGCATTTATTGTTTTATCATTTTGGCCGAAAACTAATATTGGGATTAATTGTAGCTTGAACCGAAAACCCATGAGTTTTCGGTCTAGCATTTGGTTTTCAATCCGGGCTTGAGTTTGTGGCCCATGTATATATAGGTGTTAGGTGGGTGAGGTGAATAGAATTCTCCAGGTGCCTAAGTGTGTGTTTGTAAGGTGTGAGAGAAAGTAACAGAGAAGAGTGTGTGTGTGTGTATGAATCTATATGTAAAGAGCTTCATTCTAACATTGAATACATCATAGATTCAAGTTATTCTTTTTCTCCTTCTATTCTATTTTGATCTAAAATCATCTAATTGATTGGGATTCCGCACCATCAATTCGATCTGTTTGATATACAAGCAGGTTTGGGGACTTACAATTGGTATCAGAGCTTGGTTGTATCAATCAATTTTTTTTTAGATATGGAGCTTATTTGATCTCATTTTGAAGAGATTTTTGCATTTTTGGATAGATCTTGGCAAATTAAGGGGGGTTTCTTCTTTGCGTTTTTCATAAAAATGAGTTTTTGATCGAGTTTTGGAGAAAAAAATATGAAAAAACATTGTTTTTCGTCAAGAACAGCGATTTCCGAAGTGTTTTCGGTCTTTGAAGGGATTTCGGTCGCATTTTCGGTCTGAGATTTCGTCCGGATCGGAGTTTTCAGTCCGAAGTCACGCACGTGTTCGGTCAGGTGTTCGGTCCGAGCTCTCGGTTCGTGGTTCACAGCGTTTTCGGTCTCGCCTCGGATCCACGACTCGGCCTTGCTCTCGACTCAGCAGCGCTTTCAGACTCGTCCTCGCATTAGCACTTTATTATTAAAAAAAGAAGGCGGATTTGGGGGTTGCCGGGGTTCGAACCTGGGACCTCTAGTTGAATAAGTCAGCACGCATTACCAACTCGACAAGCAGATCCTTTGTTTGATGCCTTCAAATTTTAAAACATAAGTTGGCCTTCTCGGTTTCAACTTTCGAAAATTAGCACTTTTAACCATAAAATTCAATTTCTTTTATTTTAAAATTCTATTTTCAACCCAAAAATTTTAGTTTTTATTTATTTTATTTTATTTTTAACTTTTGACTTTTATTTTTGACTTTTTGCTTAAAATTTTGATTTGACTTTCAACTTTGATCTTTGACTTGAAATTTTGACTTTTTCATTTAACTTTTAAATTTTCAAATTTAGATTTTTTGTTTGACTTTTAAGTTTGACTTTTCAAATTTGACGTTTAAGGTTGACTTTCTCGTTTTGTTTTTAAGTCAAAGGGCAATTAAAAAAAATTAAAAAAAAAAAGAAAAGAAAATGAGTTTCGCATCAATTCAGGTAAATGAATCCGGTTGCTCTCCATCTTGTGTTAACTATTAAATTTTTACGAGAATCAATAGATCTAATCAAGAGAGAGAATGAGGACTTAAAATACGAAGGATATCTACTCAGGAAAGGACAAAAACCCTTAAAAGGACAATTAGAAGCCAAAATCAAGGATTACGATCACATTAAGAAAAAACTTGTTTCTGTAACTGAAGAACTTGACGCTTTGAAAATAAAGTGTGGAAAAACAGATGTTAGTTTCAAAAATTACACTGTGTCAAGGAAGACAGTCGAGTCCTTATTTGAAAACTAATTAAAATTCAAAGATAATCAAAACAAGGGTCTAGGGTATGATAGTGTTCCTCCCCTTTCAATTAGAACTATATATCCATACCTTTGACTCAGGAAGAGATTGACCGAGAACCATTTATGATATATGGTAAACCAGTTGTTGAACAGGAAACTGAGGGTGTTGAGCTGAACGATACTAATGCTTCTACTTCATGTGCAGGTAAAGCAGCAGAGGAAGAGAACAAAGAGAACACCATTGAACAAACCAACATCTTCTTGAACTCTGAATCTGGTGCTTCGAACTCAGCTGCTTCTGATCAACCTAATGTTGGTAAATACAGGCCACCAATTCACGCTAAACAGAGTGCCTGATGTAATTATGCTTGTGGGAACATCCAGAGACAAGGCAAGGATACGCCACCAGGGGCAGGAAGAAACAACTCCACAGTGAAGAAAAAGATATGTTTTCACTGTGGAACACCTGGACACATTGCCAAAAATTGTCCAAATCACGCATACCTTCCCTACTACGCACATGGCTGGCAGAAAACACCAAGAGGGAGATACCCCAAAAGAAACCCTTCGAGGCCACATTCAGACAATAGTGATTGGAATGCCACGAAGGCCAAAAATCAATCCCACAAGGTCAAGAATCCAACTCCCAAGGTCAAGAAGGGAATGTCGGCCAAGAAGCCCAATCCTAGAAATGAGTTTAACCCAACTATAGATGGGTTCCGAAGGTTCAATCTCCTAAATCACCTAATGACTCTAATGTTTCCACATCTTCTGTTTGTGATAAACAGGACATGCCGTGGGAGAATGTTCCTTGCAAAGATGATAAAGGTCAACCTAGTTTCAAAATGGACTGGGTTCCAAAGACCAACTGATCTCGCTCTGTGTCGGAGCAGCTATGGAGGCATATCATCAGACTTCGGTTTTTTGATAGTGGTTTTTCCAGGCACATGATAGGAGGCATCTCTCTAATGGAGTTTAAGCAAAACAACAATCCTATGGTGTTCATGCAACCCTAATTGCTTGGATCTAGTTTTTCTACTTTGAACATGCAATAAACTTCCAAGACTTATAAACCCTAGATCTAGCATACAATTAATCATATTAACATAAAACTAGGGTTTAGATATTACCTTGATTGTTATATAGCAATAACAATCTAACCCTTGCTTTGATTGTCTTTAGAAAGCTTAGTGCATCAAGTATTGCACCTCTAATGCAGTCACAAACACCACTAAGCAACTTGGATGAAGAGGAGAAGAGAGGAGGTTGCCCAAAACATCTAGAAAGCCTAGAGGAAGACTTGTCCACGTTTTTGGGGCTTAAGGGTCCTTTATATACATGTAGGCTTTTAGGGTTTTCAACTAGGAAACCCTAATTTGACTGTTTAGGCCCTAAGCAGCCCATGGATCCCTTTCTTTAGAGTCATGGACGAAATCTTATGGGCTTCCCCATAAATTTTGTCCACTCCACTCTATGGAGTCGATTAGGCCACTCTTGCAATTATCTTATAATTACATTTTTAGTCCCTTAACTTGAATTAATCTCTTTTAGCCACAAAATTAATTCTTGACTAATATTAATTAAACATTATGATTTCTCCTTTAATATATTATTCTTATAATATATCAATTAATCATAATTAAACCTTTCTCTCCTTAATTCATCCTACATATTCCTATGGTGAAGGCAACCCAAAAGGACCATGCTCATAATCGGGTCAAATACATACCAAAATAGTTATGGACTTAGACACTAATCCAACTATCTCCCACTTGGATAAGTCTAATAACTATTTTCCGTATGACTTCAGAACCTGATCAGCAATCGTAGCTTTCAAAAGCCGCTGTCAACTCCGATTTTATCAGATAGTGTGTCCTTTAGATAAGGGATCATATATTCCTCTATTCTCAAGATATCGTATAGACATAAGACATGAATTTCAATCATTCTCTCTATATTGTTTCCCGACTTCCGATTTATGACGACTGACAACAGACTACAATTGAACACATCAACTTAGTCCCGACTTGGCCAAGCGCTTAGGTGTCATCACTAAATCATCGAGAGGCCCACATATATCGCTTTTATTCCATTTTGGGTAAAAGGAATGGATAAAATTTGACTCAAATGCTCTCTTGCATTTACTGATCGAATCACACACAACAATAAGTTTTATAGCACCAAGTTACTGGTGCGTTTACTTATTATCCATGTGCAACCGACCAACAAATTACAACTCACACATCTCAGTTTCAAGAATATACAATATTATCAATGTAACATCCCGGAATAGCAAGAGTAAAGTTGAAGGGCTAAAAGAGTAAAATGGGAAAGAGCGACTCGGCGAGTCCACGAGTGGACTCGGCGAGTAGGGTTGCAACTTTAGTCGCGTGTTAAGTGACCCACTCGGCGAGTAGCATGGGTGGACTCGGCGAGTTCGCGCTGAGTGGAGAAAGCCCTAAATCCGGTGGTTGAGCCCTATATAAAGAACATTATGTCTTCTCCCCAACCTCCTTATCATTCCTTGAGTTCCAGAAGCCCTAATTTCGTGAAGAAACCCCATTGTTGAGTGAATTGGAGCTTGGAGAAGTGATTGTTGAAGAAATCTTAAAGGAGAAGAGACTTGGATCAAAGGGCTTTGAGAGGATCCGGATTAATCTTCTCTTGGAGCTTCCTTTTGAGGTATTATTTCATTGTTTGAGCTGCTATTCTCTAGATTCATCATTTTGGGGGTGTTAGTGATCATATCTTTTGGTGTATTGGAGTTTAGAGGTTAGATATGAGGTTGCTACCTCAGATATGGGATGGTGAAGGGCTAGGATGCATAAAAGTCCCTGTTGATGAGTGTTTGAAGGAGTTATTTTGTCCCAAACCCTAGCCCTAGAGTGTAAAGTGCCTAGCTCTCCTTGGATTCACGTAAAGTTTGCCACTTTACGTGATGGATGGCCTTAGGAAGGGTAGATCTATGGTTTGGACCATCTGCATGGTTTGGAAAGCCTCTGTATAGGTTCAGACCCGGTGGTACTCGGCGAGTCACATGGGTGGACTCGGCGAGTTGCTTGAAGATAGGCTGGAACTCGACGAGTTGGAAGAACAACTCGGCGAGTTGGATGAAGATGGCCTGGAACTCGACGAGTTGGAAGAACAACTCGGCGAGTAGGTTGAAGATAGCCTTAGACTCAACGAGTCTGTTCTTGGACTCGGCGAGTCTTATCGAAAAGTCCCAATCTTTTCTGGTTGAACCGTGAATCGGTGAGTCAAGGGGATGACTCGGTGAGTTGTGTGTGAGTGGAATCAGAGTTTTTGAACTCGGCGAGTCTCGGGGTGACTCGGCGAGTTGAGTCGCGGATTGGGGAATTTCTGAGCATGGGGACTCAGCAAGTCATCGGGTTGACTCGGCGAGTAGAGTCAGTTAGGGGTTGACTTTGACCAAGGGTTGACAAGTGGTTTCCAGGGGCATTTTGGTAATTGTTGGATATTGTTTTGAGTTTAGTGCCTTGGTGGTTGGTCAGTGGAGGAGTTCGTGTCAGAGTTTGGAGCAGTGGGATCTTATCTGTTCAGTCGGCAGTTTCGAGGTGAGTTATCCTCACTATATCAACAGGGTCTAAGGCACCAAGGCCGGCCCTTATCGGATTGAGATCCGAGTATTTGTTGTTAAGTTATTGCTTTGATATGTTACATCCTGGTAGCTAGGATGGTATGTGATAGAGACCTGGTTAATATCGGTATTCTGAGATGTAGGGTGATGCTATGCTAGTGACCGGTTAGGTCGCTATCCTGGTTAGGATGATGATATGTTATGTGATCTGTTTGATCGGTTTGTTGACTATGAATTGTTATATGATTGTATGTGATGTGCACATGGTTGTTTGGACTGGAGTTCGGTTGAGGCGGGTCCTGCTTTGTGCTATAGGCCAAGATACCCAGGGCGAACCGGTTGTCCCAAAGGCCCAACGAGCGGTCTAGATAGGCTGTAGGCCCCAAGAGGGCGGACCAGACGTGCCGAGGCTGGGAGAGTGGACCAGGCCGACTGAAGGCCCGGTGAGGGCGGACCAGTCATACTGTAGACTCAGAGAGTGGACCAGGTGGATTGAAGACCCGGTGTGGGCGGACCAATCACACTGCAGACTCGATGTATGTGGATAGACTCAGAGGGTGGACCTGGTGGACTGTTGGCCGATGCAGTGGACCAGTCACACTGTAAACCCGAAGTGCATGGTTGTTCTGTGGTTAGATATGATATGGCATGTTATGCGTGTATGGTATATATGGTTGGTATTTTGGGGATATCTCACTAAGCTTTCGGGCTTACAGTTGTGGTTTTATGTTTTTCAGGTTCTTCAGGAGACCGTGGCAAGGCGAAGGCGTGATCGTATCGCTCCTCATGTTTATGATGTGATAAGACTCTGGGAATACTTTAATTTTACTGTATTGAAAACCTTTTTGTAATAATTTAATGAAATCGGGGTGTTTTTGAAAAGTTTAAATTTGTTGGAATTTCTCGGTCGTTACAAGTTGGAATCAGAGCCTTGGTTTGAGTGAATTGGAGGAACACTCGTGTGACTCCAGTCTCAAATCGAGGAGAGTTTTCAAAAGAGAATTTAAAATGGTTTTCAAAATGAGTAAAGTGTTGGGTTATGAGCAATCTAACACTTCCTAAGTGTGCATGCAACCCTAATAAACCTTGGATCTATGTTTGTCTAAATACATGCAAAATAATAATTTTCCAAGGTTCATAACCTATCTAACATGGCATGGGGTACTTTTAAACATAAAAGAGTTAGAAGAGATTACATACCTTTTTGATGAGTTTGATTCTTGAGGAGTTTGAGGGCCAAGCACCAATAATGTGAATGCCTCAAATGGAATCACAAATCACCACAAACTCTTGGAAAACTTTAAGAGAGTATACACACTTGTATTTTCGGCCACACACAAGCACACACACACTAGTTCACTAGTTGCCATTTCATGCATCATAAGCATGCTTATATAGTGTGCATGGTTAGGGTGAAACCCTAATAACCCATGACCTTTCCTTTTCCAAGGATCCATGGGTTAAAAGCTCCATGGATCATCCATGGACTTCCATACAAGCCTAGCCCATTAACAAATGAGTGTTAGCCCACACTATATAAAACTAATAGCCCGCAATATAATTAGTTTTCCTTTTAATCTCTAAATTAATTCATAATTAATTTAAGACTAAGACTAATTAAATAACATAACTTCATATTAATATATTATAACTTATAATATATTAATAAACATATGTGTATAACTCTCATAAAATTATCCATAAATAGTTCGGGTCAAGTGCAACCCAAATGGACCATGCCGGGTCGAGTCAAGTATATACCAAATAAGTTATGGACTTAGACACCTTATCCAACAGACTCCCACTTGGATAAGTCTAATAACTGTATTTGCCTATATAACTTCAGGAACCAACCAGCAATCGTAGCTCTCGAAAACTCCATTGAACTCTGAAGCGCCATTTTAAGACAAGTGATCATATAATCCTCTGTTCTCATGATATTAGCCAGACAAACACATGGAACTATGTCTTGCTTATTGTCTGGCAGTTGTTTCTCGATTTCCGATTTGTTTGACAAAGAGCTTCACTGAACACATCGGTTTAGTTGTGACTGGGCCCGGTACATTGGTCAACACAAAATCATCGAGGGGCCCAGATATCGCTTCTATTTCTAGAAGGAATAGATAAACTTCGACTCATATGCTTGTTCTACTACTTGTTGAATTGTACACAAAGGCACGTTTTATAACATCTAGTTACTGATGCGTTTACGTGCAATCAATGCACAACCAACTCATAGGTAACAACTCATATCTCTAGGTTTGAAGATTTATATGATATTATCATCTCACGATCACTCGAGATAAATTCCATGAAGTGATACAAGTGAGCGTGGGTTTATAACAATACTCATAACTTATGAGTACTCATGAACGTTGCAGCAACCATTGCCATGTCTAAACATCTTTAGTCATCTACAAACCCAATTCATGACAATCTTGATTCATACCTACTTCCGACGTATGACCGATTGTGGAGGTTTAATTATTCTGGAAGTGAAAACATGCAAAACTGAAATAATAGTAAATAATTGACAATGACAGTAACACTTTACTCATAAATAAATCACAAATTTTATTCATCATCACACGTCGATTACAATTTACAAGTTTCAGGAAAACTATCTAATCTGTAAAACTAATATCGTCCCTCAGCCCGATGCGCCTCACATGCTGAAAATGCTTAACCCTCGTCAGTCCCTTCGTAAGGGGATCTGCAGGATTCTCATCCGACGATATCCTCTTTGCCACGAGGAGTCCTTCTTCAATCTTGTGTCTTATGAAGTAATATTTTCTGTCAATGTGTCGGGATCTGCCATGATCTCTTGGTTCCTTGGCTAAGGCAACCGCACTATTGCTGTCACAGAAAATCTCCATAGGTTCCTTAATAGCTGGTACAACTCCAAGGTCTCCGATGAAGTTCTTCAGCCATATCGCCTCCTTCGCTGCTTCACTCGCTGCTATATACTCTAATTCACAAGTCGAATCAGCCACCGTCTCCTGCTTGGAACTCTTCCAAGAAATTGCCCCTCCATTTAAGGTAAAGACCCAGCCCGACTGAGAGCAGAAATTATCCCTATCAGTCTGAAAACTAGCATCACTATACCCTAATACTCTCAAGTCATCACTCCCACCAAGGGTAAGGATCGAATCCTTAGTCCTCCATAGATACTTGAGAATGTTCTTTACCGCGGTCCAATGAGCCTTGCCAGGGTTCCCCTGATACCTGCTGACCATGCTCAAAGCAAAGGCCACATCAGGGCCGGTACAAGTCATAGCATACATGATCGAGCCAACAGCGGAAGCATACGGTAGTTGGCTCATCTCAGCTATCTCTGCCTCTGTACTTGGACTCTGAGTCTTACTCACTTTGGCATCGCTTTGGATCGGTAAATATTCTTTCTTGGAATTCTCCATGTTGAACCTTTTCAACACCTTATCCAAGTAGGTACTCTGACTAAGTCCAATTAGTCTTTTACTCCTTTCTCTTAATATCCTTATCCCTAGGATATAGGCAGCCTCCCCTAGGTCCTTCATAGCAAAGCACTTCCCAAGCCAGGACTTAACCTCCTGCAAGGTTGGGATGTCATTTCCTATAAGTAGTATGTCATCCACATACAGTACCAAGAAGCTAACTATACTCCCACTAGCTCTGACATACACGCAAGACTCATCTTCACTTCTCGAGAAGCCAAACTCTTTTACCTTCTCATCGAAAGAAAGATTCCAGCTACGAGATGCTTGTTTTAATCCATAAATGGATTTCTCATGCTTGCATACTCTATTAGGGTACTCTGCACTGACAAAACCCTCTGGCTGATTCATGTACACATCCTCAGCCAACTTTCCATTAAGAAAAGCGGTTTTGACATCCATTTGCCATATTTCATAATCATGAAATGCAGCAATGGCCAGCATAACCCTAATAGACTTAATCTTTGCTACCGGCGAGAAGGTTTCATCATAATCAATACCCTGAGTCTGAGTAAAACCCTTCGCAACCAGTCGATCCTTATAAGTATGCACTTTTCCTTCCATGTCGGTCTTCTTCTTGAAGATCCATTTGCACCCGACTGTCTTACGGCCTGGTACATTGTCAACGAAGTTCCAAACTTGATTGTCATACATGGACTGTATCTCGCTGTCCATAGCCTCCTTCCATTTAGCAGACTCCGGGCCTTCCATGGCTTCCTTAACACTGCTAGGTTCATCCAAATTTACCAGTGTACTATCACTGATAAACGTATCACCTTCCGTAGTAATATGATAGCCATAATAAAACGAAGGTGTGTTCCTAGCCCGTGTGGAACGCCTCGGAGGTACAGACATGTCAGCTTGCTCAACAGGAGTTTCCTCCTCAGGTTGATTGCTAGCGTCTGAGGTTCCTTCACCAATTGCTTCTTGAATTTCTTCAAGATCAATTTGCCTCCCACTGTCTCCTTTGCTTATAAATTCTCTCTCAAGAAAGACCCCTCTTCTTGCTACAAAGACCACATTCTCATTGGGTCTATAGAAGAGGTAACCGAAGGATTTCTGTGGATTGCCGATGAAAATACACCTTTCACTTCGGGGTTCGAGCTTATCATGAGTATTACGCCTCACGAAAGCCTCGCAACCCCAAATCTTGATGTGGTCTAAATTGGGAACCTTCCCAGTCCACATCTCATGAGGTGTTTTGGTAACCTTCTTTGTAGGGACTAGATTAAGGATATGGGCGACAGTCTCTAAGGCATACCCCCAAAAAGAGATTGATAACGAAACTCGACTCATCATAGAGCGAAACATGTCCAACAAGGTTTGATTACGCCTCTCAGCTACACCATTCAGCTGTGGTGTCCTGGGAGGAGTCAATTGTGAGACAATCCCACACTCCTTAAGATAGTCAAGGAACTCGGTACTAAGATACTCACCACCTCGATCGGATCGAAGCATCTTAATGTTCCTGCCCAATTGATTTTCTACTTCCTATTTGAATTCCTTCAACCTCTCAAAGGTTTCTGACTTATGTTTTTTTAAGTAGACATACCCATATCTACTAAAATCATCAATAAAAGTCACATAATACCGATTAGCATCCCTTGTGGAGGTTTTGAATGGCCCACATACATCAGTATGTATTAGGTCCAAAAAACCCTCACCCTTTTCACAAGTTCCATTGAAGGGTGATTTTGTCATCTTTCCAAGTAGACAAGATTCACAACTATCATCCGATTTAAGGTCGAATGATTCCAAGACTCCACTCTTTTGGAGTTGGCCTATGCGTTTCTTGTTTACATGTCCAAGACGACAATGCCACAATGATGCTTTATCTAGGCTAGTAGAAGAATCAATATACAATACATTATTTCCTAAGTTGTCTACAATCGACACAGTTTCATACACACCATCACAAGGTAACGCTTTAAAATAAAACACATTTTTAAAGAAAGCATTAATACCACCACATTCATTATCAAACGAAAAGGTAAAATCTTGTTTGTACAAAACATGAAAAGAAATAATATTCCACGCCATTTCAGACGAGTACAAACATTTATTCAAATCTAATTTTAACCCATTATTAAGCAACAAAGTATAAACTCCAATCTTGGAAACAGGTGAAGCCTTCCTATTCCCCATGATCAAGTTTATCTTCCCGTGCTCCACATCCTCACTTCTTCTTAGGCCCTGCAAATCAGAACATTTGTGAATACCACATCCTGTATCAAGCACCCAAGAGTTAGAATATGTTGAGTAATTAGACAATATAGTGTAAATACCTGTATGGGTGGGTTTCACTTTCCCATCCTTTAGATCCTGCAAGTACTTAGGGCAGTTTCGCTTCCAGTGTGCCTTTTCATGGCAATAAAAGCATTCAGCATCCTTGGGAATGGCAGAAGGATTGACAGAACCGCTCTTGGTCTTTGATGAGGAGCCTTCAAGAGACTTTCCCTTGGTACCCTTCGAAGGGTGCTTCCTCTTTTTCCCTTTGCCTTGCCCGGTAGCCAAAACAGGGGTAGATGTTGGAGTAGGAGTAGTAGAGGTAACAACCGCCTTGCCCTTAAGACCGGATTCAGCGGTTTTCAAGAGTCCTTGAAGCTTGCTGAGGGTAACTTCCTCCTTGTTCATATGATATGTCATACGAAAATGGTCATAACAAGAAGGTAAGGAGTGCAAAATGATGTCAATTGCCAACTCCTCGGGGATGTTCACATTCAGCTTCAGCAAACGGCCACATACCTTTGCGTCTTTTGCATGTGAGCCGTGACGGAATCACCGTCCTTCTTGCGGGTAGTTATTATGGAGGAGATTATTTCATACCGCTCCTGACGAGCACTCTGATGGTACCTTTCCATCAGGTCTTGGTGCATCTCAAAAGGGTAAAAATCTTCATATGACTTTTGGAGCTCGACTGTCATCGTGGCCATCATGATACATGCCACCTTAGTAACATCTCTCTCATGAGTCCTGAATTCAGCGATCTCCTCAGGAGTAGCAGTAGACTCATCAAGCTCTTTTAACTCCTTATCGAGGACATATTCCTTGTCCTCATAACAAGTAACCATCCTGATGTTCCTAATCCAATCCATGAAGTTGGAACCATCAAAGATGACTCTCCCACTGAGATTCATGAGAGAGAAAGAACCAGTTGGGTTAGAGCCTGAAGCATTAGTGTAGACATCTGAAAGAAGAAAGCAAGTTTAGATTAGATATATAGAATCCTTAATAAGACACCCAAATGTAATATTAAGGCTAGGACCCAATCACAATATATTATACTTAGAAGAGGGATGTCGTAATCTAAGTAATAATATATTTGAAAGGTAGGTGAATGACGATTCACCAATTTCCACCATGAAAAACAAAATGAATTATTAGGTTTTAATTGGATTTGAAATTCCTAGATTCTTTTGAGATTCATTGAACTTTTCAATGGCATGTTTCAATCTCGATTGTGCCCTTCAAGTTTTGTGACTGGGATGCCGAGGATCACAAAACAAGGTGTGAATAACCATGTTAATTCACTTGGTACCCTTAATATTATCACCTAATAAATGTGCCGGTTAACCATACACGCTCCATTGATCTATGACAAAAATTAAGTCACCCTTCGTGATCCTTACTAGTCCAAGTTAGTGTGCCGGTTAACCACACACGCTTCACCAACGACTTGGTAAGCTACAAAGTGTGAATTCCATGGACTAGCACCATGTTCACATTTTTCCTAAAATAACTAAGATTGGGAATTAAAAAGGTTTAGTTACTTTATAATAATCATTATACTTTTAATGAGGATTTAAAGTCATTGTCCTACCCGTTCGGCTAACGACCCTCCACCAGTCAAGCAAGCGGTGGTTGAGAGTGGACACCCATTAAGTTGCCATTTTATAGGCAACAACCTTATACCCACCTTATAGACCGGCTTCGTGAATGAGGCCTACTAACGGTAAAACGACTTATTCTTATACATATATATATATATATATATATATATATATATATATATATATATATATTATATATATATATAATAATTAACCATTAATGTTATAAATAGTATAAGAGTTGAATTTTAACTATTAAAACTCTAAGGGTTGGAATTAAAGTTTATTAAAGTGTGTGAAACTTTACAAATTCCAAAACTTGAGGGCAAGTTTTGTAACTATCCAAAACTTTTCATTTCATAACTTGTGAATTAAAGGATCATAAAAATGAAGACTCTTCATTTTCATGTAACTTGTGTGTTTAAATGTGTGTGTTAAAGAAAGTGACCTTTGGATATCCATAACTTGAGGACAAATTATGGACTCCATTAAAACACATAAATGATCAAGAATTAATTCTAAACAATTCAGCAAATAATTCCTATCATCTTCTAAATTCATAAGAACATGAACATGATCATCAAAATTTCAAGAATTATATGAACACATAAAAATCATGGAATTTTGATATATGCTATTGTAAATGGATTAGAAAAACCATTACACCAACTAAAACAAGTTGTAAAACACCAAAACAGTTTAGGGTAATGTTTCTAGTCCATTTCCAGCAGCAAAAGTCGAAAATCTGCACTCTGTGGCTCCTACTCGTTGAGTGCATGAACCTACTCGGCGAGTAGGTTGAAGATACACATGAACTCGGCGAGTCCCCCCATGGACTCGGCGAGTTCATCAGGCAGACAGCAAGTTTTTTGACTTTTTCAACTATTTTGCATCAAGTATCAAACAAGCAAGCCTAGGCTCTGATACCACTGTTGGGTTATGAGAAATCTAACACTTCCTAAGTGTGCATGCAACCCTAATAAACCTTGGATCTATGTTTGTCTAAATACATGCAAAATAATAATTTTCCAAGGTTCATAACCTATCTAACATGGCATGGGGTACTTTTAAACATAAAAGAGTTAGAAGAGATTACATACCTTTTTGATGAGTTTGATTCTTGAGGAGTTTGAGGGCCAAGCACCAATAATGTGAATGCCTCAAATGGAATCACAAATCACCACAAACTCTTGGAAAACTTTGAGAGAGTATACACACTTGTATTTTCGGCCACACACAAGCACACACACACTAGTTCACTAGTTGCCATTTCATGCATCATAAGCATGCTTATATAGTGTGCATGGTTAGGGTGAAACCCTAATAACCCATGACCTTTCCTTTTCCAAGGATCCATGGGTTAAAAGCTCCATGGATCATCCATGGACTTCCATACAAGCCTAGCCCATTAACAAATGAGTGTTAGCCCACACTATATAAAACTAATAGCCCACAATATAATTAGTTTTCCTTTTAATCTCTAAATTAATTCATAATTAATTTAAGACTAAGAATAATTAAATAACATAACTTCATATTAATATATTATAACTTATAATATATTAATAAACATATGTGTATAACTCTCATAAAATTATCCATAAATAGTTCGGGTGAAGTGCAACCCAAATGGACCATGTCGGGTCGGGTCAAGTATATACCAAATAAGTTATGGACTTAGACACCTTATCCAATATAAAGGAGGACGCGGAGGTATGATCAGCCGGAGCCAGTAAGTGACCCCAAAATGCCATACATGATATTTATTTTTGAGCTTTGATAGAACAGCATGCTAGTGTTAGGCTAGGGATCTTCAGGATTTCATGATAATGTTGCCTGATTTGTGATGCCTGTAGCCTAGGGTTTCCTTGTGGGAGATTTTCAGTGTTCCTCTAGTGGTGAGGGTTGAGAGTTGTTATGCATGTTTTTACTAGGGTGTTGTGGTAGTACTTCATAAAAATATGGGTAGGTGTGGAAGGTAGTATGGGCCCGTACTACTGAAAGCACAGGACCCATACGCGTATCAGGGAGACCATGACCTCTAGGGTTGGGTTGAGAGAGTTGGTTCCCGGATTAGTGGGAAGTGTTTGAGATTTTGTGGTGTTTTTAAGTATGGAGATTCCGAGGCATGCTGGGAGTGGATCTGGGTCAGGATCGGGAGCAGGAGAGGGAGTTACAGGCGGGTCTATGCAGCCCGAGGTTATTGGTCAGATGGGCACGTGTGAGTTGGATGCGAGGATTTGTGAGATCCTGCATGATGAGGTTGCTGCATTGTTCCGGGCTGAGTTGCCGGAACTATTTGGGTCGACCAAGACCACCATGGTCGAGTATTTTGATGAGCGCTATGCAGCTCTCACAGAGACGGCTGCCGCGGCGGCTACAACAGCTATAGCAGTGGCAGGGGGAGGAGCTAGTCAGGGTTTTCAGTATCGGGACTTCGATAATACGAAGCCTCCTACCTTCGATGGAGTTCAGGACCCGATTGTTGCTATGAGGTGGTTATCGGACGTGGAGGGGTGTTTCTTCATGTGTTCATGCCCTACTGATCAGAGGGTGAGGTGTGCTCTGAACCTGCTGAGGCTCCGGGCGAAGGATTGGTGGAGATTGACCACGGGGTCATATTCGGATGCGCAGAGGGCTGCGGTTTCATGGGATCAGTTCAGAGAGATGTTCAGCGCTCGCTATGTTCTGCAAGTTGAGAGGGAGAGATTGGCTCAGGAGTTCCTTGAGCTGAAGCAGGATTCGAAGTCGGTGACTGAGATCTCCAGGATGTTCACTGAGAGGGCAATGTTCTGCCCAGAGTTCGCTTCGGAGCAGGCTCAAATGTCTCGATATCTGAGCATGCTCAAGAGGGACATCAGACAGTTTGTGTCTGCGTAGAGGTGCGAGACCTTGTTGGAGTTGCAGGAGGCCGCCAGGCGGCGTGAGTTTGAGATTGAGTTGTAGTTGTGTGAGCTGAGGCAGGCTCCGGTGCAGTCGCATCCGGCGCCAAAACGATCCAAGACCGTTGATGCTAGAGTGGGAGATCTGAGCAGCCTCACTTGTGGGAAGTGTGGGAGGGGTCACACCGGAGTTTGTAGGTCCGGTGGTGCATGCCGCAAGTGCGAAAAGGAGGGGCACTATGCATGGGATTGTCGGCAGTCAGTGCCGGTTCGGGATTTGAGGATTTGTTATCATTGTCATCAGGTTGGACATTTGAGGGTCAACTGTCCACAGCTTGCTGCAGGACCGGTGCAGGGTTCAACACCGGCCACTTTGAGGATCACGGGTGGAGGTCAGGGTGGAGCGGAGCCCCCAAGGGCTCAGGGTCGTGCTTTTCAGCTTTCAGCAGAGGAGGTCAGAGCAGTGCCGGATGCAGCTGCGGGTATGTTTCTTCCTTGATGTCTTGTTATCTTGTGATTGTTGTGGTGTATTGTTTATGTGCTAGTATCCTTGTTTGGTTCTCGGTGTGGTATTCGTTGTTCTTTGAGGGTTATGGTATGGCTATGGGTTAGTATTGGGAATTTCGTGGGTATCATTTATAAGGGGTTGTTAGTGGGAACCTGGCATTGGTCTGAAGGTCGGGTAGCATCTGCTTTCTAGGGAGTGGTTAGCTGCGGATTGAGTTTCTTTCGAGCGGGCTAATCAGTGTCGATATGGGATTTTGTTAAGGTTGTTTATGCTTATGGGAAGCAGTCCGCGTGTAAGTGTTGGTTTTGTGCAGGGTTGTTTTGGGTGGTCGGTAATGGCGACCGGTGTTTGATAGTCAATGCTACAAGTGGGGGAGAATTGGAAAATTCTCCGGAAGATCGATGAGCATTTGAGGGTGCTTAGCTGTTTGGGATTCAGCAGTGTTCTGTCAGCCCAAAGTGTAGGCTGGTAGGAGCAAGTGTTGGGCATGTGGGGCAGGATACATACCTAGGGCATGTGATTGTGGAGGGCCTGGGGATCAGGTCGGGATCGATTATGTGTGATGGAGATAGAGTTCGGAACCCCTAGAGGGATAGAACGGTATGCATGGGAGGATTTCCCGGAGTGATAGCACGGAATGATGAATGCTAGTTGAGCGGCCCGGATAGACTGAAGGCCGGTAGGTGTACCAGTCAGGCCGAAGGCTCGGAGAACGGTCTAGCCAGACTGAAGGCACTGAGAGCGGTCCAGATTGGCTGAAGGTTCTGAGAGTGGTCCAGATTGGCTGAAGGCCTGGTGAGGCGGTCCACTCATGTTGAAGACTCTGCAGGTATTGTTGGATCGGTTCGAGGTTACGGATTGTGTACGTTGCGGTGTTATAGCATTAGAAGGTCTGGCCCCGGGTAGTGATCTTGATTAGTTGAGATAGTGCATGGGCTATAGAGTCCCTGCAATTAGAGTCAGAGCATGTGTGTTGGATGGATAGAGGTTATGCTATGAAGGAGTGGTGTAGCGTTGGGCAAGCACCGTGGCACTTGTCGGAGTGACAAGGCGGCCAAGTGGATTTCCTTGATAAAGGAAAGAAAGAGGAGTGTAACTCCGATAGGGAATGCAAGTTCACGGAAGTGAAAGCGGCAGAGCGGAGTTATGATTAGAGTGATCCAATTAGGGGCTTTGAGCAGCATGATTGCGGCAGTGGCATGGAATCACATTCGGTTTGGGATGTTTGCTGAGGTTGCGGAAGGAATTCCGCGGGTGTAAAGCCAAGAGGCTCGGAAGGGATGCAGGAAGGGAGTCTTGGGCTCTCAGTGTGATTCTGATCAGGGAATTGTGTATGTAGTAGTGGTTCATCCTGGGGGAGGTTTGGAGTTGTCATCAGTGTATCGGGTTTTCCCAACCAGAGGGTGCTAGAGCTAGTTCAGCATGTGTATGTGATTGCAAGAGGAGAACTCATGGGAGTTGCCCTGAAGAATGTGTCTTTCTGTCAGCAGAATGATTAGAGTTGGACTCGGATCGAGAATCTGGTGGTGCATGGTTATTTTCTAGCTCATATGGGTCGAGTGATGGTTGTGATTTGGAGCAGTGTTACATCGTGAGTAGTACTCAGTTGTTAAGTGGAGTTATCAGAGAATAAAGTCGGTAGCCGGCTCGAGACGGTGGTCAGGACACCGTAAGGAAGGAGAAAGTGAGTTTCTGGTTCTATGGTTGTGTTTTGAGGAACTGGGTTGGGTTAATGCCAGGTGATGCGTGGCAGGAGTATTTCTAAGAGTTGAGTTGTTGCAGGCTTCGAGGACGAAGCCTAATGTAAGTGCGGGAGAATTGTAACATCCCGGAATAGCAAGAGTAAAGTTGAAGGGCTAAAAGAGTAAAATGGGAAAGAGCGACTCGGCGAGTCCACGAGTGGACTCGGCGAGTAGGGTCACGACTCTAGTCGCGTGTTAAGTGACCAACTCGGTGAGTAGCATGGGTGGACTCGGCGAGTTGGTGCTGAGTGGAGAAAACCCTAAATCCAGAGGTTGAGCCCTATATAAAGAACATTATGTCTTCTCCCCAGCCTCCTTATCATTCCTTGAGTTCCAGAAGCCCTAATTTCGTGAAGAAACCCCATTGTTGAGTGAATTGGAGCTTGGAGAAGTGATTGTTGAAGAAATCTTGAAGGAGAAGAGACTTGGATCAAAGGGCTTTGCAAGGATCTGGATTAATCTTCTCTTGGAGCTTCCTTTTGAGGTATTATTTCATTGTTTGAGCTGCTATTGTCTAGATTCATCATTTTGGGGGTGTTAGTGACCATATCTTTTGGTGTATTGGAGTTTAGAGGTTAGATCTGAGGTTGCTACCTCAGATCTGGGATGGTGAAGGTCTAGGATGCATAAAAGTCCCTATTGATGAGTGTTTGAAGGATCTATTTTGTCCCAAACCCTAGCCCTAGAGTGTAAAGTGCCTAGATCTCCTTGGATTCACGTAAAGTTTTCCACTTTACGTGATGGATGGCCTTAGGAAGGGTAGATCTATGGTTTGGACCATCTGCATGGCTTGGAAAGCCTCTGTATGGGTTCATACCCGGTGGTACTCGGCGAGTCACATGGGTGGACTCGGCGAGTTGCTTGAAGATAGGCTGGAACTTGACGAGTTGGAAGAACAACTCGGTGAGTTGGATGAAGATGGCCTGGAACTCGACGAGTTGGAAGAACAACTTGGCGAGTAGGTTGAAGATAGCCTTAGACTCGATGAGTCTGTTCTTGGACTCGGCGAGTCTTGTGTGAGTGGACTCAGAGTTGTTGAACTCAGCGAGTCTTGGGGTGACTCGACGAGTTGAGTCGCGGATTGGGGAATTTCTGAGCATGGGGACTCGGCGAGTCATCGGGTTGACTCGGCGAGTAGAGTCAGTTAGGGGTTGACTTTGACCAAGGGTTGACCAGTGGTCTCTAGGGGCATTTTTGTAATTTGACTCTACTCGGCGAGTAGAGTCAGTGGAGGAGTTCATGTCAGAGTTTGGAGCAGTGGGATCTTATCTGTTCAGTCGGCAGTTTCGAGGTGAGTTATCCTCACTATATCAACAGGGTCTAAGGCACCAAGGTTGGCCCTTATCGGATTGAGATCCGGGTATTTGTTGTTATGTTATTGCTTTGATATGTTGCATCCTGGTAGCTAGGATGGTATGTGATAGAGACCTGGTTGAGATCGGTATTCTGGGATGTAGGGTGATGCTATGCTAGTGACCGGTTAGGTCGGTATCCTGGTTAGGATGATGATATGTTATGTGATTTGTTTGATTGGTTTGTTGACTATTAATTGTTATATGATTGTATGTTATGTTCACATGGTTGTTTGGACTAGAGTTGGGTTGAGGCGGGTCTTGCTTTGTGCTGTAGGCCAAGATGCCCAGGGCGAACCGGTTGTCCCGAAGGCCCAGCGAGCGGTCCGGATAGGCTGTAGGCCCCAAGAGGGCAGACCAGACGTGTCGAGGCTCGGAGAGTGGACCAGGCCGACTGAAGGCCCGGTGATGGCGGACCAGTCATACTGTAGACTTAGAGAGTGGACCGGGTGGGTTGAAGGCTCCGTGTGGGCGGACCAATCACACTGCAGACTCGATGTATGTGGATAGACTCAGAGGGTGGACTAGGTGGACTGTTGGCCGGTGCGGTGGACCAGTCACACAGTAGACCCGAAGTGCATGGTTGTTCTGTGGTCGGATATGATATGGCATGTTATGCGTGTATGGTATATGTGGTTGGTATTTTGGGGATGTCTCACTAAGCTTTCGGGCTTACAGTTATGGTTTTATGTTTTTTAGGTTCTTCAGGAGACCGTGGCAAGGCGAAGGCGTGATCGTACTGCTCCTCATGTTTATGATGTGATAAGATTCTGGGAAGACTTTAATTTAAATGTATTGAAAATCTTTTTGTAATAATTTAATGAAATTGGGGTGTTTTTGAAAAGTTTAAATTTGTTGGAATTTCTCGGTCATTACAATCGACTCACAATCACTCGTGATATATTCCATGAAGTGTTTCACGTGAACGTGGGTTTAATCCAATACTCTAATCTTATCAAAGAACTCATGAACTCTACAGCAAACTTGTGCCATGTCAAAACACTTCAGACAATCTACAGACATATTCATGACAGTGTTTCTTCATACCTACTCTCAACGTATGACCGACTGTGGATGTTTGAATAACCTAGTTATTTTGGAAGTCAAAACATGCAAACTGAAACATAACAATAATACTTAATCCTATATGTCCCCAAACTCGTGAGAGTAAATAAAACACTTCTATTTATCCACCATATTGATTACTCATTATTTATCATTTAATGTTTCATAAAATCAACTTATTACTCAAATTACAACAATAGTTGTCCCATGAACAAAATATGCACACTATGTTTCCTATGGTCTTACTTTGTGAAATATATCAATTGAAAAACTTTTGCAATGACGTTCATTTCACAATTCCAAATCCTTATCATTAGTGTTAGAACACAAGGTTCTTGCCACTACTAGAATATGCTAGATTCTAACATTTTATGCAATGATCCTTTCGCAAAGTCATAGCACAAAAGTCACCAAGACTTGGCCAATGAAATTACAAAGTACTCTATCAGAAATTGTTACAAGACAATTCCATAGACGTGAAGTCTCACATTCAAAGTACATTCCTTTGAACATCCTTCTTGTATAAAAGTTTATAATCTAGACATAGACTCTCAATATCCAATTCCTAATATGGAAACATTTCCATATTTGCCATATGACAACTCATTCTTAATAGAATCTTATCTATTCATAATAATTTCGATATGGTCGATCCAATACCATACTTCCAACTACTCACAAGCAACCAATCTTTAGCGAACTTTGGATCGTCCTTTGATAGTTGTTTAATTATTTTAGTCAAAACCGATTCTAGTCCTTTTTCCCTTTTAATGCGCTAGACATTTGGAAAATTTTAGAATGGCCAAATATTATAGCATTTGCAATCGATCCTATACCCGAAGCGTAAGGGACACGATGCATAATGTCTTACAGAAAGATATGATACTTTATCAATCTTCTGCCATAATATTTTATGTGTCACGTTCTCACAATTCGAATTATGAAGAGGGATGCTGTAATGATAATCAAAATTTGAGAACACACTATGTATCCTTTGACTAAATTTATTAAAATTTCTCAATCTAAGCTTTAGATTTTGAAACGAAGTATAATATTCTCTCCCTTAATTATAGCAAAACAACTTTTCAAACCATGCAACTTTGCAAATTGAATCTTTGTTTTTCTATAATTAATATTGCTAACTTGCAATACTTGCCATAATAATCATACAAGCATAACACTTATGCTCCCACTATCATGATGATTATTATCATATAAGCATAACACTTATGCTCCCACTAGCTTTGACATGTATTCTTAAAACAGCCGAACTTCTAGAAAACAATGCTAATTGAATTCCACAAAATTCATATTTCTAATACCAGATGCTTCGATAATCCTTTATCTAAGCTTCTCAAACTTATACACCTTTTCCTTAGATAACTCATATGTGTGTCTAAACAATTCAGAACTTATGCTACTACGTCTCAAATGTTCAGACTCATTGCCAAATCTCACAATTCAAACTATGGAAAGGGATGCCGTAACCATAATCAAATTTGAGAATACAACTTTCACAATTGCTATCCTCTTAAAATCTCTCTCAGTGAAAGCATTTCCTCACATTCATTTTCATGAAGGAGGGAATCTTATGACACTTAGATTTTATGGTGTATGAGTTCCTATCCATGTGAATTTTCCAAAACCAAAGTTTGCGACAAATCCAAACTCGTATGGACTGAACTTTCTTAATCTTGATTTCTTGCCTTATGGTAACACGAGTGCCCACCATGTCTTCCAATTAGTTTAGCAACTCATCCTTACATATCAATGTACTTTCCATTGATCAAGGTATTTGTCAACTCATAGAACTCACATGCATAATTAACTCAATTGGAATGACAAAGAAAACAAAATAGTGTCAACACAATAGGTTGCAAACCTCAAGTTGTGTGCTAGTGGTGATCGATAAGGTTTATTCTTGATCTATTCTTGAAACTTTTCCAAGATCATTAAAACTCCCACTGACTCCTTGACATATAAGGTTCTCTTGTCAAGAAACATTTCTTGGCAAACAAATATTCAACAGTTAGTGTAGCTTTTTATCATGACAAAACACTTCACAAATTGGTCCTAGTTGGTCTTTGTTTTATCCAAGACATCACAACTTACCAAATTCAAATGTGCAAGAATAAGAAAACCTTTTTCAAATTCCACATTTAATGAGTGCTATAAACCTACTTAAGACTTGTCACTCAATTCGCAATCTTGGAGTATGACTCTAAGATTCGATATTGGAACGAAGTATGATTGACTTCTTGATTTAACCAATTCCACAATTCCTGATTCCTCTTCTTAGACATACAAATGCACTAAGACTCACTTAGAGGATCAATTGATATATGGTTCTTAATCATTAAGACTTATCATAAAACACAATAAAAAGTACTCTCCCTTCTTCTTAGAATAGAGAAAATTTTATCTTTCTTCCTAATTGATTCTTTTTATTCGTTCTGCTATTCATTGAAACATTTTTCAATCAACTCAGAATTACACTTAATCTTATAAGTATATTTATATTTACTAAACTTTAGTAAATCATGACGAATATCTTTATCACTATTATGGTGGACTTGATCAACGTACAATCTTGTGTACTCGATCTCCTAGTCCTTCACTTGACACTTTGTCAAAGAATTAGTCTAGTTTCCAAATATGAAAGTTTTTCATTCATCACACAACCAAGTTGTATGATTCCAAGTTTCTGTCCAATTGAAACTTGGGCGATGAGAAACTCTCCTATTTGGTGAATTCTTGACATCTTCGCAAATTACATAATTAAGAATCAAATTCATTATTGCTAATAATAGAAACCTTCAAACATCAATTTTTCTTGCATGCCATTGCAAGGATAAATAAATAAGATAAAATCAAAATTTCATTTTATTGCGGAAAAAATTTGTCCTTACAATGCAATTCAATTGAAAAACTATGTTATTACATATCTCTTAGCAATCTATTCTAACTCCAAGTAGTAGCTCAAGAATCCAATCTTCAAGCAATGAGATAGAAATCCATTTCTTCACAATTAGATTCCGCTCACTTCTTCCCTTAAGCTTGCTCTCTTTTCTTCGATCCTACAAAACATCAAAAATGTAATCTTATCACATCATGTATTAAGAATCTAGAATAGGAACTTAAAAGAGTTAGTAAATGGATTTTACCTGAAGCAGAGCCATACGTCTTGACTCTCCCATCTCTTAGATCTCTCAGGTAGTTTGGGCAGCTTCATCTCCAATGCCTTTCTCTTGGCAATAAAAGCAAATGGACTCCTTTGGCACAACACATCAGACAATCACAGACTTAGTTCTTTCTGGAGTTCCAATGTTTCCAGTATCCACTGAAGTTTGGGAGTATGATTCACCAGACAAATTTGCTTGACCAGCACGCCAAATTGTCACACCCCGAAACCTAAGGCGGAAACGTTCCGGGGCGGAGGACATCATGTATATCGCAACCAATGTACATAGTAAGCATAGTAAACAAAAAACATTACATTACATAAAAATATTTACATTGTTTGAAAACAAAGAGTTACAAAGGTTATACATATATATATATATATATATATATATATATATATATATATATATATCATATGAATAAAAGTTAAGACGAGTCTTCTATACGCTCCGTCCTCTCCAAAAGATCGCGTTGTACCTGTCTAATATGGACCTGAGAATACAAGCAGTTTGAAAATCAGCATAAAGACGGTGAGTTCATAAGAGGTTTGTTTTCTGAAAATGTACAAGTTTCCTTTGGTTTTCCGAAAAAGTTTGTTATCCAAGAAAATCCCATATTTTCTTATAAGTTTAGGTGAGTTATTCGTTTATTACCCGGTTCGATTATGTACAGTTTGTTATCCCAGGAAAAACACTTATTTTCCTAAAGTGAAGTTTAGTTATCCATTAGTTGCACAGTCTAGTTAAGAACAATTTAGTTATTCTAGTTGTCTTACATTCGATTATATCCAAAGGCGTGCTTTCGTATTCGTAATCCTATTCCTATTCGTATTCGTATCCATATTTGTATTCGCATTCGCATTCCTATTCCTATTCCTATTTCTATTCGTATTTGTATTCGTATTCGTATTCGTATTTGTATTCGTATTCGTATTCGTATTCGCATTCGCATTCCTATTCCTATTCCTATTCCTATTCCTATTCCTATTCCTATTCCTATTCCTATTCGTATTCGTATTCGTATTCGTATTCGTATTCGTATTCGTATTCATATTTGTATTCGTATTCGTATTCGCATTCGCATTCCTATTCCTATTCCTATTCCTATTCCTATTCGTATTCGTATTTGTTCTGTTTCTAACTATACTTTCGTATTCGTTCTGTTCCTAGTTATACTTTCGTATTCGTTTTGTTCCCAGTTATACTTTCGTATTCATTCTATTCTTAGTTATATTTTCGTATTCGTTCTGTTCTTAGTTATACTTTCGCATTCGTATTAATCCTAATTGATGATTAGTATGCATTATTCGTAACTTATGAAATATAATATAGATTATAACACTTTATCAAGAAATCTATGATTAGTCTGAAAGCTAACTCTGCATTTCGAATTATTTGTTAACACAATTTTCGATATTAAAAACATACAGAATATAAACGTTTGACTGAAATAATAATTTTGAGTACAAGATTTCCTTGTACTTTTGCTTGTATTCCCCCCCCCCCCCCTAAAAACATTTGAAAAACATCGAAAAAGGGTAGGGGTAAGAACTCACCGGTAGAGAAGCGTGTTGGATTGGATGCTAAATGTTAGTTCGAGGCTTGAACGCATGTGAGGTTCCTATGTAATATGAAATGATATACAACAATATCTAATTAGATTTTAAATCAGTAATTAGATATGATTATACACTCCAAGATGCGAAAACACTTCAAATCGAGTGTTTGGAGTGACCCGGGTGACATCTAAGGACGTATATGGCTTGGATAATGTGTTTACTCTTCAAGAGTAAACTCCTTATGGAGTTTTCGGCCGTAAGACTAACTTCACATGAGTTCACGGCCGTGAACTCATGGATGAGGGGTTTTATGGTGCTAAATGATCAAATATCAATTGGGGAAATTAGCTAGGATCAATTCAAGGGTATAGGGATGAATTAAACCAACATATGGACCATATAATAGACTTTACGGCAGTAAAATAGGAGCTTACAGCCGTAAACTCCCCCACACACTTTCCTTTGACGTTTTGGTGGTCCTAGGTCATTACAAGTGTTTATAGCTAAATCTACAAGCCATAGAATGAATTTAAGGCACCATTTGACTAAGTTATAGGAGTTTACGGTCCAGGAACCCATCCTTAAGGGGTTTACGGATGTAAGCTCCTATGGGAGTGGTTTTTGTTAAGTTTAAGGCCTCTAACTTGTTTGTGGTTGCTTCTTAATCCAAGGCTTAGGAGGTATGTAAGTGGCAATTTAACACCTTAGAAGGAGTTTACTACCCATGAATGGGTGTTTACGGCCCAAGCATTTTCTTGGGAAGTAAAATCATGTTTACTCCTCTAAAAATGAGTTTAAGGTGTTCTAAGTCCAATCCAATAAGTCCTTAAGCAATATCTAAGCTCCAAAGGTGGTTTGGAAGGGTTTTTGGGCTCCAAAACCCATTTTATGTGAGTTCATGACCTAGGACTGTTCTAGGGCCGTAAACTCATGATAATGGTCCTATTTCAAAGATTAACCACAAATTTGAAGGCTAAGGATGTTACACTAGGAGCTAGGATAGTTACCTTGATGATTTGGAGCCTTAATTTGATGATTTTGAACTTAGAGTTTGGATTTGAGGAGAGAGGTTAGAGAGAGAGTGAAAAAGATTCAAATGAGGCTTAAACAACTTTATATATGGTTAAAGTTTGGGACATGGTGGAATTCTACCTGATACTGATGTTAAGCAAGGCTTTTGGTCGCACCCGATTAAGTTGTCGTAACCCGATATGGTCGAAACAAAATTTTTTCTAATTATTAGATTGGGGTGTTTTCTTGAGTTTCTAATGGGTTTGGATACTAATTAAGTCATAATAGAAGTCTCGAAATAAATGACTTAATTTAAAAATGTAAACGGAAATGATTCGAAAAAGATGAATTTTATGGACAGAAACGGGTTACGGCGATGGAACGAACTTCAGGTTGTCACATTATCCCCCCGTTAGAGGAAATTTTGTCCCGAAATTCAAACTTTTGGTAGAATTTATGGATTCATAAAGAAATACGGATACTTCTACTTTGTTGGATTTTCGCGCTCTCAAGCGAATTCGAGTCCTAGTGTGGCTTTCCAACGATTCTTCATTGTTGGGATATGACTTTGTGTTGTACGTTTAAATCTCTCGATTTATGATTTTGATTGGTTCTATCATGAGGTTCAGACTTTCATTGATTTCGGTCTCATCAAAGGTATTACTAGGGTTTCATCGGGTAGGCACTTCTTAAGGACAGAGACGTGAAATACCGGATGGATGTTGCTAAGTTCTGAGGGTAGTCGGAGTTTGTAGGCACATAATCGATCCTAATGAGGATTTCGAAAAGTTCTATGTACCTCGAGATACGTGCTTCAGAATGTAACATACCTTCTTTCTCATCGTTAGCTATCTCGACGGTAAACGTTTCGGTTACTAGTTGAGGACTATGTTTATGAAGAGGTTCGAATGAATAGCTAACAGTTTATCTTTCAGTACTAGAATTGAAAAGGATTGCAAGCAGAAGGGTTGTCGAAGAGGAATATACTTGTGGCAACGATGGGATCGGCGACTATCTCACCTTGTCCTATAGCTAGGACTCTTCCAGTGTTGTCAGTTGTTGCTGTCTTGGGGCAGTTTCTCTTATAATGCCCGACTTCTCCGCAACCGTAGCAGGCCCTATTGATGTCTGCTCCGGAAGCTTGATTTGTTGGTGTTCTACAACTTCGCGCAAGGTGACCCTCTTGGCCACAATTTTTGCAAAATTTCACACGACAGGGACTGGGGATGCGGTGGTGATAACTGCGTTGGTTACACCACGGAAGAATACCGGCATATCTGGTGATAGGTGCTTGGGTTGAGGAACCGATGACAGATACAACAACAGGGGTAGTGGCAGCGTGGACTGCCACTATCTGCTGTTTCTTCGAGAACTCCTGTGAAGGCTGAGTTTTCTCCTTCGTCTCCCAATATTTTCTTTTCTCACTACTTCTCTTTGTCGGCTCAGGAGTGGTGGCTGCTTCCTCTATGTTCTCACTATGGTCGATCAGGATTTGCGCTAAGCATTTGGTGCTGTCGTATGTATCCGGCTTCACAGCTAAAACGTTCCCTTTGGTTGGTTGGGTCAACCCCCAGATGAACCTCTCAACCTTTGTGCTTTCCGGGGTAACCATCCCCCGGACAAAGAAGCGCCAAGTCGTCAAACCTCGAAGTGTAAGCGGTGATATCGGAACCTTTCATCTTCAAGTTCCAGAGTTCATGCTCCAGCTTCTGTATTTCGCCTCGAGGGCAGTACTCTGCGCGTAGAAGTTCCTTCATGACTTCCCAACCCATAGCATTGGCTACAGGTAGGGTTATAGATTTAACTCGACCGTTTCACCAAGTCATAGCTTTAACAGTGAACGTGCAGGTGGCGAATTTCGCCTTGTCAGATTCTGAACAGGCACAGATCTCGAAGATAGATTTGATTTTCTCTAACCACCTAGTTAGGGCAATGACACCTCCTGTGCCATCGAAGAATGTTTGTTTCGCGTTCATAAAGTCCTTATAGGAACACTCCTTCCGGTGTCCCTGGCTACCTTCCTGGTTTTGGGGCTGGGGACCGCCTCCTGAACCACTGGGGTTTATTTGAGACATGGCGGTTGCCACTGCGGTAGCAACAGCTGCTTGAAATACGAAAGGATCAAATTGAGGAGGAGGTGGTGGCGGAGGAGGATTATTATTGTTCTTTGAGCCGGGTCTCTTTCTTGGAGGCATCTTGATCTATAAAGATCAGGAAAGAGAGGATGGTAAGTCCTCTGAATTGAATCAAGAGATATGATACAAGGGATATCTCATTATGATAGATATAGAATTCTATTAAGCTATAAAGCAGGAAAGAGTTATCAAAGAAGATAAACTATCGCTAAAGGAATGATTGAGGAACAACTCTGGGATAAAGGTTTCTATAACGGATTTGGCTCGAGAAATACTCCCATAGTATTTCATGTCTCGCTGCAACGACGGCTCATTGTTTGGGTATTGGGTAAGTTTTAGGCATGCTGCATACCACAGTCACTCCCAAGCACATGTTGGTCGTGTCGCAAATGAATATAGTTGGCCAGGCTATATTGATCCTAGACATGACTACATCACTACCAAGGTTTAACCGTAGCGTACAACACCCGTTTACTTATGTTCTGTTCTACTTGTAGTTACGGATTTCGACGGTTAGGTATACTTGTATACTCTTGAAAATACTTATATTTTAAGGTATACTTTTAGTTCAGAGCACTTAGGCCCCTTAGTGTTTATAGTCTTATACCATTTAAGGTTTGGTATACTAGTTCAATATGAACAAGGGCTCTGATACCAATCTGTCACACCCCGAAACCTAAGGCGGAAACGTTCTGGGGCGGAGGACATCATGTATATCGCAACCAATGTACATAGTAAGCATAGTAAACACAAAACATTACATTACATAGAAATATTTACATTGTTTGAAAACAAAGAGTTACAAAGGTTATACATATATATATATATATATATATATATATATATATATATATATATATATCATCTGAACAAAAGTTAAGACGAGTCTTCTATACGCTCCGTCCTTTCCAAAAGATCGCGATGTACCTGTCTAATATGGACCTGAGAATACAAGCAGTTTGAAAATCAGCATAAAGCTGGTGAGTTCATAAGAGGTTTGTTTTCTGAAAATGTACAAGTTTCCTTTGGTTTTCTGAAAAAGTTTGTTATCCAAGAAAATCCCATATTTTCTTATAAGTTTAGTTGAGTTATTCGTTTATTACCCGGTTCGATTATGTACAGTTTGTTATCCCAGGAAAAACCCTTATTTTCCTAAAGTGAAGTTTAGTTATCCATTAGTTGCACAGTGTAGTTAAGAGCAGTTTAGTTATTCTAGTTGTCTTACATTCGATTATATCCAAAGGCGTGCTTTTGTATTAATAATCCTATTCGTATTCGTATTTGTATTCGTATTCGTATTTGCATTCGCATTCCTATTCCTATTCCTATTTCTATTCCTATTCGTATTCATACTCGTATTCGTATTCGTATTCGTATTCGCATTCGCATTCGCATTCACATTCGCATTCATTTTCCTATTCCTATTCCTCTTTGTATTCGTATTCGTATTCGTATTCGTATTCGTATTCGTATTCATATTTGTATTCGTATTCGTATTCGTATTCGTATTCGTATTCATATTCGTATTCACATTCCTATTCCTATTCCTATTCCTATTCCTATTCCTATTCCTATTCCTATTTGTATTCGTATTTGTTCTGTTTCTAACAATACTTTCGTATTCGTTCTGTTCCTAGTTATACTTTCATATTCATTTTGTTCCCAGTTATACTTTCGTATTCGTTCTGTTCTTAGTTATATTTTCGTATTCGTTCTGTTCTTAGTTATACTTTCGTATTCGTATTAATCCTAATTGATTATTAGTATGCATTATTCGTAACTTATGAAATATAATATAGATTATAACACTTTATCAAGAAATCTATGATTAGTCTGAAAGCTAACTCTGCATTTCGAATTATTTGTTAACACAATTTTCGATATTAAAAACATAGAGAATATAAACATTTGACTGAAATAATAAGTTTGAGTACAAGATTTCCTTGTACTTTTGCTTGTATTCCCCCCCCCCCCCCCCCTAAAAACATTTGAAAAACATCAAAAAAGGGTAGGGGTAAGAACTCACCGGTAGAGAAGCGTGTTGGATTGGATGCTAAATGTTAGTTCGAGGCTTGAACGCATGTGAGGTTCCTATGTAATATGAAATGATATACAACAGTATCTAATTAGATTTTAAATCACTAATTAGATATGATTATACACTCCAAGACGCAAAAACACTTCAAATCGAGTGTTTGGAGTGACCCGGGTGACATCTAAGGACGTATATGGCTTGGATAATGTGTTTACTCTTCAAGAGTAAACTCCTTATGGAGTTTTCGGGCGTAAGACTAACTCCACATGAGTTCATGGCCGTGAACTCATGGATGAGGGGTTTTATGATGCTAAATGGTCAAATATCAATTGGGGAAATTAGCTAGGATCAATTCAAGGGTATAGGGATGAATTAAACCAACATATGGACCATTTAATGGATTTTACGGCGGTAAACTAGGAGTTTAAGGCCCTAAAATCCCCCACACACTTTCCTTTGATGTTTTGGTGGTCCAAGGTCATTACAAGTGTTTATAGCTAAATCTAGAAGCCATAGAATGAATTTAAGGCACCATTTGATTAAGTTATAGGAGTTTATGGCCCATGAACCCATCCTTGGGGGGTTTACGGCCGTAAGCTCCTATGGGAGTGGTTTTCGTTAAGTTTAAGGCCCCTAACTTGTTTGTGGTTGCTTCTAGACTTTAATCCAAGGCTTAAGAGGTGTATAAGTGCCAATTTAACACCTTAGAAGGAGTTTACTACCCATGAATGGGTGTTTACGGCCCAAGCATGTTCTTGGGCAGTAAATTAATGTTTACTCCTCTAAAAATGAGTTTAAGGTGTTCTAAGTCCAATCCAATAAATCCTTAAGCGATATCTAAGCTCCCAAGGTGGTTTGGAAGGGTTTTTGGGCTCTAAAACCCATTTTACGTGAGTTCATGGCCTAGAACTATTCTAGGGCCGTAAACTCATGATAATGGTCCTATTTCAAAGATTAACCACGAATTTGAAGGCTAAGTATGTTACACTAGGAGCTAGGATAGTTACCTTGATGATTTGGAGCCTTAATTTGATGATTTTGAACTTAGAGTTTGGATTTGAGGAGAGAGGTTAGAGAGAGAGTGAAAAAGATTCAAATGAGGCTTAAACAACTTTATATATGGTTAAAGTTTGGGACACGGTGGAATTCTACCCGATACTGATGTTAAGCGAGGCTTTTGGTCACACCCGATTAAGTTGTCGTAACCCGATATGGTCGAAACAAAAAATTTTCTAATTATTAGATTGGGGTGTTTTCTTGAGTTTCTAATGGGTTTGGATACTAATTAAGTCATAATAGAAGTCTCGAAATAAATGACTTAATTTAAAAATGTAAACGGAAGTGATTCGAAAAAAGATGAATTTTATGAACGGAAACGGGTTACGGCGATGGAACGAACTTCGGGTTGTCACACAAATCAGTGTCGATTCGGCAACTATAAGCAAATAGGTGAGATCAATGAGGGTCACGTCGTGACCCATCATATATTACTCTCTAACGAACTCACTATATGATTCAGGAAGTGACTGAAGAACCCAGTCAACAAACAAGTCTTTGGAGATGACAACACCCAGCATACCCAACCTGTCAATGTGTGACTTCATCTCTAAGACGTGTGCACACATAGACTTTCCACCTTCGTGATTATTTTTCCAATAGGGCTTGAGTGAGGTTGAACTTTTCAAGCCTTCGAACTTGTGGGTTAGGGAGAACAATTGGAGGAGGTGGAGGAAGTGAAGCATGATTTCTTGTTCCTCGATCATATCGTGGAATATCACCTTTGTTTGGAAAACTTGTTCCAAGGGATTTAGGAAAACCATAGTTGTTTGACATCTACAGAACGGGAGAAAATTCAAGTTAAGTTGATTGAGTTCTTGATGTAACACCCAAATGAAACATCAAGTCTAGGATCCAACACAATACTCTACAACCTAGAAGAGGGATGTCGTAATCTAGTCGCAGAATATTTGAAGGTAGGTAAATGACGATTTACCAATTTCCACCATGAAAAATGAAAAGGAAGTTTAAGTTTTAAATAAATTGAAACTCCTAGCTCTTTTGAGATTCATTGAACTTTTCAATGGCATGTTTAATTTCGATTATCCCCTACTATTTGTGACTGGGATGCCGAGGATCACAAACAAGGTGTGAATAGCCATACGAATCTACGTGGTGCACTTAATGCTACTATCACCTAATCAATGTGCCGATTAGCCACACATGCCCCATTGATCTATGACAAACAGCGAGTCACCCTTCGCTGCCAATGTCATCCCCAAATTAGTGTGCTGGTTAACCACACATGCTCCACTAACGTTTGACAATGGTACGAAGCGTAATTCCATGGATTAGCATACAATTTCACATTTTTCGTAAAGTAACTATGATTTGGGAATTTGTAAAAGCATTTAGTTACTTTGTACTTCATTATACTTATAATGGAAAGTTTATGTCCTATCCTACCCGTTCGGCTAACAACCCTCCACTAGTCAAGAGTGCGGTGGGTAAGAGTGGATACCCATTCAATCGCCATTTTATAGGCAATTTCCTTAAACACCCCTTATAGACCAGCTTCGTGAATGAGGCCTACTAACGGTAAGACTGACTCTTTACTCATACATATATAATATTAGACCTTTAATGTTACATATATATATAGTATAGGGTGTACTTTACACTTTTAAAATACTAGGTGGTTTTATTAACTCTCTCTTTTAATTAAACTTTTAATTAACTTAACAAAACCATGAGGGTGTAATTTCAACCATTTCAAAATACTAGGGTTTTAGAATTTAACATTTCAAAATTAAACTTTTAATCAACTTTTAAATTCCAAAACTTGAGAGCAACTTTTGAAACATTTCAAAACATTAGGGTTTTGAATAAATATTTCAAAATTAAACTTTTAATCAAAAATTTAAATTCCAAAACTTGAGGGCAAGATTTGAAACTTTTTGAAAACATTGGGGTTTAACTATTTAAATTTCAAAAACAAAACATTTAAGTTCAAATTTAAACTATAAAACCTAAAGGGTACAAATTGAAATTTTCAAACTTACTAGGTCAAATATTTATCTAATAATAATCCTATATTATCCATATTTAACCAAATCCATTAATTTTGATATGGATAAACATTCCAAACATAAAAAATCGATTTTAGGCAATAAAAACGAGTTTTGGTAATTATCCTTAACAAAATCTGCTCAAAAAATAAAAAATCCCGTCAACAGCACCTTGGACTCGCCGAGTCCACTGATGGACTCGCCGAGTCTACTGATGGAGTCGCCGAGTTCAGCCTACTCGTCGAGTCCACTGATGGACTCACTAAGTCGGGGCTACTCGCCGAGTAGGCGGTGCAGACAGTAAATAATTTTGACTTTTTGATCCTTCGGCAGTTCACTTTTGCATCTATTCAACTAGAAAACGACCTAGGCTCTGATACCACTGATGGAGTTTAAGCAAAACAAGAATCATATGGTGTTCATGCAACCCTAATTTCTTGGATCTAGTTTTTCTACTTTGAACATGCAATAAACTTCCAAGACTTATAAACCCTAGATCTAGCATACAATTAATCATATTAACATAAAACTAGGGTTTAGATATTACCTTTATTGTTATATAGCAATAACAATCTAAACCTTGCTTTGATTGGTTTCAGAAAGCTTAGTGCATCAAATGTTGCACCTATAATGGAGTCACAAACACCACTAAGCAACTTGGATGAATAGGAGAAGAGAGGAGGCTGCCCAAAACGTCTAGAAAGCCTAGAGGAAGACTTGTCCACGTTTTTGGGGCTTAAGGTCCTTTATATACATGTAGGCTATTAGGGTTTTCAACTAGGAAACCCTAATTTGACTGTTTAGGCCCTAAGCAGCCCATGGATCCCTTTCTTTAGAGTCATGGACAAAATCTTATGGGCTTCCCCATAAATTTCGTCCACTCCACTCTATGGAGTCGATTAGGCCACTCTTGCAATTATCTTATAATTACAATTTCAGTCCCTTAAGTTTAATTAATCTCTTTTAGCCACAAAATTAATTATTGACTAATATTAATTAAACATTATGATTTCTCCTTTAATATATTATTCTTATAATATATTAATAAATCATAATTAAACCTTTCTCTCCTTAATTCACCCTACATATTGCTACGGTGAAGGCAACCCAAAAGGACCATGCTCATAATCGGGTCAAGTACATACCAAAATAGTTATGAACTTAAACATTAATCGAACACTCTCAACAGTACAACACTCGGAATTTTGTTTGAGAGTATGTGTCCTTTGCGGGAAGGGAAGAAAGGATGGGGTCACTCATGGGGTTTGTGCTTAACGAAGTGAAGAATTTTCGGATCTTTTCTGAGATCATACGTGCTGTTCTCAGACCTTCTGGATGCAAATTCAATCGGTGAATTGCGGTTTGCGTTTTCTTCTCTATATTCCTGAGTTTATCTTAATCTGATTCGTTTTAAAGATAATTTTTCATTTTCTTAATATTTTTTCGTTAGTATTTATTATTGGGAAGTGATATAAACAAGTGATAACGAACAATTTGAGTCTGTGTAAAGTACCAAAGCTGAATTGTCTAGGCTCCGTGTTTGATGCGCTGGTAGGCATGAAGAATTTAACGGACTTGACTTGGTGCAGATGAACTTAAGAAATCAAATGACTTGACAAATCTTGACCTAGATAGATCCGTTTAGCCTGACAATACGATGCCTGGATAGGTTGAGCAGGGAGATATACATGAGAATCCACCAGTCACACTAAAGAACCCGTATCTAGAACTATGGTTTAACTTTTACTCGATGTAAGGATTATGTCCTTAATTCCGGTATTGACAGAGCGAATAGGGATTTTTGATAAAGCAGGTCCGTAGAAAATTATTTTCTTTCTTTCTTACCGTTAGTCATATGTTGCCTCCTCTACGTGATTGGAAGAAATCTGACCTGGACTGCAACATATGCAAATCTATTTCCCTGCATCTTATATCTATGAAATTCTTCCTATCTTTTAGCCATATGCTTTCTCCTTTGTGTGATTAACAATCCGACCTGGTACACAGCATATGCAACCTTCTACTTGGCAATCCCTCTAATACTATAATTAATCATAATCTAAATCTATCCTCTCTATGAATAATATTATGCTCACCTAAATTAAGGAGTATCTCGGAAGTTCTTGATTATTGGGGTATATCAGGAAGCGGGAAACACGTTCTAGTGCATCTAAAATTGAACAATTCTAGATTGTTTGTAGGTCTCACTACTCAGCTTAGGTGGACAACAATATCCTTGGTCGTCGTCAGCTAAATGGTCCTTAGGAAGTTTATCTAGGAATATAGGATCAAAATGTCTTGTCACTTATAGCATGTCCAAAACTTGTCAATATTTTTGGTGCTTAAGTGGACCACAATACCAGCGATCGACCAGATCTATTCATAAAAGGGAAGGTACTGACAAACGGATTAAGACTGTCTAACAACTTTGATCCCAAATATTTTTGTTTTTGTTAAATTTGTCCATGGTTTTCCTCTATGCACAAATTTAGGGAGAGAATTAAAAAAAATCAATCAAAAATTAAAAAATCAAACAAAAATCAGAAAAATTCAAAAATCAAACAAAAATCAGAAAAATTCAAAAATCAAACAAAAAATAAAAAATTAAAAAATTAGTGTTATTTCTATTTTTTTTTTCAGAAAATATCAAAACTCCAAAAATATTTTTTGTGTGCTAATTATTCTTTTAGTTTTTATTTTTAGCTTTGTTTTGTCTTGAAAAGTGATTGTAGGTATAGATAAGACTCATGGAGACTGTGTCGAAATTTCTGAGCCAATGCTTCATCCGTGAGCATTGAAGAATTCTCATCCGAAGGAACAAGAAATGAAGATTATTCTTTCAACATTCAATCTGACAACCCTAGAAGCAAGGTCAAGCTGCTATTGAAGATTATGTGACAGATTGCATTGAAGCCTCCTCAATCAATCTGCTGCTATCTATAAACCTGCTGAAGTGATCCAAAAGATTCGTTCTCTCTATTCTCTCTAAAGATTCTCAAGCTGAAAGTGCCATCTTTCATGAATCTCTACAAGAAACCTCCTCACTCAATGTACGTTCAATGTCAAATTTTGAAGAAAAACCCAACCGCTCGAGATGAAGTCGTTCATAGAAGATTCATATATTCATCTTGATGCTATGAAGAATTTGAAGGTAATAGCTGAAACCAACCTCCCAATGAAGGTTGACAAGAAGTGCCAGCTACTTTTTAGGGGGAGCTTGTTGGGTCAATTAGAAAAGAAAGATATAAACCAAGGGGGAGACTATTGGGTCTAAAATTGGTTTATACTTTGCTTTTCTAAGCATTTATTGTTTTATCATTTGGGCCGAAAACTAATATTGGGATTAATTGTAGCTTGGACCGAAAACCCATGAGTTTTCGGTCTAGCATTGGGTTTTTGGTCCATTGGGTTTTCGGTCCGGGCTTGAGTTTGTGGCCCATGTATAAATAGGTGTTAGGTGGGTGAGGTGATAAGTATTCTCCAGGTGCTTAAGTGTGTGTTTGTAAGGTGTGAGAGAAAGTTAAAGAGAAGAGTGTGTGTGTGTGTGTGTGTATGAATCTATGTGTAAGGAGCTTCATTCCAACATTGAATACATCATAGATTCAAGTTATTCTTCTTCTTCTTCTCTTCTATTTTGATCTTAAATCATCCAATTGATTGGGATTCCGCACCATCAATTGGATCTGATTGATACACAAGCAGATTTGGGAACTTACAGCCACCAAACATAATAATGGAATAAAAAATAAACAACACAAACATGCATAAAATATATGTGCATGAACATAACCAACTAATGACATTTCGAGGAACCAACACAAAAGATGTCAAGTGTAATCCTAAAGGAAGATTTTAAGGGACCAAAAGACTTCTTGTAATGTCGTTGTAGAAGATCTAACTTGAAAAAACACCATTTGCTTGCAAAAGATTGAAAAAGCTTCTTGAAGGTAATATTTCAACAATTGTCGCTAGAAGTCCAACAGCCCTTTAGAAACAACTTTAGTGACACTTTTCAGAAACTATCACTAACTTCCTAGCATGATTACAACTTCGAAATTTCACCCATTTTTCTTAAAAAATGGTTCCAACTTGATTTCTTGTTACATTTTTGTACAAATAACTTCTTTCTAAAAACTAATCTATTACTTACAAAATTAAACCAAGAAAACTATTCTATTTAACTTATTTCATACCATAAGAATAAATAAATTATTACAACCATTTTTATAACAAAAACAACAAACACAACAACATAAAAACACACTGTCCTTGGCTAGTTTATGTACATCATACATATCAACATACACATAAAAAAACATTTGTTTTTCTAAGACAACTTTAAAAGACAAAATATGCAATGAAAATTTTTGTCATAAAAGTATTGTTATATAAAATATGTATGAACTCATTTTCTTACAAAAACAAGTTATCCATATTTTCCAAAAACTAAGATTTTCAAAAATCATATAATCTAACGAAACTTCAAATGTGGGTGTAATAACAATTGTTGGATTTTTATTCAAAAATTAGTTAGAAAACATAGATTTAGCAATGGAATGATCTTATTTTTTAACAACATAAAACAAGTTTAAAACCAACCATGTATCTTCTTGCAAAGTATGGAAAGAAAACAAGCACCAAAGAGGAAGAAGAAGAACATAACAACCTTTGTAGTATTTAAATCCTTAAGGGGAGGCTTGAAAGTTGATGGAGAATGTGGAATCTTAGACACCAACAAGAACTCAACTTGATATAAGATGCTAGTCTTGTAAAACTCTTGAAACTCCTATGCTTGAAGTTCATATGAAAATATGAACTTCAAGAGAGCATTTACAATTAATTAAAAGTCCAAGCTTTCACATGAAAGATATGAGACAAAAAGAAAGGAGAAAACCATGTTTTTCTCATCAATAATGACAAAAAATGAAAAACTTTTGCATGGTATAAAAGTGTAACGCCTCAAATTTCAAACAAAAATTTTCATTTTTAAATTACCCAAAATATTGTTCAAAAACCACACCATCAGAAAATCACAAGTATCAAATACAAATAATAAAAATTAGTGGCACATTCTAGGTCTAGTTGTGGTATGGCTGTAGTGCTAGACTAACCTTAGGATTTGTTTTTGACCTAAAATCTTAAGTTGTGATTTGAATGGATAGTTTTTATGATACATAAGTGTAATTATAAGACTTTATATAACACTTTATCTAATTAGTGTTTGATTAGGGTATTTTATTAATTCTATGTTTGTGTATTTCAAGACTACTAATCAAGGATCGACCAAGTAGGAATAGTCGGAGGGCATGACCCTTTTAGCATATAGCCATTCATAAATCCAGCAATCCAAATGACAAATATTTCACTCTTAGGCACCACTCCTGTAAGTAGTCTATTCGTAATGTAATTAATAATAAGACTTTTATTAGGTTTAACTAATTCAGAATTTTATGCCCTAGGTTATAGTAATAGTTCCTAAGGAATTACTAATTTGTTATAACCTGTAGCTCTGATACCAATCTATCACACCGCCGGCGGGCAACGGAAACGACAGGCAGTGCGAACGTTGGAAAATTGGATCGAGGCATATATATATATATATATATATATATATATATATATATATATATATATATATATAGAACATAACACAAAGGTATATCACAAACATTTCTTTTATTTATTACAAATTATTTTGGGATTACATTGTTTTAAAAGCCAAGCACAGATGCTAAATAGGACTAAAAACAATAAATAGACGGAACTAAACTTTAGCAAGATTCCTTGAATACCTCCTCCTCATTGACATGACTATCCTCCTCACTGATATCCTTGAGAATACATGTATTTTTGAAAACACCAAAATAATAAAGCTGAGTGCACATGTTTTTATAGTTTTCGGCTTTTTTTGGTTGTATTAATTTAAGAATCTTTTTCTTTTAGACAAAACTTTCCTAAAGTATTTTATCAACCCTAGCTTAGTATCTTTTCAGGATATCTAACGATCATATCTTATTATCTTTTTATGATGTTTTATTTATCCTAATTAAGTATCTTTGTAGGTTGCTTAACTAATCCTAATGCATTTTATCTACCACTCTAAGGCGTCCCTAATGGTAGTCAGATCTCTAAGGTTTTTGTAATGTAGTACGGTGAGCCCCCATAATCGATGCTGTTTGACTAATAATTTGCTCTGCCACGATGCTTCATCGTACGTCAAATAGTGAATAATAAGAAAGTTATCATGTTGGAATTGTAGCTAGAAATAGCAGGTGGGGTTGTCAAACCCCGTATAGATCTATACATATCTTTCTAGCTCTCGTAAGATTAATGATGATAGGTACTGGGGAATGCCGAATTTAATCAAAGCCTTTGGATGAATATTAACAACTCATTAATGCATTAACCTTACATATTTATCTTTTATCTTTTATCTTTCATCTTTTATCTTTTATGCTTCCTAGGGATTTCCTATAACTATCACACTATAAATATTTTCTCTTATATTTGATAATTATATCTTTTGATCTCATATAGTTATTTTGTATATATAAGTATTCATATATATATATACACCCTAATTATGGTTATTTTAAAACATGATATTTGGATAGAGTCACAACTAGGTGTGCTGCATATCCTTATATTTGCCCAACATGACTTCTAGGTTGTACGTTATCCTAGGGATTTGGCCATTATAACATCTAGGTATTATTGTTTCCTAGACTATCGAGCATCATAGCTCTTAGTCATAATATCATAGCTTAAAACTAGGCATAGTATATATAGCTACATTATCCTAAGGCTTTAAGCTTTAAAATGATTTTATATATATATATATATATATATATATATATATATATGTGTGTGTGTGTGTGTGTGTAAATATATATATATATATATATATATATATATATATATATATATATATATATATATTGACAAAACCATTTGATAAGCATGTATTCTCAACCCACCCTAAAACATTTAAAATAGTGAAATAGGAGCCGTGAACTCACCCTAGTCGCATGAAACCTTTGATGCAAGATTAAATCTGGACGGGACTCTGGGGACCTCTTCTAATGGCACTAATTCGAGAAGAGAGCAAGAGAGAAATTTGAGAGGTGTGTTGGAATGGAATGGCACAACTCTCTATTTTTATTCGAGTTCTGGAGGTTTGCATCAAACAAATATCTACGCACGTCGTGCGTGATCATTGTGGCACCATAGGAATTTCCAAATGTCACCCCCACTCCACGACGTCTCTCTCAATCTACTCGAATCCGGTGTCAGGTGTGTAGCGTTTAGAGATGCGCACTTGGCTCACACAAAAATATTTTACAAAAATTATAACTTCTTAGTGCGAGCTACGATCTAAGCCATCTCTATATCTATTTGATGATGTCAATGGGTACTATAACTCTCCTGTAGGTTGTTGTGGCTAGTTTTGACTTTTATTTTTGTGGCTAACGGGGGTAAAAATAAATGATTTTACAAAAATCATATCTGTCTCATATTGACCACATTTTGGTAAATCTTTATCCTAAAGTTTATATCTTAAGGAGTACTACGAAACTCCTTTTTTCACTTTTAGTCAAAACGCAACCAATCTCTAAGTACCGTTTTGACATAATTAATTTTAATTACATGATTGATTCTTATTTCTATAAAATCTATAACTCTTTCATTTGGAGTCGGATTTTTATGAATCTTATATCCTTGAGATCACGTTAACGAGTACTATCCAAGTATGTTAACCAGCTTTGAAAACGGTACAACTTTTCGGAAGCAAATTTTCTAGCCTAATGGACTTTTTAACAAATAAATATAATGGCATATTTGATTTTTATTATCTCAAAAATCAAATATGACAATAATAAGCTATTACATCTATTTTCCTATTCTTTCCTAATGGTGATCGGTGACGGAAACCTCTTGGTTGTCACAAAATAAGTTTTAAAGAAAGAAAATTATTAGTCTTCATATCTAACACCATTTGGAAGAAAGGAAGAAAGGAAAGAGAGCATTTTTATTCAAAACTTTTGCATCCCCATCTAGAGCTTCTTGCTCTCGAATTTTACCATAAAAGAAATAAGAAATCTCCAATTCAAAAAATAGCTAAGTGATATACTCCATGCCCTAGCTAATGTATTAGACAAAAGGTAAGAGGAGACATAAAAGCAAAAGTAAAAGTGTCTCCTTTCGAAGAATGGATAAGGGATTAAATAAACAAAATCAATCCTACACCATGCCTTCAATTTTTTGCCATTGTGAAGGAATATGACAAAAGCCAAGTGCTCATTTCTAATATCATAACTAGTTAATAAAGTTGTAACCATTTTGTCACCTAAATTGTCCAAAACTTTGTACATAACCTTAATAATCATACCATATGATACATGTAATTAGTTTTTCTTTCTTTATTATAATTTATAATAATAGTAATACTCAATATGTTGATAAAACATTATTTTCAAAAATAATTCTTTTTCCAATTAAATACAAGTGTTCATATATTTATTAATAATCAAATTATACTTATAAATAATCAATTGATGGCAACTTTCTATACGATGTGACCCTATAGGATCATATATTATCAGCAATATCATTTTATAATGACTCTTGGGCATACTAGATCTTTCAATCTCCCACTTGCACAAGACTCATCATAGATTGATATAGACAGTGGCGAACGTCTAACAACATTTTACTGTCCCCAATAACACATGACGAAGAATGCCATTCATCAACATCCAATTCCTAAAAGCTCAAAGCTTCAATTGATGTATACGGTAAGTTTATCAGTTATCCCTTTGTTACAAACATCATGTTGAGCATGAGGCTTGGATCACAATCAATCTCATTTGTAATTCAATTTTGGGTAACGCACGTTATATGTCTAACTTTCCATATATAAGAGGAACAAATCTCATCTTGACTACATAAGCCTCTTACATAGTTCACACGGTACCTGAAAATGACTTTTATAATTGCTTGGTTAAGGATCAAAATTTGACCATATCAAAGCACAAAACTCCCTACAGTTAAGTCCCATTATTTATCACAGGTGTTAAGCATACAAAGATAGTACCTTTTAACCAAGTAACACTCATAATTGTAATATATGAGTTGATCTGGATGTAGGTACGTTCAGTACTAGTTATCTGACAAGTACCTATGAACCTTGGTGACAGCCACTTACCTACTTTCATCTAGTAGAGTTAACCAATCCAATTCATATTAGTCTTACTTCATAAATTTTCCCACAATCCTGACCGACTATGAACTTTTACAATAATAATATTATTCATGGATTAAACATGTTAATATAGAATACAGCATGTATTAATGTGATGATCATATCCCATTATATTAAAACAATATATTATAACTTTTTCTTAATGTTCCAATATCCAAATTCTAAATTCAAACCAAAATCCCATTTCTAGAATAATGAAGTGTTATAGCTAAAGTGTGACCAGACATACTCAGCTTAAAGGAAAGGACTTCATTGATGTATCTGACTAAATTTAATTTATGTGAATTCTACGAATACTATCATCTCCATATTTGAGTTTACTCTAAGTATAGTTAAATATCTTGGATAACATGATTGGTGTTTTTTCAGAACATACAGTCTCTTACCTTTATTAAGTATACTCTCTAAGTCACAAAGATTTCTATGTGATCCTCAAATGGCAAAAATCAACATAGTTTTTTCAATGAACTCATTCATCTAATCATATTTGATTTAAACTTTCTGAAGTAGTAATGTATTATTATTTAATAGATTGTGAAATTATGTTTTTCATGGACCTTATTCCTACAAAACTTACTCTTCATTCCATAATGAAGTCATAATCTAATTATAATTCATAATTATATGTATTTGTTCTGAAGTTAGTATCTTTTGTAGCTCTTTGCATAAAGATCTTCTTCTAAATTGATTATCTCATGAACATTTTCTTCGTTCGTCTTAAGTACTCTTAGAATGTTATTATAGTCATCCAATGAATTAACCATGTATTCAGTTTGTATCTCAAGATATGTTCATAGCATAATTATACACCCATTCTTATGCTTGATATGACATAAATGATGGATTCATTTTCCAAGAAAATATATATCATATAATTTAGCTTAAACCTATTGGCTAGGTCCTTTTGGGACAGACTTAAAATGGTGTCACATGATAATGTCAAGAATGTTCCAAAGGAATCTTGTATCTTGACCTCTTTCAATATATTATTAATTCATGCAAAAGAATTTAAAACCTTTTAATATCCATCTTTATCAATCCTTATAGATTTTACATTCCTAGAATGTATCATGTCATTCCTAAGTCTTAAGGTGAAATGACCTGTCATAGTCGAAATGTCCTTTCTAATGATTAAGTATGTCTCATTCATACAAGATGAGGAATATCACTATGCTCCCACTAGATCTTAGTAAACACACATGTTCTTTTCATTTTGATATAAAAGCATACCTTTTATCTTTATATTAAATTAAAATTACTATTTTAACCTTGAGATGTTTATTTTATATCCATAAATATATCTTAAGCTTTAAATATTTTGTTAGTGTTGAGTATTTGAGATATTAAAACTGATTTGGCATGTTTGGTTATTTAGGAAAGCCTTTTTAGGGTTTTATATTTTGGTAAATATTTTATGCTCCCTATAAATAATCAATAGGTTAGCTTTTGATGTAAGTTTTTCTTTTCTGATTAGGGTGTTCTTTGTATGTTCGAATCCATCAAAATACAAAAAACCTTTATTAGATTACTTGCATTTATGGTGATTGATTCTTGATTGTTCTTGATATTCCGCATTCGTCATCTCAGATTTATTCTTAACAAGTGGTATCAACGCAGGTTCTTGTAGATCTCAAAGATTATTACAAGAATTGATCAGATTTGGTGAATTTTTTTCGTGAATCTCACCTTGTTCTTCAAGTTTTGTAAGTTTTCTGAAAAGAAAAAGTTAAATATCTCATTTTGTTGCAAAACCCATCTAAGATCTGTTATTTTCTACTCATTCTTTCACTTAATTTTTTCTTGATTCATGTTCTGGAAGAGAAATAGAAAAAGAATTTCGTGTTTATTATCATATTTGTGTTCAGATCTACTTTATCTCTCTAAAAACCATCTTAGATCCGTTTTATCTCTCTAGAACTCTTATCAGATCTACTTTCTCCATCTTCAAGTTTTGTCACTTGTTGAAGATCTAATGGTTTCACCAAACTCATTTTTTTTTTGTCTTCCATTTTTAATCTTCGATTAAAGATCACTGATCCAAATTTTTGTCTGGAATTAAGAAAATATTGGCATTTGTACAATCAATATGTGGATCGAGATGCTATTGAGATGTATAATCTCTTTATTGACGGGGAGATAGAAAAGTTCACAAGTTGTGTCTTAGTAATGATGAAGTTTTGATAGATCAATTTCGTATTATTAAAGCACATTTAGATCTAAAAAATGAACAACAGTTGGAGTTAGAAAGAAAAAGAAAAGAATATGCTATGAGAGAAAGAAAAAGAAAAAAAATATTCTATGAGAAAAGAAGAAGATGTTCTTGGTGTTCTTGGTGAAGTTGATAATGATTTCCATGTTTCTGAAGAAAAGATGACTCCAGATGCTTTTATTGAGGGAGAGTCAGATGTTCATACAAAGGTTTGTGATTCAGTGAATCACAAATCAAGTGTCACAACTAGGAATTTTGATGCTTTGTAACAACAACAATGATAACAAATGTGAAAGAATGTACGATGCTTATTCAATAACAACAAAACACCCATCAAACACTTTATACAAGCACATCAAATAGTCAACAAAGAATTAGAAACCCTAGAAATCCCGGTTTAAGTCCATTTTAAACTAGAACTTCCTTATTGGGCCTAATGGGCCAATAAGTTTCCAATTTGACTATTTTGGGCTTAGAACTCTTAAATGGACTCTAATTGGACCCACTTGCATTTATTTTAATAATTTGGGCCATATTGGGCCTAGAATGAAATAAAATACCCTAATGGACCTTATTGGGCCATAACTAACCTAATTAGCCCTAATGAGCCATAAAAAAAATCATTCCTTGATTTATTTTGGGCCGTGAACCCTCTCCCAAGACCAATTGGGCCAAAAATCACCTACTTGGGCCATAAAATGGACTTAAGCATCAAAAAGGCCCAATTTCTTTTCTTTTTCTCCTCTTCTCGGCCCAACTACACAAATGAGGGGGGAAGATTTGACTTTCCACTTGCCACCTCCTTATTATATTTTGGTTCTCCATGCAATATCTTCTATTTCCAAGCAACCATCCTATCAACACTCTCTATTCTCCTCTCCTTTATACTCTCGGTCGAGAACACAAGAGAAAGACACACACACAATTCACTTAAACACTCTCAAAGAACACTCTCACTTTCTCCATCAAATTTTCGAGAATTAGAAGAATTCCAAGGAGGTTATTCCACAAAAATCATCATCTTAGGTAAGTTGATGCTTGGATCCATGATCTAGATTCTTTTTTTTATAAAAAATCTCTTCTTAACTCATTTAAACTCATGATCACCATCTTAGAAACCTCTAAGTTTGAGATCTTCCAAGAAGGCTTGCTAGGACCAAATTTTCTTCATCTCTTCCTTCTAAATCGAAAACAACAAGCAAATGTGAGTTCATACCCCTTTTTTTTCTGTTTTTACAAGTTTTATGGGGGAGAATACAAGTAAAATATGTAGTTCTATGTGTATGTGTGTGCTATGTATTATTTTCTGCATGTATGTGTGATTGAAAGTGTTTTTGTGGTAAATATACAACAAAAAGAGAAGAAATCTCGAGATCTATGACACAAGAAGGAAAACAAACATGATCTAAGGTATACCACACTTAACAAGTCAAGAAGAATACCCTCTAATATTTAAAATAGATATATTGTAACATAAAACAAATTTTGGGGCTTAAATTGTCAAATAAACAAAAGTTGGGTGAAAAGTTGCCATTTACGGTTTCTTGAGGGTCAAAGAGTTAAAACAGTTAAAATAAATATTTTTATGAAAATTATGCTCTTCAAAGGACTTGAAATGTAAATATTAGCTTAATGGGCCAACTTTTGGGCTTTTCGGCCCATTAAGCCCAAAGTTGCGAAAAATCTGATTTTCAAAGGGCTAAAATGAAAATTTTCTCAAAACAGGGGATAAAAAGGTAAAAAAAATTATTTCAGGGGTTAAAGTGCTTTTCTTTACCAAAAAGGAATAAAAAATGTAAAGTTTTTCGATTTTGGGCCAAAATTGTAAAATTTTCAAAAGTTTGGGCTTTAACCAAAAAACACTTCTCTGGAAGGGCTGGAACTGCCAAAGAATAAAATTTGAGCTAAAAATATCAATTGAGTAAGTCTATAGGTCAATTGTGTCAAGAAAATAATTTAAGGGCTTGAAATGTCTTTTTTTTATAAAAGGGACTAAAATTGTCATCTTTATTAAAGAAGGGATGAAATGGGTCAAACCAATACTTTAAATCAATTCTTTTACTATCAATATGTTTGAGTAAAAAAAATACAAAACTACAACTCTTGAAGATGAATATATGTATAATTCCAAGAATCGTTAACAACAACCGAGCGGCCTCGTGCCAATCCAAAATAAAAATCGTCAAATCAAACCTTCCAGCAATTTTAAAATTCCTAAAAACAAGTAAACAATCCAAACTTTAGGTTTGAAAGTCCAATCCTGCTTGTTGGGGCCTTCGTGACCCGTTAACATGATTTTGGGCCCAAGGAATAGTAATAAATGTTATTAGGCCTCCTACAACCCAATTTCATATTTAAGGGACCCTCAATGGCTTTTAAGTGCTATTGGGCCTTAGTGGCCCATTAGTACTGCTAGTAAGGTCCAAGTAAATGAATACAGGTCGATAATCAATAGTAATCAAAGTCAATTGGGATTTAGTGAGTAATAACGGGTGGCACTAATGTGTGCCGGTCGTAGTCTGTAGTTATAATCAAAGTCTCCTGGAGGGAGAGCGTGAGTTTGTGTATAGATCTATACAGGGGTGACTCCCCCTCACCTCAGGTGTTCGCTACAGTTAGACTCGGCCAGTCTAGGGTGACAAAATCTTAAGATCAATTCCGGCGTTCACCAGATTGCCAAGACAGACGAACTAGTCGTTATCATGCATGGTTATAACGACTCACATAAATAACTCCAATATAAATCAAGTAATCAAGGTAATTCAAAATCATTCACGTGATGGATAACCATTCAAACCGTTATATGATATTTTTATTTTGGAAAACATCGGGTTTTCCGGGGAAGTTCTGTTGGAATAGTGTCTAAGGCTGCAACTATATTAGGCAAGTATTTGATCCGGTTGTGCATGGTCCTTTTGGGTTGCCTCACCATAGCAACTTGATAGGATGATTTATTAAGAGAGAGTAAATATTATTAATATATTATGAGAATAATATAAAGAATAATATATTGTTATTTGATTAATATAAGTCATAGAATTAATTGGAATTCATTTGGTGACTTAAAGAGATTAATTAAATAAGAGGGTATAAACTGTCAATTGTTTGATAGTTAAACTTTAGACTGTAAATCCATATAGATATGGACTGGGCGGATTCTATAAGCTAAAGGATAGCTCAAATAGTCCATGAGTTATCTAAGGAATGGATTTGGATAGCCTTAAGAGAAGATTATCCAATTAGGGTTTAGGTTGTAACCCTTAAGGAGTCTACAAGTATAAATAGACCCTATGGCCAAGGGAAATCGGCACTTCATCAAAAGCATAGAAACCTTGGCCGATTTCCTCCCCTCTCCTCTCTCCCAAATCATCCTCCTTGCTATTTGGTGTTTGTAAGCCATTAGAGGAGTGACAATTGTGACTCTAGAAGCTCCAAGACAAAAAGATCAACAAGGAATTCAAAGGTATGATTCTAGATCTGTTTTATCATTGTTCTTATTCCTAAATAGTCATTAGAAGTCTTGGATTCAAAGCATGTTTAATTAGAAAGCCTAGATCCAAGCATTAGGGTTTTGCATGCGCACATAGGAAAATTCTTATGGCTAAAACCCATCAGTGGTATCAGAGCCTAGCTTGGTTTTTGTTAAATTGTTGCTTAATTGTCTGAAACTAAACTACAAAATTCTATTTTTGTGTTTCTGAGTCATGGACTCGGCGAGTTCCAAAGTGGACTCGGCGAGTTGGCCTGACTCGGCGAGTCCCTTTGTGCACTCGGCGAGTCCAAGCGTTAGGAATGGCCAGATTCGGGATTTCTTCATGATTATCTTATGGAAACTTACCTTAATCATATTAGATCAACCCTAATCCGATTTTTTGATATATATATGACTATAATCTTGATCTAATTAAAGATATTTATTACCTAATAAAATATTTAATTTCCTCATATGATAATTAATTAATTATTTTGATTATTTTGGTAATTATCTTGAAAGAAATCTTGAATAAATCAAATATAGATAATTAGGAAATAAATTGTTAATTGAAATTATTTGTTATTTGATCCTCCATGTTTTAAATGTTTAAAACTTGTCCTCAAGTTTTGAAATTTATATTTTGTGATTAAAAAGTTTTAATTTAGACAACTTAAATTTCAAACCCTAGATTTTTAAGAGGTTTAAAATACAACCCTATACTAATATAATATTACAAGAATAATATATATATATATATATATATATATATATATATATATATATAACTAAAATGCTAGTCTTACCGTTAGTAGGCCTCATTCACGAAGCCGATCTATAAGGTGGGTATAAGGTTGCGGCCTATAAAATGGCGCTTAATGGGTGTACACTCACACCCACCGCTTGCTTGATCGGTAGAGGGTCGTTAGCCGAACGGGTAGGATAGGGCAACCTCATCCTCTCATTAAAAGTATAATAAAGTAATACAAAGTAACTACACATATTTTTAAAATTTCCCAATCTTAGTTACTTTAGGAAAAGTGAATTGATGTAATCCCATGAAATTACACATTGCACCCTTGCTAAGAAGTTAGTGGAGCGTGTGTGGTTTACCGGCACACTAATTGGTTCTAAGAAAAGGTGGCAAAGGGTGATTCATTGTTTATCATAGTTCGATGGAGCGTGTGTGGTTTACCGGCACATCGAATAGGTGATCGTTACAATGAAGGCACCATGTGAATTTGCATGGTAATTCACACCCGCTTTGTGATCCTCGGTATCCCAGTCACAAACAAGAGGGGCATATCAAGATTTAAACATGCCATTGAATAGTTTCAATGAATCTCATCCGAACCTAGGAATTCTCAAAACATTTAGGACTAATAGTTAGGTTTTGTGGTGGAGAATTAGTGAATCGTCATTCACTTACCTCCAATTTATTTGCATGTTAGATTACGGCATCCCTTTTCTAGTATGTAAATGTTATTGTTGGATCCAAACCCTAATTTTTCTTATTGGGTGATAACTAGGGATTCTTATTCTAATCTATCTTTGTCTTTTCTATTTGTAGATGTCGAACGCTAACAACGCTGCTGCTAGTTCTTTCACGTTGATGAGCCTTTGCCAAAAGGTCACCTTCGATGGAACGAACTTTAGCGAATGGATAAGATACATTCGCACCATTGCTCGCTATGAGGATAAGGAGTATGTCCTCGATGAGAAGCTTGAGAAAATCAACCCTGAAATCGCTACTCCGGCTGAAATTACCGGTTTTGAAACTCATGAGCGAGATGCAACGAAGGTACATTGCATCATGATAGCCACCATGAACTCCGAATTCCAAAAGTCCTACGAGGACATGTACCCATACGAGATGCATCAAGACTTATTGGAGAGATACCACCAGAAAGCGAGACAAGAGCATTATGAGATTTTCACTAACATGATCTCCGCTAAGATGGGTCATGGAGAATCTCTTACTGTGCACCTGCAAAAGATGCAAAGGTATTTCGACCGCCTTCGCAAGTTAAATGTTGACTTTGGGGAAGACTTGGCGATCGACATGGTGCTTCACTCTTTGCCTCCGATGTACAATCAATTTAGGATGACCTACCACATGAACAAAGAGGAGGTCACCCTAAGCAAACTCCAAGGTCTATTGAGGGTCGCTGAGAGCAACTTCAAAGACAAGTCTGTTGCACCAACTCCCAATCCACCTGCTGCTCCTGTCTTGGCTATTGGTCAAGGAAAGGGAAAGAAGAGGAAGGCTTCGTCTAAGAATTATCGCAAGGTTAAAGCCCGAGATGGTGCCTCTTCTAGTGGGACCAAAGTTGATCCCACTAAGCCCTGCCCTAACCCGAAGGAGGCAGAGTGCCACCACTGCCACAAGATAGGACATGGAAGAGAATTTGCCCAGAGTACCTGCAAGCCATAAAGGAAGGAAAGATCAAGCCATCTTTCGTAGGTATATACACAATTAAATCTAACGATTCTAATCATGCTATTTCTTGGGGTTCTTGATACCGGTTGTGGTTACCACATTTGTTCTAATGTGCAGGGACTAAGAAGAAGTAAGGATGTGGAGCAAGGAAGGATCAATCTAATCATGGGGAACAGAAGATCGTCGCCTATGACCAAGATTGGAGTGTATTCTTTAGTGCTTAGGAATAATTTGTGTTTAGATTTGAAAAATTGTTGCTATTCGCCAGAAATGGCTAGAAACATCATTTCATTTCATGGTTTATATAGACAAGGTTTTAGATTTTCTTTTAATAATGAGAATGGTTCTATTTTGGCTTATCTAAATGGTGTCTTTTACTTTGAAGTTATACCATGTAATGGAATTTATGAAACTGTTATGATTGTTGATAACTTAGGAAATGATGTTTTGAACATAGATTCTTCCACTAGTATGGATAAAGCATCCTTGTGGCATTGTCGTCATGGATATGTAAACAAGAAACGCATAGCCCAACTCCAAAAGGATGGAGTGTTGGAGTCATTCGACCTTAGGGAAGATGACACGTGTGAGTCTTGTTTACTTGGAAAGATAACTAAGTCACCCTTCACGAGTACATGTGAAAGGGGTGAGGGTCTGTTGGACCTAATACATACCGATGTATGTGGACCGTTTAGATCAACCACGAAGGATGGGAACCGCTTCTACGTGACTTTTACCGATGATTATAGTAGATATGGGTATATCTATTTAATCAAGCAAAAGTCAGAAACTTTTGAAAAGTCAGAAACTTTTGGGGTTGCGAGGCTTTCGTAAGACGAGATACTCACGACAAGCTCGAACATCGAAGTGAGCGATGTATTTTCATCGGCTACCCACAGAAATCCTTTGGATATCTCTTCTATAGACCGAAGGACAATGTTGTCTTCGTTTCTAGGAGAGGAGTTTTCCGAGAGCAAAAACTCATAGGCCAAAGAGACAGTGGGAGGCAAATCGAGCTTGAAAAGATTCAAGAGTCGATAGATGAAGGAACCTCTACCGCTGGCACTCAACCCGAGGAGGAAACTCTGGTTGAACCTATTGACGATTCCTTACCTCTTAGACGTTCCGATAGAGTTAGAGTTCATCCCCAGTTTTATGGTTTTCATATTACTACCGAAGGGGACACGTATATTAGTGATGGTACACTAATAAATCTTGATGAACCTAATAGCTATAAGGAAGCCATGGCAGGCCCGGAGTCTGTGAAGTGGAAAGAGGTAATGGATAGCGAGATCCAATCCATGTATGCCAACCAAGTTTGGAATTTGGTTGATTATGTGCCCGGACGTAAGACCGTTGGGTGCAAATGGATCTTCAAGAAAAAGACCGACGTGGATGGAAACATACACACATATAAAGCGCGATTGGTTGCGAATGGCTTTACTCAAACTCCCGGAGTTGACTATGATAAGACCTTCTCACCAGTTGCAAAGATAAAATCTATTAGAGTGATGCTAGCGATTGTCGCATTTCATGATTATGAGATTTGGCAAATGGATGTCAAGACCGCTTTCCTTAACGGAAAGTTGGCTGAGGATGTTTACATGGCTCAGCCAGAGGGGTTTGTGGATCTGAAGCATCCGAATAGAGTGTGTAAGCTTGAGAAGTCCATTTATGGACTTAAGCAAGCGTCTCGTAGATGGAATCTTTGCTTCGATGAGAAAGTCAAAGAGTTTGGATTTGTACGAAGCGAAGACGAATCATGTATATATGTCAAAGCCAGTGGGAGTATAGTAAGCTTCCTCGTTCTATATGTCGATGACATATTACTCATAGGAAACGACATCCCGACTCTGCAGGAGGTTAAGTCCTGGCTCGGGAAGTGCTTCGCTATGAAGGACCTCGGAGAGGCTTCCTACATTTTGGGAATAAGGATAGTAAGAGAAATAATTAAGAGACTAATTGGACTTAGTCAGAATACTTACTTAGAGAAGGTACTAAAACGTTTTAGTATAGAAAAATCGAAGAAGGGAGAATTACCGATACAAAGTAATGCTAAGTTGAGTAAGACTCAAAGTCCGAGTACCGAAGCTGAGATAGCAGAAATGAGCCTAGTACCATACGCTTCCGCAGTTGGCTCAATCATGTACGCTATGACTTGTACTCGCCCTGATGTAGCCTTCGCTTTGAGCATGGTTAGCAGATATCAAGGGAATCCTGGCAGAGCACATTGGATTGCGGTGAAGAATATCCTTAAGTACCTTCAGAGGACGAAGGAATGGTTCTTAGTCCTCGAAGCGAGTGATGACTTGAAGGTGCGAGGGTATAGTGACGCCAATTTTCAGACCGACAGGGACAACTACCGTTCACAGTCGGGCTGGGTCTTTACCCTGAATGCAGGAGAAGTGACATGGAAGAGTTCCAAGCAGGAAACCGTAGCTGATTCAACGTGCGAATCAGAGTACATTGCAGTGAGCGAAGCGTCGAAGGAGGCAATATGGCTGAAGAACTTCATCGGTGATCTTAGAGTTGTACCTGCCATAAAGGAGCCAATGGAGATTTTCTGTGATAACGAAGGAGCGGTAGCCTTGACCAAGGAACCGAGGGATCATGGTAGATCAAGACATATCGACAGAAAATATCACTTCATTAGACATCGTGTAGAAGAAGGAAAACTCGTAGTGAAGAGGATATCATCAGAAGATAACCCAGCAGATCCGCTTACGAAGGGACTGAGTAGGGTTAAGCACTTGCAGCATGCTAGGAGTATTGGGCTGAAGGATGATATTAGCATAGATTAGATAGTGTTAGAAACGTGTAATAGATAAATGTAATTAACATTTGATGATTAAATAAAGGAGTTTTATTTATGAGTAATGTTACTGTCTTATGTTAATTATTTAACTATTGTTTCACTTTGCATGTTTTGACTTCCAGAATAATTGAGTTTATTAGGAATAATCGAATTATTCGAATTGTCCACAATCGTTCATATGTTGGAAGTAGATATGAATGAAGATTGTCATGAATTGGTGTGTAGATTGTCTAAATGGTGTTAGACATAGCAAAGGGTTGCTACAACATTCATGAGTGCTTATGAACTAGTTTTGAGCATTGGAACAAACCCGCGCTTGCTGGAATCACCTTATGGAATATGATATAATAGGATGATCGCAAGACAATAATATCATATAGTCTTAAAACCTAGATATATGGTTTGTTATTTGTTAATTGATTGTACATTGATAATGCGAAAACGCATCAGTAACTCGGTGTTATAAAACGCATTGTTGTGTATAGTTGGTTAATGAATAAGTAAATGCATATAAGTCGAAGTTTATCTGTAACTTTTATCTAAGAAGGTAAAAGCGATATCTCGGCTGCTCGATGATTTGATTTGACTTATGTGCCGGGCCCGGTCAGAACTGAATTGATGTGTTCGATTAAGTTCTATGTCAAATAAATCAGAGATCGAGAAACCTAAATGCTTGACTAATCATTCCATAGGATTGTCAGCATGATATCTAACAGAGGACCGTACGATCCCTTATCTAAAGGACAAGATTAATTAGATCATAGTTTGACAGCCTCTTTGAGAGCTACGATTGCAAACCGAATTGTACTTATGCATATAGTTACTAGACTTATCCAAGTGGGAGACTGTTGGAATAGTCTCTAAGGCTGCAACTATATTAGGCAAGTATTTGACCCGGTTGTGCATGGTCCTTTTGGGTTGCCTTCACCATAGCAACTTGATAGGATGATTTATTAAGAGAGAGTAAATATTATTAATATATTATGAGAATAATATATTGTTATTTGATTAATATAAGTCATAGAATTTGTTTTGGAATTAATTTGGTGACTTAAAGAGATTAATTAAATAAGAGGGTATAAACTGTCAATTGTTTGATAGTTAAACTTTAGACTGTAAATCCATATAGATATGGATTGGGCGGATTCTAGAAGCTAAAGGATAGCTCAAATCGTCCAAGAGTTATCTAAGGAATGGATTTGGATAGCCTTAAGAGAAGATTATCCAATTAGGCTTTAGGTTGTAACCCTTAAGGAGTCTACAAGTATAAATAGACCCTATGGCCAAGGGAAATTGGCACTTCATCAAAAGCATAGAAACCCTGGCCGATTTCCTCCCCTCTCCTCTCTCCCAAATCATCCTCCTTGTTATTTGGTGTTTGTAAGCCATTAGAGGAGTGACAATTGTGACTCTAGAAGCTCCAAGACAACAAGATCAACAAGGAATTCAAAGGTATGATTCTAGATCTATTTTATCATTGTTCTTATTCCTAAATAGTCATTAGAAGTCTTGGATTCAAAGCATGTTTAATTAGAAAGCCTAGATTCAAGCATTAGGGTTTTGCATGCGCACATAGGAAAGTTCTTATGGCTAAAACCCATCAAGTTCAACATTTTCACTTGTACGTTTAATACAAAGTTTTTCAATTATACATGTTTTGAAATCATCATGCATATATTTACGGATCTTCACACCTTTTCATTCAAACTACATAAAACATATTCATATCTAACCTGCTTATGAACTCACCAACATTCCATATGTTGACCATTTTTCAAAATAACTTGTATTCTCAGGTAACAGGTAAGCTGACGAATAAGTAGCAAGTATGTTAGTGTGTTTTTCTTTTGAAAACTATCAAACTATTTATGTATGGATTTGTAACGTTAAAACAATGTACTTGATGTGAAGAATGTCAGTTGTAATATATTGATGCATGGTGATGTTTATGTTATGATTCATGTATACTCATTGTGATGATATTAAATTTAAGTCACACGACCCCTCGGACATTTCCGCCGTCTAGTTCTGGGGTGTGACATCAAGTCTTCTGAAATAGTGAAAATAAAGAAGTTTTGTTCTATTGGAAACCAAACAAATGATTTTTCTAGTTCTGATGATGTTTTTGAAGGGTTGGTTCCTTACAGAAAGCCAATAATTCAAGATGTTAAGATTTACCAAACTCCTAAGGATTGTGTTCAAAACTCTTCAAATGTTCAGATTCAGAAAGGTGAAGAGGTTGTTCAGATCTGAAATTCGTTTCTGAAGCCTAGAAATCAAAAAAGAATGAAAAGAATAAGAACAAGAGTAAAATGAAGAAGGTTTGGATGCCCAAGGTTCAAGTCCCTCATGCATGTGAAAACGTCCAGAAAGCTGAAGTCAAGAATGTTCAAAGAAAATTCATTTTTTGTTTAGATGAAGATGTTAGAAGTTGGAGAAAAGAGAAAAAGGTTTTTAGTTAGGTCAATGAGATTTTTGGAAAATTTTGTTTTCCTATTAAAAAGCGGGTATTATTTTCAGAAGATGATCGATTATCCTTAAATAAATGGGTGTGCAAGAAACCAACTTCAATTTTGAATCTTAAATGGGTCCCAAAGGTTTCATAAACCTTTAGCAAAAAAAAGGACAAAAGCTGACGAAATTTATGTAAAAATGGTGAAATTGTGTTAAATAAATCAATTTTTATTGATTTTTCTTGATTAAAAATGACAAAAAGGTGAAAAGTTGAAAAAGTGGCAGAAAAAGTCTGCCACAAGAGGGCTGCAATCTGACATATTTCAGCAAAAGGGGTGCAAGTTGACAGTGTACTGTAACAGGAGGGTTACATTCAGAATTATTGACAAAAAGGGGTTAGTTTCGAAACTTTGAAGAAATAAATGGTTAAATTCGCAATTAAAGACAAAAAATGAGTCACTTTCGGAACTCTGGGTACAAACTGCAATTTCATTAAAACAAAAAGGGTTCATATCGGAACTATGGTCAAAATGGCTTAATTTATTTCCTGTAGTCGGAAGTCTCACGTTGTAAAACAAAATCACAATCGGATTCAAATGCCATCAATCGGAATTTCAAAATCAAATCGGAACTGATTTTGCTCGCATCGGAGATTCGTTGTTTGTAAGTTGTTTCTGGTTCGCAGGTTTGGTGTTTGAAATTTTCAAGCCAATCGGAATCGGAAGTTTTTGACATTGGAAATTGAACTCAGACTCGCATTCGAAAATCGATGTCCGAATCGCTCCGAGCGCTCGGAGTCGTTCGGAGTTCTAAGATTAAAATATTGCATTCCGAATTGAATCACTATTGTTCTGGTCTCGCATCTGTTGTTGGTCTTCACAACTCGCAACACCCAGGGGGTGTTTGGGATATCTTTTTACCATCAAAAGTCCTTTTTGTAAAAGGACTTTTTACAAAAGATGTTTTTAAAAATGTATTTGAATTAGCTTTTGAGAAGCAAAAGACAAAAGTTGCTTTTAAAAAGTATTTGGTTTAACTTATACATGTAAAATGATTAAAATGAACATGCTTACATATATATATACTATTTTATACTTAACAATTTTTTTAAACACATATTATAATTTTGTAAACATTTTATTAGAAAATATAAAATATAAACTTCTTTTAAATATTCCTAATTTTTTTTATTAGACCAATGATAATATTAAAAAAACGTTCATACAAATTGTAAATAATTTATAAAAAAATATCATAGATAATATTACATTCGTCTTCGCAATGTGATTATATCTTGTGCAACAATATCTCGCATCGCTGCCATATATAAATCATCATCACTCGTGCGACGTGTACTCGGACCTTCTTCGTAAACTTCACTACTAGTATCACCTCGTATGGGATTGTAGGATTCTTGTTGTACCCTATTAAACGCTTCATCAAACCTACCAACTTTGCTAATATAGTTATGGATCGACATCGATGCTATCACAATTTTCACTTGGTTCTTATACTTGTAATTAACATGCATGTCTCTTAATAACGCCCACATAGCTTTCCACACCCCCAAAGTTCGTTCAATGATATTTCACAATGATGAGTGGAGATAGTTAAATTTCTCTTCCGGTCCACGAGGTTCACGAATAGCAGCCAAGTGTCCACGTCGAAAATCTGGTAAATGACAACAAATATTTGTGCCTTTGTATGGAGCAAGATACCCTCTAGTATTTGGATATCGGGCATCAAAAACGTAATATTTATCTGTAAATAAAACAAACAAATTATTTTTTCGTTTCAAAAAAGTAGTAAAAATATAAAACTTGTGTTCCAAATAAAAATTTACTAACCACCCGTTGGATATGGAAAATTAAGATCTGGTCTCTGTAAGGCTTCATTAAAAATTCTTGTGTCATGTGTAGTCCCCTCCCAACGGGCCATACGAATGTAAAACACATGTTAAAATCACAAACAACCATTATATTTTGTGTTGCATATCTATTTCGACCAATGTACTTTGCTTCCTCGTTTTGTGGAACTGATGCCCTAACGTGTGCCCCATCTATAGCACCAATGCAATCCTTCAAATACAAAAATATATCATAGATAAATCATTTGTTAAAGTTTAACTACCAAGAAAATGAACATTGGATAATACCTTGAACATTGGATATTACCGAGGGTTATTTAATATATAGTCATGAACATCATCATTATAGTTTGCGTCTAGCTTGATGATGTCGGCACTCAGTTTTAGCACGGCTTCCAAAATTGTATGGAAATGCCTATGAATTGTTTCCCCCGAATGATTAAAAAACTCTTGCACAAATCTATTGCTACACCCATAAGCCAAAGTCATCAAGAATATTCCTACAGATTCCTCAATAGATATATTTCGTGTTTGTTGTAGTCCGTAAATTGTAGCAAGATCTACGCATAACCGTCTGAAAACCGATACGTTCAATCTAAACGTCTAATAACACCGTCTAGGATGTCCATTTAGTACTTTATAAATAAACATGTGCCCTGTGTGGTCTGAAGTGTGACATGGGATACTGTTGAAGCAAAAAAGTGACCCTCTTGAGCAATCAGCTATCGCAGCCTCTAAGACACCGCAGTCAAGCAAGTTTCATCAGCAATCATCAACTGAAGTCTTCGGTAACGTAGTCTCTTTCTTGTTTACATTACTTTGTCTTTATTGTAAAACACTCTATTTTCCAGTAAGCCTTGCATGGCTACTCTTAGATTTGTAAATCATTTACCTTTTTGAGTCTCTATATGTAGAGCTCATCCTCATGTATTATCAGATATCGCATCCAATTCTAATACACATCTCAAAGTTCTCCTTCTATCCAATCTTCTTTCTTTCTTAATCAATCTCAATCTCTCCTCGGAGAAAGTCATCTGTGACTTGGTAACTAAGTTTGATCTCACTTATTAACTTGGTTTCAATGCACTCCTCATTATGAATCAGCTTATGTGTATACTTGATATAACAATTGTTTTCATTTACATTTCTTTACTTTTCCGCAAGTAACTCACTGACTTCTAACTATTAATATTATTATTGAGCTTTTAGATCCTTCGAGATTAACTATTCCTCTATATACTTGTTCTAACATTTGTTCAAGTGTGTCTCAAAGTTTTTCTCTCAAGACGTGATTCAACATCAGACATTTCATTAAATGTAGAGTCCTTTTCTGGTTAATCCTAATTTCAATCTTTATCCCTTTTTATCAATCTGTGGTTAAGATTAAAGATGCTAATTCAAAGATAAACCCAAACATTTTTACCCAATTTCACTTAGGTCAAAAACATTTCCCGGTCCAATAAACCACTATATAACCTTTTTCTTCGCCACAAAGAAACGTTTCCGCTCTCAAATCCTTAATCCTTTTCTGCATCCTTCAAGCTCTCTCAAAAACTCAACAATGGTGAAATCCGGGGTTTCAAAGAAACAATCTAAAGCTTCCGGATCAGTGAACCCAACTGGTTCTGATTCTCCCATAATTGCCTCTAGCAATTTCAGAGCCATTTTCAAAGATCAACTCACATACAATGCTCCCACAAAACTGATGATCAAGTTCTTGACGAATCAGCCCCTGTTTGGACCATTCGATGCTTTCACAGACGTTGTTCCACTTTCCACTCTCTACAAATGTGCTTTCTCTGCCTATCGCCCAATCGATAACCCCCAAGAAGTCCATCTAAATCTTATCAATGATTCTTTGGTCATTCCGTCCAAAGAAAAATTTCTCAATGCCATTAATCTACTTGTTCATCCCTCCATCAAGTTCTTCACACCATCAATGGCGGACATCACCTCAGCTCTGTATCAGATGGGCTATCAGAAGAAGATCAAAGGAATTGGTGAATTCAAGAAAAACCAATTGTCTGCGGTCTGGCAGTTTGTATGCTATTTTATCATTTGCATTCTGTTCGGCAGAACCGGAGGCACGGATAACATGGGCCTAAAGCTTTTGGAATTGGTTTGGAGGATCTACACAGGCCACGATGTGAACTACGGTCAGATCCTTTGGGATGATTTTCTACAATACATTCCCAAAGAGTGCCCAAGGCAGAACCCAACCGAGCTCACTTTTGTTAGGTTCTGGTCTCTTTGCATTGACTTGCATGCGGATGCTAGAATTGACATAGGTGGTGACATCAATCTCTTCGTCACCAAGGATCTAAAAAGGTACAACCCTTCCTCTGACCAAGAAATCTTTGGTCCAATCCCCAGACTTCCTACTCATATTCTTTCTACCCTTGGTCTCGAGACTGCTGATGTCTCAAACCACATTGAGGCTACGGAAGTTATTGACTCATACCTTCCTACCCCGCCTCTTCCATCCGCAGCCTTAAACCCTGAAGGTACCGCAATCCCTTCCACTACAACCCTTTCTAATGTCTCTTAGTGTCACACCCCAAAACCACAAACGGCGGAAACGTTCAGGGGTGCAGGACGTCATGTACAATATCACAACAATGTAAAATAGTAAACAATCAACAACATCATCTATTGAATTATAAGTAAAGTTTTAATACATGTGTGTTCTTTCACTGTAATAAGACACCAAAAATATACAATCAAAATAAAAGACGAGACTTGTTTTCTCCGTCTTCTCAAAACCTGGCCACCGTACCTGTCTACTGATGACCTGAGAATACAAGTTATTTTGAAAGAGAGTATTAGCTTTAAAGCTGGTGAATTCATAAGTATTTAAGTGTCATTGTCTTGCTTACTAAAAGCTATTTTAAAATTCATGTAAACCTTTAAATGAAAATGTTGATGGAAGTATGAAAAGCCCTAGAAATCCCTTATTTTCTATCAGTTTGAGGTGTAGTCTTCTACCAAGACCCGAATGTTTTGTTATGACAATGTAGTCTTCTACCAAGACCCGAATGTTTTGTTATGACAATGTAGTCTTCTACCAAGACCCGAATGTTTTGTTATGACAATGTAGTCTTCTACCAAGACTCGAATGTTTTGTTATGACAATGTAGTCTTCTACCAAGACCCGAATGTTTTGTTATGACAATGTAGTCTTCTACCAAGACTCTAATGTTTTGTTATGACAATGTAGTCTTCTACCAAGACCCTAATGTTCTGTAAGTAAAATGATAGTTTTTCCTTTCTATTGACTAGTACTAAAAGTACTTAGTCTAGCTCATCGTTTATGTGAATATATCACAAAATAAAGTAAACAGGAAAAAGCATAATCATGTAAGTGTTATCCCTGGGTGACCAGGATTATCACGACATCGCCGAAGCGAAAGGTATACCCTATGAACATCCGAAGATTGTCCCCTCACCCTCTGTAGCGGCAGCAGGGTGGAGGGAGGGTTAGTCCCGTAGCCGACTCCTAATATAAGTGGTAACCTAATGATCATCCGGAGATTTTCATCTCATCCTCTGTTGCAACAGCAGGATGGAGGAATGGTTAGTCCCGATATCAATCTATCTATGATAAGTGATAACCTTAGACATCCGTAGATGTTCATCACCCAGTGTTGCTAACAGCTGGGTTCCGGAATGGTTAGTCCCGTCTAGACATCCCATCGAACAGGGATAGGCAGGAAAATTTACACAAAAGGTACGAATAAATCTTCCTAATAACTCTAGGTACAAGTATCCAGGTAAGTGAATACCGAATAATGTATCTACGTAACAGTACTCATGTATGGTATTCATGTAAGTGTATTCAGATAAATGTAGCTATGTAAACGTACTCATGTATCATGTAATCCTAAGTAATTGTACTCATGTATCATGTAAGGTACTAATATTGACTCATGAATGAACTGACTCTTGTGTGATTCCTTGTAATAGGAATAATGTTTTGTTTCTTCTAACTATCCCTGCAATAATTAACTGGAAGGTAATTGGTTGTTCAAGTAGATTTATGCACCCTCGATACACCAGGGTGTGGGAAACTGAACGAAGGATGGAAACTATAACATCAATACATATATAAGAACATATGCGTATAAGTTTTGTTTTGTTCAAGAAGGTAAAAATAATGGTTTTGCAAGATATCTAGGAGTTTTGAACAATAATTAAGAGTGACTTGATGTCATTTTAATAAACATTTCGAAACTAATACTTTTGTTATCAAGGTATTTTAAGATAGAAAACCATTTCATGTGTCACCTTTTGAAATATGTGAAATCTACTGAGTGAAAACACAGTTATAAAATACATAAGATTGATTTAATAACATACTGTTTTCTACTTGTATTCCCCCCCCCCCCCCATTAAAGCATTTAAAATCATTTAAAACATTGATTAAGGGGTATGAACTCACCTGTAGATGGTGGTTCGGATGAATTGGACGGTGTAGGATTGCTAGGTGTCAAGTGAGGACTTGTACACACACTACGATCCTAATGAACATATAATCACACATATATGCACTCAATTAGTCTTAAGTTACTAATTGATAATGTTAAGACATCCTAGAACATAATAAACACTTTATATAAGTGTTTTAAGCCCTAAGGATTGCATCTAAGCTATTATGGGACAAGGTACTTAGGTTTAGGGTTCCAAAGGACTCCATATATGAGTTTACTCTCCATATACCATCACACATGGAGTTTATGGTTGTAAACTCTTGAGTTTACGGCCGTAAACTCCAAGGCTCAATGTCTTTGGTTGCTTTAAGGTGTTAAATAATCCCTAGAATTATTCCAACTTGGTGGTTAAGTCCTTGGAACGGTTTAAGGTATATAAACACTCATTTGAGGAGTTTACGGCCCTAAGGCCATTTCCCTTAGAGTTTTCGGCCGTAAAGTCTTAAGGATGGGTGTTTTTTTATGCTTTCAAGTCTCTTGCACATGTGGTATAGGTTCTAGACTTTTATTCAAAGCATATGAAGGCCTTAGGCACACTTTGGTGCCTTTGTTTGATGTTCACGGCCCAAGAACCTTATTAGGGCCGTGAACTCATTTGAAGGGGTGCTTTTGATGTGTTTTAGTCCTTCATTTAAGTGGGGAACAATTTATAGTAATTGTCTAAGGCTTAAGGGGCCTTAAAAGCACCCTTTTGTGCATGATTTTGGAGTTCACGGTCCAAGATCATCTTGGGCCGTGAACTCCCAAACTTTGGTGGTTCTTTAATGTTTTCTTGTCCCTAATACACTCCTATATAAGTCCAGGGCAGTAGTATATCTCGGGGGAAAGGCTAGGCATTGTTTTCGGGAGTTTACCGCCCAAGAACACCTTGGGGAGTAAACTCCTAAATCTAGTGATTTAGCCTTCTAAATCATGTTATAAACACATATTAAGCTTTCTAACACTACTAGAAAGAGGTACTCACGATTTGGGATAAAAACCCAAAGATCTGTGAGAGAGAAAATGGTTTTTCTCTAGTTGGAAATGCGAATAATGAATGAATTTGGTTTAGAATTCTATTTATAGTCCTGAGATATTTTTGGCAGAAAATATTTTTATTCCTGAAATGATCTCTAATATAATAGAGTGTTGGAATAACAGTGTTGCACAAAACCCTAGTGCACCCACTCTCCTGATATTTCCTGAAGTGTAAACCCTGAATTACTCAAACTTACACGAAAAAGTCTGAAAATTAACTATGACTGCTATAACTTCTATTGAAGTGATATAGTTTGTACAGAATGGAAATTTCGGGTTGTCACATCATCCCCCCGTTAGAAGGAATTACGTCCCGAAATTAGAATTTAAGCAATTAAGAAGTTACAAATAACTAAGCGAAAAGGCGAGGGTATTTCAGTTTCATCTGATCCTCTCGTTCCCAAGTGAATTCAGGTCCACGCTTTGCGTTCCAGCGCACCTTCACTATCGGGATATGACTCTGATTTGTTTGCTTGACCTCTCGTTCCATGATCTCTAATGGTTCCTACACCTTAAACCCTTCCAAGGACTTAACAGTTCATGACCTCTCGGTCCATGATCTCTACTAGTTCCTATACCTTAAATCAAACAACAGCAACTCAAGGAACAAGAGATACAAGTTGTGGCCAAGTATTGGGCAGATGCTATAAACAATGTCAATACTGTAGCCACCATCCTCAAGGTTCAAGACTGGATGTCCGCAATGGCCGAAACAGTTCAGAAAGCTCAGGAAGCCATTGTTGATCAGCATGTCTCTCAAGCTCCCCCTTCTCCCACTGCTGCAGGTTCACAAGATGACGAACCGGAAATCGAAGTGAGCTATGTTCCCATTTTTGGCTTCGATGATGATGAACTACAAGAGGTAAACAAACCCTCTGCTTTTGATGACGATCTGATGATGTTTGATGAAGATGAAGAATCCAATGGTTCTCATCACTCCACTTCTAAGCCGAAGGAAAAGAAAAAAGAAGAAAAAGAATGCGGTGACAAGGAAAGAATTTCTTAGTCTACAGGCCAAGGTTGATCAAATATTAGTTGCGGTCAAGCCAAATCAACCGCAACCAGAAGAGATTCTTGGATCACAGTCCCTGATGGAAAGAATCAAAAGGCTGGAAACTAGAGAGAGAGAATGGATGCAGAGCGTATCTCTTCGAAGGTCGAAATGGGGATCAGATCACTTGACAATAATCGTCAAGCTGATCACAGAGAATTTATCGTTGTTGCGGAACGCCTCATCTCTGAGGTTACCGCAATGAAAACCGATCTCCAAGAAGCCATTCCGGATCAAGCCTCACATTCTAAGAAGTTGATTGTTGAGACTCACACTGCTTATGAGTTCGCAATCTCCGTTCTCCAAACAACAATTAACAGAATGCAACGATCTCTATCTTCCAACTTCCATGGTCCAGAAATCCTTCAACTCACCAAGGAGATCCACAAACTACTCTTCAATCCCTCCATCCCCAATAATCAACAACTGGCCGAAGCCCTCAAAGCATAATTTCAAGTAGTGTTTGACAAGGTTGATGGCCTTCATCAATGGCTTGAGGAGGCTCCGGGTCTAAACTCCTCAAGAGGTGGAAGTGAAGAAGTCCATCATTCCAACCACTCCATCTCACACCATCAAACTCCCCCAGTCTCTACTAAAAAAATTCCCACACCACAACCTTCACCGAAACCATCTCATCACACTCCACCTCACAACTCTCCACTTCAAACTGAAAACACTCCTGAAAAACCAGAGACTCCCCCTCACTTCAAGAATACAAGCTCGAATCTGATCTATAAGAATAGATCTTAGGCGGAAATAGAGCTCTTTGAATATATGTCTTCTCCGAGTTCAAATGACTCACCTGCCACTACTAAAAGAAAAAGTGATTGGAGCGCAGCCAAGCTTGCTGAAGAAGTTTGGAGACTTTGCGGTTTTGACACGGTCATGGATGAGTCCTGATAAACTCTTGGTTCAATCCACATAGAATATTTCTTGATGATGACTACGCCCCACATCTTACCTATGCGGAACCCCCCTCAGATGGTTATTGGGATGTCCCAATCTCACCAAATTCCAGATACTTCACTTTATTTGAGCAGTTCGACCGCAGCCTTCCGGATGACAAAAGACTTCCAATGGAATTTCAGAGACTTAGCCAATTCTATGCTAAGCATTCCTCTCCCGTTGAACATATATGGTCTAACGATAAACCATCCGCAGTCAAAAATTACAAAATTCGGAAGTTCATGAAGGCTGAGTTCATCCAGTACACTTTGACCGGGAAGGAACACGACTACATTCGCACCCAAGCTGATTTTCTAAGTATGAACCCAAAAGAATTCTTTCTCATCGCCAAGGTATTTCAGCACAAGTCTGAGAAGCATCCGAAGATGAAGATTGCACTTGAAAGGGCCAGTACTTTTCTTAAGGAAACAGTCTGTGACTTCGCCAAGATAGACGCAGACATTCACCCCATCATTTCCAAGATTGCTGATCTGCCACCACTTGACCCCGCACCGATGCCTTCCGAAGGCTTTGAAGAAAGATCTTTGGGTGCAACCAACTATCCTGAGCTTGGAGTCATTTTCAAGAGGAAGACAGAGAATGTCAAATACTTCATTCCTATGACTGTCATGCATCGTCTCACCAGAAAGCAACTTGACATATGCCGAAACGCAGTTGAAAAATCCAAGCACACCACTGCAAAGGTCAAGGTTCAAATACTTAGAAGAATTAACTGGTTAGAGGACATCAGGAAGTTTTGGTGGATCCTGATCAAGTTCCTTAAACTTGATAGATGATCAAGTTAAAGAGGTCACTTAGGGGAAATTGTTGAAACAAAAAAGTGACCCTCTTGAACAATCAGCTACTGCAGCCACCAAGACACCGCAGTCAAGCAAGCTTCATCAACAATCATCAACCGAAGTCTTCAATACCGCAGTCTCTATCTTGTTTACATTACTTTGTCTTTATTGTAAAACACTCTATTGTCCAGTAAGCCTTGCATAGCTACTCTTAGAGTTGTAAATCAGTTATCTTTTTGAGTCTCTATAAATAGAGCTCATCCTGATGTATTATCAGATATCATATCCAATTCTAATACACATCTCAAAATTCTCCTTCTATCCAATCTTCTTTCTTTCTTAATCAATCGCAATCTCTCCTCGGAGCAAGTCATATGTGACTTAATCACTATGTTTGATCTCACTTATTAACTTGGTTTGAATGCACTCCTCGTTATGAATCAGCTTATGTGTATACTTGATATAACAATTGTTGTCATTTACATTTCTTTACTTTTCCGCAACTAACTCACTAACTTCTAACTCTTAATATTATTGTTGAGCTATTAGATCCTTCGAGATTAACTATTCCGCTATATACTTTTTCTAACGTTTGTTCAAGTGTGTCTCAAAGTTTTTTCTCAACACATACGTACGTTACGAGCTAGTATTATCCCTTTCAAAGCTAATCCACATAACATTTGAAATACTCTATCCTCTTCCACCCAACATTCTTCATTATCATTAGATGAATTAGAGTCATCACTATCCACCCTACATAATACAAATAAAAATATGTCAAACAATAACACATAACATAAACACAAACAATAACATATAATATAAAATGTCAAATACATAATGTTAAAGGAAAACACATAATGTTAAAATGTTTGTGAAAATTCACGATTTTTCTTTTTGGTGAACACAAAAAATGCTTGTGAAAATTCGTTGGATCCTTCACGAAAATCGGGAAACTTGGTAACAATGGCCATGCAATCTGCTATTGTTGGGGAAGGATTATTTTGTGCATAAGTTTGTGTGATTTTGTTGATATGGCATCCAATAAAGCATCTACTTTTTCTTCATAACTTGAACTACTCTTGGTTGAACGGTTGTTGGAAACAAGCTTAGACCATTTCTTCTTACGCAAACTACTTTCATGGAAACTAGGAAAAAGAGGCTCAACATCATCATCTAAATTGATATCATCACTATCTCCTTTGCCCTCCACATTTTCTTTGTTTGGTTGCTATTGTTTTGAAACTGTAATGGAATCATAGTTTGATCTCCAATAGCAACGGAATCCCGAAACAAAAGAGCATATTTCTCATCGAATATGCTTAAATCTGTGTTCCTAAATTTTGCATAATCTTTGTTCTCCTGCAAGAAAAAAAGATAATGTAAATTAAATATTCTCAATCTATATGCAATCATAACTTAAAATAATTACAAAGAATAGTAAATCATACCTTTATTTTCTCCTCCTACCACTCAGGCGATGCATCTATTACGATTCTCGTCCCACCGTGTCCGGTTTCAAGCCTCATCAAACGGTCATAAAGCTGCCACTCTTTTTTTCATGTTCTCCCATTTGTTTGTTAGTTGTTTTTTTTCAAGGCTATAACTTGTTTTCTCCTTCATGTGTTTTTGTATATTCTTCTACCCAACTTTATTAAAGTGGGTACCGATTTTATGGCTTTTTCTTAGTTCAATCAAGCATGAATCAACAAACACCACGAAGCTACGATTATCCCATCCGAATTTTGGTTTTTTTATTTTTAAAGATGTTTCTCAATCATTAACAGTGGTGAGGTTTTCGTCCATTATCTGTGAATTACATATCAACATTTAAACAACAAACCAATTTTATTAACCTTCCTAAATGATTTCATTAATTTAGACAATTGCTAATCAATCTTTCATACGATTCATGAACTATAGTTTAATTAAAACAGAAAAAATAGAACAACAATGGAAGAAAACAATATGAACAAAAATAAAGAGATTGGAATAATTTTCACAAATGGGTACCTGTTAACAACACAATCGGTCCCTATGAACAAAAAATTTCATCAATTTAATCAATATCATCCATATTTCATCAATTTCACTAATTATTATTCAATAAATCATCAATTTCACAAATCTATAACTGTTAACACAATATTCATCAATTTACAGTCAACACACATCCATACAAGGAACAAATTGAAGGAACAAATGAGATACTGTGCAAGGAAAATGGAAATCAAAGTAACAAATCACATACAATGCAAGGAAATTCGAAAGGTGACATTTTCTTTGCTAATGAAAATCAAAAATCAAGACAAACAAAATCCAAAATTGGAGTTTGCACTTACCTGGTCAGAGAGGGAGAGATGCCGACAGAGAAGATCGTCGGCTTGGAGGAAGACCGCCGACAGCTTTGGAGGAAGATCGCAGACTGCTTTGGAGATCGATGAACGAGAGAGAAGAGAAGAACGAGCAGTAGACAAAACGAGAACGAGAAGATAAGAATGTATCTTCAATTGATTAAGGTAGTTAGGATTAGGGTAGTTGAGGGTATAAAAGTAATTTAAATTTTAAGGGGTTCAAAAGTTACAAAAAGTCATGTTTACCTGACTTCTCAAAATGCTCATTTTCCTTCTTTCTGAAAAGTTGCTTTTAAAAGATCTTTTCCCTTTACCAAACATCTTTTGGTTCCTTTTTAACTTTTAGGAAAAGATAAAGGATAAGGTTGTGTTTAGTTACGGAAAAACAATTTTCATTTTTCATTGAAAAATTTAGAAAACACGTTTAGTTAAACTTATTCAATTTTCATTTTCAGTTTTAGAAAATTAGAAAACGTGTTTAGATGTGTATTTTTCTATCGGTTTTCATTTTTAGAAAACGGTAGTGGTGGTATGGTGTGGGTGGGGGCGGTGACGGTAGCGGGTCGGCGGCGGTGGTGGTGATGACAGGTGATGCTGGTGGCGGCAGCAATTGTGTCAGTGGTGGTGATGGCGGCGACGGCGGTGGTGGTGATGCTAGTGACGGGTTAGTGGTGGTGGTGGTGATAGTGATGGTAGGCCGGTGATTGTCGTGGTGGTGTTGGGTGGGTGGGGGTGTAAGTGTGTGTTTGTGTGTGTATGTGTGTGTTTGTGGGGGTAGGTGTAGGTTTGTGTGTGTGGGTGGGTATGTATGTGTGTATGTGTGGGTTGGTGTATGTGTGCATGTGGGTGGTGTGTGTGTGTGTAGGTATGTATGTGTGTGTGTGTGTTTGTGGGTGGGTGTGTGTGTAGGTAGGTATGCATGTGTATGTGTGTGTGTGTGTGTTTGTGGGTGGGTGTATGTGTGGGTGGGTATGTATATCTATGTGTATGTGTGTGTGTGTGTGTTTGTGGGTGGGTGTGTGTGTGTGGGTGGGTGGGTATGTATATATATATGTGTATGTGTGTGTGTTTGTAGGTGGGTGTGTGTGTGGGTGGGTATATATATGTATGTATGTGTGTGTGTGTGTGTTTTTGTGTTTGTGGGTGTGTGTGTGGGTGGGTGGGTGGGTATGTATGTGTGTGTGTGTAACATCCCAAAATACGACCCAAAAATTTTTGTTTTAATAATAATAAAAATCATATACTTAACGTCATATCATAAAACCATACGTCAAATTTCTCAACTCATAATAAAATGTCGTGAAACAACTATATCACATCAAAGTATGAATCAAAACCTACTCCCAGGACAAAAACTGAAGCTGTGGTGTGTGCGATGCCATCATCCCGAGCTCTTCCCTTTACTTGCGGAAGTACCTGAAACCAATACTGAAACTGTAAGCACGAAGCTTAGTGAGCTCCCCCAAACTACCACATACCATACAATAACATATAAACACGTACTAGGCCATGCCCACTGCATCGGACCGAAGTCCAGAAACTGCATCGGACCGAAGTCCGGAACTGACTAGGACCTTGTCCCCAGCATCAGACAGGTGTCCTGAACTAGCTGCATCGGACCGAAGTACGAAACTGACTGCATCGGACCGAAGTCCAGAACTAACTGATCATAGGATAGCATAAACACATATCAACTAGCATAACACATATCATCGTAAACACATATACTTCGTACTGCATCAGGCCATAGCCCGGAACACATAACACATAAACCCTGTCTGAGCCACGAAGGCACCAAACACAGTATCTGTTGCGTCGGACCGAAATCTGGAAACTACTGCTATCTAATCGAGCCGGCATTGTGGCCTTAGACTCGTGCCTACTGAAAGGAAACTCACCTCATAATCTGGCTGCTGAATGAACTGCTCTGGAAATCTATCTGCTGCTGCTCCGGTTTCACCCCGGCTACAATTTCCATAAGTACACTCAATCAAATATCGATAACTATACTGAGGGTAAAATGACTAGTTTACCCCTTGTCAAAGTCAACCTATTAGTCAAATTCAACATACAGTTGACCTGACTTGTCGAGTTAGGTCACCAACTTGTCGAGTCCTTACACTCACTTTCTTGCTTCTACTCGCTACTACTTGTTGAGATTGGCATAGACTCGACGAGTTTCTCTTCGATACTAACACTCAGTCAACTAGTATCCGACTCGCCGAGTTGTATGAGCAACTCGTCGAGTCCTCCTTCAACACATGACACTCTGGTTGTGACTCGCCGAGTTGTATGAACAACTCGTCAAGTCTGTTCTTGAGGTATGAAGATTGCCTTGGACTCGCCGCGTTAGGGCATTGACTCGCCAAGTCCCTTCATGAATGAGTCCGAACTCCGACTCACTGAGTCCACCCATAACTCACTGATTCCACTCGGGATGACACATAAAAGGGGAAGAAATCGGGGACTCGCGACCCGACTCGCCGAGTCTGAAGAACAACTCGCCGAGTCGGTTGCATGCAACACTACTCCGATGATTCTGCTCAAATCTAATGCATACAACTTATAGATCTGGGTTCATAAAGCTTAATTACCACGTAAAGTTTCCAACTTTACGTATATATATATATATATATATATATATATATATATATATATATATATATATATGCATGAAAATGGATTTAAAGGCTAAAAAGACACTTAAAGGAATAGATCTAGGGCTTTCAAGCAAGAAGGCTCCATAAAGGTGTTAGATCCAAGACTTTGGGACTGAAACATGGCTAGACCCGAAGTCCAATCACCCCAAAGTGATTTCTCTACCATAAATAAGCTAAGGAAAGGATTAAAATGGTCTAAATGTGATTCAACAAAGGAGAATCAATCATAGCAACGGAGGGAATCTGGTTTTACCTCAATAACTCTGCAATAGATGCAAGATCTTGGACCTTCTTCTACTCCCTTGGATCTAGCTACCTTCTTCTCTTCCAAAACTTCAAGATTCACACAATAAATGCTCAAAATGCTCAAGGAAAGGTTAGGGTTTGCTAAATGATGCTCTGAGTGTGAAGGGGACGATGTTGAGGCTCATAACATGGCTTAAATAGGGTGCAAAACCCAGGGATTTAGGGTTTCATTCAGCCTGATGGACTCGCCGAGTCGCCAACTTAAACGTGCTCGAAATCCCGTCTCTACTCGACGAGTCGGGCTACTGACTCGTCGAGTTCCTCTTGAAACTTGAATAAATAATGATATTAAATAACATACCAGAAACGGGGCATTACAACTCTCCCCCACTTGTCTCAGACTTCGTCCTCGAAGTCTGTTGCTGCTGCATCTGGGAACAACTCTGGGTAGTGCTCCCTCATCTCCTCCTCTGCCTCCCACGTCCACTTAGATCCCTTCTGGTGCTGCCACTGCACCTTTACCAACTGAACCACCTTGTTCCTCAAGGTCTTCGTCTTTCGATCCAAGATCACAACCGGTCTCTCGATATAATTCAGGCTGCCATCAACCTGAATGTCCTCTAAGGGTACGACTGCTGACTCATCCACCAAACACTTCCGTAACTGGGAAACATGGAAAGTGTTGTGGATCTGGCTAAGCTCTGCCAGAAGATCCAACCGATAAGCGACCCGATCCACCCGGGCCAATACCCTAAAAGGACCGATGAACCTGGGGCCCAGCTTGCCCCTCTTCCAAAACCTAATGACACCCTTCCAGGGTGATACCTTCAGGAGGACCATGTCGCCCACTTGAAACTCCAAGTCTGAACGCCTCCTGTCGGCGTAACTCTTCTGCCGACTCTACGCAGTCTGCAGTCTACTACGAACCTACTGAATCAACTCTGTCGTCTTGAGCACCACCTCGGTGCTCCCAATGACGCGCTGACCGACCTCGCCCCAACAAATCGGGGTCCTGCACTTCCTCCCATAAAGCATCTCAAAGGGAGGGCGGTCAATACTCGCATGATAACTGTTGTTATACGAAAATTCTGATAATGGAAGATACGTATCCCAACTGCCACCGAAATCTAGGACACATGCCCGAAGCATGTCCTCAAGGGTCTGAATCGTCCTCTCGCTCTGCCTGTCCGTCTGAGGTTGGAAAGCGGTGCTAAAATGGAGACGAGTACCCATCTCGCCGTGAAACCGCTTCCAGAATCTGGAAGTAAAACGGACATCTCTGTCTAACACCACTGATACCGGCACTCCATGCCGTGCCACAACCTCTCGCACATATATATCGGCTAGCTTCTCATCCGATATGCTCTCCTAGATCAGTATAAAATGAGCACTCTTCATCAACCGATCCACTATAACCCAAATCGAATCCACTCCACGTGTGGTTCTGGGAAGCTTAGTGATAAAATCCATAGTGATATCCTCCGATTTCCACACTGGAATGTCCAACGGATGCATCTTGCCGTGAGGCCTCTGGTGCTCCGCCTTAACCTTCCTGCAGGTCAAGCATCTTTCCACATACCAGGCGACATCCCGCTTCATGCAGGGCCACCAATAGTCGGGTCGAAGATCCCTATACATCTTCATTGCCCCTGAATGGATGGAAAATCGAGACTTATGGGCCTCGTCCATCAACACCTGTCGTACTCCGCCCTAGTACGGTACCCATACCCTCCCATGAAGGGTCAACAATCCTCGGTTGGCGTAGTCAAAAGAAGCTACTCGGCCCACAATCCTCTCACACTTCTGCCTCTCTTCCTTGAGGCCCTCGACCTGCGCCTCTTTGATTTGTTCCAACAATGGAGTAATCATTGTCATCCACAAACAAATATCTATGATCGGGGCCGTTGCTGCCTTGCGGCTCAGGGCGTCGACCACTACATTGGCCTTCTCTGGGTGATAAAGGATCTCACAGTCGTAATCCTTCAACACATCTAACCATCGCCTCTGCCTCATGTTCAGATTCGGCTGATCCATGAGGTACCTCAAGCTCTTTTGATCCGTGTAAATGGTACATTGGACCCCATAGAGGTAATGTCTCTAAATCTTGAGGGAAAACACCACTGCCCCCAGCTCTAAATCATGCGTAGGATAGTTAGCCTCGTGAGGCTTCAACTGTCTTGAGGCGTAAGCTATCACACGGCCTCGCTGCATCAATACTGCTCCCATACCTATGATCAAGGCATCACAGTAGACTACAAAATCTTCTATTCCCTCCGGCAGGGTAAGAATCGGTGCTTCACACAATATCTGTCTGAGGGTCTCAAATGTTGCCTGCTGCTCAGGCCCCCAACGAAACGCCACTGACTTCTTGGTTAGTCAGTTGAGCGGTACTGCTATCTTGTAGAAATCCTGAATGAACCTCCTGTCGTACCCTGCCAAACCTAGGAAGCTCCGAATCTCAGATGGAGACGTCGGGACCTCCCACTGCATCACGACCTCTATCTTGGCCGGATCTACCAAAATACCCTTCTGGTTGACGAGGTGTCCAAGGAACTGCACCTCGCGCAACCAGAACTCGCACTTGGAGAACTTTGTGAAAAGTTTCTCCCTCCTCAAAATCTCCAGCACCTCCCTCGGGTGCTCCTCGTGCTGCTCCTGAGTCTTGGAATACACCAAGATATCATCTACGAATACTATCACAAACCGATCCAGCATCTGTCTGCACACACGGTTCATGAAATCCATGAACGCGGCTGGGGCGTTGGTGAGCCCAAATGGCATCACCACGAAATCATAATGTCCATACCTGGTCCTGAAAGCATTCTTCTGCACATCCTCATCTCTGACTCGCATCTTGTGATACTCGGAGCGTAAATCGATCTTGAAAAACCAAGACGCTCCCTGCAGCTGATCAAACAAATCATCTATCCTCGGAAATGGGTAACGGTTCTTCACCATTACCATATTCAGCTCCCGGTAATCTATACACATACGGTGCGACCCGTCCTTTTTTCTTCACAAACAAAATCGGTGCACCCCAGGGCAAACTGCTCGGCCTGATAAAACCCTTGTCTAGCAGCTTTTGCAGCTGTGTAGATAACTCCTAGATCTATGGGGGAGCCAACCGATATGGTGCTTTGGCTATCGGAGCCGCACCAAGGACTAGGTCAATCCCGAACTCGACCTGCCTCTCTGGAGGTATTCCAGGAAAATCCTCTGGAAATACATCCGGGTAGTCTCGCACTATCGGGACATCATCAACTGTCGTCTTTCCCTTCTCCCGGGCATCTAAAACATAGGCAACATAACCTATGCAACCCTGCTGAAAATAGCACCTCGCTCTCGCCGCTGAACACAGGACTGGTCCGTGCTGTGGCCTCTCGCCCTGAATCACCAACTCTCCCCCACTGGGAGTGCGAACTCTCACTAACTGCAGCTCACAATCTATCATCGCCCTATTGGGGCTCAGCCAATCCAGGCCTACTATAACCTTATTCCCTCACAGGGGAATAGGGACCAAGTCCACCAGAAACTGCTCATCGAATAACTGTAGAGAACATCCTCTATGTACCCTTGCAACCCTAACGTTCCTATCAGCTGCTATCTCAACCTCAAGTGGACAATCTAGCTCCCCTGGAGCTCTGCTAAACCTCTTGCTAAGCGCAAGAGAGACGAATGATCGGGTAGCCCCCGAATCAAACAATACTATAGCTGAAATGTCGTTCATTGAGAACGACCCTATACAAAACGTACAACCATAAGAAACAATCAACAATGAATGTAGAGATAAGGAAAAATACATACCCGTCACCATGTCAAGAGTCGCTCGCGCCTCCTCTGCTGTCAGCTGAAAAGCTGTACTCTTCGCCACTGGCGTCTCAACTCGGCCCTGACGGCCATCTGTAATCCTCAAAGTAGCAGGGGCAGGTGCTGACACCTTACCTGCAGCTGCTAAACTCGGACACTGGGAATTTTTATGTCCCCTCTGATTGCACTGAATGCAAATCAGATCTGTCGCCGCAATGGCGGTGGTAGCGGTGGTACAATCTTTTCTCATATGCCCAGTCCGACCGCACTTGTAGCAGCCGGAACTCCCTGCCTTGCACACCCCGTCATGCAATCTCCCACACTTGCCACACCGACTGTGGCTTTTCTGACTCCTGGATCTGTGATCTGAAACCTTGGGCTTTTTTCCCGAACTCCCTGTACCGGAAGCCGCCTCCGGCTTCCTCTTCCTCTCCATCTCAAGGTCAATCTCTCTCTCTCTCTATCTCTCTCTCGCTCTCTCGCTCTGACAATCATGTCATCCAGCGTTTTACAGCTCAACCGGCTCACAAACTGGTGGATATCACTTTGCAGCATCTCATGATAACGGGCTTTCTTCATTTCCTCATCTGCTGCATACTGAGGAACGAGAAGTGCCCTCTCCCTGAACTTGGCGGTAATCTCTGCCACTGTCTCTGTAGTCTGTGTCAAATCCTGGAACTCACGTGCTAACTGTTGCACCTCAATAACAGGTGCGATCTCAGCTCTGAACCTGGTGGTAAAGTCCTCCCAGGTCATGGCATCCAAAGTTGCGTCACTCCCGATGGCATGACTAACCTCCTCCCACCAATCCCATGCCCTATCCTTCAGAAGACAGGACGCCAACTTGACCTTGTCCCCCTCGGGACACCTGCTCGTGCAAAAAGCGTTGGCCACGTCCGCCAACCATCTGGTACTCGCTATGGGGTCCCGTGCCCCGTGGTAATCTGGAGCTTCACATGCCCAGAACTCCTTGAAGGTAAGCGTGCGCGACCCCATCATGGCCGCCACCTTAGCACGAAATGTGCCTAGCTTCTCCTCCATCAACTCTAATATACCCTCCTTGATTGAACCAAAGATCACTGGAGTCTGCTCCAGAATGATACGAGTAACCTCTGAAGTGAAGAACTCTCTAGTCTGCTCATCCAACTGCTCGGCTCCCGAGCCTGATCCCGATCCCTCTCCGGCACCTGAACTGCCGCCTGCTGGTCTAGGGCGTAAAACCACCATTCTGAAAACATATCAGAATAAATGTTAGAACACTGATATGACTCGAGGGACTATTACTACTACCGACTTTTCGGTCTCATCTCAGCCTTCCTCGATTCAAGTATGAATCCTCTGCTTCCAGTAGTATAGGCCCTTACTACCTTCCACATCTATCCGTACTTTCCTCAAGAACTGCCTCGACTCCACATAGCCACTACTACTGCTGCTGATCTCTACTGCTCTCATCCCAGGCTTGCCCTAGGGAAATCTCGGAGGGAATCCGGTTTTACCTCAATAACTCTGCAATAGATGCAAGATCTTGGACCTTCTTCAACTCCCTTGGATCTAGCTACCTTCTTATCTTCCAAAACTTCAAGATTCACACAATAAATGCTCAAAATGCTCAAGGAAAGGTTAGGGTTTGCTAAATGATGCTCTGAGGGTGAAGGGGACAAGGTTGAGGCTCATAACATGGCTTAAATAGGGTGCAAAACCCGGGGATTTAGGGTTTCATTCAGACTGATGGACTCGCCAAGTTCCTCTTGAAACTTGAATAAATAATGATATTAAATAACATACCAGAAACGGGGCGTTACAGTGTATGTGTGTGTGGGTTGGTGTGTGTGTATGGGTAGATATGCATGTGTATGTGTGTGTGTGTTTGTGGGTGGGTGTGTGTGTGGGTGGGTATGTATATATATATATATATATATATATATATATATATGTGTGTGTGTGTATGTGTGTGTGTGTGTTTGTGGGTGGGTGTGTATGTGTGGGTGGATATATATATATATATATATATATATATATATATATATATATATATATGTATGTGTGTGTGTGTGGGTGTGGTTATGTATGTGTGTGTGTGTGTTTATGGGTTGGTGTGTGTGTGCGGGTAGGTGTGTGTGGGGGTGGGTAGGTATGTTTGTGTGTGGGTGGTGGGTGTTAAGGTGGGGGTAGGTAGAGGTGGATGAGGTGGAGTGGGTGTGTGTTTATATTTTAGAAAAAATTTTGAATTAGAAAAATGTGAAAACAATCATTATCAGTTTTCCGAAAATTTCCAACTTCTTTGTAATTTTAGAAATGGAAAATTTTCATTTTCCATGAAAAATTTAGAAAAAATAGACGAACTAAACGTTTTTTCAAAATTCTTATTTTTCCTGGAAATTTTTTCAAGAAGACGGCCGATTTTTCTGCAACACGCACCTAAAATTTGGTTTAAAAGATAAAACAAACACCCATTGAAATCGGAAGTTTTGAACATAAATTCAGAAAACACATTGTACATTTCACATTGGGATTACAGGAAATTAGCAATCCAATGTCACTCTTCGTATTCATAGAATCGGAAGTCATGTGAATGAAGAAAACAGAAACCGGAGGTTAACATATTTAGGAATTGACGAACAGCTTAATCGGAAGTTAAAATCGAAATTGGAAATCATATGCATTCGTAATTAACAGGTTTCGGAATTGCAGAACATCTAATCAGAAATTGTAATTCATCAATCATCGTTCGGAATTTGGATGTCATGTAACCGGAACGATCGGAATTGATGATTCGATCGGCGATTATTTCATTTTGACTTTTTTAAGTCCACAAACGTGTTTTTCCTGTTCCTGTGAAGAAGAATTCAAATCTCATTTACAGCCCTCAGTCTTTCACCACTTAACAGTTTTTTTACGTTCAGATCCATATCAATATACACAAAACCTTTATCAGATTACTTGCATATTATGGTGATTGATTCTTGATTGTTCTTGATATTCCACATTCGTCATCTCGGATTTATGATTAATAGTTAGGATAACGTGGATAAGAAAACCTCCAGGCTAAGCTATATAGATATGTTCTAGTAGATATCTATTAAGAAAATCGGTCTTTCTTGAAATCTATTTTTTATATCTCATATTAAAAATATGAAGTTATAGTAAATAATATCCTTATTGATCTAATCATAGCTACTTATGAAAATGTTTGATCATAGTTAATGTCAAGAGTATGATAAGGACCATAGTCAATGACATGAGTATGAGAAAATTCTTTTATAAGAATTCTTGATAAATGTGTATGATATCATGTATGCATTCTTACTAAAAGAATCTCTTACTCCTTCTAGCATTTCTATAGAGTGGAAGATTAATCAATCCTAGACTTGATTATTACACATGGATTACTCTCAATGTTCATGACTCTAAGTTATTTATAGAATTCAAGATTTGATATAGCATCTTGGTAGTTAATGGAGTCGCCATAATACATCAAGGAGAACTCATCAATGAGAGATTCTACATTTCTCAAGTCAAAGATGATTTCTACCATTAATGTGAACAATTTGTGTTTGTGAATAGTTATTATTCAAGTTCAAAAATTCCTTGTTGAAACCAGTGCCAAAATTTGCTACATCAGGCTATGGTTATTGAGCTTCTTGAAGTTCCACGTGCCTCCCACTGGCTTTGTCACTAGAAGCTTATTTTCTCCTGACTCAACATTCAGAAGAATAAGATAACTTATTCTTTATGGGTTTGTTTATAATAATCTAAATTCCCTTTCATAATATTCTAATGACATGAAATGTATTGGTATTTGTATTCAAGATAAAATTAATGGGGATTAAGGTATAATGCCAAAAGCATAAAGGAAGATAATTTCTACCGATTAGAAAGTAACCTTTATCTAGTAAGGTCTAATTCATCCTTTATTATAACTTAAAGCTTTAGATGGTGTTATTGGATTGTATCTCAACTTTACATCTGAAAACTTCAATAAAGGTATCACGACTATGCTTGACTATGTAAAATATAATTGTAACTACTATAGTTATTAATAAAGTTGATTTGGTATCTTGTGCTAATCTTAGACATTCTTTAGAAGGAAGTCATACATCCCATTGTATAGTTCCTTAATAATTATTTTCTCTATAGATTAGTGAAAATTTGATTAAGAATCCTTTACACATAAATAAGATTCACATATATCAAATAAACTACATTATTTGCCTTCAAAGACTCTTTTCTTGAAGTTGGAAAATGTGTATTTCATTTATATAATTAATATAACAATGTCATAGATAAGTTTGATTTAAAACAAGTTTAAGTCAAAAGGTCTTTCATATAAAACTTAATGTTATTTTTTAAAATATTGATATTTACTTTATAACTCTATTAAAAGATCTAGTCACATAAATAGAATTTAATCATTTCAGAATATGAGTATTATCGTTATGAAAAACAACCAAGTAAATAATAATACATTTAAATAAAAATTTTGAGACATACATATATATAGACATGCTAAATAATAAACTTAACTCCGAGAGTGAAGTTTCAACTTGCTTGTGCTCAACTGGTCACTCTTCTATAAATATCTACAAGAAAGTTATAAATATTATATTAGCATTTAAGTACCAAATACTTGTGTGTTATATGAAAAGTATGAGTTAAATATAGTAGATACCTGAAGTACTAGTCTCTTCTAGACATTCTTTTCTGATAAGAGGAGCAGTTTCTCTTCCAATGTCTAGTTTGTCCACAAAAGAAACAAGATCCATCTATGTGGGTCTTCTTGGATTTCTTGGGCTTAAAGGTGTTCAGTCCATAAAACATGGGATTCTTAGATCACACAAAATGACTCTTTTCAACCTTGCATCATTCCATTATTTGAACTACTTTAAAACAAATATCATTGTATTTATTGGAATATTGCTTAACCTGATATATCATTAAATATATATCTAAAAGATATCCAAGAAGTTAGGAATAACTATTCATAATTTGATGTTAAAAGCATCTTGAGCATCACAATGATGCCTTTACTAGGTATCATGTTCAGGTTTATTTCTCAAAACAGGTTTTTTGGACTAGGACCTTTAAGTGTATACAATTTCACATCTCTCATGAGATTATCTATGAACCAATTCATTGAAGTAATATCTATTGAATGTTATTATGTTATTTAAAGAAAATTACAATTCATGGTTATGAGAGTGGATTATTTATATCTACAAAATTTTAACAAAATTCGTAGTATTTTCACTATTTAATCTGTAACAATTAATATCATTTTACTTTCCAAAAAACATCAATTATCAAAGTCTAGGATATAAGTTGCAAAACAAATAAATTGGTGACTTTTATCCAATTTATTTGAATCTAACCCGGTAGATATCGATTATCATTTATATTCTACTATATAATTCCTAGATTTATGTGATCGCTAATAACAAATGAATTAGACTTGTTTGATCCAGTCTATGCTTCAGAACTCTGTTGCTTACGTATACTTTTATCACAAAAGATTTGCGATCAAATATTCAAATTTGAAAAGATTATGTAATCGACCTATAACTTGGTTACATAAATCGCGTAAACACCCCGACCATCGAAAGATAACACCGAGAGGTTATGTGGCTATTATCCCACTAGTGCATATAAGAGATGTGCGAGTGTTCTTCAAAATGAATTGCATAGATTTGAGGTTTGTAAGGGGTCTTTGATGTTTTTATAATATTAGTTTAAAATACATATTTTATCATGGTTATTGCATGCATCCAATAAACCATGGTATACTTTTAAAAAATCTTATTTCATGTAAAAATCACATTTTAACAATGTTCTTTTATAAACTTTGGTTTTATAAAATTGACATGATCAAATTTTTAATAGCTAGTATTAAGTCCGACGTTTAAGTGTTTTAGAACATTTGTAAACCTTTCCATAAAACTTCCTTTTATAAAATAAGGTTTGGAGTTTTATAAGTTTATAAACTCTATTTTAATCATATATAATTTTAACCTAGAAATTTTACTGGTTAGTAGTTTTCACAATAAAACTTTTAATTTTATAACTATTTTTACCATCTTATGTTAAAAGGTAAAACTCATTAAAACCAAACTTCTTTGTAATGTTTGTTTATGTTTAAATATTACTTTGTATTTGAAAAACTAATTTATCAACCATAACATAATAATACCAACATAAATAAAAAAAACAACACAAAAATATTAAAACACATGTGCATAAACAAAACCATAAACCAGTAACATTTTTGTGAGTCATCACAAAAATATCAAGTACATTCTTAAAGTGACATAAGAGACCTTTATCTTCTAATGTGTTCACATGCTCTCACTTGCTTCAATACCTTTGAGCAAGTTTATAAAAATAATTTTATAAAGTTTAAGAAACCTTACTAAAATAGAGTTTAAAAGTCTTGATCATCAAAATGGCATCGTCTTCATTCTTGTTATATATATTTTTTAAAATAAACTATTTCTAAAACTAATTTATTACTTACAAAAATTAACAAATGAAAACTATCTATTTAATTATTACATACCATATGAAAACATAAAAAATTACAACCATTTTTAATAAACGAACAGATGCAACAACACAAAGGTCCATGGCTAGTTTAAACACATTATACACATTTTTATACTCAAAATTATACAAAACAACTCTTTGTTTTTCTAAAATAACGTTTATGACTAAAAAGATGCATTTAAACTTCTAGTCATAAAAATAACAATTATAAACATTTTAAAGTTGTCATACAAAATATGTATGGATTTTTCTTCCAAATAGAAAACCATCTATGTTTTCCAAAAACAAAGATTTCATCAACTTAACAAATAATCTAAATAATCTTGCAAAAGTGGCTTTGATACAAATTGTTGGGATTTTATTCAAAAATTCTTTCAAAAACATAAACATGGCAACAAAAGATTTAAGATTTGAATAAATAAAACTAGTTTTATTCCCACCAAAAGATCATTTTGCAAGACTTAGAAATATTAAAACAACCACTGAAGGAAACTGTTACAACCTTTTAAGACTTTCATCGTCATGTGAGGTTGGAAGTTGATGAAGTATGACATTAAGCTCTAAATTAAGCTATCTAGAAGTATCCACCATCTCAAGAATAAAACCACCAAAACATGCTAGTATTTCACTTGTGAATAAGTTACTTTTAAGCTATAAAGACATATCCAAATAAGTCTCAATAGAAAACAACTTATTAGTCTTCATATCTAACACCAATTGGAAGAAATATAATACTGCAAGATTGGTCCCTACGGTATTCAAAAAACTTTGGATAGGGTCCAAAAAGTTTCTTACTTGCATAAAAGGTCCAAAATCAAGGTTTTTCTGTGTTTTTAGTCCAAAAAAACTTAAAATGAAGATTGTACCCTTTAATTTCTTTTTATATATTTTTTTAATTTTTCAAATACTATTTTAATTTAAAAATAAATAGAAAAGGAAATAATTCTCTCTCTCTCTCTCTCTCCCCATTGCTTTGAGACTTTTATAATACGTATTCTTATAACTTCATCTTCCCCAAAAAGCCAGACCCACTTTGACCATGAATAATTATCGTCTCCATCATATTAGAAAAAGAAGAGACGAACAAAAGGCAAATTGATGGGAGCTAAGGTGCAGATAGGAAATCACAAGGAGGGGCAAGGGGTCTATCAAGACTGACGACCCTTTATAGGATTACTCTTCGTCTTCACTGATCGGGAGAGGGAAGAAGGAACACAAATAGAAGTAGTTAAAGTGGTGATCTATTGGTCAAACAGATCGCGATAAGGAGTAGATCTCCGACGAACTCCCCTAGGCTCTTCGCTCGTCGTCAGCCGCCACAAATCGAGGGGGAAAGGGAATCGACTGGATCGAAGGGAGAAAGAAGAAGAACGGAAGCATAAAAGGGGTGGTTTGATGCTGATTCGGGCCATCGCCAAAATGAAAGAAGTAAACAAAGGCGACTTACGTTGTTGGCTGACTGTTACAACCAGGGGGCTGCTCTGGTGGCCTCCTTGGTTATTCTCCTTCTGTTCCATTGGCAAACCATGAGGGATAAGGGGAAAGAAACACTTAAGTATTAGCCGAGGGAAGCGATGATCCTCAGGGGTGTTTGATTATTTCCAATTGACAGGAAAGAGGGGTGGAGGATGGATATCGGTTCCCCTTTTTGTCGCCGATGGTGTAGAAACGAGAGAGAGAGAGAGAGAGGGAGAGAGATAGAGAGAGCGAGAGAGAGAGAAGGGGAGAGAGAGAGAGAGAGAGAGATAGAGAGAATGATATCATTTTCTATTTATTTTTAAATTAAAATAGTATTTGAAAATATAAAAAAGAAAGTAAAAGGGTATAACCGTCATTTTAAGTTTTTGGACCAAAAACACAGAAAACCCTTGATTTTGGACCTTCTATGCAAGTGAAAAACTTTTTGGACCCTATCCAAAGTTTTTTGAATACCACAAGGACCAATCTTGTAGTTTTTTCTGGAAGAAATGAAAAAGGAAAGAGAGAATTTTCTTCAAAACTTTGGCAGCACCATCTAGAGCTTCTTGCTCTTAATTTTTACCACTAAAGAAAGAATAAATCTCCATGTCAAAAAAGAACTAAGTGATACACACCATGCACTAGTTAATATATTAGACAAAGGGGAAGAAGATACATAAAAGAAAAGAAAAAATGTCTCTCTTACAAGCATGGAGAAGGGATTACAATAAACGAAAACAATCCTACACCATGCCTTCAATTTTCGGCCAATGTGAAGGAATATAACAAAATCCAAGTGCTCATTTCTAATCCCATAACTAGTTAATTAAGTTGTAAACATTTAGTCACCTAAAGTGTCCAAAAGTTTGTACATAACTTTAATAATCATGCCATATGATATATGTAACAAGTTTTGTTCTCTTTATTATTATTTCCTTAATAATAATTCCCAATAAGTTTGTAAAATATTATTTGACAAAATAAAGTTTTTTTAATTAAATATAACTGTTGATGTATTTATTAATAAACAAATTATATTAATAAATAATCGATTGATGGTAACTTGCTATAAGGTGTGACCTTATAGGATTATATATTATTAGCAATATCAGTCTATAATGACTCTTAAGCATACTAGCTATTTCACAAGTACTGATAATCTCTTGGTGCATTATTGGCATTGTCGCAACCCCACAACAGACTTTTTGGACCTTCTCTTCATGCCATCATCATTCAGAGACCATTCTTAACAACCGAAAACTAGTGACCAAGCCGCCATCTTTTCCATTGGTCCACCCCTACCATCATCTTAAACGCACCACCAAATTCATCATTGCCATGTTCTAGTTTATGTTAAAGAGAGGTGGACACAACGACGTTAATTCTAATATATTTGGTTGCTCCTTCGCTTTTGATTTTTGGAATAGAAATGTTTTAATTTCTTAGAAAGGAGAAAATCATGTAGTAGAGGAAAAATAAAATGGTTATTTTCTTTCATTGACTTTTGAACATTACTTTTAGTGTTTGCTTTTTGTTTATCTATAGCTACAACATTTTAAGTTTTACGCCTCATTTATTTGACCTAATTTTTATTTTTAATATCTAAGTTAAAATGACATTGAGGTTTAGTTTTGTTGTTGTCACAATTTCAATTTAATGGAGTAATTTTTCAATTGATTTAGTTAGATAAGGGAGATGAGAAATCTAATGGAGTAATTTTTCTATTGATTTAGTTAGCTAAGGGAGATGAGAAATCTAGTGTTCTGATTGATTAATATTTATCAAGTGATAATAGTTTGATGTTCAATTATAGGCCTTAATTTTATCTTGTTTGTTGAATTTTAGTTAATCATTACATGTGTTTTATTCATTTATGATTACAATTGTCTTCTAATTTTTTTTTATTTCCACATTATAACTTATTCACTTATGTCACATTCCCTATTTTCCAAAACCGATTTTTTTCTTTATACTTTAAAAATCATAATATCTTTGTTTTGTAGAAATTCTATGTATATCAAAAAATTTACAGTACAAGTGATTGTTTCAAATATCAAAGCCCTAAGGATATCATAATCAACACACAACATAAGTTACACCGTAAATACCTAACAATCCTGAATACTCTTGCAGTCTTCTCTTTAATCACTCAACATGATATTCAATTCTCCAGTAGTCTTAACATCGCTACCTGTGATGCATATAAATAGAGTGGGTCAGGTTAGGAAACCTAGTGACACACATAGGGTTTTAATCCCACAATGTTATTATGATAATTTCATAAACCTGCAAAACTAATTGTTCTCCAACAACACAACATAAATATCTATAAGACATTTTTACCCTTAGTACCCATCATGTCGATCCTCACATACTGATCCTATAACAATGATCTTATGAGATCTATCATGGGGGATCATTGTAAGCAACAATTTAACGATACTGTTTCGGGGGTTCCTTGGTAGCAGGCGTTAGTCGATAAAGGCCACCATAGGGGGGGTAGAGTGTATCGAATGAACATACGATCCTGTGCCCTCAGATTAGTATAATTTATTAACACTTGCAAACTATAAGTCTGCTAGCGTATGCCACAAAACTCGGTTTGGTGAGTTGTTGTCATCGAACTCCGGCAGATGACCAGGAATCTAACAATTGCATGATTCAAACCCACCATTCCTGGCTACCAAAATACAGACACACCATATCTGGCTATCTAAAAGGGATGGGGAATACTAATATAGTACTCATGTACGTAATACACACCCAATTAAACAACAATGTCATCAAGCAAACTTCTAGTCTCCGTTCTCATCTCATACATACCCTTAATATGATCCTCCTCAATATCCAAAATTAATTGTACTAAGCATCTCCTTTAGGTCTTAGTGTCTAGCTAGACAAGATTACAATACCTGTAATGAACCTCCAACACAAATTCATTGCCTATGTAATGTCTTTACAATATTAATATAGGGTATAACTAAATACTCTTTCAACTAAACTCGAGCTAAGCATCCTTTATAAGTCTTATTTCATCACTAGGCAAGACTATAATGCTTGTAACCAACTACCAAAACCATTTCCTATTTTATGAAATATTTTCCATCTTACATGTATTTATATTCAGCTCAGAGTTTAACCGGTAAGTATTTGCTATACATTAAATCTTTTTAAGTAATAGTACTTGTAATAAGACTGTCACATGCTATAATCAAAAATACTTTTAGCTCTTATATAATTAGATGTGATCCGCATAGAGTGTTACATAGTATCACCAAATATACAACTAACACATATTCCAGATAATAGACATTCAATTCACATATAAAGTATACTATCAATCCAGAATACAAATAAACAAACTTTCAACATATATTTAATTCTTTAAGTATTCAATAGTTATATTAAATCGTGCTCATTAAAGTAACTATGCACTCACTTGATACAATAGGTGTATGTGTGTCACTTACAAAATGGTTGAATAGTTTTCACTATGACTCTTTGATACCTTATTATTTAGAATTGCGGTCTTCCAAAAATATCGTTAATTTTCTCTTTCTAAAATTTATGTTTGAATGGTATGCTTCAAATTAAAATAGATACTCTTATTTATACTAAATATTTCAATTGTTTCGTACTTATCTAAAGTGTTACTCATCCTCCTAATTTAGACACATATGGTACAAATTATTCTTTAGCACTAAGCAACTCTAAATTTTTGACATAAATAAATTTGTACACTTTAAAAGAGTTAGTCATTCTCTAAATTAATTGTTATATTAATTGAAATCGTACAAATTTATTTAAGAGAAAATGAAAATATTAGCCAAAATCATTAATTAATTTACAAATTTAGCCAAAAAAAATAGAATTTACAATTTTAGCCATGTAAATCGCAGATGGGAATTGTCCATCTACGATTTTGACATCCCATCTGCGAAGGTACAAGTGGCTAAAGCACAATTGTTCTTTAGCCACTTGTACCTTCGCAGATAATTTGGTTTATTTTATTTTATTTTAAATTTTGAAAATGAAATCAATTGGTTTGACTACGAAATAACCTTACTATATACAAACTTTTGTAGAAACTTATCAGTTTAGTTGTTTTTTCTTTGGGAAATTTCTTTAAAATCTCTCTAAAAAAATGATTGAATACATGGTTTGTCTTGTAACCGGTGGGAGATGGCAAGTTAGTGAAACAAATCTGGAATACGTATGTCCACAGGGAGGTATTTCTAAATTCGTGTTGATATTTTCTGAGTATATTAGTTATAGTGAATTTGTATCTTTGGTAAGAAGGAAAATTGGTTTGTTAGACAAATATAGAATTAGTCTTCGTTTCCATCATCCTGAATTGAAATATTATATAGCTATAGTTGAAGATATGGATGTTAGAATGTTGATAAACATAATCAAATATAGTAGAGGAAGGACTGTGAAAGTATTTCTTGTGGTTGATGAAGGAGATTTGGTTAATGAGGCTGGTGATAGTGGAAATCAGCCGGTTGGTAATGTATGCAGTTATAAAGGGAGCAACGATCCGATAGGTACTTTTCAATACTTCCAGTGTACCTCAATTTCATAGTGTTGCTGAAAATGTTAATGTTAGTTATTCACCTATTAACTATGTTGATCCTGAGAATTACAAATATCTTGGTGATGATGATGTTGGTACATATCTTAATGACGTGGGTAGTCGTTGTGTTGATGTTCCCGAACAAGAAGTTAAAGTTTTGAATAAGCGTGTAGTAGATAAAAGTAAAAATAAAAAAAATGTATGCGTCAAAAAGATGAAAAAAGCATGTTTACGGGGATTATGTTGATGTTGATGATTTAGGTTTAGATATAACCGACTTAAAAAGCAATTTAGATGGAGATGAGTTCGATGATGAGGTCAAAGCTAAGTTTCCCGATAACCTTTTTTACAGTATGCCCCCTCTACCAGAATGTCCAGTTGATATTAATGAAGAAATCCCAACACAGATGGTAGACATGAATCTTCAAAAGATTCAATGTGAGAGTATATTTAAGAACAAAGAACTTTTAAAGCGGTGTATTGGTAAAAATGTCTTCGAGAAGGTTTTCAGACGAGGACAAGTAGATCCACTAAATCAAGGTATGAGGTTGTGTGTGTTTCGAAAAATTGTTCTTGGTTACTAAGAGCAAAAGCAATTAAAAATTCTGATGGACTTTTCCAAGTGAATAAATTTGTTGATGTACATACTTTTTCTTCAACAATTTTGCAACCTAATCATCGACAAGTAAACAAATATGTTTTGGGTGAATATCTTGCTGATGTTTTGGCTGAAGATTATAGTAGAGTTTATCGGGAAAGGTTATTGTTAATGATATGAATGCTCAAATGAATACCAATATCTCATACCATCAAGCATGGCGTGCGAAGCAATATGCATTGTTGTCGTTAAGGGGTATGAAAGAGGATTCTTTTACCAAACTTCCAGCTTATTTCCACAACATGGCCAAACATAATCTGGGTACAGTAACACATTAAAACAGATGATGATGATCGCTTTGAGTTTTTGTACGTCGCACTTGGTTGTTCGGTTAGTATTCTAATATTTTATTATTTTTTCCAGATATTTTTATTGTATTTTAATAGCTATACAATGTATCATAGGTACGCGCTTTTGTCAATTTCTGTAAACCGACCGTTGTAGCAGATGGAGCCCACCTAAAGGGCGAGTTCAAAGGAACTATGTTACTTGCAGTTACTAAGGACGGACAAAACCAAATATTACCGGTTGCATATGGTATCTGCAAAAATGAGTGTACAGATTCTTGGACATGGTTTTTTTCAATAACTACGTGATTGCATAGGTAATATGCAGGAGCTTACAATTATATCTAATAGGTCTCCATCAATAGCAACATCCGTTGCCAACATTTTTCCTCATGCTCATCACGAAATATGTGGTGTCCATTTGTATTTCAACATAGTATCTAGATTCGGGAAGAGTAACACAGTTAAAGGAATTTTTTGGGAGGCTTGTAGGGCGTACACAGTTGATGATTTTGACGCTGCCATGGAAGTTATGAAAACGACAAAACAACCAGTATGGGAGTACTTAAGAAGTATAAATCCAGAAACTCGGTCTAGGGCACATTTTAGTGGGAATCGATACAATCTTATGTCGTCCAACAGTGCGGAGTCTATAAATGCATTATCTAGACATGCACGTAAGGTGCCGATACTTACGTTGATCGATTTTTTTCGTGCAACAATGCAACAGTGGTGGTTTCAAAGACGTAACTTTGCAAGTATTAAGTTAAATTTTAATTTTTACTATTAAAGCTTTAATAAGTCTTATTGATCTTAACTTCTTTATTTTGTATTTTTTTTTAAACGGAAGCAACAACAACACTTACCCCTTAGGCCGATGAAATTGTTAAAGAAAACAAAAAAACCATTTAGTAAGTGGGATGTTCGCATGATCTCAAATACGAAATGCGAGGTCAAAAAGGGGGCATAAAACGTGATAGATGATTTCCAACAAATGACATGTACATGTAGGAATTGGCAACTTGATGGAATACCTTGTGGTCATGTTATAAGATGTTTAACAGTCAACAATTACCAAGACTGCTCGAGGTATGTATTAAATGCTTACTTTACCGAAACACTGAGGAAAACATATGAGGAGTCAATAAACCCTCTGCCAAAGCCATCCGAATAGGAGATCCCCGATTATTTGATGATTGTTAAGCCACCTATAATGGATAAACGTCTGCCAGGCAGGCCAAGAAACACAGACCGCATTCCATCCCAAGGCGAGGGTCTAATTAGAAAAGAGTGTTCTACATGTGGTCAAGTAGGACAAACGAGGAACAATTGTACTGGAAGGGTGTCCGGTAGTGGAGCACGTCGCACGACAATTTCTACTATAGAAATGACATTTAATATTGGTGGTTCAGCGAGTTGCTCACAAACCTATGAAGCTGAATTTGATATAAAACAACCTTGAAATGAAAAGTTGTTAACATTTTATGTATTGTAATTTTTTATTAAATCTTACAAGACGTTGATATACTTTCATATTTTATTTTAGTTTGTAGATTGTAACAATTAATTAAGCATTTATATTATAACATTTTAGTTTGCGGATTATAACAAGAAATGTTATTTAAAAAAATACAACAAAGTGAACTGAAGTCATGATAATGTTACAACATTTTTGTTTGTATCGACGTATTGATTAACTCAATTATCGTTGTTATAGGAAACTCTCGTGTGGATGTGGATATAATTCTCAACATTTCAGGGACATCAATCGATTTATCATTGTAACGTACTTTTGGGAAAAATGCTCATGCCCATTTTAAAATTGCTATATCGTCAAGCTAGAAAATTGGACTCCTAAGCAAGGTGCAAAAAGGTGGTTCCCTACAGGCATTTTGCAACCTTTCCAGACACAAATAAAAATCATGAACATTATATGAATTGCATGACTTCCAAAACAACGTTTCGACTTCCGTATCATCATGTCCAACAGAATCTCGTATTTTCCTAGCTATATCTTTAGGACAATATCCATGATACGAATCTGGGTAAACACTATGAACAGCAAAGTCTATTTTATCACATAGGTTGCTTATGAAACCAACCTCTGTATCCTCACCTAAACACTCTTTTAACTTCATCATGAACCATCTCCACAATTCTTCACACTCTAAGCTCCCCAAACCAATTGCTAAGAGTAGAGGTTCATGGTTTCCATCCAAAGCCACTGCGAAGTACATTGTTGTCAGATAGTTGCCAATTAGGGGTAAATAACCCACATATATTAACGGTATCATGCACCTAAGGAAGGTACGAATCTACATAAAAAAACAAACATATATTAGTGATAAGTAAAAAATAATCGAGATACATTACCATGAAATATTATATAACTCAATAAAAGAAATATGTTATACCACGCAACTTAAAGCCACAAAACAAAATTGAAAGCGGTTGTTATCTGTTTTCTTAATGGCTGTGAAGGTATTAGGATTTGTTATTTGAAGATCATGCAAGAATATTGGTAGATGAGAAAAGCTTCTTTCGGTGTAAGTACTCATATTCACAACCAATGAAAGTGTTTTACAATCATCACACAAATGTAGTTATAATTATATTGAAATTAGTGTTTCTCTATAGTTCATACTTCATAGTTCAGTTGTTTAAATTCATAGTCAAAACAATTCATTTCATAGTCAAAAATCACTGACCGACAAGACAAGACAAGACAATGTACTGCAGTTCATAGTTCAACCTTTTGAATTCATAGTCAAACCAATTTATTTCATAGTCAAACATCATTAATCGACAAGACAAGGCAAGACAATACAATGTACTTGTCTGCATTTCATAGTTCAAAATTTTCAATTCATAGTCAAACCAATTCATTTCATAGTCAAACATCATATATTGACAAGACAAGACAAGACAACACAATGTACTTGTCTGCAATTCATAGTTCAACTTTTTGAATTCATAGTCAAACAAGTTCATTTCATAGTCAAACATAATCGTCTGTAATATAATTTCTTCTATAAATGGGTGTAAGTCGTTATGAGAAATTTATCTGAGAAAGTAACTCCTATTTAATAGAAAAATAAGGCTAATGGCATACTGCAATTGCGGAGGTGAACATATCGTTAGGATTTTGGGTACATCTAAAAACCCAGGAAGATTGTTTTACGCTTGCCCATATTTGGTATCATGTTCTTAACGTCATTCATATTTAAACCCTCGTGTTTATATGGCAACAATTCTTACTGTCAATGTTTAAATTTACAGGGACCAAAATGCGGGTTTATCAGTTGGGTTGATGAAGAGATGGACCAATCATCTATGGTAATAGCTAAAGTAGCTAACTCTAATAATCTCTTTGAATCAGAAAATAAGAAGTTAAAGATAGCGTTGGTTTGTAGTTGGGTGTTGTTCTTGGCAGTTCTTGTTTACAAGTTGTAAGCTTTTTAATATTGTTTTGATAGTTTTGAAGTTGTTAGGTCAATAAATTGCTGTATTTGTTATTATGTTTACAAAAGTGTACTTGTAATGTTAAAACAAATGTTGTTGTCGTTCTTATGTTATAAGTATTGATAAGTTATTAGTAGGACATTAATTTGTTGTAATTATTGTAACGTTAAAACTAAAAATAAACTAATAATCAAATCCAACATTAATTTACATATACAAAAATATAATCCAACTACATAGGACCAAGACTCGACCCCCAATAAATTTTTGCCATCCGTTGGCGAAACTCTAAAGTTGTGTTCTTTGGGTCAATAAGTTCACGTATTGGTTGAGCTGAAACTAATTGCTCCATAAACATACAAACAAAAACACCGCAATCTCCCAAATGACTACTTTGTTGGGGAACATTTTCTTCATAAATGAATTGCATATTAAACGGAATCCTTGGGATGTTCCTTCGGGCCCAATAGTTAATCTTGTCCAAATAATTTGCCACCCGAGATCCAAATTTGGTAAAGGTTCCATCAGATTTGAATTTTTCATAACTCACTCTACCGAGATTGTCATAAATATGGACTTCCATTGACGCCAATTGTAGTTCCCCAAATAGCTAGTGATTAGGGTATGAATGAATTGGCAATAGGACCTGTATAAGGATCAGAAAATAAAATTATGTTTTTTATATCACAATACAAAAACATAACGACAATAACAATAATATTTTCAATCTAAAAAATTAAGTTTACCGTATCGACATCCCACCAAGCAACCATGAAGTTGGGGTACGTAGCAATACCAGCCATAAACGCCCTCCTATCCTGCCCTTCTTCCAAAGCATGGCAAAGAAAAAAATTTGGAGGCATTGTTGTATGTCGGTCGCCCTCAAACCGTCTCTCCATCAATGGTCTATACGAAATGGTTATATGCTGGACAAAATTATGATACTTTTGTTATTGACTAAAAAACAAATTACTTTTAAAATAATAAATTAACAATTATTTTACCGATGACTCCAACCATCCGTCGTATGTATGCCCAAACAAGGCGCTCCAAAAATCTCTAACACGAAATTAAACAAACGATGTTGGACATCTTATGAATGAAATAAATAATTGTGGATGACAACCTCACCACCTGCTATATAAGGTTGCAGGCGCAACACGGAAAAGTCGTGAGCAACAACAAAAGCTGGAGGAGGAACGGGGCTTGTTGATTTAATATCAACCTTCTTTTTTGCTCTTCTTTTTTGCTTCAGTGTCGTGTGCAACTAAAAACAATATTCAAATGTTTAAATCTCTATCTTTCAAATAATTCACATAAACATAAAATTCTATTATTACGATATAAGTTTATAAATTAAACGAACACCTCGGTGTAAGGAGGGCACAAATATTGTGATGGTTTTCGAGTCCTCGGTTTATCGGGTGTAACTTCTTTGCCATCAACACCATAAGCATCATAATAATCTACATTTCTCGTAATTATTACTTCATCTTCCTCTGACACCTAATTTAATAAGCAATACTCTCTAATTAAATAAATGTTTCAATCTACTAAAAACAAAATTAAAATAGATGTAAGTATAAGAACCTCTTTAGCTTCATTATAATCATTTATATCAAACACATCATCATCAAATTTGTTCCCCACATTGTAATTCCTCTCCTCCAACTCCTACATTAAAAATAACACATTATACTTATTAACAAAGACACATTAAAAATTAATTATTAAACTCGTAAATGTTATATTCTTAACAACCTTGTCGTCTTCAATATCACCAAAATTATTTTTAGTTGTATTATTTTTATTCATCACTTCATCTTGTACAACCTACATTTTCAAATATAAAATATGAACACAAATATTCATATATGTTAATAAAATAAAATAAATAATGTAGCATGAAACTAACCCGTTCATCATATTTTGTTTGGAATACTGCAGGCTCCTCAAAACTGATGTCATTCTAAAATTCTTCATTGTTCAGTTCTTCAACAAAAACCTCTCTAGGTTCTCGCTTCGTAAAGACATGCTGCTCCAGTGCATGTAGCCGTTTCAACACCTCGTCTAGGTTGTGTTTCCCACTGCCCCTACCTCTACCATAAGAGCGACCACTGGACGACATACTAGACGAAGATTCGTCTTGTCTCCTGAAATGGTCTCGTATTAGGGATGAAATTGATTTCCGTTCACCATATACATACTCATGAAATGACATATAATAACAAGATGTCATCTCACCATCACTTGGTAACATGTTTTGTCTTGGTGGTTTTCCCTCATAAAAAATTTAACATATTATAATAAATGCATATAAAAGTATAATAATGATGTTTATTAATAATAAAAAATATTTATAAACCTGTATCTTTGAAAAAATCATGTTCACATCAACCCATTTCAATTTTTTTGTCCCACTCCATCGTGTCATCCGAGGCATGTCTCTATTTTTTCTCAATACAAATTCACATGCATGAACAGCCGGAAGCATCTCATATATCCATATCTACATTTTTTACAATTATAGTAATAAAAGTTAAAATTAAAATATAAAACATAACAATAAAACAATTTAAATATAAGAAAGTTTTTATACCCTTATTGGAGCCGTAAATCCTGAGACGGAGTATTTTAAAGTTTGACGACGCTCAGGAAGTGATAAATGTTTATTTATCTGTAGAAGCAAAATTGTAAAAGTCGAATATTGTGTTTGTATAGTTTCGCATTTTTATGTTATTTTACTAAGTCAATTTTGTGTGAAGTGTAATGTTTAGACTTAGTATATTTTTTTACACTCATGTTCCCTATAAATAGGGACCGAGGATAAAGGTAGACAAGGACTTTAAAATCGCAAATATCCTTTCTGCTTATTCTATAATCAGTCTTCATCAATATAAGATCTGATTAATATTTACTCTTCGTTTTCATACTTTTTGATCACTCAAATCATATCTGTTTTCTAAATCTCGATAACAATTCTCATCAATTGGTATCAGAGCAGGATTCAAACTGCATCGATCTGATTTTCGTGTTAGAATCATTTTTTTTGTGAGTTGCAACTTTACTCAAAATTTTCCGCGCATTTTGGTTTTGAAAATAAAAATTGATCTTCAGATTTGAATTGATTTTGTCTTTGAATTGTTGAGTCGAGTAATCGATTAGTGATTTTTGATCAATTCAATTGATCAATTCTCAAATTCATCAAGTTTTCTAAAATTTTCTGTGTTCATCAATGGTGAACTTCAACATGAATACAATGACTTCCTTCTCTCATTTGCTTGGTTCCTCAACCAAAATTCCGATGTTAATTCCAGAATACTATGATCAGTGGGCTGATAGAATGGAAGATTACTTAAATGGAATTGATGAAGAACTTTGGAATTGTATCGATGGAACAGTGCAAGCTCCTGCTAATGTTCAACCAATTGGATCTTCTACTACATCTGCTGAAGTTGTTGATCAACAAAAACGGTTGAAAAATAATGAAAAGAGGTGCATGAGGGAACTAAGAGGTGCTCTTCCTCCTGTGGTTTATAATTACATTCGTAGTTGTAAAACAGCAAAGAAGATCTGGAACACTCTAAAAGAGAAGTATCAAGGTAGCGAAAAGACGAAGATCAATTCTGTGAAACAATGTCTAGTTGAACTGAAGGAATTCAGACAAAAGGATGCTGAAACTCTTGAAAATTACTATAATCGTCTGAATGAGCTTATGTTTCGCTGTAATAGGTATGGAATCACTAGGTCTCTCATGGAGTTCAATTTAACTTTCATTATGCGCCTTCGCAAGGAATGGCGAAGTGTGAGCATGATGATTAAGAATCAACAGAGTTTTGATACAACTCATTTGAATGATCTCTACAATCAGCTAAAAACACATGAAAGTGAAGTTTCAGAAATGTATGAAGAATGAAAACAGAGTATTGGAGGTCCTTTGGCTCTTGTTTCAAAGATACCAGAAGTTGATGTTAATGAAAAAGATGGTTCAGATGATGAAGGATTTTTGATGAACTCTGATGATGAATTTGTGGCATTCTACTCAAACAACAGAGTTAAAAAGTTTTTCAAAAAGCCTTTTAATCCAAACAGAATGGCTAGTGATGCGAAGAGTGGAGTCACAAAAACTGAGGAGAGGAGAGGAAGAAAATGGAGAAAGCTGATGAGAAACAAAAAGATGTGAAAGAAATGAAAAGGCTGAAAGGTGACTCAGGAATCTATTGTCACTACTGCAATGGTGCGAATCACTTCGTAGCCGATTGCATGTTGCGAAAGAAAGAAGAGAAGAAAGAAAAAGTTAAAGATGAAGCATACTATTCTGAAAAGATTGAAGAGTTGCGCGCTAAGACAAAAGGAGTGTCTTTAGTTGCGAAAGATGAATCTGCTGATGAAGAAAGTGGAACGTATCAGATCTGGTCATCAGGATCTGATGATGAAGAAATGAGGCACCCCACACATGGAGCCATGTTCGCAAGTTTTGAAGATTGCAAAGAGGACATTTCAGGTAGATGCTTCGTATCCAAATTCACGGACAAATCACCCATGACCACCAAGGTACGTGCAATACTCGAATCTTTTAATATTCCTTTATCTGCTTATGATGCTTAAATCATTTCATTTGATGATACTGTGACTTATTTTGATTCTGTTATTGTGTCTGCTAGTACTGAAGCTCAAAAATTAAATATGCAACTAGGTGAGACACGAAGAGAATTAGAAATAAAAAGGAGCAGAGTAGAAAAACTTGAAATGCAGATCAAAAATGTAGATTGTGATAGGAATAATCTTACAAATGATGTTAGGTTGTTGCTAGCACATAGAAACATATATTGTAATTCTGCCAAAAGATTGTATGCAAAATTAACTGCTTTACATCATTCTTCTGACATTAGCAAACAACAACATACGAAACTTTTACCTTTTCTTGAGTATGAACGTGAAAAAGTTGATGTTGTTTCTTATGATTGTGAAAGTACAATTGCTCAATTTAACAAAATACCTGATGATAGATATCCACATGGTATTGTTAAAATTGATGAATTTCTGAATGCTGATGAGTTGGTTAACATTGTCAATGAAAGTTTGACAAAGAGTGAACAAGTGAAAATCTTAAAGAAAACAGAAACTTCAACTCTTGCCTCTCAATTCAATTATGCTGATATTGATGACAATTCAGATAATGTAAGTGAAATCAGTGAGATAGAAGAGGAAGAAGAGGTTGATTGTTCTCAATTGTCAATCATTAATATCACATCTAAGATCAAAGGTAAAGAAATTATTGTTGATTCGATAGTAGACGATGAAATTGATAAACCTTCAACTTCGCAACTTTGTAAGTTTGATAATGTGGAAGTTGAAAGCTGGAAATCTGATGATACTAATGAAAACAAAGAAGAAGTGAAAGATTCACTTGAAGCACCTCCACGAGTTGTGGTTGATCAAGTGTTTGAGAATACAAAAGAATTTGACAAAATTTTAAATGACAAAGGCGCACATTATTTGGAAACCAATACTGTGGTATATCCAAATTTTGTATGTACTGATAAAACCATTTTTCCAAATCAAGTTTTTGTCACTACTGGAAATGCTGAGAAAATCCATCCTCAATTCAACAAAATGATGGAAAAGATAATCTAAGGTCAACTACTGAAGGTTTTTTCGCAAATCAAAACACAGAAGAAAACAATTTAACTCAAAATCCTTATGTGTTTCAAAAACAAAAGTCATTACAAAAATGGGTGGTTAAAAGTGAAAAACCAAACAAAGTTTTTGAAAAAATTGAAAAATCATAGGCTGAAGCGAAATTAAATTCTCATGAATTCAAATTGATGGTTGGAAATTATTCAACAGAAAATAATGTTTCAAAAAGAAAAGCAAGAAAAGCAATTTTCTGGCAAGTTGTGTCAAATGACAAACCAAGAGCTGAAAAAGAACAAATTTCAAAAACAACATCATCAAAATTTCAAAGCAAAAATAAACAAACAAATTCAAGTTTTCATAAACCAATAAATTATGTTGACAAAATTCCATATGTTCACAAATATGACAACAATCGAAAATTTGAGAATTCGCAAAAATTTGTAAATAATCAAAAGTTTCAAAATGTTTGCAAATTCACAAATACTTCATCATGTTTGAAAGATTCAACTCAAGCAAAAGTGAAATTTTCACCAAAACAACCAAATTTTCCAAATCCTTCATTCTCAAAACCGACCAAAGTTTCATATACAAAAGGAAAATCTGATGTAAGTACACTCAATCGTTGGTTTGAAGGGAAAGGAAGAAAATATCAAAGTGGGAAGTTTTCAGAGCAACAAATCAAGAATGCATTTGACAAGTTTGCAAATAACTCTTCCACTGCTAGTTCATCATCTCATCATTCGCAAGTTCCGGTTCAAAAATGGAAACCAATTATCAAAAATGCGAATGTTGTGAAGGATAAGATTACAATCAATGGAAATCCAAAACTATTGAACGACTATATTTCAATATCTAGATCTGATGATGTTGATATAATGGATTCTGTCACAAACAAAGTGAAAACATGGTTTTTAAATTCAAAGAATTTGTTTCATTCTACTAATAATGGACCCAACAAGTCTTGGGTTCCTAAATTTTTCCAATAAATGCGGGTGATGTGTGACGAGCAATATGATACGAAATGGTATATTGATAGTGGTTGCTCTAGTCATATGACTGGAAGAAAGGAAAACTTGCGAGATTATAGAAGCTTGGAAAATGCAGGAGTAGTAAAATTTGGGAATAATCACAAGTGTCAAGTGAAAGGCTATGGGAAAGTCACAAATGGACAATTCACTGTGAACAGAGTTGCTTATGTTGAAGGACTTCAACATAATTTGATAAGTGTGTCACAACTTGTTGTTGGTACTGGAAACCAAGTTGTATTTCATGAAGAAGGAAGTATCATTTCAAATGCGAAGTCAAATGAAATACTTCTCAAATCCAAAAGATATGGTGATATGTTTACACTAGACATCAAACCAATTGTGGGAAAACCTGCTGTGTGTTTACTATCAAAAGCATCTAATGATGTCAGCTGACTTTGTCATAGAAGATTGTCACACTTGAACTTTCGCAATATTAACAAAATTGTCACTGAAGATTTAGTTCGAGGGTTACCTGATGTGACAACCCCCATATTTTCCAAAAGCGATGTAACACTCAAAAGACAAATACAACAAAAACTATTTGGAATCAACGAAATTAACCTCAAAAAAAATAAAGTGTTCAAATATCTAGATTGGGATGCATCAAATATTAGATATCGTACCAAGGTTTCCAAAAACATAAAGAACATTCGAAACCGAGTTATATTGAAGAAATTATAACCACTCGAATATTTACGGCACACCGTTAAAACATTATTTAACGTAAAAAGTGAAATTACAATAAAATGCATTTTAGCCTTATGTATCTAAACAAAAGTTGTAGAGTTCGGTAAACGTACATAAAAAGATCGCCCAAATTGGACCTCGTATGAAGAAGTTACGAATTTTCTAAGTTTTGTAACAGTAGTAGAGGGCTAAAAACTCGAATTGAAAATCAAGCGTTATTTAGCTATCGCAACCTAAACGAAAGTTGAAGACCTCCACAATAGGAGTAAAATGATAAAAAGACAAACGAAAACCGACGTCGAATAAAGAAGCTATGAATTTTTAACGAACTTTAGCAGTCCCGGCCTATTAAAAACATATCATTAAAAATAAAGTCAAAACTAGCCGACGGAGTCTAAATGAAAGTTGTGGAGCATAATCTCACCTACGCATGGATATAAAGATAGCGAAAAACGGAGCCCGTACGCGAAAGTTACGGAATTTAGAAGACGGAAGCCGGGATTACGCCCAGCGTAATATAGGAGTACGCCCAGCGTACTTAGGAGCAAGGTCGAGTCCCATCGGCTGCAGCTCTTTGCCTAGCTAGACTTGAGTTCTAAGCCATGACGCAAAGTACGCCCAGAGTAACGCGTACGCCCAGCGTACTCCGGTGGTACGCCCAGCGTACTCGACTTTCCAGCACTATAAAAAGAAGGCATGAGCTACGGGTTTTAGCACACCTTCTCTAAACTCTTAATCACTCTCTCATACTTTCAAGCTCCAGAAGCTGTCCCAACGCCCTCGGTTTCTGCACCCGAGCCCCCGACGAAGATTCTACGCTACTGAGATCCCCGAAGAGCTCGAAGACGCAGCTTTCCACGGTCGAAGTTCTACTCGACTCTAGCCCCACTCTCTTCAAACCAAACAAGTGAGTTCATACCCCTACCTTTCAAATCTTTTCATGTTTTAGGGGGGAAATACAAGTACAATACAAGTAAAAGTATCGTTTTATAAACATAAATGTAACATCTATCTTATTGAATTATCGATACCAACATCTTTACGTATAAAGGGCTAGTATATCATCAAGTTATTTTCACTAAATGGAACATACTTTCTGAAAAACTATAATGGGTATAGTTAGCAAGTTATTCATACATTTTTACATATACATCTTGAAAAACGAAATACTTTCAAATGAAGTAAAGTCTTTCTTATCGTAAATCTATTTATACTAAGCAATGTTAGATATTCAAACTTCAACGTACTCTTATGTATGCATTTCAAGTCTTGTATTATATACCATAATCTCTTGGAGAGAGAGCGTGATACTTGTGTATATATCTATACGACATTGACAACCCCGCACCTAAGCTGTTAGCTACAGTTAGACCGGCAGGTCTGGGGTGACAAATGTCATAACACTACAACACCTGAAGAATGTTGTTACAGGCAGTCAGTGTCAATAGTATGGTTATAAAACTCACATGAAAGTATAAAAACAAGTTTGATTTACGAGATTCATATATGCATACAGGTTTCTACATTATTTTTGAGCACAAAGTGTATCATTATTATTCAAGTACAAGAAACACTAACGCACTCCAACTCTGGGAACTTTTTAAACTATTTATAGAAAATATTGGATTTTTTTAAAACCTCTTTCATCGATTTGCTACCAAAAGGACATACTTTTCAATACAAATCACTTATGAACTCACCAACTTAATTGTTGACACTTTTTCGAAACCACTTGTATTTCTCAGGGAATCAGTAATACAGGTAACCCCCAGCTTTTGAAGAAGGAACGCTAAGGACGTTTATTATTAAACATTTACATCATCATATTGTAATATTCTTTTGGAAATATGTATAACGCAACAATATACGTTTTTATTATATATATGATGGTTGTGTTACTTTCTTTACAATATTTAATTGTTATGATACTACGTGAAGTCATCCACCCCCAAATGTTTCCGCCATTCTGGTTTGGGGGTGTGACACTTGTACTAAAATTTGACAATGATTCTCTGTGTGTAGCTTGCGAACAAGGAAAAAAACATAGAAAAGGTCATCCGATTGTGATCGATTCAAAAATCGTAGAACCATTGGAACTTCTTCACATTGACTTATGTGGACAGTTGACTGTTGCTACAATCAATAAAAAGCGGTACATTTTAGTTATTGTAGATGATTTTTCTCGATTCACATGGGTATTTTTTCTCAGGATAAAATCTGAAGTTGCTCAGACGATGATTGATTTTATCAAAAAGATTGAGCTTAGTCTGAAAAAGAATGTTCGCAAAATTAAAAGTGATAATGGTTCTGAGTTTAAAAATCAAACTATTGATTCTTTTCTCACAAGAAAAGCCATTTCGCATAATTTCTCATCACCATATACTCCGCAACAAAATGGTGTAGTTGAAAGTAGAAATCGATATCTATGCGAAGTAGCCAGAACCTTGTTAACATATGCAAATCTACCTCAATATCATTGGGCTGAAGCAGTTTCCACTGCATGTTTTACTCAGAATCGATCATTCATTCATCGAAGATTCAATGTTACTCCATATGAAATAATTAATAATAGAAAACTTAATATCAAATTCTTTCATGTTTTTGGTTGCAGGTGTTTTATCATGAATCTCAAAGATAATTTGTCCAAGTTCCAAGCTAAAGCTGATGAAGGCATATTCTTAGGCTATTCACACAATTCAGTTGCATACAGGGTGCTCAACAAAAGAACCAGAAAAGTTGAAGAAACTTTCAATTTAACATTTGATGATTACTATCTTAAACAAACGGATAGTAAATTTGAAAATAAATCCATTCTTGTTAATACAGATACACAAATTGATAATTCTGAAATAAATGATTTTGATTATGACTTAATTTTCGGAATACCTGACAGAGCAATTGAAGCGGAAAATAATGCTCCTGATAATCAAACGTCAGAATCCTGAAAACATACTGATGATTCGACAATTACTACAAGGTCAATATCTTGCGAAAGAATGCCTGATGCTCGTGTGGAGGGGGAGCATACGATCAACAATGAAGATTATCAGCCAACATTCAAAGGGGAGAATGAAGATATGAATCATCAAGTTGAGGGGGAGCATTCGCAAAATCAACAGGACTATCATTTTGAGGGGGAGCATCAAGATGAATATCATGTTGAGGGGGAGCATGATGAAACAGAGACAATTAATCTTGATGAAAATGATGAGTTTCATGAACTAAATGATAATTTTTCTGTTGTAGGATCTGAAAATGAAGAAATGTATGAAGATGCACCGTTGGAATTTGATCCTAATTTTCCACCACTTGAGAAATGGACAAGAAATCATCCAAAAGAACAGGTAAGTAGAAATCCACAAGATAGTGTGTTGACAAGAGCTCAAATTCGTGCGAAAAATCAGGTACTAAATGCGAACCAAGAACTATGTATGTTTAATGTCTTTATTTCGAAAATAGAGCTAAAGACAGTAAAGGATGCTATGGAACACTCAGATTGGGTTGTTGCTATGCAATTTGAACTGGCTGAATTTGAACGAAACAAGGTTTGGAGATTAATTTCTAAACCTTCTGATGTTTCAATTGTCAGACTAAAATGGATTTTTAAAAATAAAACTGACAAAGATGGCAATATTATTCACAATAAAGCAAGACTAGTGGTTAAAGGTTATTCGCAACAAGAAGGAATAGACTATGAAGAAACATTTGCACCTGTTGTCAGACTTGAAGCAGTTCGCATATTTTTAGCTTATGTAGCTCACAAAGACTTTGATGTTTATCAAATGGATGTTAAGTGTGCATTCTTAAATGGAGAACTAGAAGAAACAATGTATGTTGAACAACCACCAGGGTTTATAAACGATGAACATCCTGATCATGTTTATATCCTAGATAAGGTTGTACATGGATTAAAACAAGCACCAAGAGCCTGGTACGCAACACTTATAAATTTCTTGAAACAATCTAAATTTAAACAAGGATCAGTAGACCCCACATTATTTCGCAAGAAAGTTTGGAATCATCTAATGCTTGTTCAAATTTATGTTGATGATATTATTTTTGGCTCAACTAACCCAGAATTGTCAATTGAATTTGAAAATCTAATGAAAAGTCAGTTTGAAATGAGCATGATGGGAAAAATTAATAATTTTCTTAGTTTGAATATAAGATAGAACAGGTATGGAATCTTAATCAATCAAGAAAATTATATGAAGAACTTGCTTGAAAAGTTTGGAATGACAAATAGCACGAAACTAAGAGTACCAATGGTTGTAGGAACAAGACTAACTCCTTCGTTAGATGCTCCTGCTGTTGATTTAACACTTTATCGAAGCATGATAGGGTCTTTATTGTACTTAACTGCAAGTAGACCTGATATTATGTTTTCGGTTTGCAATTGTGCTAGATATCAAGCTAATCCCAGAGAACCTCATTTGACTGCAGTGAAAAATATTTTTCGCTATCTTAAGGGAACAGTTTTGTTAGGACTTTGGTATCCTTCGAAAACGGGGTTTATCATTCAAGCTTTTTTAGATTCTGATCTAGGAGGATGTACTTTGGATAGGAAAAGTACGAGTGGTGGATGTCAACTATTGGATGGGAAGTTGGTGAGTTGGCAATCAAAGAAACAAACTTGTGTGGCTATATCAACTGCAGAAGCTGAATACATTGCTGTTGCTGCTTGCACATCGCAAATTATTTGGATTCAGAGTCAACTTCGTGACTATGCTATAAACATGAAAAAGATTCCCTTGTATTGTGATTCGCAAAGTGCAATTCGCATTTGTCATAATACATTACAACATTCAAAGACAAAACACATTGCTCTTCGATATCATTTTATCAAAGATCATGTGGAAGATGGGAATATTGAAATTCATTTTGTTAAAACAACTGAACAACTTGTTGATATTTTTACAAAACCTCTTGATGAAAAATCATTTGTTAGAATTTTAGCAGGTTTGGGGATGATCGATGCGAATTCAATTCCAAAAATTCAAGCATGAAAGTTTTGTTCAGCTGTTATGAGTTAAACTTGTTCAGATGTTACTGTTCATCCAGAGGCTTCGCATGGCTTCGCATCCACATCTTTTCGCATTTGCAATCATAACAACTAAGGTTAGGTTTACGATTCATTTTGTAGTTTTTAATTTTTGAAAAATCAAAAATCCAAAAAGATTTTATGTTTATTCATTTTTGTTTTTGAAAAATTAAAAATACAAAAAGATTTTATTTTGTTATGTTTTTAATTTTGAAAAATTCAAAAATCACAAAAATATTTTTGTTTTATTTGATCTTTAAACATTGTGTGCTGTGAGTTTAGTACAAGGCTTAATGCGAATAGGTCATGCTTATATGTTTCTACGGGAAGGTATCAATTTTATTTTAAAACTAGTTAGCATGTCCCTAGAAGCATACTGTTGTATGAAGACCAAAAGCCTCAACAAGACTCTATGTGTGAAAAAAAAAACCTTAATGAAATTATCACATGAAAATTTCTTCCCAAAAGGCTTATATTCGCATAAGTCAAAAGAGCTACGTTACTCTTCTCAAATGAGTTAAGAGTTTTCTGTTTTGTCCATTATAACAGAGGTACACTTCGATTCTTAACCAATCTTTTTATACCAAACCATTCTTTCAATCTAAATTGTCGAAGAGATTTGTCATTGAGGTCTTTGATCAAACCAATCAAAACCTAGATAAATCACAAGTCTGTGTTTATGATCTAACATCATGAGATCGTGATGGAAGTGAAACCCAAACATCATAAACCTTAAGGAATTGATGGGGAACATTGTTCCAGATTTTAACGAAACTTTTGTTTCAGTACTAAATTTTCGGAACTCCAAATCATATTCAATTCGCATGTGTGGTCTTGATCAAACATTCTCAACCCACGATGTTTGTTACCCAACAAGATCCAGTTCAAATTTTGTTATGAATATGATTTCGGTGTAAGTTTTATTCGCAAATCCTAGTCATGATAAATATTTTCAAAAGCCAACTTGTCACTGACTACACTGGTCATACAAGTAATTTCATTTACAATTGCTCACCTTATGTTAAGGCTGATATGTAATGAAATTTAAAACCAACCCAAAATATCTTTTAAAAGAAGCCCTTCGATACTTACCTAAAAGTATTCGATTGCAATTCACGGGAAACTACACAAGCTGTTGATTATCTCTCTTGATGATTAACGAAGCAACCTTTGCCTGGGGTTTACCTGCATTCATGTCAAATTGAATTTTTGACATCACAGAATTCCAAAAAAAAAATTCATCTTATTCTGTTGACACAATGCATACATGAAATCCTTGAGGTTCTGAGTAAAACCAACTCAGGCTGATGATTTCACAAATCTGGCATATGACTTCACTTTACATCCCAAAAGTGAAAGAGCCTTGCTTCCATGCGAAGGGTTTTAACGATTCAGATTCTATAACGGGAAACTTGATAGGCTGTGTACTCAAGATGGTTGGTATTCAATCCGGTTTTCAAGGAGATGTGACAGTTACTTTTTGAAGCATGGTGATCTTTTGCAGTCATGATCCGATTTTCAAGGTGCCACATCGGATAACATTAAATGCATCCCGCTTTAATTTCAAATCAATTTGGGTAAACTATAAAAGGGGGATCAAGAACACTGTATATGGTTACGCGAACAGAATTCTCTCAAAACTCAAACGATTCAAACTTGTTTCAAACTTCATCTCTTTCAAACCCTAACAATGGTGGCCACTCAATCCAACACTGATGAAGTTCTTTCTCAATCCCTAATGAAAATCCAAAGCACGAATTATCAAGTTGATCCGAATGTTTCTTCTTATCCTGAAGGCTTAAAGATGCTTATCGTTGCCCTGAAATGATCACTACTGTCAACCGTCATGTTTAGTTCATTCTCTGTTCCAATGACATGCTTATCCTTGGCAGCTTCAACGGCATCGTACAACCATACTACTGATGTGATCACCTTCAACTTGATGAACAACAAACGGGTAAAACTTTCCAAGAAGATGTTTGTTGAATTCTTGCAGATTCCGAACAATCCTCCATTTTTCAAACCTGTTAATTCTCAAATCATTCACATGTTCAATGAGATGGGCCATCAACCAGAGCTTGAGAAAATAAGTGACTTTCGAAAGTCTGGGTTGTTGTGCATATGGAATTTCTTGTTTGGTATTTTTCTCATATGCCTAACAGGACGTGCAGTTGGTTTGGATAGGGGACGAATGGAAGTATATGCCATGGTTATGGGCTTGTACTATGATATCAGCGTCGATTATGCAACCCAGTTATGGAAGGAATTTGTTAAGAGTCTCGAAAATACAAATTCTGAAAAAGGGATTTCGTGTGCAAGGTATTGGAGCTTAATTTTGGAGAAGGTATATGAAAAAGAAGGGATTCCAGTCACGGAGGATGTTGAAGTTGCTAAATTTTCTTTATATCAATTTCCGAAGGTAGTGGAAGATGATGAGGAAGTTTTTACTCATGTTGCTCGCATTCCAGATGCGATGCTTCGCAAGGTTTCTCAAACTCACAAAGTCTTGGTGAGATATTTGAAAACAATCGATCAATCGATGCCTACTGGAGTGTTATTAGATGTTGCTGCACCATCAAAGAAGAAGAAGCCCACAAAGAAGGATGCGAAAGGTCCATCTTCGCAACAGGCTCAGGATGAAGATGTTCATATTGAAGAGAGTTCATCTAAATCGAAGAAAGAAACAATAACTTCCAAGTCTGGGGTATTGAAAAAGATTCGCAAGACTGAGGTGAGCAGTAAAGGAGTTACCGTTCTCAATATTCCAGCTCTGGTCTCTCCAGGATCTAAGAGACAACGTGCTCAAGATGTTGCGAAACAGATGCAACAAACATTGCTGAAAAAGCGAAAGCTTATTATTCGCAATGAGTCCTCAGATGAAGAAGTGGTTCTTGACACCCCACTAATCTCTACACCGGTAACGGTTTCTGATCCTCCTGTTTCAAATTTCCAAGTTTTGCAAGGTTCTTCACAACCACTCGAAATAGTCACTACCAAATCAGTTTCTGAGGAGGTACCTATTTCTGATACGGTTGTCAACGTATCTGATACGGGGGCACCTATCATGAGTGTTGAAACCACTTTACCAATCACCTTACCCATTTCTTTACCACTTGTTTCATTTCTATCTACAACTCTATCCACAACCTCATCAATTTTTGATCATCCACTTCAAAACTCATTTACAACCCTTTTTCCCTCACAATCACCAGAAACTCCTCAACCTTCGCAACCTTTATCTGATAATGAAACTGAAGGAGGAGCCTTTGGAGGAGTATTTGAAGACATTGATTTTGATTCAGAGGAGAAGGATATTCCTGATCATATGCTTATGACAGGAAAGCAATTTAAAATCCTGAATCATAAATTGAATGTCATTATTCAGTCGCAAGCTGATTCTGGCAGGATGTCTTCTATCTCAGCAATGGAGGTTGATATATTTCTTAAGGGTGCTGAGAAGCGTATAATGGAGAAGGTTGATCAGTCTGATAAAAACAATGAGCTTCGCATTAAAGCTCAAGGCAGTAATTTTTCTGCGGTGGTTCAGGACTTGAAAAATGTTGCAAAAGAACGCCATGTTCTATTTGTACAAGATGTGAAGAAAGTTCGGGAGGATGTCAACCTTATGCTTGAAGAACTGAAAATCGAACTTGCGAAGGAGCTAAAGGATATTACTTATCAACATGTCGAACTTCAAAAGAAGATTGATGTGGTGGCGACAGAAGTGCAAAAGGCTGGTGCTGTCCCTATCCTTGAAGCAAATCAAAAAGAAACCCAGGAGAAGTTTGATCAATTGATCAAGTTGGTGACTAAACTGAAATCAGTGGTTTCGCAATCTTCATCTCCTCAGATTCTCACTCCTGAGTTCTTGTCTCTAAAGGTTAATACTTTAGAACAAGCAATTCAGAAAGCTCTCACACCAATCGCAAATTTTACCTCTTTACTACCGAAGAGTGCCCCACCTGCTTTCACAGGGGTGCAAGGGGGAGAGAAGAATTCAAGTAAAGAAGAGGATGCGAAGACAGTGGAAAAAGTTATATCTACCCAGCTTAAATCTACTCTTCCAATAATTACTATGCCTATTTCCTCAACTACAATAACCACAAGACCGATTGCCAAAGGTATTTCGATTGGAGCAAAAGAAGGAGGTTCTAGTTCTAAACCTCAAACAGATGTTGTGGGAAAAGGAAAAGGGATATTGTACGAAAAATCGAAGGAGGAAAAGAAAGCCGAGGCTGAGGCAGAGCTGGAAAGGATGAGGCAAGTACAAAGCATCATGAGGCAAAGGGCAAGTGATCCTCCCACGATGAACAAAGGAGATCCTGCGAAGCTGTACTCTTACGAAACCATAGAGTCAAAAGTTGTTGGGGAGGGAAATGTATGAATTCGAGAAGAAGCCGAAAAGAAGTTATGATACTGCGAATTCAAACAATTGTCAGCTAGATTTTCCAATCAACGAAATGCTCTTCATTACTGCTCAATACAAGATAAGTGAGAAGTTTGATAATCCTGATGATTATATACACATCAAAATCAGATTTCATGCTGTATTGGGGAAGAATCCAGATGAAGTTTGGTCTTTATTGAAAATCAAAAAGGTGTTAACAATCAAGAAAGATTCGATGTTTGAAGACATGCTTCAAAATTTCCGTTACTTTGTTATTAGAGCAGACAACAAGCAGTATGACTTCACTGCAGCTGAATTTCCTCTGATGAACTGCAACGATTTAATTCAAGTGGCTCTGATTTTGAAGCATATGGAAGAGAATAAGCTCAAAGGCTCTGAGACTGAAGTGTTTAAGATAGGCTTCGCACATGTTAAGACATTCATCGACAATTACTTCGATTGTTTGGCTCTTACTGATGAAGAATTGGCGAATATCTTGGGAAGAGAAGTGAAAGTTCCTTGGGAAGAAACCTTATCCCAGTCAGCATTATCGAAATATGTTGTTGGGGAAATATTCCTGAAACCTTTCGGCATGGTGTTTTCAGGAAGAGATACGAAGGGGAAGCCCAAGAAATTCTTGTTTAAAGTCTTAGAGGTGGAAAGATATACTTCTTCGCGATACACGCACTTTATTGTTCGTATGAACAATTGCAAGAAGAACAATGAAGGAGACAAGAAGGATCTCAAGAAGGTGATCTCCTGGTATGGAGAAGTGCGAAAGACAATTCACTCTGCTGTTCAAAAGCTTATGGATTGAATAGCTTCGACTATTTACAAAGGGAGAGATTGTAGAAGCAAAATTGTAAAAGTCGAATATTGTGTTTGTATAATTACGCATTTTTATGTTATTTTACTAAGTCAATTTTGTGCGAAGTGTAATGTTTAGACTTAGTATATTTTTGTACACTCATGTTCCCTATAAATAGGGACTGAGGATAGAAGTAGACAAGGACTTTAAAATCGCAAATATCCTTTCTGCTTATTCTGTAATTAGTCTTCATCAATATAAGATCTGATTAATATTTACTCTTCGTGTTCATACTTTTTGATCACTCAAATCATATCTGTTTTGTAAATCTCGATAACAATTCTCATCATTATCTTGTTCCATGTATCCTCAAGGTCATCATACGTAAAATCCCATAGATAGCTACCCCAAGCGAAACTAACAAAACAAAAAAATTTAGTTATAATGTAAATTAACATTAATAATATAAAACTTTTAACGTAAACAAAAAATACTTGTTCCAGAAATCCAAATTCTTAGCAAAAAAAAAAATCAATCTTCTAGCACCCGATCATTTATTTCTTTTCCTAAAAAACATTCACACAAAATGTATATCAAACATACTCTAACTACATCGGCGTCGTCAACTTCTAAGAATGGTTGATTTAAAATAAAAAATTTTAGGTTGCCGATTTTCACCGAACTATTTTTATAGTTCGGAAATTGCAGCTCACGCAATAAACATCTTTTTTTACTAGTTACTATTTTTTCTGACACTTTTTTCCCAATGTTTTTTTGGATACTCCCCAAAATTGAAGCCGATTATCAAACAAAACTCTTCCGGGCCATATACCAATTTCGTATCGCCTACTCTAAAATATAACCGTTTATTCCATCTGGAGATAAAACAACGTCCGTCCGGATCTGATGAAGGTACATTTTGTGGAACAACAATCCGTCCCCTTGTATACGAGGGACGTCCAACAAGTAACCAAATACGGTATCTCTAAATATGTCACGACTGACATCATTTAACACTTCAAATACTTCCCATATATTACACCTCGAGCCTTTTAAGTTTACAGTTGCTTTCACATTGAAATTATTAAAATCATGCTGCACAAAACACAATAACATATTAGAGAACTAATCAAATATTTTGTTTTAAAATAAATGATTATTGAGTGCAATAATAAAATAAACAATAATAACAATGCAAATACAAATATTTAATAAATAATTTATATATTTACGATAAAAAAACAATAACATACACATACTATAACAATTTTTCAACATAAACAACAAATATATAAACAATTTTCCAACTTATACGACAAATATACAAACAATTTTTATCTTTCTAATTATATAAAATAACATTTTCTAACCATATAAACAAACAATTTTTCAAATAAAACGACAACTAAATTAACAATTTTCCAAGTTATACGACAAATATACAAACAATTTTTAACTTTCATATTATATAAAATAACATTTTCTAAAGATACTATAAAATCTTTTCTACTAATACCATTATTGTAGACATATTGTAGACATATTATAAAATTTTCTAATGATACTATAAAAAAATTTATACTTCAAAAACAAATATATACAAATTTTCAACTTCAACGACAAATATATATACAAACAATTATTGTACACATACTGTAATTTAACCATTTTTCAATTTATAAAAACAACTACACAATAAGAATATACAATTTTTCAAGTTATACAACAACTATACAAACGACAAATAACCTATTATAACCATGTTATATCAATTTATCAACTTAAATCACTAACCAAAACATATTGTAAACATTATTCTAAAAATTTATTTAACTAATAACTTAAAAAATGAGTATATTCTAACCATTTTACTAAATGTACAACCACCCGATGCACACTCTACGCAGTCTCTACCTGTACATTCATACAACGACTAACAAAATAATATTTAAACTTCAAGTTTACTAATAACAAATATTAAAACTATCAAATACAACAAAATTACCCTATCACAAACAATATAATTTCATTTTTTATACTAACTAATACAATAAATAATAAATTAATAAACACATATACTAAATAAATGTTATTTAAAACATTAAAAGAGTTAAAATCTAACCATATTTGCGGGATTGTTTAAATAATCCTTCATTTTTCTCCAAACAATCGTCCAAAGGAATACCCGAGAGAGAGAGAGAGAGAGAGAGAGAGAGAGAGAGGGAGGGAGGGAGGGAGGGAGGGAGGGAGGGAGGGAGGGAGGGAGAGAGAGAGAGAGAGAGAGAGAGAGAGAGAGAGAGAGAGTTTGTGTATTGAAGAGTGAAAAATGAAGAAAAAAAACATTTTATAGAAATTTCTATGGAAAATCGCAGATGAATAGTGAAAATCACAGATGGACTTTTCCATCTGCGAATGTACAAGTGCCTAAAGCACAGCTGTGTTGTATTTTAGGCACTTGTACATTAGCAGATGGAAAGCCCAAATCGCAGATGAGGCTATTCCATCTACGAAATAAGTGGCTAATTTTGCAATTTCGATTTTTTTGGGCTAAATTTATAAGGTCATTAGTAAATTAAGCTAAATTTGTCATTTTCTCTTTATTTAATTCGTTTTTATCCATATCGTTTAAACTATAGATACATTTATGGTCTCTCGTGTGTTTTTTATTTAACACAATATATCCTTCATACTACACTGTTGGTCCCTTTAACTATTTTCTAATAAAATCAACATACCCTTTTATAATAACTAGATGGCGAGCCCCGCATTGCGGGGGTCGGATGCGACAATTTTTTCTGTTGTTTGTTCTTTGTAAATGTTGTTTGATCAACTATTTGTTTATAGTTTGAGTATTATTATGGGGCAGTAATATTGTTTCGTCATGGATAATTTTTTTGTTGTCGGATAAGCTATTTATCGAAATATATACTTTATGGGTTTATCCTTTGGTTGATGGGATCGAACTGAAGAGCCGGATTCCACGGATCAAATACTTCATGGTTTTTTCCTCATTAAGTGTTGTCTAAGTATAACATTGGCTAGCTCAAAAAACATTTGATAAAATGACAACACACGTATCTAATAAAAGCAAAGTCACCTCAGCAAACAAAAAAAATCAATTTGTTGATTAGTGTGTTACAGTATGTTAATAAGTTCAATTGTCGGCTTTCTTAGATCCATAAGCCCTGAGAAAAGAAAAGAAAAAAAACGTATCAAAACTTTGGGATGTTCAATCGTCGGGTTTGTTAGGTAACTTCTAAAATTGAAAATTAATCTAAAGTTCATGCATAACTTAAAAAATAAATAAATAAATAAATAAATAAATAAATAAAAATTAATCGGATGTTAAAATATGGTTTATTTACCTGATTCTTAGTTGAAGATTAGGCATTGAACAATATCTGTTGTTGCCCATGTGGCGAAATCTGTTGTAATAGCAACTGCAAACATTATATTTCAATGAATTACCAAACAAAAAAAAATAAAAAAAAATAAAGTTCTATTTAATCAACTATTAAAAAACATATTGATTAGCTGATAATAGTGGTTAAATTTGTATCAAACAGGAATTTATTTTTCTTTTTGGTAAAACAAATTGCATAAACCAAATAAATGTGTAAATTCAAAGTACGTTGCTATTTAGTGTAGCTGTCAATTAAAAATGGGAAATTGACCAAATGGCAATGTATTTTGGTTTTTGGAAAAGGAAATGAAAACAAATTGCAAAAAACAAAAAAAAAGTTCAAATAGAAAATTTGCTGCTATGTACTCTTGTTGCCACCTAAATTTGAAAAAAAAAAACCTAAATCTAAAAAAGAATTGAAAGTGAGCCACTGTTAGATATGTATGGATTGAAAGTCAACAAAAACTTGTCATACTTTGCCTAAAAGTAACATCTAATATTTTATTAAGGTTATTCTAATGTAATTCTATTAAATTTGTTTAAAATTTTCAAATTCAGGTACTATAGTTAAACTGTATACACGGGAAATTTTCGTTAAAAACTCTTCAAGTCAGTAACTTTTACCAAAGAAGCTGTATGCAATGGCAGTTTGGTCAAAAACTATGAAATCATGAAGTTTTTAACCCAAAAAAGAGTATATGCGGTGGTTACCAACTTCCTTTGCCATTTTACATATTACATAAGAAAAAACATACCGCACACGTGTCATCAATATAGAAACATCTTTGCAAACAGAAATACCTCTCTCTAAGCATTGTTCAGTAACCTGTCATGAATGTAGAAACAGAATTGAAAAAACTAAAAATAAAGATAAAAATTCTATTAATTCTAATAATCTTCATCAATTTTAATATGAGGTGTAACTCTACAAGTCGTTTTGTGGCTTCATCAACATTTCTACATAAAAATGTCTTTGAGGTATCAGCATGATAACCCTAATAAAAAGATGGATAAAAAATATATAATATTTCTATAAAAAAAAGAATATGATAATCTTACATCTAAGTAAACGGTGACATTAATATTTATAATATCTCCATCCTGCGACCTGCATAAAAGAGTAACACCCAAATTGGAAGCAGGTGGAGAAAGCGAAGGAAGGCAGACGACAAATGCAGAAGAACAACATGCAGAATCAGTTAAAACACATAACCAAACCATTATAGCAGAATCAAGCAAAATTAACAATAAACAATTTGTGTTCTTAATATTGAATCTCAAATCACTAATCGAAATCAATAATTTTCTTACTCCTAGATTCAATAGAAAAAATTAGTTAAAGATAATCCTAAATTAATCACTCAAAATTGGAAACAGTAGACGTTTTTTACCTGCTTGTCCTTTTTCTATCCCTTGATACCATCGTTGTGTCGAATCAATTGTTGAAAGTCTAGCGATTCGTAGTCCTAGAGTAAAAAAAAAACCTTTCCACAACTGTTGTGTTGAATGGAGTAGCCATATTTGTAGGGTGCTTCAAAATACATCTGAAAAATGTTACAGATAAAGCAAAATAATGACATAAAAATAATAGTATGTCACCTCTGGTTTGGAAGTCTAACCTAAAGCTGCAATTTTGGAAGTCGGTGTCGGTGGGATTTACCTGGTCGATTTGACGTGTATTTTGGCATATTTGTACCGCAAGAGGGCTATCAATTTTTATAAAATTGCAAGATTAGGGCAGGGAATATGAGAAACAAATAACCAAAAAGATTAAAAAAAAAAAAACAAAAAAAACAAAAGAGATAGAAGAGGGAGATGGTGTAGGTTTGGAAAAGTGTCCGATATTAGTAATGCATTTCACAACTTAAGGGATAACTAAAATCTTATTTCTGTTCATGCCTTCAACCTTCTTTGGCTTGGAATGTTTGTTGCTGCTTCTGTCCTGAAAGTTCAAACGAATCATATCTTTATCCATTTGGTGACCTTCAAAGAAGGTTAAACAACTGTTTATAGAACAATCTTTGTCATAATGGCTGCAAAGTATGTCCTTTCCTTGCTAGTAATGAAGAGAAGAAGAAAATAACGATTATTAAATTGTTTTATAGAACAATCTTGGGGTTCTCATACCTTGAAGAACCATATAGCGGCTGTTTTATAAGATGAAGATCTGAAAAAAAAAAAAAACTCCATACAAAAATGAAACAAATTATCTATTCTCTTTTTTTTAAAACAATTATAATTGTATAATCTTAATTCATAAATAACATAAAAATTAAATTTAATACTAAATAATAAGGACTGACAAATAGATACTTCCAATGGTGACAATTTCCAGTAGTTTTTTGTGACAAACCTGGTGAAATTAGGAGTATAGGAGAAGAAAATAGATGAATCGATGCCTCATGAAATTGGGTTCTGTAGCCAATATGGTAACATATCATAAACATTATAATTTTTAGTATGACAACATTGGAGGTGAACTGCAATGCCAAAATTTCAAGCTTATTAAGCAGAAAACAAAGTAGACAATATGTTTCAGCAAATAGAAGGTAATAAAATCTAATTCATATCTTCTTATGAGTCTCACATATCCCATGTACACTTTTCTTATCCCAAATTTAGTCACCACACTCAAGAAATACAACCCGACTACAATGTTTGATATCTGATCATTAAAAATATCACCATTTGTTAGTAAAAATGATCATATTTCTAAAGAATAAAAATGACATAAACTTACCCAATGCATTTTAGGTGATAAGGCAATTGCTTTTGCTCTAAAGCTCGAGGAAAAAAATCTTTGGAGATAACAGAGAAGGAAAAAGGCCAGAACCAACTGAAAATGATAGCATATACCTGAAGTACTAATAATAAATATGTTCACCTCAAAAAAAATTTGAAGGAAAAAAACATTTCTAACAATTTTATTGTACAATTGTTCTCTTTTTTTGACCAAATTATGATGTCATTTTGCAAAATAATCAAGTCATTTTGAAAAAAGTATTAAATTCTTTAATAAATTATACAGGCTGGAACATTAGCGTTTTAGAGATATGCAGCAACTAAGAAGCAGGCGTGGAAAATTTTATGGGCTTTTAAAAACGAAAAAATAATAAGATTCGGTTCAGGCATTTTATCGAGCAGGTGGTGTGCATGAATATTAGTTTCAAATTCCTGTGAAAATTAGATACATAGAAGAAAACCCCATTTAAGCTAAAGAAGAATATAGAAGAAAAACACAAAGAAAATGTGAAATATACAGTCTAGCATCATCCTCTGATGTTATTTTAATATGTGCACATTCATGATTTCATCAGAATCTATCAACTTAATCACAAAGCTAATAAAATAAGGATCTGAACGGGTAATATAATATGCAAAACGTGAATAAAGTGTTGATGAAACAATGAATAAATAATTGAATCTACGTATGAGTATGATCTGAATGGGTATGTATATAAGCATATACCAACTACATGAAGCATCAAGCTGTTATTTATTTCCACAACCGGGAGGTCTACCCCTTCGTCTCTTCCCTGAAGACGGTGTCGAAGATGAGAAGATGGCAGTGATGGAGTCCGAAAATCGACTTTGGGGAGTGGAACAAACCATCTATGGCTGTGGCTGATGGCAGTGATGGAGTCCGAAAATCGACTTAGGGGAGTGGAATAAACCTACCATATAGATTCTAAACCGAACCACTGCCCCTAATCGTGGAGGGCTGGGGTCAGGAGGTTGAAGAAGACGCACCAGACGAAACCTGATGAAGAAACGTAAGCAACGATGGTGGTGGCTGAATAGAAAAGACTGAAGCAATTAGAAAGCGGTGGAAGCGGCGACTCACCTTCTCTAGCACCTCCGAAGGAAGAAAGAGAACGGAAGGTTTGGATGCTCATCTGAAATTTCGAAGATAAGGACGCAAGGGGAAAGATCCGGAAGGTAGAAGACGGATACAGATCTTTGAAGGCGGTGGGAAGGATCGGCAACCATGGTAAAGGAGAGTAACCAAGGAATAGTAACCTGGTTAGGTACTGTTCCCCAAAAAAAACACCTGCGCAAATTAGCATGAACACACTATTCCTAAGAATTGTCCAAGTTTAATATATATATATATATATATTCAAAATGAATATGTGTAACTTATAAAATATAAATCACTACAATATTAGAATACAATATACTGTCTATGTAATATTCGATAGTTAACATCGTAAAATATACCTAGACAATTATTTTCGATAAACGTATGTAATACAAAAATATCGTTACACTACTTGGGTGCACCATTGAATGTATTTAGACCAAATACATCGTATAACGTATATAGTGAGATTTTAAGCTCGTTATAACTTTTGTTAATATTATTTATCCTAAAAAAATCTTCAATTTAAAAATGTTATTTTATCGATCTTCGAAACTTTTATAACACGATTTATACAAATATTATATACTCATAATGCGTCTAAAATACTAAAAATTCATGTTAGGCAATTTTAAGCAAATCAAACACTAAAACCTCATATTACATGTTATCATGTTTCCGAAAATATAAAGAACATCCAAAACGAAGTTCTTGTGCAAAAGATACGACAGTTCTAAGAAAACAAACAATAAAACACTCACTTTCATTAATTGCATAAAACAGAATCGATACGTTGAGGCACTTGCACACCTCCGATGGAAATTTCGAGAGCGTTTTTGGACTCAGACTATGGTCTAATATTTAATTTCATACTCAAAATATTTTTAACGAAAGTATTTGCAAAAGTCTAAAAATCGAGCGTTACAGACCATTTAGACGCGAAACTTTAAACGAAATTTCCCAGAGTTCTGTAACTCAAAAATTTAATCCATTCAGGTTTTTCGAGTCCTTGAACCCGTCTCTATCTAACGACACTTTCGGAAAAATTTCATGACGTTGGGATCTCGATACACCAAAATATGATGATTTTGGGCAATTAAAGAGAATGTAACCTCAATATGGAGCCACATGTGATACAAGAAGCAACAAAATGTGATCTTAGGCCTCTCCCTTCCCTCTCCCACACTTTCTTCCTTCCCTCCACCATCTTGGATTAAGTACATGGAAAGAGTACAATGCATGGGTGGAGGTATGGTCTCAAAGGGGTTGTGTATGTCTATTTTCTCCTATAAATTGAAACACATAAAACCTCATTTCTCACAAAAACTCAGCTACCATCTCTCTGTCGCGAGCTCTAAGTCTCTATCTCTCTTAATTTCTTAGATGACCACCACCCACAACCATAGAGCCTCCCTAATCCACCAACCAAACACTACCTTAAAACCTATCCCTTTGATCAAGATCACCACGTCAGCCCCTCTCCCACCCTTCGCTCATCATTTTCTGCCATGAAAAAAGAAGAAAAACATGGAAGCCATCTTGCTGCCACCATTCTCCACCTCAATGCCACCATCGCCCAACACCACCTCTGGTCGGAGTTGCTGCTATGTTGATGTCTTGGAAGGCTTCCCCACCATCGCCTTTGTAACGCTCTAAAAATCTCAACCAATTTAAAATTTTCAAAAACAGCTCAGGTTCATAAAGTTATTACAAAAAGGTTTTCAATACAATCATTATCAGAGTCTTCCCAGAACCACAACATAAAACATAATCATGAGGAGCGGTACGATCACGTCTTTGCCTTGCCACGGTCTCCTGAAGAACCTGAAAAACATTAAACCACAACTGTTAGCCCGAAAGCTTAGTGAGATACCCCCAAAATACCAACCACATATACCATACACGCACAACATGCCATATCATAACAGAACACAGAACTGTTGGAATAGTGTCTAAGGCTATAACTATATTCGGTGGTGCATGGTCCTTTTGGGTTGCCTTCACCATAGCAACTTGAAGGATGATTTGTTAAGAGAGAGTAAATATTATAAGGAATAATATTTAGCTATTTGATTAATATAAGTCATAGATTAATTGGTATTAATTTGGTGACTTAAAGAGATTAATTAAATAAGAGGGTATAAACTGTCAATTGTTTGATAGTTAGACTTTAGACTATAAATCCATTAGGATGGACTTTGGACGGTTTCTAAGAGCTTTAGGATAGCTCAAAATAGTCCATAAGGATATCTATGGAGTGGATTTGGATAGCCTTAAGTGAAGATTATCCAATTAGGGTTTAGGGTGAAACCCTTAAGGAGTCTAAAGGTATAAATAGGCCCTTGGGGTGTGGAATTCGAGGACAAGCTTTCAGAACCTAAAGAAAGGAACCTCTGGCCGAATTCCATCCCCTCTCCTCTCTCCTAAATCATCTTGCTTGCTATTGGTGTTTGTGAACCATCAGAGGAGTGACAATTGTGACTCTAGAAGCTCCAAGACAAGAAGATCAACAAGGAACTCAAAGGTATGATTCTAGATCTATATTAATGTTATTGTTTAACCTAATTAGCCATTAGAAGTCTTGGATTCAAAAGCATGTTTGATAGAAAGCCTAGATCCAAGCAATAGGGTTTTGCATGCGCACATAGGAAAGTTCTTATGGCTAAAACCCAACAGTGGTATCAGAGCCTAGCTTGGTTTTCTGTAAATTGTTGCTTGATTAACTGAAACAAACCTGCAAAATTCGAATTTTTGGTTTCTGAGTCATGGACTCGGCGAGTCTCAAAGTGGACTCGGCGAGTAGGCCTGACTCGGCGAGTCCCTTTGTGCACTCGGCGAGTCCAGGCGTCAGGAATGGCCAGATTCGGGATTTCTTTGTGTTTATCTTATCTTAACTTACCATAAACTAATTAGATCAATATTAATTCGTTTTTCTGATAAATATAACTATTATCTTGATCTAGTTAAAGGTAATTATCAACTAATTAAATATTTAATTTCCTTATATGATAATTAATTAATTATTTTGATTATTTTGGTAATTATCTTAAAAAGAAATCTTGAATAAATCAAATATAGATAATTAGGATATTAATTGTTAATTGGAATTATTTGTTATTTGATCCTCCATGTTTTAAATGTTTAAAACCTACCCTCATGTTTTGAAATTTACTTTTGTGATTAAAAGCTTTAATTTAGACAACTTAAATTTCAAACCCTAGATTTTAAAAGTTTTAAAATACAACCCTATACTAATATGATATTACTAGAATAATATATATATGTATAACTAAATGCTAGTCTTACCGTTAGTAGGCCTCATTCACGAAGCCGATCTATAAGGTGGGTATAAGGTTGCGGCCTATAAAATGGCGCTTAATGGGTGTACATTCACACCCACCGCTTGCTTGATTGGTGGAGGGTCGTTAGCCGAACGGGTAGGATAGGGCAACCTCATCCTCTCATTAAAAGTATAATAAGAAATACAAAGTAACTACACATATTTTAAAATTTCCCAATCCTAGTTACTTTAGGAAAAGTGAATTGATGCAATCCCATGAAATTACACTTTGCACCTTGCTAAGATGTTGGTGGAGCGTGTGTGGTTTACCGGCACACTAATTGGTTCTAAGCGAAGGTGGCGAAGGGTGATTCGTTGTTTATCATAGTTCAATGGAGCGTGTGTGGTTTACCGGCACATCGAATAAGTGATCGTAACAATGAAGGCACAATGTAAATTTGCATGGTAATTCACACCCGCTTTGTGATCCTCGGCATCCCAGTCACAAACAAGAGGGGCATATCGAGATTTAAACATGCCATTGAATAGTTCAATGAATCTCATCCGAACCTAGGAATTCTCAAAAACACTTAGGACTAAAAGTTTAAGTTTTGTGATGGAGAATTAGTGAATCGTCATTCACTTACCTTCAATTTATTTGCATGTTGGATTACGGCATCCCTTTTCTAGTATGTAAATGTTATTGTTGGATCCTAGCCCTAATTTTTCTTATTGGGTGATAATTAGGGATTCTTGTTCTAATCTATCTTTGTCCTTTTCTAATTGAAGATGTCGAACGCAAACAATGCTGCTGCTAGTTCTTTCACATTGATGAGCCTTTGCCAAAAGGTCACCTTCAATGGAACGAACTTTAGCGAATGGATAAGATACATTCGCACCATTGCTCGCTATGAGGACAAAGAGTATGTCCTTGATGAGAAGCTCGAAAAAATCAACACCGAAATCGCTACTCCAGCCGAAATCACCGCTTTTGAAACTCATGAGCGAGATGAAACGAAGGTACATTGCATCATGATCGCCACCATGAACTCCGAATTCCAAAAGTCCTACGAGGACATGTACCCGTACGAGATGCACCAAGACTTATTGGAAAGGTATCACCAAAACGCGAGACAAGAGAGGTACGAGATTTTCACTAACATGATTTCCGCGAAGATGGGTCATGGAGAATCTCTTACCGTGCACTTGCAAAAGATGCAAAGGTATGTCGACCGCCTTCGCAAGTTAAATGTTGACTTCGGTGAGGATTTGGCGATCGACATGGTGCTTCACTCTTTACCTCCGATGTACAACCAATTTAGGATGACCTACCACATGAACAAAGAAGAGGTCACCCTAAGCAAGCTCCAAGGTCTCTTGAGGGTTGCTGAGAGCAACTTCAAAGACAAGTCTGTTGCACCTACTCCCAATCCGCCCGCTGCTCCTGTCTTGGCTATTGGACAAGGGAAGGGAAAGAAGAGGAAAGCTTCATCGAAGAACTATCGCAAGGTGAAAGCCCGAGATGGTGCCTCTTCTAGTAGGACCAAAGTTGATCCCGCCAAGCCCTGCTCTAACCCGAAGGAGGCAGAGTGCCACCACTGCCACAAGATAGGACATTGGAAGAGAAGCTGCCCGAATTACCTGCAAGCAATTAAAGAAGGAAAGATCAAGCCATCTTTCGCAGGTATATATACAATCAAATCTAACGATTCTAATCATGCTATTTCTTGGGTTCTTGATACCGGTTGTGGTTATCACATTTGTTCTAATGTGCAGGGACTAAGAAGAAGTAGGGATGTGGAGCAAGGAAGGATCAATCTAATCATGGGGAACAGAAGATCGTCGCCTGTGACCAAGATTGGAGTGTATTCCTTAGTGCTTAGGAATAGTTTAGTTTTAGATTTGAACAATTGTTGCTATTCGCCAGAAATGGCAAGAAACATCATTTCATTTCATGGTTTATATAGACAAGGTTTTAGATTTTCTTTTAATAATGAGAATGGTTCTATTTTGACTTATCTAAATGGTGTCTTTTACTTTGAAGCTATACCATATAATGGAATATATGAAACTGTTATGATTATTGATGACTTTGGAAATGATGTTTTGAATATTGATTCTTCCACTAGTATGGATAAAGCATCCTTGTGGCATTGTCGTCTTGGACATGTCAACAAGAAACGCATAGCCCAACTCCAAAAGGATGGAGTGTTGGAGTCATTCGACCTTAGGGAAGATGACACATGCGAGTCTTGTTTGCTTGGAAAGATGACTAAGTCGCCCTTCACGAGCACTTGTGAAAGGGGTGAGGGACTATTAGACCTAATACATACCGATGTATGTGGACCTTTTAGATCAACCACGAAGGATGGGAACCGCTTCTATGTGACCTTTACCGATGATTATAGTAGATATGGGTATATCTACTTAATCAAGCAAAAGTCAGAAACCTTTGAAAAGTTCAAAGAGTTCAAAAATGAAGTGGAGAATCAATTGGGCAGGAAAATCAAGATGCTTCGATCCGATCGAGGAGGAGAGTACCTAAGTCTTGAATTCCACGATTATCTCAAGGAGTGTGGAATAGTTTCGCAATTGACGCCTCCTAGGACACCGCAATTGAATGGTGTGGCAGAAAGGCGTAATCGAACCTTATTGGATATGGTTCGCTCTATGATGAGTCGTGCTTCACTACCTATCTTCTTTTGGGGGTATGCCTTAGAGACTGCCGCCCATATCCTTAACCGAGTCCCTACCAAGAAGGTTGCCAAAACTCCTCACGAGATGTGGACGGGGAAAGTTCCCTCGTTGGCACATATCAAGGTTTGGGGTTGCGAGGCTTTCGTAAGACGAGATACTCACGACAAGCTTGAACCTCGAAGTGAGCGATGTATTTTCATCGGCTACCCGCAAACTTCCTTTGGATATCTCTTCTATAGACCGAAAGATAATGTTATCTTTGTTGCGAGGAGAGGAGTTTTCCGAGAGCGAGAACTCATAAGCCAAGGAGACAGTGGGAGGCAAATCGAACTTGAAGAGATTCAAGAATCGATAGATGAAGGAACCTCTACCGCTGGCGTTCAACCCGAGGAGGAAACTCCGGTTGAACCGATTGACGAATCCTTACCTCTTAGACGTTCCGATAGATTTAGAGTTCAACCCCAGTTTTATGGTTTTCATATTACTACCGAAGGGGACACGTATATTAGTGATGGTACACTAATAAATCTTGATGAACCTAATAGCTATAAGGAAGCCATGGCAGGCCCGGAGTCTGCGAAATGGAAAGAGGCAATGGATAGCGAGATCCAATCCATGTACGATAACCAAGTTTGGAATTTGGTTGATTACGTGCCCGAACGTAAGACCGTAGGGTGCAAGTGGATCTTCAAGAAGAAGACCGACGTGGATGGGAACGTACACACATACAAAGCGCGATTGGTTGCGAAGGGCTTTACTCAAACTCCCGGAGTTGACTATGATGAGACCTTCTCGCCAGTTGCGAAGATTAAATCTATTAGAGTGATGTTAGCAATTGCCGCATTTCATGATTATGAGATTTGGCAAATGGATGTCAAGACCGCTTTCCTTAACGGAAAGTTGGCTGAGGATGTTTACATGGCTCAGCCAGAGGGGTTTGTGGATCCGAAGCATCCGGATAGAGTGTGTAAGCTTGAGAAGTCCATTTATGGACTTAAGCAAGCATCTCGCAGATGGAATCTTTGTTTCGATGAGAAAGTCAAAGAGTTTGGATTTGTACGAAGCGAAGACGAATCTTGTGTATATGTCAAAGCCAGTGGGAGTATAGTAAGCTTCCTCGTTCTATATGTCGATGACATATTACTCATAGGAAACGACATCCCGACTCTGCAGGAGGTAAAGTCCTGGCTCGGGAAGTGTTTCGCTATGAAGGACCTCGGAGAGGCTTCTTACATTTTGGGAATAAGGATAGTAAGAGAAAGAAGTAAGAGACTAATTGGACTTAGTCAGAATACTTACTTAGAGAAGGTACTAAAACGTTTTAGTATGGAAAACTCAAAGAAGGGAGAACTACCGATACAAAGTAATGCCAAATTGAGTAAGACTCAAAGTCCGAGTACCGAAGCTGAGATAGCAGAAATGAGCCGAGTACCATACGCTTCCGCAGTTGGCTCAATCATGTACGCTATGACTTGTACTCGCCCTGATGTAGCCTTCGCTTTGAGCATGGTTAGCAGATATCAAGGGAACCCTGGCAAAGCACATTGGATTGCGGTGAAGAACATCCTTAAGTACCTTCGGAGAACGAAAGAATGGTTCTTAGTCCTTGGAGGGAGTGATGACTTGAAGGTGCGAGGGTATAGTGACGCCAGCTTTCAAACCGACAGGGACAACTACCGTTCGCAATCGGGCTGGGTCTTTACCCTAAATGGAGGAGCAGTGACATGGAAAAGTTCCAAGCAGGAAACCGTAGCTGATTCAACGTGCGAATCAGAGTACATCGCAGCGAGCGAAGCGTCGAAGGAGGCGATATGGCTGAAGAACTTCATCGGTGATCTTGGAGTTGTACCGGCCATAAAGGAGCCCATGGAGATTTTCTGTGATAACGAAGGTGCGGTTGCCTTGACCAAGGAACCGAGGGATCATGGTAGATCTCGACATATCGACAGAAAATATCACTTCATTAGACATCGTGTAGAAGAAGGACAACTCGTAGTGAAGAGGATATCATCAGAAGATAACCCAGCAGATCCGCTTACGAAGGGACTGAGTAGGGTTAAGCACTTACAGCATGCTAGGAGTATTGGGCTGAAGGATGATATTAGCATAGATTAGATTGTATTAGAAACGTATAATAGATAAATGTAATTAACATTTGATGATTAAATAAAGAAGTTTTATTTATGAGTAAAGTTACTATCACATGTTAGTTGTTTAACTATTGTTTCACTTTGCATGTTTTGACTTCCAGAATAATTGAGTTTATTAGCAATAATCGAATTATTCAAATGGTCCACAATCGTTCATATGTTGGGAGTAGATATGAATGAAGATTGTCGTGAATTGGTGTGTAGAGTGTCTAAATAGTGTTAGACATAGCAAGAGTTGCTGCAACGTTCATGAGTGCTTACGAACTGGTTTTGAGCATTGGAATAAACCCGCGCTTGCTGGAATCACTTTATGGAATACGATATAAAAGGTGATCGCAAGACGATAATATCATATGGTCTTAAAACCTAGATATATGGTTTATTATTTGTTATTTGATTGTGCATTGATAATGCGAAAACGCATCAGTAACTTGATGTTATAAAACGCATTGTTGTGTATAGTTGGTTAATGAATAAGTAAATGCATATAAGTCGAAGTTTATCTGTAAATTTTATCCTAAGAGGGTAGAAGAGATATCTTGGCCACTCGATGATTTGATTTGACTTATGTGCCGGGCCCGGTCAGAACTGAATTGATGTGTTCGATTAAGTTCTATGTCAAATAAATCGAAGATCGAGAAATCTAAATGCTAGACTAACCATTCCATAGGATTGTCAGCATGATATCTAACAGAGGATTGTACGATCCCTTATCTAAAGGACAAGATTGATTAGATCAGAGTTGACAGCGTCTTTGAGAGCTACGATTGCAAACCGTATTATACTTGTATAGTTACTAGACTTATCCAAGTGGGAGACTGTTGGAATAGTGTCTAAGGCTATAACTATATTCGGTGGTGCATGGTCCTTTTGGGTTGCCTTCACCATAGCAACTTGAAGGATGATTTGTTAAGAGAGAGTAAATATTATAAGGAATAATATTTAGCTATTTGATTAATATAAGTCATAGATTAATTGGTATTAATTTGGTGACTTAAAGAGATTAATTAAATAAGAGGGTATAAACTGTCAATTGTTTGATAGTTAGACTTTAGACTATAAATCCATTAGGATGGACTTTGGACGGTTTCTAAGAGCTTTAGGATAGCTCAAAATAGTCCATAAGGATATCTATGGAGTGGATTTGGATAGCCTTAAGTGAAGATTATCCAATTAGGGTTTAGGGTGAAACCCTTAAGGAGTCTAAAGGTATAAATAGGCCCTTGGGGTGTGGAATTCGAGGACAAGCTTTCAGAACCTAAAGAAAGGAACCTCTGGCCGAATTCCATCCCCTCTCCTCTCTCCTAAATCATCTTGCTTGCTATTGGTGTTTGTGAACCATCAGAGGAGTGACAATTGTGACTCTAGAAGCTCCAAGACAAGAAGATCAACAAGGAACTCAAAGGTATGATTCTAGATCTGTATTAATGTTATTGTTTAACCTAATTAGCCATTAGAAGTCTTGGATTCAAAAGCATGTTTGATAGAAAGCCTAGATCCAAGCAATAGGGTTTTGCATGCGCACATAGGAAAGTTCTTATGGCTAAAACCCAACAAGAACAACCATGCACTTCGGGTCTACTGTGTGACTGGTCCGCCGCACCGGCCTTCAGTCCACCTGGTCCACCCTCCGAGTCTAGCCATACATATCAAGTCTATAGTGTGATTGGTCCGCCCGCACCGGGCCTTCAATCCACCTGGTCCACTCTCTAAGTCTACAGTATGACTGGTCCGCCCGTACTGGGCCTTCAGTCGGCCTGGTCCACTCTCCGAGCCTCGGCACGTCTGGTCCGCCCTCTTGGGGCCTACAGCCTATCCGGACCGCTCGCTGGGCCTTTGGGACAACCGGTCCGCCCTGGGTATGTTGGCCTATAGCACAAAGCAGGACCCGCCTCAACCCAACCTCAGTCCAACAACCATGTGCACATAAACATTCAATCATACAACAATTCACATTCAATCAAGCCGATCTAGCAGATCACATAACATAACATCATCCTAACCAGGATACCGACCTAACCAGTCACTAGCATAGCATCATCCTATATACCAGGGTACAAACATAGCAAATAAATAACATAACAACGATACCCGGATCACATTCCGATAAAGGGCCGGCCTTGGTGGCTTAGACCCTGTTGATATAGTGAGGATAACTCACCTCGCAACTACCGACTGAAAAGATAAGACCAAGATGCTCCGACCACTGATACGATCTCCACCACTAGCCAACACCAACACTGAACTCAAAACAAATGCCAACAGTTACAAAATGCCCCTGGAAGTCAACTGGTCAACCCTTGGTCAAAGTCAAAGTCAAAGTCAAAGTCAACCTCCTGACTGACTCTGCTCGCCGAGTCAACCCGGTGACTCGCCAAGTCTCACAACTCTGAGTCCCCTCGCAATCAACTCACCGAGTCCTCCCTTGACTCGCCGATTCATGGCTCAACCAGAAGAAGGTTAGGACCTCACGACCAGACTCGACGAGTCCAAGAACAGACTCGCCGAGTCCAAGGCTATCTTCAACCTACTCGCCGAGTTGTTCTTCCAACTCCCCGAGTTCCTGCCCATCCTCAAGCAACTCGCTGAGTACACCTTTGTGACTCGCCGAGTGCCTCTAGATCTTAACCCATACAGAAGCCTTCCAGGCCATGCAGTTGATCCAAACCATAGATCTACCATTCTACAACCCATCCATTACGTAAAGTGGCAAACTTTACGTGAATCCAAAGAGATCTAGGCATTTTACACTCTAGGGCTAGGGTTTGGGACAAGATGGTTTCACCAAGCACTCATGAACAGGGACTTTAATGCACTCTAGACCTTCTCCATTCCAGCACTGAGGTAGTAACCTCAGATCCAACCTCCAAAGTCAAACTACCACAAGCTAATCTTTCCAAATACTCCAAAATGATGAATCTAGATCAATAACAGCCCAAGCAATGAAATAATACCTCAAAAGGAAGCTCCAAAAGAAGAGAAATCCGAATCTTTGCAAAGCCCCTTGCTCCAAGCCTCTTAACTCTCAAAGATCTCCTCCAAAATCCCTTCTCCAAGGTTCAAATGCTCTCAAATCCCTCACAAACGCGACTTAGGGTTTTCTGGACTTCAAGGGAGGGTAAAGAGGCTAAGGAGAGGGTATAATGTCCTTTAAATAGGGCTCATCCTCCGAAATTAGGGTTTTCTCCACTCAGCACCTACTCGCCGAGTCCAGCCTCCGACTCGTCGAGTTGGCCACTTAACACGCGACTAGAGTCACGACCCTACTCGCTGAGTCCACCCATGGACTCGTCGAGTTGCCCTTCCACATTTACACTTTGAACCTTGAACTTGCACTCCTGAACTTGGGATGTTACAATTCTCCCCCACTTAAATTAGGCTTCGTCCTCGAAGCCTGCGGCAACTCAACTCCAGAACTACTCCTGTAATGCACCACCTGGCATTAACCAGACCAGATTCCTCAAAACACAACCCCTGAAACCCAACTCTTCTCCTGCGGCATTCTGACCACCGCCTCAAGCCGGCCACCAGCCTCATCCTCAGATAACTCCACTTAACAGCCAAGTACCATTCCATGATACTTCACTTGCTCCAATCACGCCAATCACTTGACTCATTCGAGCTAGAAATAACCATGAACCACCAGAATCCTGATCGGAGTCCAACTCTATCCACTCCAGGTTGACAGAAGGACACATCCTTCAGTCTCAGAGCAACTCCCATGAGTTCTCCTCCGCAATCTCATACCCATGCTGGACTGGTTCTAACATCCCCGGGTTGGGAAAACCCGATGCACTAACGACACCTCCAAACATCCCCTAGGATGAATTACCACTACATACACAATTCCTTGATCAAAATCAAGCTGGGAATCCAAGACTCCATCCTTGCATCCCTTCCGAGCCTCTTGGCTCTACACCCTCGGAATTCCTTCCGTGACCTCGGCAGACATCCAAACCGGATGTGATTCCATACCACTGCCGCAAACACACCACTCAATGACCATAATTGGATCACTCCAATCATAACTCCGCACTACTGCTTTCACTTCCGTGAACTTACACTCCCTCTCGGAGCTACATTGCTTTCCCTTTCCTTACCAAGGAAATCCACTTGGCTGCCTTGACACTATCACAAGTGCCACTGTGCTCACCCAATATTACACTATTTCTTATAGCATAACCGCTATCCCATGCACCACACATACTCTGAATCTGATCGCAAGGACTCTAGAGTCCATGCACTACCTCCACTAATCGAGATCAATACCCGGGGCCAAACCCACAGATGCTATCACATCATGACGTACTCATTCCATATCCTCATACAGATCTATCAACACATGCAGAGTCTTCAGCATGACTGGACCGCCTTACCAGGCCTTCAGCCCATCTGGACCACTCTTAGAACCTTCAACAGGTCTGGACCGCCCTCTAGGGCCTTCAGCCTGTCTGGACCGTTCTCCGAGCCTTCATCCTGACTGGTACGCCCACCGGCCTTCAGTCTATCCGGACCGCTCAACTAGCATTCATCATCCCGCGTTATCCCTCCAGAAAACTCTCCCATGCATACCGTTCTAGCCCTCTAGGGGTTCTGAACTCTATCTCCACCCTACATACTCAAACCCGGCCTGATCCCAGGCCTTCCACAATCAATCACCCTTGGTCTACATCCCGCCCCGTCTGTCCGACACTTGCTCATACCAGCCTACGCTCGGTTGTCAAAACCGCTGTTAAATATCAACAGTTAAACAACCTCTCATGCTTATCGATCTTCTGGAGAATTCTCCAATTCTCCCCCACTTAGAGCACTGACTATCAACCACCGGTCGCTGTCACCGACCTCCCTCGACAACCCTACACAACACAAATCCTTACATGCGAACTGATTCCCACCAGAACGAGTAACCTTCACAGATTTACATAACAACAAAGATCATCCCGGGCTCGAAAGAAACTCGATCTTTAGCTAACCACTCCTCAGACTACAAATGCTACCCAACATTCTGACCAAAAGCCAGATTCCCACTAATAATCCTCATGAATGCTAACCAACGAAATTTCCAACACCAAACCCATAACCATACAACAACCCTTAAGGAACAACGAATACCATACCAGAAATCACACAACGAGACTAGCAAAATAAACAATACTCCACAATAATCACTAAATATCAAGACATCAAGAAAGAAACATACCCGCAAGTGCATTTGGCACTGCCCTGACCTCCTTCGCTGTAAGCTGAAAAGAACGACCCTGAGCCCTTGGGGGCTCCGCTCCACCCTGACCTCCACCCGTAATCCTCAAAGTGGCTGGTGCTGGAGCCTGCACCGGTCCTGCAGCAAGCTGGGGACAGTTGACCCTCAAGTGTCCAACCTGATGGCAATGATAACAAATCCTCAAATCCCGAACCGGGGCTGTCTGCCGACAATCCCTCGCATAGTGCCCCTCCTTTCCGCACTTGCGGCATGCACCACCGGACCTACAAACTCTGGTGTGACCCTTCCCACACTTCCCACAAGTGTGGCTTCTCGGATATCCCAATCTAGAATCAACGGTCTTGGACCGTTTCGGCGCCGACTGCAACTGCACCGGAGCCTGCCTCATCTCTCACAACTGCCACTCAATCTCCAACTCATGCCGCCTGGTGGCCTCCTACAATTCTAACAAGGTCTCGCACCTTTGCGTAGACACAAACTGTCTGATATCCCTCTTAGGCATACTCAGATATCGGGACATCTGAGCCTGCTCCGAAGCGAACTCAGGGCAAAACATCGCCTTCTCAGTGAACATCCTCATGATCTCCGTCACCGACTCTGAATCCTGCTCCAGCTCAAGGAACTCCTGAGCCAATCTCTCCCTCTCAACCCGTGGAACATAACGAGTGCTGAACATCTCCCGGAACTGATCCCATGAAACCGCAGCTCTGTGCGCATCCGAATATGACCCCGTAGTTAATCTCCACCAATCCTTCGCCCCGAGCCTCAACAGGTTCAGAGCACACCTCACCCTCTGATCAGCAGTGCATGAACACGTGAAGAAACACCCCTCCACGTCCGACAGCCATCTCATAGCAACAATTGGGTCCTGAACCCCATTGAAGGTAGGAGGCTTCGTATTATCGAATTCCCGATACTGAAAACCTCGACCGGCTCCTCCCCTGCTGCTACTACAGCCGCTGTAGCCGCCGCGGTAGCCGTCTCTGTGAGAGAAACATAGCGCTCATCAAAATACTCAATCATGGCGGTCTTGATCGACCCGAACAGTTCCGGCAAGTCGGCCCGGAACAACGCAGCAACCTCATCATGCAGGATCTCACAAATCCTAGCGTTTAACTCGCTTGTGGTCATCTGACCAATAACCTCGGGCGGTACTGACCCACCCTGACCGCCCTCTCCTGCTCCCGATCCTGACCCGGATCCGCTCCCAATATGCCTCGTAACCACCATACTGAAAAACACCACAAGATCTCATATACTTCCCACAAACCCGGGAACCAACTCCCAACCCAACCCTAGAGGTCATGGTTTCTTTGATATGCGTATGGGTCCTATGCTTTCAGTAGTATGGGCCCATACTACCTTCCACACCTACCCATATTTGTATCAAGTATTACCATAACACCCTAGCGAAAAACATACATAACAAGCGCTCAACCCTCACTCCTAGAGGAACACCAGAGATCTCCCACAGAGGAACCCTAGGCTAGCAGGCATCATAAATCAGGCAACATTATCATGAAATCCTGAAGATCCCTAGCCTAGTACTAGCATGCTGTTCTATCAAAGCTCAAAAACAAATATCATGTATGGTATTTTGGGGTTACTTACTGGCTCCGGCTGATCGTACCTCCGCGTCCTCCTTTACTCATTTTTGAAAACCATTTTAAATTCTCTTTTAAAAACTCTCCCTGATTTGAGACTGGATTTACACGAATGTTCCTCCAATTCACTCAAACGCAGGCTCTGATACCAACTTGTAACGCTCTAAAAATCTCAACCAATTAAAAATTTTCAAAAATAGCTCAGGTTCATAAAGTTATTACAAAAAGGTTTTCAATACAATCATTATTAGAGTCTTCCCAGAACCACAACATAAAACATAATCATGAGGAGCGGTACGATCACGCCTTTGCCTTGCCACGGTCTCCTGAAGAACCTGAAAAACATTAAACCACAACTGTTAGCCCGAAAGCTTAGTGAGATACCCCCAAAATACCAACCACATATACCATACACGCACAACATGCCATATCATAACAGAACACATAACAACCATGCACTTCGGGTCTACTGTGTGACTGGTCCGCCGCACCGGCCTTCAGTCCACCTGGTCCACCCTCCGAGTCTAGCCATACATATCAAGTCTATAGTGTGATTGGTCCGCCCGCACCGGGCCTTCAATCCACCTGGTCCACTCTCTGAGTCTATAGTATGACTGGTCCGCCCGTACTGGGCCTTCAGTCGGCCTGGTCCACTCTCCGAGCCTCGGCACGTCTGGTCCGCCCTCTTGGGGCCTACAACCTATCCGGACCGCTCGCTGGGCCTTCGGGATAACCGGTCCGCCCTGGGTATGTTGGCCTACAGCACAAAGCAGGACCCGCCTCAACCGAACCCCAGTCCAACAACCATGTGCACATAAACATTCAATCATATAACAATTCACATTCAATCAAGCCGATCTAGCAGATCACATAACATAACATCATCCTAACCAGGATACCGACCTAACCAGTCACTAGCATAGCATCATCCTATATACCAGGGTACAAACATAGCAAATAAATAACATAACAACGATACCCGGATCACATTCCGATAAAGGGCCGGCCTTGGTGGCTTAGACCCTGTTGATATAGTGAGGATAACTCACCTCGCAACTACCGATTGAAAAGATAAGACCAAGATGCTCCGACCACTGATACGATCTCCACCACTAGCCAACACCAACACTGAACTCAAAACAAATGCCAACAGTTACAAAATGCCCCTGGAAGTCAACTGGTCAACCCTTGGTCAAAGTCAAAGTCAAAGTCAAAGTCAACCTCCTGACTGACTCTGCTCGCCGAGTCAACCCGGTGACTCGCCAAGTCTCACAACTCTGAGTCCCCTCGCAATCAACTCACCGAGTCCTCCCTTGACTCGCCGATTCATGGCTCAACCAGAAGAAGGTTAGGACCTCACGACCAGACTCGACGAGTCCAAGAACAGACTCGCCGAGTCCAAGGCTATCTTCAACCTACTCGCCGAGTTGTTCTTCCAACTCCCCGAGTTCCTGCCCATCCTCAAGCAACTCGCTGAGTACACCTTTGTGACTCGCCGAGTGCCTCTAGATCTTAACCCATACAGAAGCCTTCCAGGCCATGCAGTTGATCCAAACCATAGATCTACCCTTCTACAACCCATCCATCACGTAAAGCGGCAAACTTGACGTGAATCCAAAGAGATCTAGGCATTTTACACTCTAGGGCTAGGGTTTGGGACAAGATGGCTTCACCAAAGACTCAAGAACAGGGACTTTAATGCACTCTAGACCTTCTCCATTCCAGATCTGAGGTAACAACCTCAGATCCAACCTCCAAACTCAAACTACCACTAGGTAATCTTTCCAAATACTCCAAACTGATGAATCTAGATGAATAACAGCCCAAGCAACGAAATAATACCTCAAAAGGAAGCTCCAACAGAAGAGAAATCCGAATCTTAGCAAAGCCCCTTGCTCCAAGCCTCTTAACTCTCCAAGATCTCCTCCAAAATCCCTTCTCCAAGGTTCAAATGCTCTCAAATCCCTCACAAACGCGACTTAGGGTTTTATGGACTTCAAGGGAGGGTAAAGAGGCTGGGGGAGAGGGTATAATGTCCTTTAAATAGGGCTCCTCCTCCGAAATTAGGGTTTTCTCCACTCAGCACCTACTCGCCGAGTCCAGCCTCCGACTCGCCGAGTTGGCCACTTAACACGTGACTAGAGTCGCGACCCTACTCGCCGAGTCCACCCATGGACTCGCTGAGTTGCCCTTCCACATTTACACTTTGAAACCTAAACTTGCACTCCTGAACTTGGGATGTTACAGTCTCACTCTCTTTAGTCAATTCATCACCGAAATAATGCAGAAAACGACAGTAGGAGGTTGTCGGAACCTCTTTCTACCACCATCAAGCACCCACTACCATCCTTCTCCACTGCCGATCACCACCATCTTCGACCTCCATCGCCACCGTAAATAAGTCCCCTCCACCCTCCTTTGTTGTTCCTTTGAATTTGAGGCCAAAGCAAGAATTGAAAAACTTTTTTATTCTTTTGTTGATACATGCACTCGACGGGTAAACAAGTGGTGATGACCTCCTATTCCAAAGTTCCATTTTAAATCTCAAAAATCCACCTTCACTTTCGATTTTTATTATAAAACAGGTCCCAAACTTTCAAACTACAAATTAAAATGTTCATAACCTACCCACTCAAAAAATTCTGTGAAAATAAGTCTAAAGTAATTAAACTCATTTTATTTAAATAGATTACACCCATCCTTGAGAATGTTTTGCAAAATAAATCCAAAAATCAAGCTTAGAATTTAAATAAATTAATTTAGTCCCTTATTTAAAAATTATTAACAAACTTAGTCCCATTCATTTTATTTAAATTTGTAAAATAACCATATGCTTTAGATAAATTACTAAACAACCCTCCACATATTAATTTATATTAAAAAATTCCTAGGAAGCAAAATTAATCTCGGAGGTTCGTGTTCAAGGAAACACATCTCGATTTATCGCATCAAATAGTCGAAACAACCCTACAACCGTACTCTATGGTGAGTATTTTATATTTTTACATGTTTTGGGGGAGAATACATTTGCTATAAAATATTAATTCATACAAAATACACATAAATATCATTATTTTATGTAAATACTAGACTAGTTTATAAAACAATGGTTTAAAATTTATATGTTGTAAATACATTAACTAGTTCCAACATTAATATGTCCATTTGTTATATTGTTAGAATAATAACATACACCGTGTTACTACAAAGCTTATACAATAAACATACTTAGTTATAAAAGCTAGTGCCTTATACTATACATGCATACCAATTATGCTTGGCTTTTATAAACTCCTTACAAATTCATTATGCCTAATAACTTATCTACTTATAAATTAGGGTTGATAGCTTTTCACCTACCTTAGTGAAAGGCCTTTTAGTGAGACTATATTCATTAACTTAGTCTAAACACACTTAGCATACCCACACTACCATAACCGTTAATCTTCGGAGCGAGACCCATATGTATATATCTATATGGGGTTGCATGTCCACCTTTGGTTGCTAGCTACAACTTCAAATGATAAATCGAAGCAGGTGACAGGTGTCTACTATCGTTACTACGACTTATAATGAAGTGATGTAGTGGATTTTTGTGGGTTGTTTGAAGAGATGATGTGAAGATTCCAAGCCTAAACACTTGAATGAGGTTGATGAACTTCTTGGAAAATGATCGTACCCTAAGAGGTTTAACACCTAATAATACGTGTAAATAATATGAAACTAACATGAAAGTGTAATAAAACACTAGATTAGTGGGATAAACTCACCAAAATTCTAAGGATGAACTTGGAGCTAAAATCCTTTGAAACTTGGAAATGAATTCTTAAGAGAAGAAGGAAAGTAAAGAGGAAGTAGGATGAAGAAATGGTGGGGTTTGTGGTATGAATTCGGCCTTTAGATAACGTGGTACGTGATGGGATGTTTACTTTGATAACTGGGGGATAATTGCTTGGAATTTTTCTAGGTATTAATCTACATGGTAAACCGATGAAGTATCCTATCACAAAGTCACCTAACCTTATCCTTTTGCTCCTCTTAAACCGAAATCCCTTTCAAATTTCCTTAATATGGCCGAAATCCCAAGTGATTTTAGCCTAGACTTGGTTTGATTTCGGCCTAGGTGGTCCTAGGCTTGTGATTTCAGTCCTAGACCCACTCTAGCTTGTGTTTTCGGCCATAGTGGGGTTCTAGGGTGGTGTTTTCGGCCTAGGGTGCTCTGGGGGGGGGGGGGGGGAGATTTCGGCCTTAAGTGGTCCCAAGCAAACCGATATTCCAAGGTAGGTGGGGTACTAGGCCATAAACTATAAAGCAAAGTATTAATTCATGATTTATGTTCCAACTATTTGATTTGTCTTGACTTGTTATAGTCTGTTTACTTTAAAGAGCTTGTTATAAATATGATTTCCAAGGTATATATATACTCATATAACTAATGCCCTTTAAGTGCTTACTTCAACCAAGATTTTCAAAGTATGCATATATACTTACATATATACTTGTCCTAATAATGTCCTTTTTGATTTCAAAATTTTTATGGCAACAATGTTACATTGTGGTTGTACTTATACATGGCTACATTTTAAACCTTGCTTAATCCAAAATTTTCCAGTTGTCACAAATGTTATATATATATATATATATATATATATATATATATATATATATATATATATATATATATATATTAGTTTATTGTGTGGATGGTAACTATTATGTGGATGCAGGATTGATTGTGGACCAATCATTCCTAACTAATTAAATGAAGAAGTATATTAAGAAATTAAAAAAATACATTAATATCAACAAAATGATTGTCAACGGTTCTCTAAAGGTATTTGTATACATTTAGCATCCCCATTTTATTAGGAAAAATTGGTATATGTTAATAACGGATTTGATCATCCCCAAATATCGCATAAACCGTATCACTAAACATTTCCATCAGAAGAGAAAAAGAATGAAGATAATGTAGAATCAACCTCAAAATCGGGTGATTCTGTTGATCAAATTTATATAATGATCGATTATTGTTAAGAGCATTCTTGAAGAAGTATTGTTCCTTGATTTCAGAGAACATCGACCGTGGAATACTGAGGAATACAAGAGCTAGTTCTTTCAAGTCAAAATTCAAGATCATCGCCACAACAATGTTCAATCTTCATGATGACGATGATGATTTCATTTCTCCACCACAAGGTACGGTTTTGGCATCTTTTTATTTTTTGTAGTTTCGATTGTGTCGATAAATTCCGATAGAAAATTAGGGAGTAGAAATTTTATTTTTTTTGATAAGAAATGTATTGGTGAAAACCGATGAAATCGAACTAGTATACTTGAGTGTGTGATCAATTTTATGGTTTTGTTAGGGTTTCTAAAAACGAAGGAACCGAAAATTCTATGAGAATACATGTCACTGTCATGGGTTTGTAAAGGTATTTTGTATGATTACATTAAAAAATCCTGATAGAATAATGTGAAGGACAAATGTATTGATTTTGCCAACAAATGTATGTTAGATATCATTGAAAGTGAACGATTCTACTCGAACTGGTGGTCAATTTTATGTCTTTGTTAGAGTTTGTTGAAATTGAACTAACCCTTAATTCTTTTAGAATACATGTAATTGTCATGAGTTTTACTAATAGTTTTTTGTTTGATTCCATTTGAATATTATGAAAGGAATGTCAAAGTTATAATTCATTTGCTATGGGGATTTTTATGCTTTTAGTGTGAATTTTTCTTTTTATGAAATTTTATGGGTTGTGTTACTTGTAGAAAATTTATATGGGAATATTCTGCAAGAGCAACACCTGAAAGATAAATGAAGGATTCTATGAGATCAACACCTGAAAAGAAGAAAGAAAAAAATAACTCCATCGATGAAACTTCTTAAGAAGAAAGCATCTGATGAATAATATGAAGAAGAAAAAGTATGGTAGGAAAAATGTATATGATATTGTTATATATAGATTATTATTCTTAATGAATTTATAAATAATTGTCTAAACCAAAGGGAATTGTTTTTAGATAATAATCAACTTAAATAATTTAAAAATATTAATTAATATGTAAATTTACACTATTACCTTTTTAATATGATTGGTGCGCAATCAATTATACATCCACACAATAGATAGATAATACACTTGAACCCACATATATATATATATATATATATATATATATATATATATATATATATATATATAGGTTCAAATGTTTGTCACATCTATTGTGTGCTAGAATGCACCAATAAAAATTTAGTAAAAAATATATGTATATTAAATGATCTACATAGTTATAATTCGTTTTATGGAAAATAATTTAATTCGTTATTAATGTCAACAATAATATTATTTTAGAATGAATTCGTATATAGAAGAATAAGAGTGTATTCTAACAGAATAAGAGTGTATTATAGTAAAATACACTCTCGTTTTTCATATTCCATGCAACTTTATTGTATTTTAAGTGAATGAGTCCAGAAACAAACAACAAACCCATACATAAACCCTAAGTATTAATTAATTCCGAAAGAATGTTATTGCTGACATTTATGACGATTTTAATTAGTTTCTATAAAAAGAGAATTATAATTGTAAATATCATTTAATATCTATTTTTATTTAATTAAATAATTAGTGCAATCTAATATACAATAATGTAAGAAACATATTAACCTAGTCTCTCTCTCTCTCTCTATATATATATATATATATATATATATATATATATATAGAGAGAGAGAGAGAGAGAGAGAGAGAGAGAGAGAGAGAGAGAGAGAGAGAGAGAGAGAGAGAGAGAGAGAGAGAGAGAGAGAGAGAGAGAGAGAGAGAGAGAGAGAGAGAGAGAGAGAGAGAGAGAGAGAGAGAGAGAGTATTCCACCCAAAACTAACAAAAGCGAAACTCATGACATATTAATATAACATGTACAAAGGGAATGAAAGCAGGCTAGGAGACAACTAATAGCACTGAAGCATAGAGGTGATGGGTTTATACCTAACATCTTTTTAGACTCTTGAAATCAGATGGTGAACTAAATCTTTTATGGTGGACCCTTACGCATCAAAGTTAAACACACAAAGGACTCCGGCACTAACAAAGTCAAACCCGTAAAATGCTGCACTTGATGTTCTAAAGGTTATCAGGATAATCATTTCTAGGTCTTTTTCTCTTTCACTATTACTATATGTATTGCATAAGCTCACTGGAAGTGATGTTGTTAGCCAGTTTCGATGTCGTTTCTATTGGATGTTGAATCCTTGGGGCAGCCAGGGCCCTCATGATGACCCGCCAATAATGGGTTGTAGCAATACCACCTTGACCAGAAAAGGTAGTTAAAGAAGTTTACGAAGCTTAGACCAGCTAATAACCAGTAGAAAAGGTCTAATCTGTCGTTGTTGAGGTTGTTGTCGCTGAGCCATCCACCATGGCCGGACCTAGAAGTGACCTTGTTCACAAGGGATACCAAGATAGAACTTATGTAGAATCCAAATGAGTATGAGCAATACGTCATTGCTGTCAAAAAAGATTGCATGCCTTCTAATGATTGCTTATAAAAGAATTCGATTAGCCCAACTGCAGTGAACATCTCTGAGACCCCAAAAACAAGAAACTGTGGTGCGATCCAAAAGATTGAGAGGGTTTCTCTCGGATCTCTCAAAGCCATTGTTCTTCGCTTGTTCTCAACTACTGCAGCTGAAACCATGGAGAATGTTGCAATGAAGAGCCCGACACCGACCCTTTGTAGTGGAGAGATTCCTGAGTCATGCCCTGTGATTTTGCGTGCAATGCGGACAAAGGCTGTCTCATAGAGAGGGACTAGGAATACTAGCATGACGTATGGGATGGATTGGAGGGATGCTGGAGGAATTTCAAAGTTTGAGGTGAGTTTGGTATTCATAATGCTACCTTGTTGAACAGAGAACGTTTGGAGTTGTGCTAAAATGGTGTTGAAGATGATGGTGCAGGCAAAAATGGGAACTACTGATATGAGTATCTTCACTTGCTCAACTTGGGACATAGTGCACAACCTCCATGGACTTTCATTGCTTCCAGTATCGTCTTGAATCTTAATACATGCTTTGTCCAAGAACCTGTAAGGAATTGGGGATGCAAAAGAAAGATAAAACTCATGAGTACCCTTTAATGACAATGAACGCGTTATCTCAATGCACATATTGATCCTTAAGTTTTGTAAACAAGACCTGAACTTATCGGTATGGAGGAGGCTGCTACCACCATGTGACTCGGTTGAGACATTATGGTGTAGGATGACTGTACTTTGGCTTCCATGGAGCATCTTAAAACTTGAAGGGCAAACTTGTTTCCTCTTCGTAATTGCAGCTACAAAAACCTGAAATAGAGGGGAGAAAAAGTAACCACAACTGCATGTATGAAGCTGCGAAGAAGAAAAGAGTTTAACATAAGATGTTATGTGTTGATTACTTGAGCAATCGGAGTGAATATACTTCCACAAGTAGGCTTGTTCCTATAAAGAGAAGTCCCCGAAAGTAAGCATATCAATCCGACAGCCATGGCAGCAGCTGAAACACCAAACCCTATATCCATCCCAGAATTTGTTTGCACCCAAACTAGAACCGTTAGTGCTATGAGCTCACCGATGCAAAATGCAAAATAGGCACAGTTGAAATAAGTCGATAGCTTCCTCGAGTCCTTTTTCCGGAATTGGTCAGCTCCAAGAGAAATTATATTTGGTTTTAGGCAACCACTTCCTAAAGCCACCAAATAGACGGCTGCGAAGAATATGAACTCCTTGAGACCTTGTGCTTCCTCACATTTGCTCACACTCGACGTCATGTCACATTTTGGTGGTCTAAGTTGAGGCAGATGAGCTTGTATAGATAGCAATATAAATCCCTACACATATAAAGTGAAATCAAAATCGTTGTTTTGCAATTTTATTATTATTTGAATAGCAAACATGAAGATTTAATCATCATATACAAACATATAGACTTACACATAGCTCAATGAAGCCGAAAAGTAACATGGTACGGAAGCTACCGAGGTAGGAGTCAGAGACAAAGCCACCAAGGAGAGAAAGTAGAAAGACGGTGCCAACAAAGTTTGTGACAACGTTGGCAGACTTAGATAAAGGGAAATGCATCTCATTGAACACATAAGTGATAAGATTGTTTCCAACCGCAGCAATAGCCATCATTTCGAATGACTGAAGTCCTGACCAAAAACATCAATTACATCTATTAGCCAGCAAAGATTCACACCACATACTACTAGATCTACATATTAGTCACAATATGCACGCTATCAATAACTTAAAGCTCAACCAGGATTCATATGGCTACAGTTCAGGAGGAGAATTACCGAGGATGGCAAGAGCAGCACGCATACCACCATGTTTGCCGGGCTTACAAGGTCTGCCTTTGGAATCAACATAGTCATCCACGCATGGTTCTTGTTTGCAATTCTCCCTATTCATTATCTTGTTTACAGAGGAAGTTATGGGCTTTTTTAAGTGAGGAAGTGTGTCCCTAGTTTGCTACTTATAATACCGTCCATGTTACAAGTTGCATCATTTTTGTGGATCCACAATTGACAAACCCGTCAAGAATACTACTTTTTAATGCATTAAGAATGAGTGATGGTAACCCGAGTGAGCCAAATTGAACCACGTTAAATGAACAGACCGGTACTATGTTTCTGATACTGCGCCATCTTGACTTCTGGGGGTTGACTTTTTTGTAGTGCTATAGTGTGACCCACAATTATCCCATTAAGCTTAGACTTCAAAACACTCACTTGCTACCTTTAATCATCGCTACGCCATTAATTGTATATACCACTTTTCTTTCCAAAAGTAAGATTCAACTTTGGGAAGTCAATTAATGAAATCCAAAAATTCAAAGTAGATAGCCCATTTTGTTAGTTTTTTTAGTGTTCTCTATACCTTTAGGTGTAAGTAAATTTTATATGAATGCTAAAGTAGACTCAAATTACAATATAATACAAGTTTGGTGGTGCGGAGTTGTCAAGACAGATATAGAAAATTTTTGTCAAGACATATATAAATAATTTTTGTCAAATATTTATCTTTATCTCTTTATCTATTTTTAGTTGACTGTGTTTAGATAAGTTCTAATTCCTTTTTGTTAGCCTTTTGGAGATGTATTTATGATGAAAGATTCTTGAATGAAAAGCAAGGTTTGAACCAAATATTTCATGGTATCATAGGTTTATGAAACCTAAAAATATCTCCGACGGTGAAGCTCTTCAATGGCCCAGAAGATTGAGCCAAATTTGTCGTTCTACCTTAGTCCTCAAGATCGACCATGGGATTTTATCATTCCATCCCGACTTTGTGTGGACAACTATATCAACTGAGCTGGAGATATTGCAACTGTACTAGAAGCACGCCAAAAGTTCGGTTTTCTAGATAGAACAATTCCAAATTCGGTGCTTCCATGCACTCAATCAAATTGGGACACCATGAATGTAATAGTGGTGTAATGGATACTAAACGAAAGCCTAATATTTAGTTAGTCATGGTAGTAAATAAGCATACAAAATCATAAAAGTTCGACATTGCTAATCTAATGCAAATTGAATGTGATGTATAGTCTTCAATCTTCAATTTCCAAACGATATCCTCTTCTAATAGTTGAATCTTGCAAGTTTCTAACCTCTAAAGTCCACTATCTCTCCAGAATATCTCCAATCCAACTCCTCAAAGTCGATATGCTAAGGGATATTGATCGTTTCCAAAAATCGCATCTCATGTTGTGAGAATTTAGGTCTCACGTCGTGATCTTAGTGGAATTTGTGTTCGGCAAGGAAACTGCATTGTATGTAGCTATGTTCTAGAAGAATCAATCTCACATCGTGATATTATACTCCTCACGTCGTGAGAACTTGAAATTAGAATTTGGAAGAAAAACAAGAGTCATCTAAAATTTTGTCTAGTTTTCAAATCATTTTGAAGCTCGTCAATCGGAGTTACGAGTCATGAGATATGGTCAAAATACTGATCGGTCAAGCTGTCCAAAAACATCATTTTTTGTATCTTTTTCAGCTCCAATCCTTCAAGTATCCAACTTTTGTCGGTTTTGGTCATTTTTCTTCAAGAATATCTGCTTTTGTCTGAATAAGTACCGAATTTCTTTTCAATTAACCAAATTATAGCTTAAAATGTATTAAACTATTACCTAGAAATGTGTATAAATAAAACATTATCAAACATACAATAAGAGAATAATATATGAAGACTAAACTTCTTTAGGTAACAACAAAGATCCATCTCACATCTCCTGCACCCATTCTACAACATGAAGTTATCAAACATCATGTACCACTGTCTTGTAGCTTGCTTCAACACATACAAACCTTTCTTCAATTTGCACACTAGATTTTCCTTGTCGATTGTAGGAAAACCTTATGGTTGTGCCATATATATGTCTTTTTTCTAAGTCACCGTGAAGAAAAGTTGTTTTTACATCAAGCTGCTCAAGATGGAGATCTTCTACAACCACAATACCCAAGACCAATCTGATAGTGGTCATCTTCACAAATGGAGAGAATGTCTCACTATAATCAACCATAGTTTTTGTTAAACCCTTTGAACACCAATCGAGCCTTGTACTAATTGATGTCGTCTATCTTGTTTTTGAAAAAAAACACCCACTTGTTTTGTAGCGCCTTCTTCCCTTCTGGTAACTTAACCAAGGATTGGACGATTTGAGGCTATCCCTAGCCCTAGAATCCTTCCATCCTCTATCCAATAAGGATTTACAGTCTAAAGTGTAACTATCAAACAATTGACAGTTTATACCCTCTTATTTAATTAATCTCTTTAAGTCACCAAATTAATTCTAATTAATTCTATGACTTATATTAATCAAATAACAATACCATTATTCCTCATATTATTCTCATAATATATTAATAATATTTATTCTCTCATAATAAATCATCCTATCAAGTTCCTATGGTGAAGGCAACCCAAAAGGACCATGCACAATCAGGTCAAATACTTGCCTAATATAGTTGCAGCCTTAGACACTATTCCAATAGTCTCACACTTGGATAAGTCTAGTAACTATATGCACAAGTACAATCCAATTCGCAATCATAGCTCTCAAAGACGCTGTCAAACTCTGATCTAATCAATCTTGTCCTTTAAATAAAGGATTGTACAGTCCTCTGTTAGATATCATGCTGACAATTCTATGGAATGATTAGTCAAGCATTTAGGTTTCTCGATCTCCGATTTATTTGACATAGAACTTAATCGAACACATCAATTTAGTTTTGACCGGGCCCGGCACATAAGTCAAATCAAATCATCGAGCGGCCAAGATATCGCTTTTACCCTTTTGGAATAAAAGTTACAGATAAACTTTGACTTATATGCATTTACTTATTCATTAACCAACTATACACACCAATGCGTTTTATAACACCGAGTTACTGATGCGTTTTCGCATTATCAATGTACAACCAATCAACAAATAACAAACCATATATCTAGGTTTTAAGACTATATGATATTATCGTCTTGTGATCACCCTTTTATATCATATTCCATATGGTGATTCCAACAAGCACGGGTTTGTTCCAATGCTCAAAACCAGTTCATAAGCACTCATGAACGTTGCAGCAACCTTTTGCTATGTCTAATACCATTTAGACAATCTACACACCAATTCATGACAATCTTCATTCATATCTACTTCCAACATATGAACGATTGTGGACAATTTGAATAATTCAATTATTCTCAATAAACTTAATTATTCTGGAAGTCAAAACATACAAAATGAAACAATAGTTAAACAATTAACATAAGACAGTAACATTACTCATAAATAAAACTCCTTTATTTAATCATCAAATGTTAATTACATTTATCTATTACACGTTTCTAATACTATCTAATCTATGCTAACATCATCCTTTAGCCCAACACTCCTAGCATGTTGCAAGTGCTTAACCCTACTCAGTCCCTTCGTAAGCGGATCTGCTGGGTTATCTTCTGATGATATCCTCTTCACTACGAGTTGTCCTTCTTCTACACGATGTCTAATAAAATGATATTTTCTGTCGATATGTCATGATCTACCATGATCTCTCGGTTCCTTGATTAAGGCAACCGCTCCTTCATTATCACAGAAAATCTCCATGGGCTCTTTTATGGCAGGTACAACTCCAAGATCACCGATGAAGTTCTTCAGCCATATTGCCTCCTTCGACGCTTCGCTCGCTGCAATGTACTCTGATTCACACGTTGAATCAGCTACAGTTTCCTTCTTGGAACTTTTCCAAGTCACTGCTCCTCCATTCAAGGTAAAGACCCAGCCCGACTGCGAACGGTAGTTGTCCCTATCGGTCTGAAAGCTGGCGTCACTATACCCTCGCACCTTCAAGTCATCACTCCCTCCGAGAACTAAGAACCATTCCTTCATCCTCCGAAGGTACTTAAGGATATTCTTCACCCCAATCCAATGGGCTCTACCAGGATTCCCTTGATATCTACTAACCATGCTCAAAGCAAAGGCTACATCAGGGCGAGTACAAGTCATAGCGTACATGATTGAGCCAACTGCGGAAGCATATGGTACTCGGATCATTTCTGCTATTTCAGCTTCGGTACTCGGACTTTGAGTCTTACTCAACTTAGCATTACTTTGTATCGGTAATTCTCCCTTCTTTGAGTTTTCCATACTAAAACGTTTTAGTACCTTCTCTAAGTAACTGTTCTGACTAAGTCCTATTAGTCTCTTACTTCTTTCTCTCGCTATCCTTATTCCCAAAATATAGGAAGCCTCTCCTAGGTCCTTCATAGCGAAGCACTTCCCGAGCCAGGACTTAACCTCCTGCAGAGTCGGGATGTCGTTTCCTATGAGTAATATATCATCGACATATAGAACGAGGAAGCTAACTATACTCCCACTGGCTTTGACATATACACATGATTCATATTCGCTTCGTACAAATCCAAACTCTTTGACTTTCTCATCGAAGCAAATATTCCATCTGCGAGATGCTTGCTTAAATCCATAAATGGACTTTTCAAGCTTACACACTCTATTCGGATGCTTCGGATCCACAAACCCCTCTGGCTGAGCCATGTAAACATCCTCAGCCAACTTCCCATTAAGGAAAGCGGTCTTGACATCCATTTGCCAAATCTCATAATCATGAAATGCGACAATCGCTAGCATCACTCTATTAGATTTTATCTTCGCAACTGGTGAGAAGGTCTCATCATAGTCAACTCCAGGAGTTTGAGTAAAGTCCTTCGCGACCAATCGCGCTTTATATGTGTGTATGTTTCCATCCACGTCGGTCTTCTTCTTGAAGATCCATTTGCACCCAACAGTCTTACGTCCGGGCACATTATCAACCAAATTCCAAACTTGGTTATCATACATGGATTGGATCTCGCTATCCATTGCCTCTTTCCATTTCGCAGACTCCGGGCCTGCCATGGCTTCCTTATAGCTATTAGGTTCATCAAGGTTTATTAGTGTACCATCACTAATATACGTGTCCCCTTCGGTAGTAATATGAAAACCATAAAACTAGGGTTGAACTCTAACTCTTTCGGAACCTTTAAGAGGTAAGGACTCGTCAATCGGTTCAACCGGAGTTTCCTCCTCGGGTTGAGTGCCAGCGGTAGAGGTTTCTTCATCTATCAACTCTTGAATCTCTTCAAGCTCAATTTGCCTCCCACTGTCTCCTTGGCTTATGAGTTCTCGCTCTCGGAAAACTCCTCTCCTCGCAACGAAGACAACATTATCCTTCGGTCTATAGAAGAGATATCCAAAGGATTCCTGCGGGTAGCTGATGAAAATACATCGCTCACTACAAGGTTCGAGCTTGTCATGATTATCTCGTCTTACGAAAGACTCGCAACCCCAAACCTTGATATGTGCCAACGAGGGAGCTTTCCCTGTCCACATCTCGTGAGGTGTTTTGGCAACCTTCTTAGTAGGGACTCGGTTAAGGATATGGGCAGCAGTCTCTAAGGCATACCCCCAAAAAGAGATAGGTAGTGAAGCACGACTCATCATAGAGCGAACCATATCCAATAAGGTTCGATTATGCCTTTCTGCCACACCATTCAACTGCGGTGTCCTAGGAGGCGTCAATTGTGAAACTATTCCACACTCCTTGAGATAATCGTGGAATTCAAGACTTAGGTATTCTCCTCCTCGATCGGATCGAAGCATCTTGATTTTCCTGCCCAATTGATTCTCCACTTCATTCTTGAACTCTTTGAACTTTTCAAAAGTTTCTGACTTTTGCTTGATTAAGTAGATATACCCATATCTACTATAGTCATCGGTAAAAGTCACATATAAGCGATTCCCATCCTTCGTGGTTGATCTAAGCGGTCCACATACATCGGTATGTATTAGGTCCAATAGACCCTCACCCCTTTCACACGTACTCGTGAAGGGCGACTTAGTCATCTTTCCAAGTAAACAAGACTCGCATGTGTCATCTTCCCTAAGGTCGAATGACTCCAACACTCCATTCTTTTGGAGTTGGGCTATGCGTTTCTTGTTGACATGTCCAAGGCGACAATGCCACAAGGATGCCTTATCCATACTATTGGAAGAATCTATGTTCAAAACATCATTTCCTAAGTTATCAACAATCATAACAGTTTCATAAATTCCATTACACGGTATTGCTTCAAAATAAAAGACACCATTTAGATAAGCTAAAATAGAACCATTCTCATTATTAAAAGAAAATCTAAAACCTTGTCTAAACAAACCATGAAATGAAATGATGTTTCTAGCCATTTCTGGTGAATAGCAACAATTGTTCAAATCTAAACTTAAACCAGTCCTAAGTACTAAAGAATACACTCCAATCTTGGTCACAGGCGAGGATATTATGTTCCCCATGATTAGATTTATTCTTCCAGTCTCCACATCCCTATTTCTTCTTAGTCCCTGCACATTAGAGCAAATGTGGTAACCACAACCGGTATCAAGAACCCAAGAAATAGCATGAGATGAATCGCTAGATTTAATTATGTATATACCTGTGAAAGATGGCTTGATCTTTCCTTCCTTGATGGCTTGCAGGTACTCTGGGCAGCTTCTCTTCCAATGTCCTATCTTGTGGCAGTGGTGGCACTCTGCCTCCTTCGGGTTAGGGCAGGGCTTAGCAGGATCAACTTTGGTCCGAGTAGAAGAGGCACCATCTCGGGCTTTAACCTTACAATAGTTCTTAGACGAAGCCTTCCTCCTCTTTCCCTTTCCTTGTCTAATAGCCAAGACAGGAGCAGCGGGTGGATTGGGAGTTGGTGCAGCAGACTTGTCCTTGAAGTTGCTCTCAGCGACCCTCAAGAGACCTTGGAGTTTGCTTAGGGTGACCTCTTCTTTGTTCATGTGGTAGGTCATCCTAAATTGATTATAGCTCGGAGGCAAAGAGTGAAGCACCATGTCAATCGCCAAGTCTTCCCCAAAGTCAACATTCAACTTGTGAAGACAGTCGACATACCTTTGCATCTTTTGCAGGTGCACGGTAAGAGACTCACCATGACCCATCTTAGTGGAAATCATGTTAGTGAAAATCTCATAACGTTCTTGTCTCGCGTTTTGGTGGTATCTCTCCAATAAGTCTTGATGCATCTCGTACGGGTACATGTCCTTATAGGACTTTTGGAATTCGGAGTTCATAGTGGCTATCATGATGCAATGTACCTTCGTTGCATCGCACTCATGAGTTTCATAAGCGGTCATTTCAGCCGGAGTAGCGATTTCAGGGTTAATCTTCTCGAGCTTCTCATAGAGGACATACTCCTTATCCTCATAGCGAGAAATGGTGCGAATGTATCTTATCCATTCGCTAAAGTTCATCCCATCAAAAGTGACCTTTTGACAAAGGCTCATCAATGTGAAAGAACTAGCAGCAGCGTTGTTTGCGTTCGACATCTACAAATAGAAAGGACAAAGATAGATTAGAATATGAATCCCTAATTATCACCCAATAAGAAAAATTAGGGCTAGGATCCAACAACAATATTTACATATTAGAAAAGGGATGTCGTAATCCAACATGCAAATAAAATGAAGGTAAGTGAATGATGATTCACTAATTCTCCACCATAAAAACATAACCTTAAGTCCTAAATGTATTGAGAATTCCTAGGTTCAGATGAGATTCATTGAAACTATTCAATGGCATGTTTAAATCTCGATATGCCCCTCTTGTTTGTGACTGGGATACCGAGGATCACAAAGCGGGTGTGAATTACCATGCAAATTCACATGGTGCCTTCATTGTAACGATCACCTATTCGATGTGCCGGTAAACAACACACGCTCCATCGAACTATGATAAACAATGAATCACCCTTTGCCACCTTTGCTTAGAACCAATTAGTGTGCCGGTAAACCACACACGCTCCACTAACTTCTTAGCAAGGGTGCAAAGTGCAATTTCATGGGATTGCATCAATTCACTTTTCCTAAAGTAACTAAGATTGGGAAATTTTAAAAACATGTAGTTACTTTATATTTCTTATTATACTTTTAATGAGAGGATGAGGTTGCCCTATCCTACCCGTTCGGCTAACGACCCTCCACCGATCAAGCAAGTGGTGGGTGTGAGTGTACACCCATTAAGCGCCATTTTATAGGCCACAACCTTATACCCACCTTATAGATCGGCTTTGTGAATGAGGCCGACTAACGGTAAGACTAGCATTTTAGTTATACATATATATATATATATATATATATATATATATATATATATATTAATCTTGTAATATTATATTAGTATAGGGTTGTATTTTAAACTTTTAAAAATCTAGAGGTTTGAAATTTAAATTGTCTAAATTAAAACTTTTAATCACAAAACATAAATTTCAAAACTTGAGGACAAGTTTTAAACATTTAAAACATGGAGGATCAAATAACAAATAATTTTAATTAACAATTAATTCCATAATTATCCATATTTGATTTATTCAAGATTTCTTGCAAGATAATTACCAATTTAATCAAAATAATTAATTAATTATCATATAAGGAAATTAAATATTTTATTAGTTGATAAATATCTTTAATTAGATCAAGATTATAGTCATATATATCAAAAAATCGGATTAGGGTTGATCTAATATGATTAAGGTGAGTTTCCATAAGATAATCATCAAAAAATACCGAATCTGGCCTTTCCTAACGCTTGGACTCGCCGAGTGCACCAAAGGGACTCCCCGAGTCCATGACTCAGAAACATAAAACTCGAATTTTTCAAGCAAGATTCAAACAAGCAACAATTTAATAGAAACCAATCTAGGCTCTGATACCACTGATGGGTTTTAGCCATAAGAACTTTCCTATGTGCGCATGCAAAACCCTAATGCTTGGATCTAGGCTTTCTAATTAAACATGCTTTGAATCCAAGACTTTTAATGACTAATTAGGTATAAGAACAATACTAAATCAGATCTAGAAGTTTACCTTTGAATCTCTTGTTTGATCTTGTTATCTTGGACCTCTAGAGTCACAATTGTCACTCCTCTAATGGCTTACAAACACCAACTAGCAAGGAGGATGATTTGAGAGAGAGGAGAGGGAAGAAATTTGGCCAGGGTTTTCTTTCTCTAGAAAAGGTGTCGAATCCCCTTGCTCTAGGGATCTATTTATACTTGTAGATTCCTTAGGGTTTCACCTTGAAACCCTAGTTGGATAATCTTTCCTTAAAGCAATCCATATCCTTACCATAGATAAGCCTTGGATGATTTGAGGCTATCCCTAGCCCTAGAATCCGTCCATCCTCTATCCAATAAGGATTTACAGTCTAAAGTGTAACAATCAAACAATTGACAGTTTATACCCTCTTATTTAATTAATCTCTTTAAGTCACCAAATTAATTCTAATTAATTCTATGACTTATATTAATCAAATAACAATATCATTATTCCTTATATTATTCTCATAATATATTTATAATATTTATTCTCTCATAATAAATCATCCTATCAAGTTGCTATGGTGAAGGCAACCCAAAAGGACCATGCACAATCGGGTCAAATACTTGCCTAATATAGTTGCAGCCTTAGACACTATTCCAACACTAGAGTCCCTGGTGCGTCTCGGAATTTCTTATTAAGCGCAAGAGACACAAAAGATCGGGTAGCCCCCGAATCAAATAGGACATGGGCCGTCATACCATTGAGCAGAAAGATCCCTATACAAATCATAATAAGCATGTATACAAACATTTACCATAAAAGAGACAGAGGATAATGAACACATACCAGCCACAACATCTGGCGCGGCCCGAGCCTCCTCGGTAGTCAGCTAGAATGCGCGACTCTTCACCGCTGGAGCTTCCGCCTTAGGGCGGCCATCAGTAATCCTCATAGTGGCGGGCGCGGGCGCTGTCACAGATCCTCCTCCTCCTCCTTGTAACCTCGGACAATCGGCCTTTTTATGGCCTGTCTGGTTGCAGTGAAAACATATCAAGCCCTTCTTGGGGCAATCCTTACTCAAGTGACCCTGCTGGCCACATGAGTAGCATCCTAGACGCCCCGGCCGTCCGACAAGCCCCACTATGAAATCTCCCGCACTTGGCGCACCGGCCCCGACCCTGATGGCCCTTACTCGAAGAATCGAAGGTCTTAGGCTTCTTAGCCTGAGCCCCCACTGCCTGAACCTGCTAAGTCTTCCGCTTCATGTGGGACTCCAACTCCATCTCCCTCTCACGGGCCTTATCCACCATCTCATTCAGGGTTTTGCACCCTGTAAAGCTCACAAATTCCCGTATGTCGTCTCCCAGCATAGAGTGGTATCGGGTCCTCCTCAAATCCTCATCTGCCGCATACTGAGGGATCAACAAAGCTCGCTCGCGAAACTTGGCGGTGATCTCTGCCACAGTCTCAGTGGTCTGCTGTAAATCATGAAACTCCCTCACCATCCGTTGCACCTCGATAGGTGGTGCAAACTCCTGATCGAATTGTCGGACAAACTCGGTTCACGACATGTCAGCCACACCGGCTACTCCCACCTGACTACTAATGTCACCACACCAATCTCGGGCCCTGTCCCTCAGCATACAGAAAGCAAACCCAACCTTTGCCTCCTCCGGGCAAGAACTCGTGCGCTGGGCATTCTCAATGTCTGCCACCCAGCGTCTGCTCACAATGGGATCCCTGACCGTAGAAAACTCCGGAGCTCTGCATGCCTTGAACTCCCTAAACGAGGGGGTTCGAGCTCTACCCTGGCCCGCAAAAATATCGACCCTGAATGCTCTATGTCTCTCCTCCATGATCTCCATCATACCCTCCTTGACCGACCCAAAGATGACTGGGGTAACATCAAGGATTCCCCTCGTAACCTCGGCCGCAATCAACTCACGCAGCCTCCCATCAATGCCATCAGTAGGGCGGTCCGACCCAGCCCCGGATCCCGAACCCGATCCTGATCCTAATCGCGTAACCACCATGCTGGACTGTCATTTCACAAAACATAATGATCAGGATAACCTTAACGAGGTTACTTCCATACTGATTTCCTTTCGAATTCCCAGGAAGAACATGGGTTTGGGTATGAGTCATGTGCTTCCAGTAGTACGGGCCCAATACTACCTTCCACACCTACTCGTACCTTACCCCGCTGCTTTACCTTGTACTTCCAAAGCTATCCACACAAATCATGACTCACAACTCTCGCATGAGTCAAACCTGGACATCCTATGGTTGCCCTACTCATAACAGTTGAACCAATCACTACGGATTGCTTTTAGGCATGCAAATTATACACTGAAAGGATCAATAGACTAAATAAATCATCCTGGGGCTATAAGCTCCTAACCGTATATAATTTTAAAAATATACACTTAGCAATTCCATATAATCGACAAAGCTCACTATCATATAACATGGCTATTCAACTTGGGAAACTACTTACTTGGCTTAGCTAATCACGCGCGTTGCAATCTCCTCTTTTTGGCTTAAAAGCCCTTTTTAAGTTTCCTTTTTAAAACATTTTACCACTTCCTTAGTTTGAGTCCAGACACACCCGAGGATGTGTCTGAATCCCTCAAACCAAGGCTCTGATACCAACTTGTAACGACCCAATTTTTATCAAGATTTTTTTTTCATTTTTAATTACTCAAACAATTCCCATAATTCATAAATTTCCAAACCATTTGTTTCCCAATTCACAATTATTACAATTTCATTGTACTTTTGAAAACATCAGAGAGTCCCAACACACAAAAAGAGAGGTACAGTGCACGCCACGTCATCACGCCTTGCCCTTGCCCTTCGGCTCTGAAGTACCTGAAACAATAAACAACCTGTAAGCGAAATTCTTAGTGAATTTCCCAGAGCATACCACACACACACAAACCACATATCATATATCCTGTTAGCTATGAAAGCTACACATATATCATGTAAGCCATGCATACATGAAACCTGAGAGATTGCCATGGGCTACCCCACATGATCTTTACCTAGGACTGCCATGGGCTCCCCCACATGGCCTTACATCTAATGCCACAGGCTACCCCACATGGTCTTCACCTAGGACTGCCATGGGCTACCCCACATGGTCTTACATCCAATGCCACGGGCTTCCCCCGAGGTCTTCATACAAAACACGCAATCACATAACGAGACACAAAATGTCTAACACATATATCATAATCACATAATGGGCCGCCCTTGGTGCCTTAGACCCATAGGTATGGTGAGAAACTCACCTGTCATGAATGCTGAACTGACACTTTGCGACCAAATATACCCCACGGACTACTCCATGCAACGGCCTAAAATAAGGATCATACAATATCCAGTCATTTCCCGAAAGTCCATCCTGGTCAACTATAGCCAAGGTCAAGACAACAGTCCATGTTGACCCTAACTCGCTGAGTACAGCTAGTGACTCGCAGAATTTCCTGGAATAACATCTACTCGCAGAGTCATTGAGGTGACTCGTCGAGTTCATGCAGTCTCGATTGATAATCTAAGGTCATTCGTCGAGTTCCCTTGCTTGACACTCGACACGTCTATGAACATCCAACCATTGAGAAATATTACTTGACTCGCCGAGTTGTTACTTCAACACGCCGAGTTCTAGGAAATGTTCATCCGACTCGCCGAGTTGTTCATCCAACCCGCCGAGTCCATGCCTGCCTTCAAATGACTCGCCGAGTCACCCCCTGTGACTCACCGAGTCCTATCAGATCTCAAGCTATGCAGACCCTTTTTGAGCCATGCAATGCTTCCAAACTACAGATCTAGGCTCCTGAGGAATGCTTTCCACGTAAAGTTGCAAACTTTACGTGCATGCAAGGCTTTAAGGCCCTAAAATAGCAAATCTAAGCTTGGAATGGGGTCATACACTTGAGGGAAGGTACATGCTAAGATCAACTGATAACTTTATGCAGCTTAAGGCCAAAAGGAGTTCAGATCTGAAGTTACAACTTCAGATCTTGGCTTAAACACAAAAGCCCTTTCTTAGAATCCATGCTCAAGAGGGTTTTGGGTGGAAATGAGCCAAGAGACAGCTTAATAGCTTCAGAAAGTGCTCCACAGAAGTAGATCTAGAATCCCCACATGCCCTTGTTTCTTCTAGCTTGATTCCTCAAATGATTCCTCACCAAATCCCTCCTTCAAGCTTTAAAATCCCCAAGAACACACTCACACTTGAATCAGGGTTTTAAGGAGGTATAGAGCTGTAAAGGGGAGACCAAGGGAGGCTAATGACCCTTTAAATAGGGTCCAAGGCCCTGGAATCTAGGGTTTCATCTGCCAACATCTACTTGTCAAGTACCATAATGGAATCGGCGAGTAGATCATTAAACCTCGTGCCCAAAAACACTATTAAGCGTAAAATGCAAAATTTAAATAAAATACTTTCTAGCCTTAGGTATCTAAACGAATGTTGTAGATATCATTAAACCATGAACGTACATAAAAAAGAACGTCCAAATCTGACTTCGTATGAGGAAGTTAGGATTTTTTTAAGTTTCGGAATAACGGTAGACAACGAAAACCTCGACCTCAAAGAGAAATGAAGATCTCGAAAATAGTAGTACAACGGCAAAAAGACAGACGAAAACAGACATCGGATGAAGAAGTTATGAATTTTTAACTGATTTTTCCAGTCCCGGGCTGTTAAAAATATATAATTAAAAAAATTCAAAATTTTCCAACGAATTCTAAATGAAAGTTGTAGAATATATTCTCACCTACGCGTGTATATAAATGACGTCAAAAGCAGAGCTTGTATGCGAAAGTTATGCATTTTAGAAGTTTGGGGCACACAAACCGAGGGGAATACGCTATGGCGTACGAGGGTATGCCTAGTGTACTCAATGCTCAGCCTCGGATCGACCACGTCCCCCGCTACCCTCTAGCATGTCCCATCTGAAGCCCGGAGTCCGAAGGTGGCGTCATCGCTGACGTACGCCCAGCGTACGAGGGCCAGGTTCCCTCCTATAAATAGGATGTGAGGGTCCCGACTACATTTGCTAATTTACACCATTTCTCTCCCATTTTCTCACTTTCAAGCCTCTCGAGACTATCGCAACATCCCGGTTCCATATCCAAGCTCCAACGAAGGTTCGAAGCCCAAGATTCCCAAGAACATTTCCACTTTCCGGTCGAAGTGCTGCCCCAGAAGCGTCTTGTTTTCGTCAAATCACCACACTTTCCAGGTGAGTTCATACACCTATATTTTCACGTTTTTACTATATTTTAGGGGGAGAAATACAAGTGAAATGCAAGAAAAGTTAGTAACACACTAAGGTTTATCATGCAAATGAAATGCATTTTTAGAAAACTATAATAGGTATAGTTTATGAGATATTCATGATATTTTACACTCTATAAACACTATAGAAAGGAAATACTTACATTTACAAGAACAATGGACTTTTCATACGTAACTCTATTTGACACAAACTTTGTGAGACATTTGACTTCATATACTTTCATGTACGCCTTTTAAGTCATGTATTATATAACATAATCTCTTGTAGGGAGAGCGTGATACTTGTGTATAGATCTATACGGGATTGACAATCCCGCACCTAAACTGTTAGCTACAGTTGGACCGGCAGGTCTGGGGTGACAAACATCATATCATTCCAATGCTTGAAGAACGTTGTGACATGCAGTCTGGGTCAATAGTACGGTTATAAAACTCACATGAAGTATTAAAACATTTGATTTACGAGGCTATCAAACACCTTAGTGATTATATATACATATATAAATCTACTTACACTATTTTAGGTATGGAAAATACTTATGCATTTCGGGTGTTTGGGACTTTTAAAACTACTATTCATTTATAGAAAATGTTGGATTTTCTAGAAACAAACTCAATTACTTTATAAAAAAAAGTCATATAATTCTTATACAAAAATGCTTATGAACTCACCAACTTAATTGTTGACACACTTTTTCAAAACTACTTGCATTTCTCAGGGATTCAGTAATACAAGTATAACAACAACTTTTGGGGAAGGGACGCTAAGGCATGAATTTAAAACTTATTATATCATCATAATGTAATTTATTTTGAAACATGTAATATAATTAACAATGTAACATTTTAAATTATATTTATGATGGTTGTGTTTGCTTTCTTTACTATTTATTCAACTGTTATGATACTACATGAAGTCATCCGCCCTCGAACGATTATGCCGTTCTAGTTTGGGGGTGTGACACTTGTTTGTGTAGTTTAATCATGGCCTTTAACTTGTCATTATAATCCTTGTGAACCAATTCATCCTTTGACAATGAATCAAATCTAAAGCTATGTAAGGATTCACATCATACACTACTTCAAAAGGAAAGTGACCTATAGCATACATAGGAGAACGATTATAGGCAAATTCAACATGTGCAAGTTTGATGTCCCAATTCTTTTGAGTTTTTCTAACCAACCCGCTTAACAAAGTACCCAAAGTTCTATTCGTCATCTCCATTTGCCCATCCGTTTGTGGATGATGGGATGTAGTAAAAAGTAGCTTAGTACCAACTTTCCTCCACAAAGTATTCCAAAAGTAACTCAAAAACTTGTCATCCCTAATAGAAACAATAGTTTCAGGAATACCAACTAAATGAACAACCTGTTAAAGTACTAATCAGCCACATTAGATGTATCATTGGTTTTATGACATGGCACAAAGTGAGCCATTTTTGAAAACCTATCCACCACCACCATAATGGAATCCTTCCCCCTTTAAGTTCTAGGCAAAGCCATAATGAAATCTGTGGACACATCTTCCTAGGGACGAATAGGAACCGACAAATGAGTGTAAACACCATTCTTGAAAGTTATATTTTCCATGTGACATGTAACACACTTGCCCACTATGTTGGTTACATCCCCCAAAATTTTAGGCCAAAAGAAATGTTCTTTAAGTAGCTCTAGAGTTTTGGTAACACCAAAATGACCAGCTAAACCACCACCATGAGCTTCATGGATTAGTAACTGATGTATTACATGTTTTGGAACACAAAAGCGATTGCCTTTATATAGAAAGCCATCTTAAATCACACATTCACCATTAGGCCCACTTGCACATTTCAAAAACATGTCTCCAAAGTCCACATCAGATTGATTATGGTCCTTTAGAGTTTCAAACCCCAACAAACAAACATCCAAAGCCACCAATAATGAGTAACCCCTAGACAGTGTATTAGCCACCATATTGCTTTTTCCATCCTTGTATTTGCATGAAAAATTAAAGGATTTCAAGAACTCCACCCACTTTGCATGTCATTTGCTTAACTTTTGTTGCCCATAGATGTACTTCAAGAATTCATGATTAGAATGCAAAATAAAATGATTTGCATGTAAATAATGATTCCAATGATCTAAAGAACGAATGTAACACTCATAAAAATCATGATAAATTTAAACTTTTTAATACCAACTAGATTCATAAATTGTTTACAAACATAGTTTTAAAAAGCATTTCAACATTAGAGTTTCCCAAAATCATAAGTTAAATCATGAGGATGTGTATGGTTACGTCTTCGCCTTCCTGTGGTCATCTGAGGTACCTGAGACATAACCCAAAACAGTAAGCCAACTCTTAGTGAGTTACCCCAAAATACCAACACATAAACAAATAACATATACAATAACAACATGTCGGGTCCAATGAACCATCAGGTTGGAGTACCCCGAGCCCCTCAACCATCAGGTTGGAATGCCGATACACTATGGGTGCAGTCAACCATCAGGATGGAATACCCTAGCCCCTTAAGCATCGGGTTGGAATTCCAATACACAGTGGATCCTATCATCCTCAGGATAGAATACCCTCGGTTTGTTGACTTACGCATAAATTAGTAAAGTATCAACCACCAACCAGATATGTGCACATATAATAGATAATCATATAACAGTCTACAAGTAGTCAGGCAGTTCTACCAATCACTAAGAATAACATCATCCTCTATACCGGGATACCGATCTAATATATCACTACAATACAATAGCATGCATAAAAGAATATAGAATCCAAAGGGTCGGTGTGGGTGCCTTCGACCCACAAGTATAGTCAAGAAAACTCACCTCGCAAACTTGAAAAAAGTTAATGAGGTCTCGACTCCGAATCTCAGCTCCAATCGACTCCTGTTCCAATCAATGACCCAAATCTCAATCTAATTCCCGAAATACCCAAAATACCCTTAAGGTCAAACTTGGTAAAAGTCAACTGGTTAAACCAACTAAGTCAACAGAGTCAGCCCAACTGAGGCAACTCAACCTGATTGACCAAGTGCGACTACGCTGGGCGTACTCCGAAGGTACGCTGAGCGTACTACAAAACCTCGCAGTTGACCACCATCCAAGTGGTTGACCTCGTACGCAAGGCGTACTCCGAGTACGTTGGGCGTACTCTCACAAACTTCAAAATTAAATAAGTTCTTAATGGATTGAGCACTTACGTCCATAATTCAGATCCACGGCTAAAATACCCACTTGAGTCATAAAGTTTCCAACTTTATGAGTTTACATGCCTATTAAGTTCTTAACTCAAGGTCTTAATCCATTAAGACCTTCTTCAAGATGCATGGAGAAAAACGAACCATTGGGACTTCATTTTAATGACTTAGGACACCTCCTAAGGTCTGACAGGACAACTCAAATCGTCAAGAACATGTCATGCTCAAAATAAGACATTTGGTACCAGAAAGTATCACTAAAACACCCATTTCTAGATCTACAAGAGTGAAAGATAAAGTAGCAAACTTTATACCTTTGAAGGGTTGCAAATGAAGAATAAATCCCAGATCCATAGTGATTTACTCTTTCAATATGAGATTGGCTTCCTTCTTTCTTCTTTTTTAAGCACACAAACTCACACTTTTAGTCTAGAAATGGCTTCTCAAGGTGAACTAGGGCTTCAAACACGAATCAGAGGGTGGAGGCTGATAAGATGAAGGCAAATGATACCATAATGATGCTTAAATACGAGGTAAACCCTAAAAATTAGGGTTTCCTCATTTAGCAAGTATGCATAGTGTACACTGATGTACACTGAGCGTACGAGGGCGCAACCTAATACTCTTTGCGTACACCACGTACGCATGGCATACTCCGAAGGCCTCAAATTACAACAATGCCCTTAAGGCCCTTTTGCATACAATTATTGATCTTTTGGAATTAATGAAATATAAATGAATTAAAGGTTTTAAATTTAGGAGTACCTCACATCGGGAGGTTACGATTCTCCTCCACTTGATCTAGACTTCGTCCTCGAAGTCTGCCACGATGAATAACACAGGATAATGGTCTCGCATCTCAGCCTCCAACTACTAGGCCCACTTGTTGCCTCTCCAATCCTGCCACCGTACCTTTACCAAAGGTATCTCCTTGTTGTGCAAGACCTTCATCTTTCTCTCCAAAATAGCTTTTGGCCTCTCAATACAATTCTGGCGCTCATCGACCTGACTATCATCAAATACGCACTTTCGCAACTGTGAAACATGATTTTTTTTTTGAATATGACTGAGCTCCTCAAGTAGATCAAACCTGTAAGCAACCTTCCGAACGCTAGAAATCACGCGAAATGGTCCAATAAATCGATGACCCAACTCCCCTATCATCCTGAAAACTCCAACTCGGATCGGCGCTGGTCGGCATAACTTTTCTGCCAAATCTGAGCTGTCTGAAGTCTCTGCCCGATCTACTAGATAAGCTTTATGGTCTGAAGAACTAATTCGGTCCTTCCCATAACCCTATGACCAACCTCCCCCTAAGAAACTAGGGTACGACATCTCCGACCTTACAAGAGCTTAAAAGGTGGAACACCAACGCTGGAGTGATAACTATTGTTATTGGAGAACTCCGCAAGAGGTAGGTATAAATTCCAACTCCCACCAAAATCAATAACACAAACCCACAACATATCCTCCATTGTATGTATCGTTCGCTCACTCTGGCTGTCGGTCTACAGATGATAAGAAGTGCTGAAATGTAATCTCGTACCCAGTTCCTCGTGGAACTTTTTCATGAAACGGGAAGTGAACCGAAAATCTTGATCATAAAATCTAGAGAACAGAACCCCATGGCGAGCAACAATCTCCTGGACATAAACATTGACCAACTTTTCAGCCGAAGAGTTATCTCGGATGGCCAAAAAGTGGGCACTCTTGGTTAGTCGATCCACGATGACCCATATAACATCAAAGCCCTTTGCTATATTTGGCAACTTGGTGAGAAAATCCATCGTGATCTGCTCCCATTTCTAAATGGGAATCTCCAGAGGCTACAGCTTGCCATGCAACCTCTCATGCTCATTATTGATCATCGTGCATGTAAACCATCTTTTAAAATACTAGGTTATCTCCCTCTTCATACACGGTCACCAATAACTCAATCTCAAATCCATATACATCTTGGTGGCTACTAGGTGTGTAGAAAAGCGAGACTTATGAGCCTCCTCCAACAGAATCTGCCTGACCCCTCCAAAAATTGGAAATTAGACTCGACCATATCGATTTAATAACCCTCGACTATCAATGACAAATCTGTCAATCTCACCTCTGATCCTTTCTTGCTTCCAGTTCTCCTTCTGAACACCCTCGACCTGAGCCTCCCTGATCAAACCCAAAAGTAGAGAATCAACCGATATCCTCATACACATTTCCCCGACCGTAGATCAAGCCGACTTGCAGTTCAAAGCATCCCCTACAATATTTTCTTTTCTCTTATGGTAAAGGATCTTCCAATCATAATCCTTGACCACGTCCATCCACCTGCATTGCCTCATGTTTAGGTTTGGCTTGTCCATAAGATATCTCAAACTCTGGTGATCTGGGTAGACAGTACAACGAACACCATAAAGATAGTGCCTCCAAATCTTAAGGGCAAACACCACTACCCCCAACTACAGATCATGTGTGGAATACCACGACTCATACGGCTTCAGCTACCGTGAAGCATAACCAATCACCCATACTCTCTGCATGAGGACTAACCCTAAACCATTGATGGATGCATCACATAATACCATAAAATCCTCAACTCTCTCTGGGAGGGTCAATACTGAGGACTCACATAACCTCTGCCGAAGAGTCTCAAACGCAGACTGCAGCACATGGCCCAATTGAAAATGCACCCCTTCCTCATCAGATGAGTGAGGGGTACCAGAATCTTGGAGAAAATCCTAAATGAATCTCCAGTAGTACCCCACCAAACCCAAGAAACTCCTGATCTCTGAGGGAGATTTCAGAACCTCCCATTACATGACAACCTCGATCTTGGCTGGATTGACCAAAATCCCATCCTAGTTAATGAGGTGCCCCAGAAACTAGACCTCTCGTAACTAAAACTCGCACTTCGAGAACATTGCATAAAGCCGTTCTTGCCTCAATACCCTAAAAATCTCTCGAAGATGCTCCTCATGTTGCTCCCTGGTCTTGGAATACTCTAAGATATCATCAATAAATGCAATAACCGATCGGTCAACCATTGGCCTGCATACCCGATTCATCAGATCAATAAAAATGGCATGCACATTAGTGAGCCCAAATGCCATCACCATGAACATGTAATGCCCATAACAAGTTCGAAACATCGTCTTCTCCATGTCCACCTCTCTCACTCTCACCTGATGATATCTAGACCTCAAATAGATCTTTGAGAACCAAGATGCTCCCTCAAACTGATTAAAGAGGTCATCAATCCATGGAAAAGGATAACAGTTCTTCACCGTTAACTTGTTCTACTCCTTGTAATCAATCACATCCCGTGTGAACCATCCTTCTTCTTGATGTACAGTATCGGCGCTCCCCATGGAGAACTGGTCGGTCTGATGAACTACTTGCCTAAAAGCTCCTTCAGGTGAGATGACAACTCCTCCATCTAAGGTGGTGCCAAGTGGTACGACGCGTTGGCAATTGGGGATGCACCCAGCACACTGAGTAACTCCTTCGGAAATACATCAGCAAACTTCCTGACCACTGGAACCTTTGAAATTGAAATCTGATACCTAACTCGAGGGTCAACCACATAAGCCAAATAACATGCACACTCATGCTGAATATACTGATGAGTCCTTGCTGCCGAACGAAACCCTAAACCGACCCTGGTGCCCTCTCTATAAATAACGAGTTGTCCCCCACTTGGGTTTTGAACTACCACGCGCTGACCCTTAAAATCTATCATGGCACAAAACCTGCTCAACCAATCCATACCCATTATCATGCACACAATCTCCCATGATAATAAGGATCATATCTATCGGATAAGGCACCTCGAAGATCTCTAGCACACAACCCTAATATACCACAAATGCAGAAACCCCGTGTTCCTTGGCGATAGAAACCCTCAATGGACACTCTAACTCGCCAATAGGCATATTAAACTCCCTACTGAATGATAGAGACACAAAAGACCGACTTGCCCCAGAGTCAAAAAACACAAGAGTAGGAAAAGAGTTCACTAGGAACATACCTACTAGGGGCATAAATGTAAGCATAACATCAAACGTAATCAACAAAATAAATAAATAGAAACATACCAGTCATAAGATCTAGAGCTGATTTGGCCTCCTCCGCAGTGAGCTGAAAAGCGCGACCTCAAGCCCTCGAAGTCTCCGGCCTACCCTGAATCCCATCTGTGATCCTCAGAGTAGCCGGTGCTGGAGTCTATGGTGGCCTGGCAGGAAGGAAGGGGCACTTGGCCTTCATATGACCCACCTGATCACAATGATAACAAATTTTGATGCCAATTTCGAGCCTGATGCCGATAGTCCCTCGCAACGTGACTGTTCTTGTCACATTTGTGGCATCCCAAAGAATATCGACAAGCGCCACCATGAATCTTGCTACACTTCTAACAAGTGCGGCCCCGCTGACTCCCAGATCTAGTATCAGTGTCCATGAACCGTTTTGGTGCAGGATGCTACTGCGCCGAGGTCTGTCTCTGCTCCCTTGTCTAGAGCTCCATCCCAATATCACGCCGCCTGGCGGCCTCCTGCAACTCCAACAATGAACCATAACACTGTGTGGATACAAACTTCCTGATATCTGTCTTGAGCATGCTCAAGTAATCGGTCACCTGGGCTTGCTCAAATGCAGTAAACTCAAGACAAAACATGTCATTATTTTTGAACATCCTAGTGATCTCTGTCACCAACTTTGTCCCCTGCCTCAAATTCAAGTACTCCTACACGAACCTCTCACGCTCCACCAGTAGAACATATCTAGAATGGAACATCTCCCAGAATTGTTCCCAAGTCAATGCAGTCCTTTGCATAGGAGAATGCGAGTTGGTAAGAAGTCTCCACAAATCCTTCACTCCGGACCAAAGAAGGTTTAGAGCGCACATGACCTTCTGTTCAGTTGGGAAAGAGAAAGTGAAGAAACGCACCTCAATGTTAGACAACCACCTCAAGTCTATGATCGTGTCCTGAAGTCCATCAAATTTCGGGTGCTTCATATTGTCGAAGTCCCGATACTGGAAGACTCTCCCAGCACCAAACGCAGCAACGACAACGACTGCGTGGTTGCAGCAGCATAAGGCTCAAACAAAGCAGCATAACGCTCATCAAAATACTCCACCATGACGGTCTTAATAGATCCAAACATCTCTAGAAACTGTACTCTAAGGTGAGGAACAACCTCCTCCTGAAAGATCTCCATAATCTTGTCCTCGGACACAGGTGACTCACTCTGGCCACCTGCCCTTGATCCTGATTTGGATCTTGCCTCAAAACGACATGTCATCACCATACTGAAAATAAACCATGGAGATATCAGATAACATGCATATCATATCAGGGGAACCAACACCCAACAAAGCCTTGGGGTTGTGACTTCCCTGTTATGCGCACGAGTACTGTGTTTTTAGTAGTACGGGAGCATACTATCCTTCCACACCTACTCGTATTTGTCTCAAGGATCATCACAAAAACCCTAACAATACCCACTAGAAAACACATACGCTCAGTTCTCACTCCCTAGAGGAAGGCTAAACCGCATGAAACTGGCCGACCGACCCCAGACAACACATCCATGAAACTTCCACTAAACATATAATACTCGTGTATGCTAATCATACATAACACTGGACCCTATAGACAGTCGAATATCTGATCCTACACTAGGCCCTTCATCAAACAAGAACTAGAAATAAGGCTAAACAAAACATTCTCAGGCTATAAAATCTTAGTGATGCAAAACTATGATGCCTATACTAAGCAACAACAATAATGATGTCAATTTCATATAAGGAAGAACTCTAGGCTATCAGGCATCAAAAAATCAGGCAATTCTTTCTTGCAATTCCCTAAGATCCCTAGCCTATCACTAGTATGTTGTTCTAACATATCATAAGTTCAAATAATAGTGTGGTAATTTGGGGTCTACTTACTAGCTCCGGCTGATCGTACACATCACATCCTCTTAGATTATTTTGAAACCAGTTTGAAAATAATTTTTAAAATATTTTTCCGTAGTTTGAGACAGGATTCGCAAGAGTGTTCCTCCAATTCACTCAAAGCAAGGCTATGATACCAACTGGTAACACTCATAAAAATCATCAAAAATTTATACTTTTTAAAACCAGCAAGATTCATAAATTGTTTACAAACATAGTTTTCAAAAAACATTTCAACATTAGAGTTTCACAAAGCCATAAGTCAAAACATGAGGATGTGTACGGTCACACCTTCACCTTCCTGTGGTCATCTGAAATACCTAGAACATAGCACAAAACTATATGCAAATTCTTAGTGATTTCTCTCAAAATCCCAACACACAAACAAATAACATATACAATAACAGCATGTCGGGTCCAATAAATCATCAGGTTGGATTACCCTAGGCCCCTCATCCATCGGGCTGGAATGCTAATACAAAACTCCCCTTGTAATGCTCGGGATGGAATACCTTCGATCTATTGACTTACACACAAAGTTGCAAAGCCTCAACCAACAACCATGTATGTCCATATATAACAAATAATCATATAACAGTCTACAAGCATTCATACAGTTCTACTAATCACTAAGCATAGTATCATCCTATATACCAGGATACCGATCTAACAGATCACTACAATATAATAGCATGCATAACATAATATCGAATCCAAAGGGCCGACATTGGTGCCTTCGAACCAGAAGTGTAGTGAGGAAAACTCACCTCACAAACTGGACAAAAGTTGATGAGGTCTCGACTCTGAATCTCTGCCCCAATCGACACCAATTTCAACCATTGACCTAAATCTCAATCAAATTCCCGAAATACCCAAAATAACCTTAAGGCCAAAAATTGGTCAACGTCAACTCGTCTAACCAACTAAGTCAACCAAGTCAACCCAGCCGAGTCAACCCAACCGAATCAACTCAATCAGATTGACCCAGTGCGAGTATGTGAGACATACTCCAAAGGTACGTTGAGCGTACTCCAAGCCCTTGCAGTTGTCCACCATTGGGGTAGTTGACATCGTACATATGGCGTACTCTCACAAACTTCAAAATTCAATAAGCGCTTAATGGCTTAAGAACTTACGTCCACAGTTTAGATCCACGACTAAAATACCCACCAGAGTCATAAAGTTTCGAACTTTATGACTTTACATGCCCATTAAGTGCATAACTCAAGGTCTTAATCCATTAAGAGCTTCTACAAGATGCATGGAGCAAAATTAACCATTGGGACTTCATTTTTATGACTTAGGACCCCTCCTAGGGTCTGAAAGGACAACTCAAATCGTCAAGAACATGCCTTGCTCAAGTTAAGACATTTGGGACCAAAATGCATCAATAAAACACCCATATCTAGATCTACATGATTGAAAGATAAAGTTGCAAGCTTTACACCTTTGAAGGGTTGCAAATGAAGAATAAATCACGGATCTAAAGTGCTTCACTCTTCCAAGTTAAACTTCGCTTCCTTCCTTATTCTTCTAAGCACAAAAACACACACTTTTAGGCTAGAAATGGCTGCTTAAAGTGAACTAGGGCTTCAAACTTGAATGAGAACGTGGAGGATGATAAGATGAAGGGAAATGAGACTATAAGGATGCTTAAATACCAGCCAAATGCTAAAAATTAGGATTTCCTCATTTGGAAAGTATGCCCAGTGTACACTCAAATACGTCCAACGTACTAGGGCACGCCCTCGTACCCGAATCTCAATCTAATTCCCAAAATACCCTTAAGGTTAAACTTGGTCAAACTTGGTAATACTCAACTGGTTAAAGCAACAAAGTCAACCATGTCGAGTCAACTCAACCGGATTGACCAAGCGTGAGTACGATGGGTGTACTCCGAAGGTATGCTGAGCATACTACAAACCCTTGCAGTTGTCCACCATCCAGGTGATTGACCTCATAAGCAGTGCGTAGTCTGAGTACGTTGGGCGTACTCTCGCAAACTTTAAAATTCAATAATTTCTTAATGGCTCAAGCAGTTACGTCCACAATTCAGATCCACAGCTAAAATACGTGCTAAAGTCATAAAGTTTCCAACTTTCTGACTTTACGTGCCTACTAATGCTTAACTCAAGGCCTTAATCCATTACGACGTTCTACAAGACGCATAGAGCAAAATGAACCATAAGGACTTCATTTTTATGACTTAGGACCCCTCCTAGGGTCTGTAAGGACAACTCAAATCATTAAGAGCATGTCATGCTCAAGATAAGGCATTTGGCACCAAAAAGCATCACTAAAACACCCATTTCTAGATGTACTTGAGTGAAAGATAAAGTTGCAAGCTTTATACCTTTGAAGGGTTGAAAATGAAGAAAAAATCCTAGATCCATAGTGCTTTACTCTTCCAATATGAGATTGGCTTCCTTCCTTCTTCTTCTAATCACGCAAGCAAACACTTTTTTTCTAGAATGGCTTTTCAAGGTGAACTAGGGCTTCAAACACGAATGAGAGGGTGGAGGCTGATAGGATGAAGAGAAATGAAGCCATAAGGATGCTTAAATACCAGGTAAACCCTAAAAATTAGGGTTTCCTCATTTAGCAAGTACGCATGGTGTACACTGATGTACACTGAGCGTACTAAGGCACGCCCTAATACTCTCTGCTTACACCACGTACGCATGGCATACTCCGAAGGCCTCAAATTACAACAATGTCCTTAAGGCCCTTTTGCATAAATTTATTGATCTTTGGGACTAAATTCAATATAAATGAATTAAAGGGTATAAATTTAGGAATACCTCACATTGGGATGTTAGAATTCTCCCCCACTTGATTTAGACTTTGTCCTCGAAGTCTGCCACGGCAAATAACATAGGATAATGCTCCCGCATCTTAGCCTTCGACTCCCAGGTTGTGAAATCCCCAAAATCACGGCCAGAAAAGACCAGTTTCATTTATGCTTTTAAAATAATTTCAGAGTAAATCCATTGATTTAAAAAAGTTGCGGAATTTGTCTCTGAAACATTACGTGATAAAATAAGATTTATCAAAGCATTTCTTAAAGAAATGTATTTTCATTATATATAAAAACTCGGGATGTCATGTTCTGATATAGACACAAAAGCATAAACAATAAAACATAGACCTTATGTAGTTATATACAACTACTGGTCTATAAATAAAAACATCTTCACAAGTTCCCTAACTTATGCTCTCGCACCACTACCTGTAATACAAAGAAACTGAGTGGGTCACGCTTGGGAGCCTAGTGAGTATATAGAGTTTTCAACCTACAATAATTAATTATATTTAATTTCACAAAACAACAACAACCCGATTACCCATTCCCGTTATCCTCACTTTACGTCCCTATGACAATAACTAGTACAAGGGACCTAATCTAGGATTTTCATCGGGACGGACACTACTACAGAGGGGTTTCCTCAACAATGAATGTCCTAAGGAATCCATGAGGGGGATAGAATACAACAAACGAACACCCAAGTTCACTACACCTATAGGTTATGAGCCTACCAACGTTCCACTGAACTGTCTAGAAAAGTCTGTGGTCGTCATCCATATTCTGTTGGACGACTAGATTATAATCAAATCGAGGCCTCTCATCATTTTATTTCATCACACAACAACTGTCTACCCATGTTCTACCGAACATATTAGTAGATAAAAATATATACATTTATATACATCCTAAAACCTATACAAATCATTCATTCAATAATTATTTCAAATAAGCAAATAATATACTTGAAAATATAATCTTCTCGGGAACTTCGGAGCGCCAGGACTTGCTTCGGGTGTCGGGATGATACCAGGGATTCGGGGGTATATTTTGCATGTAAAACGAGAGAATAAGAAGTAAGAGGAAAGAAATGAGCAACAAAGACAATGAACACAGGGATTCGGGGGTGAAATAGGGGCACTCGAGTGGTGGAGTAGGGCAACGTTGCCCAACCCAGACCATGAACACGAAGTACGTTGGGCGTACTCCATATTTCCAAACTTCTAAAATTCATATCTTTCGCATACCAGCTCCGTTTTTGACATTCTTTATATACTTGTGTAGGTGAGACTATGCTCTACAACGTTCATTTAGACTCCGTCGGCTAATTTTGAACTTATTTTTAATATTATATTTTTAACAGGCTGGGACAGGAAAAGTCCGTTAAAAATTCATAACTTCTTCATCCGACATTCGTTTTCGTCTGTCTTTTTACCGTTGAACTACTATTAACGAGATCTTCGATTCTCGTTTAGATTGTTTTGGCTAACAATCACTCGATCTAAAATTCGATTTTCGAGCTGCATACTACGGAGTCGAAACATAGAAAAATCATAACTTCCTCATACGAAGTCATATTTAGACGTTCTTTTTATACACGCTCTCAGTTTAACATATTCTACAATTTTCGTTTAGATCACTAAGGATAAATATCGCTCTTTCGTAAATTCATTATTTACGTCATTCAGCGTCGTGCTGGTTCTGTCGCGAAACTTTGACAGGTCATAACTTCTTCGTTATAACTTGGATTTCGGCATTCTTTATATTCTCGGAAGCCTTGCCATGACCAACACAACTTCCTTCATAAATATTGGGCTAATCTAATATTTTATTATTATGCTTATTTTTATTCTTAACTCATTTATGCCACACATTTAAGCAATAAACATACAATACTTAAATAATACATTTCTATTACTTCAAAACGAGGTACAAAGGTTAACATAGACTATTACATCAATATTAATGCCTAGCCTACAAACACGGGTGTTACACAGGTCAACTCAGAGCCTCTTTGATGCTGCCACCGTACCTTTACCAAAGGTATATCCTTGTTGTGCAAGACCTTCATCTTTCTCTCCAAAATAACTACCGGCCTCTCAATACAGTTCAGGCGCTCATCGACCTGACTATTGTCCGAGGAGACCAATGCCTCATCATCCAATACGCACTTTCGCAACTGCGAAACATGAAATTTTTTGTGAATATGACTGAGCTCCTCATGTATATCCAACCTGTAAGCAACCTTGTGAACCCTAGAAATCACTCGAAACGGTCCAATAAATCGATGACCCAACTCCCCCTCATTTTGAAACGCCAACTCGAATCGGCGCCGGTCAGCATAACTCTTATGCCGAATCTGAGCTGTCTGCAGTCTCTGCTTGATCAACTGGATAAACTTTGTGGTCTGAAGGAGCAATTCGGTGCTACCCATAACGTTTTGACCAACCTTTTCCCAACTAACCGGGGTACGACATCTCCGACCATACAAGAGCTCAAAAAACGGAGAACCAACACTGGAGTGATAACTATTGTTGTTGGAGAACTCTGCAAGAGGTAGGTATGAATCCCAACTCCTACCAAAATCAATAACACATGCCCACAACATATCCTCAAGGGTATGTATCTTCCGCTCACTCTGGCTGTCGGTCTGCAGATGATAAGCAGTGTTGAAATCTAATCTTGTACCCAATTCCACATGAATCTTTTTCTAGAAACGGGAAGTGAACCGAACGTCTCGATCTGAAAAAAAAATAGACACCAGAACCCCATGGCGAGCAACAATCTCCCGGACATAAACATTTACTAACTTTTCGGATGAAGAGCTCTCTAGGATTGCCATAAAGTGGGAACCCTTGGTTAGTCGATCCACGATTACCCATATAACATCAAAGTACTTTGCTATCTTCGACAACTTGGTGAGAAAATCCATCATAATCTGCTCATATTTCTACACGGGAACCTCCAGAGGCTACAACTTGCCATGCAGCTTCTGATGCTCATCCTTAACCAGCGTGCATGTCAAGCATCTCTTAACATACCATGTTATCTCCCTCTTCATACACAACCACCAACAACTCAATCTCAAATCCCGATACATCTTGGTGGCTCCCAGGTGTATAGAAAAGCGAGACTTAAAAGCCTCCTCCAACACAATCTGCCTGACCCCACCAAAAATTGGAACCCAAACTCGACCACACCGATTTAATAACCCTCGACTATCTGTGAAAAATCTGTCAATCTCACCTTTGATCCTTTCCTGGTTCCAGTTCTCCTTCTGAACTCCCTCTTCCCGATCCTCCCTGATCAAACCCAAAAGCAGATAATCAACTGATATCCTCATACACATCTCCCCAACCGAATATCAATCCGACTTGAAGCTTAAAGCATTCACCACCACATTTGATTTACTCGGATGATAAAGGATCTTCCAATCATAATCCTTGACCACGTCCATCCACCTGCGCTGCCTCATGTTTAGGTTTGGCTGTTCCATCAGATATCTCAAACTCTTGTGATCCGTGTAGACAGTACAACAGACCCCACAAAGTTAATGCCTCCAAATCCTAAGGGTGAACACCACAACTGTCACAACTAGAAATTTTGTGTCTTGTAATCACTACACTCAAGTAAAATGTAGAATCATAAACTTAAGAGCATGTATGATGCTTACTCTATGACAACAAAACTTCAATCCAATACACCATACAAGTACTACAAATAGTCAACAAGCAATTGGAAACCCTAGAAGTTCTTGTTAGGTCCATTTGGGGCTAGGACTTCCTTATTGGAGTCATTGGACCAATAAGCTTCCAATTTGACTATCATGAGATTAGAACCTTTAAATGGGCTCTAATTGGATCCACATTCATCTATTTCAACATTTTGGGCCATATTGGGCCTAGAATGAAATAAATTAAATATTATGAACCATAATTAACCTAAACTAGCCCAACAAAGTATAAAAATCATATTTATATATTTTTTTTGGGCCAAAAATCATCCAACCTAACTATAATATGGGCTTAGGGGCATTAAAGCCCAATAATCTCCTTTTCCTTCCAAAATCTTGGCCCAAAGCCCAAATCCAAGAAGTGAAGAGTTGACTTAAGCCTTGCCACCTCACTTATATCTCACATACCTCCATGCGTGGACCAACATGCATCTAGGATTGTCAACTCAACTCTCTCTCTCTCTCTCTCTCTCTCTCTCTTCTCTTCTTCTTGATCTCGGCCGAAAGCACCCACACACACACACTTCCATCACTTTTTTTTACTTATCAAACACTCTCAAGAACACCCTCACCTCTCTTCACTAAATTTTCGAGATTTAAGGGCATTTCAAGGAGATTTTTCACAAGAATCACAATCCAAGGTAAGTTTATACTTAAATATATGATCTAGGTTCCTTGATCTATCAAACATCTCTTCTTAACTCATAAGAAATCATGATTTTGCATCCTAGAATCACCTTAAAGTCGAGATCTTCATCAAAGTGTGCTAGGGCCGAAAATCACCTCATTTTCCTCCATCTTTTCTCCAAAACCGAAACCACACCCAAAGGTGAGCTTCATACCCCCTCTTTTTCGGTTTTTATAAGTTTTGTGGGGGGGGGGGGGAATACAAGCAAATGTGTAGATCTAAGAGTATATGTATGCTTTGTATGATTTCTATGTTTGTTTACATGTTCTTATGTGATTATGGTGTTGAAACTAGTCAAAAGTCCTTAAAATCGAGATTTGCATTAGGATGTATGAAACAAGGGTTAAACATATTATTACACCCAAATCAATTATAGAAAAATAACCAAGTTGGTTAGTATGAACTCATTGGGCTAAAAATCCCATTTTTGGACTCAAAATGTTAAAAATAAAAAGTTAAAGGGCCCAAAATGACAAAATACAAATTCTGATGGATGAAATGAGTCAATAGAGTTTCAATAAGGTATTTTTCTGGAAATATTCTCTTTGAAGGATTAAATGTGAAATTTTTATGTATAATGGGCCAAAAATGAATTTTTCGGCCCAATAAAGCCCAATATGCGAGATTTTCAATTTAGAGGGGTTGAAACCGTGACTTTCTGTAAAAGAGGGGACTACTAGTGCTCCAAGTCCATTTCAAGGGTTAAAAATGCTTTTCATATTTAAAAGGGACCAAAAATGCAAAAATTTTCTATTTTAGGCCAAAAGTGTAAAAACTGCGAACATAAGGGTTTCAGCCGAGAAAAATTTCATTTGGTGGACTAAAACTGTTTTTCAAATAACTTTGGGCTGAAAAATAACTTTTCTACAAGTTTTGATACTAAAGTGTCAAGAAAAATAGTTTGAGGACTAAAATAGAAATTTATTTTATACAAAGGGTTAAATGTGTAAATGATCCAAAAGAAAGGGGCTGCAATAATGAAACATCCTAATGTTTTAAGTAATAAATTCGTCATGATGAAATACTAACACCTCGACTATCGGAAAATTATAATACACCTTCAACACCAAAATCGTTATCAAACGAATTGATTCGGTCTCGAATCAATAGTGAATCCGAAATTACTAACACGACGAAACTTCAATACACACGCGGAAATTTCTGGAAGTCAATACACACGTGAGAATACACCAGACGTCGATACACCGTCTTTGGGCCCAAAAGTTTCAAATCGTGGTTGTTGGGCCTAGCTAGCCCAATGGCATTGTTGGGATTAAAACCCTAATTGTGATTTGATGAACAAGATGCGGAAAATAAGAACAAACACAATAATGAAGATTATGTCGAATGATCACTCGATTTATTGAAATGTGAGGAACAAATTACACTTAAGAAATAATAATCTAACTCTACAAGAAACCTCACAACGTGGCGGCTACATTTTGCCTCTCTCTTAACCCTAATAATGAATAATACATGACTATTTATAGGGAAAAGACAAGTCTTGGGCTTTTAACCTAGAATTCATCAAAGGGGCCCATTGCCATCATCCATGGAGTGCTTTGAAACCCTACCATCTCCCCCTCAAAGTATGGAATGGATGACAATGCTTTAACTTCCAAAACAAGCATCTAGCAAATAAAAAGATCTGCAATGAGGAATATATGAAGCAATCCACGAATCTTGATTCTTCAATGGTCTTCAAACACGGGCTCTAGAATATATAAATCAAGCACTGAAGTAATGTCTTTAAACTTCATTTTTGAATGTAATCCCAAAGAATCTTGATGAAAACCAAACCCGCCATAAAACCCATCTCAGAACAAAGAAACTGAATCACTTCTTGTCTTTGAAGAGCTCCCCCTCCAAGTCACAACGATCTTCAAATAAGCTAATGATATAAGCCATCAAAAAATATCATGTAACAACCCAAACTTTAAGATTCGTAACGCCACTTGATCGAGAAAATACAAGAAGTCGGAGATATAACAAGTCCTTAGCAGAGCTCGATGAAGAACTTTTGCTGTAAAGGATACTTCTCTGTAAAAACCTTAGTAGAGCTCGATGAAGAACTTCTGTAAAAAAGCTACCTTCATAATTCTCCCACAAGCTTTATCAAAAATCTTCGACTTTGAAAAGTCACAAATCCAATTTCGAATGGCCATACCAAATTCTCCCCCGATTTATAATAAAAAACATGATTATAAAGCCTTCAAAAGGTCATGAGAATGATCTTGAATGGATAAAAATTTACTATGCTCCCCCACGACAAAAAGATATAAAAAAAATCCGAAAAAATCGTGAAAACTTGACGTTAAAAAAAAACGACTTTTCGAACCGCCAAGAGTTGATGGAATCATTATTTTTCTGTTCACAAAAAAAATATGAGCGTTAAAGAATCCAAAACTGTTCACCAGCCCTTAAAATTGCAAATTTTTCGAAAAATGGGCTGAAATAGTCACTTTGCTGAAAGATCCAGGACTGAAAAGGTAATTCTGCATCAAATGCCCCTTCATTTGTAACAAATTCTGGATATGGTCCATAATCGCCAAGCCATGTAAAATACAGGGACCGGAATTGACAAATCGTAGGTGTTGTAGGGACAAAAAAAGAAACGTTAAGTCATCTTCCCCAATTTAAAGAACACGACTGGAAGGGGGATCATACGAGCGTTCACAAATGATTCCAATCAACTCCTTGTAGACTTTCGTTTCAAGCACAACCAACCGAACCAAGGTTCGTTTCAAGATCGCCATTTATTCACGCGAACCGAACGTTCGGTTCGTTTCATATCAAGCTTCATCAGGCGAAACTCCTTTCGCTTTCGGTTCATCCTTCGTTCGCTCCAACCATTAACAACCGAACCCAGTTTCAAAAACCGAGCATCCCGATTAGAATAAGGAGCGAAACCTTAGCCAAGCCGAATTACAGGTTCGCTTTCGGTTCATCTCCTATTTCAGTCCCAGCATAAACACGCGAACCCAAGATCGAGGTTCGATCCAATTCCGTTGATTATACCCCAAGGCGAGTCTCCATTCCCAGGTTCGCTTATAGTTCCACTCTACATTCACTTCAAGCTTTTTTTGTTCCAAGAGCTAGCACCCGAACCCAAGTTCGCTTTCTGTCTTCCTTTCTTTCGTTCCAAGGCAACAAACAGACCCAATCATAGATTCGCTTCAATTTTGACGATTATACCCCAAAGAGAAGAACAGTAAACGAGCATTCACAGGTAAGGCTTTCATAGCGATTTTGACTTTCGTTTGATAATTGTTCTTCCCAATTGATTTCCAATTCCAGTTTCATTCGTTTGCAGTGAACATCATCAATTTTGACTTTTTGATTTTGACTATCGTTTGCACCAGTTACAATTTCATTCCGATAAACTCTCAAATCCGATTCGTTCTCAGTGAGTTCAATGGAATCAAAGATTTTGCATTACCATTCCATCTCGTTCCGATAGACGCCATCCAACATCACAACTTTGAAACCAAATTCTGAGAAATTGGTACCGACTCCGAGATCTGTATTCTAATTGCAAAAGCCATCTGTTCTGATTAAAAGCTAATCTCTGATTGGTGATTTGAGTTCCGTGAAAATCACAAGTCATTTCCAGATCGAATGTGTTTTTCATTTAAAATAGCAAGCTTCCTTCAATGGTTCATCAAAGTACCCAGAAACACATGAACACCAATCGAAAAAAAAACTTGAAATCAAAAGGAATCGATTCATGAGTCGATAATCGCGACACGAATGTTGAAATTGATAATCACGAATGAAAGAATTTAAGCACAGAACAAAAACGCAAACGGAAACGGAGACATAGATGTAATATTAGGGTCAAATAAAACTGGATCGTGAATATCATCAAATACCCGCTTTATGAACAGTGACGGACTGAACATTTTGGGCCAAAGCAAAAGTAAATACGATTGGATTCAAAGGCTAAAAATAAAGGAATTAATTGATTTGGGATTTAAGCAAATGATTTGATCCCAAACGAACAGAAAAGAGATTCAGATTAAAAAAAATACCAGATGAACAGTATAAATCTCGATGAACAGTAACATGAACAAAAATCTTGATTCCTTACCGCCAAAACACCAATAATCTTCGATATATGTGCAGGAAATCACCAAATCAAGAACCGATACTTCAAAAATCAATAGATTTTCAAAGACCCGCTCTGATACCTCACTCCTTTCTCACATGAGTTAAGAGTTTCCTGCTTGGTCCTTTTGTTCGCAGCAGAGGTACTATGTTTTCTTACACCATCCCCATTACACTTCTCCATTACATTCGTTTTATCAACGTAACCCTTGAGACTCTCAGAGACTACCACTGAGGTTTATGGTTACACAACATCTGTGTTTATGATCTTAGTTTCGTGCCACTACGAGCTGAGTGAAACCCAAAATTCAACACCAACGAATTGACGGTGACCAATTAATTTGATCAAGTTTTCACCAATGAATTGACGAATGTACCTTCATGAAATCTCAATTTTTCTTTTGCATGATTCCAATGAAATTGTTACACACCATAACATTTCTTACCAAGGGATCCAGTTTTAATTTTTTTTTATGAGATTTCCTATTAATCCAAGCCACTACAAAATCAACTCCTACCTACTTGTTCAACAGACTACACCGGTCTCACAAGTACTTTGTTCACTTTCGTTCTTATATCAAGAATTGAATTGATGACTCAAAGCGAAACCACCCTTAATAAGCCTAATTAAAAGAAGCCTTTCAACATTTATTAATAAATGTTTGATCGTAATTCAACGGGATTCCACACTAACACTTTGAGGTCTCTCTTGACCTTGAAGGAAGAGATTCGTGCCCGGGATCATCAGTTTCGTGTCATTATTGACATCACAGATTATCCTAAAAAGAGTTGCTTTATTTCTTTTTCTTTTACACTCTTTGCACGAAAATCCTGAATTTTCCAAAATTCCGTTACTAATTATTTTACAGGCTGAATTATTACTGGATGGTTACTAATGAAGTTGTGGTCAAAAATTAGCCACGTGGGTCATTAATTGAAAACAGCCGTTTAAAAGGGGATAAGACAAAAAGTTGCTGACTCGGCGGGAGTTAAAATGATAGAAATTCAAACGACGGTAAACAGGAGGGCGCGTGAATTTGAAATGGCCGCGCTTTTTCTGACACTTAAAGGACGCGTGTGCGATATTGAAGCATCATTTCTCTGGCATTAGAGGCGCGTGTGGAAATGGAAACGGTTCCTTTCTCTGAACCGGCGCTTATTGGGCGACGTAATCCTAGGAATCTGACACTCTCTCTCCTACGTGATCATCTCACGTCCCAACTGTCACCGATCAGTCACTCAAAAAACCCGCTTCGTATTTCCATAAGAGATTTGAAACGATTTTTCTCTCTCCTATCACTCACTATAAAAAGCCATCAACACCACCTTTTACCTCTTTACTGCCCCCATAATTTCCAAAGCAAAAACACTCCCAAACACTCTCCCGTTCATCTTCTTCTCCAAACCTGCAACAATGGCTGAATCTTCTTCTGTTCATGCAACTTCTCAGATTCTTCCCATCCAGCCCCAACAATGCCTAGTCATTGATCTGAACCCACTGGCGTATGATTCCTACATGTCGCCGGTCATAGAATGCCTCAAGTACTCCCAGCTTGCTCCTGCACTATCACGGATCGAAACGGTGCCAATGGTGGCCTTATCTCAGGTCTATGCGACGGCTTACTACGACAAGGCTGTCGACAGGGTATTCTTTGAAATGGCAGAACACAAGACCTCGATTTCTCGCCCCCGTTTCTGCACGATGTTAGGGTTTGCTGCTGACCCTTCGCGAGTTAACCCGGAGACGATTCCGGTTGGGATGTTATACAACATGTTTTACAACATGGGCTACACAGAGGTTCTCACCTCCGTTGCCAAGTTTAAGAAGTCCTGCCTACCGCCCCAGTGGAATGGGTTATTTACAGTTCTCTTCAAGGGACTGTCTGAGAGAAGCTCAGGATCTGACGGTGCAAGTCGTCTTTTCCTTTCGATAATGTATGGGGTGTACAATGGGATAAACCTGGACTATGGGTTTGTCCTTTGGCAACAGCTGATTCAGAGCCTCTCTTCCTCTTCCCGACACTCTGAGGTGTCGTTGGCTCGGTTCTGGATCTTGATCACAAGATGGGCCATGGACAAGTTCAATGTTCCAACAGCCGATGGTGCATCGATGTCTTCTATTGGTACGTTTCATACCAAGAAGATCATCGTATCCGATGCATCAAAATTCTCATTCATTGGCTCTATCCCGGAGTCGATGTATGCCGATGTGCCCGCCGATAGCAGACTGATCAGGACGATCAAGGAGTTTAGGCCAACTGGTCCGAGGGAACTGACACCGGACATGCTGCGATCGATTCATGATGCCGATAAACCGGTGGCCAGGGGCAAAAAGACAGAGAAGGGGAAGCAAGTGTCCAAAGCTCCAAAGGGACCTTCTCCCAAGAAGCGAAAACAACCGAAGGCTGCTTCATCCCCACAGCCGAAAATGAGGAAGACCCAACAGAAACGAAAGCTCGTTATTCCCTCCTCTTCAAGCGAATCCGAAGGTGGGAGTTCGGACTCTGAAGGATCACAAGGAGACGAATCTCCTCAACGAGGCAACACACCACCTCGGTCCCCAACCCCAGAAATGGAACTTCATCAATCCCCTGTTCCTTCACCTCCACCAACAATTCCTATTTCCATTCCCACCATAAACCCCACTATTCCCCCAACCTCTATCCCTATACCTCCACCCATATTCACCACATCAACCGAAACACCACCAGTTACCGAAACCCCTCATGTAACCGAACCACCACAAACTCAAACACATACAACCGACCCTACCCATACACAACCACCACCCGAAACTAACCCCCTACCCACTCAACCTGAACCAACCAAACCCATAACACCCCCAGCTTCACCACCACCTCAATCTCCAGAAGACGCCTCCGATGGCGACGATCAGTACCTTGGTGGTGATCACATGAACTATGATTCGGTCTACTATAGTCCGTTTCAAGTTCAGAGTGATGAGGAGGATGATGCTCCAGTGACAAAGAAGCATCTTCGCGAGCTTAACGAGAAGGTTGATTAACTTCTCGCCTCCTCATCCAACCAGCCGTCCTCTTTGTCTGAAGCTGCCCTTCAGAAGATCGTTGACGCCTTCTCCAGGGCTCAACATGATTCCGTGGCCTCAGCAACTGCTGCTATAGACGCCTCCACCCGAGCCTGTGAGGCAGCGACCGAAAAAGTCGATAAACTATTCAATGACGCTTCTGGCCTGCTGAAGTCCTTGCAGGAGAGCGCCGAAGCCACTAAGACAACTCTTGAACCAGTTGTTCAACAATTGGCCAAGTTTGTCTCGACGGAGCTGTCTTCGTTCGCTACTCTCAGACAACATATTAGCGACGACAACTCGGCACTCCGTGCCTCCATCGATGCCCGCCTGGCAAAGCTACAAGAGGATCTTGCGGCAGAAAATTCTCTGATGGACGTCTTGGCGAGTAAGACTACCGCCCTCAAGGTCAAGAGCACGCAGCTTTCCAACTCCGAACAACAATTGGAAGCTCTTCGATCCGAGAGGGAGGTCATAAAGACGTGTGTTTCGGATGTCCACGCAGCTCTATCAAACATCCTGGAAGCACACGACCCCATCCTTAATCACTCAGTGAGGCGTACCCTCACTGAAAAACTCTCTCCGGCCATGGACCTTTTAAGCAAAATTGAAGGCCTACCGAGTTTCGTGTCCATTCCGAAACAAGGGGGAGATGAGAAGAAAGGATCGAAACCACCTCCTTCCTCCAAAGCTACTCACACAACCGAACCACCCCCAACTGGTCATGCCTCAGGTTCGGGTGTGAAGAACAAGGGCAAAAATATAGCTGAGGGAGGAGATGAAGATGAAGATGAAGATGAAGACAGGGAGACCATTGCTGACATGTTAAAAAGAAAGAACAGTCGCAATGCTGAAGACGATGCCAGTCGTGCGGCGCGTGAGGCTGAAGAAGCCGAACGAAAGCAAAAAGAAGCCCACGATCTCCTTGAGAGCCGAAAGTTGCTCTTCCCTGCCTGGACCAGGGATCGTATGATAAAAGAGGCCATAGAGACTCCAAGCATACTATGGCTCGAGCCGATGATATCATTCGACTGCAACAACTCCATCGATTCGCAGTTTGATATGCCGTTGACTCGAAAGGCGTTCATCTTCCACGTCTTCTCTAACATTTTTGAAGTCCCGCATCCGAACGATGAGCTTGACAGGGAGCTCATTGACTTCTACCTGGAGGCCGCTCGCCCTCAATACCTTACCTGGAGCGCCCAGAAGATTGTTAGTGTTCGGGTGCTGAAGCCTTATGCCGTGGGGAGATTCACAAACGTTAAGTTCAAGCTTATTCGTGGATCTGCAAGAACTGCTCACATTATCACCCTGGCGGATCTGCCGAATCTGAATCCTCATGACTGGATAGTCTTGTACAATATCCTGCTGACAAATGAAGCTGAATATGGTCCCATCATAGACCATGTCAAAAGGATGTTGGCTTGCTACATCATGGAGGTTGCCCTCATGGATCAGGAGGTCGCCACAGTTTTTAAGAAGAAACCGAAAGTAGAATCGGCCAGCGATCTAAATCAAATGCAAATGGGCAAGATAGATCCGAGGCGAAACTCAGTAATGTTCACTAGAGCCGAAGGACAGAAATGTCTCTTCGCTTTAGCTGACAAACACCTTTACACCACAGCTTGCTTGGAACACGTCTTATCAATCATCAAGCGGTGTAAGGAGAATTCGGCTGATGACATTAAGTACTTCAATGATATGATCAATTGGTACATTCGGTTTAGACAGACCATCCTTTCCATAACCAAGTGTCTGTTTAACACCGTAAAGAAGAAGGTACCAGCTTCAGTTGCCGGCCCAAGTAAGAAGTGAAGGTCTCGCTCCAAATTGACGCAAAGGGGGAGATTGTTGGGCTGAAGTTTTGTATGATGTTGCGTCTTTTGGGCTCGTTAGTTTAGCCTTGTATTCTCCGGTTTGGGCCTGTCCAACCGAGAGCCTTTTATGTATTGTATATAAGTCAATGCTTGCATGCATATTAGGTTAACGTTTTAGAGATTATCAATATAGCGATTCATACAGAGTACAATATTTTCTTTAATCGTTCCTGTAATCTTCTAATCCTCTACAGTTGATGTTCTTAATCGAGCTCTTCTGAGGATTTTATTTAATCATTCGACACGTTTGATTCAAGCTGATTTGTTCTTATTATTGCGTTCTTACTGTTTTATTTTCATATACTTGTTCAAGATCTTATCGATCTTCATAGATTAAAAGTTGTTCAAGATCTTATCGATCTTCAAGATCTTATCGATCTTATTATTGCGTTCTTACTGTTTTGAAAAACCGAACCCGAACCTTCAGTTGGTTTCGGTTTAGGAAAATTTTGGAAAACCAAAGAGTTTAGATATGCAATTTGGAAAAACGTTTTACACAAAGAAAAACAAATTTTGTACAAAGAAAATATACAGCTCAGAAAAACTACCTTTGAAGTAATGAGCGAGTCAGATGGGTGAACCGAACCCGAACGTTCGGTTGGTTTCACTTCTTACGTTTGAGTTTGAGAGGTAGTGTGAGGTACTGACTCTGATTCCATCATACCTAGCCCTTGCAATATTTTATTAAATGATGCTTCAGGAAGAGCTTTGGTAAAGATGTCAGCCAGTTGATCAATAGTTCTTACAAAGTGAACTTCGACATTTCCATCTTCCACATGATCTTTGATGAAGTGATACCTCAGTGCTATGTGTTTGGTTTTAGAGTGTTGCACTGGGTTATGACAGATCCTAATTGCACTTTCAGAGTCACAATATAGTGGGATCTTCTTCATATTGAGTCCATAGTCTCGAAGTTGACTCTGGATCCAAATCACTTGGGATGTGCAGGATGCAGCGGCAATGTATTCCGCTTCGGCAGTAGACAGCGACACACACGTTTGTTTCTTGGATTGCCAGCTGACCAACTTGTTGGATAAGGTGTCTAAGTCCATAACTATTTCGGGCTTGTACTTGACCCGACCCGGCATGGTCCATTTGGGTTGCATGGCACCATGCAATTGGATAGACTAAATGAGAGAAATAACACTTGGAGATTATTAATATATTATAAGTTCTAATATATTAATAATATTATTTAATTAGTTGATCAAAGAATTAATTTGGAATTAATTAAGTGATCAAAGGATAACTAATTAAATATATGGGTTGATTATGTAAATCATTCATATCTTGTATAGTGGGCTAAGAGGCTCCATGGATTATCAAGTTGGGTTATACCCATAGGATGCTCCATGGATGCTCCATGGGAGTTACAAACCCATGGGTCATGGAAATGAAGAGTCATGACACATTAGGGTTTACATGGTGTAACCCTAGATGTACCAACACTATATAAGAGTCCCATTCTCCACAAATTGGCAACACAAGTTGAACACTAAGAAACTAGAGGGCTTGGCCGATTTTGAGAAGTGTGTGTTATCTCAAGAGTCTTTCGAAGAGCATTTGGTGTTGTGTGAAGCATTTGAGGCATCACACTTGGGGTGCTAGGCTCACAAGGTTTCAAGGAACACAAGCAACAACAAGGTAAGTTATTCTATCTATGATTCAAGTAAAAATTGTTCCCCATGTATGCTAGATAGGAATATAACCTTGGAATTCAACTTTGCATGATAATTAAACAAACATAGATCCAAGGTTATTAGGGTTGCATGTACACTTAGGAAGTGTTAGAATGCTCAAAACCCATCAGTGGTATCAGAGCCAGGTTTGTTTGTTTGTCATTTGTGCTTAAAAGTTGAAGAAAGTCGAAAATTCTGCTGTCTGACTGATGGACTCGGCGAGTCCATGGGGAGGACTCGTCGAGTTCATGTGTATCTTCAACCTACTCGGCGAGTAGGTTTATGCACTCGGCGAGTAGGGTCGACAGAGTGCAGAATTTCGACTTGAGTTGCTGGAAATGGATTAGAATCATTACCCTAAAATGTTTTGGTACTTGAAAACTTGTTTTAGAAGGTGTAATGTCTTTTCTAACTCATTTACAACAACTAGTTATCAAAATTACAAAGATTAAATGTGATTTTGATTCTTGAAAGTGTTCATATTCATATTCTTGTTCTTATGATGTTTAGATGATCATAGGAATTATTTGTAACCTATGTGGTAGATTAATTCATGATCATAATGTGTTTTAATGGAGTCCATAACTTGTCCTCAAGTTATGGAAAACCAAAAGTCTCTTGGGTTAAAAACCATTAAAAGAACACAAGAGTTAGGAAAAATGAAAAGTCCTCATTTTATTACTCTATTAAACTCATAAGTTACAAGAAATGAAAAGTTTTGAAAGTTTACAAAACTTGCCCTCAAGTTTTGGAACAAGTAAAGTTAAGTTAAAACTTTAGTTCCAACCCCTAGAATTTTAAAAGTTAAAATTCAACCCTTATACTTATATTATTATGATTTAATAATTATATATATATATATGTATAAGAACAAAGTCGTCTTACCGCTAGTACGCCTCATTCACGAAGCCGGTCTATAAGGTGGGTATAAGGTTGTTGCCTATAAAATGGTGACTTAATGGGTGTCCACTCTCACCCACCGCTTGCTTGATCGGTGGAGGATCGTTAGCCGAACGGGTAAGACAAGGTCTTATTAATTCTCATTCAAAGTATGATGAATATTATAAAGTAACTAAATGTTTTATTAAATTCCCAATCTTAGTTACTTTAGGAAAAATGTGAATAAGGTGCTGTTCCATGAAATTACACTTTACACTTTGATTAAGTTGTTGGTGGAGCGTGTGTGGTTAACCGGCACACTAACTTGGACTTAACAAGGTAGGTAAAGGGTGACTTGGGGTTTATTATAGTATCGATGGAGCGTGTGTGGTTAACCGGCACATCGATTGAGTGATAAACTTTAAGGGTACCAAGTGATTTGCATGGTTACTTCACACCTCGTTTTGTGATCCTTGGTATCCCAGTCACAAAACTTGGAGGGCACACTCGAGATTGAAACATGCCTTTGAAAAGTTCATTGAATCTCAAAGAATCTAGGAATTTCTAAGAACCATTCAAAAACCTAATACTAAAATATTGCGGTTTTCGTGGTGGAAATTGGTGAATCGTCATTCACCTACCTTTCAAATATGATATAGCTTAGATTACGGCATACCTCTTCTAAGTTATATTATATTGTGATTGGATCCTAGCCTTAATATTACATTTGGGTGTTTTATTAAGGACTCTCTTATATCTAAACTAATCTTGTCCTCTTTCCTTCAGATGTCTTTCAACAATGCTTCTGGCTCTAATCCTAATGGCTCCTTTACCCTTATGAACTTGTGTGGGAAAGTCACCTTTGATGGATCCAACTTCAATGAGTGGATCAGAAACATCAGGATGATTACCCGCTACGAGGACAAAGAATATGTCCTTGACAAGGAGCTTAAGGAGATTGATGAGTCCACTGCAACTCCTCAGGAGATCGCTGAATTTCGGGCACATGAAAGGGATGCTACGAAAGTGGCTTGCATCATGACGGCCACAATGACAGCGGAACTCCAAAAGTCTTATGAGGATTTCTACCCTTATGACATGCACCAAGATTTGATGGAAAGATACCATCAAAGTGCAAGGCAAGAGAGGTATGAAATCATCTGCTCCATGATAACAACCATGATGAAGGACGGGGAATCCGTCACGAGCCACATGCAGAAAATGCAAAGGTATGTGGATCGTTTGCTGAAGCTTAATGCGAACTTCCCGGAGGATCTTGCAATAAATATTATTTTGCATTCCTTACCATCGTGCTATGATCAATTCCGCATGACATATCACATGAACAAGGAAGAAGTCACCCTCAGCAAACTTCAAGGACTTCTCAAGACCGCAGAATCAGGTCTTAAGGGGAAGTCGGTTGCTATCACTCCTACTCAAAACTCTACTCCGGTTTTGGCAATTGGGAAGAATCGATGGAGGAAGAGAAAGAGATCTTCGAAGGGTACCAAGGCTCGGACCCTTGATGGCTCTTCTTCAAGTGGAACCAAGAAAGGTTTCATTACTCCTTCTTCTGACCCAAAAGAGGCTGAATGCTTCTATTGCCATGAAAAAGCTCATTAGAAGCGGAACTGCCCAAAATACCAGCAAGATGTGAAGGATGGGAAAGTTAAACCCAACCATGCAGGTATTTACACTATCATTTCTAATAACTCACCCCATTCTAATTCTTGGGTCCTTGGTACCGGGTGTGGTATTCACATTTGTTGTGACTTGCAGGGACTAAGAAGAAGTGAGGATGTGGAGCAAGGAAGGATAAACTTGATCATGGGGAATAGGAAAGCTATACCTGTTACCAAGATTGGAGTTTATACTTTATCGCTAAGTAGTGGGTGTAGTTTAGATCTGAATAAGTGTTGTTATTCGCCAGGAATGGCAAGAAATATTATTTCCTTTCATGCTTTGTACAAACAAGGGTTTACCTTTTCATTTAATAATGAAGTTGGTTCTATTGATGCTTTCTTTAATAATGTTCTTTATTTTAAAGCATTACCTTGTGATGGTGTGTATGAAGCTGTATCTGTTGTTGATAACTTAGGAAATAATGTTTTATGTATTGATTCTACTAATAATAACTTGGATAAAGCATCATTATGGCATTGTCGTCTTGGACATATAAGCAAGAAGCGCATAGGCCAACTCCAAAAGGATGGAGTCTTGGAGTCGTTTGACCTAAAGTCAGATGATAGTTGCGAATCATGCTTACTTGGAAAAATGACAAAGTCACCCTTCACAGGTTCGTGTGAGAGGGGTGAAGGTTTGTTGAACCTTATACACACGGATGTGTGTGGACCATTCAAACATGCCACAAGGGATGCTAATCGTTATTATTTGACTTTTACTGATGATTATAGTAGATATGGATATGTCTACTTGATCAAGCATAAGTCAGAGACTTTCGAGAGGTTTAAGGAATTTAAACAGGAAGTCGAGAATCAATTGGGCAGGAACATTAAGATGCTTCGATCCGATCGTGGTGGTGAGTATCTTAGTTCAGAGTTCCTCGACTATCTAAGGGAATGTGGGATAGTCTCACAATTGACACCTCCCAGGACACCACAGTTGAATGGTGTGGCTGAGAGGCGTAATCGAACCTTGCTAGATATGGTTCGTTCCATGATGAGTCGAGCTACGCTACCAATCTCATTCTGGGGGTATGCCTTAGAGACTGCCGCCCATATTCTTAATCTAGTCCCTACAAAGAAAGTTGCCAAAACTCCTCACGAGATGTGGACTGGTAAAGTACCTAAACTAGACCACATCAAGATTTGGGGTTGTGAGGCTTTCGTGAGACGCGAGACTCATGATAAGCTCGAACCTCGAAGCGAGAGGTGTATTTTCATCGGTTACCCACAACGATCCTTTGGTTACCTCTTCTACAAACCTAGTGACAATGTGGTCTTTGTAGCAAGAAGAGGTGTCTTTCGAGAAAGAGAGTTTATAAGCCAAGGAGACAGTGGGAGGCAAATTGATCTTGAAGAAATTCAAGAATCAAGCGGTGAAGGAACTTCAAACTCTAGCCCTCAACTTGAGGAGGAAACTCCTGTTGAGCCAATTGACAAATCTGTACCTCTGAGACGTTCCACGAGAGTTAGGAGTGCACCTGAGCATTACTATGGATTCCATATTACTGCAGAAGGTGAGACACTTATTAGTGATGGGACACTAGTAAGTCAAGATGACCCTAACAGCTACGAGGAAGCCATGGCAGGCCCCGAGTCTGCTAAATGGAAAGAGGCTATGGATAGCGAGATACAATCCATGTATGACAATCAAGTTTGGAACTTGGTTGAAAATGTACCAGGTCGTAAGACAGTAGGGTGCAAATGGGTCTTCAAGAAGAAGACCAACATGGATGGTAAAGTACACACTTATAAGGCTAGACTGGTTGCAAAGGGCTTCTCTCAAATTCCTGGAGTGGATTATGATGAGACCTTTTCTCCGGTAGCCAAGATTAAGTCTATTCGGGTTCTGTTAGCCATAGCTGCATTTCATGACTATGAAATATGGCAGATGGATGTCAAAACCGCTTTCCTTAATGGAAAGTTGGCTGAAGATGTTTACATGAGTCAGCCAGAGGGTTTTATCAGCAACGAGTACCCTAATAGAGTGTGTAAGCTTGAGAAATCCATTTATGGATTGAAGCAAGCACCTCGCAGATGGAATCTTTGCTTTGATGAAAAGGTCAAGGAATTTGGCTTTTCTAGGAGTGAAGATGAATCTTGTGTGTATGTCAAGGCTAGTGGGAGTATAGTTAGCTTTTTGGTATTGTATGTGGATGACATACTACTCATGGGAAACGACATTCCAACCCTGCAGGAAGTAAAGTCCTTGCTTGGGAAGTGTTTCGCTATGAAGGACCTTGGTGAAGCTGCCTATATTCTAGGGATAAGAATCTTGAGAGATCGGAGTAAAAGACTAATTGGACTTAGTCAGAGTACCTACTTGGATAAGGTGCTGAAGAGATTCAGCATGCAGGATTCCAAGAAAGGAGAGTTACCCATCCAGAGTAACACCAGATTGAGTAAGACACAAAGCCCTAGCACTGAGGCTGAGATAGCAGAAATGAGTCGAACACCTTACGCTTCGGCTGTAGGATCGATCATGTATGCTATGACGTGTACTCGACCCGATGTAGCTTTTGCCTTGAGCATGGTTAGCAGGTATCAGGCGAACCCTGGCAAGGCACACTGGACTGCGGTAAAGAATATCCTCAAGTACCTACGAAGGACTAAGGACTGGGTCCTTACCCTCGGTGGGAGTGATGACTTGAGAGTTGTTGGGTATAGTGATGCTAGCTTCCAGACTGATAGGGATAATTTCCGCTCTCAGTCGGGCTGGGTCTTTACCCTAAACGGAGGAGCAATTTCTTGGAAGAGTTCCAAGCAAGAGACAGTGACAGATTCTACTTGTGAATCAGAGTATATTGCAGCCAGTGAAGCAGCAAAGGAGGCGATATGGCTGAAGAACTTCATTGGAGACCTTGGAGTTGTACCAGCTATTAAAGAGCCAATGGAAATTTTCTGTGATAGTGAAAGTGCTGTTGCCTTAGCCAAGGAACCAAGGGATCAAGGGAGATCCAGACACATCGACAGAAAATAGCATTTCATCAGACATCGGATCGAAGAAGGACTCCTCGTGGCAAAGAGGGTATCATCGGATGAGAACCCAGCAGATCCCCTCACGAAGGGACTGAGTAGGGTTAAGCATCTTCAGCATGCTCGGAGCATAGGGCTGAAGGATGATATAAGTTTTAGTAGTTAGATAACCCGGAAATTTGTAAAGTGTAATTGACATTTGATGATGAATAAAAGGTGTTTTATTTATGAGTAAAGTGTTGCTATCTCTTGTCAATCGTTTACTATATTTCTTTTGCATGTTTTGACTTCCAGAATAATTTTGTTTGGTATAACATATTATTCAAACCTCCACAGTCGGTCATATGTTGGAAGTAGATATGAATCAAGACTGTCATGTTTGGTTGTAGAGGTCTTGGACAAGGCTACAACAATCATGAGTGCTCATAAGTTCTGAGCATTGGACTCAACCCACGCTCACTGGAATCACTTCATGGAATTCTATCTCGAGTGATCGTGAGACGGTAATATCATATAAGTCTTCAAACCTAGAGATATGATTTGTTACTTACAAGTTGGTTATGCATTGACTGTACGAAACCGCATTGGTAACTCGATGTTATAAAACGTACTTTTGTGTGTAATTCAATAAGTGGTAGAACAAACATATGAGTCGAAGTTTATCTGTTCCTTCTTGGATTAGAAGCTGATATCTGGGCCCCTCGATGATTTTGTTTTGACCCATGTACCGGGCCCGGTCAGAACTAAGTTGATGTGTTCAATTAAGTTCTATGTCAAACAAATCGGAAATCGGGAAACAAATGCTGGACAATAAGCAAGACATGTTCCATGTATTTGTCCGGCTGATATCTAGAACAGAGGATTATATGATTACTTATCTTAAATGGCGTATCATCATCTTCTCAGTTCCGAGAGACCTTGAAAGAGCTACGATTGCCGTTCGGTTCCTGAAGTACTAGAGATATAGTTATTAGACTTATCCAAGTGGGAGACTGTTGGATAAGGTGTCTAAGTCCATAACTATTTCGGGCTTGTACTTGACCCGACCCGGCATGGTCCATTTGGGTTGCATGGCACCATGCAATTGGATAGACTAAATGAGAGAAATAACACTTGGAGATTATTAATATATTATAAGTTCTAATATATTAATAATATTATTTAATTAGTTGATCAAAGAATTAATTTGGAATTAATTAAGTGATCAAAGGATAACTAATTAAATATATGGGTTGATTATGTAAATCATTCATATCTTGTATAGTGGGCTAAGAGGCTCCATGGATTATCAAGTTGGGTTCTACCCATAGGATGCTCCATGGATGCTCCATGGGAGTTACAAACCCATGGGTCATGGAAATGAAGAGTCATGACACATTAGGGTTTACATGGTGTAACCCTAGATGTACCAACACTATATAAGAGTCCCATTCTCCACAAATTGGCAACACAAGTTGAACACTAAGAAACTAGAGGGCTTGGCCGATTTTGAGAAGTGTGTGTTATCTCAAGAGTCTTTCGAAGAGCATTTGGTGTTGTGTGAAGCATTTGAGGCATCACACTTGGGGTGCTAGGCTCACAAGGTTTCAAGGAACACAAGCAACAACAAGGTAAGTTATTCTATCTATGATTCAAGTAAAAATTGTTCCCCATGTATGCTAGATAGGAATATAACCTTGGAATTCAACTTTGCATGATAATTAGACAAACATAGATCCAAGGTTATTAGGGTTGCATGTACACTTAGGAAGTGTTAGAATGCTCAAAACCCATCACAACTTCCCATCAAGAAATTGACAGCCACCAGTTGTGCTTTTACGGTCGAGTCCACATCCTCCAAGGTCAGCATCAGAATAGGCTTGAACGAAGAAGCCTGAATTGGATGGATACCATAGACCTAAGGAGGTGGTTCGCTTGAGATCGCGTAGGATGTTCTTTACTGCCAGCATGTGAGGTTCGCGTGGGTTAGCCTGAAATCGAGCACAATAACACACAGAAAACATGATATCAGGCCTGCTAGCAGTTAAATACATCAGTGAGCCTATCATTTGACGATAGAGCGTGATATCGACAGCCGGTTTATCTAGTGAAAGGGTAAGCTTGGTGCCGAATGCCATTGGGACTTTGACTTTTGAGTCGCCCATCATTCCAAACTTCGCTAGGAGAGTCTTCGTGTAAGCTTCCTGATTGATAAAGATGCCTTCGGGTCCCTGTCTTATATTTAAACCAAGGAAAAAATTAATAGGACCCATTGAGCTCATTTCAAACTTAGTCTCCATCAACTTTCTGAATTCAGCTGTTAAGCTGGGATTCGTGGAGCCAAAGATGATGTCATCAACATAAATTTGAACTATCATAAGGTGGTTACCTTCCTTTTTGCGAAAGAAGGTTGGGTCAACCGAACCTTGTTTGAATTTAGACATCTTTAAAAATTTTGTAAGCGTTTCATACCAGGCCCTCGGAGCTTGTTTGAGGCCGTACACAGCTTTATCCAGAATATAGCAATGATTTGGATACTTTTCGTTCACGAACCCAGGAGGTTGCTCCACATACACAATTTCTTCGAGTTCTCCATTGAGAAATGCACACTTGACGTCCATTTGGAAAACCTCAAAGTTTTTGTGAGCAACATAGGCCAGAAATATTCTAACAGATTCTAGCCTAGCTACTGGAGCGAACGTCTCTTCGTAATCTATTCCTTCCTCCTGACAGTATCCCTTGACCACCAGACGAGCCTTGTTCCTTATGACATTACCTTCCTTGTCCATTTTGTTCCTAAAAACCCATTTGAGACCAACAACCGAAGCATCTGGAGGAGTTGGAATGAGGCGCCAGACTTTATTCCTTTCAAACTCGTTCAGTTCGTCTTGCATTGCTTGAACCCAATCAGAGTGATCGAGGGCAGTGTTCACTGTCTTCGGTTCAACTTTTGATACGAATGAGTTAAACATACAAAACTCAACCTTTGAAAATAAGGATGTCTGTTTTGCCTTCAGTTGAGATCGGGTTAGAACTTTTTCAGATACATCACCAACTACTTGAGAGATAGGATGATCTCTGGTCCATTTGGTAAGAGGAGGGTAATTCGGATCGAAGGTTGGATCTATTTCAGCGTTGATCATCTCTTCTAGCTCAGATTGGCTATCGTAATCAAGCGTCATATCATCATGCTCCCCCTCAATTGATGAGTCTTGAGAAACATGAGGTTCAGGAATTTCTTGTGGTGCTGGGCTTTCAGGCGTTGAAGCACCTTCGTTTGGAGGGGTATCTTCGGTTGGAGAGGCACCTTCGGTTGGTGAAGGACCTTCGGTTGGAGTTGTAGAGCTTGGCTCCCCCTGGACTCGTGAGCTTGGCTCCCCCTCGACATGAGAACTTAGCTCCCCCTCGACTGAAGCATTGTTGGATGGAGATTCATCAGTGGGCGATTCTCCTTCATGCATTCTTCTTGCAGCATCTTCGACAATTTGCTTCATATGATCAACTTTGTTGTCAGCTGCACCCGCTTCTGAGAGAGAAGCTTTTTCCGGTTCGTCAAAGAGTTCCATAAATTTCTCGTATAAATTGGCGATCGAGACTGTGACTTGGCCAGTTTGAGGAAAGATTTCCCCGGCAGTGTCTTCTATGGCCTGTAGCTTTATGACATAGCTATCGTCAAAGGTCACATAGTATGTCTCTTCAATCCTTCTTGAACGTTTGTTTAGGACCCTGTACGCCTTGGATGTGAGTGAGTAACCCAGAAAGATTCCCTCGTCGGCTTTGACATCAAACTTGTTGCGGTGTTCTTTAGAGTTAAAGATGAAACACCTTGAGCCAAACACATGGAAAAATTTCACATTGGGCTTTCTGTTGTTTATAATCTCATATGGTGTGAGCATGAATCGCTTGTTGAGATAGGACCTGTTCTGTGTATAACAAGCAGCAAAAATAGCGTCAGCCCAAAAATAAAGAGGTAAGGAAGCGAAACTTAGCATAGTTCGGGCAGCTTCACACAAGGATCGGTTTCGTCTTTCGACTATTCCGTTCTGTTGTGGTGTGTAGGGAGCTGAGAAATTGTGACTGACTCCCTTTTCTGCAAGAAACTCTTCAAACTCCCTGTTCTTGAATTCGAGACCATTGTCGCTCCTGATGTTGCGAACGACCTTCTTGAGCTGGACTTCAATTTTCTTGATAAACACTTTCAACTTTTGAGTTGCTTCAGATTTGAGCTTTAGAAAGAACACCCATGTAAATCGTGAAAAGTCATCAACGATAACAAGAATATACTTGCTACCACCGATGCTTTCGATAGATGAAGGACCACACAAATCGATATGAAGCAATTCGAGTGGTTCAACAACTTTTGTGTTGATTACAGATGGGTGACTTTGACGACTCCGCTTTCCCATTTCGCATGCAGCACACAAATGCTCTCTGTCGAACTTGAGCAATGGAAGACCCCTGACATGCCCTCCAGTGACAAGTCGGTTGATATCTTTGAAATTGAGATGAGAGAGTCTTCTGTGCCACAACCAGCTTTCGTCGGATTGAGCTTTTGATAACAGACATATGGCTGGGTTTCCTTTGATGTGTTTCATGTTCAGAGGAAACATTTCACCCTTTCGCTCTGACTTTAGAATCACTTTCTTTGTCTTTTTCTCTATGATTTCAGAACCTTCATCATCGAATGAGACTTTGAGACCTGTACCTCCAACAAGCTGAGATACACTGATGAGGTTGTGTTGGAGTCCTTCCACATAAGCCACCTTCCTTATTGTAAAGTCACCATTCGTTATCATCCCGTATCCCTTTATGGTGACGAAAGAGTTATTTCCAAACTTAACGTTGCCACCACTTGCAAGAGATCTGTATTCCCTGAGCTCCTCTTTCCTCCCTGTCATGTGACGCGAGCAGCCACTATCGATGTACCATTCTTCGTCAAACTGCTCGTCACTTATAACCTACAAAAATTAAGCAGATTTAGGAACCCAAAGTTTCTTGGGTCCATGTGAGCTTTTCATGGGAACGGGAATAGTAAGAGAGATGTCAACTAGATATGTTCGTTTTATTAGAGTTGTTTCATCTTTCTTTTTAATGGTAAAGACTTTTATTTTGTTAGAATTGGGTGTGTTCGTTTTGGATTCTGGTTTGGATTCATTGACCTTCTGCTTTCCCTTTTGTTCAGCTGATGAATGAGGTTTTTGAGAACAAGCGGAATTAGCGTTAGAGCAAGATGGAGATGAATTGGAAGAACGAGAAGAGTTAGAATGAGAGGATTTGGAAGGAGAGGACTTCTTTTGCTTTTGATCATTGGTAGGACTGACCTTAGAGTCTTGTTCTCTTGTGACTTCAGAACCGAACCTCTGCGTTCGGTTGGAGTTGTTCTTGGAACCGAACCTTTGGTTTCGGTTGAAGTCCTTTTCAGAACTGAACCTTTGCCTTCGGTTGGTATCTTCTTGTGAACCGAACCTTGGCTTTCGGTTGGTATTTTCTTGTGAACCGAACCTTGGCTTTCGGTTGTTGGAACTTTCAGGCTTTCTTACAGGATTGTTTTCATACTTCAGATTCTTGTTTTGGTGTGAGTAGTATGCATTCTGGGAGTGCCAGAATTGTTTCCTTTCAGAAAGGTTTTTCCTGTATCTTTGGTTCCTTTCTATCTTCTTATCTCTCATCTGCTTAGGTTGATGATGAACGTTCGCTTTCGTTTTTGTTGTCTCCTTGGCTGGTTCCTTTTGAACTTCAGGAGTTTTACTTTGAGCCGAGGGAGCAGAGGGAGTATCCGAAGAAGATTTAGTTTGCACTGAGGGAGTAGAAGGAATGTCCGAAGAGGTTTCACTTTGAGCTGAGGGAGTGGAAGGAGTGTCTTCTTTTGCTGATCTTCCATCCTCCTGAGGAATATCTTTCGTACCACTGGTGCTTGGCTCACTGAAATTATTGGGCTTATTCAATGGTTCAGGTATGTATCTCCCTTTTCTCATCCAGGAGGTTCTTTCAGATAGACCAACGGTTTCGTTTCCATTATCTACTGGAGCTTCCCAGAAGTACTCATCACAGCCATCAGCATTGTCTTCGTTTACAATATCTGTGAGCTCAGCTGTTTGATGTTCGGTTACTCCAGTCACTTTGTATACTTGATTCGGAGTAGTCCTGACCTTTTGATACACAACAGCCTTTTCTACCAATTTCGGGGACTTTTGTTGGGACAATCTAGTGAATTCCACAGAATTTTCAGAAATAAGATTTTTGTGGTTTTCAGTTTCGCTTTTAACGAATTCTGAGCAGTCAACCGTATCCTCTACAGAAATTTCACTCATGTTTTCGTCCTCGTTAAGTTCAGATGCATTTTCAACATCGATTTTATTTTCTGAGCTTACGTTGGCGTTTAGAGAGTCAAATTTTTGCATGGTTTCAGTTCTCAGTTTAAGTCTGTCATTTTCATCCAAAAGATTTTTGAGCATGTCCTTGTGGTCTTTGGATTTAATGAAGGACTCAATTTTGTCCAGTCCATACATGTAGGTCGGATTGACATCATCAGACGATATCACACTCTCACAATTGTAGGCTTCGACATTGATTTCATCCTCCTTAAATTCTAGGAAGGGCAAAATCATGCGATGGATCTTTTGACCTATCTCACAGTCTAAGTGAAGTTGAGTAATATTGGAATATAAATGTTTGGCAATTAAACAAAAAACATTTCGTTGTTTTAACAATTTTAAATTGTCTCTCTGCAAATAAATGTTTTCGTCTTTGACTTTAACTAATTCCGACTCTTTTAACTCAATCCACATTCGCCGCTCCTCACTCTTCGACGCCACCCTGCTTAATTGATCAGTCAGGTTAGAATTGGTGACTCGAGTTTGAGTTAAGCTACTATCTAAATGAGAAATTCTTGTATTAACATTTTTTAGTTCTTTCTCATATGAGGATGATGGTACTTTAGATGAAATAAAAACAGATTGTACCTTCTTTATCAGTTCATCGAGCTCATTGAACTGCTGGCTGAGTGGTTTGGCCGTAAAGCACATATCCTCCTGTACCTTCGGTCCATCGCTTCCTCCATCGGTGTTGTATCCCCTCATTTGTGATACGTCAGTCACCATGAAGCATTTTCCTCCACTGCTTTCCTCCTTAGCCACATATGCCTTTCCATGGGAAGGCTTCCTCACTTCTTCATCTTCCGAGTCAGTAGACCAAATTTCTATGCTACCGAACTCATCGTCATTAACCGAACCCTGTACAATAAGAGCATTAATAGAAGGGTTAGCTGTAGACTTCTTCTTTCTCAACTCATCCAATCTCTTCTGCAACACGGCTTCCTCATCATTTCCGTCGTCCTTTTCAGCCATCTTCTTAAGAACACAGTCCTTAGCATAGTGGTTCTTGCCACCACAGTAGAAACAACTTACTCCGGAATCGCCATCTGCCTTCGGTTCCTTCTTGGGCTCCTCAGCCTTCGGTTCATTGTTCACCTTTTCAGAGCTGTAACTCCCCTGCCAGTTTCGGTTTTTGTTGCTGGGGAATCTATTCTTTATGAACCTCTTAGGATTGGACACCATCATGGCATAATCCTCAGACGTGAGGTCATATTCCTCCAAGTTAAGCTCTTCATCTTCCATCACAACTTTACTTTTAGATAGGAGGGCCAACGAACCAAGACTAGAAACAACATTCTTCTCTTGAACCACAATCTTCTCTTGCGACTTTAGAATACCCACCAGTTTCGCCAAAGAGTATGATTTAAACTGCTCATGGGCTTTGACTGTGGAAACCACTGCTCTCCATTCAGATCTCAGTCCGTTCAAGAAAGTAACCTTCTGTTCGATGAGCTTCCTTTCAATGTCGTGTTTGATCATCTTGCTGAGAAGATGATTGAAGCGATCAAACGTCTGGGTCACCGTTTCTTCGGCCCCTTGCCTGAATTCTCCAAACTCAGATAGAAGTAAGGTTTGGATAGAATGTTCAAGATCTTCGTCTGTGGAATACAGTTCGCGAAGTCTATCCCATACTTCCTTTGCCGTAGTACATGAGCTGACTAGTCTGAATGTGTCGGACTGAAGGGCGAATCTGATCAACCTTAGAGCTTTAATATTGCACTGGAATTTGTCTTTTTCATCTTGTGCAATATCCTTCACGTCCTTGAGCAGATCGTTGTACTCTTTTTGCGTCTTAATGATTCTGGATGTTGCAGAATGAGAAAACGGTCCATTGATGATGGCTTCCCAGATGAGATAACCATTGTCCTCCGATCTAATCACGTAATCTTCAAAATGATGTGCCCATACTTCATAGTCATGGGTGTATAAGATTGGAATCTTTGTCGTCGAACCGATGCTGTTGGAAATATTAATAGGGTTTGATTGCGTTGCGTCCATTATGATCGTAAAAACCTGTTCAAAGATCAGACTTGTAATAAAGCAGATTAGGGCAAAATAATAAATATTAAGATACGTCAATTAAGATGACGACTCAATAAATATCAATGATTGCGGAAAACCCTAATGGAAATCTTTTTCACAGAAAAGATGTGTATCGATTACACAGCCTCCTGCTCTGATACCAAGTGATGGGATTAAAACAACTTTTAATCTATGAAGATCGATAAGATCTTGAACAAGTATATGAAAATAAAACAGTAAGAACGCAATAATAAGAACAAATCAACTTGAATCAAACGTGTCGAATGATTAAATAAAATCCTCAGAAGAGCTCGATTAAGAACATCAACTGTAGAGGATTAGAAGATTACAGGAATGATTAAAGAAAATATTGTACTCTGTATGAATCGCTATATCGATAATCTCTAAAACGTTAACCTAATATGCATGCAAGCATTGACTTATATACAATACATAAAAGGCTCTCGGTTGGACAGGCCCAAACCGGAGAATACAAGGCTAAACTAACGAGCCCAAAAGACGCAACATCATACAAAACTTCAGCCCAACAGGCATGATCTTTAGGCCCGAAGGAAGCTCGCTTACATGTAGATGGGTCTTATATGACCTAATCTCGTGTAAAAGGACTTTTACAGGCTTTGTGCTGTTGGACCCCAAGGGCCCTCTGGTGCTGCTAGTAAAGTCGAGAATTCACCAAATGCGAGTCAGGCTAAGGGCCCTTCGCATTCACGATAGGCTTGAACGACTTACGGAAAATATCGGGACTTCGCACCCTCTTTTCCTCCTCGGTTGTGGGGCTACATGAAGTCCGGGTGTTTGGATTAAGTGAATAGTGCGAGCGACGCCTAAGGGATCGTTTGTATGGTTGTAAACTAGTCATTTTCATTAATGTGTGTTTATAACAATTCACAATCCATAATTAATCCAACGTCACCGGGACTCAACGAATACACCCGTCGTAACGAAATAACAAGATATAAATCATTTGATGCAAAGTATTAGGAAAACATCGGGTTTTCCTAGGGTTTTGAATTGATGCACCTACGAGTTACATACCGAGTTTTACAAATTGTACTTTTACATTTATAGAAACAAACAAGCATACTTACGGATCTTCACACTTTTTATACTATGTTCTTTTCAGAAAATATCCGATTTTCTGGTGATTTTCAAAACAATACAAACCACTACATTTCAAACATTTCTTATGAACTCACCAACATTCCATATGTTGACGTTTTTCAAAATACTTGTAACAGGTAAATCGAAAAGGAAAAAAAATGTACTCAGTAACGTCTTGCTGTTGTTTTAATTAGTACCGAACAATTTACTTTTGGGCATGTAATATTATGGATCAATGTACTGAATGTAAACGCTACCATCTGTAATATTCCAATGCTTGGTATTGTATGATGTTATGTTTCATGTATATTCATTGTGATGGTATTCAATTGAGTCACAATAGCCCTCGGATGTTTCCGCCGTCTGGTGCGGCGGTGTGACAGGTTGGTATCAGAGCTCTGTTTATAGTGAACTAGCATATCGAACCATACATTGATATGCAACTATAAACCAAAAGAGGGACTAACATAACTCTGAACAAAACAAGTAAAATACAACAATAAAACACCTTTGCTTGCATTAGGAACAAGGAACATAACGCCGAACCAAACAAAATAATGCTAGTATCTCGGTTAATTCAGGACTGTTCTTAGTGTTACCAAGGAGTGGATGTAGCCTGATCAACTATATTCTCTCCAAAGTATAACTAACACACGTTCTGATGAGATCGGGATAGCTAGGGAACCTAAAACTATACCCCTATATCACCAAAAAGAGAACGCTTGCTTAGTCTGTACAATAGTTGTAGCATCCTAGGAATAATGTTAGCATATTTACATACTCGCGCAGACAGCATGGCTGGTTTTCATCACCCTGGAGACCCTTATTTCCCTAATCAGGGGAATAACGGATGGTTAGAGGAAGAGTCTGAGGAAGACCCTGAAGAGGAATCTGATGGGGAACCGGAGGCTGGAGACGAAGGCGAGCCTGCCGAACCCGAAGAAGACGAAGAGAACTTCGAAGAGGAACCCGGTGACAGTGAAGGGGGTGATTCGGACGCAGAGTCCGAAGTCATCAACCCCCCTTACCCGATTAGGGTGCCTGCTTACCGTGTGGGCCCACTGGTCCTACCCCTCCCTGGGGTATTGATCTTTAGAGATGGAGCAGACAGGAGGGACAGCGACCCCCGTTCGACATGTCGCGCGAGTTCTTTGGCCTGAGGGACGGAGGATCGGTCGACAGAGCCCTACCGGTCATGGTGAGACGATTACGGAACACCGACAATCTTGCTCAGGGCACTGCTGATCAGGTACGCCAGCTGTAGACTAGGGTCGAGCGTGCGGAACAGGAGACACGTGACGTCCTTCGGGAGTTTCACATGAGGCAGGTAAGGTGGGAGTCTCGACTCCAGGACACAGAACGACTGGTGGCTCATCTTCAGGGAGCATCCACATCCTCGGCACCACCTCCGGACGCAGATCATCGCGGTTAGGGATAGACTTATCTTAGTAGGTCATTAGGAACTATGCTATGTACCCCGACTATATGTTTAAGTGACTACACTACTCATAGAGCCGTTATGCTGTCGAACTAGTGTCACTCATGTATGCTCTTACGAGCAAATTTTTCATATATCAAATGCGGATAATATTAGTAAACTTTTACGTGCTATGTTATGATATTACAAATTGCTATGTGTTGAGAATCTATGATTGTATGTTAAATGGTAGGAGTGTTTAAGTTCATACCTTGCACCTAGTCAGTAGGGTCACAACCTCCCAGAACCCCAAACATTCAACATCTTTCCGTTTCATGACAGAAAGATGCCTCGCCGACCTACTCACGGAAACCCTGGACCAACCCCACCCGAAGTTGACTCCACTGCATTCCAGGCGGCCGTGTCTGCTGCGGTCACCGCAGCTATGGCACAACTTCACCAAGGGAATAACGGAGGAGGCAACGGGCAAGGGGCCGGGAGTTCGAACAACGGGATGAATCAAGGACCCACCAAAACATGTACCTACAAGGACTTTACAAATGCCAAACCACGAACTTTTAACAGCACTGGAGGAGTGATCACTCTTGAAGCGATGGATCGAGAAGGTGGAATCGGTATTCGAGATATGCGATTGTCATGAGCAGATGAAAGTGAAGTTCGCGGCCTGCACTTTTGTCGATCAAGCGCTCACCTGGTGGAATGGACATGTGGAAGCCATGACACTCCCTGTAGCCAACTCCATGCCGTGGGCGGAGATGAAAGAAATGTTGATGGCTGAATACTGCCCACGAGGTGAGATTCAGAAAATGGAGCAGGAGCTGTGGAACCTCACTGTGCAGAATGCGAATATCGATGCCTACATATCGAGATTTAGTGAACTATCTCTGTTGTGCCCGGGTATGATCACCTCGGAAGGAAAGAAGATTGAGCGATTCATCTAGGGACTAACATCACCAATCCAAGGAAATGTGATAGCTGCAAACCCCAAAACATTTGACAGTGCAAAAAGATTGGCAAAGAAGCTATATGACCATAACAACAAGAATGGTGAGAAGCCAGCGGAGGCTGAAGGAAAGAAGGAAGGTGATGGCAAGAAAGGGAAGAACAGCAAGAGGAAGGGGCGTCAGGGCCCCGAGACCTCTAAAAAGCAGCAGACAGTGGCAGTTAATATTGTCGTCGCACCGGTTCCAGCCACACCACATGCTCCAGCCTCAGCTGCTTCAAATGCTCCCAGACCTTATTCCGGTAATCTTCCCAAGTGCAACAAGTGCGGTTTCCATCACAATGGAGAATTCAAGGAGTTGCAGTGCACCAGTTGTAACCGAAGGGGACACACGGCGAAGTACTGCAAGACCTACCCTCCCCAGAACCAACAACAGGGAAACAGCAACAACAACAATCGCAACAACATCACTACTGGCGGCCACAATGCAGGGCCTAGCCACACCTGTTATGGGTGTGGGAGGACCGGGCATTTCCGCCGAGACTGCCCTAACAACAACAATCCAGGAAATGGAGGAACAGGAAGGATGCTGACCATGGGTCAGGGAGAGGCGATTCCGGACCCCGTTGTTGTTACCTGTACGTTTCCCCTAAACCACACTTATGCATGCATCCTATTTGACACTGGAGCAGAGAGAAGTTTCGTAAGCAATAAGTTTAAACATTTATTAAAACAACAGCCCCAGAAGCTAAATGAAACCTTTATGGTGGAAATGGCTAATGGGAAAACCGAATCCACCGGGGAAATCTACATCGGATGTACCCTAACCCTCAATCAACACGTCTTTCGAATAGACTTAATGCCTGTATCGATTAGGAGTTTCGATGTGATTATTGGCATGGACTGGTTAAGCCCCCACCATGCTGAAATTATGTGTCACGAGAAGGTCGTTCGCCTTCGCCTTCCTAATCACGAAACCCTAGTAATTTACGGAGACAAACCTAGCATGAACCTTCGCCTCGTCTTGTGCATCAAGGCACAAAAACATCTACGAAAGAACAATTTGGCGTTCCTGGCTCACATAGTGGATAAAATCAAGGAAGAGGTTAACGTTCAAGACATTCCCATTGCATGTGAGTTCCCAGACGTGCTTCCTGAAGATCTTCCAGGAGTACCCCCAGAGAGACAAGTGGAGTTCCGAATTGACCTCGTTCCAGGAGCAACTCCTCTCGCTAAATCACCCTATCGGCTAGCTCCTGCTGAAATGCAGGAATTGTCCAGCCAACTCACTGAACTCTTGGACAAGGGATTCATCCGCCCTAGTTACTCGCCATGGGGAGCTCCAGTCCTCTTTGTCAAAAAGAAGGACGAATCTTTTAGAATGCGCATCGACTACAGAGAGTTAAATAAACTCACTGTTAAAAATCGCTACCCACTCCCACGAATCGATGATCTATTTGACCAGCTCCAAGGAGCTAGTTATTTTTCTAAGATAGATCTACGGTCCGGATACCACCAACTCAAAGTCCGGGAAGAGGATATTCCAAAAACCGCTTTCCGAACTCGCTATGGACATTATGAATTTGTCGTAATGCCCTTCGACCTAACAAATGCCCCTGCCGTATTTATGGACCTGATGAACCGGATCTGTCGACCATTCCTCGACAACTTTGTCATCGTCTTCATTGAGGACATTCTCGTCTATTCCCGAAGCAAAGAAGAGCATGGCCAACATCTCCGACAAATCCTAGAAACTCTGTGATCAGAAAAGCTATACGCAAAACTCTCCAAGTGTGAGTTCTGGCTCCGGAGTGTGAACTTCCTAGGTCATGTAGTTAGCCAAGATGGAATTCATGTGGATACCTCTAAGGTCAAAGCTGTTGAAGGATGGGCAATCCCGACAACACCCACGGAAATCCGTCAATTCTTGGGTCTAGCAGGCTACTATAGGAGATTCATTCAAAACTTCTCTAAGATCGCCAAACCACTTACCTCGCTTACACAAAAGGGCGTACCATTCAAATGGACGGACAAACAAGAAGTCGCATTCCGAACCCTGAAACAAGCTCTCTGTAGTGCCCCGGTACTATCACTACCGGAGGGAACGGAAGATTTCGTGGTCTACTGTGACACGTCAAATCAGGGCTTAGGTTGCGTTCTCATGCAGCGTGGAAGGGTGATAGCTTACGCATCCCGCCAACTAAAGACGCACGAAGTGAACTATACGACCCATGACCTAGAATTGGGAGCCGTAGTCTTTGCCCTAAAAATTTGGAGGCATTACCTTTACGGTACGAAGTGCACCATCTTCACGGACCACAAGAGTCTCCAGCACATCTTGAACCAGAAGGAGTTGAACATGAGGCAACGAAGATGGGTTGAATTACTAAACGATTATGAGTGTGAGATCAAGTACCACCCAGGCAAGGCCAACATGGTAGCTGACGCATTAAGTCGGAAAGAGTACTCTAATCGTCGTACGAAAACTCTCTCAATAACCATCCAATCTCACCTAGCCACTCAAATTGCAGTAGCCCAGTCAGAGGCCATGAAGACGAAAAATAGAGCAAGCGAAGCATTGCGCGGAATGGAGAAGAACCTAGAGGCAAAGGAGAATGGAGTATACTATTTCATGAACCGTCTTTGGGTCCCTAAGCTCGGAGGATTTAGGGAGGTAGTTATGAAGGAAGCCCATAAGACGCGATACTCCGTTCATCCCGGCTCAGACAAGATGTATTTGGATATTAAACAACACTATTGGTGGCCCAACATGAAGGCGGAAATTGCCACCTATGTTAGTAAGTGCCTTACATGTGCCAAGGTAAAGGTGGAGTACCAGAAGCCCTCAGGGTTATTACAGCAACCGGTAATTCCTGAGTGGAAATGGGAGGGGATTTCTATGGATTTCGTGACCAAGCTACCCAAGACGTCGGATGGACTGGACACCATATGGGTAATAGTCGACCGACTGACGAAATCTGCCCATTTCCTGCCCATAAAGGAATCCTACAAGATGGAAAGATTGACACGTTTATACATTCGAGAAATCGTGAGACTCCACGGAGAACCAGTGTCTATTATCTCGGATAGGGACAGTAGATTCACTTCACGTTTTTGGCAATCTCTCCAGAAGGCACTGGGAACTCATCTCGACATGAGCACCGCTTAACATCCACAAACGGATGGTCAAAGTGAACGAACCATTCAAACGCTCGAAGACATGCTACGCGCATGTGTGATAGACTTTGGGAAGTCTTGGGATACCCACTTATCCTTAGTCGAATTCTCATATAACAATAGTTACCATTCGAGCATGAAGGTCGCTCCTTTCGAAGCACTATACGGGCGTAAGTGTAGATCACCGTTATGCTGGGCTGAGGTGGGTGATACCCAACTAGCAAAAACACATACATCGGACAAGGCACTAACGGGACCGGAGATCATTCGTGAAACCATGGAAAAGATTGTTCAAATCAGAGCTCGATTACAAGCATCGCGCAACCGACAAAAGAGCTACGCCGATAAACGGCGAAAGCCGTTAGAATTTCAGGTCAGGGATCGAGTACTGTTGAAAGTCTCACCCTGGAAAGGAGTTATTCATTTCAGAAAACGGGGAAAACTGAACCCACGATACATTGGACCTTTCGAGATCGTCGCCCGAATAGGTCCAGTGGCGTATAAACTGCAGCTACCCGCAGAACTAAACAGTGTACACCCCGTGTTCCATGTCTCCAATCTAAAGAAGTGTCTATCGGACGTAACACTCGTCATTCCCCTTGACGAGATCGAAATCAATGAGAATCTCCTATTCATTGAAGAACCGGTTGAAATCATGGATAGGGAGGTGAAGCGTACTAAGCAAAGTCGCATCTCGATCGTGAAAGTACGGTGGAACGCGAAGCGTGGGCCAGAATTCACGTGGGAACGCGAAGATCAAATGAAGCAAAAGTACCCACACCTATTTTAGCATTCTCAAATCTAGCTTTCAAACAGAATTTCGGGACGAAATTCCCTCTAACGGGGGGATGATGTCACAACTAGAAATTTTGTGTCTTGTAATCACTACACTCAAGTAAAATGTAGAATCAAAAACTTAAGAGCATGTATGATGCTTACTCTATGACAACAAAACTTCAATCCAATACACCATACAAGTACTACAAATAGTCAACAAGCAATTGGAAACCCTAGAAGTTCTTGTTAGGTCCATTTGGAGCTAGGACTTCCTTATTGGACTCATTGGACCAATAAGCTTCCAATTTGACTATCATGGGATTAGAACCTTTAAATGGTCTCTAATTGGATCCACATTTATTTATTTCAACATTTTGGGCCATATTGGGCCTAGAATGAAATAAATTAAATATTATGAACCATAATTAACCTAAACTAGCCCAACAAAGTATAAAAATCATATTTATATATATATATATATATATATATATATATATATATATATATATATATATATATATATTTTGGGCCGAAAATATCCAACCTAACTATAATATGGGCTTAGGGGCATTAAAGCCCAATAATCTCCTTTTCCTTCCAAAATCTCGGCTCCAAGCCCAAATCCAAGAAGTGAAGAGTTGACTTCAGCCTTGCCGCCTCATTTATACCTCACATACCTCCATGCATGGACCAACATGCATCTAGGATTGTCAGCTCAACTCTCTCTCTCTCTTCTCTTCTTCTTGATCTCGGCCGAAAGCACCCACACACACACACTTCCATCACTTTTTTTTTACTTATCAAACACTCTCAAGAACACCCTCACCTCTCTTCACTAAATTTTTGAGATTTAAGGGCATTTCAATGAGATTTTTCACAAGAATCACCATCCAAGGTAAGTTTATACTTAAATTTGTGATCTAGGTTCCTTGATCTATCAAACATCTCTTCTTAACTCATAAGAAATCATGATCTTGCATCCTAGAATCACCTCAAAGTCGAGATCTTCATCAAAGTGTGCTAGGGCCGAAAATCACCTCATTTTCCTCCATCTTTTCTCCAAAACCGAAACCACACCCAAAGGTGAGCTTCATACCCCCTATTTTTCGGTTCTTATAAGTTTTGTGGGGGGGGGGGGGGGGGGGAATACAAGCAAATGTGTAGATCTAAGAGTATATGTATGCTTTGTATGATTTCTATGTTTGTTTACATGTTCTTATGTGATTATGGTGTTGAAACTAGTCAAAAGTCCTTAAAATCGAGATTTGCATTAGGATGTATGAAACAAGGGTTAAACATATTATTACACCCAAATCAATTCTAGAAAAATAACCAAGTTGGTTAGTATGAACTCATTGGGCTAAAAATCCCATTTTTGGACTCAAAATGTTGAAAATATAAAGTTAAAGGGCCCAAAATGACAAAATACAAATTCTGATGGATGAAATGATTCAAAACAGTTTCAATAAGGTATTTTTCTGGAAATATTCTCTTTGAAGGATTAAATGTGAAATTTTTAAGCATAATGGGCCAAAAATGAATTTTTCGGCCCAATAAAGCCCAATATGCGAGATTTTCAATTTAGAGGGGCTGAAACTTTGACTTTCTGTAAAACAGGGGACTACTAGTGCTCCAAGTTCATTTCAAGGGTTAAAAATGCTTTTCATATTTAAAAGGGACCAAAAATGCAAAAATTTTCTATTTTGGGCCAAAAGTGTAAAAACTGCGAACATATGGGTTTCAGCCGAGAAAAATTTCATTTGGTGGACTAAAACTGTTTTTGAAATAACTTTGGGCAGAAAAATAACTTTTTTGCAAGTTTTGATACTAAAGTGTCAAGAAAAATGGTTTGAGGACTAAAATAGAAATTTATTTTATACAAAGGGTTAAATGTGTAAATTATCCAAAAGAAAGAGGCTGCAATAATGAAACATCCTATTGTTTTAAGTAATAAATCCGTCATGATGAAATACTAACACCTCGACTATCGGCAAATTATAATACACCTTTAACACCAAAATCGTTATCAAACGAATTGATTCGGTCTCGAATCAATAGTGAATCCGAAATTACTAACACGACGAAACTTCAATACACACACGGAAATTTCGGGAAGTCAATACACACGTGAGAATACACCAGACGTCGATACACCATCTTTGGGCCGAAAAGTTTCAAATCGTGGTTGTTGGGCCTAGCTAGCCCAATGGCATGATCTTTAGGCCCGAAGGAAACTCGCTTACATGTAGATGGGTCTTATATGACCTAATCTCGTGTAAAAGGACATTTACAGGCTTTGTGCTGTTGGACCCCAAGGGCCCTCTGGTGCTGCTAGTAGAGTCGAGAATTCACCAAATGCGAGTCAGGCTAAGGGCCCTTCGCATTCACGATAGGCTTGAACGACTTACGGAAAATATCGGGACTTCACACCCTCTTTTCCTCCTCGGTTGTGGGGCTACATGAAGTCCAGGTGTTTGGATTAAGTGAATAGTGCGAGCGACGCCTAAGGGATCGTTTGTATGGTTGTAAACTAGTCATTTTCATTAATGTATGCTTATAACAATTCACAATCCATAATTAATCCAACGTCACCGGGACTCAACGAATACACCCGTCGTAACGAAATAACAAGATATAAATCATTTGATGCAAAGTATTAGGAAAACATCGGGTTTTCCTAGGGTTTTGGATTGATGCACCTACGAGTTACATACCGAGTTTTACAAATTGTACTTTTACATTTATAGAAACAAACAAGCATACTTACGGATCTTCACGCTTTTTATACTAAGTTCTTTTCAGAAAATATCGGATTTTCTGGTGATTTTCAAAACAATACAAACCACTACATTTCAAACATTTCTTATGAACTCACCAGCATTCCATATGTTGACGTTTTTTAAAATACTTGTATTCTCAGGTAACATGTAAATCGAAAAGGAAAAAAAAAATGCACTCAGTAACATCTTGCTGTTGTTTTAATTAGTACCGAACAATTTACTTTTGGGCATGTAATATTATGGATCAATGTACTGAATGTAAACGCTACCAGTTGTAATATTCCAATGCTTGGTATTGTATGATGTTATGTTTCATGTATATTCATTGTGATGGTATTCAATTGAGTCACAATAGCCCTCGGACGTTTCCGCCGTCTGGTTCGGGGGTGTGACAACAACCCCCAACTACAAATTATGTGTGGGATATCGTGACTCATGCGGCTTCAGCTACCACGAAGCATAAGCAATCACCCGTCCTCTCTACATGAGGACTAACCCTAAATCGGTAATGGATGCATCACATAATACCATAAAATATTCAACTCCTTCTGGGAGAGTCAATATTGGGGCCTCACATAACCTCTACCGAAGAGTCGAAACGCAGACTGCTGCTCAGGGCCCCATCAAAAATCCACCCCCTTACTCGTTAGACAAGTGAGGGGTACCACAATTTTAGAGAAATCCTGAATGAATCTCCAATAGTATCCTGCCAAACCTAAGAAACTCCTGATCTTTGAGGGAGATTTCGGAACCTCCCACTGCATCACAACCACGATATTGGCCGGATCGATCAAAATTCCATCCTTTTTAAGGAGGTGGCCCAAAATCTTGACCTCTAATAACCAAAACTTGCACTTCAAGAATTTCGCGTAAAGTCATACTCACCTCAATACGCTCCAAAGCTCTTGATGATGCTCCTCATGCGGCTCTCTGGTCTTGGATTACACCAAGATATCATCAATAAGCGCAATAACCGATTAGTCGAGCATCGCCCTGCATACCCAATTCATTAGATCCATAAATGCAGCAGGTACATTAGTGAGCCTAAAAGGCATCACCACAAACATGTAATGCCCATAACAAGTTTGGAACACGGTTTCCTCCATGTCCACCTCTCTCACTCTCACCTGATGATACCCAGACATCAAATTGATCTTTGAGAACCAAGATGCATCCTGAAATTGATCAAATAGGTCATCAATCTGTGGAAAGGGATAACGGTTCTTAACCGTTAACTTGTTCAACTCCTGGGAATCAATGCACATCCCATGTAAACCATCCTTCTTCTTGACGTACAGTATCGACACTCCTCATGGAGAACTAGTCGATCTGAGGATCTGCTTACCTAGCAGCTCCTACAGCTGTCATGACAACTCCTGCATTTCAGGTGGTGCCAAGCGGTACGACACCTTGGCCATTGGGGCTGTATCCGGCACACCGACTAACTCCTCTGGAAATACAACATTAAACTCCCTGACCACCGGAACCTCTGAAATTGAAATTTGATCCCTAACTCGAGGGTCATCCACATAAGCCAAATAACATGCACACTCATGTTGAATATACTAATGAGCCCTCGCTGCTGAAAAAAACCATGAAACGACCCTGGTGCCCTCTCTATAAATAACCAGTTCTCCCCTACTTGGGTTTCTAACTACCAGTCGCTGACCTTCAAAGTTAATCATGGTGCCAAACTTGCTCAGTCAATCCATAGCCATTATCATGCACACAATCTCCCATGGGAACAGGGATCAGATCAATCAGATAAGGCACCTTGAAGATCTCTAGCACACAACCCTGATCTACCACATATGCATATATCCCGTGTTCGTTGGCAATAGAAACCCTCAACGAACACTCTAACTCGCCAATATCAAACTCCCTACTGAATGATCGAGACACAAAAGACCGACTCGCACCTGAGTCAATACGAACGTATCTACTAGGGGCATAAATATAAGCATAACATAAAATGTAATCAATAGAATAAACAAATAGAAACATAGCATTCACAACATATAAAGCTGCTCTGGCCTCCTCGGTAGTGAGCTGAAAAGCGCGACCTCAAGCACTTGGGGGCTCCGCCCTGCCTTGACTCCCATCCGTGATCCTCATAGTAACCGGCGCTGGAGCCTGTGCCGGCCTGGCAGCAAGGAAGGGGAACTTGGCCTTCATATGGCCCACCTGATCACAATGATAACAAAGTCTGATGCCAGAAGTTCTAGCCTGCTGATGGAACCTTGCTCTTGATGAGACCTCGCTTCTGACTCTGGGATGGGACCTTCTTGGTTGCCTGGTTGTAACTGCAAGATCACAAAGAACAAGGGCCGTCAGCCGCTTCCCGGGAGGAGTTCCCGGGAGAACGCTCTGACGGTCAAGTTAGGATGGCTTTAGGGTTTGTGTTTGTTCTTTCTAGATCGGTTGAGGAGCTTACCTCGCTAGTATGAGAATGCGTCCTTTATACCTAGCGCCCCTGTCTGGTCCGTACCAGATAGGATCACTTTTTTGGGGAGACAGGATCAGAGGGGCAGATTGGAGGGTCATGCGCCTTCACCTGTCAGAGAGCTCTCATTGGCTTTGACGGTAATGCTCTGATCCCACTATTTGTCTCCTGGCCGTACTTTTGTCTTGGAGTGAAGAGCGTCACTTGGCGGGCGCGAGCCTTTCGCCTGGGCGTTCCGCTCCCGGGGGCGCCAGCGGGCGCTGAGCCTGCTGGGCTGGATCTGGGTGGTGTGCCTAGTTCTAGGGCTTGGATGCAACTCTGCTGTGCTGCCCTAGGCATGCCATCAAGTCCCCCAATCTAGTAGCCGTAGCGTTGCAGTGCTAGTTACGGCGTTCTGGACTTAACTGAATGACGCGTGCTCGTTTTTCTTTACCTGCCGCTCTGTTTTTAATGGTGACGTGACTGTTGGCAGTTACATCATCACATCAGTCATTTAAATGTCCCGCCTCTTCTTCTTCTTTAAGAAGGTCTATGCACAGTTTCTTTTGCTTCCTCTGTTCTTCTTTTCTCTTCGTGTTCATTCTTCTTTCCCTCTCATGGCTAATCTTCATGGGATCGTCCCTTCTTCTGCCGAGTACCGAAAATTGGAGGTCATGTATGGCTTATCCTCCTTAGAAGGTGTGGAATTTCCCTCTGCTGGCTCTAGTATCTCTTCTCCTCCGCTGGAAAAATTCGGGTTTTCCTAAAAACCCTAGATGCTGGCATACGATTGCCTCTGACAGATTTCCAAGAGGAGGTTCTTCAGAAGGATAGCTGTAGTCTTCAGATGTTGACCCCTAACGCTGTTAACAAAATGGTTGCCTTCGAGATGATCTGTAGAGCCAATGGGTATGTTCCCGACTATTTCGTTTTCAAGTTCTTTTTCCGGTTCTGCCTTACCGGTGATAAGTGTAATTTTTCGGCCCAGCGAGGGGGGCATGCCCTAGTTCTTGATGGGCGTACCCCCAAGAATTGGCAAGACAAGTGGTTGTGGGTGAATCAGGAACTGGTTGGGAGTGGTCGTTACCATGCCAATGCTTACGCCGATACTGTCCCCAAGCTCTTTCCTCACAATCAAGAAGTTGCCGATTACCTGAAAAGTGTTCAAGTAACTGCTGAAGATTACTCTGAAGCGATCCTGTCCGGGGTAGGGATGAGCCCCTCTTGGAAGCGGCGTGGCAAGATAGCGGTGTTCTACTCCGTCGTTGATGGTGAGTGTCGCATTCGCCCTGTTTCTCTCTTTATTTTACTTTTGGTGTTTCTTTTAATCGCCTCCATGTGACTTGCATTTCATTCTACTTTTCTTTAGGTGTTGAGTCTTCCTTATCCATGGATAAGGTACTGCATAAACGCTATCGAGGCAAACTGGAGTTTCTTGAGCTGGATCTGTTCGAGGGTCTTCCCCCTCATCGTCGGGCAGATCGTCTCAACACCCCTACTCCTCCTGTCCCTCCAGCGGGCTCGTCGGCGCCTGGGGGAGATCCGTTGTTTGCCCGTCCAATTTCCTCTGTTATGCCAACGGGCGGTGCTCCTTCCTCTGCTTGTCGTGGCTAGTGATTGTTAAGGGGAGGTGGATTGTGCCCAACGGCCACAAGCTGTGGCCGGTGAATCCCACCAACCTACCCGTTGTAGGTCGCAAATTGTCTTTCCAGCGATCCGGGAGAAGCCGGAAGCAATGCTCATAGATGATGTCTGTTGAGCTCCCGGTGTCGACATAGACCCTATGGATAGTCACGTGTTTGATGGATGCCTGTATTATCAGAGGGTTGTCGCCCTTCCAACCGTCAGGCCGAGGATCCTATATGGAGAACGTGAGCGCGCATGCTGACGGTTTAACAATGATTTGCTCTCCTCGTTGTTCCTACCTACTTCTTTTGTTGCGTATCATGAATATCTCCTTGGGCTGAACTCCATCGCGGGATGGACCTTTGGCATTCTCAGCATCGAATTTGGCGAGTAGGCTTCGCGCCACCTCCACCAGGTCTCCCTTAAGTTGTTTCTCTTCCATCTCCTTCTTTAGCACCGAACAGCTAGTTGTTTCATGCGTTTTGCTTTTGTGGTACTCATAGTACCGACTCTTAGACGAATTAGCTGGCTGCTGTTTCTCAGACACTGCATATACTTCTGGGCGGCGACCCCGTCTGTCCTCTTTAATAAATGGTCGGAAACGTGGTGATGGTCTTCTAGCTTGGCCATAGTGTCTTCCTCCCCCCAGGAAGTCCACGTGGGTCGGGTGGTGATGTCTAGTCGCCATAGCCTTCAAGTAGGCCTGCTTGGCTGCCTCACCCTCTTCCTGCCGTAGGTACCACTCCACTCTTTCTTTCAACTCAGCTCGTGTTAGAGGCTTCTTTCCCATGAGTTTTTGCGAGATGGGCCCAGGCAGGAGTCCCCATGTGAAAGCACCAGCGATGAGCCCTTCGTCATGCCCCGATACATCCAGCATAGCGTTTATGAACCTTGTAAAGTATTCTCGAACAGTCTCCCCCTCCCTTTGTTTGTAGCCTATAATTGAATGAGAATCGCCTTTGTATTTACGTAGCTGCATGAAATTGGTGAGGAAGAGGTATTTGAGCTGAGCGTAGTTTGAAATGCTGCCCGGTTGTAGCGTTTTGAACCATGTGCCGGCGTTGCCATCGAGCGTCGTCGCGAAGTATGTGCACCAAAACTTCTCGTTAAGTTTTAACGACGTCATCGTCTATTCATACGTATCAATGTGGCTATCTGGGTCGGTGGTTCCATTATACGTTTTAAGCGTCGGGAGCTTCGCAGTGTTTGGTATTTTGTAATCCAGCAGCTCTTTAACGAATGGAGATGTTACACTCTGGGAAAAACCATCCTGGTTTGGAGCAGTTGACGTCCCTTGCTGGTATTGCGAACTCATTCCATGCTGCAGGGGCGTAAGGTAGCTTGGACTTGGTCCATAAAAGGGGTATGGTTGGAATGGTAACTGGAGGGGATGGCTAGTGGAGAAAGGGTGCATGGATGTAACACGGTTGATCATTATTGGCTGTTGTAAGCTGTTGTTCGGGGGAATAGTCGGTCCAGTCCATGCTCCGACTGTTGGATATACGGGTGGTCAGTTGTTCATCATGATTTACGCCAATGGTGGTAATAGCGTTGCGGAATTCTGTCCACCAGTCGTCTGGAACGATGTAGGTGTTACAAACGACGGTGAAAGGTTGAAAATATGGCTCGACGGAGGTGCAATTGAGTGGACTGTCTGCGTCTGTTGCAGCGGCGGCGCAAAAAACGGTGGTGTCTGAAGCTGTGTGGGCGGAAGTAGCTCCACCGGAGTTGCTCTTTGCTGAGAAGACAACGGTTGCGAAATATTTCCAGCGGCTACTGTAGTAGAACTTCCTTTGCCCAAAACTGGCCTATTGGTCGCTGTAGGCAGTGGCTTTTTGTCCAACGTCGCCATGGGACGTATGGGACTAACTGGTCGTCCCTCGCTACTGTTGGACGCCATTGATGCTTGATTTCGTGCTTTTGTTTGTGTTCTTCGTCTCACAAACGGATGGCGCCAAATGATGGAACCTTGCTCTTGATGAGACCTCGCTTCTGACTCTGGGATGGGACCTTCTTGGTTGCCTTGTTGTAACTGCAAGATCAGAAAGAACAAGGGCCGTCAGCCGCTTCCCGGGAGGAGTTCTCGGGAGAACACTCCGACGGTCAAGTTAGGATGGCTTTAGGGTTTGTGTTTGTTCTTTCTAGATCGGTTGGGGAGCTTACCTCGCTAGTATGAGAATGTGTTCGTTTATACCTAGCGCACCTGTCTGGTCCGTACCAGACAAGATCGCTTTTTTGGGGAGACAGGATCAGAGGGGCTGATTGGAGGGTCATGCGCCTTCACTTGTCAGAGCGATCTCATTGGTTTTGACGGTAATGCTTTGATCCCACTGTTTGTCTCCTGGCCGTACTTTTGTCTTGGTGTGAAGAGCGTCACTTGCCGGGCGCGAGCCTTTCGCCTGGGCGTTCCGCTCCCGGGGGCGCCAGCGGGCGCTGAGCCTGCTGGGCTGGATCTGGCTGGTGTGCCCGGTTCTAGGGCATGGATGCAACTCTGCTATGCTGCCCTAAGCACACCATCACCTGCTGTCTACAGTCCCTCGCAATATTACCCAGCTTGTAACATTTGTGGCATCCCAAAGAAGATCGATAAGCTCCATCATGAATCTTGCCACACTTCCCACAAGTGAAGACCCTATGACTCCCAGATCTAGTATCAGCGGTGGTGAACCGTTTCGGTGCAGGATGCGACTACGCCTGGGTCGGTCTCTGATCCCTCGTCTTGAGCTCTATCTAAATCTCATGCCGCCTAGCGGCCTCCTACAACTCTAAAAATGAACCATAACTATGTATGGATACAAACTTCCTGATATCCGTCTTGATCATGGTCTAGTAATAGGTCATCTGAGGTTGCTCAGATGTAGTAAACTCATGACAAAATATGGCCCTCTTTGTGAACATCTTGCTGATCTCCGTCACCGATTTCGTCCCCTGCCTCAAATCCAATTACTCCTACGCCAACCTCTCACGCGGTATAACATATCTAAAATGGAACATCTCCAAGAACTGCTCCCAATTCACTGCATTCCTCCACATAGGAGAATACGAGTTAGTAACAAGTCTCCACAAATCCTTCGATCCAGACCTCAGAAGGTTCAGAGCGCACCTGACCTTATGGTCAGTTGGGAAAGAGAAAGTGAAGAAACAACCATCAATGTCAGACAACCACCTCATGGCTATGATCGGGTCCTGAACTCTATCAAATTTTACAGGCTTCGTATTGTCAAAGTACCGATACTGGAAGACTCTCCCAGCACCAAACTCAGCAGTGAAACCAACTGTGGTGGTTGCAACAGCAACAGGCTCAGACAAAGCATCATAACGCTCATCAGAATACTCCACCATGACGGTCTTAATAGACCCAAAAATCTCTGGAAATTGTACTCAAAAGTGAACAACAACCTCCACCGTAAGGATCCCCTTAATGTTTTCCTCGGACACAGCTGGCCCACTCTAGCCACGTGCCCCTAATCCTTATTTGGATACTGCCTCAAAATGACATGTCATCACCACACTGAAAATAAACTAGGGAGATATCAGATAACATGCATATCATATTAGGGGAACCAACCCCCAACAAAGCCCTAGGGGTTGTGACTTCCATGTTATGCATGAGTCTTGTGCTTTCAATAGTGTGGGCCTATACTACCTTTCCACAGTGTAACAGCCCGGATTCCCAGGTATTATTTATTCTTGTATTTTTTGGTGATTTGTGAGGAGACTCGACGAGTTGGAGCCCAAACTCGCCGGGTTTGATCGCGGTTATGGGCGCAGGTTCGCGTCTGGACTCGGCGAGTCCATGCTGTTTAATGAAACCCTAATTCCCCGGTTTTGGAGCCTATTTAAGGGCACTTATAGCCTCCCTATGCGGCTACCAGTCCCTTGAGAGAACCCTAAGAGAGCTAAATCGCTTTGAGAGAGAAGAAGTCACTTTTGGATCTTTGTATCCTTTGTTTAGCAAGAAGAGGGTGACAAGGGCAAGGAGGAGGTCAAATTCAAGCAGATCCAGAGTCCAGAGGCTTCATTTTGAGGTAATAGTTTGAACCCCCTTCAGTTTTAGGGTTGATCTTTAGAGTTAGGGTTTTCTAACCCCTTTGGAGAGTGATTATGTGAAGCAAATGGTCCCTCTTCGAGTTTGTGCATTGGATCTGGACTTAAAGAGGTCCAGAGACCTTAACCCTTGGAGCTTTTTGGGTTAGTATGGAGTTATTGGACTTAGGTTGTCATTTTTGGGACCAAATCTCCTTTTGATGCCTTGTGGTGGTTATACAAGCATCAAGTTTCGAACTTTACGTGACATTCATGCTTGGGAAGGCCAGATCTATTGGTTGGGGAAACAGATCTGACCTCAGGAGCACAATAGAGTTTGTGGATGGCATGAACTCGCCGATTTGTTCTTGAGACTCGGCGAGTAGGGTTTGGGTTTCACGTAAATTGTTCAGCGAGTAGACTCGCCGGGTTGGGGGATGACCCAGTGAGTCAGGGAGAGTCAAAGGGGGGCTGAGTCAGGCTGGAACTCGCCGAATTGTTCTTGAGACTCGGCGAGTTGAGTCATGGTGGCCCCGCGATTCATGCCAAGTGGAACTCGTCGAGTTAAGGAAGTACTCGACGTGTCAAGAGAGGATCCGAGGGAGTCAGTGAACACGTATAGACTCGCCGAGTCACTCTAGTGCACTCGCCGAGTCTGGTTAAAGTTGACCGTTGACCATTGACCAGAGTTAACCAGTGTTGACTTGATAGGGTTAGTCAACCTTAGTTGTGAAAGTGTTAATTAGAGATATATTGTGTTATAGAGGACTATAGCTCGGGAAATCGAGCGTGAGTGATTTCAGGGATTTGCGAGTTATCGAGATACGCGAGGTGAGTCTTCTCACTATAATTTACCTTGAGTAGGTAATCAAAGTTATGCGACAGAGTATTTGTATGCTATATGTACGTTATGTGTTGTACTGCATTATTTCTATGTGATTTATGCTGTGCATGTTTATAGAGTTGGAACCGGAAGGTTCACAGAGTGAGAACCAGAGGGTTCACAGAGTAGGGTCCACGGACCCACAGATTTATAGCCTCGAGTGGCTAATATGTGCTATGTGTGGTATTTTGGGGAACTCACTAAGCTTTGTGCTTACAGTGTTTGGTGTTATTTGTTTCAGGTACTAGTGATGACCGTGGGAAGGCGCCGGCTTGATCAGTACACACACGGGATTTTTATGTTATGAGATCTTGGGATTTTTATATGTCATGGATTGAGTTTCAAACATTGATGTTTTTATGAATATTAAATGAATGATGTTTTTATAAAATGCGAAAAATTGTTTTGAAATTTTCGGTGTTACACACACCTACTCATATTTGTCTCAAGGATCATCACAAAAACCCTAACAATACACACTAGATAACACATACCCTCAATCCTCACTCCCTAGAGGAAGGGTAAGCATCACAAAACTGGCCGACTAACGCCAAACAACACATCCATGAAACTTCTACCAACCCTACAATACTCGTGTATGCTGATCATACATAACACTAGACATATAGACAATCGAATATCTGGTCCTGCCCTAGGCCCTTCATCAATCAAGAACAATAAATAAGGCTAAACAAAACATTCTCAACATCACGAAACTGGCCGACTGACGCCAAACAACACATCCATGAAACCTCTACCAACCCTAAAATACTCGTGTATGCTGATCATACATAACACTAGACCATATAGACAGTCGAATATTTGGTCCTAACCTAGGCCCTTCATCAAACAAGAACAATAAATAAGGCTATACAAAGCGTTCTCAGGCTATAGAATCTTAGATACGTACAACTATGATGCCTATACTAAGCAACTACAATAATGATGTCAATTTCATATAAGGAAGAACCCTAGGCTATCAGACATCTTAAAATCAGGAAATTCTATCTCGCAATTCCTAAAGATCCATAGCCTATCACTAACATTCTATTCTAACATATCATAAGATCAAATAATAGTGTGGTAATTTCGGATCTACTTACTGGTTCCGGCTGATCGTGCTAATTACATCCTCTTAGATTATTTTGAAAATCATTTTAAAAATGTTTTTCCTTAGTTTGAGAATGGATTCATACGAGTGTTCCTCCAATTCACTCAAACAAAGACTATGATACCAACTTGTAACACTCATAAAATCATGATAAATTATAACTTTTTAAAACTAGCCAGAATCATAAATTATTTACAAACATAGTTTTCAAAAGCTTTTCAACATTAGAGTTACCCAAAATCATAAGTCAAAACATGAGGATGTGTACAGTCACACCTTCGCCTTCCTGCGGTCATCTGAAATACTTTGAACATAACACAAAACTGTAAGCCAACGCTTAGGGATTTCCTGCAAAATCCCAACACACAAACAAATAACATATGTACAATAACAATATGGCGGGTCCAATAAACCATCAGCTTGGAATACCCCAGGCCCCTCAACCATTAGGTTGGAATGCCAATACACAACGAATCTTTTCGTCCTTGGGATGGTATACCCTCGATCTGTTCACTTGTGCAAAAAGTTGTAAAACCTCAACCAATAACCAAATATGTGTACATATAACAAATAATCATATAGCAGTCTACAAGCAGTCATAGAGTTCTAATTATCAATAAGCATAGTATCATCCTATATACTATGATACCGATGTAACAGATCACTATGGTATAATAGCATGCACAACATAATATCAAATCCAAAGGGCCGGCATAGGTGCCTTCAACCCATAAGTATTGTGAGGAAAACTCACCTCACAAACTGGAAAAAAGATGATGAGGTCTCGACTCCGAATCTCAGCCCCAATCGACTCCAATTTCAACCATTGACCTAAATCAATCAAATTCCCGAAATACCCAAAATAACCTTAAGGTCAAACTTAGTCAAATTCAACTGGTCTAACTAACTAAGTCAACCGAGTCAACCCAATTGAATTGACCCAGTGCGAGTATGCAGGGCATACTCCGAAGGTACATTGAGCGTATTCCAAACCCTTTCAATTGTCCACCGTCGAGGTAGTTGACATCGTACGAATAGCGTACTCTCGCAAACTTCAAAATTCAATAAGTGCTTAATGTCCTAAGCACTTACGTCCATAATTTAGACCCACTGCTAAAATACCCACAAGAGTCATAAAGTTTCCAACTTTATGACTTTACATGCCCATTAAGTGCATAACTCAAGGTATTATTTGATTAAGAGCTTCTACAAGATGCATGGAGCAAAATTAAAAATTGGGACTTCATTTTTATGACTTAGGACCCCTCCTAGGGTCTGAAAGGACAACTTAAATCGTCAAAAACATGTCGTGCTCAAGATAGTACACTTAGTATTAAAAAGCATCAATGAAACACCCATTTCTAGATCTACATGATTGAAAGATAATGTTGCAAGATTTATACCTTTGAAGGGTTGCAAATGAAGAATAAAATCCCGGATCTAGAAATGGCTTCTTAAGGTGAACTAGGGCTTCAAACATGAATGAGAACGTGGAGTCTGATAAGATGACTGGAAATGAGGCTATATGGATGCTTAAATACCAGCAAAACCCTAAAAATTAGGGTTTCCTTATTTAGCAAGTACGCACAACATACACTGATGTATGCCCTAGTACGCTTAGCGTACACCACGTACGCAGGACATACTTCGAAAGCCTCAAATTACAATAATGCCCTTAAGGCCCTTTTGCATACATTTGTTAAACTTTGGGACTAAATGTAATAGAAATGAATTACAGGGTTTAAATTTAGGACTACCTCACATCGGGATGTTACAACGAGAAATAGCATAAAACACCTTATCATAAGTGCAACAATTCAAATGAGCTCCATCCAACTTTTCAGAAAAATTAGCAATTGGATGTTTGGATTGGATCAAAGTAGCCCCAATACCAACTCCAATTGCATCACACTCCACTTCAAATGGTGGAGCAAAATCAGGAAGATCCAAAATAAAAGCATCATAGAATAATGCCTTAAGTTTCTCAAATGCCATTTCAGCTAGTTCTCCCCATCCAACCACTCCTTTATTCAAAAAACCTGTTATGGGACTTGAAATGGTGCTAAAATCACAAACAAATCTCTTATAAAAAGAAGCAAGATCATGAAAACGAACATTTTCCTTGCTTCTCTTAGAGTTTTTGAGCTCTAAGGGTCTTGAAAAGGTGTTTTAAGTGCACCAAATGATCCAACAAGCTCTTGATATACATCAAGATATCATTAAGATATACCACCACAAACCTGCCAAAAAATGATTTTAGCACTTCATTCATTAGTCGCATTAAAGTGCTAGGTTCACTAGTTAGACGAAAAGGCATCATGATCCCTTCATACAAGACATATTTAGTTTAAAAAGTTTTTTTTCATTCACCCCCTTCATGCATACGAAGTTGATGGTAACCAGTTCTCAAATAAATATTTGAGAACACAATGGATCCATGCAACTGTTCCAACAAATTATCCACTCAAGGAATAGAAAAATCAGTATTTTATGGTGATGTTATTAAAATACCTACTATCAACACACATCCTCCAAGAACCATCTTTTTTTGGAACTAACAACACCGGAACAACACAAGGACTTGGGCTTTCACGATTATATAACCCATTTTCAAGTGTTCATCAATTTGTTTTTGCAACTCTTTTGTCACCTCCAGATTACAACTATAGGCAGTTTTGTTAGGCGAAGGAGCACACAAAATAATGTCAATTTGGTGTTTGATATCATGGATTGGAGGCAAACCTGGTGGTAATTCGCTTGGAAACACATCTTGAAACTCCAAAAGCAAATCAACAATAGCGTTTTCTCCATGCACCATCTTCGCCGCCTTTTCATTCTCTTTGGCCACAAGCATGTAAATCACATCACGTTGGTCAAGAACTTGCTCCACCTCCCTTTCACTAGTAAACATAGAAATATTAGGTTCTTTTTACTTTTTTAGAATTCATCGAGATTATGGCTGTTGGGGACATGGGTTTTAACACAATTTTATTATTATTGTGTTCCAACTCATGTTCATTGCTCATCCCTCTATGTAAACCGTCCCTATGAAGTTGCCAAGAATCCCCAACAAAATGTGACATGCATCCATAGGAGTAACATCACACAACACTTCATCTTCATAAGACCCCCTAATTAGACCAACTCTAACCTGTTTTGTCACCTTTATTTTGCTTTCATCATCCAACTAATGAATAACATATGGTTTTGGATGGTTTGTAGTAGACAAACCCAATTTGGTCACCATTTCATTAGAAGCAACATTGGTACAACTTCCACCATCAATAATCGAAATACACCACTTGTCTCTAACCAAACATTTAGTGTGAAACAATTGGTCTTGTTGATCCATATCAGCCATAGTTGGAACCGCAGGAGTTCTAAGGGTTCTAAACACCAAAACCGTATCATGCACCGGTGCTTCATACTCTACGTCCTCCTCTTCTTCCTCTTCTTATTGTGTTGTATCATGAAATTTTTTTTGCCAACCTCTCTTCTTCCCCCAACTATTGACAACATTCAATGGCCTCCCTTACTGTCACCACGCTTTTGTTTGGACAAGATTTTTAGTAATGACCAAAACCTTGACACTTGAAGCATCTAATTTCTTCTAAACTAGTTTCTTTGGTACCACTAGTAAGCTTAGGAGAAACCGGGAGATTATTAGAACCAGAAGGAGTAGAAACAAAATTTTGTCTATTGCTAGACTCGGGCTTGGACCACAGATTTGACTTGTTATTTTTGAGACTTGAACTTGAACTCCCACCATAACGTGTTTTGGCTTGCTCCTCCAACTTCAAACACAAACCAGAAAGTGTTCAAAAATCAGGATAAGGATACAAGTCCACAACATTGACAATGTTGTATTTCAACTCTTTAAGAAAACGAGTCATTTTTTGTTCTTCAACTTCTTCAATATCCCCCATCAAGGACAAATTTTTAAATTCATCAATGTATTCTCGAACACTCATTTTTCCTTACCTCAAACCAATGATCTGCTAGTACATGGCAATTTAATGAGTAGAAGGAACATATCTTTTTTCTTAGTTTTTGTTTTAGAGAAACCCAAGAAGAAATTTTTTCTTTGCCTTCACGGGTTCTCTTGGCCTTACGCACTTCAAATAAAAATGAAGCACCACCAATTAGTTTGAGAATGGAATACCACCATCCACTTCCTTGAAATTGAACATTCCTTCAATCATCTTTTCCCACTCCAGGTAGCTTTCAAGATCAGTTCCACCAACAAATTCAGGAAATTTAGACACCTTAAATTCTTACACAACCCTATGTTCACTACATCGGGGTTGCCTTCGATTTCCACCTTCTTGGATGTTTCTTAAAGCTTCATGAAGATTTTGTAGGAACTCTGGATTATCAAAATCCATTCTGGTCTCTGATACCACTTATGATACGTGTATGGGCTTGATTTAATGAGTATGGTAGTGGTTAGGTAAATTAAGCTAGAATAAAAACCAATAATGTATGGAAAGAAATGGATAGATTAGTAGCAACTCAATACGTATTAAGTTGTATACCGATTAAAACAATCCAATACCTATTGGATTGAATACGTATCAATTCAAGACCAAATCTCAACTATGACAAATAGTGAACTATAACAATAATTCAAGGTGAATAAAGGTTCATTTGATTAAAATTTTGTCTATCTCTTTTTTTTCATGCAAATACTTTTCTTATATAAAGCCTTTATTACAAAGTTGGTGGTTAAAAGCCAACCAACCAACTACTCATCAAAACTAGTAAATGGAAATTAAGGAAACTCAAGAAACAACATAAAAAAAGTCTAACACACTTACGAATGAAAACAACATTTATGATCCATTAAGGAGTCATAAGAAACATTAAAGAGTAAACCTACTCCACAAAGAGTATCAAAAATGGCTAGGAGACTTTATGAAGCAAAAAGTAACGGTTTAGACCACTAAAGAAGCCTTAAAATTTTTGCCCTATCCTTCATGAAACCCTAATCCAATGTGTGTTACCATGCACAATCCAACCATTGATCCCAAACCACTTTCTACCCCACTAGTAATCAATAATCCACCACCTTTTGGGCTTTCATGATCCATGCATGGATCATTCTGGTTATTTCATGTATACTTCTTTATCAAGTTCACCATTTCAAATTGTTGTGTTAACATCCATCTCACGGATAATCAGATTATGGATAGTTGGTATGACAATAAACAATCTAGTAGTAGAAATATGTGCAACTAGAGGACACATATCAAAATAGTTAATATCGGGTTTTTGCCTAAAACCTTTAATGATCAATCTGTCTTTGAACTTTTCAATAGTCCCACTTACATTCATTTTCTTTTTAAATATTCGTTTGCAACCAAGTCATTTAGAACCTGGAGGTAAATCAGACAACACCCAAGCGTTGTTCTCAATAATTGATGACATTTCATCATCAATTGCTTCATTCCAAAAGGCGACATCCCAAGAATCCATGGGCACTTGATATGTCTTAAAATCATCCTCAACACTATATCAATATGAGTATTCAAGACTAGGTTCATTCCATGAACCTTCCACCAAATATAGTTGGAACTCAGAACCGAAATCTTTCACAATTCGACCTCTTTTGCATCTAAGAAACTCTTTTGTTTCTGGTACAACAAAACCATCATAACTTTCTAGATGTTTCACTTCACTAGTGTTAACAGTTAGATCCTTAGACCTTTGAATTGATGAAAATTGCAACTCATCAAAAATTGCATCATGTGACTCGATAACGATGTTAAGCAGTACTAAATGATTAGATTATATTGCATAGAACTTGTATTCAATGGAATGTTAAACATGTCCAATGAATATGGAATCTATTCCACGTTCTCCCAAAGTTTTTCTATTGGACTCAGTGAGTTTTACAACTGCTTGACATCTCTAAACCCGAAAATAACTTAAATTCGACTTTTTCTTGAACCAAAGTTCATATACGGCTATTGTGTTCTTTTTATTTTGAACCCAATTCAGCAAATAGCAGTTCGTTAACATGGCCTCTGCTTAGAATCCCTCATTTAATCCCAAGAAAAAATGCATTGAGTTTAGCGTTCTTTTATAACATGAACTTTGCGTTGGGTGATTCCATTTTATTGGAGCGAGTATGGAGTTGTTGTTTCATGAATGATACCCACTAATTGGAAGTATATTGGATCCGTATATTCACCTCCCCGGTCATTTCTATAAAATTTAAACAGATTTTCCAATTGCATTTCCACCTCAGTTTTTTATATTTTGAACTTTTCCAATTCTTCATTTTTAACATTAGGCAAATACACATAGCAAAACCGACTACAGTCATCAACGAATGTGACCATATACTTTTTATTTCCCAAGGATGGAGTAGATTTGAATTCACTAAAGTCACTACGTACAAGTTCCAAAATATCTGATTTTCTAGAAACATTTGGAAAAGGCTATTTTGTAACTTTCGTAAGCATGCATGTTTTACATTTTGCAAACTTCATGCTAAATGGTGGAATTAGACCATATTTTGATATTTCATGCATCCTTCTAAAATGGATATGATTCAATCTAGCATGCCAAAGCATAGAGTCACCAATGTTAGAAATAGAAGTGTAACAACCCAAAAATACGAGCCAAAAATTTCATTTTTTTTAAAACATATACTTAGTAAAACATTAGAAACAAAACGTTCACCGATCATAACATTTCATAAAAGATATCGTGTGTCTGAAAAACATTTTCATAAAACATAACAAATGTCAGAGTTCGAATCCACAAGATGATCTCCTAGTGTGGAAATATGAGACATGTGTGTGATGGGCCGCTACCGCGCCAGCTCCTTCCCCTTCAAAGAAGAGGTACCTGAAACAAAAATGAAAACCGTAAGCACTAGGCTTAGTGAGTTCCCCCATAATACCTCATACCATACAAACATACGATGAACAACTAGGAGATACGGGCCTCGCCCACACTCATGAAGATACGGGCCTCGCCCACACTTTGCTAGCTGGGAGATACGGGCCTCGCCCACACTCCGCTATCTGAGAGATACGGGCCTCGCCCACACTCTGCTATCTGGGAGATACGGGCCTCGCCCACACTCCACTATCAGAGAGATACGGGCCTCGCCCACACTCAGCTGCTCAACCATAACATACAAGTATCACACAGACAACAAGTATAAATAATTATATCATACTGCATATATCATAATCGCACTCAACTCTGAGATACGGGCTCTGCCCACACTCCGACACTAACATATCGTCTATACGGGCCGGCCTTGGTGCCATAGACCCGTTACTACTGGAAGGAAACTCACCTCGAAGAGTAGCTACCGAAGGTCTGACTCCTAGACGTCTGGTTGTTGCACCGGTAATCCTCCGGCTACAAACCCATAAACATAGATTAGCCACTCATAAATACCCTTAGGTCAATTGACTGACCCATCCCTGGTCCAAGGTCAACTCTTAGTCAAAGTCAACTTCCAGTTGACTGAACTCGCCGAGTCCTTCTCCTACTAACCCGGTCATACTCGCTAAGTCCCTCTTTCCACTCACTGAGTCACCCTTGACTCACTACTCGGGACTATGGAACCGACTCGTGATCCGACTTGCCGAGTCCGAGAGCAACTCGCTGAGTTCCACGAGCAGGTCTCCTACTCGCTTCGAATCCTCACCAGAACATCCCGCAAGAGGATTTGGGGTTTTGGGGCTACGTTACACTGTTAATCTCGCGTGCAGATATGAAGGGTTGGACCTTCAACACTTAAAATCCTCTTACGCAGTGAAAGTTCATATGGCTCGCCGAGTTTGAAGAACAGCTTGACGAGTTCCAGGCAATCTTCATAGGACTCGCCGAGTTGTTCTTCCAACTCACCGAGTCTAAGGCCATCCTCATAGAACTCGTCGAGTCCCTACGACCCACTTCCCATACAGACCAAAACTGAGACATGCAACGCTTCTAACCCATAGATCTATGCTCCTAGGGCATGCTTATCATGTAAAGTTGCAAACTTTACGTGTATGCATGGCCCTATGAGCTTAAGAGGGCAAATCCAAGCTCTTTGAGGGGTCATACACTCAATAGGGACCTCAATTGTAACAACCCGGATTTCCAATTATCTCTATTGTTTTGATTTTTGATGTTTTGAGAGGGGACTCGGCGAGTTGGAGCTCAGACTCGCCGAGTAGGGTCGCGATTCTGGACGCGGGATTCGTCTGGACTCGGCGAGTCCAGGATATGGACTCGGCGAGTCCATGCTGTTTAATGAAACCCTAAATTCTCGGGTTTGGGACCTATTTAAAGGGCCTTATGGCCGTCATTTGCACCCAACAGTCCATAGAGAGAAACCCTAGAGTACCTTAGCGATTTGGGAGAGAGAGGAAGCATTACCGGGAGTTGAACAAGCTGACGGTCAAGAACCATTACCCGTTGCCCAGGATCGACGATTTATTTGATCAGTTGCAGGGAGCATCTTGGTTTTCCAAGATTGATTTGAGGTCGGGATATCATCAGGTGAGTGTGCGGGATGAGGACGTCCAGAAGACAGCATTCAGGACGCGATATGGGCATTATGAGTTTGTGGTGATTCCTTTTGGGCTCACCAATGCCCCAGCTGTGTTCATGGATCTCATGAACAGGGTATGCAGGCCGATGTTGGATCGGTCGGTGATTGTATTTATCGATGATATTCTGGTGTATTCGAGATCTAGAGAGCAGCATGAGGAGCATTTGAGGGAGGTCCTTGGGGTATTGAGATCGGAGAAGCTTTATGCAAAGTTCTCCAAGTGTGATTTCTGGTTGCGGGAGGTCCAGTTCCTAGGACATCTCGTTAACCAGGAAGGGATTCTGGTCGATCCGGCCAAGGTTGAGGCGGTGATGAGTTGGGAGGTGCCGAAGTCACCATCTGAGATCAGGAGTTTCCTTGGGTTGGCAGGGTATTATCGGAGATTTATCAAGGATTTCTCCAAGATCGCAGTGCCGCTCACCAGATTGACCCGGAAGGGTGTCGCATTCTCATGGAGTCCTGAGCAGCAGACCTCCTTTGAGACACTTCGCCAAAGGTTGTGCGAAGCCCCGGTATTAGCTCTCCCAGAAGGGATGGAGGATTTTGTAGTATATTGTGATGCATCGATTTTGTGGCTGGGTGCGGTGTTGATGTAGAGGGGACATGTGATAGCATATGGATCGAGGCAGCTGAAGCCTCATGAGACGAGATATCCCACGCATGATCTAGAGTTGGGGGCAGTAGTGTTCGCCCTCAAGATTTGGCGTCACTACTTATATGGGGTTCGGTGTACGATATACACGGACCATAAGAGTTTGAAGTACTTGATGGATCAGCCCAACCTAAATATGCGACAGAGGAGGTGGTTAGATGTGGTCAAGGATTATGATTGTGAGATCCTGTACCACCCGGGCAAGGCAAATGTGGTGGCCGATGCGTTGAGCCGCAGGGCGGAGAGCACTCCATTGCGAGATGTATGTTTGAGATTGACCATGATAGCTCCAGTATTGGATGCCATTCGTGGGGCACAGGCCGAGGCTGTGCAGCCGGAGATGCAGAAGAGGGAACGGGTCGTTGGTTTGGTTTCAGAGTTCGTTACGGATGGTCGAGGGCTTATGACTTTTCAGGGTCGGATTTGGGTACCGTTTATGGGTGGTACGCGCACTTCTTTGATGGAGGAGGCTCATCGGTCGAAATTTTCGATCCATCCGGGGGCTACGAAGATGTATTTGGATTTGAGGAAAGAGTATTGGTGGCCCTGTATGAAGAGGGACGTCGCATGGTTCGTTGAGAGGTACTTGACCTGCCGCAGGGTTAAGGCCGAGCACCAGAGACCGCATGGCAAGTTGCAACCATTGGAGGTTCCCGAATGGAAGTGGGAACAGATCACTATGGATTTCATCACCAAATTGCCGAGGACTGCCAGAGGAGTTGATGCAATTTGGGTGATTGTGGATAGGTTGACGAAGACCGCTCACTTCCTTGCCATCAGTGAGAGTTCTTCAGCGGAGAAGTTGGCGGAGTTATATGTGAGAGAAGTGGTATCTCGGCATGGGGTGCCGATCTCGACTGTTTCGGACCGTGATGTGCGTTTCACTTCCAGATTCTGGAAGAAATTTCATGAGGAGTTGGGTACTAGATTGCATTTTAGTACCGCATATCATCCCAGACAGACGGTCAGAGTGAGCGGACGATTCAGACGCTTGAGGACATGCTTCGAGCATGTGTGTTGGATTTCAGGGGTAGCTGGGATGCGTATTTACCCTTGGCAGAGTTTTCCTACAACAACAACCATCATTCGAGCATTGGTATGCCACCCTTTGAGTTGTTGTATGGTAGGAGGTGTCGGACCCCCATTTGCTGGGGAGAAGTTGGGCAGAGAGTTATGGGCAGTAAAGAGATCATGCTTCAGACGACAGAGCAGATTCAGCAGGTCAGACAGAGGTTATTGACCGCCTAGAGCCGACAGAAGAGTTATGCAGACAGACGCCGGTCTGAACTTGAGTTTCAGGTCGGCGACTTCGTTCTCCTGAAGGTCTCTCCTTGGAAAGGAGTGATTCGATTCAGGAAGAGGGGCAAGTTGGGGCCCCGGTATATTGGGCCATTTCATGTGATTGCGAGGGTAGGCCGGGTAGCCTATCGTTTGGAATTGCCAGCAGAGTTGGGGCAAATCCACGACACTTTTCATGTGTCGCAATTGAGGAAATGTATAGCCGATGAGTTGGCAGTGGTTCCATTAGAGGATATTCAGGTGGATACGAGCTTGAATTATACCGAGAGACCAGTAGCCATCAGAGATTGGAAGATCAAGGTTCTGAGGAACAAGGAGGTACCTCTGGTGTTGGTTCAGTGGCAACACCGGAAGGGATCAGAGATGACCTGGGAGCCGGAGCGCGAGATGCGGGAGCAGCATCCAGAGCTATTTTCAGAGCGAGACTTCGAGGGCGAAGTCTAGTTCTACTGGGGGAGAGTTGTAACAGCCCGGATTTCCAGGTATCTTTATTGTTTTGATTTTTGATGTTTTGAGAGGGGACTCGGCGAGTTGGAGCTCAGACTCGCCGAGTAGGGTCGCGATTCTGGACGCGGGATTCGTCTGGACTCGGCGAGTCCAGGATATGGACTCGGCGAGTCCACGCTGTTTAATGAAACCCTAAATTCTCGGGTTTGGGACCTATTTAAAGGGCCTTATGGCCGTCATTTGCACCCAACAGTCCATAGAGAGAAACCCTAGAGTGCCTTAGCGATTTGGGAGAGAGAGGAAGCATTTCTTGACATTTGTGTGTTGTTTAGCAAAGAAGAGGGAGGTTCTAGCCAAGAGGAGACAAAGGGGATTGCTATTCTATGGATTTGAAGCTTAGCCCTTCAATCTAAAGGTATGATTTCGGCTCATCTCCTGTTTTGTGAAGTATAATTGATTTTAGGGTTTCTTGTGACCTTGTTGAGTTGATTGGATGGCCAAATAGTCCCTTTCTAGTGATGAGACTTTGGATCTGGATCCATAGAGGTCCAGAGAGCCTCATTCATCAAGCTTTATAGAGAACAATGGAGGTTATGACCTTGAGTAGTGATAATTGTTGATAATTCTTCATATATGGTCATATAGAGGTTGTTTATGCACCAAGTCTGGGGCTTTACGTGGTGAATCAGTCTAGGAAGGCCAGATCTATGAATTGTTGGAATAGATCTGACCTTAGAAGCAAGTTTGAGTGATTGCATGGCATGGACTCGCCGAGTCCGATGAGCAGACTCGGCGAGTAGCTTGAAGATTGCCTTGGATCGGCCAGTGAGTGGTCCAGTCGAGTCATGGGTTGAGTCAGTGAGTCAGGGCGAGTTAGAGAGGGTTGTCAAGTGGACTGAGTCGAGCTGGGACTCGCCGAGTCATTCTTGAGACTCGGCGAGTTGAGTCGGGGTGGCCCCGCGATTTCTGCCAGGTGAAACTCATCAAGTCAGAGGGAGTACTCGACGTGTAGAAAGAGAATCCTAGAGAGTTGGTGAGAACGTCTGCACTCGCCGAGTTGCCGTGTGCACTCGCCGAGTCTGGTCAAAGTTGACCGTTGACCGCGGACCGTTGACATGTGTTGACTTCTTAGGGATAGTCAACCTTAGAGATAAAAAGTGTTAATTAGAGTCATGTGATGTTATAGGAGGATTAGAGCTCGGAGGATCGAGCACGAGGGATTTCCAGGATTCGTGAGATACCGAGATACGCGAGGTGAGTCTTCTCACTATACTTTACCTTGAGTAGGTAATCAGAGCTATATGTTAGTGTATGTATGTTATGTGTATGCTATGTGTTGTACTGCATTATTTCTATGTGATTTATGCTGTGCATGATTACAGAGTTGGAACCGGAAGGTTCCTAGAGTTAGAACCTGAGGGTTCACAGAGTTAGGTGCACGGACCCATAGAGTTATAGCCTCGAGTGGCCAATATGTGTTTTATGTGTGGTATTTTGGGGAACTCACTAAGCTTCATTCTTACAGTGTTAGTGTTGTTGTTTCAGGTACTAGCGATGACCGTGGGAAGGCACCGGCTTGATCTGTACACACGCAGGGGACTTTTGATATATTTATGTGATCTTGGGATTTGTATGATACAGATTGGACTTTGAAACTTAATGTTTTTATGAAATTAAATGAGAAATGTTTTTATATTGCGAAAAATTATTTTGAAAATTCACGGTGTTACAACAATAACCCCAACCACAGAGACTTTATACTTCTAGGATGTCCATAAGATCCCAATCTGAAGTCCTTTAAGAATTTAAAGCATAAATACATGGAATTTGAGGTTTTAGGGCTTGAAACCACTAATTTGGGACAAAAAGGGGATCTAATGAACTACTGATCAAGGTAAGAACTTTTCTACCTGAATGGAAGCTTCTCACAGTGTAGATTCCGGATCTACCTCCCCTCCTTGCACACTTCAACCTCCTCTTCCTTCCTCTAAGCTCCAATCCTTCACCACAAGGCCAAAATCACTCTCAAGAACAATATGGGGGCTAGGGTTTCTCTCTACAGCTCTCTGGAAGTGTTAGGGACTAAGGAGGCCAAGTTAGAGCGTTTAAATAAGGTGCAAACGCCCGGATTAGGGTTTTGTCCAAACAGGGTCTACTCGCCGAGTCCGGGGACCGACTCGCCGAGTACAAAGTTCAAACCCCGCGCCTTATCCTGCTCCTACTCGGCGAGTTGGTCCTTCAACTCGCTGAGTCCAAGGCAAAAATGCATAAAATTAAAATATTAATCACAAGAAGTACGTACCAAGAACCAGGTGCTACAAATCTCCCCCACTTATTTCAGACTTCGTCCTCGAAGTTTGCTGCTCGATCCTGAAACATCTCGGGGTAATGCTCCATCATCTCTTCCACTGGCTCCCAAGTCCACTCTGATCGCTTTCAGTGCTTCCATTGCACCTTCACGAGTTCCACCCTCTTGTTCCTTAGATCCTTCGACTTCCTGTCGAGGATCGCCACAGGACGCTCGATGTTATTCAGGCTATTGTCGACCTGAATATCCTCCAAAGGCACCACTTCCGAGTCGTCTACCAAACACTTCTGCAATTGAGAGACGTGGAAAGTGGTGTGGATCTGGCTGAGTTCGGCAAGCAGATCCAACCTATACGCCACCTTGCCCACCCGTGCTACAACCCTGAATGGCCTGATGAACCTTGGGCCCAACTTGCCTCGCTTCCTGAATCAGATGACGCCTTTCCACGGCGACACCTTCTGGAGAACCATATCCCCAACTTGGAATTCCAAGTCTGAATCGCGCTTGTCGGCATAACTTTTCTGCCGACTCTGGGCAGTCTGGAGCCTACTCCGGACCTGCTGGATCTTCTCTGTCGTCTGGAGCACCACCTCGATGCTTCCCATGACCCTCTGGCCAACATCTCCCCAACATATCGGGGTCCTACACCTCCTTCCATACAACATCTCGAAGGGAGGACAGTCGATGCTCGCATGATAGCTATTATTATATGAGAACTCTACCAATGGGAGGTAGGTATCCCAACTACCTCCGAAATCCAAATCAGATGCCCGCAACATATCCTCTAACGTTTGGATGGTCCGCTCGCTCTGACCATCCGTCTGCGGGTTAAAAGCGGTGTTGAAATGCAGACGAGTACCCAAATCGTCATGGAACGTCTTTCAAAACCTGGAAGTAAATCGCACATCTCTGTTTGAAATCACTGATACGGGCACCCCGTGCCACGCCACTACCTCCCGCATATAGATGTCGGCCAACTTCTTGGCCGAGATGCTCTCCTGAATAGGGATAAAATGGGCGCTCTTGGTCAACCGGTCCACGATGACCCATATAGAATCCACTCCCCGCGCTGTCCTACGTAGTTTCGTGATAAAGTCCATCGTAATATCTTCCCATTTCCACAATGGGATATCCAACGGCTGCATCTCGCCGTGTGGTCTCTGATGCTCGGCCTTGACCGTCCTGCAGGTCAAACACCGCTCGACGTACCAAGCCACATCCCGCTTCATGCAGGGCCACCAATAGTCCATACCAAGATCCCTATACATCTTCGTCACCTCGGGATGAATGGAGAATCAAGATTTGTGCGCCTCCTCCATCAAGACTTGGTGCACGCCTCCGAGGTACGGCACCCACACCTTTTGGTGCAATGACAATAAACCCCTGCTATCATAGTCGAAAAAGGAAACCTGTCCTACTATGCGCTCACTCTTCCGATGTTCCTCCTTCATGGCCTCCTGCTGGGCCTTCCGAATCCGCTCCAAAAGCGGGGTCACCAGTGTCATCCGCATGCAAATATCCCTGATCGGCGCCACCTTGTGGCTAAGCGCATCAGCCACCACATTGGCCTTCCCCGGGTGGTAAAGGATCTCACAATCATAATCCTTCACCACATCGAGCCACCGACGCTGCCTCATGTTCAGATTCGGCTGATCCATGAGGTACCTAAAACTCTTGTGGTCCGTGTAAATGGTACACCGAACCCCATAAAGGTAATGCCGCCAAATCTTGAGGGCGAAGACCACCGCCCCCAACTCTAAATCGTGCGTCGGGTGGTTCGCCTCGTGAGGCTTCAGCTACCTTAAAGCGTAGGCAATGACATGACCTCTCTGCATCAGCACCGCGCCCAACCCCGAAATGGACGCGTCACAATATACCACAAAATCCTCTACGCCCTCTGGCAGGGCTAAGATTGGCGCCTCGCACAATCTTTGTCTCAGAACCTCAAATGCTGCCTGCTGCTCAGGCCCCCATCGAAAGACCACGGCTTTCTTAGTCAGCCGCGTCAGGGGTACGACTATCTTGGAGAAGTCCTGAATGAATCTCCGATAGTAGCCCGCTAATCCCAGGAAACTCCGAATCTCGGATGGAGACTTCGAAACCTCCCATCTCATCACGGCCTCCACCTTGGCCGGGTCTACTGAAATCCCGTTCTGGTTGACGAGGTCCCAAGAAACTGCACATCGCGCAACCAAAACTCACATTTGGAGAACTTGGCATACAAGCTCTCCCTCCTCAAGGTCTCCAAAACCTCTCTCAGATGCTCCTCGTGCTCCACCTGCGTCTTGGAATAAACCAAGATGTCATCGATGAAAACTATCACATACCGATCCAGCATTGGTCTACATACGCGGTTCAAGAAATCCATGAACGCGGCAGGAGCATTGGTGAGCCCGAACGGCATCCCCACGAACTCATAATGGCCGTAACGCGGTCTTCGGTACATCCTCCTCTCTGACCCTCATCTGATGATACCCTGAATGCAAATCGATCTTGGAGAACCAAGATGCTCCCTGTAACTGATCAAACAGATCATCAATCCTCGGGAGTGGGTAACAGTTCTTCACTATTACCTTATTCAGCTCCCTGTAATCAATACACATCCGATGCGACCCGTCCTTCTTCTTTACAAACAGGATCAGTGCTCCCCAGGGTGAACTGCTTGGTCGAATAAATCCCTTGTCTAGCAACTCCTGCAGCTGCGTAGACAACTCCTGCATCTTGGGAGGAGCCAACCGGTAGGGTGCCTTGGCTATCGGAGCCGCACTAGGAACTAGGTCGATCCTGAACTCTACCTGACGCTCCGGAGGTATTCCAGGAAGCTCCTCTGGGAACACATCACCGTAGTTTCGAACCACTGGAACCTCGATCGCCGTCGCCTAACCCGCCTCCCGGGTATCCATGACGTACGCGACATATCCCACGCAACCCTGCTGAAGGTAGCGCCTAGCCCTTGTAGCTGAACATACTGTGGGTCCATGCGGTGGCCTATCGCCGTGGATCACCAACTCTCCCCCACTTGAGGTCCTGATCCGCACCAGCTGCTGTGCGTAATCTATCACCGCCCTATTAGGGCTCAACCAATCCATGCCTATAATCACCTTGTTCCCACGCAACGGAATGGGAACCAAATCCACCAAGTAGCCCTCCTCAAACAACCTTAGAACACAATCCCTGAACACTGCTGATGCTCGCACTGATCGATCATCGGCAATCTCCACCTCTAAAGGGCAATCCAACATGCCCGAAGACTCAGTAAACCTCGTGCTAAGCGCAAGGGAAAAAAATGACCGGGTGGCACCCAAGTCAGACAACACCTTGACAGGAATACCGTTCATATGGAAAGATCCTAATGCATATATACAGGGCACATATCAATATCATAACATCATTAAAAAAAGATAAAGGGAAAGAATCATACCCGTCACCACATCGGGTGCGGCGCGTGCCTCCTCTGTCGTCAGCTGAAACGCCCGACTCCTCACCACTAGAGCCTCTGCCTTGCCCTGCCGGCCATCTGTAATCCGCAGGGTAGCTGGAGTCAGCGCCTTAACCGACGCTGATGCTGTCAACTGGGGGCATTTCGCCCTCTTGTGGCCCCTCTGGTTGAAGTGGAAACACAACAACTCAGATGTCTGAACAACCGAGACAGGAGCAGTACAATACCTGCTAAAGTGCCCCGTCTTGTTGCACTTGTAGCAGCCTGATGATCCCAATCTACATGCTCGCTCATGCGACCTGCCGCATTTTCCGCAGCGGCCTGGCCGTCCTTGGCCTTTCGACCTACCATTTGATCCCTTAGGCTTCTTCCCCGAAGCCCCAACCACCTGCCCCGTCTCTGCCATTCTCTTTCGAATGTGCTCCAAATCAATCTCCCTTTCCCTCGCCCTGGCAATCATGGACTCCCGGATAGGGCAAGCTGAAAAGCTAACATGCTCCCGGATGTCAGCCCGTAGCATGTCATGATAGAGGGTCCTCCTCATATCCTCATCTCCCGCATACTGGGGCATCGGCAATGCCCTCTACCGGAACTTGGCGGTGATCTCCGCCACAGTCACCGCCGTCTGTCGTATATCCAAGAACTCCCTGGCCAGCTGCTAAAGATTGACAGTCGGCGCGAACTCTGCCCTGAACCTGGTCGCGAAGTCCGACCAAGTCATAGCCTCGACAGCCGAGGCTCCCAACGAGTCACCGACGGACTCCCACCAATCCCTAGCTCGATCTCGTAAACACCCTGCTGCGCACCTCACCTTCGACCCCTCAGGGCAGAAGCTAATCATCTGTGCAGACTCAATGTCTGCAATCCATCGTCTGGCAGCTATGGGGTCCTTTGCCCCATGAAAATCCGGCGCACCACTGCCCCGGAAGTCCTTAAAGGACAGTGTGCGAGATCCTGACTGGCCAGATGCCATGTCGCTGCTGAACGCCCTGAGGCGGTCCTCCATCAGCTCAACTATCCCTTCCTTGATTGACCCAAAAATGATGGGAGTCTACTCAAGGATGCCTCTGGTGATCTCTGACGCGATGAACTCGCATAGCCTCTCGTCTACTGGCTCGGAACCTGATCCTGAACCCGACCCCTCTCCGGAACTGCAACCAGCTGGCCTTTGGCATAGTACCACCATTCTTCAATACACACAGACAACCATTAGTGATACTGATACCCCTAAGGGATCACATTTATTTCAAGTTCCCTGGTCTTGTCTCAGCCTTCCTTAGTTCGAGTACGGATCCTCTGCTTTCAGTAGTACGGGCCCATACTACATTCCACATCTATCCGTACCTTCTCCAAGGACTGCCTTGACTCCACCAGGTCCCTTTTACTACCATTGATCACTACTATACTCATCCTAGGCTTATCCTAGGAGACCTCTGACTCCACCCAACCAAGTCCTCAGCTGCTGAAGGTCTCTTTGTAAGGCCAATTAGCCATTACCTGAATACAATCACATGCAACGAGGCTCGAATAATCCTTCGAGTAAGGGGACTCATCCCTACCACGGTTAGGACCTAAACAAGAGCTACACAATAGGGTCGAATCCAACATCTGAGATTATTCAACCCTGGTCACCTGTGACTTTAACGTATGCACCTAACAGCTAACTCCCATCACTCAAGGCCCTCATAGCACAAAGCAACGGCATTCGAACAAAAAGGAAACAATCTCAAGCAACTCTATCCTCATAACAGGAACTGTACTAGCATACGATGTGAAGCTCATACTATCAAGCATAACCTAGTCAGGTTATCCTACTGTTGTCTACTCCATTCTAGCATGCAGTTTTTCATACATTGAGGCACATAAAGCAGGCACATAAGGCATCACTCCTAGATCCTTAGTCCTATTCTAGCATGTTGTTCTACTGAAACTGATAAACATAACATAAGCTAATGGGTACTTTGGGGAATACTTACTTGAGCTCGGCCGGTCGTGCACATCACACACTTTGTTCCTTCTTAAAACCCTTTGCTTAGCTTTTAGAAAACATTTTCTTCATTAAAATATTTTAATCCCTCGATTTGAGTTCAGACACCCCCGAAGGTGTATCCGAATCCCTCAAACCAGGGCTCTGATACCAACTTGTAACATCCCAAAAATACGAGCCAAAATTTTCATTTTTTTAAAACATATCCTTAGTAAAACATTAGAAATAAAATGTTCACCGATCATAACATTTCATAAAAGATATCGTGTGTCTGAAAAACATTTTCATAAAACATAACAAATGTCAGAGTTCGGATCCCCAGGAAGATCTCCTAGTGCGGAAATACGAGACATGTGTGTGATGGGCCGCTACCGCGCCAGCTCCTTCCCCTTAAAAGAAGAGGTACCTGAAACAAAAATGAAAAGTGTAAGAACTAAGCTTAGTGAGTTCCCCCATAATACCTCATACCATACAAACATACGATGAACAACTAGGAGATACGGGCCTCACCCACACTCATGAAGATACGGGCCTCGCCCACACATCGCTAGCTGGGAGATACGGGCCTCGCCCACACTCCGCTATCCGAGAGATACGGGCCTCACCCACACTCTGCTATCTGGGAGATACGGGCCTCGCCCACACTTCACTATCAGAGAGATACGAGCCTCGTCCACACTCAGCTGCTCAACCATAACATACAAGTATCACACAGACAACAAGTATAAATAATTATATCATACTGGCATATATCATAATCGCACTCAACTGTGAGATACGGGCTCTGCCCACATTCCGACACTAACATATCGTATATACGGGCCGGCCTTGGTGCCTTAGACCCGTTACTACTGGAAGGAACCTCACCTCGAATAGTAGCTATCGAAGGTCTGACTGCTAGACGTCTGGCTGCTGCACCGGTAATCCTCCGGCTACAAACCCATACACATAGATTAGCCACTCATAAATACCCTTAGGTCAATTGATTGACCCTTCCCTGGTCCAAGGTAAACTCTTGGTCAACGTCAACTTCCAGTTGACTGAACTCGCCGAGTCCTTGTCCTACTAACCCGGTCATACTCGCCAAGACCCTTTTTCCACTCACTGAGTCACCCTTGACTCACTACTCGGGACTATGGAACCGACTCATGATCCGACTCGCCGAGTCCGAGAGCAACTCGCCGAGTTCCACGAGCAGGTCTCCTACTCGCTTCCAATCCTCACCAGAACATCCCAAAAGAGGATTTGGGGTTTTGGGGCTACGTTACACTGTTAATCCTGCGTGCAGATACGAAGGGTTGGACCTTCAACACTTAAACCCCTCTTACTCAGTGAAAGTTCATATGACTCGCCGAGTTTGAAGAACAACTCGACGAGTTCCAGGCAATCTTCATAGGACTCACCGAGTTGTTCTTCCAACTCGCCGAGTCTAAGGACATCCTCATAGAACTCGCCGAGTTCCACTTTGGGATTCGCCGAGTCCCTACGACCAACTTCCCATACAGACCAAAACTGAGACATGCAACGCTTCTAACCCATAGATCTATGCTCCTAGGGCATGCTTATCACATAAAGTTGCAAACTTTACGTGCATGCATGGCCCTATGAGCTCAAGAGGGCAAATCCAAGCTCTTTGAGGGGTTATACACTCAATAGGGACCTCAATAACCCGAACCACAAAGACTTTATACTTCTAGGATGTCCATAAGATCCCAATCTGAAGTCCTTTCAGAACTTAAAGCATAAATACATGGAATTTGAGGTTTTAGGGCTTGAAACCACTAATTTGGGACAAAAAGGGGATCTAATGAACTAATGATCAAGGTAAGAACTTTTCTACCTGAATGGAAGCTTCTCACAATGTAGATTCCGGATCTACCTCCCCTCTTTGCACACTTCAACCTCCTCTTCCGTCCTCTAAGCTCCAATCCTTCACCACAAGGCCAAAATCGCTCTCAAGAACAATATGGGGGCTAGGGTTTCTCTCTACAGCTCTTTGGAAGTGTTAGGGACTAAGGAGGCCAAGTTAGAGCGTTTAAATAAGGTGCAAACTACCGGATTAGGGTTTTTGTCCAAACAGGGTCTACTCGCCGAATCCTGGGACCGACTCGCCGAGTACAAAGTTCAAACCCCGCGCCTTATCCCGCTCCTACTCGGCGAGTTGGTCCTTCAACTCGCCGAGTCCAAGGCAAAAATGCATAAAATTAAAATATTAATCACAAGAAGTACGTACCAGGAACCAGGTGCTACAAGAAGAAACATTCCACCTAGAGATAGGATATACCTATCTAATTCATAAAATTATTTATAACCATGTAAATTCAAACAACTACCAGTAACAAGATTCTTTCGAGTCTTAGGAACAAACAAAACATCAAAAATCTTAATTGTTTTCCAATATTAAATTCTAAGCAAATGACACCGACACCACAAATAGTTTTAAATGAATCGTCTCCCATGTACAACACAAATCCATCTTCCCATGGTGTTAATGTTTCAAAAAATCATTCTTGCTTACATGCATGGTTGGTTGCACTAGAATCGATCCATTAAGCAACATCATCATCATGTACTTAAAATGATTCAGGAATAAGTGAAACATAATAAACATAATTCTGCTTAAAATTATCAAAATTTATCAAAACTAACCTCCTTTCACTTGTTCCTTTGACCTATTTCCACTTTCATTGGCTCCACTATTTCCAGCACCATTGTTGCCAAGATTCATACAACAATCACGCTTGCGATGTCCCACTTTCAAGCACCTCCAACAAAACAGTTCTTTTTTCTTTTTGTTAGAGTTATTTGGGACATATTCCTGCTTGCATTTTCCATGTCCTTTTTTGTTCGGTTTTCTTGGTTTTTTTTCAACCACATCATCCGAGGGCTGTCCACATTCAACTTTTCCTTTATTTTTGTCACACTCTTGCGCGCAAAGGGATTCTTCAATACGCAAATGACTACCATGATGAACCATAGACAGTTCCTCCTTTTGATGTTTCAGATTATGTTTGAATTCCTTCCATGATGGTGGAAATTTTCTAATTACACTCGAAACAACAATGGTTTCATCCATATTCATGTTGTGCAGTTTGAATTGACCTAAAATCCGAGGTCAATGTATTATTCCATGATACATCTTGAATCATCCATTTTATAGTTATTAAAATCACTGACCACGAACGTCTTGCTGGACGCATCCTCAACCATGTATTTTGATTCAAGAGTGTCCCATAACTTCTTTGCACTTTTAGCCTTACAATGAATAATAAAGAATCAACCATACCATTAAGTATGTGACCTCTACAGATGTAGTCATCGTCGTCCCACTTGCTCCGCCTCCGGGTTCTGCCATTGACTCATTCTCCACCACTTCTGGTCTTTGAGTAGTCAACACATACGCAGCCTTGAATGTGGTCAGCATGAACAACATCTTCATCTACAACTCCTGAAATCAGTTGCCATCTCCACCAAACAAGAACATCAGTTCGAATGTTGGAGGATATACGTATTAGGTAATGGTGGAGAACCAGATTCCTTATGGATTGTATATGTTCACTTTTCGAACTAACATTTCCATGTTATGCCTGGGTTACAGGAAATCCAATCTAGGATAATCCAAAAGGAAACGTGTGTGTCTAGGAACACAAAGAAAAGCCAGATCGCCACAGAATTCTGAATATTCGTTTAGAAGAAGAAGAGCTGAGAAAAGGGTGCTATATACTGCTCAAAAGAGGAGTTTTATATATGCATGACATATTATGGTTTAATCTTCTAAATTAGTTGGACAAATCAGGAAAGTAATGTCATAATCATTGTTCACCAAAACAGACAAGATTTGTCAATCTTACCATAATCACCCACTAGAATTCATTCCATAAAGAAACTAATTAACATTTCAAAATACCTTTTGGGACGCTGCCCTTAGGACCCTACAAATGGGCCTGACTACAACTTTTCTGTCATATCGACTTATAATTTGATCTTATATATGCATGCACTCGGCATTCAACAAACATATAATATAGAGTACAAACAATAAACCCCTTGCCTCACATATCAGTTCTAATTACTCAAAATGATTGGTGACACTAAAATCACGAACACTTATTACAGGTAACAAACCATAATATGTCAATAATCACTTTAAATAAGCAATCCAAAACACCACCTTAGTGTAAATACGCGATTTAGTGTTGTGTTTGATATTACTCGTGTTCCTTGTTGGCCAAACAACGATCAATTATCTTAAACCATGTATCTAATTTACTAATCTAGTAGTTCAACATATTTGTATTTCAATCATGTTTCTTATTTATAACAAATTAAAATATTGTTTGTTTGGAACCAACAAATCGTGTTTAAAAAAATTTGCTTAATAATGATTAATGTTTTATATATAAATGGAAATAATGAAGATTAACACCTAAAAAGAAAACGATTTTATTGATCCAAGAAAACCATAATTATAGTGAATTAAATAGAAACAATACATAGAAAATAATTTGGGTAATATATCATGTAAAAATGCATACATAAAAAGGTTAAATTAAGGTTTAACATAAATATATGTTAGCAACTCCTACAAACTTACATTGAGAAAATAATAGTCCCTATGTGTGCATACACCATAAACTGTTGGGTATTATGTGTTGCATCATGGACTATACTTTTGTATATTTGGTATTGGGCTTGTCCAACTGTGATTATAGATTAGGGTTACATACTATATGTAGTCCATGCATGTATGCCTTAGTACGAGAGTTATTGATTATCTTTTGCATTGTAACCCTAAACATCTCTACAGTCGAAGTTCTTAATCGAGCTCTTCTGAGGTGTCAAAGTTTAATCATTCGACATCATTCAAACCATTATCATGTTCTTTATTGTTTCATTTATTGTTTTTCTTCTTGAATCTATCGATCTTTAAGGAATATTATTCCAACAATTGGTATCAGAGCGGGAGACTGTTTTTCTCATACGCATCTCTTATGTGTGAAGAATTCTTTAGGGTTTCCGCTTTTATCAATAATTGATAAAAACCCTAATCTTTAGATTACAAGTCTGATTCTAGCAGATCCGAAAAACAAGCTCATCATGTCACACGACAACTCTCAAGCCAATCCTATTAACATCTCAAATAGGATTGGATCCACTACAAGGGTTCCTATTCTCTATACTCAAGACTACAAAGTATGGGCACATCACTTTGAAGATTACGTGTTTGGATCTGAAGATAATGGCTATCTCATCTGGGAAGCCATTATAATCGGTCCATTCATCCTTTCTAGAACAAGCATGACAATAAAGACTCAAAAGGAATATAATCAGCTATTATTAGATGTAGAAAAGATACCACAAGATGAAAAAGATAAGCTGATGTGCAATCTTAAAGATTTAAGGATGATCCGGTTTGCCAAACAAGTAAACACCTTCCGTCTGGTCAGTTCATGCTCTACTGCAAAAGAGATATGGGACAGACTGAAAGAACTGTATTCAACTGATGAAGATCTAGAGCACTCAATATAAACCTTGTTGCTCTCTAAGTTCGGTACCTTTGCTCAAAAACCTGAGGAGACTCTTCTTCAGACGTTTGATCGTTACAATAATCTGCTCAGCAAGATGATGAAGCATGGTATTGAAAGAAAGGAGATTGATCATAAAGTCATGTTTATGAATGGCCTAAGACCTAAGTGGATGGCAGTGGTCTCAACTGTAAAGGCTCATGAATAGTTCATGTCTTACTCGCTGGCAAAACTGATGGGAATCCTAAAATCCCATGAAAGCATAGTAACAAAAGAAGAGAAGGTTGTGTCTGGCATGGGCTCTTTAGCCCTTATCTCGGAAGGAAAGAATGTGACGGAAGAAGAAGATGATTCAGATTTGTCTGAGTGTAATCTTACAAGTGAAGAATATGCAATTATGGTCTCTAATCCTAAGAAGTTTGCAAGAAGAAAATTCCCTGCCAATAAGAACCGAAACTGGCAAAGAAGCTACAGCTCAGAGAAGGTGAAAGAATAACTAAAGAACGTCACTCAAAAGGATGATGATAAGAAAGAAAGCAAGCTAGCAGGAGATCCATGATACGATTGCAATTACTGTCACGGAAAGAACCACTTTGCCAAGGACTATATGCTAAGAAAGATGGCAGAGAAAAAGGACGGTGAAGATGATGAATCCTATTACCTACGAAAGTTGGATGAAATAAAGAAAAAGAAAGCAATAAATAGTCCAATGAATGCTTTAGTTGTGCAGGAGAATCAGGAAAATGACGAGTTCGTTGGAGTTGAAGTCTGGTCAACCGACTCTTAAGATGAAGAAGTAAGAAAGTCCTCGCATGGTAGAGCATATGTGGCTAGAGAAGGAGTCAGCAGTTCGTCTGTGAAGTGCATGATGGTATCTACAGAAACACCAACCGAAGGTGAGGATAAGGAGCCGAATCTAAAAAGAGACAAGTGTCTTGCAGCCAAGCCCATGAGTGAAACGATCAACGACTGCGATCGGTTGATCAAAAAGGTACAATCCATCCTAGAATCATTGAAAGTTCTTGTCACTAACTATGAAGAAGAACTAAACAAACTAAAATTTAAATTTTCCGACTTAAATGGTAGTCTCATGCAAAACCGACTAGCTAATTCTAACCTAACTGATCAACTCAACAGGGAGTCTTCCAAGAGTGAGGAAAGGAGAGCATGGATACAGATGAAGGAGCAAGAGTTAGCTAGGGCTAGTGATGAGATTATTTATTTGCAAAGAGAAAATTTAAAGTTTTTGAAACAACGAAATGTTTTATGTTTAATTGCAAAACGCTTATACACTAACATAACTCAACTTAATCTAGATACTGAAATAGGGAAAAAGCTTCATAAGATGATTTTACCATTCCTTGAATTTAAGGAGGATGAAGTTAGTGCTGAATGTGAATCGATAATGTCCTCTGACGAAATTTCAGTCACTTACAAATATGGACTAGAAAAAATGAGACCTTTATCGAGTCCAAAGAACACAAAAGTATGCTTAAAAATCTGTTGGATGAAAATGATAGGTTGAAAATTAAGTCCAACACCATACGAACATTTGACTCGTCACATGCCAAACTTTGTTCAGATCATAAAATAAATGTCGAAAACACATCAGAATTCGATGAGGTAAGTGAGTTGAGGGAAACATCAGTGGAAGATGTAGTTGATTTTTCTAAGTTCTTAAAGAACAAAACCGAGAAAGAAGAACCCCTTATATCAGAAAACTCTGTTGAGTATGCTGGCTTGTTGAATGACATGAAACGACCCAAAAATACGACCCGAAAATTTCATTTTTAATATAACCAAAAACCATAAATTTGAGTATCATATAATAAAACCATACCCTATGTATCTCAAATCATACTAAAATACTGTGAGAAAACTGATTCACAACTGTATCAAAACATATCTAAGAAAACTATATCAACTCCGAGGACAAAAACTGAAGTTGTGGTGTATGCGATGCCATCATCCCGAGCTCTTCTCTTTACTTGCGGAAGTACCTTAAACCAAAACTGAAACTGTAAGCACGAAGCTTAGACAGCTCCCCCAAACTACCACATACCATGCAATAACATATAAAGCACATACTGGGGCCTTGCCCCCTCCATCAGACCGAAGTCCGAAGCTGACTGACTGGGACCTTGTCCCCTACATCGGACTGAAGTCCGAAGCTGACTGACTGGGACCTTGTCCCCTACATCGGACCGAAGTCTGAAGCTGACTGATTGGGACCTTGTCCCCTACATCGGACTGAAGTGCGAAGCTGACTGACTGGGACCTTGTCCCCTACATCGGACCGAAGTCCGAAGCTAACTGACTGGGACCTTGTCCCCTACATCGGACCGAAGTCTGAAGCTAACTGACTGGGACCTTGTCCCCTACATCGGACCGAAATCCGAAGCTGACTGATCATAGCATCACATATCAATTAGCATAAGCACAATACTGTTGTCTGAGCTACAGAAGCGTCAAACATACTAACTACTGCATTGGACCGAAGCCCAAAAACTACTGCTAACTGAACGGGCCGGCATTGTGGCCTTAGACCCATTCCTACTGGAAGGAAACTCACCTCGTGAACTGGCTGCTGTGTGTATGGCTCTGGAAGCTAACTGCTGCTGCTCCAGTATCTCCCCGGCTACAAATCTATAACACACTCAATCAAATGCTAATTACTGCACTGGGGTAAGATGACTCTTTTACCCTTGGTCAAAGTCAACTCTCCTGGTCAAAGTCAACCTACAGTTGACCTGACTCGCCGAGTTGGGCCGCCAACTCGCCGAGTCCCTATTCTCACTTCTCAAACCTACTCGCTGCTACTCGTCGAGTATGGCATCAACTCGACGAGTTCCCTCTCGAATCTAAAACTCAGGCAATCTGTATCCGACTCGCCGAGTCGTATGAACAACTCGATGAGTTGTTCTTCGAGCTAAGAAGATTGCCTTGGACTCGCCGAGTTGTATGAACAACTCGCCGAGTCCCTCCATTACTGAGTCTGACCTCCGACTCGCTGAGTCCACTCTACTACTCACTGGTCCCCACTCGGCATCACTCACAAAGGGAAAATCGGGGACTCGCGACTCGACTCGCCGAGTCATTCTTCCGACTCGCCGAGTCGCTTGCATGCAGTCACTCTACTCACTGGGCTCCCTTAACTCGATTAGCACGTAAAGATTCTATCTTTACGTGCCCATATGCATCCATGAAGATAAAATGGCTCAAAAAGCATAATAAAGGCTAGATCTAGGGTTCTCATGCAAAGTGTCTTCAAAAAGGCAATAGATCTGGGCTCTACCACTCCTAAATGAACAGATCTAAGGATATCTCGACCTATTAAGGCATCCATACAACTATAGGGTTTGGAAAATACATCAAACTAGCCCTAGAAGTGTTCTAATGGAGGTTTAAAGCATAAAACAGAAGGAATCCAAAAAATACCTCAATGAACTCTGATTTTGCCCTCGGATCTTTGCTCTACACCTCTTCTCCTTGTTCCTTTCTTCTTCTTCCTCTTCAAGCCTTCAAAATCCACACAAAAACACATAAATCACTCAAAGGATGGATTAGGATTTCTCACAGCTCTCTGAGGGTGAAGGAGGCGAGTTTGGGGGCTCATAAGGTTGTTTAAATAGGGTGCAACCTAGGGATTTAGGGTTTCTTCCAGGCAGGCAGACTCGCCGAGTCCCGAATATGGACTCGCCGAGTCGCCGACTAACACGTGCACAAAATCCCGTCCCTACTCGGCGAGTCGGGCTATAGACTCGCCGAGTCCCTCTTGAAAACTTCTAATTAAATGTCATGGAAGCAACATACCAGAGACGGGTCGTTACAATTCTCCCCAACTTGTCTCAGACTTCGTCCTCGAAGTCTGCTATGGCTGAATCTGCAAATAACTCCGGGTAGTGCTCCCTCATCTCCTCCTCAGCCTCCCACGTCCACTTAGACCCCTTCCGGTGCTGCCACTGCACCTTCACTAGCTGAATCTCCTTGTTCCTCAAGGTCTTTGTCTTCCGGTCCAGAATCGCGATCGGCCTCTCAATATAATTCAGGCTGCTATCAACCTGAATATCCTCTAGGGGAACAACTGCTGACTCATCCACCAAACAGTTCCTCAACTGAGACACATGGAAAGTGTTGTGGATCTGGCTAAGATCTACAGGGAGATCCAACCGATAAGCAACCCGACCCACCCGGGCCAAAACCCTGAAAGGACCAATAAACCTGGGACCCAACTTGCCCCTCTTTCGGAACCTGATGACACCCTTCCAAGGTGAGACCTTCAGAAGGACCATATCACCCACCCGGAACTCCAAGTCTGTACGCCTCCTGTCGGCGTAACTCTTCTGCCGACTCTGCGCAGTCTGCAGTCTACTACGGACCTGCTGGATCAACTTGGTCATCTTGAGCACCACCTCCGTGCTCCCAATGACTCGCTGACCGACCTCGCCCCAACAAATCGGGGTCCTACACTTCCTTCCATAAAGCATCTCAAAGGGAGGTCGATCAATGCTCGCATGATAACTGTTGTTATACGAAAATTCCGCTAACGGAAGATACGTATCCCAACTGCCACCGAAATCCAGAACACATGCCCTGAGCATGTCCTCGAGAGTCTGGATCGTCCTCTTGCTCTGCCCGTCCGTCTGAGGGTGGAAAGCGGTGCTGAAATGGAGACGAGTACCCATCTCGTCGTGGAACCGCATCCAGAATCTGGATGTAAAACGGACATCTCGGTCTGACACCACCGATACCGGCACTCCATGACGTGCCACGATCTCACGCACATAGATATCGGCTAACTTTTCTGCCGATATACTCTCCTGGATCGGGATAAAATGAGCACTCTTCGTCAACCGATCCACTACTACCCATATCGAATCTACTCCTCGTGCGGTCCTGGGAAGCTTGGTGATAAAATCCATGGTGATGTCATCCCATTTCCACACGGGAATGTCTAATGGCTGCATCTTGCCGTGAGGCCTTTGGTGCTCCGCCTTGACCTTTCTGCAGGTCAGGCATCTCTCTTACCAAGCGACGTCCCGCTTCATACAGGGCCACCAATAATCGGGTTGAAGATCTCTATACATCTTCGTCGCCCCTGGTGGATAGAAAATCGAGACTTATGAGCCTCGTCCATCAACACCTGCCGTACTCCACCCCAGTACGGTACCCACACCCTCCCGTGAAGCGTCAGCAATCCCCGACTGTCATAATCAAATGAAGCTACTCGGCCCACTATCCTCTCACACTTTTGCCTCTCCTCCTTGAGGCCCTCAACCCGAGCCTCCTTGATCCGCTCCAACAATGGAGTGATCACTGTCATCCTCAAACACAAATCTCTGATAGGGGTTGCCGACACTTTGTGGCTTAGGGCGTCGGCCACCACGTTGGCCTTCCTTGAATGGTAAAGGATCTCACAGTCATAAGCCTTCAGCACATCCAACCATCTCCTCTGCCTCATGTTCAGACTTGGCTGATCCATAAGGTGCCTCAAACTCTTGTGATCTGTGTAGATAGTACAACGGACCCCATAAAGATAATGTATCCAAATCTTGAGGGCAAACACCACCGCCCCCAGCTCTAAATCATGGGTAGGATAGTTAGCCTCGTGAGGCTTCAACTGTCTCGAGGCGTAAGCTATCACATGGCCTCGCTGCATCAACACTGCTCCCATACCTGTGATCGAGGCATCACAGTCGACTACGAAGTCCTCTACTCCCTCTGGCAAGGTTAGGATCAGAGCCTCGCACAATCTCTGTCTGAGGGTCTCGAACGCTGCCTGCTACTCAGCCCCCAACGAAATACCACCGACTTCTTGGTCAGTCGGGTGAGCGGCACTGCTATCTTGGAGAAATCCTGAATGAATCTCCGGTAATACCCTGCCAACCCTAGGAAGCTCCGAATCTCGAATGGAGACTTCGGGACCTCCCACTGCATCACGGCCTCTATCTTGGCCGGATCCACCAAAATACCCTTCTGGTTGACGAGGTGACCAAGGTACTGCACCTCGCGCAACCAGAATTCACACTTGGAGAACTTTGCGAAAAGTCTCTCCCTCCTCAAAACTTCCAGCACCTCCCTCAGGTGCTCCTCGTGCTACTCCTGCGTCTTGGAATACACCAAGATATCATCTATGAATACTATCACTGACCGATCCAGCATCGACCTGCACACGCGATTCATGAGATCCATGAATGCGGCTGGAGCATTGGTGAGCCCAAATGGCATCACCACAAACTCATAATGACCATACCTGGTCCTGAAAGCAGTCTTCTGCACATCCTCATCCCTAACCCGCATCTGATGATACCCGGAGCGTAGATCGATCTTGGAGAACCAAGACGCTCCCTGAAGCTAGTCAAACAAATCATCTATCCTCGGAAGGGGGTAACGGTTCTTCATCGTTACCTTATTCAACTCCCGGTAATCTATACACATACGATGCGACCCATCCTTCTTTCTCACAAACATGATCGACGCTCCCCAAGGCGAACTACTCGGCTGAATGAAACCCTTGTCTAGCAGCTCCTGCAGTTGCGTAGACAACTCCTGCATCTCAGGGGGAGCTAGACGATACGGTGCCTTGGCTATCGGAGCCGCACCAGGGATCAGGTCGATCCTAAACTCAACCTGCCTCTAAGGAGGTATTCCTGGTAAATCCTCGGGAAATACATCCGGGTAGTCTCTCACTACCGGAACATCATCTACTGCCACCTTACCCTTCTCCCGACATCTACAACATAAGATATATATCCAGCGCAACCCTGCTAGAAATAATGTCTCGCTCTCGCGGCGGAACAAAAGGTCGGTCTGCGTTGTGGCCTCTCGCCCTGAATCACTAACTCTCCCCCACTGGGAGTGCGAACCCTCACTAACTGCTGCTCACAATGAATCACCGCCCCATTTGGGCTCAGCCAATCCATGCCTACTATAACCTTATTCCCTCGCAGGGGAATAGGAACCAGGTCCACCGGAAACTGCTCGTCAAACAACTAAAGCGAACACCCTCTATATACTCTGGCGACCCTCACGGTCCTGTCATCTGCTATCTCAACCTCTAGTGGACAATCCAGCTCCCCTGGAGCTCTACTAAATCTCTTGCTAAGCGCAAGTGATACGAATGATCGGGTTGCCCCGAATCGAATAATACCATAGCAGAAATGCCGTTCACAGAGAACGACCCAATACAAAACATATAGTTATAAGCAACAATCAATCAGTAAAAATAGAGATGAAGGGAAGTTACATACCCGTCACCACATCAGGAGTCGCTCGCGCCTCCTCTGCTGTCATCTGAAACACCCTACTCTTCGCCATTGGCGCCTCGGCTCGGCCCTGCCGGCCATCTGTAATCCTCAAAGTAGCAAGGGCAGGTGCAGCCACCTTCCCTACTACGGCTAAACTCGGACACTGGGACTTTTTATGTCCCCTCTGATTGCACTGAAACCAAATCAGATCTGATGCTGCAACGACAGAAACAGGAGCCGTACAATCCCTGCTCATATGCCTAGTCCGACCGCACTTGAAGCAGCCGGAACTCCCTGCCTTGCACACCCCATCGTGCATCTTCCCACACCTGCCACATCGACCGTGGCTTGGCTGAATCCTGGATCTGTGATCTAAAACCTTGGGCTTTTTGCCCGTACTACCTGTACCCGAAACCGCCTCCGGTTTCCTCTTCTTCTCCATCTCGAGATCAATCTCGCTCTCCCGAGCCCTAGCAATCATGTCATCCAGCGTTTTACAGCTGGAACGACTCACAAACTGGCGGATATCGCTCCACAACATCTCATGATAACGGGCCTTCTTCATCTCCTCATCGGCCGCATACTGAGGAACAAGAAGAGCCCTCTCCCTGAACTTGGCGGTGATCTCCGCCACGGTCTCTGTAGTTTGGGTGAGGTCCTGAAACTCTCTGGCTAACTGTTGCACCTCAATAACCGGTGCAAACTCCGCTCTGAACCTGGTAGATAAATCAGCCCAGCTCATGTCATACAATGCTGCATCATCTCCAATGGTATGTCCGACCTCCTCCCACCAATCCGGTGCCCTGTCCTTCAGAAGACAGGACGCCAATCTAACCTTGTCCCCCTCGGGACACCTGCTCGTGCGGAACGCGTTGGCCACATCCGCCAACCATCTAGTACTCGCTATGGGGTCCCTCACCCCGTGATAGTCTGGAGCTCCACATGCCCTGAACTCCCTGAATGTAAGTGTGCGCGACCCCATCATGGCCGCCACCTCGGCACGGAAAGTTCCTAACCTCTCATCCATCTGCTCTAGGATACCCTCCTTGATCGAACCGAAGATCACATGAGTCTACTCTACAATGATACGAGTAATCTCTGAAGAAAGAAACTCGCGGTCTGCTCATCTATGCGCTCGTCTCCCGAGCCTGATCCTGATCCCTCCCCGGCACCTCCACTACCGGCTGCTGGCCTCGAACGCAATACCACCATTCTGAAACACATCATAGCAACATCAGAAAACTGAAATATCTCGTGGGATCATCAATACTACTACTAGCTTCCTGGTCTTGTCTCGACCTTCCTTGATTCGAGTACGGATCCTCTGCTTGCAGTAGTACGGGCCCATACTACCTTCCACATCTATCCGTACTTTCCTCAAGAACTACCTTGACTCCACCAAGTCACTTCTACTACTACTGATCTCTGCTACTCTCATCCTAGGCTTGCCCTAGGGAAATCTCTGACTCCACTCAACTAGTCCTCAGCTGCTGAAGGCCTCCTTATAATGCTGATTAGCCATCACCTGAATACCATCACATGTGATGAGGCTCAGATAATCCTTTGAGTAAAAAGCTCGTTCCTACAACGGTTGGACTCAAACAAGAGCTGCACAATAGGGCCAAATCCAACACTCTGAGATTATTCAACCCTGATCACATGTGACGTGACGTATTCACCTGATAGCTAACTCCCATCACTCGGAGTCCCACAAAGCACAAAGCAAGCAGCATTCAGACACAAGAAACTACTCAAGCAATCCTATCCCCATAACGAGGAAACTGTACTAGCATACAATGCTAAACTCATACTATCAGGCATAACCTAAACAGGCTATCCTACTGCTGTCTGCTCAATACTAGCATGCAATACTCATAAAGCTGAAACACATATAACATGCACATAAGGCATCCTCCTAGATCCTTAGTCCTATACTAGCATGCGGTTCTACTAAAACTGAAACTGAAACTGGAACTAAAACTGAAACTGAACTAATAAACTTGAATGGGTAATTTGGGAGTACTTACTTGAGCTCGGCTGATCGCATGCACCACACCCTTATCTCGTTTAAAAATTCCTTTCTTTCTAAGTGCTTTCAAAATTCTTTAGAAAACATTTTCCTTTTAAAAACCTTTTTATTTTCCCCTTAGTTTGAGTTCAGATACACCCGGAAGTGTATCCGAATCCCTCAAACCAAGGCTCTGATACCAACTTGAAACGACCCAAAAATACGACCCGAAAATTTCATTTTTAATATAACCAAAAACCATAAATCTGAGTATCATATAATAAAACCATACCCTATGTATCTCAAATCATACTAAAATATTGTGAGAAAACCGATTCACAACTGTATCATAACATATCTAAGAAAACTGTATCAACTTCCAGGACAAAAACTGAAGCTGTGGTGTGTGTGATGCCATCATCCCGAGCTCTTCTCTTTACTTGCGGAAGTACCTGAAACCAAAACTGAAACTGTAAGCATGAAGCTTAGTAAGCTCCCCCAAACTACCACATACCATGCAGTAACATATAAAGCACATACTGGTGCCTTGCCCCCTCCATCGGACCGAAGTCCGAAGCTGACTGACTGGGACCTTGTCCCCTACATCGGACCGAAGTCCGAAGCTGACTGACTGGGACCTTGTCCCCTACATCGGACCGAAGTCCGAAGCTAACTGACTGGGACCTTGTCCCCTACATCGGACCGAAGTCCGAAGCTAACTGACTGGGACCTTGTCCCCTACATCGGACTGAAGTCCGAAGCTAACTGACTGGGACCTTGTCCCCTACATCGGACCGAAATCCGAAGCTGACTGATCATAGCATCACATATCAATTAGCATAAGCACAATACTCCTGTCTGAGCCACGGAGGCGTCAAAGATACTAACTACTGCATTGGACCGAAGCCCAAAAACTACTGCTAACTGAACGGGCCGGCATTGTGGCCTTAGACCCGTTCCTACTGGAAGGAAACTCACCTCGTGAACTGGCTGCTGTGTGTATGGCTCTGGAAGCTAACTGCTGCTGCTCCAGTATCTCCCCGGCTACAAATCTATAACACACTCAATCAAATGCTAATTACTGCACTGGGGTAAGATGACTCTTTTACCCTTGGTGAAAGTCAACTCTCCTGGTCAAAGTCAACCTACAGTTGACCTGACTCGCCGAGTTGGGCTGCCAACTCGCCGAGTCCCTATTCTCACTTCTCAACCCTACTCGCTGCTACTCGTCGAGTATGGCATCAGCTCGACGAGTTCCCTCTCGAATCTAAAACTCAGGCAATCTGTATCCGACTCGCCGAGTCGTATGAACAACTCGACGAGTTGTTCTTCGAGCTAAGAAGATTGCCTTGGACTCGCCGAGTTGTATGAACAACTCGCCGAGTCCCTCCATTATTGAGTCTGACCTCTGACTCGCTGAGTCCACTCTACTACTCATTGGTCCCCACTCGGCATCACTCACAAAGGGAAAATCGGGGACTCGCGACTCGACTCGCCGAGTCGTTCTTCCGACTCGCCGAGTCGCTTGCATGCAGTCACTCTAAACTCGATTCTGCTTGAATCCAGTGTATAAAACTTATAGATCTGGGCTCCCTTAACTCGATTAGCACGTAAAGATTCTATCTTTACGTGCCTATATGCATCCATGAAGATAAAATGGCTCAAAAAGCATAATAAAGGCTAGATCTAGGGTTCTCATGCAAAGTGTCTTCAAAAAGGCAATGGATCCGGGCTCTACGACTCCTAAATGAACAGATCTAAGGATATCTCCACCTATTATGGCATCCATACAACTATAGGGTTTGGAAAATACATTAATCTAGCCCTAGAAGTGTTCTAATGGAGGTTTAAAGCATAAAACAGAAGGAATCCGAAGAATACCTCAATGAACTCTGATTTTGCCCTTGGATCTTTGCTCTACACCTCTTCTCCTTGTTCCTTTCTTCTTCTTCCTCTTCAAGCCTTCAAAATCCACACAAAAACACTTAAATCACTCAAAGGATGGATTAGGGTTTCTCACAGCTCTCTGAGGGTGAAGGAGGCGAGTTTGGGGGCTCATAAGGTTGTTTAAATAGGGTGCAACCCGGGGATTTAGGGTTTCTTCCAGGCAGGCAGACTCGCCGAGTCCCGAATATGGACTCGCCGAGTCGCTGACTAACACGTGTACAAAATCCCGTCCCTACTCGGTGAGTCGGGCTATAGACTCGCCGAGTCCCTCTTGAAAACTTCTAATTAAATGCCATGGAAGCAAGATACCAGAGACGGATCGTTACATGACAAGTCCAAGAAACTCAAAGAGAAAGTAGTGGTTTATCAGAAAGTTCAAACCGTGCCAAATTAGGTTTATGCAGCTATAGAAGTAACTCGAAAACAAACAACAGAACTAAAACTCCTAGTTAATGAAGACAATGATGAAGGGTGTGATAACTATTTATGGTCTGCTCATATTGATAATGCAAACGAGACCGTCGGTCTGTCAGAACAAACCTCATGGAGGGTAAAGTGCAGATATGTAGCAGAACCAATCAACAAACCCTCAAGCTTTGACAAACCAAGCACTAGTGGAACGAAAGAGATACCGGAAGAACCAGGAAAGAAACCGGAAGACTCGGAGAAAACCTTGAATTTATCTCCTAATTCAACCGAAACTCAAAAGAAGAAGCAGCAGTTTAGCTTTAACATTCATAAATCTTAAAAGCAACTAGGTGAACAGAAACCGGAAAGAAACCAGAGATACATGAAAAGTATGAGTGAGAGAAAAAGGTTTTGGCAGTCTTTAAACCCTAACCACATCCCTACTCAGAAAGAAACAAATGTCAAAGGAAGTGACATGTTCAAAAACAAACATCAATCTAGTTTCGGTCCAAACTCTTATTATTCACGAAACAACAAGCCCCGCTTCAGTACACATTCAAATCAGAACCGAACTTCAGGTCTCGGTTCTTCTACCAAGTATGAGAACCGAAATTCAAGTTTTGGTTACACTTCATGTCCTCAAAAGACTCATTAAATGAAGGACACTAAAGGAAAGGGAAAGCTTAACTCTAACACTGACATAAATAATACAAAAAATTCTTAAAAACCCACAACTCAAAAGAACATTTCAAAATCATCTAACATTACATCATCTGAAACACTAAAGTTTAAACGAGATAAAAATAAAATAAAGTGCACACCATTAAACAAAAAGATGAAAGAACTTTCATAAAAAGAACTCTTATGCTACGATCAAATGTTATGGAATGATAACCAATGGAGATTTCACAATTCGAAAAGTGGCATATGTTGAAGGATTGCAGCACAACCTCATAAGTGTATCTCAACTGGTTGTGGGAATAGGACTGAAAGTCTCCTTTGATGATGAAGGCTCAGAAGTTATTAAAAAACAATCAAAAAGGGTCTTGTTAAAGTCTTAAGAAAGGGTGAAATGTACCCCCTTAATCTCAGTCCAATTAAAGGGAAACCAACTATATGCCTGTTGTCCAAAGCTAATTCTGATGAAAGCTGGTTATGGCACTGACGATTATCTCATCTAAACTTCAAAGACATTAATAAGTTAGTGCTTGGAGATCATGTTCGAGGCCTCCCTCTGCTCAAATTTGACAAGGACCACCTATGTGCAGCCTGTGAGAAGGGCAAACAAAGCCGAAAGAGCCATCCTACTCGTGTCAACACCAAGATCATTGAAGCTCTTGAACTTCTGCATATTGATTTAAATGGACCATCGGCTATTGAAATCATTGGTGGTAGTAATTTCATACTTGTTATTGTCGATGATTTTTCTCGTTTCACTTGGGTTTACTTTCTTAAACAGAATACAGAAGCTACTCCAAAGTTAAAGATGTTCATCAAGCAAATGGAACTACAACTACAAAAAGTGGTAAGAAACATCAGAAGCGACAACAGACTTGAATTCAAGAATAAAGAGTTTGAAGACTTTCAGGCCGATAAGGAAGTATCTTATAACTTCTCTGCTCCCTGTACTCCACAACAGAATGGAATCATTGACAGAAGCAACCGTTCCCTTTGTGAAGCAGCCAGAACCATGCTGAGCTTTGCTTCCCTCCCATTATACTTCAGGGCGGATGTTGTTGCCACTGCTTGTTATACTCAAAACAGATCTTTACTCAACAAGCGATTCTCAATTACTCCGTATGAGATTCTAAACAACAGAAAGCCTAATGTCAGATTCTTTCATGTGTTCGGTTCAAGGTGCTTCATTCTTAACTCTAAAGAGAACCGCAACATGTTCGATGTTAAAGCAGATGAGAGAATCTTTCTGGGCTATTCACTCACCTCAAAGGCTTATAGGGTTTTGAATAAACACTCCAAACGTATTGAAGAAACCTATTACATAACCTTTGATGATCTTTACATAATGAAAGCTCAAGCAAAAGAAAGTGCCACAGGGGAAATTTTTCCTGAATCAGGACAGGTCTCGGTTCCCATTTCAAATTTGTTCGAAGAATAAATGAGGTTATTTGATGAACCAAAAATAGCAACACACTCAGAGGCAAATGCAGCCGACAACAAAATCGACCATCTGAAAAAGATTATCGAAGATGCTACGAAAGACATGGCAAAGGATCCTACAAACCAAGCTAATAATCATCCCTCTAAAAAGCATCCAAATAACAGTGCAATATTCGAGGGGGAGAGCTCATCTATGTCTCATCCACCCGAGCAAGAGCATCCAACTCCAACCGAGCAAGAGAATCCAACTCCAACCGAGCAAGAGAATCCAACTTCAACCGAGGGGGAGGATCCAGAACCTAACAAGGAAACCACATCGTCATCTGAGGAGGAGAATGAAAATCCAAATGACGAAGATGATCGATCAGAATCTCAAGTAGAGGTAAATGCAGAGTTGGATCCTACCTATGACCCTAACTACCCTCCTCTAACTAAGTGGACTAAAGATCATCCCAAACCACAAATAATAGGAGAATCATATGAACGAGTTCTTACGCGTTGTGAACAGAAAGCGAAACAAACTGCCTTATTCTCTCACGTTGAATTTTGCATGTTTAATTTGTTTGTCTCTAAAATCGAACAAAAGACGGTTAATACTGCACTTGATCATGCTGATCTGGTGCAGGCAATGCAAAATGAAGTCCATGAGTTTGAACGCAATCGAGTTTGGATACTAATACCCATTCAAAAGGATGCGTGTGTGGTAGGATTGAAGTGGGTCTTTAAGAACAAGATGGATAAAGAAGGAAATGTTATTAGGAATTAGGCTCGTTTGGTGGTAAAAGGATATTGTCAAGAAGAAGGAATAGACTATGAGGAGTCCTTCGCTCCGGTAGCTTGATTAGAATCGGTTCAAATCTTTCTAGCATATGTTGCTCATAAAAACATCGAAGTTTTTCAAATGGATGTGAAATGTGCATTCCTCAATGGAGAACTAGAAGAAACAGTGTATGTTGAGCAACCACCCGAGTTCTTCAATGAGAAATACCCTGATCATTGCTATGTATTGGATAAAGTTGTGTATGGACTGAAGCAAGCGCCAAGGGCCTGGTATGAAACACTAACCCGTTTTCTAAAAGTGTCTATGTTTAAGCAAAGTTCTGTTTAGCCAACCTTCTTTCGCAAGAAAGAACTCGAACACCTTATGATTGTTCGGATTTATGTCGATGATATCATCTTCGGCTCCACGAATCCTAACTTAACATCTGAATTCCGGAAGCTGATGGAAACTAAATTTGAAATGAGCGCAATGGGTCCTATTAATTTTTTTCTTGGATAAAATACTAGACAGGGAACAGAAGGCATTTTTATTAACTAGGAAGCTTATACGAAGAATCTACTAGAAAAATTTGGAATGAAGGTTGACTTAAAGGTGAAGGTTCCTATGGAGTTTGGCACTAAGCTAAGACCATCTCTGCAAACACCTGCAGTCGACATAACTTGTTATCGATAGATGATTGGATGGCTCATGTATCTAACTGCCAGTAGACCAGATATTATGTTCTCTGTCTGTTATTGTGCCAGGTTTCAATACAATTCAAGAGAACCTCACATGGTGACAGTAAAGAATATTTTTCGCTATTTGAAGCGAACCTCGTCGCTCGGTCTCTGGTATCCAGGAAAGTTAGGTTTCTTTGTTCAAGCCTTTCTTGACGCTGATCTGGGTGGATGCAGTCAGGACCGAAAGAGCACAACTGGTTGATGCCAATTTCTTGATGGAAAACTTGTTAGCTGGCAGTCAAGAAAGCAAACTTGCGTGTCTCTTTCAACAGCCGAAGCTGAGTGTATTGCTGCTGCCTCATGCACCTCACAAGTAATATGGATACAAAGCCAGTTAAGAGACTATGCAATAAGTATGTAGAAGATACCTCTTTATTGTGACTTTGAGAGTGCAATACGAATATGTCACAATCTAGTGCAACACTCAAAGACCAAGCACATTGCACTAAGATATCATTTTATCAAGGAGCATGTTGAAGAGGGGAATATAGAAGTCCATTTTGTTCGATCATCTGATCAAGTTGCTGATATATTCACTAAAGCCTTACCTAAAGCAAGCTTCAATAAAATTTTACAAGGTTTGGGAATGATGGAAGCAGAGTCGGTACCGTATCCTCATATCTCTCACTAAAAATTAGACAAGCGAAATAGAGCGATCGCTCGGTCTATTTCGGATCCGGATTTTTCGGGAACCGAAATGAACCGAATGCTCAGTCTATTTCTGCTCCAAAATTTTCAGGAACTAAAATGAACCGATTGCTCGGTCTATTTCAGCTACAGAATTTTTAAGGAACAGAAATGAACCGAACGCTCGACTTATTTCACTTCATTCTTTTAAGATAAGGTTTCGGTTGTATATTATGCTTATTCTTTTAACTATTTTTTGGTGTCTTGTGCTACATTATTTCCTTTTTTGTTTTCCTTACTTTTCAGAAACTGTCGAAAATCCAAAAATATTTTTTTTTTCTGTTTTTCTTACTTTTCAGAAAACGTCAAAAATCCAAAAATATTTTCTTTTTCTGTTTTTCTTACTTTTCAGAAAACTTCAAAAATCCAAAAATATTTTTTTATTTTGAAAAGAGTTTTTTTTGTTTTTTTTATTTAGTTTGTGTACATGGTTCGCTTTTTTCTGTCCATTCTCTAGGTGTCGGGCATTTCATAACTACAAAAGTTGGTGTGAGGCAGGTATGATCTTCTTATCTTGAACTACTTAAGTGTCCCTAGAAGCATGATGTTGCATGTAGATTGAAGCCTCAATGACTGTAAGTGAAGCCTAAATGAACTGATTCTACCTATCGGTTTTTCCCAATCAGGCTGCTAAATTCATTTCCATCCTGAGCTACATTTCTCCTCTCAAATGAGTAAGGAGAGTTCTGGTCTGTCAATCTTATTTAGCAGAGGTAATTTCGGTTCTTTTCCCCCCTCCTCTAAAAATATCTCCATCACATATCATCTCATAAATGTAACCCTTTAGACTCTCAGACATTACCACTTTGGTTTATGGTTACACAAACACTGTGTTTATGATCTTGGATGTGTACACCACGTGTTGAGTGAAACCCAAATTTCAACACCTTTATAGAATTGATGGTGAATTTTAATATTCAAGCTTTCACTTGTTACCTAAAGAAGTCACATTTTATTTTCTTGCGTGATCTTTATGAAATTGTCTAAAACCAAGACATTTCTTTCAAAAAGATCCAGTTTAGTTTTAGTTTTTGAGATTTCTATTCTACATTCTGCTACTTCTCATGTATCCAACCTCCTTGTTCAACAGACCACATTGGTCTGAGAAGGACCTCTTCCAACATTCGGTCTTATGATAAGCATCGAAGTTAAGTTGAGGTTTAGCCACCCTCTGAAGCCTATGTTTAAAAAGAAGCCTTTCAATGTTTCTTAACCAACACTTGATCGTATTCTCACGGGAAACCATACAAGCACTTCAAATCTCTCTTGACTTTGAAGGAAGAGATTTGTGCCCGGGATCCTCAGCTTTATGTCATACTTGACATCACTCACCTCCCATACACTTATCGCTTTATTTCTTTTTCCTTGACACACTAATGCACGAGAATCTTTATGATTTTTCACCACTCCTGAATGTGTTGATTATGAATTTTCATGATGTTGTTGATCAGATGAGAAGTTCAAATGTATTTTTGGATAAGGGCGCGCGAATTTGAAACGGCTCCTAATATCATGCCTAGTGACGTCTATATGTGCAAACCAACTATCACATCCCTACTTTCCAGGCGCCTTTTCAGAGACTGTATCATTATTATAACAATATTTTTTCTCTATTCTGGGAATCGTATATAAAGAATTTGTGACACTGTCCCATCTTATTACCTTCCTCCAAACTCTCTCAACAATTACAAGCAACGTTCAACTATTCATCTTCTTCACAAAGCTCCACAATGGCAGATTCTTCATCAATTCAGGATCAAATTGCATCATTATCCCTACTTTCGATCAAGCCCAGCTAGAATATGATCATTCAGATGTCTCCATTCTTGTATGGTCATTACATGTTTCAAGTTGTGGAGTGCCTCAAGTATCCCCCTCTCGTAATCGCTCTAACTTAAGTGGAATTTGTTCCCATGTCACTCCTATCTCAACTATACTCCACATCCCATTACGACAAAATCAAAGAGCGCATCTACTTTCAGATTCATACTCACAAAGCTTCGATTTCCAAAGGACGATTTTGCTCTCTTCTAGGGCTTGGAGTAGACGCCTCAGTCATCTCCCCAGACTTCATCACTACAACTCAATTATTCAAGATGTTCTATGAGATGGGATACACTGAGGTCCTTACCACCTTCACCAAGTTTAAGAAATCATGCTTACCTCCACAGTGGAATGGGTTGCTCACCCTTCTTCACAAAGGGTTTAGCTGAGCATGTTGGTGGCTCTGATGGATCAAACAAATGCTTCATGACGATCCTATATGGTATCTACAACGAGATCAATCTGGACTATGGGTCCTTAATATGGTCCCAACTGGTGCAGAGTCTGTCATCCTCAACCAAGCATTCTGAGATTTCTTGTGGTCACTTTTGGACCATTTCCGCTCAAAGGGAAATAACTCCCTCAATGTTCCAGTCATGAAGGACTCTCTGCTTTCCTCAATTTCATCTTTTCATACCAAAAAGATCATCGTCGCTGATCCAACCATGTTTTTGCACAAAGGCTCTATTCCGTAGTCTATGTACCGGTCTGTCTCTTAGGAAAGTAAACTTATCTCTGAGTACAAATTGCTTCCTCTGACGAGTTCATGACAATTAACTCCAGAGATGCAAGCTTCCTTAGATGAGGTGGAAAAACCGGATAAGCGAGGAAAGAAAGTTGTTGATAAGAAAGAAGCAACCGAAGAGCCCTCTTCTAAACCCTCTAAGTCAAAGAAAAGAAAAGCTGACAAAGGTGATTCCTATGCTACAAAGAAAATCAAGAAAATAGCTCGCAAAAACCTCACTTCTTCACCTTCACATTCCGACCCAAAGGACAACCAGTCTGCTGGTGATAATGACGATGGGCAACATAAAGGTTCACCTAGGGGTAATACACCTCCTTGGTCTCTAACTCATGAGGTTCTTGTTAATGCTTATGTTCCAACACCCCCTCCATCTCCATCCAAGACAACCGTTCAGGTCATCGTTGCTCTTCCACCCCCATCTTCAACACCACTAGTTTCCACTATTCCTCTACCACCAACTGTCCTTTCTATTCCAGTCACTACCACACCATTACCACCACCTATTTTGTCCAACGCAACTATCACCTCTACACCTTTCATTACGTCAACCATAGATTCTTTTGTTAACGTCAACACATCTGATGTGGGGGCCAAGACTGAAGAACCTCCAAAAGTCACCACAGAGCCTCTTTCACCTACTCCTTCTAGCGATTCTAATCCAGTTCTTGGAGGAGCTGATTTTGAATTTGATTCTACATAATACAGTCCCTACCAAATTCCCAGTGAGGAAGATGAATCTGCTCCGGCAACAAAGCAACACATTGACAGTTTTCATGAAAAGCTTGATAGCCTGCTCGCTTCGACAACTAAGTATAATGATGTTGTTCTCAAGGATTTCATGGATACAGCCCTGCACCAATATACATAATCCATCGACAAATGTACTGCTGCAATCGATGATTCTACTTCTCTGTGGAAATGAGCCTCTGCTGATGTTAAAGATCTCATTCAAGACTCCAAGGTTTTTATTGACTCTCTCAAAGGTCATGTTGATTCCAATGCTGCCAAGCTCACAAAGTCCATTGATTCGCTTTCTCAATCTCTTGAAAAGGAGCTGACCAAGTTTGAAACTGTCAGGTCTGACCTCTCTGCTGACAACAAGATTTTCTTGTCTTCCATTGACTCTCAATTCAAAAAGCTCACTGCTGATCTTCTTATGGAAAGAAAACTCAAAGATGATCTTGCTCAACAGATGGCTATCAATGCAGTGTGGCAAGTAGCACTTGCCAATGCTGAACATGAAATTGCCCTATTGAAAACCGAACGGGCCGTTTTTCGCAGCTGTGCTGGGGATGTTCTGTCTCAGTTACATACTCTGCTTCAGGCTCATGATCCTATTCTCAAGCTCACTATTCGCAATCATTTGACCTCCAAACTTCTTCCCTCTATTGAACTCTTACGCAAAATGAAGGGTGTTTTGGAGAGAATTGTTCCTCCGTAACAAGGGGGAGAAGATTAGCCACATCTTATTAAACCGAAGGTCAAAACCGAACCGAAGGATAATTTAGCTTTGGGTTCTAATGTCAAAGAAAGGAAAAAGTGTGCTATAGGAGAAGATGATGAAGATGACGAAGATCAAGAAACTATTTCTAAGATCTTAAACCGAAAGAAAAACAATGAGGAGATAGATGAAACTCTTCAAGCAGGTAAGGTGGCTGAGGAAAAAGAAAAGAAAAAGAAAGAAGAGGGTGATGCATTAAGTTGCAAGAAGATGTTATTCCCTTCCTGGAAAAGAGAAACACTTATCAGGGAGGCGATAGAGTTTCCATGCACCTACTGGTTGGAGCCTGTAAACTCTTTTAACTGTGAAAATACAAGGGACTCGCAGTTCGATATGCCGATTACTCGAAAGGCATCTCCACCAAACAAGAATATCAGTTCGATTGTTGGAGGATATACGTATTAGGTAATGGTGGAGAACCAGATTCCTTATGGATTGTATATGTTCACTTTTCGAACTAACATTTCCACCTTATGCCTGGGTTATAGGAAATCCAATATAGGATCATCCAAAAGGACAAGTGTGTGTCTATGAACACAAAGAAAAGCCAATTCGCCACAAAATTCTGAGTATTCGTTTAGAAGAAGAAGAGCTGAGAAAACAGTCCTATATACTGCTCAAAAGAGGAGTCGTATATATGCATGACATATTATGGTTTAATCTTCTAAATTAGTTGGGAAAATCACGAAAGTAATGTCATAATCATTGGTCACCAAAACTGACAAGATTTGTCAATCTTACCATAATCACCCACTAGAATTCATTCCATAAAGAAACTAATTAACATTTCGATATACATTTTGGGACGCTGCCCTTAGGACCCTACAAATGGGCCTGACTAGAACTTTTCTGTCATACCAACTTATAACTTGATCTTATATATGCATGCACTGTGCATTCAACAAACATATAATATAGAGTACAAACGATAAACCCCTTGCCTCACATATCAATTCTAATTACTCAAAATGATTGGTGACACTATAATCACGAACACTTATTACAGGTAATAAACCATAATAAGTCAATAATCACTTTAAATAAGCAATCCAAAACACCACCTTAGTATAAAGACGCGATTTAGTGTTGTGTTTGATATTACCCGTGTTCCTTGTCGGCCAAACAACGATCAATTATCTTAAACCATGTATCTAATTTACTAATCTAGTAGTTCAACATATTTGTATTTCGATCATGTTTCTTATTTATAACAAATTAAAATATTGTTTGTTTCGAACCAACAAATCGTGTTTAAATTTTTTTTGCTTAATAATGATTAATGTTTTATATATAAATGGAAATAATGAAGATTAACACCTAAAAAGACAACGATTTTATTGATCCAAGAAAACCATAATTATAGTGAAGTAAAAAAGAAACAATACATAGAAAATAATTTGGGTAACATATCACGTAAAAATGCATACATAAAAAGGTTAAATTAAAGTTTAACATAAATATATGTTAGCAACTCCTACAAAATTACAATGAGAAAATAATAGTCCCTATCTGTGCATACACCATAAACTGTTGGGTATTATGTGTTGCATCATGTGTTATACTTTTGTATATCCGGTATTGGGCCTGTCCAACCGTGACTATAGATTAGGGTTACATACTATATATAGTGCATGCATGTATTCCTTAGTACGAGAGTTATTGATTATCCTTTGCATTGTAACCCTAAACATCTCTACAGTCGAAGTTCTTAATCGAGTTCTTCCGAGGAGTCAAACTTTAATCATTCGGCATCATTCAAACCATTATCGTGTTCTTTATTGTTTCATTTATTGTTTTTCTACTTGAATCTATCGATCTTTAAGGAATATTATTCCAACATAAACGATCTATGTTCTCACTATGATTTGCAAACAACAATTTGAAGTCTAGAACCCTAAAGTCGATTGTGTTGGATTAGTGTCTAAGTCCATAACTATCTTGGTATGTACTTGACCCGATGGTGCATGGTCCTTTTGGGTTGCCTTCATCAAACCAACTTGATAGGATGAATTATGGAGTGAAAGGATTAATTATGATTTATTAATATATTATGAGAATAATATATTAAAGGAGAAATCATATTGTTTAATTAATATTAGTCAAGAATTAATAAGAATTAAGTTTGTGGCTAAAAGAGATTAATTAAACTTAAGGGATTGCAATTGTAATTATAAGATAATTGCAATTGGGCTATGGATTAGCTTATAATATAAGGTTGGACAAATTTTATGGGGAAGCCCATTAGAAATTGTCCAAGGCTTATTAAAGAAGGGTTCATGGGTTGCTTAGGGCCTAAGCATCCAAATTAGGGTTTCCTTGTTAGATAACCCTAATAGCCTCACTATTTAAGGACCCCTTGGGCACCAAAAACGTGGGCAACTGAATCCTTAGGGTTTCTACACGTTTTTGAGTGTCTCCTTCTTTTCTCTTCTTCATCCTCTTGCTCTTGGTGTTTGTGAACCATTAGAGGAGTGACATTTGTGACTCTAAGGTTTCTAAAGTCATTACAAGAAGGATTTGAGATTTTTATTGCTACATAACAATCAAGGTATGATCTAAACCCTAATTCATATATTATATTTTTTATCATATGCGAGATCTTGGGTTTAAAGTCTTGGATGAATTGCATGTACAATAGAGAAACCTAGATCCAAGCATTAGGGTTTCTATGAGCACATAGGATGTTCTTACGGCCAAAACCCATCAGATTGCTATTTTTTTAAAATAGAGAAAGGTTATTAGAAAACATACATTTTAGTTTATTGTTGTAAATAAACCTGACTTCCTTCTTTTTAGAACTTTAGAAAGCCAACACCGAAAATCTCATGCCTCTGATAGCTCACACCCAAACACTAGAAGTTGGAGGCTATAGAAGAGAGAGGCTATTATACATGCAAATATGAATATTCCAAGGTATTACCCTATCTAGCATACAATCTTTTGATACTTGAGTAATATAACAAGTTAGAATACATAACTCTCGATGTAGCTTGACTCTATGAAGCTTGAGAGCCAAGTGCCCCAAGTGTGACACCTCAAATTGTTCACACAACATCACCAACACATGGAATAACAATGAGAAGAAGACACTCATGCTCAAATCAGCTAGCCTTCATATATGTATCACTAGTGCTAATTTCATGAGCTAAAGGGGTCCTTATATAGTGTGCACATCAGGGTTACACCATGTAACCCATGACTTGACCCATTCCTTATGCTCCATGGGTTTTAACCTCCATGGAATATCCATGGATCACCACATGGGTTAAACGCAACATAAGGAATCTTGGATCATAAGCCCACATATATAAGAATGATTGATTTACACAATCAATCCCCATATATTTAATTAGTCTCTTTTTGATCACTAAATAAATTCAAAATTAATTTTTGATCAATACTAATTAAATACATGATTTCATATTAATATATTAGAACTTATAATATATTAATATGTCACAAATGTCCTCTCCTCACAAACGGTCTATCCAAATGTTCCGATGCCATGCAACCCAAATGGACCATGCCGAGTCAGGTCAAGTACATACCAATTATAGTTATGGACTTAAACATTAATCCAACAGTCTCTCACTTGGATAAGTGTAAAACTATTATTGCGTATGACTTCAAAAAACAACTGGCAATCGTAGCTCTCAAAAACTACTATCGAACTCTGACCTTGTTGATGAACTCTGACCTTTGTCAATGACTTGTCCATTAGATAAGGGATCATATATTCCTCCATTCTAGATATCATATGGACTGGGACATGGATTAAAATCATTCTCTTTGTCCATTTTTTGTTTCCCAATTTCCAATTTATGACGACTAACTAATTGAACAAATCAGATTAGTCTTGGCTCGGCCAAGCACTTCGGGGTGTCATCACTAAATCATCGAGGGGCCCACAAATATCACTTTTACCTCGAATGTAAAAGGAGTGGATAAACTTCGACTCATATGGCTTGTTCTACTACTTGTTAAATCATACAAAAAGACATGTTTTTATAACATCGAGTTACCAATGCGTTTTCATGCAATCAATGTATAACCAACTCATAGTAACAACTCATATCTCTAGGTTTGAAGAATATAAGATATTATCGTCTCATGATCACTCGTGATAAAATTCATGAAGTGATTCCAATGAGCGTGGGTTGAATCCAATACTCATAACTTATAAGCACTCATGAGTGTTGTAGCACCACTTTGTCCAACATCTTAGACCTCTACATGCCAACTCATCATAATCTTGATTCATATCTACTTCCAACATATGTACGACTATGGATGGTTTGAATAACTTAGTCATTTAGGAAGAACAACCTAGTTATTCTTGAAGTCAAAACATGCAAATTGAAACACAAGAATAATCGAATCCATTATGGTCTTAGAACTTATGAATATAAATAACACATCATTTATTTATCACCATATTGATTACCCATCATTCATTGCATATTGTTTCAAACTATCAACTTTATACTTGAATTAAAACAGTAGTTGACCCATGCTCTAAGCATGTACACTATGGTTTTTTTTTTCCTTTTCTAAACACTAGTCATGCCATACACCAGGTACGCACACTATGTTTGTCTAAACATTAGTTATGCCATACACTAAGTATGCACACTAGGTTTATTTATGATCTTTACTTTGTGTAATAGATTGATTGAACATAATTCCAATGATTCTCATTTCACAATCCCAAATCCTTACTGCACATGTAATAATCCCAAATTCCTGCCATTTACCTAAATATGTTAGATTCTAAACTTATATGAATTGGTCCTCTTGTAATTATTATGCACAAAGTCACAAAGACTTGTCAACAGACATTACAGAGTATTCCAATAGAGACCAAATCCATGGAACGGAAGTCTCATATTCAAGTTCATTTCCTTTGAACATTCTTCTTGCATTATGTTTCCTAATCTTACATAGATTTAGTGAATAACTTCTACCTATGGGAACAACTCCATATTCCTATTTTGACTATCACTCTTGAACAAGAGTTGCCTCTTTTTAGAATATGTCAATATGGTCCTTCCAAAATTAACACTATACTTCCAACTGTCACTGAGCAACCAATCTTTGGTAAACCTTAGATTATCCTCAATAATTACTTAATAAAATTAGTAATATCCATTTCTAGTACTTTTCCCTTCTTAATGCCCCTGGCATTTGGAAAATTTTAGAAAGGATGAATATTATAGCACATGCAATCGATCCTATATCCGAAGCATCAGGGAAACGATTCATGATGTTTCACATAAAGACATGATACTAGACGAGTCCTTTTGCTACAATATTTCTATTTTCCAAGTTCTCATAATTCAAATTATGAAAAGGGATGTCGTAATCATAATCGAATTTTAGAACACAATTAATGTACCCATATATAGAATTTCCTTATGTTGAGCCATTCCAACATAACATTCATATATATACTTGACTAATTTTGATTAAAATCTCACGATCTAAGCTTATAGATTTGAGATAAAGTATAATTTCCTCTCCCTTAATTATAGCAAAACAACTTTTCAACCCCTGCAATTTCACGAATTGAAACTTTTGTTTTCTATAGTTAACATTGCTAACTTGCAACACTTATCATAATTATCATGTCCCCACTAACATGAAGATTATAAGCATAACACTTATGCTCCCACTAGCTTTGACATGTACTCAGAAAGCAGCTGGACTTCTAGAAATCAATACTTTTTTGACATTCTTACCAAAGTTCAGAATTCTGATACGAGATGCTTTGATAAAACTTAATCAAAATCAAACACCTTTCCTTCGATAGCACACATGTGTGTCTAAACAATTTCAGAACTATGAAAAGGGATGTCGTAATCCTAGTCTCAATTGTTTAGACCTTTATGCCTTTTCTCACAAGTATGTTAGTGTGCCGGTTAACCACACACACTCCAATAACGACTTTGAGAATGCAAATATCACAACTGCTATCTACTTAAAATCTACTTAGTGGAAGTGTTTCCTCGCCATCATTTTCATAAATCGGAGTGAAACCTTATGTCACTTAGATTTTATGGTGTACATGTTCCTATCCATGTGAATTTGTCAAAACCATAATCACAAGACAAGGTTAGTGACAAATCCAAACTCTTATGGATTGAACTTGTGCAATCTTAACTTCTTGCCACCTGACAGCTGAAGGGTCTGCTATTGCTTCCAAGTTGTAGTGCAACAGATTGAGAACTCTAAGAACCCATATGCAAAGCCAACTTTAACTGGAATGGGCACAGAAATAGAAATATGTAAACACGATAGGTTATAAACCTCACGTCGTGTGCTAGTGTCAAACAACAGGTTTTTACTCTTGATTAGATCTTGAAATCGTTTTTGGATCTTTTAGACTCCCGCTATCCTCTTGACATATAAGACTCTCTTGCCTATTATTCAAGAGATAGTGCGGATTCTTTATCAAGACAAACACTTCACACAATTGACCTTAGTTGGTCTTTGTTTTATCCACAACATCACAACTCACCAATTTCAAATGTACAAGAGTAGGACACTTTTACTCTTACATTTTATGATTGCTAATAAATCTTTCTTTAAGATATGTCACTTAACTTACAGTCTTGGAGTATGACTCTATGACTTGTTTTGGAACGAAGTATGACTCATCTTCTTGATTTAACCATTTAAACAATTCAATATTCCTCTTCTTAGCCATAAGAATGCACTAAGATTTCCTTAGAGAACCAATTGTGATATGGTTTCTTAATCATTAAGATGATCACTTAGCATGATACTAAAGTACTCTCCTATCTTTTTAGATTTGAGAAACTTTTATCCTTCCGCCTAATTTGATTCTTCTTATTCGTTCTGCCATACATCGAAAGTTTTCCAATGTTTCAGAATTATACTTAAACTGGTAAGTATAACCATATTTACTAAACTTAAGTAAATCATGACGAATAGTCTTATTGATCTATTGTGGTGCACTTGATCATTGCATAAGAATTTGTACTCGATCCCTTAGTCAATCACTTGACTCACATATAAATGTGAACAATGAATTACTCTTAATTTTCCAAAAGTGAAAATTCTCATTCATTATACTATACAACTTGTATGATTCCAAGTTTCTATCCAACTAAAACCTTGGGTAATGAGAATCTTTCCTTATTTGGTAAATTTAGACACTACCACAGATGAAAGATCCAAATTCATATTTCCATTATTGCTATCAATGGAATCATATAAGCAACAGTTTTTCACAAATTCCATTGTAAGGATACTTAGAATAAATGGAATCAAAACTTTTCCTTCTATTTTAAAGCTTTGCGGAAACACTTGTCCTTATAGTGCAAAAGCATATAAAAAACTTGTTGTTATCTATTCCTAAGCAATATATCATAACTCCTAAGCAATAGCTCAAAATTCTGATCACAGAACCATGCGATCGAAATCCATCCTTGCGATCAGAACCAACATATACTTATTTTAAGTTTCTTCACTTTTTCTTTGATTCTTCAAACATCATCATGTGACCCAGTCGAATCATGTAATAAGAATCTCATAATAGAAACTTAACATAGTTAGATAGTGGACTTTACCTGAAGTAAAGTCAAACTTCTTGACTTGATCAACCTTATGATCTTTCAGGTAAATAGGCAGCTTCGGAAGCAATTCCCTTTCCTTTGGCAAGAGAAACATATGGACTCCATGAAAACGGTACATGGGAATATCGCAAACTTGCCTTTCTCTTTACCATTTGGTCAACCGAGTTGACTATGGTCAATCCCCTTCCTTGGGAAGAGAAGGATTTTCTAGATATCCAATGTTACCATTGTCAATGTCCATTGGGAAGTTGATCTCCTAATCAATTTGCTTTACTAGTCCTCAAATCATTGTTGATTCAGCAGCACCAAGAAAATAGATAAGATCATTAAGGTTCATGTCATAGTCTGTTTCATAATAGTTCCAAAGGAACTCACTATGTGTCTTAGAAAGTGATTGAACATCCTAATTTCTTAAGACTTTGACACCCAACTTTCCCGACTTGTCAATATGTGACTTCATCTCCAAGATGCAATCACACATAGACCTTGCTTGCCAATAGGGCTTGAGTGACCTTGAACTTGTGGTTTAGGGTGAATAATTGGAGGAGGTGGAGGAAGTGAAGTTCCAAGAGATTTGGGAAGATCATTGATGTCTGAACTAGACATCTTTTAGGAGATATTCAAGATAGTTGATTTGAAGTCCTTACTATAACACCCAATATGACATATTAAGGCTAGGACCGAACACAATACTTTTATAACTTGGAAGAGGGATGTCGTAATCCAAGCTATAAAATATTTGAAGATGGGTGGATGACGATTCACCAATTTCCACCATGAAAATGAAATAATTTAATTAGGTTTTACTTGGATTTCAAGCTCCTAGATCTTTTGATACAAATTGAACTGTTCAATGGCATGTTTCAATCTCGAGTTTTCCCTTCAGGTTTTGTCACAGGGATATCGAAGATCACAAAACAAGGTGTGAAGTAACCATGCAAATTACTTGGTACCCTTAATATTTACCCCTCAATCGATGTGCCGGTTAACCACACACGCTCCGCCGATGCTATGATAAATATTAAGTTACCCTTTTCCTCCCTTGTTAAGTCCAGCTAGTGTGCCGTTTAACCACACACGCTCCACTAACCGACTTAAGAAAAGTGCAAAGTGTAATTTCATGGATTAGCACCTTATTCACTTTTTCCTAAAGTAACTATGATTGGGAATTAGAAAAAACATTTAGTTACTTTATATTTATCATTAATACTATTAATGAAGGGAGAATTCTAGTCCTTGTTCTACCTGTTCGGCTAACGACCCTCCACCGATCAAGGAAGCGGTGGGTGAGAGTGGACACCCATTAAGCTTCCATTTTATAGGCAGCAACCTTATAACCCCCTTATAGACTGGCTTCGTGAATGAGGCCTATTAATGGTAAAACGACTTGTTCTTATATATATATATATATATATATATATATATATATATATATATATATATATATATATATTAACTTATAATGTTATAAAGTATAAGGGTTGAATTTTAACTTTTAAAATTCTAGGGGTTTAACTTGGAATTAAAGTATTCATAAAGGAAAACTTTTCAAAGTCCAAAACTTGAGGGCAAGTTTTGAAACTATTTAATTCCATAACTTATGTGTTTAAAGTAGTTTTAATCCAAAAACTCTTCAAGTTCCATAAGTTGAGGACAAGTTATGGAAGACTTTAAACTATTAAAAGAATATTGCTTGGTTAGGACGGATAAGTAGTGTGTTGATTTCGCCACTAGTTGGTAGTGGTTAGTATCCCAAGTGGTGGAGAATTAGGAATTTTTTAATGGAGCATCAGTCGTTGAGGATTTTGTTAACTGCCAGGGCTCGGCAGTACACTCAGCACGAGAGTGCGGGTCGTTTAGCATATGTGATAGACACACGGGTCAGGGAACAGACCACGAATTTTCGAGGGAGTGGACGACCTACAAAAGGCCTAAGGTTAGGCCAGGGTTGAGTCCATAGAGTGGATCAAGAGTTCGGAACCCCAAGTGGGTGAGAACAGTATGCATGGGAAGGATCACCGGGAAAGGTGGTCCAGGGAGATGGTGAACATTTCAGAGCGGTCCGGATAGACTAAAGGCCAGTGGGGCGTACCAGTCAGGCGGAAGACTGAGAGAGCGGTCCAGATAGGCTGAAGGCCCAGGGAGGGCGGTCCAAACATGCTGAAGGTTCTAAGAGTGGTCCACATAGACTGAAGGCCTGGTAAGGCGATCCACTCATGTTGAAGACTCTGTATGCGTTGTAGATCTATGTGTGCTGCTATGTTATAGCCATCGATAGGTCTGTCCCCTAGTTTTGAACATATTGATGGAATATGCCGAAGACTTTGTGTGGGTTTAGATAGTTATATGATAAGGTTCCGAGTATATATATGATACAGTGTAGCAACTTGTTCTACAAGTGCATATTGTGGAGTGAGGTTTCAGTACTATGGCGCTTGTTGGTGTTGGGAATGACCTTGATTAGGCCCTTTTGGGCAGTGGAGGAGGTGTGAATCTCCTGGGTGGATCGTTGCGACAACTGAGGTGACGAAAACAGTGTTGATAAGTTATTGGGTGCATTCCAGTCATTGGCCGTGGGCATGGAGATTTTGTTGATTTTGTCATGTGTAGGGACGCGTTCGGGATAGATTTTTCTCTTGATCGTCTTTGACGACACATATTATGTGGGAAGGGTTAAGGCGGTCCAACTCTATGAAGTAGGCCAAGATACCCGGTGCGGATCGACTGAAAGTCATAGGCACGGAGACCCAAGAGGAGCGGTAGGGTTGAGGCGGTAGGCCAACAAACCCTGAGAATTTCAACTTGATAATTGAATCGATTCGACATGTTCGTATTCCAACCTAGGGTATTCCATCCGGAAGATGAACGGACCTTATTACCTTTTGGAGTCGACATTGGTCTTCCTACCCGCAGGGTGTTTATGGGTTAGATATGAGTAACGTGCTGGTGGGCTGGTAGTGGTAAGTATGTTGTTGGTTGTAAACGCTTGCGGGTCTGTTTTCTATGGAGGTGGTGAATGGAAAAGATTGGCATGGTAAATTATCGTAAGTATTATGTGGACATCCTTTTCTGATGGTCTATTAGATGGCATGTTTTTCTTGATCGGGCTGAAGCGGTCCTACTCTATGCAGTAGGCCAAGATACCCGCGCCAACGGTGAGTTGTAGGGGCAGGGATTCAGTAGAATGTGACCCATGGTTCTACTTTGGGTCGGGAGCTCAGGTTCTCAGGGTGGAATAGTCTGTTAGCAGTTATTGATAGAGAGCTAGCAATGGATAGTTCGAGTGGTCGGCCAAGGGGTTTGACCGAACCCAGGTTTCTAGATTGCAGGTTTTAGGTGGTAAAGAATTGCATGTCGCATGGGATGGTAGAATCGTCTTCTTTGGAATGAAAACATCCCCTTTGGTTTTAGTCTCCTTCGAAGTTGTCGAAGGTTATGGTTGTGGAGGTGCCCTTCTGGGCGTCGGGTTCCAGGGATGGTAAGGATTGATTTCGAGGAAGAAATTGAATTTAAGTTGGAGAGAGTTGTGTCACACCCCAAAACCAAGAACGGCGGAAACGTTCTGGGGCGAAGGACGTCATGTACAGTATCACAACAATGTATAGTAGTAAACAAGCAACAACATCATCCATTGCATTAGTAATATAATTATTATACAAGTGTGTTCTGTCAAATTTTGATAAACACTAAAGCATAAATCAAAATGAAAGATGAGTCTTGAACAAGCTCCATCTTCCTTTCTCCTTGCACCGGTACCTGTCTAAGATGACCTGAGGATACAAGTAATTTTAAAAGCGAGTATCAGCTTTGAAGCTGGTGAGATCATAAGTATTTTAGTGTCTTAATTTGTATGTAAGAAATTCTTTATAAATGAACTGTAAGCATGAGAATTTTTGTAAATGAACTGTAAGTATGAAAATGTTTGTAAATGAACTGTAAATGATTGAAAAACCTAGAAATCCCTATGATTCCTACTTTATATAAAGGTGTCTTCTACCAAGACTTAACTGTTCTCAATTTAGTCTTCTACCAAGACTTAACTGTTCTAAATGTTTGTTTCTTGTAAAAGTGTGTAATTTTCCCAAGTGTAACTATCATTATCAAAATATAGTTTTTACATTAATGTTTAAGTGAAATGATCACTAAATATGAAAAGGGGAAATTAATGTAGTACTGTAGTGTTGTATTATAGGAACTACTGTTGTACTAACTACCTTAAAACGGATTTATATTAAAGTATTATGTGATTAATTGCACCATACTATCGACTGGTAACAACGACATACGAATGGTCATAAAAACGGAATGACGTTTGGCACCCGCAGACCTGCAGGTCCGGCTGTAGCTAGCAGCAAGGTGTAGGATAGTCAATCCAGTATAGATCTATACGCAAACCCATGCTCTCCCTCCAAGAAAATTCTAGCTACAACTCGGGCCATGACATTTAAGGCATGCTCCGATACATTGGATCACAGTTTTGTTAACGTATTCATTTATATGTACTTATGTAAGCGTAATCATGTAAAAGTATATGAGCGTATGCCTTTGCTACCCAAAGTCACTGAACTGACTGAAAGAAACTATTATATCCATATATGTATACATGATATATAACTAATGTTTAAACGACCTTCGGATGGTACCCGATATCCCACCAGACCACATCTAAAGCTCGAAAAGGAAATAGGGTGGATAGCCTTCCTAAGTCTTTTAAACATTACTTATATAACTATACAAATATAGGCATGCTTATAACAAGATCTCTATGTAAACGTAATTATGTAATTGTATAGTAATGTACTGTAATGTTCTAGCTGTAATGTATGTTCTCTCTATCTAGCAAGTATTGACTCATGAATGAATTGACTCATTGTGTGATATCGCGTTCTAGTAATAGTTCTAGTAATAGTTCTAATATCTTCCTAAACTACCCATATGGTAGCTTACTAGTAATATAACTGGTATGTATGAACATGGATGTATACCCTTGCTATCCAAGGGGGGAACACCAGTTGAATATTTATGGTTATTACATCAATCACATGTGATTAATAACTATAAAACTAATGATTTTATTATTGTTCACACTGTTTATCAAACTATTTTACTTCAAACTGTTTTACAAACTCTTTTACGTATCAAATACTTTTACTTAAACTTTTTTACACTTATTATAAATTGCATGCCCGTATATGTATAGTTATATAGGTAATGTTTAAAAGACTTAGGAAGGCTATCCACCTTGTTTCCTTTTCCTCGATTTGGACGTGGTCTGAAAGGATATCGGGTACTCGTCCGAAGGTCGTTTAAATATTAATTATATATCATGTGTACATATATAGACATAAAAGTGCTTCCATATTCATGCGTACTAGTTACATCATTAATAGGCTACCATCAGGGTAGCACAGGATCATACTTATACTATTGCTAGATCAATGAGTCAGTTCATTCATGAGTCAATACTTATTACTATGAGAACATATACAACTATACTAGAAAAAGAATATATACAACTATACTAGAAAGAGAACATATACAACTATACTACAAAGAGAACATATGCAACTATACTAGAAAGAGAACATATATAACTATACTAGGAAGAGAACATATACAACTATACTAGATAGAGAACATATACAACTACACTAGATAGAGAACATATACAACTATACTAGAAGGAGAACATATACAACTATACTAGAGAAAGAACATATACAACTATACAAGAACAGTTCATTACATTACATATACATGAATACGTTAATTATTGTGATATGAATCAGAGCATGACTTAAATGTCATGGACCGAGTTGTAGCCAGAGTCTCTTGAAGGGAGAGCGTGAGTTTGCGTATAGATCTATACTGGATTGACTATCCTACACCTTGCTGCTAGCTACAGCCGGACCTGCAGGTCTGCGGGTGCCAAACGTCATTTCTTTTTACGACCCACATGTGACGTTGTTTATCCAGTCGATAGTATGGTACAATTAATCACATGATACCTTAATATAAATCCGGTTTAAGGTAGTTAGTACAGCAGTAGTTCCTATAATACAACACTACAATACTACAATAATTTACCCCTTACATATATTTAGTGATTAATTCACTTAAACATTAATGTACAAACTATATATATTTTGTTAATGATAGTCACACTTGGGAAATTACACACTTTTACAACAAACGAATATACAAAATAGTTAAGCCTTGGTAGAAGGCTACTTTAATAGAAAATATAGGTTTTTCTGAGAGATTCAAACTTTTACAAACACTTACAAACATTTACATACATTTTACAAACTTACACTTAAGAAATGTTCAAACGTTTTATTAACAAACACCGACACTAAATACTTATGAACTCACCAGCTTAATGTTGATAAACTCTTTCAAAATAACTTGTATTCTTAGGTCGACAGTAGACAGGTACCGAGGCCAGCTTTTGAGAAGATGGTGCGCATCCAAGACTCATCTTATTATTTTGATTTACTTTTTGGTGTCTATAACTGTACAGAATACACTTGTATTCAAATTATATATTTAATGCAATGGATGATGTTATTTACTTATTTATTGTTATACTGTGTTGTGATACTATACACGATGTCCTCCACCCCAGAATGATTTCCGCCGTTCTTGGTTTTGGGGTGTGACTGATGTGAAAACCCATATGTCTAGACATGTACACATGTTATATAACTGATGATCAAACAACCTTCGGATGGATATCCGATCCCACCAGACCAGATCTCAACGAAGAAAAGGAAATAGGGCGAACTAGCCTTCTTAAGTCCTTTAATCATTATTTATATAACTATACATGTACAGGCATACCTTTAACTAAGTGGAAGCGTATCGAGAAGTAGAAACATATCGTGAAGTAGAAGAGTATCGTGAACTAGAAACATATCGTGAAGTAGAAGCGTATCGTGAAGTATAAGCATTAACAAGTATAAGTGAAGTAGAAGCGTTAACAAGTATAAGTGTATCACGAAGTGGAAGCGTTACCAAGTAGGAGTTTAAACTAAGTAGAAGTGAAGCAGTAGTATCTTAACCAAGTAGGGGTATAAAAACATGGAAGAAATCTTTGATGAAAACTTTGGAAAAACTTTATACTTAAGAAAATCATGACTTAGTATTCTTGTATAAAATAAGTTTGAAAACCTTTAGAAATTCTTTGGAAATCTTTCATAAACAAGTTTTGAATAAAACTTTGATAAAACATTTTGGGTAAAGAAATCCTTTGTTTAACATACAGCCGTAACAGGATTTTAGGTAAGACATACAGCATGAGAAACAACTGGAGAAAAGCTTTGTACAAGTAAAGATATTTTTGAAAACCATTTACAGTATCATACTTGGTAAAAACAGTTAATAGTGTAATAAAACCTTGTGCATGCGGGTTATCAATCACATGTGATTGATATGATAACTGGCATGTTTAACTTGTATTCCCCCCATAAAAACATGTAAAAACATTTAAAAGGTTAATTCAGGGGTATGAACTCACGTGTTGTAAGCGGATCGAACGAAAGTGTCGGTTGGGTGGTCGGTGTCAAGTAAAGACTTGAAAACACTTACTGACCTATTAACATATGATGACATATGTTTACACACAATTTGTAAATATAATACTAACTAAATATGTATACGCATCCTAAGATGGGGAAAACACTTTGGTCAAGTGCTAGGAGTGTCCCGGGTAACATCTAATGGTGTGTATGGCCTAGATAGGGAGTTTACTCTTCAAGAGTAAACTCTTTATAAAGTTTACGGCCCTAAGACCTTAAACCCATGAGTTTACGGCCGTAAACTCATGGATGGTGTGTTCTTTGATGCTTTAAGGTCTTTTAACACTTATGGAATTAGGTTAGGTTCAATTCTAGGGCTTAAGAATGGTTTAAGGCTTCAAAATGGTCCATTTAAGGAGTTTACAGTCTATGAATACTCCTTGAGGAGTTTACGGCCATAAACACATGAGTTTACGGTAGTAAACTCATGTTGGTCCATTTCTTTTGTTGTTTGGTGGTTCTAACTCATGCATGTAAGGTTCTAGCCACTTCTAGGAGCAGAGGAAGGTGTTTAGGGCACTTAAACACCTTGGAAAGGTGTTTATGGTCTAAGGAGATCCTCTTGGGGAGTTTACTACCTTAAACACATGAGTTTACGACATTAAACTCATGTTAGTCCATGAATCATGTTTTTGGTGCATCAAACGAAGGATTACAAGGCTCTAAGCACTTGTGGAAGCTTTTGGAAGTGTTTGAGGGGTAGTTTAACACCTTAAAAGGTGTTTACGGTCTATGAATATGGGTTTACGGTCTAAGAACATCCTTAGACCGTAAACTCATGTTTACTCCCCATTTGGTCCGATTTTGGTGTTCTAAGTCTTTTCGGGTAAGCCTCTAAGCCATTACTAAGCATGAGAAGTGTTTTGGAAGGGTTTTTGAGCATTAAAACCCTCATTCAAGGGGCTTACGGTTTTGGGAGGCTCCCAAGACTGTAAACACATGTTCTTGAGGTTTTTAGATGTTTAAGCCCCGAATTTGAAAGATAGATAAGTTAGATAACAAGCTAGGAAGGTTAGCTTACCGATTTGGAGCTTGAAAGAGTGATTTTTGACCAAAACCCGTTTGTAGAGAGAGAATGTAGAGAGAGAGAGAGAGAGAGTGTCTAAGGTGGGAAAAAGGTGGGAGTGAAATCCACTCCTTCCTTATATAGGGTGGAGCTTATGGCCTGGCTGGGGTTCTCCTGACACCAACCGCGAACGGGTTTTTCACAACTTCCTTAATCACGGCGAATTTTTAAAATTATACCGCTTTAATTTTTGTTCGCTTAACGAATATTATTTAAAATATTCCAATAGGTTTAATTCCGATCAAAAATATTTTCGAGATAAATTTTGGCTAATTTTTGACGTAACTAATTTCGACGTTAACTTCGACATTAAAACTAACGGAAATTCTTGGGTTGTCACGTCATCCCCCCGTTAGAGGGAATTTCGTCCCGAAATTCAGGTTTAGGCAAGGAAGTAGGTATGAATGACCGAGTAAAAGCAGAAGGGTACTTCCTATTCGGTTCTCCTTGCACTCCCAAGTGATCTATGGCCTGTGTCTGTCATTCCAACAAACCTTCACCTATGGGATGCGGATTCCGTCTCGTGTAGTTAGCGATTCCTACATGTTCGTCTATGAAGTTAGGATTCCCAATGGTTTCTATCAAGATGAGTGGGATACAAAGAGTGACATCGGACAAGCACTTATCAAGTCTACGAAGTGGATCGATCTAGGATGAAGTTTGTGGAATATCCGAAAGTAGTAGTGGTTTGATGAGGGTTGGACCAATCCCCGTAAAGAATCTCGGATGGTCCTAAGCTCTAAGAAAGGTAGAGCTTTTCAGTACTTAGAACATAGTGTACTTCTATGGCGAGATCATCACTGGCGTGATCGCCATTCCGAAGTTCCAACCGTTCTCTCATATCGGGAGTGTAGACCTTCTGGTTGGTTCTTAGAAAGCTCAGGTTGTCCTTGGATTTTTGTTTCTACTGTTTGGCTGCCAGCGGTTTTCTTGATCATCGGATGGATTGCATGTCTACGCGTATCTGTTTGCTGTAGAGTTTCTATCTCAATGTTGTGCAAAATGAACCTGCACTTCTAATTCTTGAGATATGTCTAACGGAAACCCTCAGGTTCCGGGAAATAGGGTTTCACCAGATGAGTGTTGGACTATCTCGGGAGGTGGTTCTACTATCTCTGCGCGAGATAGTATTCGTTGAACACCTAGTAGTCCAATGAATCGCTAGGACATGCCCTATTCTCCAAAGCGTTGGTTTATTTTAGTGTGGAAAGCGCGTGCTCTTGTATAACCCATCGACTAACTCCAATACTAGTGTCGAGTCTATAATCCCTTCGAGATCTGGGTTATAAGGCTTAACGCAACCTACTCTTGTACTTTATTCAGGTATTCTTGGTTGCGGAGGTTATCCTGTGGTTCTCGGTATTCTAGTGTTCGCTTCGGAGAATGCAGTCTATCGTCTACAGGGCGACGGTGACTTCTTCCCTGCGAGAGGGCGGAGGGTCCTAGGCACTATTCGTCGTTAACGGGGTGGACGAAGTGCATGAGTAGTGCGAACATCTTCAGCAACTACTCTCCCGAAGGTTCTGAGTTTTCTCGGTCTAGGTCAAATCTAGTGAGTATAGGGTTCCATCACTCGGAACTTTTAATCTCTTCATCCACTCTTCTCAAGGGTTAATGTATCACAACTTCTGGATTTCTAGGATAACCGCTGAGATGCTTAATTTGGGGAAATTAAGCGAGAATGGATGGTCGTAGTCAATGTCCTTGACTCTTACGACTCAGATTTCTTTACCAACTGAGGGTGTTAGCTACTATGTTGGCTTAACCGGGATGACAACAAATTTAGGATTTGTTGTCATTATAGTAGCTCAACCCGCAATGGTTCCCTTGACTCAAGCTCCTATTCTATGGAATAGGATGAAGGGTTTTACTATGAGGTTCGTGGTAGAGCTCATACTTGGCTTAACCACTAATACTTGGTGTATGCAAGCCGTATATAATTGAGGTCGGCAGGATGTTCAATTGTGTGACTCCACCCCAGACCCACAACCCAACGAGGAACAGGGAGTAAGGAGGAAACACACATCTTAAATCTCTTTGATCTCGATTATATACCAATCTTTTGCATATACTCAGTTATAGTGGTCAGTCCCATGAGTTCTATCCTCTTGATTCACGAACCAGATTGCGAGGTGCGAAGGGTCTTTCTGGGTTTCTACGGTGTCTGCTTCGGATGGTTATCGTCTTTTGGAATGCCTGCAGTGCCTTTCGCTTCGGTTTCTATCTGTCTAAGGAGGGTTGGTTAACAGCGCGCGGTACCCTTCTCTTGGGTACTTCGGAAGGTTTGAAATAAGAGTGACGACTGACGGATCGCATTAGGTTTCATTATTCTTATTTTGTTTATGTTCGGAAGAACCTTTATTTGCCGAAATGGGTATGGAGAAAGTTCTCTTTACACATCACTAAGGATTTACACATGGTTGCACGAAGTCGAACCATGATCGATAGAGTCGTCGAAGTTGGCATACTTTGACATGATATAAAATGAGGATCGATAGAGTCATGTGCCGAACGAGCACACAAGTTCTAGGCGTCTCGGGTTTCGTCCTGTGTATTACTGTCGTGGATACTTAGACCGATAGAGTCGACGCGGAACTATAGAGAGTCCTAAGTGTTTCTTAGTAGAGTACTTTTTCATGAATGGATTCTCACGAGGCATTTCTATAATCGCCTAACATATACTAGTCATGTATAATTAAGGTGAGGAGGATTGTTGACTGAGCGACTCCGCTTTAAATCCACAACCAAACGAGGAACAGGAAATGAGGCGGCATTCACTCACTCTAGGTCTATCCATCTCAATTATATATGGTCGTAACGCATATACTTAGCCATTATAGTTTTACCTAATGAAAATTTTAAATTTGATAACCGTGCTGCGACTTTCACCTTAATGGGGAAAATAATTACATTTAGAATTAGCCTTTTAATGTTTTCGGTTAGTTATCTGAGATTGAGAGACGTGCCAAAAATCTACTGGGTTCCTTGATGCTTCTCCCTAAGCATTAGGGTCAGACTCCTCCTGAGTCTTTGTTGTTTCCTTCAGTTTGGATAGTTCTTCTTGAAGTGTTCGTCCTTACGACATAGGCGGAAAACTGTATTGCCCGCCACATTGGTGGTTGATGTAATAAACTCAACCAGGATTATGCAGACGCGAGCAACATGGCCCTTCATATTGCACCTAGCACAAAAGAGTTCTCGACAGCTATCATGATGGTGGCAACTGCACTTGCTGTAGTGGGGAAGGTTTCCTAGGTATGGTCTCCTGGAGGTCAGGATGGGAGGGCTGGCATGGGTATTGACTGTCTCAGCTTGTTGCCCTTCGGAAGGTCCTTGAGCCGAGTACTTCCCTCCTCGATCTTGAGTTTTCTCTTTAGTGTAGTTGGCTGAGGTTCTTGGGTGGCTGCGTACACAGAGGTTGGTTGTTGCTGTCCACCACTAGGATCGGAATTCCCGATAGGGCTCTTGCTAACATTGGCATTGTTCGCATTCGGTTGAGCCATGGCAGCTGCAACGACTTCCGAGACTGCAGTCTGGAAGGTAGCTTCATCGAGTAGGAGAGTAGGTTTCTTGCTAGTGGATTGGTTACGCTTGCTCGGAGGCATGGTTTTTCCCATACGGAAAGGAACTCAAGCGGATGAGAGACGATGGTTAACCCTGGACATATCTGTCCTTACTGTGTTAGGCATAAATATTTCCCGTGCCTCGGATATTGGTTGTCTGAGTGTCGACCTACATCCCTATGATGTAGTACTGGTATTCAAGGTAGGAGTGTGAGTGTCGGAAAAAGCCATAAGATGGGAGTCGTTCCTACTAAGTTACCTTTATACTGGGAAAGGTTTCACTCTCCAGCCTGGAAAGATCTAAGAACAGTTCGGAACGAAGACCGCGGGAAGAAAGGCTCATGAAGACTTATGTCTAAACATCCTCAATAGAGATGCGGGGATCCGCTCTAATCGTGTTACTTGCAACGGGAAAATAGGCGATTTACCTAACACATAGCGTGAGTAGTGTAATCACTAACTCACTAAATTGTATTATTTTATGGGTGTATTAGCGTGACGAACACGAGGAAAAGACACTTCTCGGGTTCCATGCACTGGCTCCCTCTGTCTACCTCGTATCTTTGACTGGGACCGGCGTTGGTTTCCTTCAGGTAGTTACCTAGGGTTCTCTTCTCCTATATACATATTGAATCTCTACTCCGTCTTACTTCCGATTCCGACTCTGGGTGTCATCACTTCATGATGGATGACTGGAAATCTCAGAAGTTTTGGCGAATTTCCCACCATGTCCCTAAAAATATATAGGTACTTGGTGATTTCAATAGTCTAGACCCAGTTCATTTATTTCCGACTGAAAATTTTCTCAATGACCCTCTTCGGGGTCTTAATTCAACTCTTCTGCCGAGTACTGAAGTGGATAGGGTTTTCTACAAGGTTCGCATGAGAATGGAATTGTCTAAGGAATCCTAAGAGATTATTAACATTTCATTGGGTGATCCATATCGAGTCCTGCTACGATTACATAGGGTACACAAATCATATATAGCTTAGATCCGATAGGCCTTTGAATATGTGATACTACTCTATATCCACATCCCAATGAGGAAAAGGAAGTAGAGCGAAACCACACATTCTTAGCCTATGGGATCCTTATTATATATAACCTTGGGAGTATACCCTCTGTAATTGTAGGTATATCAATAAGGATCTTTTTAGTTTTTCACACAAGGTTGTCTATGGATCCTAAAATACCCCTATGGTATTTTAATTTATTGTTTGTTCTTATCTTATGAATGTGATTCTGGGATTAATGTGAGTCTTTTAGTATTCCAAAACACTCCCATAGTATTTTAAAATTTATGTTTGGCTCTAGCATCTCTAGTTGGTAAGTTTCAGACCTGTTGCAACACCACTATCACTCCCAAGCACACGTTCATCGCATCTCGAATAAATGTAGTTGATCAGGTTACATTTATTCCAGCTTACGATTACATAACTGGCCAGGTTTGACGATAATGCTCAACATCAGAAGACTTTTATTCTTGTTCCTCTTGTGATACTTGTGTTTGAGTGTTTAGATTCTGGATGTTCTTATACTTTGGTGAAATATGGTTATATATTAAAGTATAATTCTTGGTCAGTGTGTTTTATCCCTATGTATTTATAGGCTGTATATCTTTTATGAATTGATATACTTAGCTCACTATAAACAATGCTCTGATACCAATCTGTCACACCCCAAAACCGGAACGGCGGAAACATTCTGGGGTAGATGACGTCATGTCAAGTATCACAACATATGCAGTATTGTAATCAAAGTACAACAATCATTGCATTAATAGTAATAGTTTTACATGGTTTACATTACATGGAAACATTAAAGTAATACAAGTAGTAATATAGGTGCAGCTTGGTACTAAACAGTCTTCATCAAAAGCTCCAGGGATGTACCTGTCTATTGCTGACCTGAGAATACAAGTTATTTGAAAGTGAGTATCAACATTTTTACAAATTCTGATGAGTTCATAAGTATTTAGTGTTGTTTTATCCAAATAACTTTATATAAGTAGTAGTAGTTTAGAATCAAGGGTGCATTAGAGTCCTTTCTAGAAAATCCTATATTTTCTTAAAGAAAAGTAGTCTTCTACCAAGACCCAACAGAGTTATGTTGTAAAAAGTAGTTTTCCCTTAAACACTATCATTATCAAAATACGGGATTTGATTTTAAAGAAAGTAGGAGAATATCAGGGGAAAATAACATATGCCTCAGTAGTGAAGACTCCTGACTAAGGCAAAAGGAATCCTAGACTCCAGGAGAGTATCGAATGAACGACACGCCTGGCTCAATCTAACAAAAGGAGACACTGACCCCAGACTGTATCAAATGAAAGATATAGCTAGCAAGGTCTAAATCTGTGAATACAGACCCTAGACGGTATCAAATGAAAGATACAGCTAGCACGGTCTAAAACAGCGAATACAGACCCTAGACAGTATCAAATGAAAGACACAGCTAGCACGGTCTAAAACAGTGAATACAGACCCTAGACAGTATCAAATGAAAGATACAACTAGCAAGGTCTAAAACAGTGGATACAGACCCCAGACAGTATCAATTTAATGATACGTCTAGTAAGGTCTAAAAACAGTGTAATTCTAGGTGTGTATACTCAAGGCGTGTATTTTCTAGGTGTGTATATTCGAGGTGTGTATTTCTAGGTGTGTATTTCCAGCATACAGTGTTAAACGTCATTACCTTAAGGCCATGAATTATAAAGTAACATGGAGATACTCGTAACCATACTAATCGACACTAGAGTACCTGACGCCCTGCAAGCGTCGATGTGAATATGACATTTGTCACCCCTTGGCTTGGTAGGCCATTGACTATAGCTAGCAGTCAGGGTGTGGGGGTGTCAACCCCGTATAGATCTATACACACAATGTCCGCTCTCCCTACAGGAGACTCTGGTTACCAACTAGACAACGGAGAAGGCCGTGTCCTGAAGATGTATCCCAAATAGTGAATTCTGATGAAATTGCTGGACTAGCAATAGAGACTCATAACTGAACCGACCGATGTGAAAACCCATATGTCTATACATGTACACATGTTATATAAATGATGATCAAACGACCTTCGGATGGATATCCGATCCCACCAGATCACATCTCAACGAATAAAAGGAAATAGGGAGAACTAGCCTTCCTAAGTCCTTTAATCATTATTTATATAACTTTACACGTACATGCATACCTTTAACTAAGTGGAAGCGTATCGTGAAGTAAAAACATATTGTGAAGTAGAAGCGTATCGTGAAGTAGAAACATATCGTGAAGTAGAAGCGTATTGTGAAGTATAAGGATTAACAAGTATAAGTGAAGTAGAAGCGTTCACAAGTATAAGTGTATCACGAAGTGGAAGCGTTACCAAGTAGGAGTTTAAACTAAGTAGAAGTGAAGCAGTAGTATCTTAACCAACTAGGGGTATAAAAACATGGAAGAAATCTTTGATGAAAACTTTGGAAAAACTTTATACTTAAGAAAATCATGACTTAGTATTCTTGTATAAAATAAGTTTGAAAACCTTTAGAAATTCTTTGGAAACCTTTCATAAACAAGTTTTGAATAAAACTTTGATAAAACATTTTGGGTAAAGAAATCCTTTGTTTAACATACAGCCGTAACAGGATTTTAGGTAAGACATACAGCATGAGAAACAACTAGAGAAAAGCTTTGTACAAGTAAAGATATTTTGGAAAACCATTTACAATATCATACTTGGTAAAAACAGTTAATAGTGTAATAAAACCTTGTGCATGCGGGTTATCAATCACATGTGATTGATATGATAACCGGCATGTTTAACTTGTATTCCCCCCATAAAAACATGTAAAAACATTTAAAAGGTTAATTCAGGGGTATGAACTCACGTGTTGTAAGCGGATCGAACGAAAGTGCCGGTTGGGTGGTCGGTGTCAAGTAAAGACTTGAAAACACTTACTGACCTATTAACATATGATGACATATGTTTACACACAATTAGTAAATATAACACTAATTAAGTATGTATACACATCCTAAGATGCAGAAAACACTTTGGTCAAGTGCTAGGAGTGTCCCGGGTAACATCTAAGGGTGTGTATGGCCTAGATAGGGAGTTTACTCTTCAAGAGTAAACTCTTTATAGAGTTTACGGCCCTAAGACCTTAACCCCATGAGTTTACGACCGTAAACTCATGGATGGTGTGTTCTTTGATGCTTTAAGGTCTTATAACACTTGTGGAATTAGGTTAGGTTCAATTCTAGGGCTTAAGAATGGTTTAAGGCTTCAAAATGGTCCATTTAAGGAGTTTACGGTCTATGAATACTCCTTGAGCAGTTTACGGCCGTAAACACATGAGTTTACTACCGTAAACTCATGTTGGTCCATTTCTTTTGTTGTTTGGTGGTTCTAACTCATGCATGTAAGGTTCTAGCCACTTCAAGGAGCATAGGAAGGTGTTTAGGGCACTTAAACACCTTGTAAAGGTGTTTACGGTCTAAGGAGATACTCTTGGGGAGTTTACTACCTTAAACACATGAGTTTACGGTAGTAAACTCATGTTAGTCCATGAATCATGTTTTTGGTGCATCAAACGAAGGATTACAAGGCTCTAAGCACTCGTGGAAGCTTTTGGAAGTGTTTGAGGGGTAGTTTAACACCTTAAAAGGTGTTTATGGTCTATGAATATGGGTTTACGGTCTAAGAACATACTTAGACCGTAAAATCATGTTTACTCCCCATTTGGTCCGATTTTGGTGTTCTAAGTCTTTTCGGGTAAGCCTCTAAGCCATTACTAAGCATGAGAAGTGTTTTGGAAGGTTTTTTGAGCATTAAAACCCTCATTCAAGGGGTTTATGGTTTTGGGAGGCTCCCAAGACCATAAACACATGTTCTTGAGGTTTTTGGATGTTTAAGCCCCGAATTTGAAAGATAGATAAGTTAGATAACAAGCTAGTAAGGTTAGCTTACCGATCTGGAGCTTGAAAGAGTGATTTTTGACCAAAACCCGTTTGTAGAGAGAGAGAGAGAGTGTGTGTCTAAGGTGGGAGTGAAACCCACTCCTTCCTTATATAGGGTGGAGCTTATAGCCTGGCTGGGGTTTTCCTGACACCAACCGCGAACGGGTTTTTCACAACTTCCTTAATCACGGCGAATTTTTAAAATTATACCGCTTTATTTTTTGTTCGCTTAATCTTCCAACGGGTTTAATTCCGATCAAAAATATTTTCGGGATAAATTTTGGCTAATTTTTGACGTAACTAATTTCGACGTTAACTTCGACGTTAAAACTAACGGAAATTTTTGGGTTGTCACATCAATGAAGTTCTGTAGAATACCCACACATATTATGTATATATATGTTGATATGTTATGTGATAGAACTGCATGCTAAAATGTAGGCTAAGGATCCTCAAGAATCACATGATATAATTGCTTAATACATGATGCCTTATAGCCTAGGAGATTTCTTTAAATTGCTTATTTGGAACCAACATTTTTGTTGCTATTAGCTAAGTATATACACTATAATTGTACATAATTAGGATCTTATAGGCTTAGAATTCTTGATTTATCCTTACTTATTATTCCTTGTTCGGTTGTGGGCTTATGGTAGAATCACTTATAAGACTGTCTATCAGATCTGGTGCTATGTACAGTTGGTATAAGCAAGGTGACTGTAGTGTTAGTGGAGGTTTCATGGGTCATGAGCAGGATTTGTAGAGTCTTAGTGGAACTAGGAATTGGGGTCACTCTTAGGAGTTTGTTTTATGGTGGGTGTGTGTGTGTGTGTGTTGGGTCTTAAGCACGATAACACTCCTATGGTGCACATGCCACCCTAGATGCTTTGGATCTATTTTTTTCTCTAATTATACATGAAATTTCAATTTCCCAAAGCATACATCCTAACTAGCATGCAGTAGAGGATATACAACATAAAAACCAAGTTAGATTAATACCTCTTGATGTAGTTTATAGTTCTTGGCCTTAGAAAGCTTTAGCACCTCAAGTGTGATGCCTCTAATGTGTCACAAACACCAAATGCAATAGGAGGCTTGAGAGAATAGGCTATTTAGCACAAAATTGATTATTACTCTCGTAGAATGAATGCTCAACCGATTTTAGCTCTAGAGGTTTGCTTTTATAGTGCTACAAAGGCTAGGGTTTCATCCATGCAAACCCTAATGCACCATGACCCTTCATATTACTTGGGCTCCATGGGTTAAACCTCCATGGACTATCATATTAGGTTAGCCTATCCTAGTCAACCATGGATCATTGTCCGACACTATAAGAATCATTGATTTACTTAATCAGTCCCCGTATATTTAATCAGTCTCTTTTTATCATTAAATTAATTCCAAATTAATTCTTGATTAATACCAATTAAATAATATGATTTCTCAATTAATATATTATACTTATAATATATTAATAAATCACAAATAACCTTTCTCTTAAAAGTCCATCCTATCAAATTGCATTGGTAAAAGCAACCTTAAAGGACCATGCTACAATCGGGTCAAGTACATTCCAGTTATAGTTATGGTCATAGACACCTAATCCAACAGTGTGTGCACCAAACATAGAGGGCCTAGTGGCCCAAGGGCTTTGTGGCAATTACTAATATAAATACGGGTAGGAGTGGAAGGTAGTGTGGGCATGTACTACTGATAGCGTAGGATCCATACACATGTTAAGGGAACCACAAGACCCGAAGTTGAGATATGTGAGCTGTATGGTGTTACTCTATTGTTGATCTGATGAATTTATGTTTATATTCGGCATGGTGGTCACTAGAGGTTCGGGATCCAAAGCTGTTGGTTTAGGAGGTGGTGAACCAGTGAGGATGGTTGTACTTGATGACGAGATTCGTGAGTTGATTACTGTTGAAGTAGTTTCATGTCACAACTAGAAATTTTGGTTCCTTGTAATCACAACACTTATAACAACTATGAATCAATAACATGAAAGCATGCATGATGCTCATTCTATAACAATAAAACTCCATCAAATACTTCATTCTAGCCCTACAAATGGTCAACAAAGAATTGGAAACCCTTGAAATTCCAATTTGAGTTCATTGTGGACTAGGATTCTTTAATGGGCCCTAATTGGACCCATATACATGAAACTTAACATTTTCGGGCCTTATGAACCCAAAATAAACTAGAATAACTTTAATGGGTGTTATTGGACCAAAACAATTTTATATTAGCCCTAATAGGTCATAAAAATCATTCTTTGATTTTTATTGGGCCAAAATTCAAATAACTTAACCATAAAATGGACTTAAGCATTCAAGGCCCAAATTTTCTTTTCTTCCCTTTCCATTCTCAGCCCAAGCCCAACCCAAGAAGAGGAGTTGACTTTTGATGCCACCTCACAATTGTTCATGGGATAACCATGCATTTTTCTCATGCCTCCATGCAACAATCCCATCATTCACTCTATCTTCTCTCCTCTCTTCCTTGCTCTCGGCCGAACCCAAACACATACACACACATACACTTCACTCAAAATTCTCTCAAGGAAACTCTCTCCACTCCCCACCATATTTTCGAGATCTAAGAGACTTTCAGGGAGATTTTTCCCACAAACACATCATCTAAGGTAAGTTGTTGTTAAATCCATGATCTAGATACTTCATTTCATTCAAAAAATCTCTTCTAAATCCACTCAATCTTGTGATCTTGCACCTTAGAAGTCACAAAACTCGAGATCTACCAAGAAGACTTGTTAGGATCAAAAATTAGCATCAAAATTCTTCAAGTCTTCTTCAAAACAAAAAGTACAACTGAAGGTGAGTTTCATACCCCTCTATTTTCGGTTTTCATATGTTTTATGGGGCAGAATACAAGAAAATGTATAGATCTATGTGTATGTGTATGCTATGTGTGATTTTATGCATGTATGAGTGTGATGTTATGTGTTTTTGAGATGAATATGTAACAAAAAGAGTGATAATTCGAGATCTATGACATGAGAAAAGGAAACAAACATAATCTAAGTTATTTTACACTAATCAAGTCAAGAAAAATAGCTTATAAGGTTATAAGGAACAAACTTTCACATAAAACTCAATTTAGGGCTTAAAATGTTAAAAATACAAAACTTGGGGTAAAAACTGCTAAGTCACGGTTTCTTGAGGGACAAATGAGTCAAAACAGTTTTTATAATCCCTTTTCTAAATATTAAAATTTTCAAAGGACTTAAAATGCAAAAAATGAGTTATTGGACTAAATATGGGCTTTTCGGTCCAACAAGCCCAAAATTGCGAAAATTAAAGCTTTTAAGCGGATGAAATGTAATATTCTGTAAAACAGGGGACATGAAGTGAAATAAAACTATTTCTAAGGTCAAAAATGCTTTTAAACTTCAAAAAGGATCAAAATGTAAACTTTTTGTATTTTGGGCCAAAATTGTAAAAGTTGTGAAATTTGGGGTTCTAACCGAGAAACACCATTCTGGAAGGGCTAAAACTGTTACTAAATATAATTTGCATTAAAAATGTCTTTTCAACAAGTTTATGATACAAAAGTGTCAAGAAAATGTTTTTAAGGACTAAAAATGAAATTCTTTTATATAAAGGACTAAAAGTGTTATTTTTATAAAAGAAAGGTAGTGAAAAGGGTAAAAGTCATACTTCTAAAACAAATTAATTCAATCATGAAGAAAAAATACAAGATATCGGACTAGCAACAAAACGAAAAACAAATACACATTCAATACCAAATATCGTTATAAACGAATTGATTCGGTCTCGAATCAATACAAAACAACAAACGTTAAATCAAATCACTTCAATAGATACGTGATGACTACGATGAGTAAATCTACAAACATTGGGCTTATGAGTTTCAAATTATGCTTGTTGGGCCTTGCAAGCCCACCAACATGATCTTTGGGCCCAAAGGGATAACGCTTATATGTTATTGGGCCTTCAATGACCCAATATTTTATAAAAGGGCTTTCAATAGTTTTATGTGCTAGTGGGCCAAAGTGTCCCGTTAGAAAAGCTAGTAAGGTCACAGTAATCAAGTGCGATTTGGACCATTGTGTCTTTCGCATCCATGACAGCCTAAGGTTCTTACAATAGTAGTGGGACATAATACCCCCTTCTCTTCATTTGATAAGGCTTACGATAAATCGAAGTAGATAAAATTAGGACGATATACAATATGGATTAATTTAATACTCATTCGTTAAGACAATACAAAAACCAGTAATTACGAATACATTTCAACATCGGAAAACGGGTTTTCCGGGGAATTCAATACTACTCGTACGACACTTAATAACTATGATATAAAATACCCTTTATATATATATATATATATATATATATATATATATATATATATATGTTTTTAAAATCATTCATGCATCAACTTATGGATCTCACGCTTTGGTAAACAAAAGTCTTTTTAGAAAATATCGGATTTTTTGGGTTTTTACAAAACTGCACAAACCATTTTGTCACAACATTTCTTATGAACTCACCAACATTTCATATGTTGACATTTTTCCAAAATAACTTGTATTCTCAGGTAACGGGTAAGCGGAAGATTTATAAGAAGTAATGTTAGATGTCATGTGGTTAAATGCACTTAAACTATTTACGTTATGGATGTGTAATATTAAAACAATGTACTTAATGTGAACAAATTCAGTTGTAATATATTGATGCATGGTGACGTTTATGTTATGATTCATGTATATTCATTGTGATGGTATTCAATTAAAGTCACGCAAGCCCTCGGACGTTTCCGCCGTCTGGTTCGTGGGTGTGACAGGTTGGTATCAGAGCATTGTTTATAGTGAACTAACATATCTAACCACACATTGATATGTAACTGTAAACCAAAAAGGGACTAACCCAGCTCTGAACAAAACAAAACAAATAGAAACACAACTATAAAACATCTTTGCTTGTGTGAATTAGGAAACAGAACATAAAACTGAACCAAACAACATAATGCTAGCATCTCGGTTAAGCCAGGACTGTTCATAGTCATATCAAGGAGTGGATGTAGCCTGATCACCTACATTCCTCCAAGGTACTACTATCACATGTCCCGAGGAAACCGTGATGGTAGGAAAACCTAAAAGCATACCCCTTTAGCACCAAAAAGAGAACAACAACTTAATCTATACACTAATAAAAGTGTCTTAGGAATGATATTAGCATGTTTATACACCCTCGCAGACAGCATGGCTAGTTTCCATGACTCTGGAGATCTTTATTTCCCTAGTTAGGGGAATAACGGATGGCTGGAAGAGTCAGAGGAGGAACCTGAAGAGGACCCCGAGGAGGATTCGGAAGAGGAACCCGAGGAAGACCCTGAGGAGGAATTCGAGGGGGAACCCAAGGCGGAAGCCGAAGGCGGACCTGCCGAGCCAGTAGTGGACCAGGAGGAGGAGGAAGCCGAAGGAGATCTCGAGGAAGAACCCAACGAAGACGAAGATGGTGATTCGGAAGCAGAGTCTGAAGTCATCAACCCCCCTTATCCGATTAGGGTGCCCACTTATCGGGTAGGCCCCACTGGTCCTACACCCCCCTGGGGTATAGACCTTTGGAAGTGGAGCAGGTAGCAGGGGCAACGACCCCTGTTTGGCATGTCACGCGAATTCTTTGATCTAAGAGATGGAGGACCGGCCGATCGTGCTCTCCCAGTCATGGTGAGATGATTGTGGAACACTGACGACCTAGCTCAGAGCACCACCGATCAGATGCATTAGATGCGGGCTAGGGTCGAGCGCGCAGAACAGGAAATGCGAGAGGTTATCCGAGAGCTCCACATAAGACATGTGAGATGGGAGGCTCGACTCCGAGATGCGGAACAACAAGTAGCTCGTCTTCAGGGAGCATCCACTTCCTCAGCACCACCCCCTGGCACATCCCACCACGAATAGGACTAGTCATACCCGTCTTTAGTACTGTGTCACTAGGATCTATGCTATGTACCCTTGACTCTATGTTTAAGTGATTACACTACTCCTAGAGCTGTTATGCTGCCGAACTTGCACTACTTATGTATTACTCTTTCAAGCAAAATTTTCACGTATCGAAAAAATGCGGATAATATTTATAAAAGGTTTTATATGTTCCACTGTGATGTTGTAATCTGTTATGTGTTATATGTATCCATGATTATATGCTAAACTGTGAAATTGCTTAAGTTCGTGCCACACACCTAGACTATAGGATCACCATTTCATGAAACCATAGGAACTCAACATGTTTCCGTTCCATGACAGAAAGATGCCTCGACGACCAACTCGCGGTAACCCTGGACCAACCCCTCTAGAGGTTGACTTAGCTGCATTCTTAGCAACTGTGTCTGCTGCGGTCACCGCAGCTATGGTGCAGATTCACCAAGGGAACAATGGAGGAGTTAATGGACAAGGGGAAGGTAGTTCGAACAACGGGATCAATCAAGGACCGAACAAAACGTGCTCCTACAAGGATTTCACCAATGCCAAGCCGCGAACCTTTAATGGCACATGTGGTGTCATTGCCCTGAAAAGGTGGATAAAGAAGGTGGAATCAGTGTTCGAAATATGTGAATGCCCCGAGGAATTGAAAGTGAAGTTTGTCGCGTGCACCTTTGTCGACCAGGCTCTCACCTGGTGGAATGGGCATATAGAGGCCATGAATCTCCCTATAGCCAACTCGATGCCATGGACGGAGCTGAAGGAAATGCTGATGGCTGAGTACTACCCTCATGACAAAATTAAGAAGATGGAGCAAGAGCTGTGGGATCTCACCGTCTGAAATTCTGATATAGATGCATATATATCAAAGTTTAGCGAGCTGTCATTATTGTGCCCTGGCATGATTTCGTCTGAAGGAAAGAAGATCGAACGATTCATCTGGGGCTTGACCTCCCCGATTCAAGGAAATGTGATCGCTGCAAAACCTGAGACGTTCGACAGTGCCAAGAGGTTGGCTAAGAAACTGTACGACCACAACAACAAAAAGGGCGGGAAGCCAGCGGAAGTTGAAGGCAAGAAAGAGAATGACAACAAGAAAGGGAAGAACAATAAGAGGAAAGGACGACAAGGATCAAAATCAGAAAAGAAGCAACAAACGGTGGCGGTTAATGCTGCAACCACTCAAGTATCCTTCACACCACATGCTCCAGCCTCAGCTAATCCAAGTGTTCCTAGGCAGTATTCTGGGAATCTCCCAAAGTGCAACAAGTGCAACTACCACCATAACGGCGACTGCAGGGAAATGCATTGCACTAGTTGCAATCGGAAGGGCCACACTACAAAGTATTGCAGTACCTATCCTCCCTAGAATCAACAAGAAGGAAACAACAACAAAAACAACAACAACAACAACAACAACAACAACAGTAACAAGACATGATCAAGCCCCACCTACTATGGATGTGGGAAGACTGGGCATATCCGTCGCAACTGCCCCAACACCAAAAGCTCTGGGAACGTAGGAACAGGAAGGGTGCTAGCTATGGGTTAGGGAGAAGCAATTCAGGATCCCACTGTTGTTACTGGTACGTTTCCCCTAAACCACACCTATGCATGCATCCTATTTGATACCGGGGCAGAAAGGAGTTTTGTGAGCAATAAATTCAAACACCTATTAAATCAAAAACCCAGAAGCTTAATGAAACCTTTACCGTGGAAATGGCTAATGGGAAGACAGAATCCACTGGGGAAATCTATATAGGATGTACCGTAACCTTAAATCACCATGTCTTTCAAATAAACTTAATGCTTGTTTCCATTAGGAGTTTTGATGTGATTATTGGCATGGATTGGTTAAGCCCCCACCATGCTGAAATTATTTGTCACGAGAAGGCCGTTCGCCTTCATCTCCCAAACCACGAAACTCTAGTTATTTATGTAGACAAACCCAGTACGAACCATCGTCTTATCTCATGCATTAAGGCACAAAAGCACCTACGAAAGAAGGACTTGACGTTCCTAGATCACATAGTAGACAAATCCAAGAAAGAGGTCAAAATTCAAGACACTCCAGTAGCTTGTGAATTCCCAGACATCTTTCCTGATGATCTTCCGGGTATACCCCCAGAAAGACAAGTCGAGTTTCGAATCGACCTTGTACCAGGAGCTACCCCTATCGCCAAATCGCCCTACAGATTGGCTCCTGTGGAGATGCAGGACTTGTCCAGTCAACTCAGTGAGCTTATGGATAAAGGATTCATCCGAACCAGTTTCTCACCTTAGGGAGCTCCAGTTCTCTTTGTCAAGAAGAAAGACGGTACATTCAGGATGTGTATCGACTACAGAGAACTTAACAGACTTACTGTCAAAAACCGATATCCACTTCCACGAATCGACGACCTATTTGAACAGCTCCAAGGACCTAGTTACTTATCAAAGATAGATCTACGATCCGGATACCACCAACTCAAGGTCTGAGAGGAGGATATTCCAAAAACCGCCTTCCGAACTCGTTACGGACATTATGAATTCATCGTAATGCCCTTCGGTCTAACGAATGCTCCTGCCGCATTCATGGACCTAATGAATCGAATCTGCCGACCTTTTCTTGATAATTTCATAATCATTTTCATCGATGATATCCTAGTATATTCCCGAAGCGAAGGAGAACACAACCAACATCTTCGACAAGATGTACTTGGATGTTAAGCAACATTATTGGTTGCCAAATATGAAGGCAGAGATTGCCACTTACGTGAGCAAGGGCCTCACTTGTGCTAAAGTAAATGTCGAATATGAGAAGCCCTCTGGATTAGTACAGCAACCAGTAATTCCCGAGTGGAAATGGGAAAGGGTTACCATGGATTTCGTGACCAAACTACCCAAGTCGCCGGACGGTTTGTGTGACAACCCGATATTTTGAGACAATAAAATGTAACACCAGTCAAATTTAGGCCAAAATATAACTTTCCTAAAATCATATTTGGGTTAAATAAAGTAGTAGGAATCGTATCAAGGTTTTCGTACATATAAAGAACCCTAAAATCTGAGTTATAACGAAGAAGTTATGACCAACTGATAATTCTCGGCAAAACCGGCAATACCAATTAAACGAAAAACATGAAGTTTCAACACAATAGTTTTTAGCCTTAAGTATCTAAATGAAAGTTTTAGATAACATTAAATCATAAATATACGTAAAAAGAACGTCCAAATCTGACTTCATATTAGGAAGTTATGATTTTTCCAAGATCCGGATATAGCAGTAGACAGCTAAAAACTCGAAATGGAGATCGAGAGACTTTTGGCCGAAACAACCTAAATGAGAATTGAAGGTCTCAACAATATTAGCGCAACGGTAAAAAGTCTGACGAAAACGGACATCGGATGAAGAAGTTATGGATTTTTAATAGACTTTTCGTGTCCCGGCCCGTTAAAAATAAATAATAAAAAATAAATTCAAAATTTGCCAATGAAGTCTAAATGAGAGTTCTAGAGCATATTTTCAGCTATGCGTGCATATAAAGAACGTCAAAAATGGAGCTCGTACACGAAAGATACGGATTTTACAAGTTCAAGGCCCGAAATCCGAGACTGTCAGGCTTGCCACGACGTGACAAAGTTCGCCACGACCCGGCCAGTGACTCCTTTACTTTGTCCAGGGAATTACTCTCAACCTTCATCTCATTTTCAACCACAAGAACCTCTTTCCAAAGCCATCAAAACCGAGAACTAAAGGGTTGTTGTCCCTTTTGTGTTTCAGCCACAATTTCACCCATCTACACCTCCCTTTTGCTTGATATTTTTACCACCAAATACCCCTGGAAGTTAGTTGTTATGCTACTCAAAATTATAGATTCAAAACAGTGAGTAAACTACCTTTTTTCTTACTCTTTTGCTATGAAGTTTTCGTGACAGCAACATAGCCAAAACAGTGGCTGTTTTGGAGCATCAAACCAACACCCAAAAGTTCTTCACCTTCAAGCTTCCATTCTTCAAGTATTCACATAAGGTGAGTTCATACCCCTACATTTTCAGGTTTTTCAAGTTTTAAGGGGGGGGGGGGGGGGAATACAAGTTAGAACAGAAAACATAACTTAAATTTAAATGACAGCTTTCTATAGAAAAGTTGAGTCCTGTTCACGGACTGTTTTGACCATCTTAAACTTAATATATTTCAAAACTGTACAATATGCAAATAGTTCAAGTTTATACCTTTCTAAAGACTACTCGCACACGTTCATATGATTTTTCTAGAATTTATGGCGATTTTTATAAAACTGTCTGTCATTTCAGAAGTGATTTCGGACCAGTTTGTGAAGATGTTCATTTTCACACTAGTTTCGGACCACTAAAAATCATAATAAAAATTAGGAACAAAGTAGACTCATTTTATAAACCTTCAGAGGTGACGGATTCAGTTTTTGACTTACAATGATTTTTCTATGAGTTTTCTAAAAACAGGGACAGTAAAGGGTAAAACTGTCAAAAGTGGTTTATAGATCTATTAACACCTTCTAACATTTTTGAGCAATTTTTATACATTAAGGAAGTAAAAACACAATCATTTAAGTATGTTTAATTACCATTTTTACAAAAGTGATCAGTACAAAAAGGTCTTTAGTATCCAACTTAAGGATTATTTCATGCAAAGTTTCTAATAAAAACGTAAGAATATGAACAACAATTACAAAACATACCAAATCATTATATTATTTCTTATCTTTACTTTGTGATACAAACACATAATCGACGAGATAGATTGGACTTTATATCCACGTTCCAAAGGATACTTGGCAGGACTAACCATTCCTAGAACCTTGGTTAGCTACAGAGGCAAATGCACATCTACTGATGTCTTCGGTTGATACCATTATAGGTATACTTTAAGGGACTAACTATTCCTACACTCAGCTGTTAGCTACAGACGTAAATTTATGTCTACGGATGTCTTAAGTTAACACTTTTAGTTATCCTAGTACAAAAGGATGACACTTAGGTCATTATATTATTTCTTCCTTTACTTTGTGACACATTCACATGATCGACGAGGTAGTCATGTTGCTTGTTTACTACTTTACATTGTTGTGATACATTACATGACGTCCTCTGCCCCAGAACGTTTCCACCGTTCTCGGTTTTGGGGTGTGACAGATTGGTATCAAAGCATTGTTTATAGTGAATTGAGTATATCAGCCCATAAAAGATATACTAACTATAAATACAATAGGATTAAAATACTCTGACCAAGAGTTTATACTTTTAAATAATAAAATATTTAATTAAGTATAAGTGCCTGCATTCATACTAAAATCAGTGTCAAAATGACAAGAACAAAATTATTATGATTGTTGAATATTACAAGTAAGCTTGGGGATGTATGGTCAGTCCTGGGGATGGCATAGCCTGATCAACTATGATGGTCCGAGGAGTGATTATCATATGCCCAAGAATGGTTGTGATGTGGCAACAAGTCTAAAAACTTACCAACACGATCACAATGAAATACCATAGGGGTATTTAGTGTTACTGTAATTGCTTATCTGAGAACTAAATAGATTTTTATCAGTATGTCAATAGTTGTTTAGTAGATACACTAAGGTTATATGTACTAATATGTCATAGACTTAGAATCTGTGAATCTTTGCTTTATGTCCTGTCCTCGTTGGGTTGGAGGCTTAGGGTTAGGGTCACTTATTCGAAGGTCTATCCTATCCTAAATACATATAACTGGTATGCACTAAACAAGTATTGAAGAAACTGATAAAGATCATCTTATAATTATCTTAGTTAGTTCGTCTATTTAGTTAGTTCTTATTATCCATTTTCTCACGTAGATATCATGGTTGGATTCCATCCCCACAACAACCCGTACTACCCTAACCACGACAATGATGGATGGCTCGGAGAGGAGCCAATGGTTGATCACCAAATCCCTATGGATGGTCACCAAGTTGAAGGCTTTGCTGAAGGGTCTGACTCCGAACTTGAAGTAGAGAACCTACCCCTGATGGCTCTTGTTCCAAATCCTAACCCTCGTCCGACTTTTCATGGCCCGACGCCTCCTTGGGTAGAATGCTTGGAAACGTGGAGCAAAGAGCAAGATCAACCTATGCCGTTTAAAGGAGACCGAAGCTTCTACAACGTAAATGAAGAGAGCTTAGCAGACAGAGTTCTACCAATCCTGATCCGTAGAGTTGCCGGAAAATAAATTTCGGGCAGAACGGCTCTCCAACGTATCGAAGAGGTTAATTCCAATGCAAGAATGCATACCATTCGCACCAATCGCCTTGATCACACAAGTGAGAGATCTGAGAGAAACCATGAGACCCTGCTGCAAGCACTAGCTGAAACTCGAGCCGAAGTCATAGAGCTCCAAGTACGCCATAGGGTGTATGATAGATACCTACTTGATATGGAACATCAATTAGCCGAACTAAGGGTTCACCATAGGGGTGACTGTCGCCAGTAGGAGATACCTTACTTCCTTCTTTGTTTTAAAGAACTGTGTTCCTGTCTATGTTCTGTGTAGTACTTTCTATTTGACTACCTTGTACTGTAAGTACTTTTAGTTAAGTCTTTATGCTGTCAAATACTTTTCTACTCCGAATATGATGTAAGACCTACGACAAGGTCAACTTCCCCAAACCTATTACATCTTAAACATCAATGATATCGACAGTCGGCTAACTTCCATGTCAATCTTTGTTCAAATGCTTTCATTGGATTCTATCTGAAACCCACTCTAGACAAGTTATTGGACTACGGTAATTTAGCTCAGGGATCATTCCCAATTCTCTTTCAAAGGTTGGATCATGTTATCCACCAACCTATAATACCCTGGTTTGGACGATAAACGTTTTGAGACCATTCTATTAATTTACTTTTACTCCGTATTAAGACTGCATCATAGGGATGTAGGTCAAACTTTCGAGAACATACTCTTAGGGGCTGTTTGATAGTTGCTGATTGAGTAAGATCTGACTGAGTCAGAATTCTGACCGAGTCTAGCTCTGACTGTAACTTGGATGTTGATTATGTATCTGACTGACTATGCTGAATGATGAAAATGACCATACTACCCTTTTGTTCTATTACAACAATGTACTTTAAAAAAATCTAAATAATTACAACAATTTAACACATCAAACTTTAACATCTAAAGATTTGACTAAACATTTTTACAATTATTTGACATACCCATTGCTATATATTGTTTATATTGGTAAAAAAAAAAAGAAGCAAAGTACGTTGTTATTTTCTATGCCCTTTACTAAACAAAAGTTTTTAAACAAATATTCAAACTCAATATCCCTAAATTGAAACATAAATTACATCTCTAACTATAATAAATTATAAGAATACAACATTTCATTTCATTACATCTTGAACAATCTATGGTTGCCACACCATCAAGCCATCAATAACAACTTTTGATCTTATCATTCTCTTCAACCAATGCAAGTTGAATCTCAATGCTACAATCAACATTTCCCCCTCTCTTCTTACAGGAATTCATTCTAATTGTAAAATCTTGAATGTTTAAATACACAAAGTTGTTTTTCTAGAATTCATTCCAATGCTACCCTTTTGGATATCTAGCACCTATAACCAAAATACATTTCAAATATCACATTTATAGTGGTTAGAAAAGGGCAAGATGGCAAAAGATTCTAAGCTTTACAAGTGTGAAGCTAGTGACAATGTATGTACTCTTTGCAACAAAAGCGAGGATTGATGTACATGAAATCATTTCACCAATTGCAACATTTATGTCATATTTTCTTTTTAACACCATTTTCACATCATTACCCCCAACATTTTCCATCCTTAAACACTCCTACATAGGAGATGTCTGAGCAAGAATCCAACATAAAATGTGACAAATTAAATACTCAATCTAAGAACAAAAGCAGACTTCAAATTTAAGGTCTTAAGTGACAACTGAATTGATCAAATTTTAGGCCTGATTTCGAGAAGTACCAACATATTGATATACATAAATCCAACTTTTCAAAAAAAAAACAAAGAAATTAAAAGATCATCCGATTTCTAAAAACAAATCCGAGAAATACATGTACCTGAAGTGTGGTTGAAGGCGTTGGTTGAAGGCGTTGGCTTAGCAGTGGCGGACGTCGATGGTTGTGCTTAAGGCGCCGGCCGCAGCGAACGTGGAGAAGGGGTCGCAAAAGAACGTGGAGGACCGAAGGTGGTGTCGCAGTTGAAATTGATACAATCGACACATTTGAAATCAACACATTTGATTTTGTGATACAATCGCCACATTTGATTTTGTGAAATCGACACAATTAAAATTGATAGAATCAGAAAAAAATCGACAATCAATGGATTGCAATTGAAAAGAAATTGATGGAGGTGGTGCAGAAGAACGTCCGGAGAAAGGCGTGAGAAACAATGTGGGCAAGGAGAAGGAGAAGGGCAAATAAGGGAGAATGAGATTTCATTTCCGGTCAGTGATATTTTTTTGAACGACCGAGTCAGGAGTATATGGACCGAGTCAGTGGCTTAAATGGTTGTATCAAACAAGCCGACCGGACCGAGTCAGCCAAAATAGTCTGACCGGACCGGGTCAGACTCAAATCAAAGAGCCCCTTACTCTTTACTTGGACGATCGAAGTACATCTAGGGTCAACCCAAAAATTGCTCACCAAAATCCTTCTCTTTCGTGTTACAGAATTCATGTCGTCGTCCGGAAACAGTTAGCCGAACAACGAGACCTCTACCTTTACTATGGACACCGCTACTTTCCAAGCCGTAGTTACAGTTACCGTGATGGTTGCCGTGACAATTGTCCTTGCAAACCGTAACGCTATCAACGCAAGCAATGTTGGCAAAGGGGTTGAAAATCCCGATCGTAGTATCAATCCAGGAAGCCCACAAACGATAACAGTCACAAGCTCGCGAAGTCACAACTCAGAGTGCAAGAAACGGAAGCGTCAAGCCCAAAAGGAACGCAAGCAATAAAAGGGAACACTCCCGAAGTGTAACAAGTGTAGTTATCATCATAAAGGAGCATGTCGGGTATTGCAATGTAACAATTGCAACAGTATGGGGCATGTTGCCCGTTCCTGTGGAACCACCCTCACCACCAAAGCTAGCCAGGGTTGCTATAATTCTGGTGAGACTAGACACTATAAAAGGGATTGCCCAACAAGGAAGAAAAACGAAAGCACCCGTGTACACGTAACTCCGATCCAACACATCACTTCCACCACCAATGTTAGTGCCAGCCAAATATGTCACCAATGCGGTGAAATTGGGCACCTCAAGAAGGATTGTCCAATAATGAAGAACTCTGGCACAAACAGGAAAATACTAAGGATCACTGCTGCAGGAGAGACTACTCCGGACCCACGTAAATGTAATTCAGGCGTTTCATTGTAACAGACTTATAAACTGTTTAAAACTAGCGCAACTAGAGTCTTATCTTTTGCGAGATCACGTTGGTTAAGGGACCCTCATGCTGCGTATACTAGTCTTTTGTAGTATACTTTGTTCGCAGCAGTATTCCTGTAGTTACTCTAAAGTACTGTAACCCTATTAAGAGTTGTACCGTTGTGTTTTATCTGTAACGCTTTATGTTCAAATCTAATGTTGTTTACTTCTAAGTAAGTTCGACATTATCATACAACTTGAGTCAATTCGATCCGCACAATACTAGTTTCATGCATACTTCTCCTTCTCCGAAAACGTCTTTCTAACAAAACTATCACTTCAGAACTCCGAAGTACTCATACGTAGAGTACCTCATGTTTCTTATCCTTTCCAAAGAAACCTCAGCAAACCTCCCCAAAGTACCACTCGTTCAGTACGTCAAGTTCAATCCAAAGACCCACCTTTTCAATCTTAATTATATACGACTCGTATACCCGCGACTGTGATTGATGAACCAGGTATGAGTTCTACTATGAACTTCAGGATGGAGACTTCCCAAGACTGTGAGTGATCGTGCTTATGTGTGTGACATCCACAAAATCTCGGCTAGAAAAGACTGATTTTCGTTTATACTTTTAAAATAATTTCAGAGTAAATCTTTTCGATTTGAAAGAGTTGCGGAATTTGTTCCCAAAAACAAAGTATGATAAAATAATATTTACCAAAGCATTTCATAAAGAAATTTATTTTCATTATATAATCAAAACTCGGGATGTCATGTTCCGATACAGACCATAAAGCATAAACGATAACATTACAAGTCGTTCAACAAATATATACATATACAGACTTGTAAAAAAAACAAATTGATGATTCATCCATCTTATGCCCCTTCCGCCACTTCTTGTAATACAAATAAAACTGAGTGGGTCAGGCTTGGAAGCCTGGTGAGCTTATAGGGTTTTCAACCCACAATAAATAATTATATTTAATTCCACCAACCAACAATAACCCAATTACCCATTCCCGTTATTCTCACTTTACGTCCCTAAGACAACTAACATAAGGGACCTAATCTAAGAATATTTCATCGGGGCGACAACACATGCTTTCGGGGGTTTCCCGGCAATATAAAATCGTGCATTTGAAAGAGATTATGTACCCCCTTTCAAATCAACACCAATATATATATATATATATATATATATATATATATATATATATATATATATATATATATAAACACATAACACGTATTTCATAGTAAATACTTCGTATTTATGTATTAGAAGAAAGTAACTATACACTCACTTGATCTGAAGATGATCAGAGAGCACTACGGCTCTAAGAGTAGTACTTCTTTGGTGAAACTAGAAGATCTTCACACACCTGGCTTCTCACGGGTAGAGCTTCGGCTCAGAAACTCTTTTTCTTCGCGGGATCTTCGAGCTTCGAGACTTGCTTCGGGTCTCGGGATGATAACGGGGCTTCGGGGGATTAAAATAGGGCTTAGAGAAGGTATCGGGAGTGAGAGAGCAAGGGAGGAGCAACCAAAATCGGCTGACCCTTGATTACTATTTATAGGGTGAGATTTTAGGGTTCACGTCGTGAGTTTTAAGGCTCACGTCGTGGGGATTGATCGTCACTGCGTGCGTCACTCGTCCACTTGGGTCTGACAGCTCCGAAAGGTCAAATCTCAAAATTCACGTCGTGAACACAGTGTTCACGTCGTGAATTCTGACATAGTACCGGGTTTCGTGCCCCGAACTTCAGAAATTCATAACTCCTTCATCTGAACTTCGTTTTCGTTTGTCTTTTTATCGTTGGACTACTATTGACGAGATTTTCGACTCCCGTTTAAATTGTTTCAGTTAAGAATCACTCGATCTCATATTTGAGTATTCGTGCTGCATACCGCTAAGTCGAAACTTCGGAAAAATCATAACTTCCTCATACGAAGTCAGATTTGGGCGTTCTTTTTATGCACGCTCTCGTTTAACGAACTCTATGACTTTCGTTTAGATCACTAAGGCTAAATATCGCTCTAACGTAAATTTCATTTTTTACGTCATTCTGCATTGCCGGTTTTGTCGCGAAACATCGACAGGTCATAACTTCTTCGTTATAACTCGGATTTCGGCATTCCTTATATCTCCGGAATCCTTATTTCGACCACTACAACTTTATGTAAAGACATCGGGCTTATATCACACTTTAATTTTGACGCTTATTTTTATCCTTTATTAATTATATCTTTATAATTAAGTAATAAGCACACAAATACACATAATTCACATAATACTCAAATATTTCATCATTAATACTTCAAAAAGAGTTACAAGGGTTAACCTAGACTATTACATCAACGAAAATGCCTAGCCTGGAAACGCGGGCGTTACAATTCTCTCCCCATTAGGATGATTCCGTCCTCGGAATCACACATCAACAAACAAATGCGGATAGCGACTCAACATGTCACTCTCCGTTTCCCAAGTGAGATTTGGCCCATTCGAATGTTTCCAATGGACAAGCACTAATTCGACCATCTTGCGTCGAAGCTTCTTAGTCTTTCGGTCAACAATTGCCTCTGGTTCTTCAATTAACCTCTTGTTTTAATCAATTCTCAATTCATAAATTGGAATTATATTTGGAACTTCTCCCGTGAACTTCCTCAAATAACACACATGAAAAGTGTTGTGAATTCCATTTAGTTCTTTGGGTAATTCGAGCTTGTAAGCTTGGTTCCCAACCCTCTGAATAACTTTAAATGGTCCGATAAACCTTGGACTCAACTTTCCCCTTTTACCAAATCTTATAAGTCCCTTCCACGACGAGACTTTAAGCAAAACCGAATCTCCAACTTCAAAAGTCATCGGTCTTCGCTTCTTGTCAGCATAGCTCTTTTGACGATCATGAGCTGCTAACATTCTTTCCCTGATCACTTTCAACTTCTCAGTAGTCTGATGGACCATCTCGGGTCCCATAAACTGCTTTTCCCCAGCCTCAAGCCAACAAGACGGCGTACGACACTTATGTCCGTACAAAGCTTGATAAGGTGCCATCTTTATGCTCGAGTGGAGACTATTATTGTAGGAAAATTCTACCAAAGGTAAATGTTCATCCTAGTTACCTAGGAATTCTAGGGTACATGCTCTTAGCATATCTTCAAGTGTTTGTATCGTTCTTTCACTCTGACCATCAGTCTGTGGATGGTAAGCTGTACTTAGACACAACTTGGTACCCATTTCCTCTTGTAGACTTTTCCAAAACCTTGAGGTGAAACGGCTATCACGATCCGATACAATCATTAACGGAACACCGTGAAGCCTCACAATTTCCTTAACATAAGAATTCGTAAGCTTTTCCATAGACCATTTCTCATTGGCTGTTATGAAATGCGCACTCTTAGTGAATCGATCAACGATCACCCAAATCATGTCGTGACCACTTTTTGTTCTGGGTAGTTTAGTGACAAAATCCATCGCAATGTCTTCCCATTTACCCATAGGCACAGGTAAAGGTTCTAAACTCCCATATGGTTTCTGATGTTGTGTCTTAACTCTCGCACAAGTCACACACTCGGCCACATACTTTGCAACATCAAGCTTCATTGTCGGCCACCAGTAGTAGGGTTTCAGGTCCCTATACATTTTAGTGTTGCCAGGATGAATTGAGTACATGGTTTTGTGAGCTTCTTCCATCAGAAGATCTCTTATTCCTCCTAACTTACGTACCCAAATACGATCTTGGAATACCTTCAGTCCATGACCGTTTGTACCAAACACCAATGTTTTGCCCAAACGTTCCTCCTTCCGATCATTCTTTTCAGAAGCTTCTTCTTGAGCTTTCTTTATACTCTCCATAATTGTCGAGACCACTTCAATTCTCAACGCTCTTGGCCTTTTTCTCTCAACATTGACTTTCCGACTGAGAGCATCAGCAACAACATTAGCTTTACCGGGGTGGTAAAGTATCTCATAGTCGTAGTCCTTGAGTAACTCCAGCCATCGTCGTTGCCTCATATTTAACTCTTTCTGATTAAAGAGATATTGGAGACTCTTATGATCAGTGAAAAATTTACACTTCGTGCCATAGAGGTAATGCCTCCATATTTTCGTAGCGAAAACTACCGCTGCCAGCTCTAAATCATGAGTCGGGTAATTCTATTTATGCTCCTTTAACTGTCGAGATGCATACGCGATCACCTTATCTCTTTGGGTCAAAACACAACCCAATCCAACTCCAAACGCATCGCTATAAACAGCGAAATCTTCAACTCCATCGGGTAGAGATAAAATCGGTGCCTCGCATAGCTTCTTCTTTAGCTTCTCGAATGCTTCTTTATGCTTATCACTCCAAGCATAAGTAGCTCCTTTGTGGGTCAAAGCTGTTAATGGACTAGCGATCGAAGAAAAGCCTTGGATAAACCTTCGGTAATATCCGGCTAATCCTAAAAAGCTTCGGATCTCTGTGAGACTTTTCAGTTATTCCCACCTCATCACAGCTTCAATCTTTGCTGGATCAACCATTATCCCTTCCTGGTTGACCACGTGACCCAAGAATTGGACTTCACGAATCCAAAAATCACATTTGGAGAATTTTGCATCCAGTTTCTCCTTCTTCAAGACTTCTAACACTTCTCGCAAGTGTCTGCCATGCTCCTCTTGGCTTTTCGAATAAATCAGAATATCGTCTATGAACACTATCACGGATTTATCAACGAACGGATTGCAAACCCTATTCATTAAATCCATGAATGCTGCCGGAGAATTGGTTAGTCCAAACGACATAACCAAAAACTCGTAGTGTCCATATCGTGTTCTGAATGCAGTCTTCTCTATATCTTGCTCTTTTACTTTCAGCTGATGATATCCTGACCTAAGATCGATCTTCGAGAAATAGCTCGAACCTTGAAATTGATCAAACAGGTCATCAATCCTTGGCAACGGGTATTTATTCTTTATTGTTGCCTTATTCAGCTCTCTGTAATCGATGCACATTCTCATACTTCCATCTTTCTTCTTCACGAATAACACCGGAGCTCCCCAGGGTGATGAACTAGGTCTAATGAAAACTTTGTCCAATAACTCTTGAAGTTGCATCATCAGCTCCTTCATCTCCGTCGGTGCTAATCGATACGGTGCTTTTGCTATTGGCGTGGTTCCTGGTAATAAGTCTATTCTGAACTCCACTTGTCTATCAGGTAGTAATCCAGGAAGATCTTCGGGAAATACTTCCAGATAATCACACACCACTGGTATACTCTGCATCACCTTCTTTTCCTTCTTAGCATCGATCATGAATGCTGCATATGATGTACACCCCTTGCTCAAACACTTTCTGGCTTTCATTAGGGAAATGATTCTAGAATTTACTCGGCTTTTGTCCCCGTACACCATAAATGACTCTTTCCCTGGCGGTTTTACTTTTACTATCTTCTTCTTGCACAATATTTCGGCATCATTGGCGCTAAGCCGATCCATTCCCAACACGATGTCGAAACCATTAAGTTCAATAGGTAATAATTCCTCGTGAAACTTATTCCCATTAAGGTCGATTAAGATGTTTTTCATACGATGGCTAACAGGTACAAACTTGCCACTAGCAACTTCGACTAATAAAGCATTATCTAGTCTATCAACAGACAGAGCTAGTTTCCTACCAAACTCATGCGAAATAAAGGAGTAGTTGGCTCCAGAATCAAACAAAATTTGAGCAGGTAATTCATTTACGAGAAAGGTACCTGAAGCGACATCAACTTCATCCTTCGCAGCTTTTAGTGTCATCTGAAAGGCTCTCGCCTTCGGCTTTGGTGGAATGTTGGGCTTAGTTGCCTCCTTCTTCTTCGGTCAGTCTTTCAAAATGTGCCCCTCTTCATTACAACCAAAACACATCCTTTTGTTGTTCGGACACTCATTGGCAAAATGCCCAATTTTTCCGCACTTGTAGCAGGTTACATCCTCACTACATTTTCTAAAGTGCTTCTTCTTGCACTTATCACACCACTTTGCTTCTCCTCCTTTTCCTCCACCAAACTTTTTCGAATCAGATTTCGAAAATTTGCTTTTCTTACCAGAAGCAGATGTTCCCTCAAACTTTCTCTTCTCGCCAACCTCAACATTGTTGGTGGTCCTCCCTTTAATCATGTTCTCAACAGACTTGGCAGCCCATATAGCTGCCTCTAGAGTATGTGCCTGACGTACTGGTACCTCATACTCCCATGGGAGTCCCTTCGCATACCGGTCCACCTTTGTCAGCTCATCTGGAACGATGCGCAAAGCAAACTCAATCTTATCGGTGAAGGCGTTCGTGTAATCGTCGACTGACATGCAGCCTTTTGTCAACGTCAGAAACATGTTCTCCAACTCCAACAGGTTTTGAGCTGAGCAGAACTTGCGCTTGGACTGCACCAAGAACTCTGCCCAGGTCAACTGTAGTGGCTCGTTAGGGCTTAAAGTCTTCCCTAGAGTGTTCCACCAACGAATGGCTCCACCTCGGAACTGACGCACTGCATATGTAGTCTGCAACTTGCCTCTGCAACCACACGTCATGAAGGCTAACTCCATTTCGGAGATCCAATCCATCACTCCGATCGGGTCCTCCTTTCTAGTGAAGGTCGATGATTTGCAAGTTAGAAAGTCCTTGTACTTGCATCCCATTCGATCATTCCTTCCGTCATGGTTGTTTTTCCTAACTATCGGTGGGTTGGCTTGACCAACAGATCCACTGAAGTTTCCTCCTTCCGAGTGCCCTTCATTTAAATTGGGCTCTTCCACTTGAATTGATAGTTCTTCACGATTATGTTGAAGCAACCGCCTAGTCTCCTCTATTTGACGATCCAACATCATTTGAATCTTCATTTGTACACCATCCATTGTTATCGGCTAAGGTGCTGCTGCTACGACAGGTATTTGCTCAATCACTGGTGGTTGATTCCTATTTTCATCAGCATTTCCAACTCCACTTCTTGTTCTTACCATTTTGATCTACACACCGAATAAGGTGAAGTTAGATCCTCATTCACGATAGATATTCAAATCATCCTTACCGCTCCGAAACGTTTACATGCTAGTTCTAAATTCATAGACGTACGCTTAGAATCCTACACGCATAAGGTTTCCAGATCCGGTCGGCAACAGACCATAGATCCGAACAAATAATATCATATATGGCAACATATAGCATTTAGCACATAAAAGCATTTTAGGTAACTTTCCTAAAATAAACTAGTGCTTGTGTGTAAAACATAACAGACAGTGTTCTAAAAGGCGCGCCATGGCGCGCGCCAAGGCGCGCCATGGCGTGAGGCGTGGCTCCGCCGTTACGAAAAACCTCATAACGTTGCTGTTAGGCGTGGCGCATGGCAAGGCGTGATATGGCGCTCCATGGCGCGTTATGGCGTGTTATGGCGCGTGTTTTTTCATTTGAGGCACGGTTTTTTGCTCTTTGTTATGTCTTTTCTAATCGGAGATACAGATATTGTGGTTTTCTTTAAATTTTTGTTACTAGTTATTGATCTAACACTTATAAAAAGTAGTTATATTTAATATAAATTTATATTTATGTGGTAATATAACTTTAAATTAATCCAAAATCGCCGCCTTACATCACGCCTTGAAAAACGCCATGGCTCGCCATGGCTCATTAAGCTTGAGGCTTGACCTTGCCGCCACGCCACGCCTCACGCCATTTAGAACCTTGATAGACACACATCTCAAAATTTCACTTAGCATTCTAAGTTGAAGTCTAGAAATCCTAAAAATTCCTAGTTCGCTTAAATTAATGCTCTAATACCAACTGTGACATCCCCAAAATCTCGGCCAGAAAAGACCGATTTTCATTTATGCTTTTAAAATAAGTTTAGAGTAAATCTTTTCGATTTGAAAGAGTTACGGAATTTGTTCCCAAAAACAAAGTATGGTAAAATAATATTTACCAAAGCATTTCATAAAGAAATGTATTTTCATTATATAATCAAAACTCGGGATGTCATGTTCCGATACAGACCATAAAGCATAAACGATAACACTACAAGTCATTCAACAAATATATACATATACAGACTTGTAAACAAAACAAATTGATGATTCATCCGTCTTACGCCCTTCCGCCACTTCCTGTAATACAAATAAAACTGAATGGGTCAGGCTTGGGAGCCTGGTGAGCATATAGGGTTTTCAACCCACAATAAATAATTATATTTAATTCCACCAACCAACAATAACCCAATTACCCATTACCGTTATTCTCACTTTAAGTCCCAAAGACAACTAACATAAGGGACCTAGTCTAAGAATATTTCATCGGGGCGACAGCACATGCTTTCGGGGGTTTCCCGGAAATATATGTCAAATAAGGCAACCATGAGGGGGTGGGAGTACAACGAATGAACACCCAAGTTCATTAACACCTACAGGTGGCGAACCTGCTAGCGTTCCACAGGACTATCTAGAAAAGTCTTTGGTCATCATATAAACTCCGCTAGATGACTAAATAAAAAACATCGAGGCCTCTCATCTTTTTATCACAAGACAACTATCTACCCATGTTCTATCTAACATTTTAGTAGATAAAATATACATTTTTATACATAGTTTAAAACCTGTATAGTATGTTCATTCAAAACACATTCCAGATAAAAGATGAGGCACATAAACATAACATGTATTTCATAGAGAATAAATCATATCTATGAGATTAGAAGATAACATCGATACACTCACATAACACATATATTTAGTACGTTGAATCAATACTTGTATAAAATCGTGCATTTGAAAGAGATTATGTACCCCTTTCAAATCAACACCAATATATATATATATATATATATATATATATATATATATGTATATATATATATATATATATGTATATATATATATATATATATATATATAACCACATAACACATATTTCATAGTAAATGCTTCGTATTTATGTATTAGAAGAAAGTAACTACACACTCACTTGATCAGAAGATGATCAGAGAGCACTACGGCTCTAAGAGTAGTACTTCTTCGGTGAAACTAGAATATCTTCACACACCGGGCTTCTCACGGACAGAGCTTCGGCTCGGAAACTCTTTTTCTTCATGGGATTTTCGAGCTTCGGGACTTGCTTCGGGTCTTGGGATGATACCGGGGCTTTGGGGGGTTAAAATAGGGCTTAGAGAAGGTATCGGAAGTGAGAGAGCAAGGGAGGAGCAACCAAAATCGGCTGACCCTTGATTTCTATTTATAGGGTGAGATTTTAGGGTTCACGTCGTGAGTTTTAAGGCACACGTCGTGGGGATTGATCGTCACTGCATGCGTCACTCATCCACTTGGGTCTGACAACTCCGGAAGGTCAAATCACAAAATTCACGTCGTGAACACAGTGTTCACGTCGTGAATTCTGACACAGTACCGGGTTTCGTGCCCCGATCTTCAGAAATTCATAACTCCTTCATCTGAACTCCATTTTCGTATGTCTTTTTATCGTTGGACTACTATTGACGAGATCTTCGACTCTCGTTTAAATTATTTCGGTTAAGAATCACTAAATCTCATATTTGAGTATTCGGGCTGCATACCGCTAAGTCGAAACTTCGGAAAAATCATAACTTCCTCATACGAAGTCAGATTTGGGCGTTCTTTTTATGCACGCTCTCGGTTTAACGAACTCTACGACCTTTGTTTATATCACTAAGGCTAAATATCGCTCTAACGTAAATTTCACTTTTTACGTCATTCAACGTTGCCGGTTCTGTTGCGAAACTTCGACAGGTCATAACTTCTTCGTTATAACTCGGATTTCGGCATTCCTTATATCTCCAGAATCCTTGTTTCGACCATTACAACTTTATTTAAAGATATCGGGCTTATCTCACACTTTAGTTTTGACGCTTATTTTTATCCTTTATTAATTATATCTTTATAATTAAGTAATAAGCACACAAATGCACATAATTCACATAATACTCAAATATTTCATCATTAATACTTCAAAAAGAGTTAGAAGGGTTAACCTAGACTATTACATCAACGAAAATGCCTAGCCTGGACAAGCGGGCATTACAACGTGAGAATAAACTTAGAAATACATATCCTTTTCCCTAATTCATGAGTAGTCATACTTTCTTTTAGATCTTCACGACAGCTAATCCACCCCCAAGGTTTTGACATCATAATCAGCAGGAGTTGGTTAAGTCTACATCGATCCGACATCAGGTGCTTTGATAAAGCAGTTCGTCCTAACCTCCCTAAACAACGAAGCTCTAGTTATTTACAAGTGACGAACCAAGTACGAACCCTCTCATCATTTCGTGTATGAAAGCTCAGAAATGCTTACGAAAGGAGTATCATGCATTCCTTGCACACATCGCCGAGACGTGCTGAGAAGTGAAGGACATTCAGAACATCCAAGAAGTACGCGGCTTTCCCGACACCTTTCCAGAAGGACTACTGAGACTACCACCACAACGTCAAGTCAAATTCATAATCGACTTAGTTCCAGGGGCTACCCCAGTACCCAAATCACCTTATCATCTAGCTCCAACTGAGATGCAAGAACTTCCTAGCGAGCTTAACAAACTCCTCAGAAGGGGATTCTTTAGGCCAAGTTTCTCACTTGGAGGAGCACCGGACTTGTTTGTAAACAAGAAAGACCGTTCCAAACGCTAAAGTAAGCCTGATGCATCGCACCAATATTATCCCTCCTAAAAAGGATAGAATATTTCGTGGTGTAATACGATGCATCCAACCAAGGGCTTGATTGCGTTCTTATACAAGAGGAAAGGTCATTGCCTATACCTCAAGACAGCTTAAGACGCAAGAAGTTAACTATACAACACATGATCTTGAGTCAGGAGCAATGATAATTGCTCTGAAGATCTAGAGACACTACTTGTAAGGTACAAGGTGTAATACTCTCACAGACCACAAAAACACTCAACACACATTCAACAAAGAAGAGTTATCATACCAGTGAAGTCAAACGAAAGAAGCAAAGTCGTATCCCGATAGTGAAAGGTTCGCTGGAATGCCAAGCAAGGACCAGAGTTCACTTAAGAACACGAGTAGCAAATAAAACTTCTATCTGTAGCATGATTATTAATTATACTTAAACTTTAATTTGGGACGAAATTCCCTCTAACGGGGGGATGATGTGATAACCCGATATTTTGAGACAATAAAATGTAACACCAGTCAAATTTAGGCCAAAATATAACTTTCCTAAAATCTTATTTGGGTTAAATGAAGTAGTAGGAATCGTATCTAGGTTTTCTTACATATAAAGAACCCTAAAATCCGAGTTATAATGAAGAAGTTATGACCAACCGAAGATTCTCGGCAAAACCGGCAACACCAATTAAACAAAACACACGAAGTTTCAACACAATAGTTTTTAGCCTTAAGTATCTAAATGAATGTTGTAGATAACATTAAACCGTAAATATACGTAAAAAGAACGTCAAAATCTGACTTCATATGAGGAAATTATGATTTTTCCAAGATCCGGATATAGCAGTAGACAGCTAAAAACTTGAAATAGAGATCGAGAGACTTTTGGTGGCCGAAACAACCTAAATGAGAATTAAAGGTCTCAACAATATTAGCGCAACGGTAAAAAGTGTGACGAAAACGGACATCGGATGAAGAAGTTATGGATTTTTAACGGACTTTTCGTGTCCCGACCCGTTAAGAATAAATAATTAAAAATAAATCAAAATTTGCCGATGAAGTCTAAACGAGAGTTGTAGAGCATATTTTCAGCTACGTGTGCATATAAAGAACATCGAAAACGGAGCTCGTACGCGAAAGTTACGGATTTTACAAGTTCGAGGCCCAAAATCTGAGGCTGTCAGGCTTGCCACGACGTGGCACAGTTCGCCGCGACCCGGCCAGTGACTGAGAGCATCCAATCAACAGAAGAGGATAAGGCTGACTCACCATGACGTGGCACACCCTCTGCCATGACGTGGCACTCAAAAAATGGCCCTATAAATAGATTTCAAGGGCTCCGAGTTCCATTGCTCAGTTCTCTTCTTTCTCGCGCCGAAACTCTACGTTTAAGCCCCCAAAGCGCTCCTAAAGCCCCAGTTTTCGACTTCAAGTTCCAAAGGAAGGTTTTGTGTTTCGGAGATTCCCGAGAAAATCAACTTTTCCAAGTCGAAGTTCTGCTCGATTATCATCTCGCTTTCTCCCAATTAATCAAGTGAGTTTGTACCCCCTGAAATTAACCTTTTAAATGTTGTTAAATGTTTATAAATGCTTTATAGGGGGGGGGGGGGGGGGGAATACAAGTTGAATCATGTTTAGTTATTATATCAATCACATGTGATTAATAACTAACATGTAAATAGCTTTACTTTACGTAACTGTTTTACCAATCAGATTTCTTCAAATGTTTATCTTAAACATTTTTAGGTGTTTAAAACACCTTATTAAACTGTTTATTAAACAATGTATGTTCATTTCAAACCCTGTTACATTGTGTTTCAAACAAAGGTTCCTTTATACTTAAGCTGTTTTTGTCAAACAAATACTTCCAAACCGTTTTATAAACTGACATCAAGTCGATCTTTTCTTAGGTATTAATCTTTTTCAATGGTTTTATAAAACTCCTTATATGCTTCTATATTGTCAATTGCATGTCTGTATAGGTATAGTTATATAAATAATGTTTAAAAGACTTAGGAAGGCTAACCCACTTTATTTCCTTTTCCCCGTTGGGATGTGGTCTGGTAGGGTATCGGGTATCCGTCTGAAGGTCGTTTAACTATCAGTTATATATCATGTATACATATAGAGACATAAAAGTTTTCCTCAGTCAGTTCAGTACCTTTAGGTAGCAAAGGCATACTTCATGTTATACACGTTCATGGTTAGTAACTATTATAGGTATAGTTAGGAGATACCACTTACTATTCCAAGTACAGGGAATCACACAAGAGTCAGTTCATTCAAGAGTCTATACTAGTACATTACATGATACAGGAGTATGTTTACATAGATACGCTTACATGAGTACGTTTACATAGATTCGTTTACATGAATACTTTTACGTAGATGTTACATGGCGAGTTACTATTACATATTATATGTGTAGATATTGTTATATATAATTCTCCTTCTTACTATTACAAACACATAATTGACGAGATAGATTGGACTTTATATCCTCGTTCCAAAGGATATATTGCGGGACTAACCATTCCTAGAACCTCTGTTAGCTACAGAGGTAACTGCACATCTACTGATGTCTTCCGTTGATACCATTATAGGTATACTTTAAGGGACTTACTATTCCTACACCCAGCTGTTAGCTACAAAGGTAAATGTACATCTACGGATGTTTCACACCCCGCTAAAGCGGAAATGCAAGATATGACAGCGATATCGGTTTCATTGTAAAAGATAAAGATACATCACCATAGCAGTATTTAAAAGTTTACAACCCATAGATTAAAAAGAAATAAAGTACAAGTTTCCCAAAACAACATTGTTCAAATATAACTTCATAAATAACTTCAACACGATGCAGCATGCTCTATGATGATGAATCTTTATGTCCACTTACTAATTATTTCTTGAAAAAGCATGTAAAACAAGCGTCAACTATGAAAATAGTTGGTGACATCACAAGTTTATAAAATCGAGCTTGAAATAAGGCTTTTTGTAAATACAAGTACATTGCTTTAGTGAGAAACAAAGTTGATTGCTATTAATGAATACAAGTTTATTGCTATAACGAGAAACGAGTTTGTATGTGTATGAGCAAACAATGAGTCTCAACCAAACCTATGACTGAAGCCCTATCGAGATCTATGCTTATCGTTCCATAGATGAATATGGTATCATGCACTCCAACAATAGGGCGAGTGAGGAGTTGTCAATTCCTAATAGCGCTATCCATAATGACCATTGGCTCAAAGAGTTAATGGTTAGAGATAAGGGAAGGGCCTTAGTACGATAAGTTCTCATGTTCCGTGTTGCATAGACATACATAAAGAGACATAGCAATACAATAGCAATCATGTTTGATAATAATCAATTTAAATACAACATTCAAATAATAGTTTTTCGGGACATGCTTTTCCACCCCAAAACATAAAAACTAAAAATAGGGGAGTGCGTGAATACTCACAATATTTCGTGTAGGTACAAGTGGTGCCTCGGAATGCACCAACGTCTTACTACCGGGATCCTACAACATCATACACACACTAGTGAGTTTCCATGTCGAAATCAAATGCTAATATACTAAACTCTACATATAGCGAAATGCCAATTTATGTTTTAGTATTGGATTTTATATTAATTGGTTACAATTTTTCTGAAATGATGAAATTCTACAAGTCGTGCGATTAATTACAACTTTGGAATATTAAATTTCCAGATTTAGTAATATAAATTAAAGGTATTTCTACACATTTAAAGGTGTTTTATATTCCTAAGAATGTAAAATATTATCAAAAAGTTTCCAAAAAATTCCAAACCTTGTATTTTCATTGAAAATACAATAGAGGTTTTCCAGAAAATTTTCCTTGAATTTTTGATATGGTTAACTATTTTTCAAAATTTTTCAGTCTTCATAACAACATAAATTCACGAAAAATAGCATTCAAGGGATAAAAATTCCAAAACTTTTTATTTAACTGTTATTACACAGTAATAAGCTGAGAAAAATATAAAAATGGGTTTCCAAGCTGTTTAATTATATTTTATGATTTTTGAGCATTTATTCAAATAAAAATTGAAATAAATCGAAAAAAGTTTCCAAAATTACCCACACTTTTTATTTAACTCTTATTATACATAACTAGGCTGGGAAAAATATAAAAGATATTTTTCAGTGGGTATTTCTATTTTTCTTTGTTTTATTCCTTTAAATAATCATTAATTGAAGAATAAATATTAAACAGTTAAAATAAATTACCAAAAATTTTTTTAACGTCATTTACAGTGTAGTTAATCTGGGAAAAATACCAAAAGTGGTTTTCATATTGTATAATCCGGTTTTGGGTATTTATGTGTATTTAAGTGTATTTAGGTGTGTTTAACCTTAGAAATTAGGAGAAAAATAGTTTACTGTAGAAAAAAATCATCAAAATTTTTATGTAATCTCCTACTGTAGAACATGATGTTATGGTAAATTGTCATGAATTTTCGATAATCAGAAATATTTTTCCTATTTTTAGGCCATTATAATTTCTAAAAATCGGGAAAAACAGTAAGGTATGATGAAAAATTCTGCAATTAGTGTTCTGCGTCACCCACCACAGGTAAGGGCTGTGAAAATGGTTAGATACAATTTTCACACTATCTAAAGTGGCTTTGTGATTTATTATACCCAAACAAAAAGAAAATCAGAAATCATACCAAACGGCAACAAAAATCGATTAAATTTAATGAGGGATCATTATTAACCATAGGGGTTATTCATGAATTTATTCCTGATTTATAGACCTTTGTAAGTATTTTATGTGATTTATGTCTTTGTTTTCTTGCAATAATTTTAATAAATCAAAGAAACGATAAAAGCTCTTGAAATTTTCTAGATGTTCATATTTCTTTAATGGGAATCTGGAGAAATTTTGGTTTGAATAGAAAAGAAGTTTTAGATATTTTATAGACAAAATCGTTTACATGCACTATTAACAATGTACTTTGATCGTCAAGCTCATTAGCTTGGTGTTCATCACATGCATCACGGTTTGAAGACCATGCTTGGACATATGTTTGTTATAGTGATGTTTTTAAAAGAAATACTTGAATGCATAGGGTGTTTGAACCTTTAAAACTTGCAAAGATTTGAGTTTTTAGTGTTTGACATAGGTTTGGTCCTTGGATTTCACCATTAAACAACATGCATGTTGTTTTTTGGATGAAACCCTACCACCATCATCATCAAACTCGACATTCATGAACATGTTCATGAATGTTCATAAAGAATGGTGAAGAAAGAAGAGAAATACAAGAAAAACCTTTTCAAAACAAGAAGAAAAGTAAGGAAAGGTGAGTGATTTTCGTGTATACCTTGAAGAATAGCCTTAGAAGATGAAGATTTGAGTGTGGAGAGGTGTTCTTGGCTAATGATTTTCGTTAGTTAGAGAGAGAGTAAGAGAGTTTGAGTGTTGGAAGGGTGGAGTGTGAGAGAGAGAGTGAAGAGAGAAGTGGAAGAGTGTAGGAAATGATCTTAATGATTGAGTTTTGGGAAGAGAGAGCATGAGGAGAGGGTGGCCGGATTTTTGAGTGGATTAATGGCCCTCTCTCTCCAAAAATTCAAATTAAATAAATTCCCTCTTCATTTTTATAAAACCCAAGAATTTTTATAAAAATTCTTCTTTATGTAGTTCTTGATTTATTTAAAAATCTTTGTTTTTAACTAATAAATTATGATTAATGTATAATAATTTAAATTTCTATTTCATTGATATAATCCATAATTTGATTAATAAAAAATTGATATTAAGAAGTTTATAGCCAAATTTTATAAAGTTTTTAAGCATTAAGATTTATAAATTTGGATTTTTGGCTCTTTAGGGTTTTTGGAATATTGTTTGATATTCACCATCATATTGAATTATAATTAGAATATTTTAATTTATTTTTAGGGTTTTACACCCTTTTTCAATTGAAACAAAGTTTGAAGTTTCATTCTAATTATAGTATTGGCATTTCCTATTGTAGTTAAGCAACTTACTAAAATCGTAAGTGTCAAGTATATTAGTCCTAGATCTTAGTTGGATCCTAGTTTATGCAAGATTTTGACCTAATATATACTACTAAGCCATGGCATGTTGTGCATGAATGGTTTTTATAAAGATGCATGAGTCCTAAAATGACCTGAATTGACAGTTGTCACAGTATCCCCCACTAAAAAAAGAATTTTGTCCCGAAATTCATTCTATGTCATCACTTGTCATCACATGGGAAAAGTTGTGGATACTTTTCTTTCATGAAGTCCTCACGCTCCCAGGTGTACTCCGGCCCGCGTTTTGAGTTCCATCGAACTTTCACAATCGGGATATTACTCCGCTTAAGTTGTTTAACCTCCCTGTGAAGGATTTCTATCGGTTCCTCAACGAAGTTCAGCTTATCATTGATCTTAATTACCTCCAGGGGTATTATCAATGCTTCGTCGGCTAGACATTTCTTGAGATCGGAGACATGGAATGTGTCATGAATGGCGCTTAACTCTTGGGGCAACTGGTGTTTATAAGCTACCGGACAAATCCTTTCAATGATTTCAAAGGGTCCAACATATCTCGGGCTTAGTTTTCCTTTCTTACCAAAACGTACAAGCCTTTTCCAAGGCGACACTTTTAAAAGTACCTTGTCTCCTAGTTGGAATTCTAATGGTTTTCGACGATTATCCGCATAACTTTTCTGACGATCTCTGGCTGCTTTAAGCATATCCTTGATGATAGCAATCTTGTCAGATGTTTCCTAGATAAGTTCGAGCCTAGTCAACTGTATGTCTCCAATTTCTGTCCAGCATAAGGGCGAACGACACTTGCGTCCATACAATGCCTCATATGGAGCACATTGGATACTTGTGTGGTAACTGTTATTGTAGGAAAACTCAATTAGAGGCAAATGAGTATCCCAATTTCCTTTGAACTCAATGACACACGCTCGAAGCATGTCTTCCAATGTTTGTATTGTTCTCTCCGTCTGCCCATCTGTCTGAGGGTGGTAAGCTATGCTCAAATCTATCTTGGTTCCTAGTGCCTTCTGTAACATCCACCAAAATCGTGATGTAAAATGACTATCTCTATCAGAAATGATAGATAGGGGTACACCATGTAGAGAAACAATTTTGTCAATGTAGATTTGGGCCAATTTTTCCATCTTGAAATCTTCCCGAATGGGGAGAAAATGAGCAGATTTTGTCAATCGATCCACTATGACCCAAATTGAGTCGTGACCTTTAGCAGTTCTAGGAAGTTTGGTAACGAAATCCATGGATATCTGCTCCCATTTCCATTGAGGAATTTCAGGCTACTGCAACAAGCCGGATGGTTTTTGATGTTCAGCTTTGACTATTGAGCATGTCAAACACTTCCCGACATACAAGATAATATCCTTTTTCATTCCAGGCCACCAATAGTACCCTTTAAGATCCTTGTACATCTTATCCGCTCCAGGGTGGATTGAGTATTTAGATCGACGAGACTCCTCTAGTACCATGTCTCTCAGATTGTTAACCCTTGGAATCCAGACCCTATCCTTAAAATAACGAAATCCATCAGGTTTGGTTTCAAATTTCTCTTCCAAACCATGTAAGGTCTCGCCTGGAAGATTTTCCTTGAATAACGCTTTCTCCTGGGCATCAATGATTTAAGATTTCAAGCTTGTCAGAATTACCATTCCCAAAGCTCTCACACGGGAAGGTTTCACTCTTTCTTTCCTACTAAGAGCGTCGGCTACTACATTAGCCTTTCCTGGGTGATATCGTATCTCACAATCATAATCACTAAACAACTCTACCCATCTCCTCTGCCGCATGTTTAACATTTTTTGATCTAGGATTGCTGAAGGCTTTTGTAATCGGTATAAATGGTGCACTTGGTCCCGTACAAATAATGCCTCCATATCTTAAGAGCGAAAACTATTGATCTTAGTTCTAGATCATGGGTGGTATAATTCTTCTCATGCGGTTTGAGTTGTCTGGAAGCATACGCAATGACCTTATCTTTTTGCATTAACACACATCCTAATCCTTGATGAGACGCATCACAATACACCACAAAGTTCTCTGATCCTTCTGGTAACGCCAGAATTGGTGCATTGCACAGCTTGTTTTTCAGGATTTGAAACGCCTCTTCGTGTTTCTCTTCCCAGAGAAATTTTCTATCCTTTTGGGTCAAAGATGTTAATGGTTGAGCAATCCTAGAGAAATTCTCAATGAAGCGTCTGTAGTACCTAGCTAATCCTAGGAACTGTCGTATTTTTGTCGGGGTTTTGGGGGCTTCCCATTTCTTGATTGCCTTGATCTTAGCTGGATCTACATGAATTCCTCTTTCGCCGATCACATGACCAAGAAAATGTACTTCCCGAATCCAAAATTCACACTTAGTGAACTTGGCATACAATTTCTGCTCCTTCAACAGCTCCAACACTAGCTACAGATGTCTATTGTGATCTTCTTTGGTTTGCGAGTAAACAAGTATATCATCAATAAATACAATCACAAACTTGTCTAGGTATGGTCTACAGACCCTATTCATCAAATCCATGAAAACAACGGGTGCGTTCATTAGTCCAAAAGGCATGACTAAGAACTCATAATGTCCATAACGGGTTCTAAATGTTGTTTTGTGAATGTCCCCTTCGTGAATTCTTAGTTGATGATATCCTGACCGAAGGTCGATCTTTGAGAAGTAGGAAGCGCCCTGCAACTGATCGAACAAGTCATCTATTCAAGGGAGGGGATATCGATTCTTGATTGTCAACTTGTTCAGTTCTCTGTAATCAATACACATTCGGAACGACCCGCCTTTCTTTTTGACGAATAACACTGGGGCTCCCCAAGGTGAAGAACTTGGTCAAATAAACCCTTTGTCTAGAAGTTCTTGAAGTTGTCCAAATAGTTCTTGCATCTCGGATGGTGCAAGGCGATATGGTGCTTTTGCTACCGGTGCCGCTCCGGGAATTAAGTCTATCCGAAATTCGACCTGCCTATGAGGGGGTAAATCGGGCAATTCCTCTGGAAACACTTCGGGATAATTTTGAACCACTGGAATCTCCTTGAGTTTCTTAGCTTCAGGTTCTCTTTCTAGCATGTGGGCCATGAATGCAATACAATTCTTCTTCAGGTACTTGTGAATCTTCATGCTTGATACTATTGTTAAACTTCATCCTGGGTTCTCACAGTGTATGATAAGGGTTTCTCCATTAGGGAGAGGCACTCTAATGACTTTCTCGTAACAACCAATGTCCGCTCTATTTTTGGATAACTAATCCATTCCTACTATCACATCAAAACTACCTAGCTCTATAGGAATTAGGTCAATGCTAAAGAGTTTATCAGCTAAATTCAGAGTACAACTAGGAATTATATCATTAGCCCTAATTTCATACCCATCAGCAAGTTCAATAGCATAAGCATTCTTCATCTTTCTCGATTTCAAGCCAAGTAACGGTCTAAATGCTAAAGAAACAAAACTCCTATCTGCTCCCGCATCGAATATTACTGATGCAAAATGGTTGTCCAGGAGAAACGTACCTGTTATCACTTCAGGGTTCTGACGAGCTTCTTCTGCACCAATCACAAAGGTTACACCTCTTGGCCGTCCAACTTGATTTTCCTTGGAAGTTTTGCCTGGCTTGGACTTGTCCATTGCTACCAGGCCCCTTGTTCAGTTTGGGACATGCCCTACGGAGATGATCAGTACTCCCGCACTCATAACATGCCCTTTTTCCCTCCTTATTCAGCTTACAATACTTCGAGTAATGCCCTGGTTGTTTACAGTTTTGGCACACTAGGCACGCTCCCTTGTGATGGAAGTTACACTTATTTCACTTCAGAAGCGGTCCTGAGTACTGCTTTCTCTCCTGCACTTCCATGACTTCCTGTTCTTGAGTTTTCACTGGTTCTTGCTCCTGGGCTCTTACCATAAAGTTTCTTGAGACTTTCTGCTTCCTCCCTAACTTGCCTCCATACTTCTTCTATCCCTGATCTGCTGGCTTCCTCTTGCTACTAGAGTTTTCCTTTGTCGATGCTCCTATCCTTATCACATCATTGGTTAGTCGATTTGCTAGACTTACTGCACTCTGAATAGTAGTTGGGTTTGCTGAGGTAACTATTCCCCGAATCTCTGGTGCCAGACCCCAGATATAACGATCTATCCATTTCTCCTCAAGAGTAACCATGTGAAGTACCAGTTTTGCTAGTCATGAAATCGGACTGTGTACTTCTCTATTTGTGTTCCAACCATAGAATGGTTCCAGAATTCAGATTCAAGCTTCTGAAGTTCATCCTTGGGACAATACTCCTCTATCAGCAGCTTCTTTAGGTCTTTCCAAGTTAGTTGATATGCCGCTGTACGGCCTCGGGTTTGCACTAGGGTATTCCACCAGGTCAATGCCCTATCTTGGAGTAGGCAAGATGCATACTCAACTTTGTTGCGCTCGAGGCATTTGCTAATGTGAAGGACCGACTCTATGCTGTCAATCCATTTCAGCAACCCGACCGCACCTTCCTTTCCATGGAACTCTTTAGGCTTACAGGCCATAAAGGACTTGTAGTTGCATTCTCTTTCATTGTTTCCCCGGTTTCCTCCACTACTTCCTTGGTTAGCATTAAGTCCTACAGTTACTTGAGTAACAATGTTTGGGATTGCTTCCAAAAGCCGTTGTGCTACAACTTGAGCAACATCGGGTGGTTCGTTCTGTGGGCGCCCGCAATTAGGTCTTCCTGACATGGTTCTATGACACAAGAGTAGAAATACGTATAAATACATCAAATAATGTATAATATTTAGTTCACTACTATTTTGAAAACCATAAGTGTTGTCAAATTAATGGGTTGCATTAATACTATGCATATAGATTTGAGAAAGGAAAGAAAAAAAGAAAAATCTTTTTTTTTATTAAACCATTGGCTAAATAAATTCTAGGGTTTGACCTCATTGTAAAAGTTTTCAAACATAAAATAAAATTCTTCATTACCATTTGAAATAATCTTAAAACCAAACCAATACATCAATCCCAAAATAAAGTTTGTTTTTCCCAAAAGACACCCAACATGGGTTTTCATTTCATGACAAAATAAAATAAAATACTGAAATCAGAACCAAATGCCAATCGCTATCCCAACAAGAAACATCAACACCATAATCAGTAATAGCCCACCAAGCACATAATATGTTGTCATCGCATGACCTGCCTCTCGTCTAGCATCACTAGCAGTGTCAGCAACCTCCATCGAAATGCTGAAATAGGATTTCCATCCTTGTCATCACTTCATCCAAAACTTCCCGATGCCCAACTATCAAAGCGAGACTGTGATGTAGGCCCGCTGCCATCGACTGCAATCTCCGGGACTCCTCCGGGGTCATACCTGGCTGCCTGACAGGTATCCCTATGAGTCGTTGTGGTGGGGGTGCTCTCGGTCCTGCAACATTGGGTCCTACCCCGCTAGGTCCTGCCGTGCCAAGTCCTGCTGTGCTAGTGGCTATCCTTCCTGGAATGGGAACACTCTTCCTCGCCGTCCTCCAAATGCGAAGTCCATAAAGTGGCGGCTGTGGCAACACCGATGCAGGTGATGCCTCGCGTCGTTCACTCGGGGCGTTGTCATTGTTGATCTCCACCGAGTTTCCTGTATCTTCCGTGTCCTCCGATGGGTCTTCTTCTACCGAGGCGGGGGGATTACGTCGAGGGATAATAGTGACGTAGCCGGACTCGTCGGCTGAGGTGGTAGCGCGGGAAGATGACGATGTTGACATAGTGGACTGAGACATAGTTTCAATGAGATATGAAATAAATGACAATGCATGCCTATAATATGCAATGCTTACACATACCAAAATTAACCTTTTGAATTTTTTGAAATAAATTTTTCTCAAAAATTTTGTTGAACATATTCCCATTATAATTAGCTCAAGCTTTGTATAAATCTTTCCTTAATTAAACATAGGTGATCAGACTATGTTTAATTGAGGTCCAACGATACAACTCCCGACATAATTATACTAGTAATATGTTTGATGTTAAAAGAATTTCTTTATAAGTTTTAGTTATAGGTTGTGTTTTCCTAAAGAAAAACTGATGTTCTCTATAACTTTAGCTCTGATACCACTTCTGTCACACCCCGCTAAAGCGGAAACGCAAGATATGACAGCGATAACGGTTTCATTGCAAAAGATAAAGATAGATCACCATAGCAGTATTTAAAAGTTTACAACCCATAGCTTAAAAAGAAATAAAGTACAAGTTTCCCAAAACAACATTGTTCAAATATAACTTCATAAATAACTTCAACACGATGCAACATGCTCTATGATGATGAATCTTTATGTCCACTTACTAATTATTTCTTGAAAAAGCATGTAAAACGAGCGTCAACTATGAAAATAGTTTGTGAGATCACAAGTTTATAAAATCGAGCTTGAAATAAGGCTTTTCGTAAATACAAGTACATTGCTTTAATGAGAAACAAAGTTGATTGCTATTAATGAATACAAGTTTATTGCTATAACGAGAAACGAGATTGTATGTGTATGCGCACACAATGAGTCACAACCAAACCTATGACTGAAGCCCTATCGAGATCTATGCTTATCGTTCCATAGATGAATATGGTATCATGCACTCCAGCAATAGGGCGAGTGAGGAGTTGTCAATTCCTAATAGCGCTATCCATAATGACCATTGGATCAAAGAGTTAATGGTTAGAGATAAAGGAAGGGCCTTAGTACGATAAGTTCTCATGTTCCGTGTTGCATAGACATACATAAAGAGACATAGCAATACAATAGCAATCATGTTTGATAATAATCAATTTAAATACAACATTCAAATAACAGTTTTTCGGGACATGCTTTTCCATCCCAAAACATAAAAACTAAAAATAGGGGAGTGCGTGAATACTCATAATGTTTCGTGTAGGTACAAGTGGTGCCTCGGAATGCACCAACGTCTTACTACCGGGATCCTACGACATCATACACACACTAGTGAGTTTCCATGTCGAAATCTAATGCTAATATACTAAACTCTACATATAGCGAAATGCCAATTTATGTTTTAGTATTGGATTTTATATTAATTGGTTACACTTTTTCTGAAATGATGAAATTCTACAAGTCGTGCGATTAATTACAACTTTGGAATATTAAATTTCCAGATTTAGTAATATAAATTAAAGGTATTTCTACACATTTAAAGGTGTTTTATATTCCTAAGAATGTAAAATATTATCAAAAAGTTTCCAAAAAATTCCAAACCTTGTATTTTCATTGAAAATACAATAGAGGTTTTCCAGAAAATTTTCCTTGAATTTTTGATATGGTTAACTATTTTTCAAAATTTTTCAGTCTTCATAACAACATAAATTCACGAAAAATAGCATTCAAGGGATAAAAATTCCAAAACTTTTTATTTAACTGTTATTACACAGTAATAAGCTGAGAAAAATATAAAAATGGGTTTCCAAGCTGTTTAATTATATTTTATGATTTTTGAGCATTTATTCAAATAAAAATTGAAATAAATCGAAAAAAGTTTCCAAAATTACCCACACTTTTTATTTAACTCTTATTATACATAACTAGGCTGGGAAAAATATAAAAGATATTTTTCAGTGGGTATTTCTATTTTTCTTTGTTTTATTCCTTTAAATAATCATTAATTGAAGAATAAATATTAAACAGTTAAAATAAATTACCAAAAATTTTTTTAACGTCATTTACAGTGTAGTTAATCTGGGAAAAATACCAAAAGTGGTTTTCATATTGTATAATCCGGTTTTGGGTATTTATGTGTATTTAAGTGTGTTTAGGTGTGTTTAACCTTAGAAATTAGGAGAAAAATAATTTACTGTAGAAACAAAATCATCAAAATTTTTATGTAATCTCCTACTGTAGAACATGATGTTATGGTAAATTGTCATGAATTTTCGATAATCAGAAATATTTTTCCTATTTTTAGGCCATTATAATTTCTAAAAATCGGGAAAAACAGTAAGGTATGATGAAAAATTCTCAAATTATTTTTATGAGTCACCTACCACACGTAAGGGCTGCGAAAATTGTTAGATACAATTTTCACACTCTCTAAAGTGGTTTTGTGATTTATTATACCCAACAAAAATTGATTAAATTTAATGAGGGGTCATTATTCTCCATAGGGGTCATCCATGAATTTATTCCGTATTTATAGACATCTGGAAGTATTTTATGTGATTTATGACCTTGTTTTCTTGCAATAATTTTAATAAATCAAAGAAATGATAAAAGGTCTTGAAATTTTCCAGATGTTCATATTTCCTTAATGGGAATTTGGAAAAATTTTGGTTTGAACAGAAATGAACTTTTAGATATTTTTATAGACAAAATCGTTTACATGCACTATTAACAATGTACTTTGATCATCAAGCTCATTAGCTTGGTGTTCATCACATGCATAACGGTTTGAAGACCATGCATGGACATATGTTTGTTATAGTGCTGTTTTTAAAAAGAAATACTTGAATGCATAGGGTGTTTGAACCTTTAAAACTTGCAAAGATCCGAATTTTTAGTGTTTGACATAGGTTTGGTCCTTGGATTTCACCATTAACAACATGCATGTTGTTTTTGGGTGAAACCCTGCCACCATCATCATCAAACTCGACATTCATGAACATGTTCATGAATGTTCATAAAGAATGGTGTAGAAAGAAGAGAAATACAAGAAAAACCTTTTAAAAACAAGAAGAAAAGTAAGGAAAGGTGAGTGATTTTCGTGTATACCTTGAAGAATAGCCTTAGAAGATGAAGATTTGAGTGTGGAGAGGTGTTCTTGGCTGATGATTTTCGTGAGTTAGAGAGAGAGTAAGAGAGTTTGAGTGTTGGAAGGGTGGAGTGAGAGAGAGAGAGAGAGAGAGTGAAGAGAGAAGTGGAAGAGTGTAGGAAATGATCTTAATGATTGAGTTTTGGGAAGAGAGAGCATGGGGTGAGGGTGGCCAGATTTTTGAGTGGATTAATGGCCCTCTCTCTCCAAAAATTCAAATTAAATAAATTCCCTCTTCATTTTTATAAAACCCAATAAATTTTATAAAAATTCTTCTTTATGTAGTTCTTGATTTCTTTAAAAATCTTTGTTTTTAACTAATAAATTATGATTAATGTATAATAATTTAAATTTCTATTTCATTGATATAATCCATAATTTGATTAATAAAAAATTGATATTATTAAGTTTATAGCCAAATTTTATAAAGTTTTTAAGCTTTAAGATTTATAAATTTGGATTTTTGGCTCTTTAGGGTTTTTGGAATATTGTTTGATATTCACCATCATATTGAAATATAATTAGAATATTTTAATTTATTTTTAGGGTTTTACACCCTTTTTCAATTGTAACAAAGTTTGAAGTTTCATTCTAATTATAGTATTGGCATTTCCTATTGTAGTTAAGCAACTTACTAAAATCGTAAGTGTCAAGTATATTAGTCCTAGATCTTAGTTGGATCCTAGTTTATGCAAGATTTTTACCTAATCTATACTACTAGGCCATGGTATGTTGTGCATGAATGGTTTTTATAAAGATGCATGAGTCCGAAAATGACCTGAATTAACAGTTGTCACAGGATGTCTTAAGTTAACACTGTTAGTTATCCTAGTACAAAAGGATAATACTTAGGTCATTATATTATTTCTTATCTTTACTTTGTGATACAAACACATAATCGACGAGATAGATTGGACTTTATATCCTCGTTCCAAAGGATACTTTGCGGGACTAACCATTCCTGGAACCTCTGTTAGATACAGAGGCAAATGCACATCTATTGATGTCTTTGGTTGATACCATTATAGGTATACTTTAAGGGACTAACTATTCCTACACCCAGTTGTTAGCTACAGAGGTAAATATACATCTACGGATGTCTTAAGTTAACACTGTTAGTTATCCTAGTACAAAAGGATAATACGTAGGTCATTATATTATTTCTTCCTTTACTTTGTGACACATTCACATGATCGACGAGGTAGGACATATTTAATATAGATAACTAATTTCCTTATTACCTTTATAATATGACTCATGCACATAAACGATGAGGTATACTATAGTTTTATACTAATAGTTAAACAGGGAAAAACCATCACATTTACAGAGATGCTTACCTTCAAAACAGTAGGGTCTTGGTAGAAGACTTATTTTATAGGGATCATAGGGATTTCTAGGGTTATTCAAACGGTTTCCATTACTTACAAACCTTTACATACTTATACGAACTTTCTTTGAAAACATTGTCAAGACTTTCATTACAAGTTTTACAAATCAAAGACACATTAATACTTATGAATTCACCAACTTTATTGCTGATACTCGCTTTCAAAATAACTTGTATTCTCAGGTCACAAATAGACAGGTACGACGACCAGGTTTTGTGAAGACGGAGAAATCAAGACTCCTCTTTTATTTTGATTATTTATCATGTTGTCTTATACTATGAAAGAATACACATGTAATTTAAAATTATACTATTAATGCAATGGATGATGTTGTTGCTTGTTTACTACTTTACATTGTTGTGATACATTACATGACGTCATCCGCCCCAGAACGTTTCCGCAGTTCTCGGTTTTGGGGTGTGACAGTTTGGACACGATCTGGGTAATAGTTGATAGACTAACGAAATCCGCCCATTTCCTGCCAATAAAAGAATCATACAAGATGGAGCGCCTGACAAGAATCTACATAAAAGAAATTTTGAGACTCCACGGAGTACCGGTACCCATCATCTCAAAAAGCTGTGGGAACACAACTCGAATGAGCACTACCTACCACCCACAAATAGATGGTCAAAGTGAGTGAACCATTCAAAAACTGGAAGATATGCTCCGAGCGTGTGTAATAGACTTTGGAAAATCGCTTGATACCTACTTGCCTTTGATCGAGTTCTCGTATAACAACAGTTATTACTCGAGTATCAAAGTTGCTGTTTACGAAGCATTATACGGGCGAAAATGTAGATCACCGTTGTGCTCGGCAGAGGTAGGAGACACCCAGATAGCGAGAGAGCAAACGCCAAACAACACCTTAATGGGACCAGAAATCATACGTGAGACGACTGAGAAGATAATTCAGATCAGAGCACGACTACAATCGTCACGAGACAGACAGAAGAGCTACGCCGATAAGCGACGAAAGCCCTTGGAATTCGAAGTCGGAGATAGGGTGTTACCAAAAGTCTCTCCTTGGAAAGGAGTGATTCGTTTTGGGAAGCGGGGAAAACTGAACCCTCGATACATTAGACCCTTCGAGATTCTTGCCCGAATCGGTCCAGTGGCTTATAGATTGCAACTCCCCTCCGAGCTCAACAGTGTACACCCTGTGTTCCACGTTTCCAACTTGAAGAAGTGCTTATCCGACGAGACTCTCGTCATTCCATTAGATGAAATCGAAATCAATGAGAACCTTCTGTTCATCGAAGAGCCGGTTGAAATCATGGACCGAGAAGTAAAGCGTACCAAGCAGAGTCGCATTCCAATCGTGAAAGTTCGATGGAATGCAAGGCGCGGACCAGAATTCACATGGGAACGCGAAGATCAAATGAAGCAGAAGTACCCTCATCTATTCTCACATTCTCAAATCTAGCTTTCAAAAGAATTTCGGGACGAAATTCCCTCTAACGGGCAGATGATGTCACAACTAGAAATTTTGGTGCCTTGTAATCACAACACTTATAACAACTATGACTCAATAACATGAAAGCATGCATGATGCTCATTCTATAACAATAGAACTCCATCAAATGCTTCATTCTAACCCTACAAATGGTCAACAAAGAATTGGAAACCCTTGAAATTCCAATTTGAGTTCATTGTGGACTAGGATTCTTTAATGGGCCCTAATTGGACCCATATACATGAAACTTAACATTTTTGGGCCTTATGAATCCAAAATAAACTAGATTAACTTTAATGGGTCTTATTAGACCAAAACAATTTTATATTAGCCCTAATAGGTCAAAAAATCATTCTTTGATTTTTATTGGGCCAAAAATCACTTAACTTAACCATAAAATGGACTTAAGCATTCAAGGCCCAAATTTTCTTTTCTTCCCTTTCCATTCTCAGCCCAAGCCCAACCTAAGAAGAGGAGTTGACTTTTGATGCCACCTCACAATTGTTCATGGGATAATCATGCATTTTTCTCATGCCTCCATGCAACAATCCCATCATTCACTCTCTCTTCTCTCCTTTCTTCCTTGCTCTCGGCCGAACCCAAACACACACACACACACACACACTTCACTTAAAATTCTCTCAAGGAAACTCTCTCCACTCCCCACCATATTTTTGAGATCTAAGAGACTTTCAAGGAGATTTTCCCCACAAACACATCATCTAAGGTAAGTTGATGTTAAATCCATGATCTAGATACTTCATTTCATTCAAAAATCTCTTCTAAATCCACTCAATCTTGTGATCTTGCACCTTATAAGTCACAAAACTCGATATCTACCAAGAAGACTTGCTAGGATCGAAAATTAGCATCAAACTTATTCTAGTCTTCTTCAAAACCAAAACTACAACTCAAGGTGAGTTTCATACCCCTCTATTTTCGGTTTTCATATGTTTTATGGGGGAGAATACAAGAAAATGTGTAGATCTATGTGTATGTGTATGCTATGTGTGATTTTATGCATGTATATGTGTGATGTTATGTGTTTTTGAGATAAATATGTAACAAAAAGAGTGATAATTCGAGATCTATGACATGAGAAAGGAAACAAACATAATCTAAGTTATTTTACACTAATCAAGTCAAGAAAATTAGCTTATAAGGTTATAAGGAACAAAGTTTAACATAAAACTCAATAAAACTCAATTTAGGGCTTAAAATGTTAAAAGTACAAAACTTGGGGTAAAAACTGCCAATTCACGGTTTCTTGAGGGTCAAATGTGTCAAAAAAGTTTTTATAATCCCTTTTCTGAATATTAAAATTTTCAAAGGACTTAAAGTGCAAAAATTTGAGTTATTGGACTAAATATGGGCTTTTCGGCCCAACAAGCCCAAAATTGCGAAAATTGAAGTTTTTAAGGGGATGAAATGTAATATTCTGTAAAACAAGGGCCATGAAGTGAAATAAAACTATTTTTAAGGTCAAAAATGCTTTTAAACTCCAAAAAGGATCACAATGTAAACTTTTTGTATTTTGGGCCAAAACTGTAAAAGTTGCGAAATTTGGGGTTCTAACCGAGAAACACCATTCTGGAAGGGCTAAAACTGTTTACTAAATATAATTTGGGTTAAAAATGTCTTTTCAACAAGTTTATGATACAAAAGTGTGAAGAAAATGTTTTAAAGGACTAAAAATGAAATTCTTTTATATAAAGGACTAAAAGTGTTATTTTTATAAAAGAAAGGTAGTGAAAAGGGTCAAAGTCATACTTCTACAACAAATTAATTCATTCATTAAGACAAAATACAAATATCCGGCTAGCAACAAAACGAAAAACAAATACACCTTCAATACCAAATATCGTTATAAACGAATGGATTCGGTCTCGAATCAATACAAAACAACAAACGTTAAATGAAAACACTTCAATAGATATGTGATGACTATAATGAGTAAATCTACAAACTTTGGGCTTATGAGTTTCAAATTATGCTTGTTGGGCCTTGCAAGCCCACCAACATGATCTTTGGGCCCAAAGGGATAACGCTTATATGTTATTGGGCCTTCAATGACCCAATATTTTATAAAAGAACTTTCAATAGTTTTATGTGCTAGTGGGCCAAAGTGTCCCATTAGAAAAGCTAGTAAGGTCACAATAATCAAGTGCGAGTTGGACCATTGTGTCTTTCGCATCCACGACAGCCTAAGGTTCTTACGATAGTAGTGGGACATAATACCCCCCTTCTCTTCATTTGATAAGGCTTACGATAAATCGAAGTAGATAAAATTAGGACGATATACAATATGGATTAATTCAATACTCATTCATTAAGACAACACAAAAACCAGTAATTACGAATACATTTCAACATCAGAAAACATCGGGTTTTCCGGGGAATTCAATACTACTCATACGGAACTTAATAACTATGATATAAAATACCCTTTATATATATGTTTTTAAAATCATTCATGCATTAACTTATGGATCTCACGATTTGATAAACAAAAGTCTTTTTAGAAAATATCGGATTTTCTGGGTTTTTACAAAACTACACAAACCATTTTTTCAGAACATTTCTTATGAACTCACCAACATTTCATATGTTGACGTTTTTCCAAAATAACTTGTATTCTCAGGTAACAGGTAAGCGGAAGATTTATAAGAAGTAATGTTAGATGTCATGTGGTTAAATGCACTCAAACTATTTAGGTTATGGATGTGTAATATTAAAACAATGTACTTGATGTGAACAAATTCAGTTGTAATATATTGATGCATGGTGACGTTTATGTTATGATTCATGTATATTCATTGTGATGGTATTCAATTAAAGTGACGCAAGCCCTCGAACGTTTCCGCCGTCTGGTTCGGGGGTGTGACATTTCAGCTATGCAGGTTGCTATCCCAAAGATGTTTGGGCCAGTGAAGACCGCTATGATTGATCTCTTTGACGAGTGCTATGTGGTTCTTACACAGGCTATCGCTGCTATGGTCGTCTCCGTCACTGGGGTAGGAGGATCTTTCTAGTATCGGAAGATCATTAACACAAAACCTTCAACGTTTTATAGGGTCAAGGACGTAATTGTGGTGATGATATGGTTGTCTAACGTGGACGGTTGTTTCTGTTGGCTTTTGTATACTACAACATCCTATGGTGCACATACAACCCTAAATGCTTTGGATCTATGTTTTCTCTAATTATACATGCAATATTGTTTCCAAAGCATTAAGCCTACAACTAGCATACAATTGACATAAACAACATAAACGTGAGTTATAGAATGACCACTTTGTTGTAGCATGTAGTTTTGGCCTTTAAGAACTTAGCACCTTAAATGTGATCCCTCAAATGGTTCACAAACACCATGAACAAAGGAGAACTTGAGAGAGAGGCTAATTAACACAAAAAATCATTTATCACTCTTTTTAGAATGCATGGGGCCGATTTTGGTGACTATGGGTTCATTTTATAGTGTTGCAAAGTCTAAGGTTACATCAATGCAAACCCTAATTCACATGACCCTTCATATTACTTAGGCTCCATGGGTTAAACCTCCATGGACTATCATATTGGTTTAGACTATCCTAAATAACCATGGATCATTGGCCGACACTATAAGAATCATTGATTTACTTAATCAGTCCCCTTATATTTAATTAGTCTCTTTTGATCACTAAATTAATTCCAAATTAATTCTTGATCAATACTAATCAAATAATATGATTTCATATTAATATATTAGAACTTATAATATATTAATAAATCATAAATAACCTCTTCTAAAAAGTCCATCCTATCAAATTGCTATGGTAAAGGCAACCAAAATGGACCATGCTACTCTCGGGTCAAGTACATACCAATTATAGTTATGGGCTTAGACACCTAATCCAACAGTCTCCCGCTTGGATTAGTGTAATTACTATTATTGCAAGTAGGACTCCACAACCCGGCTAGCAATCGTAGCTCTTAAAAGCCCTTGTCGAACTCTAACCTATTCAATGATGCGTTCATTAGATAAAGGATCGTATATTCATCCATTCTACTAGATATTGTTGGGTCATGTTTTGTATTTTGTGTTGCGTCTATTGGGCTCGTTAGTTAGTCTAATATGTATCTCCGGATTGGGCCTGTCCATCCGTGAGTTTTGTAGAGTTTAGTATATATAGGTGCTTGCATGCATCTTAGAACGAGAGGACGATTAGAGATTAAATATTCAACAAGTTTATCGTTCTTGTAACCCTAGAATCCTCTACAGCGGAAGTTCTTAGTCGAGCTCTGCTGAGGATTGAGAAATCTAATCATTCGACATATTTTTATCTATACTTGTGTTATTTACTGATTTTACATTCATCGCATTACCTGTTACAAAGATCTAATGGATCATTAAGTTTGTTTATAACTTAACAATTGGTATCAGAGTAGGAGGCTGTGTAATTCATACACATCTTTTCTGTGAAAGAGGTTGCGATTAGGGTTATTCCACATTAACTAATATTTATTCAGCCGTCATCCCATAATTGACGTAACTCAGCATTTATTTGTTTTGCCCTAATTTTATATATTACAAGTCTCATCTTTCAAACAAGTTATACGATCAAGCATGGACGAGTCACAATCAAATCCGATCAACATCTCAAACAGTATTGGATCAACGACGAAGATTCCCATTCTTTACACCCAAGATTATGAAGTCTGGGCACATCACTTCGAAGATTATGTCATTGGATCTTAAGACAATGGATATCTTATTTGGGAAGCAATCGTATCGGGACCATTCGCTCATTCAGCAACGTCAAAAATCATTAAAACTCAGAAAGAGTATAATGATCTGTTAAAGGACGTAAAAGATATTGCTCAAGACTAAAAGGATAAATTTCAGTGCAATATTAAAGCATTGAGACTGATTCGATTCGCTCTGCAGTCCGACACATTCAGGCTAGTGAGTTCATGCAGCACTGCTAAAGAAATATGGGATAGGCTGCGAGAACTATATTCCACAGACAAAGATCTGGAGCATTCCATTCAGACCTTACTTTTGTCTGAGTTTGGCGAATTTAAGCAAAATCCCGAGGAAACTGTTACTCAGACGTTTGATCGCTTCAATCATCTTCTTAGCAAGATGATCAAACACGATATAGAAACGAAGCTGATTGAACAAAAAGTTATGTTTTTGAATGGTCTTAGATCTGAGTGGAGAGCGGTTGTGTCCACTGTTAAAGCTCATGAGCAATTCAAATCTTATTCATTGGCAAAGTTGGTAGGGATTCTGAAATCCCAAGAAAAGATTGTCTTGCAAGAGAAAAACGTGGTCTCAAGCTTGGGTTCCTTGGCCCTTCTGTCTAAAAGCAAAAGTGTGGTAGAAGATGAAGACCTCAACTTAGAAGACTATGACCTTACCTCTGAAGATTATGCAATGATGGTGTCAAATCCAAAAAGGTTCATTAAGAAAAGGTTCCCCACCAATAAGAACCGAAATTGTAACAGCCCGGAATCTCAGGTATTATTAACTTATGTTTTTTGGGGTGATTTAAGAGGGGACTCGGCGAGTTGGAGCCTAGACTCGCCGAGTAGGATCGCAGACTTGGTCGCGGGATCGCGACTGGACTCGACGAGTCCAGATATGGACTCGGTGAGTCTACGCTGTTTAGCGAAAACCCTAACCGTTCAGGTTTGGGTCGTATATAACGCATTATATGCCGTCATTGTTCGTCTTTTAGTCGATTGAGAAGAACCCTAAGCGGCTGTGGGCATCTAGAACAAGATTGAAGGCCATTGGTGACTTGAAGAAGTTGTGGTGCAAGGAGGAGAAGAGTTTGGCTAAAGGAATCTTCAAGGGATTCGAGTTCTGAGGTTTGGGGACACAGAGGGTGCGTTATTCAGGTAACATTTCGGATCATTTCTGTTATTTTGATGTGTGCATGGATCTAGGGTTTATGGAACCCATTTGGTGATTAGATGGATTATTACCTTGTTACCCAATCGAATATAACCTTGTATTAGGACCCTTAGAGGACCAGAAGGCCCCATGCTTGTGTATTTCGGAACCATACTTATCCCAGGAAGCAGTTTGATCGACTGCATGGTATGGACTCGCCGAGTCCGATGAACAGACTCGGCGAGTAGCTTGGAGATTGACTGGAACTCGTCGAGCTGTTCTTCAGACTCGACGAGTGGAGTCGGGGTGGCCCCGCGATTCTTCCACGAGGATCTCGTCGAGCCAAGAGGGATACTCGACGAGTAGAAAGGGAACATCAAGGGAAGTTGGGGAGGACGTCTAGACTCACCGAGTCGCCATGGCACTCGCCGAGTCCGGTCGAGTTGACCTAAGTCTGACTTCTTAGGGATAGTCACACTTAGAAGATATAAGTGTTAATGAAGGATATGTAATGTTATAGGGAGGTTGTAGCTCGTCGGATTGTGCGCGAGTGATTTCAGGATTTGCTAGCTTTCAGCATTCGCGAGGTGAGTCTTCTCGCTATACTGTACCCGGAAGGGTTTGACTGTGTGACCGGAAGGTCGGATATGATATGTGATATGTATGCTATATGTGGTAAGTTATTTGTTATATGTGCTATGTATGTTATGGGCCGGAAGGCGAATATATTATGGGCCGGAAGGCAATATGTTATGGGCCGGAAGGCAATATGTTGTGTGATGGACCGGAAGGTCGGCATGGGTAGGACCGGAAGGTTTAACCAACAGGGACGGAAGTCCCCTGAGACACATGGACCGGAAGGTCAGGGCCTGGAAAGGCGTATGTGCGTAAGTTGTATATTGGGGAACTCACTAAGCATTTATGCTTACAGTTGTTGTGCATGTATTTCAGGTACTAGCGAGGACCGTGGGAAGGCGCCGGCGTGATCGATACACACTGAAGAATGCTTTTATGATCTTGGGATTTTGATTATTTGTATTTGACAGAATACTTAAACTATTTATGCCTTGTTTGAATGGAAATAAATATATTTTTAAAATGAAAAATTTGTTTGAAAATTTGCGTTGTTACAATTGGTATCAGAGCCTTGGTTTGAGGGATTCGGGTGCACCTTCGGGGGTAACTGAACTCAAACCGAGGATTTGAGGAAATTTTTAAAATAAAGGCATAAACTTTTGTAAATGGTTTTGTGGTAAGCAAGAAAGAAGCAGTGTGTACGATCAGTCAGCGCCCGAACGGTAAAGATCCCCAAAATACCTTACAATATTATATGATATGAATTGTTATGGATGCTAGAAGACTAGGTATTCATGATAGGACTAGTGTGGCCTGATTTGTGATGCCTTAGTCTAGGGAAGTTTGCCTATATGAGATGCGTTGCTAGTATGCGGGTAGATAATGCATATCAGAAGTAGAGTACTCACTATCCGGAGTTTGGGGAGGAAGACTTGGGATGAACGCTGATGCGGTGTGGTCGGTAGTATTGGGCCCGTACTACCGAGGACACCGGGTCAGTGGGAGACCCAAGTAAGAATCCCTGGATATCGGGGACTGAGTAGGGTTGCGTATCGAGTACGATTATACTCGGTGGAGTCTCTGATAGTTTTATGTTGTATTTCAGAGACATCATGGTTAGACCGCGCCACGGAGCGAGTTCGAGCGGTGTGAGTGACGAGGAGATTCGTCAGATGATTCACGAGGAGGTAGCGGCGGCAATCCGGGCTGAGATCCCGGAGATGTTTGGGTCTATTAAGACCACACTGATGGAGACGTTCGATGAGCGGTACGCCGCATTGACTGAGGCTGCAACCGCTGCAGCTACCGCAGCTGTGACCGCTGCTAGGCCACAGGGGAGTGACTCGTTGCTGTTCCGAGAGTTCAGCAACACGAAGCCACCAGAGTTCGATGGGACGTAGGATCCGATTGCTGCGATGAGGTGGATCGCGGATATAGAGGGGTGCTTCTACACTTGTTCATGCCCTGAGCACTTGAGGGTACGGTTCGCATTGAACCAGCTCCGTCTGGGAGCGAAGGACTGGTGGAAGTTCGTGACGGCGAACTTCACTTTGGCAGAGACTACAGCAGTAACATGGGAGGGGTTTGCTGCCATGTTCAGAGATGAGTACGTTCCCCCGGTGGAGAGGGAACGATTGGTTCAGGAGTTCTTAACCCTCAAGCAGGGTACTGATTCTGTTGCGGTGATCACGCAAAAGTTTCATGAGAGGGCGATGTTCTGCCCCGAGCTGGTGTCCACTGATCAGGCTCGGATGAGCCGGTACTTGGGAGTGTTGAGGAGGGATATCCGGGAGTTTGTGTCAAACTCCACTTACCATACTTTTGCTGAGCTTCAGGCGAATGCCAGGAAGCGCGAGATCGAGTTGGAGACCCAGGCCAGGGAGGAGGTCGAGTCTCAGCGGGTGAACCGGCGACCGGCTCTGTTCCAGCCGGCAGCCAAGCGGATAAAGTCCGCCGATGCGAGCAAAGGAGGTTCGAAGGGCCGCACTTGCGGAAAGTGCGGCAAGGGTCATGAGGGGGCGTGTCGATCTGGTGCTTGCTACAAGTGTGGCAAGGAGGGGCACATTGCTAGGGAGTGTCCCAAGGGATTTACGGTTTGCTTTCATTGCAACCAGACAGGCCATAGGAAGGCCGAGTGCCCTCAGCTTCTTCAGGGATCTGCACCTGCTGCCGGAGCTACTGCGACTCGACCGGTGAAGGCCGAGGCCCCGAGGGCTCGGGGAAGAGCCTTTCAGCTGACTGCGGAGGAGGTCCGCGCTGCGCCCGATGTCGTGGCAGGTATGTTGTAATTCATGTATTTATTTTAATGTCGAGATGTTATGCTTATGTTATTATATGCGTAGGTACTTTCCTTGTGAACTCTGTGCCTGCCTTAGTGTTATTTGACTCGGGTGCGAGTAGGTCCTTTGTGTCCTTAGCCTTTAGTCAGCATATCAGCGTTAGTCGTGAGTCGTTGAGTCGACCTTTGAGAGTTTCTATAGCTGACGAGAAAGTGATTTGTGCCACGGAGGTTCTTCGGGGATGTGTACTAGAGATTTTCGGGGTTGAGTTCCCGATTGACCTGATTCCTATTGCGATGGGTGATGTCTGTGTCATCGTGGGCATGGACTGGTTGAGCCGTTTCGGCGCTGTCATCGACTGTGAGCGTCAGTTGGTGACTATACGAGACCATAGTGGGGGAGTTCTTTCGGTGTACGACGAGGGTACCCGTTCGGGATCAGCTTTTTGTTCGGCCGCTAGGGCGAGGCAGTGTCTACAGCAGGGCTGTAAGGGTTTTGTGGCGTATGTGATGGATACGCGGGAGGTTTCCGAGAGACCGAAATCAGTTGAGGAGGTCCCTGTGGTGCGCGAGTTTCCAGATGTTTTCCCCGAGGAGCTGCCGGGAGTACCTCCTGTGAGGCAAGTAGAGTTTGGTATCGATCTGGTTCCGGGGGCCGCGCCTATTGCTAAGGTGCCTTATCGTCTCGCACCTCCAGAGATGCAAGAGTTGTCCTCGCAGCTCCAGGAGTTGCTGGGGAAGGGATTCATTCGGCCGAGCAGCTCGCCGTGGGGAGCACCTATTCTGTTCATCAAGAAGAAGGATGGTTCACACCGGATGTGTATTGATTACCGGGAGTTGAACAAGTTGACGGTCAAGAACCGTTACCCGTTACCGAGGATCGACGATTTATTCGATCAGTTGCAGGGAGCGTCTTGGTTTTCCAAGATCGATCTGAGGTCCGGGTACCATCAGGTGAGAGTACGGGATGGGGATGTCCAGAAGACAGCATTTAGGACGCGATATGGGCATTATGAGTTTGTGGTGATGCCTTTCGGGCTCACCAATGCCCCGGCTGTGTTCATGGATCTCATGAATAGGGTATGCAGACCGATGTTGGATCGGTCAGTGATTGTATTTATCGACGGCATTCTGGTGTATTCTAGATCTAGAGAGCAGCATGAGGAGCATTTGAGGGAGGTCCTCGAGGTATTGAGGTCGGAGAAGCTTTATGCAAAGTTCTCCAAATGTGACTTCTGGCTGCGGGAGGTCCAATTTCTAGGACATGTTGTCAATCAGAAAAGGATATTGGTCGATCCGGCCAAGGTTGAGGCGGTGATGAGTTGGGAGGTGCCGAGGTCACCTTCTGAGATCAGGAGCTTCCTTGGGTTGGCAGGGTATTATCGGAGATTCATCAAGGATTTCTCCAAGATCGCAGTGCCACTCACCAGATTGACCCGGAAGGGTGTTGCATTCTCATGGGGGCCCGAGCAGCAGACCTCCTTTGAGACACTTCGCCAGAGGTTGTGCGAAGCCCCGGTATTAGCTCTCCCAGAAGGGATGGAAGATTTTGTGGTATATTGCGACGCATCGATTTCGGGACTGGGTGCAGTGTTGATGCAGAGGGGTCATGTGATAGCTTATGCGTCGAGGCAGCTGAAGCCTCATGAGGCGAGATACCCCACGCATGATTTAGAGTTGGGAGCAGTAGTGTTCGCTCTCAAGATTTGGCGTCACTACCTGTACGGGGTTCGATGTACGATCTATACAGACCATAAGAGCTTGAAGTATTTGATGGATCAGCCCAATCTAAATATGCGTCAGAGGAGGTGGCTGGATGTGGTCAAGGATTATGATTGTGAGATCCTGTACCACCCAGGTAAGGCTAATGTGGTAGCCGACGCGTTGAGCCGCAAGGCGGAGAGCACTCCATTGCGAGATGTATGCTTGAGATTGACTGTGATGACTCCTGTATTGGATGCTATTCGTGGGGCACAGGCCGAAGCGGTGCGACCAGAAATGCAGAAGAAAGAGCGGGTTGTGGGGTTAATTTCAGAGTTCGTTAAGGATGGTCGAGGGCTTATGACGTTTCAGGGCCGGATTTGGGTACCGTTCGTGGGCGGTACACGTATTACTTTGATGGAAGAGGCTCATAGATCGAAATTCTCGATCCATCCCGGTGCTACGAAGATGTATTTGGATTTGAGGAAGGAGTATTGGTGGCTCTGTATGAAGAGGGACGTCGCATGGTTCGTCGAGAGGTGCTTGACCTGCCATAGGGTTAAGGCCGAGCACCAGAGACCGCATGGCAAGTTACAGCCATTGGAGATTCCCGAGTGGAAGTGGGAACAAATCACTATGGATTTCATCACCAAATTGCCGAGGACTGCCAGGGGAGTTGACGCAATTTGGGTGATTGTGGATAGGTTGACGAAGAGTGCGCACTTCCTTGCCATCAGTGAGAGTTCTTCAGCGGAGAAGTTGGCGGAGATATATGTGAGAGAGGTGGTATCTCGGCATGGGGTGCCGATCTCGATTGTTTCAGACCGTGATGTGCGTTTCACTTCCAGGTTCTGGAAGAAATTTCATGAGGAGCTGGGTACCAAATTGCATTTTAGTACCGCATACCATCCCCAGACAGACGGTCAGAGCGAGCGAACGATTCAGACGCTGGAGGACATGCTTCGAGCGTGTGTGTTAGACTTCGGGGGTAGCTGGGATGCATATTTACCCTTAGCAGAGTTTTCCTACAACAACAGCCATCATTCGAGCATTGGTATGCCACCTTTTGAGTTGTTGTATGGTAGGAGGTGTCGGACCCCCATTTGCTGGGGAGAGGTGGGACAGAGAGTGATCCGGAACGTGAGATGCGGGAGCAGCATCCGGAACTATTTTCAGAATGAGACTTCGAGGGCGAAGTCTAATCCTAGCGGGGGAGAGTTGTAACAGCCCGGAATCTCAGGTATTATTAACTTATGTTTTTTGGGGTGATTTAAGAGGGGACTCGGCGAGTTGGAGCCTAGACTCGCCGAGTAGGATCGCAGACTTGGTCGCGGGATCGCAACTGGACTCGACGAGTCCAGATATGGACTCGGCGAGTCTATGCTGTTTAGCGAAAACCCTAACCGTTCAGGTTTGGGTCGTATATAACGCATTATATGCCGTCATTGTTCGTCTTTTAGTCGATTGAGAAGAACCCTAAGCGGCTGTGGGCATCTAGAACAAGATTGAAGGCCATTGGTGACTTGAAGAAGTTGTGGTGCAAGGAGGAGAAGAGTTTGGCTAAAGGAATCTTCAAGGGATTCGAGTTCTGAGGTTTGGGGACACAGAGGGTGCGTTATTCAGGTAACATTTCGGATCATTTCTGTTATTTTGATGTGTGCATGGATCTAGGGTTTATGGAACCCATTTGGTGATTAGATGGATTATTACCTTGTTACCCAATCGAATATAACCTTGTATTAGGACCCTTAGAGGACCAGAAGGCCCCATGCTTGTGTATTTCGGAACCATACTTATTCTAGGAAGCAGTTTGATCGACTACATGGTATGGACTCGCCGAGTCCGATGAACAGACTCGGCGAGTAGCTTGGAGATTGACTGGAACTCGTCGAGCTGTTCTTCAGACTCGACGAGTGGAGTCGGGGTGGCCCCGCGATTCTTCCACGAGGATCTCGTCGAGCCAAGAGGGATACTCGACGAGTAGAAAGGGAACATCAAGGGAAGTTGGGGAGGACGTCTAGACTCGCCGAGTCGCCATGGCACTCGCCGAGTCCGGTCGAGTTGACCGTTGACCGTTGACCGTTGACCAGAGTTGACCTAAGTCTGACTTCTTAGGGATAGTCACACTTAGAAGATATAAGTGTTAATGAAGGATATGTAATGTTATAGGGAGGTTGTAGCTCGTCGGATTGTGCGCGAGTGATTTCAGGATTTGCTAGCTTTCAGCATTCGCGAGGTGAGTCTTCTCACTATACTGTACCCGGAAGGGTTTGACTGTGTGACCGGAAGGTCGGATATGATATGTGATATGTATGTTATATGTGGTAAGTTATTTGTTATATGTGCTATGTATGTTATGGGCCGGAAGGCGAATATATTATGGGCCGGAAGGCAATATGTTATGGGCCGGAAGGCAATATGTTGTGTGATGGACCGGAAGGTCGGCGTGGGTAGGACCGGAAGGTTTACCCAGCAGGGACGGAAGTCCCCTGAGACACATGGACCGGAAGGTCAGGGCCTGGAAAGGCGTATGTGCGTAAGTTGTATATTGGGGAACTCGCTAAGCATTTATGCTTACAGTTGTTGTGCATGTATTTCAGGTACTAGCGAGGACCGTGGGAAGGCGCCGACGTGATCGATACACACTGAAGAATGCTTTTATGATCTTGGGATTTTGATTATTTGTATTTGACAGAATACTTAAACTATTTATGCCTTGTTTGAATGGAAATAAATATATTTTTAAAATGAAAAATTTGTTTGAAAATTTGCGTTGTTACAGAAATTGGAAGGGAAGCTATAGTTCTGAAAAAGTGAGGGAGGAACCGAAGGCAGAAGAACCAAAGAAAGAGCCGAAAGCTAAAGGAGATTCGGGTGTGAACTGCTACTACTGTGGAGGAAAGAACCACTATGCCAAAGACTGTGTCCTAAAGAAAATGGCAGAAAAGGATGAAGAGAAAGATGAAGAAGCTGTGTTGATGAAAAAGATGGAAGAGATCAAGAGAAAGAAAACTACTGCTAATCCTTCTATGAATGCTTTAATTGTGCAGGGTTCGGTAGCGGATGATGAGTTCGGTGGCGTGGAGGTCTGGTCAACCGACTCTGAGGATGATGAAGTCAGGAAGCCATCTCATGGAAAGGTTTATGTTGCGAAAGGTGAAGAAAGCGGTGGAAAGTGTTTGATGGTGACGGATGTATCTCAAATGAGGGGATACAATACAGATAGTGGGAATGGAGACACGGAGGAGCGAGAGGACTTGTGCTTCACAGCAAAACCTCTCAACGTACAGTTTAATGAGCTTGATGAATTGATCAAGAAGGTACAATCCATTTTTGTTTCATTCAAAGTCCCACAAAATTCATATGAAAAAGAATTAAAAAGTGTAAATTCAAGAATCTCATATCTTGACAGCAGTTTAACTCAAACACGGGTCACCAATTCTAATCTCACTGACCAAATAAGCAGGGTGTCTTCAAAGAGTGAGGAACGGAGGATGTGGATAGAGCTGAAGGAGTCGGAGTTGATCAAATCCAAGGACGAAAACATTTATTTACAAAGAGACAATTTGAAACTTTTGAAACAAAGAAATGTTTTTTGTTTAATTGCTAAGCGTCTTTATTCTAACATCACTCAACTTCATTTGAACTGTGAAATAGGGCAGAAAACTCATCGCATGATTTTGCCCTTCCTTGAGTTTAAGGAGGATGAAATTGACGCTGAAGCATATAATTGCGAAAGTGTAGTTCGTCTGATGATGTGAATCCGACTTATATGTATGGTCTAGACAAAATTGAATCTTTCATAAAGTCCAAGGACCATAAGGACATGCTGAAAAACCTTTTGGAAGAAAATGTTAAACTGAAACTAAGGACCGAAACCATAAAAAAGTTTGACTCATTGAATGCTAACTTGAGCACAGAAATTAAAATTGATGTTGAAAATGCATCTGAGCTTAATGAGGATGATGATATGAGTGAAATTTCTGTAGAGGATGAAGTTGACTACTCTGAGTTTGTCAAGAGCAACCCTGAAAACCACAAAAATCTTATTTCAGAAAATTCTGTGGAGTTTGCTCGCCTGTCCCAAAATAAGTCCCCGATCCTTGAAGAAAAGGCTGTTGTATACCAAAAGGTAAGGACGACTCCAAATCAGGTATATAAGGTCACAGGAGTAACCGAACATTAGACAGTCGAACTCACAGCCATTGTAAATGAAGATAATGCTGATGGTTGTGATGAGTTCTTCTGGTCTGCTCCTATAGATAATGCTGACGAAACCGTTGGTCTGTCAGAGCGGACGTCCTGGAAAACCAAAGGCAGATATGTGCCAGAGCCACTAAACAAGCCTCACAACTTCGACTTGCCAAGTACTAGTGGTACAAAAGAAGTTCCTAAAAAAAGGAGTTCTTGTAGAAGAAGTCACTCCTTCAAGCGAAACATCATCAGTTCAAAGCGAACCGGCTAACAAGAAGCAAAAGCAAAAAGCCAATATCCACCGATAGCCGAAGCAAGTAAAGGATCAAAAGCAGCAAAGGAATCTGAGATACAAAAAGAATCTCTTAAAGCGAAAACAGTTTTGGCGATCTCAAAACGCCCATTTCTCTTATCATGACGGAAATGCTAAGTCAGAGAAAAGTGCTGTTAGGCAGCAGGAGAATAATAACAACCGAAAGGACAGGTTTGGTTCTGAAAGGAATAACAACCGAAGGGAAATGTTCGGGTTAGAGAAGACCAGCTACCGAAAGCATAGGTTCGGTTCCAAAAGCAAAAGCGACCAAAGTTCGACGTTCGGTCCCACAAATGACCAAAAACAAAAGTGTCACTCAGGACCTCACGTGAAGAAAACTTCTCATTCTAACTTCTCTCGTTCTAATTCTTCTAATTCTTCTCAACCCCTCTCTAAATCCAATTCTGTTCGATCTCAAAATCGAAAATCTTCAACAGATTTGAAAGGAAAATCGAAGGTTTCCTCAGTCAAGAATGATCAAAAGCACTCCAAGGTCCAAACATCTATACCTGAATCCAAACCGTCTGTAACAAATCCCAACAAAATTAAATTTTCTACCATTAAGAAGAAAGATGAAAGAACTTTAATTAAAAGAACATATTTTGTTGACATCTCTCTTACTATTCCTGTTCCTGTGAAAGGCTCACGTGGACCCAAGAAACTTTGGGTTCCTAAATCTGCTTGATTTTTGCATGTTATCAGTGACGAGAAGTTCAACAAAGAATGGTATATTGACAGTGGCAGCTCACATCACATGACAGGAAGGAAGGAAGAGCTGAGAGAATTTCGATCTCTTTCAAACGGTGGAAATGTCAAGTTCGGGAACAACTCATTCGGCACGATGAAAGGTTATGGAATGATAACAAATGGAGACTTCACGATTAGAAATGTTGCGTACGTTGAAGGACTACTGCACAACCTGATCAGTGTATCTCAGCTCGTTGGAGGTACCGGTCTCAAGGTCTCATTCGACGATGAGGGTTCGGAGATAATAGAGAAGAAAACGAAAAGAGTAATTCTCAAATCAGAGCGCAAAGGCGAAATGTTTCCCCTGAATCTCAAACCCATCAAAGGAAATCCAGCTATATACCTGTTATCCAAAGCACAATCTGACGAAAGCTGGCTGTGGCACCGAAGGCTCTCTCATCTCAACTTCAAGGATATCAACAAACTTGTCACTGGCGGTCATGTTAGAGGTCTTCCATTGCTCAAGTTCGATCAAGAACATTTATGTGCTGCGTTTGAAATGGGGAAGCAGAGTCGTCAAAGTCACCCATCGACTGTAAACACTAAAGTTGTTGAACCACTAGAGTGGATTCACATTGACTTGTGTGGTCCATCATCTATCGAAAGTATTGGCGGTAGCAAGTATATTCTTGTCATTGTTGATGACTTTTCACGTTTTACATGGGTGTTCTTTCTGAAGCACAAATCTGAAGCAACTCTCAAGCTAAAGATGTTCATCAAGCAAGTTGAAGTGCAACTGAGGAAAGTCGTTCGCAACATCAGGAGCGACAATGGGTTGGAGTTCAAAAATAAAGAATTCGAAGACTTGTTGGTAGAAAAAGGAACCAGTCACAACTTCTCAGCTCCCTACACCCCTCAACAAAACGGGATTGTCGAAAGACAAAACCGATCTTTGTGTGAGGCAGCGCGAACCATGCTAAGTTTTGCTTCCTTACCTTTACATTTTTGGGCTGATGCTATTGCTGCAGCATGTTTTACGCAAAACAGGTCCTATCTCAATAAGCACTTTACTCTCACTCCTTATGAGATCATCAACAACAGGAAGCCAAACGTCAAATTCTTCCATGTATTCGGCTCACGGTGCTTCATCTTCAACTCTAAAGAACATCGTAACAAGTTCGACGTCAAAGCCGATGATTGGATTTTCTTGGGATATTCTCTCACTTCGAAAGCCTACCGGGTATTAAACAAACGTTCGAGGAAGATTGAAGAAACTTATTATGTGACTTTTGATGATAGATATGTCAAAAAGCTGAAGGCCACTGAAGAGATAGTTGGAGAAATTTTCTCTCAAACAGGCCACGTCACAGCCTCGATTGCAAATCTGTTTGAGCAGTTTGTAGAGTTATTCGATGAACCAGAGAAGGCTACTCTCTCGGAAGCTAATGCAACAGACAACGAAGTAGATCATCTGAAGCAACTCATTGAGGACGCTGCCAAGCAAATGAATGAAGGAGAATCAATTCCAAACGATCCTCCACAGCAAGGTGCTTCAGTTGAGGGGGAGGATCCATCTTCTTCAACACAGCCGAGGTCACATGTTGAGGGGGAGAACTGCTCTCCAGTGGAACCCAAAAGCCTAGCTGCAAGTCCTGTAGTACCCGAAATCTCAACAAAACCCGAAGGTACTACAACACCCGAAAGCTCAACACCACCTGAAACTCCTGTAGCTCCGGAAAGTCAAGATACACCTGAAAGCTTATCTGTCGAGGGGGAGAATGCCGATATGTTTTATGACGACGATAGTCAAATTGAACTAGAAGAGATGGTAAATGCTGAATTGGATCCATCCTATGATCCAAATTACCCTCCTCTTGTCAAATAGACCAGAGATCATCCTGTTTCACAGGTTGTCGGTAATGTCTCTGAAAAGGTCCTGACCCGATCTCAACTGAAGGCAAAGCAAACTTCTTTATTTTCAAAAGTAGAGTCCTGTATGTTTAACTCCTTCGTCTCAAAAGTTGAACCAAAGACAGTCAACACTGCTCTTGATCACTCCGATTGGGTTCAAGCTATGCAAGACGAACTTAATGAGTTCGAAAGAAATAAAGTTTGGCGCCTCATTCCAACTCCTCAAGATGCCTCGGTTGTTGGTCTCAAATGGGTCTTTAGGAACAAAATGGACAAGGAAGGCAATGTGAGAAGAAATAAAGCTCGTCTAGTGGTGAAAGGATACTGCCAGGAGGAAGGAATCGACTATGAGGAAACTTTTGCTCCTGTAGCTAGGCTGGAATCCGTTAGAATATTTCTTGCCTATGCTGCACACAAGAACTTTGAGGTCTACCAAATGGACGTAAAGTGCGCATTTCTAAATGGAGAACTCGAAGAAACGGTGTACGTGGAGCAACCTCCGGGATTTGTCAACGAAAAATATCCCAATCATTGCTATATTCTGGACAAAGCGGTTTATGGACTGAAACAAGCGCCTAGGGCCTGGTATGAAACGCTAACCAAGTTTTTAAAGATGTCCAAATTCAAACAAGGTTCGGTTGACCCAACCTTCTTTCGTAAGAAGGAAGGTAACCACCTTATGATTGTTCAAATCTATGTTGATGATATCATCTTTGGCTCAACGAATCCTAGCTTAACAGCTGAATTCAGAAAGCTGATGGAGACTAAATTTGAAATGAGCTCAATGGGTCCGATTAACTTTTTCCTTGGTTTAAATATCAGACAGGGACCCGAAGGCATCTTTATTAACCAGGAAGCTTACACCAAGACTCTCCTTGCTAAATTTGGCATGATGGGAGACTCAAAGGTTAAAGTTCCAATGGCGTTCGACACCAAGCTCACTCCATCCTTGGATAAGCCAGCTGTCGATATTACGCTATATCGCCAGATGATCGGCTCTTACTGCTAGCAGGCCTGATATATTGTTTTCTATTTGTTACTATGCTAGATTTCAGGCGAATCCTCGTGAACCTCACATGATTGCAGTGAAGAACATACTCCGGTATGTCAAGCGAACTACCTCTCTCGGCTTATGGTATCCATCCAACTCAGGTTTCTTTGTTCAAGCCTACTCAGATGCAGACCTTGGAGGTTGTGGACTAGATAGGGAAAGCACCACTGGAGGCTGCCAATTCCTTGACGGGAAGTTGGTTAGCTGGCAATCAAAGAAACAGACTTGTGTATCTCTGTCTACCGCTGAAGCAGAATACATTGCAGCTGCCTCCTGTATATCTCAAGTGATTTGGATCCAAAGCCAGCTCCGGGACTATGGACTCAATATGAAAAAGATCCCACTGTATTGCGACTCTGAAAGTGCAATTAGGATCTGTCATAACCCAATGCAACACTCCAAGACTAAGCAGATAGCACTGAGGTATCACTTCATCAAGGATCATGTGGAAGATGGGAACGTCGAAATTCACTTTATTCGAACCACTAATCAACTGGTCGATGTCTTCACCAAAGCTCTTCCGGAAGCTTCTTTCAAAAAAATTCTACAAGGGCTAGGTATGATGGAATCGGAGTCAGTACCAAAGATTATTTCTCAAGACTAAAAGTTAGAAGCGAAATAGACCGAACGTTCGGGTTCGGGTCTCTTGTATGCCGAAATGAACCGAACGCTCGGGTTCGGGTCTTGTGCTAATGTACTGAAATGAACCGAACGCTCGGGTTCGGTTGTATCATCTGATCTTCTCTTATCTCTCAAAGGTAGTTTTCTTGGTTGTACATCTTTTGTATTATTTTTTCAAATTCATTTATCTTATTTGCAAAGTTCTTTTCTATTTCTAACATATTTTTTTGGCGACCGAAATAGACCGAATGTTCGGGTTCGGTTCCATAATTTTTCTCACCCGAAATAGACCGAACGCTCGGGTTCGGTTCCAAAATTTTTTCTCAACGGAAATAGACCGAACGCTCGGGTTCAGTTCCAATTTTTTTGTATTCATTTTTTTTATGTCTTATTTTTTTTTCTACATTCTTATTATCAAAAATTCCAAAAATATATTTTTTTTTCCTTCGTAAAATCAAAAACTCCAAAAATATTTTTATTTTTTTTTGGCTTTTACTATTTTATGTCTACTTGTGGGTAAATCGTTTCACTAGGTAAGTGTCCCTAGAAGCATTCTGCTGTATGTGTCCAAAGCCTCACCTGATTCTGAATAATAGCCTTACTGACTTGGTATAAACAAACCTTGTCTTCCCAATTAGGCTCTCATATTTATTCTAATCATGAGCTACCTAACTCTCTTCTCACATGAGATAAGAGTTTTCTGCTTGGTCCTATTTTTATAGCAGATGTACTTTGGTTTCTTTACACCATCTACATTGCATTTCTCCATCACATTCGCTTCACAAACGTAACCCTTGAGACTCTTAGAAATTACCACTGAGGTTTATGGTTACACAATTTCTACGTTTATGATCTTAGCTTCGTGCCACTACGTGCTAAGTGAAACCCAATATTCAATACCCAAGATGCATTGACAGTGAACAACTAATTTGCTCTAGCTTTCACTGATGAATTGACGGACTTATCCATGGGGGTACAACATGAAATCTCTATTTTTCTTTTGAATGATTCCTATGAAATTGTTAAAAACAATAACATTTCTTCCCTTGGGATCCAGTTTTAATTTTTGTTGAGATTTTATAAATTTCCTTGCCAAATTAAATTATCTCCAACCTACTTGTTCAACAGACTACACCGGTCTCACAGGTACTTCGTTCGATTTCCGTCTTATATCAAGATTAGGAATTCTGAATTGAAGCGAAAGCCACCCTCATAAGCCTAATTAAAAGAAGCCTTTCAACACTTCTTAATAAGTGTCTGATCGTTATTCAAACGGGAAACCACACAAACACTTTAAGGTCTCTCTTGACCTTGAAGGAAGAGATTCGTGCCCGAGATCCACTGTTTCGTGTCTTTATTGACATCACATAATCCCTCAAAAAGTGTTGCTTTATTTCTTTTTCTTTTACACACTCAGCACGAAAATCTTTTTGATTTTCCAAAATTCTGGTTTCATTAATTTCAAGGAGTTTCAATTGGATTGGTTGTTTATTAAAAGATTGTGGTTAATATTGATCCACGTGGCGATTTTACTTTAAAAGATACCGTTTCATTCTAAAGAGATAAGATGACGACATGATGACTCAGGCGGGAGTCCAATCGATTTGATTTCAAATGGCGCAAGAGGGAAAGCGTGCGAATAGGAACCGTTTCATCTCCAAACGGCGCCTGATGGGAAGGCGTGTAATTAGGGTCTGACATTCTCTCTCATGCGTGATCATTGGCAAACCCAACTGTCATGCGTCAGTCAACTCCGAAAAACCCTTCGTTTTTCAATCGAAGATTTGGGAAAGATTTTTCTCTCTCCTTTATCCTCAGTATAAAAGGCAGTGTAAACCACCATTTACATCTTTACTGCGCCAATATTTCCAGAGAGCAAGAAATTCTTCAACCTTTACTGTTCATCATCTCTCTCCCTTTCTTCGTAGCAATGGCATATTCTTCATCTATTCACGCAACATCCCACATCTTGCCCATTCGCCCACAGCAGAGTTTGATCATTGATCTCACTCCTCAGGTGTACGATGCGTTCATGTTTCCCATCATCGAATGCCTGAAGTATTCCTCCATCGCTCCTGCTCTTACCAGGGCTGAAGTTGTTCCAATGGAGTTCCTGTCTCAAATCTTTACCACAGCACACTACGACAAGGTCATTGACAGGATTTTTTTGACGTCTTTGAGCACAAGGCGTCGATTTCAAAGCAAAGGTTTTGCTCGTTGTTAGGGTTTGACGCTGATTCTTCGAGGGTTAACCCTGAAACGATTCCGATGGGTCACTTGTTCAACATGTTCTACAACATGGGGTACACTGAGGTGCTCACTACAGTCATGAAATTCAAGAAGTCGTGTCTGCCCCCTCAGTCGAATGGGAGGTTCACTGTTCTATTCAAGGGCTTATCAGAAAGAAGTGCTGGATCCGATGGGGCAAGTCGTTTATTCCTCTCCATCATGTATGGGATCTACAATGGCATCAACATGGACTACGGGTCGGTCCTATGGCAACAACTTATCCAGAGTCTCTCCTCCACTTCCCGACACTCAGAGATCTCTTATGCTCGGTTCTAGACCATTGTCACGAAATAGGTGATGGACAAGTACCACGTCCCCATTGTCGCTGGTGCTCCAATGTCTTCGATTGGTACTTTTCATACCACGAAGATCATTGTCTCGGTTGCTTTCAAGTTTCCCTTCAACGGGTCTATCCCGGAAACGATGTATGGGGATGTTCCTGCTGATAGCCGGATTATTAGGACGTACAAGGAGTTTAAGCGTTCTGGTCCGAGGGATCTTACTCCGGAGATGCTGAAATCAATTCATGACGCCGACAAGCCTGCTCCAAGACGCAAGAAGGCTGATAAGGGAAAACAGGTTGCCAAGGGGGCAAAAGGCCCATCTCCCAAGAAGAGGAAACCCACCAGGGCTGCTCAGTCTCCACAGCAGAAGAGGAGAAAAACTCAACCGAGGCGAAAGCTGGTTATCGCTTCCTCCTCGAGCGAATCTGAGGAAGAGGGTTCAGATTCTGATGGATCTCAATGTGGTAACACTCCACCATGATCTCCAACCCCAGAGATTAACATTTCTACTTCTCCTATATCATCTCCACAAACTACCATTCCTATTTCTATTCCCCCCATAACTTCTACCACTCAAATACCACCCACTTCCATCCTAGTACCTCCACCAATATTCACCGAAGCAACCACAACCACCACTGCAGAAGTGAGAACCAACGTATCTGATACGGGGGTTCATACTGACGCACCCGAAACCACCCCAACACCCGAACCTACACACACACCCGAGCACACAACCCAACCCGAACCTACCCATACTACCGAACCACCAGCTTCACCACCACCATCTTCTCCTACTCATGCATTAGATGAAGAAGAACCACTCAAGTGCAAAGTGATGACGATGATGACGCTCCTGTCACCAAAAGGCATATCAAGGAGCTCCATGACAAAATCGACTCACTCATCGCCTCCTCTTCCACTTCTCAGTCATCCATATCTGAAGCTGCAGTTCAGAAAATTGTTGACGCTTTCTCCAAAGCTCAGCAAGCTTCCCTTGATTCAGCCACCACCGCCATTGATGCCTCCACCAAAGCCTGTCATACTGCGAACGAAAAAGTCGATAAACTATTCATTGATGCCTTTTCCTTATTGAAATCTTCACAGGAGAGTGCCGAAGCTGCCAAGACTACGCCGGAACCCATTGTCCACCAGCTAGCTACCTCAGTCGCATCTGAGTTGAAGTCCTTCACTTCCCTTCGTCAAACAATTTCTGACGACAACTCAGTTTTCCTAACAACCATCGAAGAGCATCTCTCCAAGCTTCAAGAAGATTTGGCTGCCGAGAACACTCTCATGGATGTTCTCGCAAGGAAAACTACTGCTCTGAAGGTCAAGAGCATTCAACTCTCCAACTCTCAACAGGAGATTGAATCTCTTCGATCTGAAAGAGAGGTGATAAAATCGTGTGTTTTGGATTTCCACTCTGCTATCTCAAACATCCTTGAAGCACATGATCCAATTCTCAACTACTCTATGAGGCGTGACCTTGCAAAGAAGCTCGCTCCCGCCCTCTCTCTACTCAGCAAAATAGAAGGGCTCCTTGATTTCGTGTCCATTCTGAAACAAGGGGGAGAAAAGGAAACTATGTCTCAACCGCCTCCTACCTCAACAGCAACACACACAACCGAACCTCCTCCAATAGGCCAAGCCTCCGGTTCCGGTGTGAAGGACAAAGGTAAAAAGATTGCTGAGGAGAGTGAAGATGATGATAAAGAGACAATTTCCGACATTCTGAAGCGGCAAGGTCGAGACAAAGAGGCTGACATTAGTGCTCGTGTGCCTAGAGAGGCTGAAGAAGCTGAACGTAAACAGAAAGAAGCCCACGACCTTCTTGAGAGCAGGAAAACTCTTTTTCCTTCTTGGACTCTTGAGGGATGATTAAAGAAGCCATCGACACACCAAGTATCTTGTGGCTAGAACCTGTGATCTCTCTAGATCGTTCTAACACTGTCGACTCACAGTTCGACATGCCACTGACCCGAAAGGCGTTTATCTTTCATGCCTTTTCCAACGTTGCAGAGTTCTCTCATCCTCATCCACAGGTTGATCGGGACTTAATCGATTTCTATCTGAAGGCTGCTCAACCCCAATACCAGACTTGGAGCGCTCAGAAAATCGTCAACGTTCGGGTCTTGAAGCCGTACAGGGAAGGTAACTTCACCAACATTCGGTTCAAGGTACTTCGGGGATCTGCCAAAACCGAACATGCTATCTCACTTGCAGATCTTCCCAACCTTAATCCCCATGATTGGATTATCTTGCACAACATCCTCCTCACTAACGAAGCTGAATACGGTCCGATCATCGACCACTTTAAGAGGATGCTCGTGTGCTACATCATGGAAGTTGCTTTGATGGATCAGGAGAGTGCGAGCGTATTCAAGAAGAAACCTACCATATCTCCTGTTGGCTCTGCCAGTGATCTCAACTTGATGCAGATGGGGAAGATTGACCCAAAGAGAAACTCGGTCACATTTACCAGGAACGAAGGACAGAAATGTCTTTTCGCCTTGGCAGACAAACATCTCTACACCACTTCCTGTTTGGAACACGTTTTGGGGATCATCCACCGATGCAAGCAGAACATAGCGGATGATGTTAGGTACTTTGATGATATGATTCAATGGTACATTCGGTTTAGACAGGCTATCCTGGCGCTGATCTCATGTCTGTTTGATACAACGAAGAAAGTTCCCGCTGCTGGCCCAAGCAAGAAGAAGTAGTCTCGCTCCAATTTGACGCAAAGGGGGAGAATGTTGGGTCATGTTTTGTATTTTGTATTGTGTCTATTGGGCTCGTTAGTTAGTCTAATATGTATCTCCGGATTGGGCCTGTCCATCCGTGAGTTTTGTAGGGTTTAGTATATATAGGTGCTTGCATGCATCTTAGAACGAGAGGACGATTAGAGATTAATTATTCAGCAAGTTTATCGTTCTTGTAACCCTAGAATCCTCTACAGCGGAAGTTCTTAGTTGAGCTCTGCTGAGGATTGAGAAATCTAATCATTCGACATATTTTGATCTATACTTGTGTTATTTACTGATTTTACATTCATCGCATTACCTGTTACAAAGATCTAATCGATCATTAAGTTTGTTTATAACATAACAGATATCGTATGGACTGAGACATGGGTTATAATTATTCTCTCTATGCATATGTTGTTTCCCGATTTCCTATTTATGACAACCAACTAATTGAACAAATCAAATCAGTCCATGCTTGGCCAAGCGCTTTGGGTGTCATTACTAAATCATCGAGGGGCCCACTAATATCTCTTTTATCCCTCTAAGGGTAAAAGGAATGGATAAAATTTGACTCATATGCTTGCTATATTTACTCATCAAATCACACACAACAATGTGTTTTATAACACCAAATTACTGGTGCGTTTACACATCATTAATGTGCAACCAATTTGTAACCTACAACTCATACGTCTCTTTTTTAAGAATATAAGATATTATCGTATCACAATCACTCGTGATAAAATCCATGAAGTGATTCAGATTAGCGCGGGTTTAGTCCAATACTCGAATCTTATTCTAGGAGTAGTCATGAACACTACTGTAAACTTGTGCTATGTATAAAAGACCTAGACAATCTACAGTTAGATTCATGACAGTCTTGCCTCAATACCTACTTCCAAAGTATGATCAACTGTGGATAGTTTGAATAACCTATTTTTTCGGGAAGTCAAAACTTGCAAAGTGAAACACAAGAATAATTGAATCTAATATGGTCTCAAAACTTATGAATATAAATAAAACACCTTTTTTATCTAATCAACATATTGATTACACATTATTCATTGTATAATGTTTCGATTAATCAACTTAATACTTGAATTATAACAATAGTTATGTCATTCTCCAAGCATGCACATTATGTTTTCCTATGGTCCTTTCTTTGTGAACTAGATCAATTGAAAGCATTTCATTGACACTCATTTCACAATTCCAAATCCTTATCGTAAATGTAAGAATACCAAATTCTTGCCATTCGCTCTAATCTGCTAGATTTTAAACTTATATGCAATGATCCTCTTGTAATCACCATGCACAAAAGTCATAGAGATTTGACAACAGACATTACAAAGTATCCCAATGGAAACGAAGTCTCACATTCAAATTAAATTCCTTTGAACATCCTTCTTGCACTAAGTTTTCTAATCTTATATAGATTTAAAGAATAACTTCCACTTATGGAAAAATTTCCATATTCCTATTTTGACTATCACTTCTGTACAAGAGTTACCTCTTCTCAGAGTATGTCAATATGGTCCTTCCAAAATTCAGAATCTACTTCCAGCTGTCCATCAGCAACCAATCTTTGGTAAACCTCAAATTGTCCTCGACAATTGCTTAACCATTTCAGTCATATCTCATGCTAGTCCCTTTTCCCACTTAATGCCATAGGCATTTGGAATTATAGCATTTGTAATCGATCCTATATCCGAAGCATATGGAATACGATTCATAATGGTTTACATAAAGACATGATACTTTTCCGGTCTCTCGCTATAATATTTCCACATATAGAATTTCCTTATGTTGAATCATGTCAAGATAACATTCACATATGGCCATGACTAAATTCGATTAAAATCTCAATCTATGCTTTTTGATTTGAAATGAAGTATGAATTCCTCTCCCTTACATATAGCAAAACAACATTTCAACCTCTACAACTCTGCAAATCGAAACTTTTGTTTTATATAATTAACACTGCTAACTTGAAACAATTACCATAATGATTATGCTCCCACTAGCATAAAAATTATTTCTTCAATAGCATAACACTGATGCTCCCACTACTTTTGACGTGTACCGAGAAATCGGTTGGGCTTCTAGAAATCAATATTTGTTGACTTTCTTACGAAAGTTCAGATTTCTGATACAAAATGCTTCGATAAGAGTTTATCTAGGCTTCTAAAACTCATACACCTTTCCTTAGATAGCTCACATGTGTATCTAAACAATTTTAGAACGCACATTATTAAGTCTCAAATGTTTAGACCTTTTGCCATTTCTCACACTTCGAACAATGAAGAGGGATGCCGTAATCATAATCGAATTTAAGAATGTAAATATAAAAATTGCTATCTCCTTAAAATCTACTTTATGAAAGTGTTTCCTCACAATCATTTTCATGAACTGGATAGAAACCTTATGACACTTAGATTTTATGGTGTATGCATTCCTATCCATGTAAATTTTCCATAAGCATAATCACAAGAAAAGGTTAGTGACAAATCCAAACCAATATGGACTGAATTTCTTGCCACCTGGCAGCCCAAGGGCTTACCATTGCTTCCAAGTTGTTATGCAAACAATTGAGCACTCATAGAACTTACATGCATTGTCAACTTCAACTGGAATGGGCAAGGAAACAAGAACATGTCAACATGACAGGTTACAAACCTCAAATCATGCGCTGGTGATTAACAATAGGTTTACTCTTGATTAGTTCTTGAAGCTTGTCAAGATCTTTAAGACTCCTACTGACCTCTTGACATATAAGATTCTCTTTGTCAAGAAACCTTACTTGATAAAAAAATATTCAAGAGTTAGTGCGGTTTCTTATCAAGACAAACCCTTCTGACAATACATCTTAGTTGGTCGTTGTTTTATCCAAAACATCATAACTTACCAATGTCAAATGTACAAGAGTAAGTCACATTTTACTCTACATTTGATGAGTGTTATAAACCTATTTAAGATATGTCACTCAAGTTACAATCTTGGAGTACGACTCTAAGACTCGATTTTGGAACATGACTCACCTTTTGATATAACCATTTCAACAATTCACGCTTCCTCTTCTTAGCCATACAAATGCAATAAGGTGTCCTTAGAGGATCAATTGTTATATGGTTTTCATAATCATTAAGGTAATCATAAAACATGATACTATAGTACTCTCCTTTCTTTTCAAATTGGAGAAACTTTTATCTTTCTGCTTAATTGATTCTTCTTATTCGTCCTGCTATACATTAAAACTTTTTTTAATGATTCAGAATTACACTTAAACTAGTAAGCATAACCATATTTACTAAAAATTTAGTAAATCATGACAAATAGTCTTATTGTTTTTTATGGTGGACCTGATCCAGTGCACAACCAAGTGTACCCGATCCCTTAGTCCTCCACTTGACTCACATATACATGTGAACAAGGAATTAGTCTTAATTTCCAAAGAGGAAGGTTCTCATTCATCATACAATACAAGTCGCATGAATCCAAGTTTATATCCAATTGAAACTTGGGTGATGAGAATCTTTCCTTATTTGGTAAATTTTCGACACTATCACAAATGAAAGAATCCAATACATTGCTAACAATAGAAACATACAAACATCAATTTTCACAAATGCCATTGCAAGGAGATATAAATATAGGATAAAATCAGAATTTTATTTATTTATAAAATGCGGAAAAACTTTTATTTACAATGCAATTACATGTAAAAACTATGTTGCTACATACTTCTAACCAATCTATCATAACACCCATTAAATCACTATTGTATAGGCAGTAACCTTATACCCCCTTTTAGATCAGTTCCGTGAATGAGGCCTACTAGTAGTAAGAATGACTTGTCTTATACATATATATAATTATTAAACTTTTAATATTATAATTGTAACGTCCCAAAAATACGAGCCAAAAATTTCATTTTTAAAACATGCACTTGGCAAAACATTAGGGATAAAACGTTCAACAATAATATCATTTCACAAAAGATACTGCATGTCTAGAAAACAATTTTATAAAACATTAAAGTGTCAGAGTACAATTTCCCAGGAGGATCTCGTGATGCGGAAAGCAAGGCATGTGTGTGATGTACCGCTACCGCGCCAGCTCCTTCCCCTTCGACGAAGAGGTTGTAGTGGTGTTGATTATGATGGCATGTGCGGAAGTAGAAAAGATCTAGTGATTCATCATACAAATTCAAGAACAAAATGAGTAAATAATTCTTTGTAAGCTCATATTAGATCTAGAAAGAATATACAAATGGGTTTGTACAAAATTTCTCTCTCTAGTCTAACACTCCAAATGGACTCTTACATAATGGGAGTCACTCACTTCCTATTTATACGAAAAGACTCAACCCATTTACACATACAAAGAGGAAAGCCTAAACAATACATCCAAGCATGACTTTGCACCCTAACATTCTCCCCCTCAAAGTTAGGATTGGATGTCCGGCTTTAATCTCCAACGAGCTAGCGCAATCAAGACCAAACTCCCCCTCGAAGTAACACCGGTCTTCAAATCCGCAAATGAATATTCGACAAACCCGAGAAGCTTCGAATACCCATCATTCTCCCTCTTTTATAATCAAAAATTGATTATAAACCCACTAAGGATGAGAAGCGCCCGAGGAATAATCTTCACAATACTCCCCCTTGATGTGTACCAAAAATGAATCACCAAAAATCTTGCACGAAAAAACAATCACGAAAAAGCCACAAAAAATTTCCAATTTATGAAAATTTTTGACTTTTTGGGTGAAAGTTGCAAGATTTTTCAAAAATCGGGTAAATATTGTCACTTTCTGAAACTTGCAGGGACCCGTTGCGCCAAAAACAGTCAAATATGCGAAACTCTAGCCCATTTGCGAAACCGGGCATAAAGCGTTAATTCGCACAAACTGCAAGGACCAAAACTGAAAATTCTGCATTTTTTCAGCTTTTATTGCCATTTTGCGAAGTTGGGTATAAACTGTCAAAAATGCAAAACTGCAGGTACTCGTTTTGACAAAAATGCTAAACTGTTAGCCTTCTTCCCCAATTCGCATTTTATACTGTAAAATTCTTTGTGTTCTTTCCTAAATCACAGACTTCGCACGTTCCTTACTTCGCATTTTCTACAAATCTTTCGCATCTTTAACTCACCAAATGCGAATGAAACACTTTTCTATCAACCTCAAATGCGAACCCGATTTTAATCTCTGTAACCAAATAAACAAATATACGAACTCGTCTTTGATCTCATATGCGAACTCAAAATTGAGACCCTGATGAAACAACCATTGCAGATGCAATTTCTAATGCGATCCCAAAAAAAAAAAGCACACATCAAAGCCTTATGCGAACATTTGATCGAATGATTTCAAATCCAAATCAATGACCTCTTGACTTCGCATCGCATATTTGTTCTCAGTTTCAAAATCACATGTTTTTGCTTTATCGATTCATCGACTACAATCATGCGAACTTTATTCCTCAATTCCAAAATCGACTCCAATAACACAAATGCGAACCCAATTTTTGATCTTTTCGCATCCTCCTTCAATTTCTTCATCTGCTCGTTCTTAACATCCATCCAAATCATGCGAATCCTTAGGAATCAAAATTAATTTTTCATCATCTGTTCATCAATCAATTGTCGATCATTCGCCTTTCATTCAAACTCCAACTGTTCATCAAATCAACTCCAAACATCGACTTCCCAAGCATCGATATTAAGCTGAAACATTCTTCACTTTTCAGTTCAAAATTGAAATCACATATATTAGATTTCTAGTTCCTCCTTATTCAATCGACTAACAATATCCATATACAAGAATCGATCATCGATATCTTACAAATATCAAGAGGCCTTCTTCTTTCTCAATCGATTTCGCATTCTTCTTTCTCCAACACAATTTCAGTCGAATTGAATATCAAATATCCCAAATCGATTTCGCATTCTTCATTCTCAATCGATTTTTCAATAGGCGAACTCAATTTTGACTTTAATTGATCGATACTGTGATTTGACTTCAGTTAAAATAATCGATTTTGACTAAAAGAACTTCTAGTCAAACATTCTTCATCTGTTCTTGAACAAAAATCAAGAAGAATCATAAGAACTGAAAATCGATACTTGTTCTTCATCAGTTTCAAAGTTCTTGATCAAATTCTTCAAATCAAAAACTCAATCTCGAAATTCTTCACTCTAACTTGATCATTATCGATTTCGGGAATTAGAGAAAATCGATTCACAAGTTTAATTCAACAATCAAAACAAATCATTAAACGACATCGATCCAAAAGAAGAAAAAAATGATCGAGAAATTGAGAAGATCGTTCAAATGCAGTTGATTAAGAAGCAAGAACAGATGCACGTACAACCATTTGATGCGTCTACTAGATTCTGGAGCAAGTCTTATTGAGCATATGATGTAAATGAATTTATGGGCTCAAAATTAGTTGGACATGAACAGTAAAGATATTTGATATCAAAGGCTCAATTAAATGATCGTGAAGAGTAAAGTAAAAACAAATTGATTGGGCTCAACATTTGGATTTATGAACAGTGAAATTAAATCTTTTGAATTGGGCTTGATCTAAAAAAATTTTGGATCACCAATGGGGTTGAAACGGATTAGATCCAACGAGACAAATCGATCAAAAATGAAAAACGTAAAATACGAATCAAAATCATGGACGTTTTGGAATCCATTTGAGAATTTGAGATACCTTTTTGACGAATCGAGTTTCGTTTTCAACAAACGAATCAAATTTGGAAGATCTTGGATCTTTTGTCGGAATGAGAAAATCTCCAAATCGAAAATTGTACCACCCACCATGCGAGATGTACAACTCGTTCTTCGTGTTCTTCGTGTTCTTTAACGATCCAAGAACATCTTCAAAAGAACCACCAACACTTTTGGGTTTTGACTTCAAATTCAATGCAACTTTTGGAGATTGTTGCTTTGGAACCCAAATTTGCTTCACAGATTTTGGCTTCACAACATATGACGATTTTTGTGAGTAAACCCGCTTATTCTTCCGATTCATCTTCTTCTTCTTTTTCTTTCTCATCTTTTTGCATCTTGAAGACTTGACTTCATGAACAAACCCACTTTCAACAACATGAACATTTTGAGTTTGAATCAAATCTTTTGGAGTTTGATACTTGTGATTTTCTTGGATCATCGGCTTCCGATAAGAAATCATTCCTTCAAACGAATCACAAGAACACTAAACATCATCGGTTTGAACTCCAATTGAGCAAAAAACTTTTTCATCTTGAAAATCAACTTGAACTCCTTTTTCTTGAACATCAAGAACATGATGATCATCAAGAACATCTTCAACAAACATAAGAGCATAAAGATCACTTGGGTTTTCAACAAGAGAAATGAAATACTCATCAAACAATTCTTTTTCCTTTCTTTCCTTTTTATCTCTCTCATTCTTCAGGTTATGGCAAACTTTAGTCAAGCATTCAATCTTTGAAAGTGGTTGAAAAATCAATCCTCCATGATCATCCTTCAAACCTCCATAAGAAATCAAAGTATCCCATGAAATCATTAAGCCTTTCAATATTAATCCAATGAATTGTTCTAAACCGATTTTGTATTTGACATCTTTAACGATCACAATCCAAGAAGCATGCTCCAAGTAAACCGTCATTTTTGATCACTAGAACTTGAAGATTTCTAGAGAGAGAAAGTGATTATGAATGGGTTTTCTAGAAAGAGAAAGTGATACAAACAAGTATTCTAGAGAGAGAAAGTCAAATTATGGATCAAATCAAAGAAAAATTCGACTTCTAGAACATAAAAACACTCTCTAAACAAGAAGATCAATGAACAAAAAGAATCACCAAATCAAAATAGCCATCAAAGATCAATTCTTGATGAAAATCAAGAACACCCGCTCTGATACCAATTGTAGTGGTGTTGATTATGATGGCATGTGCGGAATTAGAAAAGATCTAGTGATTCATCATACAAATTCAAGAACACAATGAGTAAATAATTCTTTGTAAGCTCATATTAGATCTAGAAAGAATATACAAATGGGTTTGTACAAAATTTCTCTCTCTAGTCTAACACTCCAAATGGACTCTTACATAATGGGAGTCACTCACTTCCTATTTACAGGAAAAGACTCAACCCATTTACACATACAAAGAGGAAAGCCTAAACAATACATCCAAGCATGACTTTGCACCCTAACAGAGGTACCTGAAACCGAAACTAAAAACTGTAAGCACGATGCTTATTGAGTTCCCTCAATATACCACATACCATACAATCACATAGCATACATACTGCCGGGCAATTATGTGGTGCCCGACCTACCCCGTACGGCCATTCTGGGGTGCCCAACCTACCCGGTACGACCATTCTGGGGTGCCGAACTACCCATGTCAAGCTGTTCTGGGGTGCTGACTACCCATGTCAAGCCATTCTGGGGTGCTGACTACCCTTTGGTCCTGATGACCGAACCTCGGGGACTATTTCACCCCCTGCTACTACTACTAACACATATCATAACATAACAGATTATCAGACATATCTGGGGTGTCTGAACTACCCTTTGGTCCTAACAACCGAACTCGGGGACTGCTCCCCTCCTACTACCTCTAACTCATATAACAGATCATGCTAGAATACAAACATAACATCACATACTGTCAGACGTATCTGGGGTGTCTGACTACCCTCCGGTTCTAACAACCGAACTCTACTACTATCACATATAACATATCATGCTAGCATATAACATATCATGTAGTAGCAAACCTAGATGATATCACAGAGACAATCATCTATCATACGTCTCCTACTGGTGGGCCGACATTGTGGCCTTAGAGCCACTGCTACTGGAAGGTAAATCACCTCGAAATAGCTGCTGATCGGTGTGGGAATTGACTGTCTGCTGCTGCTGCCGCTCCGGAAATCCTCCGGCTATAATTCCCACAAAATACTCAGTCAAACAACACTAATTGCCCCTTGGGTAAAATGACCATTTTTCCCCTGATCAAGTCAAAAGTCAAAGTGAAAGTCAACTTCCAGTTGACCCGACTCGCCGAGTTGGCTCGCCAACTCGTCGAGTCCTGTCCATTTGATTGTCCTTAATCTTGTCTTTACTCGTCGAGTTAGGCATTGAGTCAATGAGTTCGCCTTCTAAACTGATGTCCAAGTCCTTGATCCTACTCGCCGAGTTGTATGAACAACTCGCCGAGCTCATCTTCATCCGATGAACACTTTATGCTGTGACTCGCCGAGTTGTATGAACAACTCGTCGAGTCTGTTCTTGATCTAAGAAGGTTGCCTTGAACTCGCCGAGTCAGGGAATTGACTCGCCGAGTTCCTTCATGGATGAGTTCGGCTTCCAACTCACCGAGTCCACCCAGGACTCACTACTCTACTCGATATAAACGAAAAGGGGGGAAAAACTCAGGGACTTGCGGCTCGACTCGCCGAGTCCGATGAGCGACTCGCCGAGTCCGTCACATGCAAATACTATACACTCGATCTTGTTCGAATCCAGTTCATGCCATTTACATATCTGGGTTCTTAGGGCAGGATTTTCACGTAAAGTTTCCAACTTTACGTGTTGAAATGCATAGAATGGGGATTAAAGGCGATATAAGGGCTAGGAAGGTAGATCTAGGACATCCAAGCAATTTACTCCCATAAAGGTTATAGATCTGAGCTTATGGAGCTCAAACATGACTAGATCTAGTGGATAATCAACCTATTACGAATTCTACTTCATGCACAAGTTTGGAAAAGGTTCAAGCAGAGCTCAAAAGGTACTCTAATGGGGGTTTTAAGCATACAAACAGAATGGAGCAGAGATATACCTCAGAGAACTCTGAAATAGCACCAAGATATTTGGTCTCCTTCTTCTCTTCTTGATCCACTCTCCTTCTTCTCCCAAAATCTTCAAGGAATCACTCTAATCACTTCAATCTCACAAGAAACGAGTTAGGGTTTGATGTAGGGTGCTCTGAGGGTGAAAGGGGGCGAGCTTGGGCCGCACATGCTAGCTTAAATAGGGGGCAAACCCTTGAAGTTAGGGTTTCATCAGACAGCGGGGACTCGCCGAGTCCGGAATATGGACTAGCCGAGTTGCCGACTTAAACATGTTCCGGATCCCGTCTCTACTCGGCGAGTCGGACCTACAACTCGCCGAGTCCAAGGCTAAAAAAGAAAAATACTAAGATAAATTTTACGTACCAGGAACCAGGTGCTACAATAATAGTATAAGGGTGTATTTTAAACTTTTAAAATACTAGATGGTTTAATCTATCAATAAATTATACTCTTAGTTTAATTAAACATAAACCATGTCAGTATGAAATTATTAATCTCTTTTAATTAAACATTTTAATTAATTTAATAAAGTCAATAAGGTGTAATATGAAGTATTGAAAACATTAAGGTTCTAAATAAAAATTCACAATTAAAACTATTTAATTAATTTTTTTATAATTTATGAACCCAAGAGTTACACCCTTTTAATTACAAGAGTTTCTTAATTTGAGACTTTTCAAATACCAAAACTTGAGGGCAAGTTTTGCAACTCTAGAAAACTTTTGGTTTTCCATAAGTTATGAGTTAATATGGTTTTTAATAAAAAACTTTTCATGTTCCATAACCTGAGGACAAGTTATGGAGGACTTTTAAAAAACATTTAAGATCAAATTTACTAAGCAAAAATATCATATAATTTGACGGGTTTTGAGCAATACATCAATCCTATGGTGTACATGCAAACCCTAATAGCTTTGGATCTAGTTTGTTTAATTAACATGCAATTGATAATCCAAAGCCATAAACCCTAGATCTAATAAACAATGACTAAAATTAGGGTTTAGATCTTACCTTTGCTTGTTATATAGCAATAACAATCAATCCTTGGCTTCTGAAAGCTTAGTGCCTCAAATGTTGCATCTCTAATGGAGTCACAAACACCACTAATCAACTTGGATGAAGAGGGAGGAGAGAGGAGGCACCAAAAACGTCTGGAAACCCTAAAGGAAGTATTCACCGCATTTTTGGGCCATAAGGGTTCCTTATACATGCTGGCTATTAGGGTTTACAGCTAGGAAACCCTAATCTGACTTCTTAAGCCCTAAGCAGCCCATGGACTCCCTATTTAGAAGCCTTGGACGATTTCTAATGGGTTTCCCCATAGAATTCGTCCACTCCAACTTCTATGGAGTCGATTAGCCCATCTATGTAATTATTTTATAATTACACAATAAGTCCCTTAAGTTTAATTAATCTCTTTGAGCCACAAAATTAATTCTTAATTAATTCTTGACTAATATTAATTAAACAATATGATTTCTACTTTAATATATTATTCTCATAATATATTAATAAATCATAGTTAAACCTTTCTCTCCATAATTCATCCTACATATTGCTATAGTGAAGACAACCCAAAAGGACCATGCTCATAATCGGGTCAAGTAAATACCAAAATAGCTATGGACTTAGACACTAATCCAACAGTCTCCCACTTGGATAAGTCTAATAACTATTTTGCATAACTTCATAACTTGATCCGCAATCGTAGCTTTCAACAGCCGCTGTCAACTCTGATCTTATCAGATAGCGTATCCTTTAGATAAGGGAGCATATATTCCTCCTTTCTCAAGATATCGTATAGACACAAGACATGAATTTCGATCATTCTCTCTATATCGTTTCCCGACTTCCGATTTATGACGACGGACAACATACTACAATTGAACACATCAACTTAGTCCCGACTTGGCCAAGTGCTTAGGGTGTCATCACTAAATCTTGAGGGGCCCACATATATCGCTTTTATCCCACTTTGGGTAAAAGGAATGGATAAAATTTGACTTAAATGCTCGCTTGCACCTACTGATCGAATCATACACAACAAATAAGTTTTATAACACCAAGTTACTGGTGCATTTACTTATCATCAATGTGCAACCGACCAGCAAATAACAACTTACACGTCTCGGTTTCAAGAATATACAATATTATCGTCTCACAATCACTCGTGATAAAATCCATGAAGTGATTCAGGTGAGCATGGGTTTAATCCAATACTTTAATCTTATCAAAGCACTCTTGAACTCTGCAACAAACTTGTGCTATGTCTAAAAACTTTAGACAATCTACAGACAGATTCATGACAGTCTTCCTTCATCCCTACTTCCAACGTATGACCGACTGTGGAGGTTCGAGTAACCAAGTTATTCTGGAAGTCAAAACACGCAGAGTGAAATGCAATAAAAATATATAATCCTATATGTCCCCAAAACTTTTGAGCGTAAATAAAACACTTTTATTTAAACACCATATGATTACTCATTATTCATTGTTTATTGTTTCATAAAATCAGCTTATTACTTTAATTACAACAATAGCTGTCCCATGCTCTGAGCATGCACACTATATTTCCTATGGTCCATGCTTTGTGAAATAGATCAACTGGAAGCTTTTCCAATGATGCTCATTTCACAATTCCTAGTCCTCAACGATAGTGTAAGAATACAAGGTTCTTGCCACTACTAGAATATGTTAGATTTTAACATTTTATGCAACGATGCTTTCGTAAAGTCATAGCACAAAAGTCACCAAGACTTGGCCAATGAAAATACAAGTTTCTCTATCAGAAATTGTTACAAAACAATTCTATAGATTTTATGTCTCTCACTCAAAGTACATTCCTTTGAACATCCTTTTTGCACAAAATTTTCTAATCTAGACATAAGTTCTTAATTAGCAACTCCCAATATGGAAACATTTCCATATTTGTCATACGACAATTCATTCTTAATAGAATCTTATCTATTCATAATAATGTCAATATGGTCCATCCAACACTATACTTCCAACTACTCACAAGCAACAAATCCTTGGCGAACCTTAGATCGTCCTTTGATAGTTGTTTAATTATTTTAGTCAAAAAGCGTTCTAGTCGCTTTTCCCTCTTAATGCGCTAAGCATTTGGAAAATTTTAGAATGATCAAACATTATAACATATGCAATCGATCCTATACCCTAAGCATATGGGACATGATTCATAATGTCTTAAATAATGACGTGATACTTTACCAGTCTTTTGCTATAATATTTCTAATTACCATGTTCTCACAATTTTGACTATGAAAAGGGATGCCGTAATCATAACCAAATTTTGAGAATGCAATTAATCTTTCCATATATTGAATTTCCTCACGTTGAACCATTCCAACACAACATTCATATATATATTTGACTAAATTTGATTAAAAATTCCACAATCTAAGCCTTTAGATTTGAAATGAAGTATAATATTCTCTCCCTTAATTATAGCAAAAACAACTTTTCAACCCCTACAACTTTTCCAAGTGAATCTTTGTTTTGTATAATTAATATTTCTAACTTGCAATACTTGAAATAATAATCATGCTCACACTAACATGATGATTATTACCATACAAGCGTAACACTTATGCTCCCACTAGCTTTGACTTATATCTAGAAAACATCTGAACTTTCAGAAAACAATGCTTATTGAATTCCTTATGTTCATATTTCTAAATACTTGATGCTTTGATAAGCCTTTATCTAAGCTTCTTAAACTCATACACCTTTGGCTTAGAAAGCTCACATGTGTGTCTAAACAACTTCAGAGCTTATGTTACTAAGTCCCAAATGTTCAGACTAATTGCCAAATCTCATAATTCAAACTATGAAGAAGGATGTCGTAATCATAATCGAATTTGAGAGTACAATTTTCACAATTGCAATCTTCTTAAAATCTCTCTTAGTGAAAGCATTTCCTTACAACCATTTTCATGAAGGAGGGAAACCTTATGACACTTAGAGTTCAAAGTGTATGTGTTCCTATCCATGTGAATTTGTCATAACAACAATCATAAGATAATGTTTGTGACAAATCCAACTCATATGGATTGAACTTGTTCAATCTTGATTTCTCGCCTTATGGCAGCATGAATGCCCACCATTGCTTCCAGGTTGTTAACAAGCTCACCCTTTCCTTATCAATGTACTTTCCATTGATCAGGGTGCCTTGCTTTATGCAATCCAATTAAGAACTCATAGAATTCATATTGCATAGTTGACTTAATCTGGAATGGCAAAGAAACAAAATTATGTCAACATGATAGGTCACCAACCTCAAGTCGTGTGCTAGTGATTGACTTATCAGTTTATTCTTGATTTGTTCTTGAACTTTTCAAGACAATTGAGACTCCCACTGACTTCTTGATATATATGATTCTCTTTGTCAAGGAACATTTCTTGACAAACAAATATTCAAGAGTTAGTGTGAAATCCTATCAAGACTAACACTTAACTCAATTGGTTCATGTTGGTCTTTGTCTTCTGCAAGACAACACAACTTACCAATTTCAAATGTGCAAGAATGAGAAAACTTTTCCCAATTCCATATTTGTTGAGTGTTATAAACCTACTAAATACGTGTCACTCAATGTACAATCTTGGAGTATGACTCTAAGATTCGATATTGGAACGAAGTATGATTGACTTCTTGAATTCCACAACTCCCGATTCCTCTTCTTAGACATACAAATATACTAAGACTCACTTAGAGGATCAATTGAGCTATGGTTCTTAATCATTAAGACTTATCATAAAACACAATAAAAGGTACTCTCCCTTCTTCTTAGAATGGAGAAACTTTTATCTTTCTGCCTTCTTGATTCTTCATATTCGTTCTTCCATTAATTGAAACCTTTTCAATCAACTCAGAATTACACTTAATCTTATAAGTATAATCATATTTACTAAACTTTATTAAATCATGATGAATATCTTTATCACTCTTGTGGTGGACTTGATCAATGCATAACCTAGTGTACTTGATCTCCTAGTCCTTCAATTGACACTTTGTCAAAGAATTAGTCTAATTTCCAAATATGAAAGTTTTTCATTCATCACACAATGCAGGTTGCATAATTCCAAGTTTCTGTCCAATCGAAACTTGGGCGATGAGAAACTCTCCCTATTTGGTAAATCCTCGACATTTCCACAAATAACATAATTAAGAATCAAATCCAATATTACCAATAGTAGAAACATTCAAACATCAATTTTTTCATACATGCCATTGCAAGGATAAATAAATAATACAAAAAAAAAATTTATTTTATTGCGGAAAACTTTGTCCTTACAATGCAATTCAACTAAAAAACTATGCTATTAGATATTCCTAATCAATCTATTCTAACTCCAAGTAGTATCTCAAGAGTCCAATCTTCAAGCAATGCGATCGAAATCCATTTCTTTATGATCAGATTCAGCTCACTTCTTCCCTCAAGCTTCATCGCTTTTCTTCGATCCTACAATACATCAAAATGTAATCTTATCACATCATGAATTAAGAATCTAGAATAGGAACTCAAAAGAGTTAGATAATGGATTTTACCTGACGTAAAGCCATATGCCTTGACTCTCCCATCTCTTAGATCTCTCAGGTAGTTTGGGCAGCTTCGTCTCCAATGCCCCTTCTCTTGGAAATAAAAGCAAATGGACTCCTTTGGCACAACACATGGGACAATCTCATGCTTAGTCCTTTATGCACATCCAATGTTGCCATTGTCCATTGAAGTTTGGGAGTTTGATTCACCAGACAAATTTGCTTGACTAGCATGGCAAATTATTGCTGATTCAACAGCTATAAGCAAATAGGTCAAATCAATGAGGGTCATGTCGTGGTCCATCATATAGTACTCTCTAAGGAACTCACTATATGATTCAGGAAGTTACTGAAGAACCTAGTCAACAGCTAACTCACTTGAAATATCGACACCCAACATCCTTAATTTGTCAATGTGTGACTTCATCTCTAGGGCGTGTACACACATAGGTTTTCCATCTTCGTGTTTACTTGCCAAAACGGCTTGAGTGAGCTTGAACTTTTCAAGCCTTCGAACTTGTGGGTTAGGGAGAATAATTGGAGGAGGTGGAGTGAAGCATGATCTCTGGTTCCTCGATCATATCATGGATTATCATCTTCGTTTGGAAAACTTGTTCCATTGGATTTGGGAAGACCATTGTTAGATTTAGACATCTACAAAACGGGAGAAATTCAAGTCAACTTGATTAGAATCCTTGATGTAACACCCAAATGAAACATCAAGGCTAGGATCCAATACAATACTCTACAACCTAGAAGAGGGATGTCGTAATCTAGTTGTAGAATATTTGAAAGTAGGTAAATGGAGATCTACCAATTTCCACCATGAAAAACAAAAAAAGAAATTTAAGTTTTAAATGAATTGAAACTCCTAGACCTTTTGAGATTCATTGAACTTTTCAATGGCATGTTTAATCTCGATTATGCCCTACTATTTGCAACTGGGATGCCGAGGATCACAAACAAGGTGTGAATAACCATGCGAATCACGTGGTGCACTTAATGTTACTATCACCTAATCAATGTGCCGATTAGCTACACACGCCCCATTGATTTATGATAAAAATCGAGTCACCCTTCGCTACCAATGCCAAACCCAAACTAGTGTGCCGGTTAACCACACACGCTCCACTAATGTCTCGACATGGGTACAAAGTGTCATTCCATGGATTAGCATACAATTTCACATTTTGCCTAAAGTAACTATGATTTTGGAATTTGAAAAACATTGAGTTACTTTGTACTTCATTATACTTATAATGGAAGGTTTCTATCCTATCCTACCTCTTCGGCTAACGACCCTCCAATAGTCAAGAGTGCGGTGGGTAAGAGTGGAAACCCATTCAATTGCCCTTTTATAGGCAATTTCCTTAAACACCCGTTATAGACCAGCTTTGTGGATGAAGCCTACTAATGGTAAGAATGACTCTTTACTCACATATATATATATATATATATATATATATATATATATATATATATATATATATATGATATTAGACTTTTAATGTTACATATATATAGTATAGGGTGTATTTTACACTTTTAAAATACTAGGTGGTTTTATTAACTTTTTCTTTTAATTAACTTAACAAAATTAACCATGTGGATGTAATTTGAACTTTTCAATGTACTAGGGTTTTAGAATTTAAATATTACATAATTAAACTATTAATCAAAAATTTTAAATTCCAAAACTTGAGGGTAAGTTTTGAAACATTTCAAAACATTAATGTTTAGAATTTAAATATTTCAAAATTAAACTTTATTAAAAAAATTTTAATTCCAAAACTTGAGGGCAAGTTTTGAAACTTTTCAAAACATTAGGGTTTAACTATTTAAATTTCAAAAACAAAACTTTTAAGTTCAAATTTAAACTATAAAACCTAAAGGGGAAAATTGAAACTTTTTCACAAGATAATTCAAATCTAAATTACAAATAATCAATCTTTATCTAATAAAACAAAAGATTATCTAAATTTTGACAATTATCTTTTATTTTGTCAAGGATAATCAACCAATATAGATAAAATTCGGATTTTATTGACAAAAAACATTTTAGGTAATTATCCACAGCCAAAATAGGTCAAAATCCCACAAAAACAGCATTCTGCATCTTAGACTCGTCAAGTCAGCACTGGACTCGTCGAGTTCACAATGGACTCAACGAGTTCAACCATGGACTCGACGAGTCCAGCCCCCCAGAAACTCAAATTTTTCGATTTTAAGCTTTGACGATCAAATATAGTATCAAATATATCAAACAAACATCCCTAGGCTCTGATACCACTAATGGGTTTTGAGCAATACATCAATCATATGGTGTACATGAAAACCCTAATAGCTTTGGATCTAGTTTGTCTAATTAACATGCAATTGATAATCCAAAGCCATAAACCCTAGATCTAATAAAAAATAACTGAAATTAGGGTTTACATCTTACCTTTGATTGTTATATAGCAATAACAATCAATCATTGGCTTCTGAAAGCTTAGTACCTCAAAGGTTGCACCTCTAATGGAGTCACAAACACCACTAAGCAACTTGGATGAAGAGGGAGGAGAGAGGAGGCACCAAAAACGGCTGGAAACCCTAAAGGAAGTATTCAACATGTTTTTTGGCCATAAGGGTTCCTTCTATATGCTGGCTATTGGGGTTTACAGCTAGGAAACCCTAATCTGACTTCTTAAGCCTAAGTAGCCCATGGACTCCCTCTTTAGAAGCCTTGGACAATTTCTAATGGGTTTCCCCATAGAATTCATCCACTCCAACTTCTATGGAGTCGATTAGCCCATTTATGTAATTATCTTATAATTATACAATAAGTCCCTTAAGTTTAATTAATCTCTTTTAGCCACAAAATTAATTCTTAATTAATTCTTGACTAATATTAGTTAAACAATATGATTTCCCCTTTAATATATTATTCTCATAATATATTAATAAATCATAATTAAACCTTTCTCTCCTTAATTCATCCTACATATTGCTATGGTGAAAGCAACCCAAACGGACCATGCTCATAATCGGGTCAAGTACATACCAAAATAGTTATGGACTTAGACACTAATCCAACATAATTTTCATGATTTAATTAAACTCATAAGTCAAGACAATTCATATCAACAATTTACAAAAAATTATCCTATCATATAAACTAATACAAATCTTGAAATTTTGACAACTATCTTTTGATTGGATGAGTATAATCATTACCATACAAACAAAATCAAATTGTATGAACTAAAACTTTTTGTGGTAATGATCCTAATCTAAAACAGGCCAAAAATCCCAAAAAACTGTTGTCTGATCATCCATCTGGTTGACCCTAACTATGGACTGTTCGAGTTCAAGGCAAAATGCAACCTACTCATCTAGTCCAAGCATCGACTCGTCGAGTACATGCTGACAGAATAGTTTTTCAACTTTAGAAAAATAATCCATGCATCAAATATAACAGAAAACTAGCCTAGGATCTGATACCATTGTTGGGTTTTGTATACTAAAACATCTTATGATGCACATACAACCCTAAATGCTTTGGATATGTGTTTTCTCTAATTATACATGCAATATTGTTTCCAAAGCATTAAGCCTACAACTAGCATACAATTGACATAAACAACATAAACGTGAGTTATAGAATTACCTCTTTGTTTAGCTTGTAGTTTTGGCCTTTAAGAACTTAGCACCTCAAATGTGTTCTCTCAAATGATTCACAGACACCATGAACAAAGGGGGACTTGAGAGAGATAGAGAGGCTACTTAGCTCAAAAAACCATTTATCACTCTTCTTAGAATGCATGGGGCCAATTTTGATGACTATGGGTTCCTTTTATAGTGTGGCAAAGTCTAGGGTTACGTCCATGCAAACCCTAATTCATATGACCCTTCATATTACTTAGGCTCCATGGGTTAAACCTCCATGGACTATCCATGGACTATCATATTGGTTTAGCCCATCTTAAATAAGCTTGGATCTTTGGCCCACACTATAAGAATCATTGACTTACTTAATTAGCCCATTATATTTAATTAGTCTCTTTTGATCACTAAATTAATTCCAAATTAATTCTTGATCAATACTAATAAAATAAGATGATGTAATATTAATATATTAGAACTTACTTTATATTAATAAATCATAAATAACCTCTTGTCAAAAGTCCATACTATCAAATTGCTCTTGTGAAGGGAACCCAAATGGATCATGCTACTCTCGGGTCAAGTACATACCAATTATAGTTATGGGCTTAGACACCTAATCCAACAATTTCTTCATGTGTTCTTGTCTGGAGGACCAGAAGGCCAGGTGCACCCTGAACCTTCTACGCTTGGGGTCGAAGGACTAGTGGAAGCTTGTGACCGATTCTTACTTGTCTACGGAGCAAGCCCCTGTGACTTGGGTCAATTTACTGAGATATTTCGTGCAAAATTTTTGCCTTTGGTAGAGAGAGAGCATTTAGTCAAGGAGTATCTGTTACTCAGACAGACGACCGAGTCGGTGACAGAATTGACCAAGAAGTTCACCGAGAGGGCACTTTTCTGCCCTGAGTATGCCTCTTCCGAGCAGGTTCAGATGTCGAGATATCTGAGCATTCTCAAGACTGAGATACAAGACTTTGTGTCTATACAACATTATTAGACTCTTTCTGCCCTGCAGTCTGTTGCTCGGAGGAGAGAGATTGAGATCGAGACATAGGCTAGGGAGCAGTGCAAGGATCTAATCCACTCGTAGCTGGCAACAAGGGTCTATTGATTTATGCTCCAGAGGATAGAGTGGCTGCACCTATGGTAGGTGCGGGAAGACTCATGATGGAGCCTACCGACTAGTGACATGTTGCCATGATTGTGGCATATAGGGCCTCTCCGTGAGGGATTGTCGACAGTCGTATCAACAGACCCCCTCACCAGGTGTACATATTTGTTACCTTTGCAATCAGGTGGGCCATATGAAGGCTTGATGCCCTCTACTTGCTGCTAGGCTTATGCAGGCACTAGCGTCGACTAATCTTTGAATCACAGATGAGCGTTAGTAGAGGGATGAGGCCCTGAGAGCTAGAGGACGTGCTTTTTAGATGACGGATGAGGAGGCTAGAGTGGCGTTGAACGTCGTTTCTAGTATGTATCTTTTTATGTTTATGTCTGATTATTTTTCATTATGCTTATGATTCATATTTATGTTAGATGCTTTTCTTGTAAACTCCTTTCCTACATTAGCTCTATTTGACTCGGTGCGAGTCGGTCATTTGTATCCCTGACATTTAGTAGGAGATTTGGCATTCCTCTTAATGCATTGGAGCATCCTATGCTGATTTCTGTTGTTGGCAAGGATAAAGTCCCTATTTCGAGTGTTTTCCAAAATTGTGCTTTGGAGATTTTTGGGGTGTCATACCCGATCTACCTCCTCCCGATTCCCATGGGGGATGCTAGTGTTATTGTTCAGATGAAATGGTTGAGCCATTTTGCCGATTAGATTGATTGCGAGAGAAATCTCTTGGTGGTTCGTACCCTAAGTGTGGAAAAGTTGACCATATATGGTGAAGGTAACAAGGTTGGTTCATCATTCTGCTCTATATCAAAGGCCCAAAGATTTATTTAGCATGGTTGCTTAGGTTACCGGGTGTATGTGGTAGATACTGGTGTAGAGCCGAGGCACTCAGTGTTATATATCCTGATAGTTCATGATTTCTCGCATGTATTTCTCGAGGATTTTCTTGGCTTACCACCGGAGAGGCAGGTGAAGTTTAGGATCGATTTGATCCCTGGTGCAGCCTCGATAGCTAAAGCACTATATCACCTTGCAACGCCTAATATGTAGGAGTTGTCCTCTTAGCTACAAGAGCTATTGGGCAAACAATTCATTCGACCGAGCAGTTCACCTTAGGGAACAAATATTCTGTTTGTGAAAAGAAGGATGGAACCCATCAGATATGCATTGATTACTCGGAGTTGAACAAGTTGACAGTGAAAAATCGTTACCTACTCCCAAGGATTAATGAACTATTTGATCAGTTTTAGGGTGCATCTTGGTTCTCCAAGATTGATTGTGGTTAGGGTACCATCAGATGAGACTTAGAGAGGAAGATGTAGAGAATACGACTTTCTATACTTGTTATGGACATTATGAGTTTATGGTAATGCCATTTGGGCTCACCAACACACCAGCAACGTTCATGGATCTGATGAACTGGGTGTGCCGAACGATGCTCGATCGATCTGTTATTTTGTTCATCAATGATATCTTGGTCTACTCCAAGACCAAGAAGTAGCACAAGAAGCTTTTGTGGGAGCTCCTAGAGGTTCTAAGGAGGGAGAGGCTATATGCCAAGTTCTCCAAGTTCGATTTATGTTGACGTGAGTTTTATTTTTTTGGAATCCTCGTCAACAAGAATGGTATATTGGTCGATCCGACCAAGATTGAGGTAGTGATGCAGTGGGACATCCAGACGACTCCCTTGGAGATCTGGAGTTTTCTAGGCTTTTCAGGTATTATTGGAGATTCACTTAGGATTTCTCCAAGATTGTTATTCCTTTCACTCGTCTGACTAAGAAGGGTGTGGATTTTGCTTGGGGGCCTGAGCAACAGGTTACATTTGAGACTATACGGCAAATATTGTGTGAGGCTCCACTGTTGACCCTTCCAAAGGACGCGGAGTATGTGGTGGTGTACTGTGATGCTCCCATCATCGGGCTGGGCGTATTACTCATGCAGTAGGGTAGAGTGATTGCTTATGCGTCACATCAGTTGAAGCCTCATAAGGCTAATTATCCTACTCATGATTTGGAGTTAGGGGCTTTAGTTTTCACCTTCAACATTAGGAGGCATTATTTGTATGGGGTTCATTGCACCATTTATATGGACCACAAGAGTTTAAGATACCTGAATATGAGAAAGAAGAGGTGGCTTGACATGGTCAAGGATTATGACTGTAAGATCCTGTACCACTCGGATAAGGCCAACGTGGTGGCCAACACACTACGTCGCAGGGTGATGAGTACACCCAATGGAGGGTTGTGTATGAGCATGATGATTAAATCCCCATTCTTGGAGTTGGTTAGGGAGCCACAAACGGAGGGGAATAGGGAGGAGAACCGAAAGAAAGAGATGATCAAAGGTCAATTTGTTACCTTTATCATTGAAAACAAAGGATTGTTGACGCAGTGTGGTAGGGTATGGATTCCGGATATTAGAGGCGTGAGACATACTTTGATGGATGAAGCACATAAGTCTTGACTTTCTGTACATCCTGTTGCGACCAAGATGAATTGGGACTTGAGATTTAGCTACTGGTAGCCCTGAATGAAGACAGGTATTGCAAGATATGTGGAGAGGTTCTTGACTTACAGGATCAAGGTAGAGCATCAAATGCCTCACTGCAAACCACAACCATTGGAGATTCCCGTGTGGATTTGATGTTATTTGGGTGATTGTTGATAGATTGACCAAGAGTTTCCCTTTTCTTGCTATTTGAGAGAGTTCTTCGGCCGAGAAGTTGGCAGATATCTACGTTCGATATGTGATGTCTCATCATGGGGTGTCAGTTTCCATCGTATAAGACAAGGATGTTCGTTTTACTTCCAGGTTTTGGAAGAGGTTTCATGAGGAGTTGGGTGCATGATTGCACTTCAGCACTACTTATCACCCACATACCGACATTCAGATTGAGTGTACGATTCAGACACTGGAAGATATGCTGAGGGATTAGGTCATTGATTTTGGTGGGATTTGGGATACCTACCTTCCTTTGGCAGAGTTGTCGTACAACAACAATTGCGACTCTAGTATTGGTGCACCTCCCTTCAAGCTTCTCTAAGGGAGGAAGTGTTGCACCCCGATATGTTGGGGTGAGGTCAGACAGAGGATTATGGTGAGCACTTAGGTAGTGCTCCAAACTACAGAGATAATTCAACAGGCCAGATAGAGACTCTAGACAACTTAGAGCCGAAAGAAGAGCTATGCATATCGATGAAGTTCTGAGACGGAGTTCCTGGTTGGGGATATGGTTTTACTGAAGGTGTCACCCTGGAAAGGTGTGATACACTTCAGGAAGCGAGGCAAGTTGGGCCCTGATTCACTGAACCATTTCATGTGATTGCTAGTGTAGGAAGGGTGGCATACTGGTTGGATCTGTCGGAGAAGGTACGTCAGCTTTATAACACTTTCCATGTTTCTCAGTTACGGAAGTGCTTGATTGTGGTACCTCTAGATGACATTCACTTTGATGAGTTCTTAAACTACATAGAGAGACATATAGTGATTCTTGATAGGAAGATGAAGACCTTGCGTAACAAGGTGGTACCATTTTCCAAGGTTTAGTGGCACCATCGGAAGGGCTCTGAGTGGAATTGGGAACCGGAGTCGTATATGAGCGAGGGTTATTTGGAGGAGATCACTTCGGAAGACTTCAAGGACGAAGTATGATGCAAGCGGGGGAGTATTTTTACACCCGAGTCCTGGTAAGTTTCCATTTCTAACCCCATAAATTATAATTTTTGAGACATTAGCCCTTACGCGGGGAGTACCTAGATTGTACGTTAGGCGTAAGGGGTGTAAGGTGAAACGACTGTGTTTTGGGGACTACGTTGGGTGTACTCTAAGTACGCTGGGTGTACTCCGTCTAGACATAAACCCTAATCTTCATGGTTTTAACCCTATATATTGTACCTTAAGTCCCTTTTGCCCCAACCCATTTCAAGCCTCCATCACTAGAAACGTTCCCTCTTGGAAACCATAGCCCTATTGTTGCATTTTGAAGCTTGAGAGTGTGTTTTTTTGTATATCAAAGGAAGAAGAAGGTGGTGGTGAAGGTTACAAGCTAGAAGCAAGCTTGGATCTGGAAGTCTTGCATCATCTTTAATCTCTAGAAGTTATAAATTTCACACCTTCGTGATTAACATGATAGATTTTGTTTATATGATGATATTATGAGATTTTATCCCCAAACGATGACCTTATGCATGGCATGGTGTACAACATATGGGTTGTCATCTTTGGACGCTTTTCTATGTATAGAGTAATAAAAATGTGTTCTTGACTCTTAGTTCTTTCCCATGAATGAGTTTGGCTGTCTTAATGGCTTAAGATGTTCGGTTTTTTAGTGTTAAGCACTTCATGGTCATGCAAGACTATAAGTTGGAAACTTTATGGTCAAGGACAACAATTGGGACTTAGATTTGAAATTTGGACGTAAGACCTTATGTATTAAGCACTTAATGAGTTGGGAAAGCATCCAACTACGTACGTTGGGCATACCAGATGGTACACCATGCGTATGCGGTTAAGTCCCCATTTTATGGTCGCGATTGAGTATGCCTCGCATACGAGGATGGGACGACTTAACTGGGTTGACTCGGATGGTTTTTTTAGTTTGTCCATGTAACACCCAGAAAATCATGTCAAATTTAAACTTTTTAAATCATTTAAACACCATCAGTTATTACAAAACTTGTTTTAAAAATGTATATTATCAGAGTATCCCAAAAACATAATTGTAAATATGAGGAGTTGTACGATCACACCTTTGCCTTGCTGGATCCCCTGATATACCAGAAACAATAAACTGAAACTGTATGCCCGAAAGCTTAGTGAGTTCCTCCAAAATACCAACGCCATACATATAACCATATCATATAAACATATAAGTACAGAACAGGCATGCATCACGAGTCTACAGTGTGACTGGTCCGCCCACACCGGGCCTTCAGTTCACCTAGTCCACTTTCTGAGTCTATAGTATGACTGGACCACCCGCACCGGGCCTTCAGTCTATCTTGCTCACTCTCTGAGCCTCGGCATGTCTGGATTTCCCTCTCGGGGCCTTCAGCCTATCCGGACCGCTCGTCGGGCCTTCGTCCTGACTAGGTGCCCTCCTGGGCCTGCAGTCTATCCGGTCTGCCCTGGGTTTGTTGGCCTACAACACAAAGTAGGACCCGCCTCAACCCAACTCCAATCAACAACCATGTGCACATATAACAGATAAACGCATAATAGTCCATAAACAACAAACTGACCGAACAGATCCTATAGTGTAGCAACATCCTAACCAGGATACCGACCTAACCGACCACTAACATAGCATCATCCTATATACTAGGATACCGACGTAAACCAGGTCACTAACATAATTCCATCCTACTACCAGGATGCAGATCTAGCAGATCAATAAACATATCAAACAACACCAGGATACAAATCCAATAAAGGGCCAACCTAGGTGCCTTAGACCCTGTTGATATAGTGAGGATAACTCACCTCGCAATGCCGATCTGAACTGAAGAATCAAATTCTCGAATCACCGTCTCACCAAAAATCTCGAACTATCCAAAATAACGAATGAGAAGTCATTAAATGGGAACATTAATCTTAACCAAGAATCCCTCAAATAATAATAGTCTGATTTTCCTTTCCTATAATTTGGGCCAAGGCCCAATACCAATTCCACGATCTACAAGTCCTCATATACAAGGCCCACTGTTGGCCTAATTTTCAAATTGGGCCCAATTACCTAATTGGGCCTAATTCCAAGATCCAGGACCAAGACTTACCCCAAAACACCATATCCATAAAGTCCAACAAAGGCCCAAGTCCAACTAGCCCAAAAAGTAGCCCAAAACCAAGGCCCAAATCACCAAAATTCCACAGAAGACGTACGTTGGATGTACCCCAAGGCTACGCGAGGCGTACACGAGTCTTGCCTTAACTGGAAAACGGGCCATTGACTTAGTACGCAGGGCGTACACATGGTTTCACCAAAACCTTAATAAGTGCTTAATGGCTTAAACACTTAAGCCCAAATTCCAGATCCAGTGACCAAATGTGCCTAGGAGTTATAAAGTCTCGAACTTTATCACTTTGGACGTCTAGAAAGCTCTTAATCCAAGGTCTTAATCGATTAAGACCTTTATACTACTTGAATGGGACCTCTTAGACCATTGGGACCTCATTTATATTACTCAACACCCCATTAAGAATCTTGAAGGACAGATCATCTCGTCAAAACCACAACATACATCATCTTGGAACTTTTGGGACAAGAAAAACTTCCAATATGCAAGAATGGATAGATCTATGATTTAAAAGCATAAAGTTTGAAGTTTTTTACCTTCTGGAGCTTCTACGACACAAACCAACTTCAGATCTACAAGCCAATCTTCTTCACCAACTTCTTGGTGCAATACCTTCACCACCAAGAGCTGAAAATACCCACCAACTCACACTCTCACACAAGAACTTGGGTTTGGGTCGTGTCTGGAGGATGGAGGCTGAGAAGGAGCAGAGAAAATGAGCTATAAGGATGTTTATATAGCCCCCAACCTGAGATATTAGGGTTTGCATCATTTATGAGTACACCCAGCGTACTGGGGCGCGCCCTAGTACACTCGGCGTACCCTTATGTACGCGCATCATACTCCTCCAAGTCCTAAAATTACAATTTAGCCCTTAGGCTCTTCATGGATTTACCCTTCTATCCCAGGGACTTCAAATCACAAACTTGGGATGTTACAACTTGTGACAACCCGAAATTTCCATTCTGAACAAACCATATCAATCCAATAGAAGTTAGAACAGTTACAGTGAAATTCCAGACTTCGAGTATAAGTTTGGCAGTTTTTCAGGATTTACACTTAAGAAGATATCAGGAGAGTGGATGCACTAAGGTTTTGTGCAACACTGTTATTCCAAAACTCTAGGATAGTAGAGTTCATTCCGAGAATAAAAATATTTTCTGCCAAAAATATCTCAGGACTATAAATAGAATTCTGAACCAAATTCATTCATTATTCGCACTTCCAACTAGAGAAAAGCCATTTTCTCTCTCACGGATCTTCGGGTTTTTATCCCAAATCGTGAGTACACTTCTCTAGTTATCTTATTACCGCCCAAGAACACTTGGGGAGTAAACTCCATTTTAAGGGCCAAAAGTGTCCCAATGCCCCTCAAAGCCATGGAACTCGAACTAGAACCTACCATTGCATGTTTAAGACCACAAATCAATTAAGATTCATGGCTAGAAGTGAGTTCACGGCCAAGAGAATTCTTGGGCTGTGAACTCCATTTTTAGGTGCCAAAACCCCCTAAAAAAACCTTCCTTAAGCCAAGAGAATAATTTAGACAAGTACCCTAATGTGTTTTGGACTAGCTAACACACTTAGAACACCAAGAGTAAGGTGTTAATGGCCCAAAAGGTTCTAGGGCCGTGAACTCCATAAAATGGTGCCAAATGGTGCCATAAACTCTTTTAAAGCCAAGTACAAAATCCTAGTTTAGTTCCTAGTTAATTTAGAGACTTGAAAACAGCATAAACACCCTCCCAAGGGAGATTACGGCCGTAATCTCCAAGGGAATATGGTCCCAGGGCTGTAAATTCCTAAACGGAGTTATATTATGCCCTAAACTCTTCCATAGACCAAACCATTAAGTAGAAATGCTTATTAGGGCCTTATAGAGCATCAAACATCAAATGGACACATAAGTATGAGTTCACGGCGGTAAACTCATGAGTTCACGGCCGTAAACTCATTTGGTAATGTTGTTAGGGTCGTGAACTCCCTTATGGAGGTTTCCTTGAGCCCTACACACAATAGCTTCCCCTACAAACACTTAGATGCAATCCTAGAGGCTAATAACACTTGATAAAGGTGTTTAGCACGTCCTAGGGTGTCTTGACTTGTTTATTAGTTGTTTATAGACTAATTTGTTACATATATGTGAAATTATATGTTAACTAGGATCATAAGTGTGTTCAAGACTTCACTTGACACCTAGCGGTCCTACCTCTTCAGTTCATCCGTATCACCTACAATAGGTGAGTTCATACCCCTTAATTAGTGTTTTAACTATTTTTAAATGTTTTATGGGGGGGTGGGGATACAAGTAGAGTCATGCTACTTATTATATCAATCACATGTGATTAATAAGCAGCATTCAAATGATTTACTACTCATTAGCCGTTTTACCAAACAATTTCCTTCAAATGATTTTCATAAACGCTTTATATATTTAAAACTCCTTATTACACTGTACATTTTACTCTGTATATTACATTTCAAACTTATTTACAATTGTGTTTCAAACAAATGTTTCTTTATACTAAACCGTTTTATCAAACCCATGCCTTCAAAACCCTTTTATAGATCGACATCAAGTTGATCTTTTCTTAGAAAATATTTATGTTCAAAGGTTTTTACAAAACTTATTTTATGATTTTATTATAAATTGCATGCCTCTATATGTATGGTTATATAAGAAATGTTTAAAAGACTTAGGAAGGCTATCCACCCTATTTCCTTTTCGCGCTTGAGATGTGGTATGGTGGGATATCGGGTACCGTCCGAAGGTCGTTTAAATATTAGTTATATATCATGTGTACATATATAGTCATAAAAGGTCTTTCCAGTTCATCCAATGCCCCACCCCCCCCCCCCACATAAAAGCATTTAAAACTTTTAGAAGTATTTCAAAGGTTAATTAAAGGGGTATGAACTCACTTGCGGTGAGTGGATTGGATTGAAGTGTCGGATACTGTGCTAGGTGGCAAACGGAGACTTGTTCACACGCACGAGCCTAGTTATCATATAATGAGCATATATATAACTAATTATCCAAATAATAACTAATAAATTAATTTGGGACACTCTAGAACATGAACACACTTTGTATAAGTGTTATAAGTCCTAAGGGCTGCCTTTAAGTTGTTGTGGGACAAGGCTAAAGGGGTTTAGGGTTCCAAAGGCCCTTATATGTGTGTTTACTCTTCAATAAACTCCACACAAGGAGTTTACGTGTCACACCCCAAAACCAAGAATGGCGGAAACGTTCTGGGGCGGAGGACGTCATGTATAGTATCACAACACAGTAAATGTAAATAAGCAAACAACATCATCCATTGCATTAAATATATAATTTTAATACAAGCGTGCTCTGTACAGTTATAGACACCAAAATAATGTAAAACAAAATAATATGAGATGAGTCTTGAATACGCTCCATCTTCTCAAAAGCTGGCATCGGTACCTGTCTACTGATGACCTGAGAATACAAGTTATTTTGAAAGAGTTTATCAGCATTAAGTTGGTGAGTTCATAAGTATTTTAGTGTCAATGTTTGTTGTCAAAAACGTTTGAACTGTCTCAATGTATAAGTTTGTAAAAATGTATGTAAGTGTTTGAAAGTGTTTGTACAAGTTTCAATCTCTCAGAAAATCCTATATTTTCTATTAAAGTAGCCTTCTACCAAGGCCTAACTGTTTGGTATGCTCGTTTGTTGTAAAAGTGAGTAATTTACCAACTGTAACTATCATTTAATAAAATATAGTTTGTACATTAATGTTTAAGTGAGGTTATCACTAAAATATGTAATGGGTAGATCGTTGTAGTACTGTAGTTTTGTATAATAGGAACTACTGTTGTACTAACTACCTTAAACCGGATTTATATTAAGGTAAAATGTGATAAATTGCACCATGCTATCGACTGGTAACAACGACATACGAATGGTCGTAATACCGGAATGACGTTTGGCACCCGCAGACCTGCAGGTCCAGCTGTACCTAGCAGCAAGCTGTAGGATAGTCAATCCAGTATAGATTTATACGCAAACTCACGCTCTCCTTCCAAGAGAATTCTGGCTACAACTCGGGACATGACATTTAAGGCATGCTCCGATACAGTGGATCACAATTGTTAACATATTCTCGTATATGTAATGTAATGTTTCTAGTTCTAGTATAGTTGTATATGTTCTCCTCCTAGTATAGTTGTATATGTTCATGTTTCTAGTATAGTTGTATATGTTCTCGTAGTATAGTTGTATATGGACTCATGAATGAACTGACTCATTGAACTAGCAGTTGTAATAGTATGATCCTGTGTTACCCCGATGGTAACCTTCTAATGATGTGTCTAGTACGTATGAATATGGAAATAATTTTATGTCTATATATGTATATTTGATATATAACTAATATTGAAACGACCCTCGGATGGTCACCCGAAATCCCACCAGGCCACATCCAAATCGAGAAAAAGGAAATAGGGCGGATGGCCTTCCTAAGCCCTTTAAACATTATTTATACATCTATACATATATGGACATGCAATTTATAATATAAAAGTATAAATAAGTTTTTATAAGACATTTTAAACATAATTATTATTTCCAGAAAAGATCGACTTGATGTCAATCTATAAAACAATTTGAAGGCATAAGTTTGATAAAACAGTTTAAGTATAAGGAACATATATTTGAATCACATTTTGTAAATAAGTTTGGAAAGTAAAGGAACTTGTAAAACATTTTGAAGTAAAACAGTTTGATAAACAGGTTGAACAGTGATAAAATTATTGGTTTCGTAGTTATTAATCACATGTGATTAATGCAATCAAATGTGATTGAAGCAATAACTATAAGTATTTAACTTGTATCCCCCCCCCCTAAAGTATTTAAAACATTTAAAATCATTTCAAAGGTTGATTAAAATGAGTATGAACTCACTTGTGGTGAGCTGTTTGAATTGCAATGTCGGATACCGTGCTAGGTGGCAAACGGTGACTTATTTACACGCACGAGCCTAGTTATCATATAATAAGCATATATATAACTAATTAGCCAAATAATAACTTAATAAATAAGTTGGGACACTTAGGAACATGAAAACACTTTGTATGAATGTTATAGGTCCTAAGGGTTGCATCTAAGTGGATACGGGACAAGGCAAAATGGGTTTAATGCACCAATGACCTTGTATAAGAGCTTACCACCCAAAAAAACCCCACCTTTGGAGTTTACGGCTGTAAACCCATGAGTTTATGGCCGTGAACTCCTCAATTGGTGGTTTTGGGTGTTTTAGGGTGCTAAATTGATCCTAGAACAAGCCTAGCTTTGTTGGAATAATCCTTGAAGTAGTTTAAGGCCCTAGAATGCTCCATAGGGGAGTTTATGGCCTAATCACCATATCCCCTAGAGTTTACGGTCGTAAACGCCTATGGGATGTTGGTTTTAATTCATTTGAGGCACTTGCACATGTAGGAGAGCTTCCATGTTTTTATCTAAGGCTAAAGGGGACATTAGGCACACATTTGTGCCTTTACTTGGAGTTTACGGCCCAAGTGATGTTCCTTGGCTGTAAACTCCCTTTTAGGGATGATTTTGATGTAGTTTAATCCTCATTCAAGTCCTATGTATTCAAGGGTAATAGTCTTAAGGCCTTAGGGTGTTTAGGGTATACTTAGCCTTTGAAAAAGGGGTTTATGGCCCAAGAGCATATCTTGGCCGTAAACTCCTAAAACTTAATGATTTTGAAGTGTTTTGGTGTCCAAAATAGCTACAAGCATTAGAGGGTAAATGTCTTTAAGCTTTAGGGGTGGTTTAGGGCACTTATAGCCCTTAAAAAGGGGTTTACGGCCCAAGAGCTATCCTTGGCCGTAAACTCCTATAACTAATGGTTCTTGATTGCTTTCAAGCCTCTAATGTTCATACATTAAGTCCTTAACTAGTTGTCTATCAAGGAAATGGGACTAGGTAGCCTTAAAGCTCCATTTTGGAGTTTACTCCCCAAGAACGTTCTTGGGCGGTAAACTCCCGGATCTTGCATTTTAGACATGTAAATGATGTTATAAAGCATATAACAAGTAATGAAACACATCTAGGAAAGTAGACTCACAATCTGGGATGAAAACCCAAAGATCCGTCAGAGAGAAAATGGCTTTTCTCTATTTGGAATTGTGAATAATGAATTAATTAAATTCAGAAATCTATTTATAGTCCTGAAATATTTTGGCAGAAAATATTTTTATTCTGGATATTGGACTGCAACATTATGAAACTTGGAATGCTCAAATTTCACAAAACCAGGAGCATCCACTCTCCTGATATCTCCTTAAACGTAAACCCTAATGTACACAAACTTGTTCGGAAAAGTATGAAAATCACTGAAACTGGACTAGCTTCTATTGAATAGATAATGTTCGTACAAATGGAAATTTCGGGTTGTCACATCATCCCCCCCTTAGAAGGAATTTCGTCCCGAAATTAGAATTTAAGCAAATAAGGAGTTACAAATAATTAAGCGAAAAGATGAGGGTATTTCAGTTTCATCTGATCCTCGCGTTCCCAAGTGAATTCCAGTCCTCGCTTGGCGTTCCAGCGAACCTTCACAATAGGGATACGGCTTTGCTTCGTCTGCTTGACCTCACGGTCCATGATCTCCATTGATTCTTCCACAAAGTTGAGGCTCTCGTTGATCTCGATTTCATCGAGTGAGATTACAAGAGTCTCGTCGGATAGACACTTTTTCAAGTTAGATACGTGGAATGTAGAATGTACGCTACGAAGTGTGTCGGGTAGGTCGAGTTTGAAAGCTACGGGGCCGACTCTTGCAAGAATCTCAAAAGGCCCTATGTACCTCGAATTAAGCTTCCCACGCTTGCCGAAGCGTATCAAGCCTTTCCAGGGTGACACTTTGAGAAGGACTTGGTCTCCCACCTGAAATTCCAAAGGTTTTCTTCGTTTATCGGTGTAGCTCTTCTGTCGGTCTCTAGAGGCTTTCAATCGTTCATGGATCTGAACGATTTTCTCTGTCGTTTCCCGAATGATTTCCGGACCGGTGAGAGTACTGTCGGAAGCTTGCCCCCTGGCTAACTGGGTAACACCCACCTCAGCCCAGCACAGAGGGGATCTTCACTTTCGGCCGTAGAGAGCTTCGAATGGAGCAGCCTTGATGCTCGTGTGATAACTGTTATTATAGGAAAATTCGACAAGGGGTAAATGAGTATCCCATGCTTTCCCAAAATCAATCACACAGGCTCGCAACATATCTTCTAGTGTTTGGATGGTCCTCTCACTCTGTCCGTCGGTCTGTGGATGGTAGGTTGTGCTCATGTCCAGCCTTGTTCCTAGGGAATGTTGTAGTGATTGCCAAAATCTTGAGGTGAACCTACTATCTCTATCAGAGATAATGGACATAGGTACACCATGTAGCCGTACTATTTCCCTAATGTATGTTCTCGTAAGTTTCTCCATCTTGTCGGTTTCTTTGATAGGCAGGAAGTGTGCAGACTTGGTCAATCTATCAACGATGACCCATATGGTGTCAAGTCCACCCGTTGTCTTGGGCAACTTGGCTATGAAATCCATAGTGATCCGCTCCCACCTCCATTCTGGAATCTCTGGTTGTTGCAGTAAACCAGAGGGCTTCTGGTACTCGACCTTAACCTTTGCGCAAGTAAGGCATTTACTTACGAAGGTAGCAATCTCTGCTTTCATATTACGCCACCAGTATAGCTTTTTAAGATCCAGATAGATCTTATCTGAACCTGGGTGGACGGAATACCGAGTGTTGTGCGCCTCGGTCATGACCAAGTCTCGGAAACCACCGTGTTTCGGTGTCTAGATCCAGTTCATGAAATATAAAGCTCTGTCACCCTTGGCTTCTATATTCTTGTCCCTTCCTCTAAGGGATTCACTCGACACATTTTCAGGTTTCATGGCCTCAAGTTGAGCCGCCTGAATTTGCTTAGTCAGGTGTGAATGGATGGTTATTGATAATGACTTGACTTTGCGACCAGAATATTCCTTCCGACTTAGGGCGTCTGCTACCACGTTCGCTTTACCCGGATGATAACGAATATCGCATTCGTAATCACTGAGTAGCTCGACCCACCGTCGTTGTCTCATGTTGAGCTCCTTCTGATCGAAAATATGTTGTAAACTCTTGTGGTCGGTAAAGATAGTGCTCTTCGTTCCATACAAGTAATGTCTCCAGATCTTCAGAGCAAACACCACTGCTCCTAGTTCAAGATCGTGGGTCGTGTAGTTAACCTCGTGTGTCTTCAACTGTCTCGAGGCGTAGGCGATGACCTTACCTCGCTGCATCAGAACACATCCGAGTCCTTGATTTGGTGCATCGCAATAGACTACGAAGTCTTCTATCCCTTCAGGAAGGGATAGTATTGGTGCGGTGCACAAGGCTCGTTTGAGCGTTTGGAACGCTCTTTCTTGTTTCTCTTCCCAGTCAAAGGCCACGCCTTTCGGGGTCAGGGTCGTAAGAGGTTTCGCTATTCGAGAGAAGTTCTGAATGAATCTGCGGTAGTAGCCAGCGAGACCTAGAAATTGGCGAATTTCGGTAGGCGTCATAGGTGCTGACCAGTTCTCAATGGCTTTAATTTTGGATGGGTCCACGTGGATTCCCTCTTCGCTTACCACTCTTCGGATCCAAAATTCACATTTCAAGAACTTCGCATAAAGTTTCTCTTTTCGTAATCTCTCTAGAACTTGTCGCAGGTGATCTCCATGCTCTTTCTTACTTCGGGAGTAGATCAGGATGTCGTCAATGAAAACGATGATGAACTGATCCAAGTAAGGTCGGCATACTCTATTCATCAGATCCATGAAGACTGCGGGCGCATTGGTCAATCTGAATGGCATCACCACGAACTCGTAATGTCCGTAACGAGTTTGGAAGGCTGTCTTCGGCACATCCTCCTCTAGCACTCATAACTGGTGATATCTGGATCTCAGATCAATATTGGAAAAATAGTTCTCCCCTTGCAGTTGGTCGAATAGATCATCTATGCGCGGCAGAGGGTAACGATTCTTGACCATCAGTTTGTTGAGTTCTCTGTAGTCGATACACATACAGAATGATCCGTCTTTCTTCTTAACGAACAAGACCGGTGCTCCCCAAGGTGAGAAACTTGGTCTTATAAAGCCCTTGCTGAGCAGTTCGTTAAGTTGACCAGAGAGTTCCTGCATCTCAGCTGGTGCTAAACGGTAGGGCGACTTGGCTACTGGGGTAGCTCCTGGGACTAAGTCGATTCTGAACTCGACCTGTCGTTGCGGAGGTAATCCAGGTAGCTCTTCTAGGAAAATGTCGGGGAAGTCGCTCACTACTGGGATGTTCTTTAGTTCTTTCGTTTCGAGGTTCGTGTCGACCACGTGAGCAAGGAATGCGTGGTATTCTTTGCGTAGATATTTATGTGCTTGAATACTTGATATAATGCGAAGACTCGCACCAGGTTTGTAGACGTAGACTATAAGAGTTTCGTTAGACGGGAGGTTTAGACGGACTGCTTTCTCGTAGCACATGATGTCGGCGCGATGAAGACTTAACCAATCCATGCCGATAATAACGTCGAAGCTTTTTATTGAGACCGGCATAAGGTCGATTGGGAATGAATGGTTATCTAGAGTTAGGATACAACCTAAGTATATGCTATTTGTACTTTCAGTTTTCCCATTGGCCAATTCTACCGTGAATCATTCATTAAGTGCGTGTGGTTGTTGCTTAAGCATACGAGCAAATGTGTGGTTTACGAAGCTTCGCTCCGCTCCACTATCGAATAGAATGCATGCATAGGAGTTATTAAGGAGGAACGTACTAGTCACCACGGTCGGGTCAGCAACTGCTTCCCCGTGGCCTATGGCTAGTACCCTTCCTGCTCCACCAGCATTCTTTGCTTTGGGGCAGTCCCTCTTATAGTGGCCTGCTTTGCCAAATCCATAGCAAGTTGGGCTCGCGCCTGAGCCAGGGACTTGGGAGATCGGTTGTGCCGGGAATTTACAGAAATGGACGGTGTGTCGTTTTCTGTTGCAGTTTGAGCACTGCATTTCACGGCAGGGGCCGTTGTGGTGGTAGTTGCATTTGTTGCACTTCGACAAACTTCCAGCATACTGCTTCCCCGGAGCAGGAACAGTAGTAGGGGTTATTGCGGCATGCATTGCCATAATTTGCTGCTTTTTGGTAGCCTGTTGCTTCTTCTTTTCACCCCAGAATTTCCGCTTAGTGTCAGCGGGTTTGGAGGGTTCTGGAATGGCTAGGGTGGTTGTGGTTGCAGGGGTTTTGACTCCATGGTCAATGAGTCTTTGTGCCAAACGCTTGGCACTGTCGAAGGTAGCGGGGTTTGATGCTAATACATTCCCCTGGTACGGAGGCACTAGCCCCCATATGTACCGTTCGATCTTTTTCCCTTCAGTGGGAACCATATTGGGGCAGAGGGCCACCAGTTCGCTAAATCGGGCAGTGTAAGCGATCACATTGGTGCCCTTCATGGTCAGGTTCCAGAGTTCATGTTCTAACTTCTGGACTTCGCCTCTCGGGCAGTATTCCTCAGTCATGAGGTCCTTCATCGTTTCCCAACCCATGTCGTTAGCCACGACGAGTGTTAGGGCTTTAACGTCGCCGTTCCACCACGTTAGGGCTTTTCCCTAAAAGGTGCATGCGGCATATTTAACTTTGCACGCAGCAAGGCATGAACAGATTTCGAAGACTGATTCAGTCTTCTCGAACCATTGCGAGAGGGCAATGACTCCGCCGGTGCAATAGAAAGGCTTCGGCTTGCAATTTGTGAAATCCTTGTAGGAGCACTCTCTCGAGCACATAGGGATTTCGACCGGAATAGATTCAACAGGGGTTCCACCTCTGCTGGCATCTGATGAGTGATACTGAGCCATGGCAGTTGCCACTACTGCAGCTACGGCAGCATTCAGGGCTGCAGTATCGATGACCGGAGGCGGTGGAGGCGGTGGAGGTGCAGGGTTATTCCTGGGAGATTTGCGAGGAGGCATCTTTCAGCTATAAGTTTATAAAGATAAGAAAAATGGTAAGAATCAATTTGTAAGAAACGTGAGAGTTTCACATGGACTAACTAACCATAGCCCAACTGTTGAATGAGTGTTTGAAAACATAGCAAGGAATATTAGTAGGAAAACAAAAGTGTACAGAGTTTTCCCACATATTGGATAGATGTCGATCATACTAGTATTACAGATGTAACAAGTTCAGGGAAAATTGACCTAACAGTAGGTCTTACATCATACCATACAGAAAGTTTGACAGTTCTTAGATTCCTAATTAGAGTACCGAAAGTTAGGAATATAATACAGACAAGTGCTACTTAGAGCATAGATGTTCAAGGCTATTCCTAAATCAAAAGACAGAGATGTACTAGACATCATCTAACGGCGATGAGAATTCCTCGGGCGAGCCCTGAGGTCGGACACTTGACAAAACACCTCTTGAAGGTGTCGATCCTGAGCCCTCTGACGAGCTCGAAGTTCCAAGACTTCAGTACGGGAGGCAGCCAGCTGTTGTTGCAGGGTTTCGTTGGTTCTCCGGGTCTGTTCCATGTCTTGTTCAAGACGGTAGATGCGGACTGTGTTGACACCTGAGTTGGCATCAATCTCCATGACCCGGTCGATGGCTACTCGACCTTGCTCGTCATTACGAGCTATTCTGCGGATAATGACAGGCAGAGCTCGGTCAGCAGAGCCACCATTGCTGACGTTGTAAAAGGTTCGGTCCCCAAAGTATGGTAAGGGCTGACCCTGTTCATCACTCCAGCGATTCAAGTTGGTTGCCCACAAGGGAGTAGGACCTGGAAAAGCTGGTCGGGGATTGTTGTTCGGGGCTTGACCTACAAGCGGTAGGTTGTTGACTTCAGGCTCGGAGTCAGATCCATCAGAAAAACCTTCTGCGAGGTGATCATCCAAAGGAATTGGGTGCTCATCTTCGGGCTCTTCATCGATCCACCCGGCATTGCCTTCATTTGGAAAGTATGGGTCGCCATGATGGAATCCAGCCATTTAGATCTACGCGAGAAGAGAGGTATAAGGATATAGTATACATGTAACTAGTAGTACAAAATACACCTATAGTATTTTAAGTTTAAGTTCTACTGATCTTCTTGTGGTATTATTGGTAAGTTTTTAGACTTGTTAACACATCACAACCATTCTAGGGCATATGCCAATCACTTCTAGGACCAGCATAGTTGATCAGGCTATGCCATTCCCAGGACTGACCATACATCCCCGAGCTCACTTGTGATATTTAACAATCGTAATACTTTTGTTCTTGTCGTTGTGACACTGATTTTAGTATGAATGCAGACTAGTATACTTAATTAAATATTTTAATATTTAAAGTATAGACTCTTGGTCAGAGTGTTTTAATCCCTATTGGGTTTATAGTTTAGTATATCTTTTATGGGTTGATATACTTGCTTCACTATAAACAATGCTCTGATACCAATCTGTCACACCCCAAAACCAACAACGGCGGAAACGTTCTGGGGCGGAGGACGTCATGTATAGTATCACAACACAGTAAATGTAAATAAGAAAACAACATCATCCATTGCATTAAATATATAATTTTAATACAAGCGTGCTCTGTACAGTTATAGACACCAAAATAATGTAAAACAAAATAATATGAGATGAGTCTTGAATACGCTCCATCTTCTCAAAAGCTGGCATCGGTACCTGTCTACTAATGACCTGAGAATACAAATTATTTTGAAAGAGTTTATCAGCATTAAGCTGGTGAGTTCATAAGTATTTTAGTGTCAATGTTTGTTGTCAAAAACGTTTGAACTGTCTCAATGTATAAGTTTGTAAAAATGTATGTAAGTGTTTGAAAGTGTTTGTACAAGTTTGAATCTCTCAGAAAATCCTATATTTTCTATTAAAGTAGCCTTCTACCAAGGCCTAACTGTTTGGTATGCTCGTTTGTTGTAAAAGTGAGTAATTTACCAAGTGTAACTATCATTTAATAAAATATAGTTTATACATTAATGTTTAAGTGAGGTTATCACTAAAATATGTAATGGGTAAATCGTTGTAGTACTGTAGTTTTGTATAATAGGAACTACTGTTGTACTAACTACCTTAAACCGGATTTATATTAAGGTAAAATGTGATAAATTGCACCATGCTATCGACTGGTAACAACGACATACAAATGGTCGTAATAACGGAATGACGTTTGGCACCCGCAGACCTGCAGGTCCAGCTGTAGCTAGCAGCAAGGTGTAGGATAGTCAATCCAGTATAGATCTATATGCAAACTCACGCTCTCCCTCCAAGAGAATTTTGGCTACAACTCGGGACATGACATTTAAGGCATGCTCCGATACAGTGGATCACAATTGTTAACGTATTCTCGTATATGTAATGTAATGTTTCTAGTTCTAGTATAGTTGTATATGTTCTCCTCCTAGTATAGTTGTATATGTTCATGTTTCTAGTATAGTTGTATATGTTCTCGTAGTATAGTTGTATATGGACTCATGAATGAAATGACTCATTGAACTAGCAGTTGTAATAGTATGATCCTGTGTTACCCCGATGGTAACCTTCTAATGATGTGTCTAGTACGTATGAATATGGAAGTACTTTTATTTCTATATATATATATTTGATATATAACTAATATTGAAACGACCCTCGAATGGTCACCCGAAATCCCACCAGACCACATCCAAATCGAGAAAAAGGAAATAGGGCGGATGGCCTTCCTAAGCCCTTTAAACATTATTTATACATCTATACATATATGGACATGCAATTTATAATATAAAAGTATAAATAAGTTTTTATAAGACATTTTAAACATAATTATTATTTCCAGAAAAGATCGACTTGATGTCAATCTATAAAACAATTTGAAGGCATAAGTTTGATAAAACAGTTTAAGTATAAGGAACATATATTTGAATCACAGTTTGTAAATAAGTTTGGAAAGTAAAAGAACTTGTAAAACATTTTGAAGTAAAACAGTTTGATAAATAGGTTGAACAGTGATAAAATCATTGGTTTCGTAGTTATTAATCACATGTGATTAATGCAATCACATGTGATTGAAGCAATAAATATAAGTATTTAACTTGTATCCCCCCCATAAAGTATTTAAAACATTTAAAATCATTTCAAAGGTTGATTAAAAGGGGTATGAACTCACTTGTGGTGAGTTGCTTGAATTGCAGTGTCGGATACCGTGCTAGGTGGCAAACGGAGACTTGTTTACACGCACGAGCCTAGTTATCATATAATAAGCATATATATAACTAATTAGCCAAATAATAACTTAATAAATAAGTTGGGACACTTAGGAACATGAAAACACTTTGTATGAATGTTATAGGTCCTAAGGGTTGCATCTAAGTCGATACGGGACAAAGCAAAAGGGGTTTAATGCACCAATGACCTTGTATAAGAGCTTACCACCCAAAAAAAACCCCACCTTTGGAGTTTACGGCCGTAAACCCATGAGTTTATGGCCGTGAACTCCTCACTTGGTGGTTTTGGGTGCTTTAGGGTGCTAAATTGATCCTAGAACAAGCCTAGCTTTGTTGGAATAATCCTTGAAGTAGTTTAAGGCCCTAGAATGCTCCATAGGGGAGTTTATTGCCTAATGACCATATCCCATAGAGTTTACGGCCGTAAACTCCTATGGGATGTTGGTTTTAATTCATTTGAAGGCACTTGCACATGTAGGAGAGCTTCCATGTTTTTATCTAAGGCTAAAGGGGACATTAGGCACACATTTGTGCCTTTACTTGGAGTTTACGGCCCAAGTGATGTTCCTTGGCCGTAAACTCCCTTTTAGGAATGATTTTGATGTAGTTTAATCCTCATTCAAGTCCTATGTATTCAAGGGTAATAGTCTTAAGGCCTTAGGGTGTTTAGGGTATACTTAGCCTTTGAAAAAGGGGTTTACGGCCCAAGAGCATATCTTGGCCGTAAACTCCTAAAACTTAATGATTTTGAAGTGTTTTGGTGTCCAAAATAGCTACAAGCATTAGAGGGTAAATGTCTTTAAGCTTTAGGGGTGGTTTAGGGCACTTATAGCCCTTAAAAAGGGGTTTACGGCCCAAGAGCTATCCTTGGCCGTAAACTCCTATAACTAATGGTTCTTGATTGCTTTCAAGCCTCTAATGTTCATACATTAAGTCCTTAACTAGTTGTCTATCAAGGAAATGGGACTAGGTAGCCTTAAAGCTCCATTTTGGAGTTTACTCCCCAAGAACGTTCTTGGGCGGTAAACTCCCGGATCTTGCATTTTAGACATGTAAATGATGTTATAAAGCATATAACAAGTAATGAAACACATCTAGGAAAGTAGACTCACAATCTGGGATGAAAACCCGAAGATCCGTCAAAGAGAAAATGGCTTTTCTCTATTTGGAATTGTGAATAATGAATTAATTAAATTCATAAATCTATTTATAGTCCTGAAATATTTTGGCAGAAAATATTTTTATTCTGGATATTGGACTGCAACATTATGAAACTTGGAATGCTCAAATTTCACAAAACCAGGAGCATCCACTCTCCTGATATCTCCTTAAACGTAAACCCTAATGTACACAAACTTGTTCGGAAAAGTATGAAAATCACTGAAACTGGACTAGCTTCTATTAAATAGATAATATTCGTATAAATGGAAATTTCGGGTTGTCACATTACGGTCGTAAACCCTTGAGTTTACGGTCATAAGCTCTCAAACATAATGACATTATTTGTTTTGAAGTGTTAGTTGATTTCTAGAAGAAGTTCTACTTGGTAGTTTAAACCTTGGACTAGTTTAGGGCTTTAAAACACTCCTTTTAGGAGTTTACGGCCCTAAGGCCATTTCCTTTTGAGTTTACTGCCGTAAACTCATATGGAAGTGGGTCTTTTTGTGCTTTCAAGTCCCAAACTCATTTAGGAAATGTTTTAGACAATTATCTAAGGCTAATGAAGGCATTAGGCACACTATGGTACCCTTCCTTGATGTTCACGGCCCATGAACCTTTTCCCTTAGAGATTACGCCCATAATCTCTAATGGGGATGGGTTTTTGATGTTTTAAGGTCCACAAATTAGCTAGGAATAATTCTAGTCTAATGTCCAAGGCTTTAGGAGTGGTTTAGGCACTCTTTAGCCTTGTTTTTGGAGTTCACGGTCCAAGAACTTCTTGGTCCATGAACACCCTAATCTTGGTGTTCTTGTTTGTTTTCTAGTCTTATACACACTTATATACAAGCCTAAGTTCGCTACCTAACATGGGGAAAAGACTAGGTAGCATTTATGCCACATCTAGGAGTTTACTCTCCAAGAACGTTCTTGGGCGGTAAACTCCCGAATCTCACATATTTGCTATGTAATCGAAGTTATTAAGCACATTATAAGCATTATAAGACAACTAGAGAAGTGTACTCACGATTTGGGATAAAAACCCGAAGATCCGTGAGAGAGAAAATGGCTTTTCTCTAGTTGGAAATGCAACTAATGACATAATTTGGTTAAGAATTCTATTTATAGTCCTGGGATTTTTGCCCGAAAATATTATTATTCCGGAAATGAACTTTAATATTATGAAGTTTTGAAATACTCGAGTTTCACTAACCCATGTGCATCCACTCTCCTGATATCTCTTTAAATGTAAACCCTGAAATACTCAAACTTACTCGGAAAAGTCTGAAATTCACTGTAACTAGTCTAGCTTCTATTGACTTGATAATGTTCGTACAAAATGGAAATTTCGGGTTGTCAAATCATCCCCTCCTTAGAAGGACTTTCTTCCCGAAATTAGAATTTAACCAAATAAGTAGTTACAATCAACTAAGTAAAAAGACGAGGATATTTCAGTTTCATCTGATCCTCACGCTCCCATGTGAATTTCGGCCCGCGCTTGGCGTTCCAGCGAACCCTCACTATCGGGATACGGATTTGTTTCGTCTGCTTGACCTCACGATCCATGATCTCTACCGGTTCTTCCACGAAGTAGAGGCTCTCATTGATCTCGATCTCGTCGAGTGGGATTACAAGAGTCTCGTCGGACAGACACTTTTTCAATTTAGATACGTGGAATGTAGAATGTACGTTCCGAAGTGCGTCGGGTAGGTTGAGTTTGTAAGCTACCGGGCCGATTCTTGCGAGAATCTCAAAAGGCCCTATGTACCTCGGATTAAACTTCCCACGCTTACTGAAGCGTATCAAGCCTTTCCAGGGTGAGACTTTGAGAAGGACTCGGTCCCTTACCTGGAATTCCAAAGGTTTCCTTCGCTTATCAGCATAGCTCTTCTGTCGGTCTCTAGAGGCTTTCAATCGTTCACGGATCTTACCGATCTTCTCTATCATTTCCCGAATGATTTCCGGGCCTGTTTGAGTACTGTCAAAAACTTTCCCCCTAACTAATTGGGTATCACCCACTTCAGCCCAGCACAGCGGGGATCTGCACTTTCAGCCGTAGAGGGCTTCAAATGGAGCAGCCTTGATGCTCGTGTGATAACTGTTATTGTAGGAAAATTCGACAAGGGTTAAATGAGTATCCCATGCCTTTCCAAAGTCAATCGCACAGGCTCTCAACATATCTTCCAGTGTTTGGATGGTTCTCTCACTTTGTCCGTCGGTCTGTGGATGGTAGGCCGTGCTCATGTCCAGCCTTGTTCCCAGGGAATGTTGTAGCGATTGCCAGAATTTTGAGGTGAACCTACTATCTCTATCGGAGATAATGGATATAGGTACACCATGTAGCCGTACGATTTCCCTAATGTATGTTCTCGTAAGTTTCTCCATTTTGTCAGTTTCTTTGATAGGCAGGAAGTGTGTAGACTTGGTCAATCTATCGACGATGACCCATATGGTATCAAGTCCACCCGTTGTCTTGGGAAACTTGGTTATGAAATCCATAGTGATCCGCTCCCACTTCCATTCTGGAATCTCTGGTTGTTGTAGTAAACCGGAGGGCTTCTGGTACTCGACCTTAACCTTTGCGCAAGTAAGGCATTTACTTACGAAGGTAGTAATCTCTGCTTTCATATTGGGCCACCAGTATAGCTTTTTAAGATCCAGATACATCTTATCTGAACCTGGGTGGATGGAATATCGAGTGTTGTGTGCTTCGGTCATGACCAAGTCTCGGAAACCACCGTGTTTCGGTGTCCAGATCCGGTTCATGAATTATAAGGCTCAGCCACCCTTGGCTTCTAAATTCTTATCCATTCCTCTAAGGGATTCACTCGTCACATTTTCAGGTTTCATGGCTTCAATTTGGGCCACCTGAATTTGCTTAGACAAGTGTGAATGGATGGTTATTGTCAATCACTTGACCCTACGACCAGAATATTCCTTCCGACTTAGGGCGTCTGCTACTACGTTGGCTTTACCCGGATGATAACGAATATCGCATTCATAGTCACTGAGTAGCTCGACCCACCGTCGTTGTCTCATGTTGAGCTCCTTCTAATCGAATATGTGTTGTAAACTCTTGTGGTCGGTAAAAATAGTGTTTTTCGTTCCGTACAAGTAATGTCTCCAGATCTTCAGAGAAAACACCACTGCTCCTAGTTCATGATCGTGGGTCGTGTAGTTAACTTCGTGTGTCTTCAACTGTCTCGAGGCGTAGGCGATGACCTTACCTCGCTGCATCAGAATACACCCGAGCCCTTGATTCGATGCATCACAATAGACTGTGAAGTCTTCTATTCCTTTGGGGAGGGATAGTATTGGTGCGGTGCATAAGGCTCGCTTGAGCGTTTGGAACGCTCTCTCCTGTTTCTCTTCCCAGTTGAAGGCCACGCCTTTCTGGGTCAGTGTTGTAAGAGGTTTTGCAATTCGGGAAAAGTTCTGTATGAACCTGTGGTAGTAGCCAGCGAGACCTAGAAACTGCCGAATTTCTGTAGGCGTCTTCGGTGCTGACCAGTTGTCAATGGCCTTAATTTTGGATGGGTCCACATGGATTCCCTCTTCACTTACCACATGTCCTAAGAATTCGACTCTTCGGATCCAAAATTCACACTTAGAGAACTTTGCATAGAGCTTCTCCGCTCGTAAAGTTCCTAGAACTTGTCGCAGATGATCGCCATGCTCTTCCTTACTTTGGGAGTAGATCAGGATGTCATCAATGAATACAATGACGAACTGATCCAAGTAAGGTCGGCATACTCTATTCATCATATCCATGAAGACTGTGGGCACATTGGTCAATCCGAATGGCATCACTACGAACTCGTAGTGTCCGTAACGAGTTCGGAAGGCTGTCTTCAAAACATCCTCCTCTAGCACTCGTAACTAGTGATATCCGGATCCCAAATCAATTTTGGAAAAGTAGTTCGCCCCTTTCACTTGGTGAAATTGATCGTCTACGCGAGGCAGAGGGTAACGATTTTTGACCGTTAGTTTGTTGAGTTCTCTGTAGTCGATACACATACGGAATGATCCGTCTTTCTTCTTAACGAACAAGACCAGTTCTCCCCAAGGTGAGAAACTTGGTCTTATAAAGCCCTTGCTGAGCAGTTCGTTAAGTTGACCAGATAGTTCCTGCATCTCTTCTGGTGCTAATTGCTAGGGCGACTTCGCTACTGGGGTAGCTCCTGGGACTAAGTCGATTCTGAACTTGACCTGTCGTTGCGGAGGTAATCCTGGTAGCTCTTCTGGGAAAATGTCGGGAAAGTCGCTCACTATGGGAATGTTCTTCAGTTCCTTCATTTCGAGGCTCGTATCGACTAATGGGTTTTGGTCATAAGACATCCTATGTGCTCATACAAACCCTAATGCTTGGATCTAGGTTTCTCTATTGTACATGCTTTGAATCCAAGACTATAAACCCTAATTCTAGCATATGGAAATTGATATTAACATATAATTAGGTTTAGGATATTACCTTGATTGTTATGTAGCAATAACAATCCCAATTCCTCCTTGAATTGACTTTGGAAGGCTTAGAGTCACAAGTGTCACTCCTCTAATGGCTTACAAACACCATAAGCAAGTGGAGAAGGTATAAAGAGAGAGGAGAGGTGTTAGAATTCATCTCTAGGACTTCTTGAGAAGGCTTAGACGAATTCATGAGCCTTAGGGGGTTTATATAGGTGTAAAGATTAGGGTTTTAGTCCTTATCCTTATCTAGTTGCTTGCCCACCAAGCAACCATAAGATAAGTCTTAGAAACCCTTATCCTAGTCGAATTCTAAGGCATTATCACCTTAAATTCGTTCACCCTATATTTAAGATAATCCTTAACTTATTTTGTAACTATCACATAATTACAATTCTTAATTAATTATTGACCAATATTAATTAAACAAATATGATTTCTCCTTTAATATATTATTCTCATAACATATTAATAAATCATAACAACCTCTTTCTCTATTTATTTCTCCAATCAAGTTGCTTTGGTGAAGGCAACCCAAAAGGACCATGCACCACCGGGTCAAGTACATACCAAAATAGTTATGGACTTAGACAGTAATCCAACAGATACGCGTGTCCTCAGATAAGGTATCATATATTCCTCCATTCTAGATATCATATGAGATATGATTTCAAATCATTCTCTTTGTACTACTTCTCGATTTCTGATTTATGACGACAGACTAATTGAACAAATCAAATTAGTCCTAGCCCGGCCGAGCATTTACGTTTGTCATTACTAAACCATCGAGGGGCCCAAAGATATCGCTTTTATTCTACTTTGAATAAAAGGAATGGATAAACTTTGATACAATACTCGCTTGCACTCACTAACCAAATCACACACAACAATATGTTTTATAACACCAAGTTACTAGTGCGTTTACATATTATCCATGTGCAACCGATTCGCAAGATACAACTCACACATCTCGGTTTCAAGAATATAAGATGTTATCGTCTCACCAATCACTCATGATACAATTCATGGAGTGATCCAAGTGAGTGTGGGTTTAATCCAATGCTCAAATCATATTCATAAGCACTCATGAACGTTGCAGCAAACATTTTCTTATGTCTAATGCTCTTTAGACAATCCACACACCAATTCACGACAGTCTTCATTCATATCTACTTCCAACATATGAACAACTGTGGCCCGTTCGAATAATTCGATTATTCTTAATAAAATCAATTATTCTGGAAGTCAAAACATGCAAATGTGAAACACAAGAATAATACTAATCCCATATGGCCTCAAACCTTTGAATATAAATAAAATGCCTTTTATTTATCACCATATTTATTACTCATTATTTGTCGTTTCGGGCAATCAACTTCTTACTTGAATTCCAACACTTGTCCCATGCTCCTAGCATGCACACAATATTTACCTATGGTTCTTACTTTGTGAAATAGATCACATTGAACACATTTCCAATCCTTCTCATTTCACAACTCCAAATCCGTTTTTCATAAGTTAAAAAATATCAAATTCTTGTTACTTATAGAATATGCTAGATTCTAACATTCTATGCAACTATCCTTTCGTAATGTCACTGCACCAAAGTCACAAAGACTATTGCCAATGATATTACAAAGTCCTCTATCGGAGATTGTTACAAGACAATTCCTTAGATATGATGTCTCTCACTCAAAGTACATTCCTTTGAACATCCTTTTGCATAAAAGTTTAGACATGATGTCTCTCACTCAAAGTACATTCCTTTGAACATCCTTTTGCATAAAAGTTTCTAATCTAGACATAGATTTTCAATATTCAATTCCCAATATGGACACGTTTCCATATTTTCCATATGACAACTTATTCTTAATAGAATCTTATCTATTCATAATAATGTCGATATGGTCCATCCAATATGGAAACATTTCCATAATTTCCATATGACAACTTATTCTTAATAGAATCTTTTCTATTCACAATAATGTCGATATGGTCCATTCAATACCATGCTTCCAACTACTAACAAGCGACCAATCCTTGTCGAACTTTGGATTGTCCTTTGATAGTTGTTTAATTATTTTAGTCAAAACCGATTCTAGTCCTTTTTTCCCTCTAAATGCGCTAGACATTTGGAAAATTTTAGAATGGTCAAACATTAAATCATTTGCAATCGATCCTATACCCGAAGCGTATGGGACACGACGCATAATGTTTTATTTGCTATGTTCTCAAAATTCGAATTGTGAAGAGGAATGTCGTAATCATAATCGAAATTTTAAGAACACACTATGTACCTTTGACTAAGTTTATTAACATTTCTCAACCTAATCCTTTAGATTTGAAATGAAGCATAATATTCTCTCCCTTAATTATAGCAAAACAACCTTTCAACTCTTACAACTTTGCAAAGTATGACTCTTGTTTTCTATAATTAATATTGCTAACCTTGCAATACTTTCCTTAATAATCATACAATCATAACATTTATGCTCCCACTATTATGATGATTATTATAAAACATAACACTTATGCTCCCACTAGCTTCGACATGTATTCATAAACATCTTAACTTTCAGAAAAACAATGCTTATTGAATTTCTTAAGTTCATGTTTCTGATACTTAGTGCTTTGATAATCTTTTATCAAGGCTTCTTGAACTTATACACCTTTGCCTTAGATAGTTCATATGTGTGTGTAAACAATTGCCAAACCTCACAATTCAAATTATGGAAAGGGATACCGTAACCATAATCGAATTTGAGAATGCAATTTTACAATCACTATCTTCTTAAAATCTTTCTTAGTGAAAGCATTTCCTCACAATCATTTTCATGAAGGAGGAAATCTTATGACACTTAGATTTAAACGTGTATGTGTTCCTATCCATGTGAATTTGTTAAAACTAAAGTTTACGACAAATTCAAACTCATATGGACCGAACTTTCTTAATCTTGATTTCTTGGCTTATGATAGCACAGCTGCCCACCATGTCTTCCAAGTAGTTAAGCAGCTCACCCTTTCCTATCAATGTACTTTTCATTGATTAAGGTGCTTTGCCTTTTATGCGTTTAAAATGAGAACTCAGAGAACTCACATGCATAATTAACTCAATTGGAATAGCACAGAAACAAAATAATGTCAACATGATAGGTTGTAAACCTCAACTCGTGTGCTAGTGATGATTGATAAGGTTTATTTGATTTGTTCTTGAAACCTTTCAAGACCATTAAGACTCCCACTGACTCTTTAACATATACGATTCTCTTGTCAAAACATTTCTTGACAAACAAATATTCAAGAGTTAGTGTGGCTTTTATCAAAACAAAACACTTCATAATTTTGGTCTTAGTTGGTCTTTGTCTTATCCAAGACATCACAACTTTCCACAATTGATGAATGTTATAAACCTTCTTAATACTATTCACTCAATGTCACAATCTTAACTTTAAGACTTATTTTGGAACGAAGTATGATTGACTTTTTGATTTAATCATTTCTTCAATTCTTGATTCCTCTTCTTAAACATACAATTGTACTTAGAGGATCAATTGAAATATGGTTCTTAATCATTAAGACCTATCATAAAGCATAAAAGGTATTCTCCCTTCTTCTTAGAATGGAGAAACTATTATCTCTCTGCCTACTTGATTCTTGTTATTCGTTCTACTATTGATTTAAACTTTTTCAATCAATTCAGAATTACACTTAATCTTATAAGTATAATCATATTTACTAAACCTTTAGTAAATCATGACGAATACCTCGTTACTCTTATGGTGGACTTTGATCAACACACAACTTTGTGTACTCGATCTCCTAGTCCTTCACTTGACACTTTGTCAATGAATTAGTCTAATTTCCAAATATGAAATTTCTCATTCATCGTGCAACGAAGTTGCATGATTCCAAGTTTCCGTCCAATTGAAACTTGGGCGATGAGAAACTCTCCCTATTTGGTAAATTCTCGACTTTCCATAAATAACATAATAAGAACCAAATCCATTATTGCTAATAATAGAAACATTTTAACATCAATTTTTTTTTCATACACGCCATTGTAAGGATAAATAAATAAAATTTAAAATCAAAATTTATTTTATTGCGGAAAAATTTGTCCTTACAATGCAACTCATTGAAAAACTTATGATAATACATCTTTCTTAGCAATCTAATTCTAACTCTAAGTAGTAGCTCAAGAATCTAATCTTCGAGAAATGCGATCTAAATCCATTCCTTCATGGTTAGATTCTGCTCAGTTCTTCCCTTAGGCTTCCTTTCTTTTCTTCAATTCTACAAAACATCAATTGCAATCTTATCACATTATGTATTTAGAATCTAGAATGAAGCTAAAAAGAGTTAGTCAATGGATTTTACCTAAATTAGATCCATACGTTTCGACTCTCCCATCTCTTAGATCTCTTAGGTAAATGGGACAGCTTCGTTTCCAATGCCCTTTCTCTTGGCAATAAAAGCAAATTGACTCTTTTGGAACATGACATGGAACAACTTCAGACATTTTCTTTCTCTTGTGATCAAACTTTTCGATCATTGCGTGTCTTTCGTTGCCATTGTCTATATCCATAGAGGTCTTGAAGGCAGATTCACCAATCAACTTTGCTTTTCTATTGCGCCAAACCATTGCCGATTCAGCAGCAATAAGCATATAGGTGAGATCTATGAGGGTCGCGTCGCAATTCATCATATAGTACTCTCTTACGAACTCACTATACGATTTGGGAAGTGACTGAAGAACCCAATCAACAGCCATTTCCTCACAGACAACGGATCCTAACATTCTTAACCTATCAATGTGTGACTTCATCCCTAGTACGTGTGCACACACGGACTTTCCTTCTTTATGTTTACTTGCCAAAAGGGCTTGAGTGATCTTGAACTTTTCAAGCCTTTGAACTTATGGGTTAGGGAGAACAATAGGAGGAGGAGGAGGAAGTGAAGCATGATTTCTCGTTCCTCGATTGAATCGTGGAATATCATCTTCATGTGGAATGCTTGTTCCACGGGATTTGGGAAAACCATAGTTGTCGAACTTTGACATCTACAAAACGAGAGAAAACAAATTCAAGTCAGTTGATTGATTGAATCCTTAGTAAATCACCCAAATGAGATACTAAGGCTAGGACCCAACACAATATTCTACAACTCGGGAGAGGGATGTCGTAACCCTAATTGTAGAATATTTGGAGGTAAGTGAATGATGATTCACTAATTTCCACCGCAAAAAACGAAAAAGAAATTTAAGTTTTAAATCTATGAAAACTCCTAGATCCTTTGAGATTCATTTAACATTTCAATGGCATGTTTAAATCTCGATATGCCCCTCTAGTTTGTGACTGGGATGCCGAGGATCACAAAGCGGGTGTGAATAACCATGCAAAGTTACATGGTGCCCTCACATATTACAGTCACCTATTCGATGTGCCGCTAAACCACACACGCTCCACTAACGTCTTCGCAAGGGCAAAAAGTGTAATTTCATGGAATTGCATCAATTCACTTTTTCCTAAGTAACTAATATTGGGAATTTTATGAAAACATTTAGTTACTTTTATATTTCATTATACTTATAATGGAAGGTTTCGTCCTATCCTACCCGTTCGGCTAACGACCCTCCACTAGTCCAGAGTGCGGTGGGTAAGAGTGGATACCCATTCAATCGCCATTTTATAGGCAATTTCCTTAAACACCCTTATAGACCAGCTTCGTGAATGAGGCCTACTAACGGTAAGACTGACTTTTACTAATACATATATATAATGTTAGACTTTTAATGTTATATATAGTATAGGGTGTATTTTACACTTTTAAAATAGTTAGGTGGTCTAACTTAACAATTATACCTTTAATTCAATTAAATTGTAAACCTAAACTTTTATGGATTTATTAAACCTCCTTTAATTATACACCTTAATTAATTAATAAAACCATAAGGGTGTGATTTGAACATTTTCAAAACTATACTAGAGTTTTAGAATTTAACATTCCTAATTAAACTTTTAATCAACTTTTAAATTCCAAAACTTGAGGGCAAGTTTTGAAACATTTCAAAACATTAGGGTTTAGAATTTAAATATGCATCAAAATTAAACTATTTAATCAAAATTTAAATTCCAAAACTTGAGGGAAAGTTTTGAAACCTTTTTTCAAAACAATAGGGTTTCAACTATTTAGATTTCAAAACTACAAAACTTTTGGGTTCAAATTTAAACTATAAAACCTAAAGGGCAAAATATGAAACTTTTCATAACAACAAGGATCAAATAACAAATAATTCAAATTAACATTTAATCACATAATTATCCATATTTGATTTATTTAATGATTTCTTGCAAAATAATTTATCAATTTACTCAAAATAATTAATCAATTATCTTATAAGGAAACAATTATCTTATTAATTGATATATATCTTCAATTAGATCAAAAATATTGTCAAATATATCATATAATCGGAATAATATTGATCTAACATGATAAGGTAACTATCCATAAGCAAAAACAGCAAGAAAACCCGAGATACCCTCCATCTGACGAGTTGACTCGTCGAGTCAAGCCTGGACTCGTCGAGTCAGCATGGACTCGACGAGTTCAGTTATGGACTCGGCGAGTCCAGCCTCCAGAACACCAAAAATCAAATTTTTCAGATATGCAATGCATCAATACAATAGAAACCAATCATGGCTCTGATAACACTGATGGGTTTTGGTCATAAGACATCCTATGTGCTCATACAAACCCTAATGCTTGGATCTAGGTTTCTCTATTGTACATGCTTTGAATCCAAGACTATAAACCCTAATTCTAGCATATGGAAATTGATATTAACATATAATTAGGTTTAGGATATTACCTTGATTGTTATGTAGCAATAACAATCCCAATTCCTCCTTGAATTGACTTTGGAAGGCTTAGAGTCACAAGTGTCACTCCTCTAATGGCTTACAAACACCATAAGCAAGTGGAGAAGGTATAAAGAGAGAGGATAGGTGTTACAATTCGTCTATAGGACTTCTTGAGAAGGCTTAGACGAATTCATGAGCCTTAGGGGGTTTATATAGGTGTAAAGATTAGGGTTTTAGTCCTTATCCTTATCTAGTTGCTTGCCCACCAAGCAACCATAAGATAAGTCTTAGAAACCCTTATCCTAGTCGAATTCTAAGACATTATCACCTTAAATTCGTTCACCCTATATTTAAGATAATCTTTACCTTATTTTGTAACTATCACATAATTACAATTCAACCCCTCTAGTTTGATTAATTACACTTGATCACAAAATTAATTCTTAATTAATTATTGACCAATATTAATTAAACAAATATGATTTCTCCTTTAATATATTATTCTCATAACATATTAATAAATCATAACAACCTCTCTCTGTATTTATTTCTCCAATCAAGTTGCTTTGGTGAAGGCAACCCAAAAGGACCATGCACCACCAGGTCAAGTACATACCAAAATAGTTATGGACTTAGACACTAATCCAACATCGACGACGTGAGCAATGAATGCATGGTATTCTTTACGCAGATACTTCTGTGCTTGAATACTTGATATAATACGAAGACTCGCACTAGGTTTGTCGCCGTAGACGATAAGAGTTTCGTTAGACGGGAGGTTTAGACGGACTGCTTTCTCGTAGCACATGATGTCGGCGCGATGAAGACTTAACCAATCCATGCCAATGATAACGTCGAAGCTTTTTATTGAGACCGGCATAAGGTCGATTGGTAATGAATGGTTATCTAGATTTAGGGTAGAGCCTAAGTATATGCTATTCGTACTTTCAGTTTTTCCATTAGCCATTTCTACTGTGAATTGTTCCTTAAGTGTGTGTGGTTGTTGCTTAAGCATGCGAGCAAATTCATGGTTCACGAAGCTTCGCTCCGCTCCACTATCGAACAGAATGCATGCATAAGAGTTATCGAGGAGGAACGTACCAGTCACCACCGTCGGGTCAGCAACTGCTTCCCCATGGCCTATTGCTAGTACCCTCCCTGCTCTTCCAGCATTCTTCGCTTTGGCACAGTCCCTCTTATAGTGGCCTGCTTCGCCACATCCATAGCAGGTCGGGCTCGCGCCAGAGCTGGGGACTTGGGTGATCAGCCTCGCCGGGGATTTACAGAAACGGACGGTGTGTCCTTTCCTGTTGCAGTTAGAGCACTGCATTTCACGACATGGGCCATTGTGGTGGAAGTTGCATTTGTTGCACTTAGGCAAATTTCCAGCATACTGCCTCACCGGGGCAGTAGCAACAGCAAGGGTTATCGCGTCATGCACAGCCGCAATTTGCTGCTTTTTGGCAGCTCGCTGTTTCTTCTTGTCTTCCCAGAACTTCCGCTTAGTGTCAGCGGGTTTGGAGGGTTCTGGGATGGCTAGGGTGGTTGTTGTTGCAGGGGTTTTGACTCCATGGTCAATGAGTCGTTGTGCCAGTCGCTTGGCACTGTCGAAGGTAGTGGGGTTTGATGATAGGACATTCCCCTGATACGGAGGCACTAGCCCCCATATGTACCTTTCGATCTTTTTCCCTTCAGTGGGAACCATATTGGGGTAGAGGGCCACCAATTCGCTGAATCTGGCGGTATAAGCGACTACGTTGGTGCCCTTCATGGTTAGGCTCCAAAGCTCCTACTCAAATTTCTGGATTTCTCCCCTCGGGTAGTATTCCTCAATCATGAGGTCCTTCATGGTTTCCCAGCCCATATCATTCGCCACTACGAGAGTCAGCGCTTTAACGTGGCCGTTCCACCACGTCAGGGCCTTTCCCTCAAAGGTGCATGCGGCATATTTGACTTTGCTCGCAGCAGGGCATGAACAGATTTCGAAGACTGATTCCGTCTTCTCGAACCATTGCGAGAGGGCAATGACTCCGCCGGTGCCATGGAAGGACATCGGCTTACAGTTGGTGAAATCCTTATAGGAGCACTCTCTCGAGTGCTCAGGGGTTTCAACCGGAATGGAGTTAACAGGGGTTCCACCTCTGCTGGCATCAGTAGAGTGATACTGTGCCATGGCAGTTACCACTGCTGCAGCTACGGCAGCATTCAGGGCTGCAATATCGATGACCGGAGGCGGAGGAGGTGGTGGAGGTGCAGGGTTATTCCGGGGAGATTTGCGAGGAGGCATCTTTCAGCTATAAGTTTATAAAGATAAGCAAAGTGGTAAGAATCAATTGTAAGTGGGGTGAGAGTGATACATGGACTAACTAACCATAGCCCCACAGTTGAATGAGTGTTTGAGATCACAACAAAGAATATTAGTAGGAAAACACAAGTGTACCGATTTTTCCCAGGGATTAGGTAGATGTCAAAAATACTGGTATTACCGATGTAATAAGTTTAGGGAAAAATCGACCTAACAGTAGGTCTTACATCATACCATACAGAAGAGTTTGACAGTTCTTAGATTCCTAATTAGAGTACTGAAAGTTAGGAATATTTTACAGACAAGTGCTACTTAGAGCACATATATTAAAGGCTATTCCTTAACCAAAAGACAAAGATGTACTAGACATCTTCTAACGGCGATGGGAAATCCTCAGGCGAACCCTGAGATCTGCCACTTGACGAAACACCTCTTGAAGGTATCGCTCCTGAGCCCTCTGACGGGCTCGAAGTTCCAAGACTTCAGCTCGGGAGGCAGCCAATTGTTGTTGTAGGGTTTCATTGGTTCTCTGGGTCCGATCCATGTCTTCTTCAAGACGGCGGATGCGGACTGTGTTGACACCAGAGTTTGCATCAATCTCCATGACTCGGTCGATGGCTGCTCGACCCTGCTCCACATTACGAGCTATTGTGCAAATAATGACGAGCAGAGCTCGGTCAGCAGAACCACCTTCACTGATGTTGTAAAATCTTCGGTCCCCAAAGTAAGGTAAGGGTTGACCCTGTTCGTCACTCCAACGATTCAAGTTGGTTGCCCACAAGGGTGTAGGACCTGGAAAAGCTGGTCGGGGGTTGTTCGGGGCTTGACCTACTAGCGGTAGGTTGTTGACTTCAGGCTTGGAGTCAGATCCATCAGAAAAGCCTTCTGCGAGGTGATCATCCAAAGGGATTGGATGCTCATCTTCGGGCTCTTCTTCGATCCACCTGGAATTGCCTTCATTTGGAAAGTACGGGTCGCCGTGATGGAATCCAGCCATTTAAATCTACACGAGAAGAGAGGTATAAGAATATAGTATATACGTAGCTAGTAGTAGTACAAAAATACACCTATAGTATTTCAAGTTTAGGTTCTACTGATCTTCTTGTGGTATTGTTGGTAAGTTTTTAGACTTGTTAACATATCACAACCATTCTAGGGCATATGCTAATCACTCCTCGGACCAGCATAGTTGATCAGGCTATGCCATTCCTAGGACTGACCATACATCCCCGAGCTCACTTGTGATATTTAACAATCGTAATACTTTTGTTCTTGTCATTGTGACACTGATTTTAGTATGAATGCAGACTAGTATACTTAATTAAATATTTTAATATTTAAAGTATAGACTCTTGGTCAGAGTGCTTTAATCCCAAATGGGTTTATAGTTTAGTATATCTTTTATGGGTTAATACACTCAATTCACTATAAACAATGCTCTGATACCAATTTGTCACACCCCAAAACAAAGAACGGCGGAAATCATTCTGGGGCGGAGGACGTCATGTATAGTATCACAACACAGTATAACAGTAAATAAGTAAACAACATCATCCATTGCATTAAATATATAATTTTAATACAAGTGTATTCTGTACAGTTATAGACACCAAAAAGTAAATCAAAATAATAAGATGAGTCTTGGATGCGCTCCATCTTCTCAAAAGTTGGCCCCGGTACCTGTCTATTGTTGACCTGAGAATACAAGTTATTTTGAAAGAGTTTATCAGCATTAAGCTGGTGAGTTCATAAGTATTTACTGTCGGTGTTTGTTATCAAAACGTTTGAACATGTCTTAAGTGTAAGTTTGTAAAATGTATGTAAATGTTTGTAAGTGTTTGTAAAAGTTTGAATCTCTTAAAAAAAACCTATATTTTCTATTAAAGTAGCCTTCTACCAAGGCTTAACTGTTTTGTATGTTCGTTTGTTGTAAAAGTGTGTAATTTCCCAAGTGTAACTATCATTAACAAAATATAGTTTGTACATTAATGTTTAAGTGAATTAATCACTAAATATATGTAAAGGGTAAATTATTGTAGTACTGTAGTGTTGTATTATCGGAACTACTGTTGTACTAACTACCTTAAACCGGATTTATATTAAGGTATCATGTGATTAATTTTACCATACTATCGACTGGATAAACAACGTCAAATGTGGGTCGTAAAAAGAAATGACGTTTGGCACCCGCAGACCTGCAGGTCCGGCTATAGCTAGCAGCAAGGTGTAGGATAGTCAATCCAGTATAGATCTATACGCAAACTCACGCTCTCCCTTCAAGAGACTCTGGCTATAACTCGGTCCATGACATTTAAGTCATGCTCCAATTCATATCACAATAATTAACATATTCATGTATATGTAATGTAATGAACTGTTCTAGTATAGTTATATATGTTCTCCTTCTAGTATAGTTGTATATGTTCTCTATCTAGTGTAGTTGTATATGTTCTCTATCTAGTATAGTTGTATATGTTCTCTTCCTAGTATAGTTATATATGCTCTCTTTCTAGTATAGTTGTATATGTTCTCTTTCTAGTATAGTTGTATATGTTCTCTTTCTAGTATAGTTGTATATGTTCTTTTTCTAGTATAGTTGTATATGTTCTTTTTCTAGTATAGTTGTATATGTTCTCATAGTAATAAGTATTGACTCATGAATGAACTGACTCATTGATCTAGCAATAGTATAAGTATGATCTTGTGCTACCCCGATGGTAGCCTATTAATGATGTAACTAGTACGCATGAATATGGAAGCACTTGTATGTCTATATATGTACACATGATATATAATTAATATTTAAACGACCTTCGGACGAGTACCCGATATCCTTTCAGACCACATCCAAATCGAGGAAAAGGAAACAAGGTGGATAGCCTTCCTAAGTCTTTTAAACATTACCTATATAACTATACATATACGGGCATGCAATTTATAATAAGTGTAACAAAGTTTAAGCAAAAGTATTTGATACGTAAAAGAGTTTGTAAAACAGTTTGAAGTAAAATAGTTTGATAAACAGTGTGAACAGTAATAAAATCATTAGTTTTATAGTTATTAATCACATGTGATTGATGCAATAACCATAAATATTCAACTTGTGTTCCCCCCCCCCCCATAAAAGCATTTAAAACTTTTAGAAGTATTTCAAAGGTTAATTAAAGGGGTATGAACTCACTTGCGGTGAGTGGATTGGATTGAAGTGTCAGATACTGTGCTAGGTGGCAAACGGAGACTTGTTCACACGCACGAGCCTAGTTATCATATAATGAGCATATATATAACTAATTAGCCAAATAATAACTAATAAATTAATTTGGGACACTCTAGAACATGAACACACTTTGTATAAGTGTTATAAGTCCTAAGGGTTGCCTTTAAGTTGTTGTGGAACAAGGCTAAAGGGGTTTAGCGTTCCAAAGGCCCTTATATGTGTGTTTACTCTTCAATAAACTCCACACAAGGAGTTTACGGTCGTAAACCCTTGAGTTTACGGTCGTAAACTCTCAAACATAATGACATTATTTGTTTTGAAGTGTTACTTGATTTCTAGAAGAAGTTCTACTTGGTAGTTTAATCCTTGGACTAGTTTAGGGCTTTAAAACACTCCTTTTAGGAGTTTACGGCCCTAAGGACATTTCCTTTTGAGTTTACTGCCGTAAACTCATATGGAAGTGGGTCTTTTTGTGCTTTCAAGTCCCAAACTCATTTAGGAAATGTTTTAGACAATTATCTAAGGCTAATGAAGGCATTAGGCACACTATGGTACCCTTCCTTGATGTTCACGGCCCATGCACCTTTTCCCTTAGAGATTACAGCCGTAATCTCTCATGGGGATGGGTTTTTGATGTTTTAAGGTCCACAAATTAGCTAGGAATAATTCTAGTCTAATGTCCAAGGCTGTAGGAGTGGTTTAGGCACTCTTTAGCCTTGTTTTTGGAGTTCACGGTCCAAGAACTTCTTGGGCCATGAACACCCTAATCTTGGTGTTCTTGTTTGTTTTCTAGTCTTATACACACTTATATACAAGCCTAAGTTCGCTACCTAACATGGGGAAAAGACTAGGTAGCATTTATGCCACATCTAGGAGTTTACTCTCCAAGAACGTTCTTGGGCGGTAAACTCCCGAATCTCACAGATTTGCTATGTAATCGAAGTTATTAAGCACATTATAAGCATTATAAGACAACTAGAGAAGTGTACTCACGATTTGGGATAAAAACCCGAAGATCCGTGAGAGAGAAAATGGCTTTTCTCTAGTTGGAAATGTAACTAATGACAAAATTTGGTTAAGAATTCTATTTATAGTCCTGGGATTTTTGCCCGAAAATATTATTATTCCGGAAATGAACTTTAATATTATGAAGTTTTGAAATACTCGAGTTTCACTAACCCATGTGTATCCACTCTCCTGATATCTCCTTAAATGTAAACCCTGAAATACTCAAACTTACTCGGAAAAGTCTGAAATTCACTGTAACTGGTCTAGCTTCTATTGACTTGATAATGTTCGTACAAAATGGAAATTTCGGGTTGTCACAACATCGGTCGGTTCAGTTATGAGTCTCAATTGCTAGTCCAGCACTTTCATCAGAATTCACTATTTGGGATACATCTTCAGGACACGGCCTTCTCCGTTGTCTAGTTGGTAACCAGAGTCTCCTGTAGGGAGAGCGGACATTGTGTGTATAGATCTATACGGGATTGACACCCCCGCACCCTGACTGCTAGCTACAGTCCATGGCCTACCAAGCCAAGGGGTGATAAATGTCATATTCACATCGACGCTTGCAGGGCGTCAAGTACTCTAGTATCGATTAGTATGGTTACGAGTATCTCCATGTTACTTTATAATTCATGGCCTTAAGGTAATGACGTTTAACACTGTATGCTGGAAATACACACCTAGAAATACACACCTCGAATATACACACCTAGAAAATACACACCTCGAGTATACACACCTAGAATTACACTGTTTTTAGACCTTACTAGACGTATCATTAAATTGATACTGTCTGGGGTCTGTATCCACTGTTTTAGACCTTGCTAGTTGTATCTTTCATTTGATATTGTCTAGGGTCTGTATTCACTGTTTTAGACCGTGCTAGCTGTGTCTTTCATTTGATACTGTCTAGGGTCTGTATTCGCTGTTTTAGACCATGCTAGCTGTATCTTTCATTTGATACCGTCTAGGGTCTGTATTCACTGTTTTAGACCTTGCTAGTTGTATCTTTCATTTGATACAGTCTGGGGTCTGTGTCTCCTTTTGTTAGACAGATCCAGGCGTGTCGTTCATTCGATACTCTCCTGGAGTCTAGGATTCCTTTTGCCTTAGTCAGCAGTCTTCACTGCTGAGCCATATGTTATTTTCCCCTGATATTCTCCTACTTTCTTTAAAATCAAATCCCGTATTTTGATAATGATAGTGTTTAAGGGAAAACTACTTTTTACAACATAACTCTGTCGGGTCTTGGTAGAAGACTACTTTTATTTAAGAAAATATAGGATTTTCTGGAAAGGACTCTAATGCACCCTTGATTCTAAACTACTACTACTTATATAAAGTTATTTGGATAAAACAACACTAAATACTTATGAACTCATCAGCATTTGTAAAAATGTTGATACTCACTTTCAAATAACTTGTATTCTCAGGTCAGCAATAGACAGGTACATCCCCAGAGCTTTTGATGAAGACTGTTTAGTACCAAGCTGCACCTATATTACTACTTGTATTACTTTAATGTTTCCATGTAATGTAAACCATGTAAAACTATTACTATTAATGCAATGATTGTTGTACTTTGATTACTATACTGCATATGTTGTGATACTTGACATGACGTCATCCACCCCAGAACGTTTCCGCCGTTCCGGTTTTAGGGTGTGACAATTAAGCTCTGGTTGATTGTACACATCCCATCCCCCTTGCTGTTATTTGGAAGAAAAAAATTCGAAATTCTTTTTGCAGGTCCTTACTTTGAGTCTGGAATGGCATGAATGCTCATCAAGTTCACTCAAACCAAGGCTTTTGATACCAACTTGTAACGTCCCAAAAAATTAGAGTAAATTTTTTCATTTTAAAAACGCAAATCCATAAATCCACAAGTTACTACAACATTGTTTACAGATCATAATAACTCAAACTATCAAATCAAAGTATTAGTCAACATAAATTGTAAGCTAAAGCTTAATGAGCTTCCCAATATACCCCACAACACAACAAAATACATATATAATACAAGCATGCATATAGGGTTTGTTGGTCCTTGACCTCAACCCAATCAAATCGGGTTCGTTGGTATACAACACAGAGCAGTAAACCTCAAACCAACCGTTCAGTGTTTGTTGACATGATACCTCAACCCGACAATCCAGGTTTGTTAGCACATGACCTCAACCTCACCATATCGGGTATGTTGACTTCCAGTCTCAACCCAACCATACCGGGTTTGTTAGCACGTGGCCTCAACCCATCAGTCCATATGTCGACATATACACAAACAATTCACACATAGAATTACCATAGCAATCCTACATAATATATATATATATATATATATATATATATATATATATATATATATATATATATTCAATAAATGGGTCGGCCTTGGTGCCTTAGACCCATTGGCATACTGAGAGAACTCACATCTGAGTCCGAACAAAAGCTGGAATAAATCTCAACTCCAAATACCAGCTCTGCTTTTCCCCAATTATTCAAATCATTGCCTAAAATAAATTTAATATCAAAATACCTAAAATACCCTTTGGTCAAACTCAACAACCCAACCGGGTCAACCTAGCCAAATCGGCCCAGCCTCGTATGTGGGGCATACTCAATTACAACCAGAAAATGGGGACTTAACCGCATATGCACGACGTACCATCGGGTACGCCCAATATACGCAGCTAGATGCTTTCCCAACTCATTAAGTGCTTAATACTTAATCTCTTACATCTAAATTACATATGTAATTCCTAATTGTTGTCATTGACCATAAAGTTTCCAACCTTATGGTCTTGCATGGCCATTAAGTGCTTCACACTAAAAAGCCCAACATCTTAAGCCATTAACATAACCAAACTCATGCATAGGGAAGAACTAAGAGTCAAGAACACATTTTTATTACTATACACATATAAAAACTTCCAAAAAGGATAGCCCATATGCTTAATAGCATGCCAAACACAACAAGGTCATAGTTTGGGGAAAAAATCTCATATATCATCATATAAACAAGTTCTATTAAGTTAATCACCAAGGTATGAAGTTTATACCTTCTGACGATTGAGGTTGATGCAAGACTTCCAGATCCAACCTTGCTTCTAGCTTCCAATCTTCACCACCACCTTCTTCTTCCTTTAAAACACATAAAAACACACTCTCAAGCTTCAAAATGAAACAATGAGGTTACGGTTTACTAGGGGAATGTTTCTAGTGACGGGGGCTGGAAATGGGATAGGGAAACGAGACTTAAGGTTTAATGTATAGGGTCTAAACAATAAAGATTTGGGTTTATCTCCAGACAGAGTACGCCCAACATACTTAGTGTGTACCAACGTACTCCCCAAAACACCGTTGTTTCACCTTATGCCCCTTACACCTAGCGTACCGTCCAGGAACTCCCCTGCATAACGGCCAAAGTCTCAAAAATTACAATTAAAAGGGTTAGAAAGGAAATCTTACCAGGACTCAAATGTAGCATGGAAGCACCAACATATATTATACACAAGGAAATATATCCAAAGTACTGACGATCATATATATATATATATGGACAATGCATTTTATATGATGCAAGTAGGGTTGTAAATATATCAAGCGAACATGAACAACGTCTTCCTTATGCTCCTTTTTTTATGTTAACCAAACAAGCAAATTAACATGGGCAAATAATTAATGAATTTTCTTGTTCGTGTTCATTCGTTCAACGAATTATCTTTTTCGTTTTTGTTCACTTAGGTTACCTAAAATGTTAAACGAATATAAATGAACAAGGTTAAATGATGATATATGAAGGAAAATAAAGAAAGATTTATGAAAACATAGATTAACATAAGCATGAAATCAAGAACCATACATAAATAAAATAAACATAAATAACCAACTACGGAAAGAACATACATGAACGAGATGTTAATAGAAGTTTTTATAGAAAGACTTCGAAAAATAAGAGTGGTCACAAATATAAATGGACATAAATGTACATAATCGAATGTAAAGGCCTTTAACTAACACGTAGAAACGAAGGTTCATAAATCTTGATGAACAAACTATACAATTGTTTGTGATTGTTTATGTAGCTAGCGAAAAAGAATATTCATGCTCGTTAATTTACTAAATAAAATAACATAAAAGAAATTTACACCAGACAAGTCATGAACGATTCACTTTACATTCGATTCGTTTATAGCCCAAAATGCAAGTAACTCTTAAAGTTGTTAGAACTACTCAAACAACCAAGGGTCTATAGGAGGTACAACAAATTTTATTGTTGAAATAAGGTGAGTTAGGCGTCATACTACGAATCAAATACACGCTTATCCAACTTAATTAAGTTGACAAAACTAATGGGTTGAAAAAGTTTGGCCATATTATCCTCTTGCCAATATTTACCATTTAAGGCAACTATAGTTCTAGTTTTAATACCAAAGATTAAATATAATTAAAAAAAATACTTATCAATGTCTCACAAGTGTTTACGACAAATTTTCATTGAACATAACAAGGGCAGCATAAAAGTAGAAAAAAAGACGTAGAAGGTCGTCGAGAAGGGTAGATGAAGACATAGTGGGAAGAACCATCAAATTGAAGCAAAGTTAATGTCACCAACGATATTTATCCGTTGTTAAGTAGGGGTGTCAATTTATGACATGACACGAAAAAAATACACGACACGAAACGAAATCGGGACGAAATCAAAATTCGAATTCGTTTCCGTGTCGTGTTCGTGTCAAGTTTTAAAAAACATGATTTCGTGCCGTGTCATGTTCGTGTTTACAAATTCACACGAAATTAACACAATTGAACAGGTGTTTATCGTGTTTTTCGTGTTTGTCGTTTTTATCGTGTTATATATGATTAAATATGAACTAAGTAAAATAATAGTTATGTAACATAGAAAGGTGACGGTGGGGCACGTGTGCAAAACTCTAAAGACCTAAAAAAAAAATGTATTCTATTGTTATATTTAGGTTTTCTTGTTTTGTAGTGTTTACTTTTGCTTTTTTTTTCACCATCCATATTATACTATCTTTTAATTTGCTAAGTTAAAAGATTAAAAATTTGTAATATATTTTTATATCTATAAAAAAAAATCTATTTTTTAACCACGTGGTGATACAATTGGGAATTTATTTGTTTCATATAATAAATATGATGGTGTCCATCTATATTTTTTTTTGTTAATTGATTGGTTTCATCTAAAAATTATAACGGTGTCCACCTATAACTTTTTGTTAATTGATTTGTTTCGTCTTAAAGTAAAACTCCAAGGGTGTCTGTCTATATTTAATAAAAAATAATAATATAATTGCTAACATAGGCTCGACATTATGGCTTTAGAATCCTGCCATTGATTGTAATTTGTTATAATGTTATGTTTTTTTCTAGTTTCTTTCTAGTTTTTTTTTTAATGAAAGTCATATGTTCCAAAATAATAATAATAATAATAAAATCTCTACAAAAATTCCCAACTCAATCTAAATGTAGCTTCATGACTCCGTCAACGCAAGGAGTAGGTCGCAATGGATGCTATCAATGAAGTTAGCGAATACAAAGACAAACCAAGTAAGAAATAATTATCTTTTTGTCCACCCATTGCAACCTACAACCAAATTGAACGAAAACAGTTAGCGAACACAAAGACAAACCAAGTAAGAAATATAGGTGTTGTTTGTTTTTTTTGAAAAAAACCTCTTCAGACCTCTTATTACTGTGCGGCGTAGCACACGCGCATCATTTTTCATCTCGCAGCTGTTTAATTTTCAGTAGTGTTCTGATTAAAAAACTTTTGCGCGTGTTCTTGGCGCAACACTTGTTTTGCCTCTTCCTACCTCTCCTAACCTCTTATTCTTCTTCTTCTTTTTTTTTTTGCTAAAATATTGATTATATATTGCTGATATTTTATTTCACATTTTTTTCGTTTTTTTTTTTTTTGTTTATTTTTGTTGATTTTTTTTTATATTGAATAACAATAATTTATTGATGAAATATAATTATTTTATGCTAAAATATCTTTATTTTCTTAAATATCATTATTTTTTTGCTGAAATATCATAAATTATTGCCGAAATGTCATACATTATTAAATTTTTGGTATTAAAAAACTAATTTCGGATTATAAAATAAGTTGATTTTAATTTTTTAATATCTGCAGCAGCATGCAGATGTTAAAAAAACAAACACGCTTCTTATTACAGTCGACAGCCGTTTGGTCCACCTCTTATATTGCAAAGGGTTGTAGAGATGGTTCGCAGACTTTATGGATTTTTGTTTCAAAAAAACAAACAACACCATATTATAAATCCGACAAAGCCAAAAAACTTATGATGCTAGAGAAGAAAACAAAATACGATGCCAAAATATGGACAAAACATATCTAGAGCAAACAATAATTAAAAAGTTACCCAATGCCCTAAAACCATTGATTGAATTGGGTTCTAATACCATGAAGATGGACTTCTAAAAACGGTTAGGATTTTATTGATAATAAATAAATATATATATATATATATATATATATATATATATATATATATATATATATATATATATATATATATATATACTAATTCACAACTCATTGGTGAATGAGACTTTGATGTGATTGACTGATGTATATATTTTTTTATTTTATTTTCTCCTTTGGTTTTTCTTATTTATCTATTTTCACTGATGGATACGTGTAGTGTGCAAGACAATAAAAATGAAATTGCTGTCAATTACGTGTTACTTTCTCAACAAACCATCGACTTCACTCCTTAGAACTATACACCGGTTACTCCACCATATCTTCTCTAAATCGATTTTTGTCCCCTCTAAACTGATTTGTGTCCTATATATGGAGCCTGCATTTTCCCAATTTCTCTCTTCCTTCTGCCTTCTCCTCTCTCTTCTTGATGCCGCCGAACCCACCGCCAAAGATGACGCAACACCACAAATGGTATCTGGCTTCATCCCATTGACATGTCTTTTCTAGGGCTTTATCTTCTCACAGAGTCTCAGACTCTCGCCCGATCACAAAGCCTCCGATAGTACTTTCGACGGTCTAACGTAAGAAGACCTTGAAAGCTTCAATGTTTACGCACCACCACAATCACCAGTCAAGTTGCTGACCGTCGATTGTCACCGCTCAGGTTAGGGCTACCAAAATCCATCGTCTGCTACTATATCTTTTGTTCTTTTCATCTTTTTATTTGATATTTTTTTGAAAGATTTGTTCTTCTACATCTTCATGGTCTTCAAATCTTCGTCTGATTGAAGCGGTGTAGCCAATTTCAATTACAAACGTCGTTGTACCTATGTAAACTGTATTTTTCATTCTTAGAAGTAGTTATCGGTCACTTTTGGGTTAGTTGATATTTTTGTTGTTCAAATAATGGTATTGACTCGATGTTTACATGCGACATGTTGGTAGGTGTTGACCTAATCGTAAATATTACATTAACAATTTTAGGGCTTGTCTTTGATTCTTCTAATCCTATCTTAAGCATGCAAAATATAGTAGTTATATAATTATATATAAGCATATTAGTTTAATCTTACATTCCTATCTCTACAATTTTCCAAATTCCTACACTAGATGGCCTCAGTCCTATACTAATGTGAAATCATGCATGCACGAATTCATGAAAACACAGATGGAAAATAAAGAGGAAGTAACCTCTGTTTCATGAAGAACAGCTTCGGTGCCACTATTGATACTTATACGGAGGTATTTTTTCTAGATTTTATCTGTTGTGAAGTTCGATTTGTTTCATGATCATATAGTGTTTGACAAAATGTTTCTTTGGTTATGTATGACATTCAAACTTGCTATTGCTTCAAGTCTCTCATTCCATTGACAATGAGTCCCAATAACTACAAATTTCAGCTTACAGCTTCGTGCCTGATTAGTGTATAAAAGGAAGAAAGGATTAGTTGCACCAGTCTTATTCATTTGCCCAAATTAAGCAGGAAGAAAGCATATGACTCGTGATATTTTCTTTAAATATTGGATTTATTAAAGGAACATCAATCAAGTTTTTCTTATTTCCCTTTTTCTTAGCTGGTATGACCAGACCAAAGCAATTGCCTAATGAACTTTTATCTGACCTTGCAGTTTCCACAACAATAAAACTCCAATGCTTTCGGTTATTTCTCAAATACAAAATCAAAAATCTAAAACTTTCTTTTCTTTTTTGTTTTTCTATCTGTTATGTTTGATTGTTTGATGATTCTTTTTCATTTTAGCAGCTTGGGAAATACTTTAAATAATCAGCCAAATCATCGGAGAAACAAGTTGCAAAAGAAGCAATATTTTGTGGAGCTCTAATAAGGTCAGTTTCAGCTCTCATTCATTTTCTTTATGACAGAACCCTAGAAATCTACTTGATAATAGATTGCAACATAACTGGAAAGTTAAGAGGCATAAAATGGTTGCTGGAAATGAAGGTTTCTATATTGATCTGTTTGACAATATATTATATGATCTGACAACTATATTTCGCCCTTGCTTCAATGTCAACTTTAATTTGTATCCTTGGTATGTACATAAATCACTACCATGGCCATTTCAACCTGCACACAATCCAAAAAAAGTTGCAGAAGTCGAAAGCCTCACATACATAGATAAAACCAGACAACAACTAAATATAACACTAATATGATTGATTTACTTGCTCATGCCAAAAAGATCTAATCTTTAGTATATCCTCAATTCCCTATTTGAATTTGAAAGTTTCATCATCTCTTTTTGTGGTTGAATAGGGAACACCAAGAGTCCATTTAAGGAGTCGTCCAAATATGGGATTGATTAGGTTGCTATTCAGATTGTAATGACATTTGAGCTCAAGGTGAGTTAATAGTTTTTTGATTATATTCATATCTAATTTTGAAAAAACACCTTATTATTTGTCGATATATCTATTGTAAATGACATGTAGTAATTGGTATTTTTAAGGGAAGAATTCAGATAATTTTGGAGAAAGCCAAGAATTGCCCAAAGAAGAAGATTTTAATCCAAGCTCAACAAGATGGAACAAAAGAAAACCCAGGTTCGGTTTATGTTCCTTTCCTTTCATTGGCTTAAAAAAAAAACTCTTTTTGTTACTTTTTTGTTGTTTATTAGTTGATTATAAACCTATAATATTTTTTTCTGCTTTGGATATTTTCAGAGATTTCTCATTTACCACTTACAACTTGATGCTAAGAGTACCAGTATTGTAGTTGAGAGTATAAATGATAAGAGAGTTTCATTTAAATAAAGATAATATTGTGTCTTATTGTTTGGTTAATTTCAACTAATTCTTTTACTTTGCTTTCAGTTTTGCTTCTTTAATTCCTGAATGTTTCAGAATTAATATCTCATTTATTTTGTCACAGGAAAATATGACGGGAGTAGTGATATTTACCAAACAAATCAAACTCAAAATATGAAAAGGTAAGGTAGATATGTCATGATTTTCTTTGGAAAAAATGAAATGAAATTTAATTCAATTCTGTTCTTCTGAAATTTTGTATTTGGCAAAAATTATTTTCCTGTCCAGGCTGTTCTCTTTCATGTCTAAAGGCAGCATGTAATGATCTTCTCATTTATGCAACAAAGTTTCATATTTTTCCTAATTTATGCAGAATTATTTTAGTCACTGTATTTAGGTTATTTTTAGCCATTTATTTCCATTTTTCTGATCTATTGATTTCTCAATAGATCTTTGTGGATGGTCTTTTTACCACTTAAAGTGCCTCTAAAGTTTCAAGCCTCATTACACCTGTCGATATAAGTTGTACGTTATGCATTAACAAAACAAACCTGACTTCTTAAACAGGTAAAATTTTATTCATTTATGGTTGAAATGTCTATAATGGCTTTTAGACTTCTTCCTCAATACGTACCGTTTTCACCTTGCTTATATGAAGTTCTTGATTTATGGTAAAAATAGGTTGTGTTGATGGAATACTTGGAAAATTTTGTCAAAAACAAGGGATTTAATATGAATATAGAAAAAGGCAATTGCAGGATTGATCACAGTTTTTGTCTGAATTTATTGCAACAATAGCTAAATTTAACTAATGTTTCCATATTTATTTCAGTCTTCTTTGACGTTTTTTGGGCATATCCAACCCCGCAAAGCGGGTTCTTCCCTAGTTTATAATAATAGGAGAAATAACTATAAATAAGAAATAATTAGGTTAAATCTATCTAGGAAAAAATCTTTAACTTAAAAGGCTAAATAAAATAAGAATATAAATATATGCTAACAAAAAAAAAAAAAAAATTGATTCTTAATTAAATATAAAACCAAATTAATAAATTCTAATAACATAACACAAAATAATATAAAATAAAACGTGATTCCACACTTTATCGATTAACTTTCTTAAGTTTTTTAATAATTAAACTCGTAGACTTTACTTATCTTGTTTAAAACTATATCAAGTATTGTCAACATAATCAATTATTTTTGTTTACTTAACAATTTTTAATAAGATAAAGATATCAGAGTTTAATCATTAAATCAATAGTTAAGAGCCTTACTGACAAAGGAATTGAAATACATTATGATTTATATATTTTGTCCTAGTTACCGTGAAAATGAAAGGTGAACTATGTTGATTAGCGGAATAAAGGAATGATGTAAACAACGACATTGATATGAAGGCGGGGAAGCCGGAGGGGACATGGGCCGCTGGTGTCTCCCAACAATCAAAACACTTTAACTTCCATCCACTCATTCTGTTAATTGGAAGGCTGTAGATCCACTACGCTATTTCACCATTTTCTTCCAAGGAATTTGCATGGTTCAATCTTCAAAATAATGCCATTACACATACTTTATATGTCTTAATTTCTTTATTAAATAGTATGATCAGAAACAAACAAAAACTTAAAAGACGAAGTTTGGAACACATTGACTCATAACGTATGTCACTATATCCACGAATCTCCCAAAAAAAAAAGTAATTATGGATTTCAATGCACAAATACGACGGTTAATAAAGATTCGCCAGTAATCCTATCAATTATACGATAAAACCACAGATTAACGATGGAGCTTGTAGTCATTTAAAAAACATCATAAGTCGTCTCTAAAAGAATAGCAGTTAGTTTTTTGTAATTTCTATGTTTGTCGCAACACTTTCTTTAAAATCTATCAGAACTCGTCTCTAAAAGAATATTACGCTTTCCTGGCGCACGTTGATTATACTTTAAAAACTTGCTGCTAATTTCTCATCTTCTTTAATTAAATATATTCCTATCTTTTTTTCCTACTTATCTTCCTACCAATATGAAATTGTGACAGATATCATATTTTAATAAAATTAATTATATTTTAGGATACTTGTCATCTTTTCAAATGAGTAGGAAGATAATTAGAAAGAAAATTAGGATGATATTTAATTAGTAGCAAAATTTTAAAGTATAATCAAAATACTCACAATATTTTAGGATACTTGTCATCTTTTCAAAGCTTCTGATGGTCATATGCATGAGATTAACGTGAAAAACGTGGTTATTTAAAGTTAGTATGCTGTTTTCTAGAACTTCCTGGGTACTTTCGGACTGACTGTTAGCCATTTATGCTATATATGCTTCACTGAGTTTACTAGATTTATGTCACACCCCAAAACCTGAACAGCGGAAATGTTCAGGGGCGGAGGACATCATGTACAGTATCACAACAATGCATAATAGTAAACAAGCAACATCATTCATTGTATTAATAATATAATTTTAATAAAGTGTGTTTCGTATAGTTTATAAGACACCAAAAATATGAATCAAAATAAGAGATGAGTCTCGAACGTGCTCCATCTTCTCAAAACCTGGTCATCGGTACCTGTCTACTGGTGACCTAAGAATACAAGTTATTTTGAAAGAGTAGATTAGCATTAAAGTTGGTGAGTTCATAAGTATTTTAGTGTTATTGTTTGTATGGAAGTGTTTGTAAATGTTTGATGTAAATGTTTGTAAGTATTTGTAGTAATTGTTTGTATCTCCTAGAAAATCCTATATTTTCTACTAAAAAGTAGCCTTCTACCACGGCCCAAATGTTCTTTGTGTTGTGTTGTTTGTAAAAGTGTGTATCTTTCCCAAGTATGCCTGTCATTACCAAAATAGAGGTTACATTACCGTTTATGTGAGAAAATCACAATGTGAATGCAATGGGAAAATAACAGTGTATAGTAGTATTGTATATAAGTAACTACCAATGTACTAACTACCTTAAACCAGTTTGTTAATTAAGGTAAAATGTGATATGATTGTAACCATACTTGATCGACTAGTATAACATGACGTTCTAGACGTCAAAATGATATGACATTCGTCACTCGTAGACCTGCAGGTCCTACCGTAGCTAGCAGCAAGGTGTAGGATGGTCAGTCACATATAGATCTATACACAAATTCACGCTCTCCATCTAGGAGACTCTAAGTACAAAACGTGACACAGCAGTATTTTGCCAAGCCATGAAGTAGTATCTCACATTGATGTTATAGTATTCTTGTATTTGTATTAGTATGTTCTCTCTGTTTAGTATATAGTATGTTCTTTAGTGTATAGTGTGTAGTATGTATTGTTTCTCGTTATAGCATGTAGTTTTCTCTTTATAGTGAGTATTGTCTCTCGTTATAGTATGTTTTGTTTCTCTTTATAGTGATTAGTGTCTCTCGTTATAGTATGTTTGAACTAACTCGTGTATGAACTGACTCTTCTATGTTTCATTGTTCTAGCAATAGTATTAGAGACTTCCTAAACTATACATATTATAGTTTACTAGAAATGTTGTTTGTATGAATGAACATGTTTGTATACCTTTGCTACTCAAAGGTATTGAACTGAATGAAGAACTTTAATATCTGTATACACACACATAATATATAACTAAGATTCAAACGACCTTCGGACAAACAACTGATTCCATAAGTCCACAACTAAACAAGGAACAGGAAATAAGGCGAGTTATCAGTCCTAAGTCCTTTCAATCCTAATTATATAACTACATCTATATTGACATGATTTTGACAAAATATAAGTTTGAAAGAGTTTAATAAGGAGTGTTGCATATAAAAGAGTTTGTAAAAGTATTTGAAGCAATTTGTTTGGAAACACTGTTTGAAGTATAAGAAATCTATTTGTTTAATAGATATTAATCATATGTGATTGATATAATAACTATAGTGTTTCTACTTGTATTCCCCCATGAAAGAATTTAAAATCATTTAAAAGATAAGTTAAGGGGTATGAACTCACCTGCAGTGAGTGATACGAATGAAAGATCGGTTTGTAGGATGCTAAGTGTCAAGTGAAGAGTTGAGCACAACGGATCCTAATAAGCATATAATGACACATATATGGATATAATTAGTGTTTATACAACTAACCATGAAAGGAAAACACTCTAGGACTTAGGAAACACTCAGATTGAAGTGTTAGAAGTACAAAGGGTTGCATATAATGGGGGTACGACCACTTGGGTGTACGACCTGGTGTGTATGGGCATGGAGTGTACGGTCGTACACTCCTTGAAGAAATGGTCAAAAAGTGTATTCCAAGGCTATATCTTGCATCCTCCAAGTGTTCTTGATGATCATGGTTTGGACGATTTCTAAGGAGCATATCTAGTAAGTAACAAGCATAAGAAGGAGTACCTACAATATAGAAGCCTTTAGGGGTGTTTGAGGTCCAAGAACTTAGTAGGTGTTCTTGGTGTTCTTGGTGAAACCGAAGAACACTTGAAGATATACCAAAATGAAGTGATTTCATGGATGAAATCAATGAGAATTTCATCCCGAAATTAGAGTTTAAGAACAAGGTAAAAATTTCGGGTTGTCACATCATCCTTTGTTAGAGAGAATTTTGTCCCAAAATTAAAGTTTAAGCAATTAAGCTATTACAAATTACTAAGCGAAAAGATGAGGATATTTCAGTTTCAACTGATCCTCGCGCTCCCAAGTGAATTCAGTTCCTCGCTTGGAATTCCAGAGAACCTTCACTATCGGGATACAACTTTGCTTCGTTCGCTTGACCTCTCGGTCCATGATCTCTACAAGTTCTTCCACGAATTTGAGGCTCTCGTTGATCTCGATCTCTTCGTGTGGGATTACAAGAGTCTCATTGGATAGAAACTTTCTCAAGTTCGAGACGTGGAAAGTAGAATGTATGTTATTGAGTTCGCGAGGTAGTTTGAGTTTGTAAGATACTGGGCCGATTCTAGCGAGAATCTCAAAAGGCCCTATGTATCTTGGATTTAGCTTTCCACGCTTTCTGAATCATATCAAGCCCTTCCGTTGTGAGACCTTCAATAGAGCATAATCGCCAACCTGGAATTACACGGGCCGTGTTGACCAAAATGGGAGCTGTTGACCATGCTGAACACGTGTCATGTTAGTTTTACTCTATGTCCAACACGGGCCGTGTTGACCAAAATGGGAGCTGTAGACCATGCTGAACACGGGCCGTGTCAGTTTTACTCTATGTCCAACACGGGCCGTGTTCGACCCAGAAACCAACTTTTGGCAGTTTTTCCTATCTTTCATATTACGGGTTAAGGGCCATTTTTAGACACACATAACATATCAGAGCACATTTGGAGAGGGGATTTCAAAGGGTTTTTGCAATGGTTTGTCCGTTAATCATTTGGAAACATTAATTTTCGTTTTTGTAAGTTGTAATTACACTTAATTTCATCTTTTAGACTTGTGATCTTGTTCTAGCCATGTGTGGCTAGAACCCTAATTTCTCCAACTTCATGTCTTGACTTCTTAGTTGTGATTTCAATCATATGACATGATGTTTGTTCTTAATTCCTATCTAATGAATTTGTTTTTGCTTCAATCGAATGTTTGATTCTAATAATGATTCTTATTGGCCATTTGAATTAGGGTTAGATCATTCAAGTTATTCATTTTGCAAAATCCATAATTCTTTTGTGAATTGAACCAAGTAACAAGCATTAAATTGATTTCTTATGAATGAATTTAGTGTAAATCGTTTCACACATTCTTACGCTCCCGAGCTTGTGAGGAGTATTCGGTGTTGTTGGGAACATTCACAATAAGCTTAATGCAATCTTTTAATCTACTTCTAAGAGCTTGTTTAGATTAGGTTAGTAAGGTTAGGATTAATCAAAGAGCTTGTTTTGATTGATCAATGTGGTGAATGGAAAGTGTTAGAGCTTGTGAACACTTTCAAGTACCAACTTAGATAGAATGAAACAAATGTCTTGTCATCTTTGATTCACATTGCTGGATTGTCATACATGGAGTTGGAGTCCTTAAAAAATCTGAACTTAATTCATTAGTTTAGTTGTTTACTCATGTTTTATATTGGTTTGCTACATCATTACACTCACCCCCCCCCCCTTTATTTAATCTTTTGTGAACAAATACCTTACGCAAAGAGGTATATACTAATTATCCCGTGTCTCTGTGGATCGACCCTACTTGCCTTGTACTACCTTTCTACTGCAACAAAGTAGCATACTTGGAGTCATTTGTAACCCTTTATTTGTTGGGTTTAGGTTCCCTTCTCTTGTCTGCGTAGCTTTTCTGTCTGTCTCTAGAGGCTTTCAATTGTTCATGGATTTGAACGATATTCTCTGTCGTTTCCCGAATAATTTTCGGACCTGTGAGAGTGTTGTCAGGGATGCGTCCTTTAGCTAACTGTGTGTTACCCACCTCAGCCCAGCAAAGAGAGGATCTGCACTTTTGGCTATAGAGGGCTTCAAATGGAGCAACCTTTATGCTCGTATGATAACTGTTATTATAGGAGAACTCGAAAAGGGGTATATGAATATCCCATGCCATTCCAAAGTCAATCACACAGGCTCGCAACATATCTTCCAGAGTTTGAATAGTCCTCTCATTTTGTCCGTCGGTTTGAGGATGGTAGGTTGTACTCATGTCCAACCTAGTTCCTATGGAACTTTGTAGCGACTTCCAGATCCTTGAAGTGAATCTACTATCTCTATCAAAGATAATGGATATGGAAACACCATGCAGTCGTACGATCTCCCTAATGTAGGTTCTAGTGAGTTTCTCCATCTTGTTAGTCTCTTTGATAGGCAGGAAGTGTGTGGACTTGGTTAACTTGTCTACGATCACCCATATGGTATCGAGACCACTCGTTGTCTTGGGCAACTTGGTTATGAAGTCCAGCGTGATCCGCTCCCACTTCCATTTAGGTATCTCCGGTTGTTGGAGTAAACCTGATGGTTCCTGGTATTTGACCTTAACCTTTACGCAAGTAAGGCATTTACTATGAAGGTGGCAATCTCTGCTTTCATGTTAGGTCACCAGTATAACTTTTTAAGATCCAGATACATCTTATCTGAACCTGGTTGGACGGAATATCGAGTGTTGTGCACTTCGGTCATGACCAAGTCTCTAAAACCACCGTGTTTCGGTGTCGAGATCCAATCCATGAAATATAAGGCTCCGCCACCCTTGACTTCCAAGTTCTTATCCATCCCCCTCAGGGATTCACCCGCCACATTTTCAGGTTTTAAGGCTTCGAGCTGAGCCTCTTTAATTTGTGTGGACTGATGTGAATGGATAGTCATAGTCAATGATTTGAATCTACGACCAAAGTACTCTTTTCCGACGTAGGGCATCAACTACTATGTTGGCTTTACCCGGATGATAACGAATTTCGCATTCAGAGTCACTAAGTAGCTCAACCCACCGTCATTGTCTCATATTGAGCTCATTCTGGTCGAAAATATGTTGTAGGCTCTTGTGGTTTGTAAAGATAGTGCTTTTTGTAACATACAGGTAGTGTCTCCAGATCTTCAGAGCAAACACGACTGCTCCTAACTCAAGATCGTGTGTGGTGTAGTTGACCTCGTGCGTCTTTAGCTGTCTTGAGGCATAGGCGATGGCCTTACCTCGTTGCATGAGAACACAACCGAGTCCTTGATTTGATGCATCGCAATAAACTACAAAGTCTTATAATCCTTCTTTGAGAGATAGTATCGGTGCGGTGCATAAGGCTCGTTTTAGTGTTTGGAACGCCTTCTCTTGCTTTTCTTCCCAGTCAAAGGCCACACCTTTCTGGGTCAATTTAGTAAGCTGTTTCGCGATCCCAGAGAAGTTCTGAATGAACCTACAATAGTAGCCAGCGAGGCCTAGAAATTGGCGAATTTATGTAGGCGTCTTCGGTGCTGACCAGTTCTCAATGGCCTTTATTTTGGAAGGGTCCACATGAATTCCCTTTTCACCAACAACATGACCCAAGAATTCGAATCTTCGAATCCAAAATTCGCATTTAGAGAACTTCGCGTAGAGCTTCTCTGATCGTAATGTTTCCAAAATCTGACGTAGATGCTTACTATGCTCTTCCTTACTACGAGAGTAGATAAGTATGTCATTAATGAATACAATGACAAACTGATCCAAGTAAGGACGACATACCCTATTCATTAAGTCCATGAATACTGCGGGCGCATTACTCAATTTAAATGGCATCACTACAAACTCGTAGTTTCCGTAACGAGTTCGGAAGGCTGTCTTTGGGACATCCTCCTCTAACACTCGCAACTGTTGATACCCGAATCTCAGATCTATCTTTGAAAAGTAATTCGCCCCTTGCAGTTGGTCGAACAAATCGTCTATGCGAGGCAGATGGTAACGATTTTTGACGGTTAGTTTGTTAAGTTCACTGTAATCGATGCACATACGAAATGATTTGTCTTTCTTCTTCACGAACAAGACCGGAGCTCCCCAGGGTGAGAAGATTGGTCTAATAAAGCCGGATAGTTCCTGAATCTCAGCTGGTGCTAGACGATAGGACGATTTGGCTACTGGGGTTTCCCCTGGAACTAAGTTGATTCTGAACTCGACTTGACGCTGTGTAGATAATCCTGGTAGTTTTTCTGGAAAGATGTCCAGAAAATCGTGTACCACTGGGATGTTCTTTATGTCTTTCGTTTCTTGGCTCACATCGACAACATGAGCAAGGAATGCACGACATTCCTTTCGCAAGTGCTTTTGAGCTTGAATACATGACATGATACGAAGGTTCGTGCCGGGTTTGTCGTCGTATATAACTAGAGTTTCACTAGACGACAGATTAAGGTGAATAGCCTTTTCGTAACACATGATGTTAGCACGATGTAGACTCAACCAATCTATGTCGATAATGACGTTGAAACTTTTAATTGAGACTGGCATGAGGTTGATTGAAAATGAATGCCTATCTATAGTTAGAGTATATCCAAGGTATATACTGCTAGTGCTATCAGTCTTTCCGTTAGCCATTTCCATGGTGAACGGTTATTTAAGTGCATGAGACTTATGTTTAAGCAAGTGAGCAAATTTCTGGTTCACGAAACTCCTCTCCGCTCCACTATCAAACATAATGCATGCATAAGAGTTATCGAGGAGAAACGTACCAGTGACCACTGTGGGGTCGACAACTGCTTCCTCGTGGCCTATAGCCAAAACCCTTCCCACTCCACCGACATTCCCTTCCTTAGGGCAGTTCCTTTTGTAGTGGCTCAGCTCGCCACAACCGTAGCAAGCCTGGACCATACCAACACCATGGACTTGGTTGATTGGCCATGCCAGAGCTTTGCAGAAACGGGCAGTGTGCCCCTTCCTGTTTGCAGTTAGAGCACTGCATTTCACGGCAGGGTCCGTTGTGGTGGAAACTGCATTTGTTGCACTTCGGTAAGTTTCCAGCGTACTGCTTTACCGGTGCAGCAGCGGCAGGTACTATCGCAGCATGAACCGCTACGAACTGCTGGTTTTTGGCAGCTTTCCGCATAGCGTTCTTCTTCTTATCATCCCAGAATTTCCGCTTATTATCAGCAACTTTGGAGGGTTTTGAGATAGCTAGGGTTGCTGTTGTTGACGAGGTACGGACTCCATAGTCAAAGAGTTGTTGTGCTAATCGCTTGGCACTATCGAAGGTAGCGGGGTTTGAAGCTAGTACATTCCCCTGAAATGGAGGCACCAACTATAATGCCCGCAGACCCGGGCTAGTCAATTTAGAGGCAATAGGGGTCGAAAACGAATTTTCGACAAAAGATTATTTAGAATAAATAACTTGAACCAAGTTGCAGTATATGTCACAAGGTTTCCATACATATAAAGAACGCCGAAATCCGAGTTATAACGAAGAAGTTATGACCCGTCGAAGTTTCGCGACGGAACCGGCATGACATCGGGAAGGGTAAATAGTAAATTTGCAATAGAGCGAGTTTTAGCCTTAAAATATAAACGAAATTCGTAGAATACCTTAAACTAAGAACATCGATAAAAAGAACGCCCAAATCTTACTTCGTATGAAGAAGTTATGATTTTTCGAAGTTTCGGATTAGCAATGTACACCCGAAATTCGAATGTTAGATCGAGCGGTTTTTAGCCGACACGACCTAAACGAGAATCGAAGATCTCATTAAGAGTAGCGTAATGAGAAAAAGATGGGCGAAAACGGACGTTGGATGAAGAAGTTATGAGGATTTAACAGACCAATCATATCCCAGCCTGTTAATAATATAAAATTTAAAATCGATTCAAAATTAGCCGACGGAGTCTAAATGAAAGTTGTAGAGTACGTTCCCGCCTTCGCGTGGATATAAAGAACGTCTAAAACGGAGCCCGTATCCGAAAGTTACGATTTTTAGAAGTTAAGACTGAGATTTGCGAAGCTGATGCATGGATTGATGATGTGGCCTAGCTCCCAGCCGTCCGATGAACCCGCTTTGGATGAGTGACACGCCACCATCGCATTATGCCCCGCTTCTGAAACGAAGTACGCCCAGCGTACCTCGCTATTGTACGGTCTGAGACTTCGCCACGTCACACCACCGAGGATCCACCACCTGGCAGCTCTATCCGAATTACGCCCCGCGTAAGGTCCTCGGTACGCCCAACGTACTCTGAGGCTGCGGCCTATAAAAGGGAAGTGAAGCCTCTCGGATTTTCACACATTCCACCACAACTTTCTCTCTCTACTTTCTCTCACTACCCCCTTAACCCTCTCCTAAGCCTAGGTAAACCCCCTAGCACCCAAACGAAGCCCCGAGCCTCCCGGAGTCCCAAGAAAAAGGGTCTTTCGGTTTCAGAAACGCTGCTCCGAGCCAAGCCCGATTTTCAATAAAATTCGCTGTAAGTGAGCTACGCTTACGCAATTTTTAATATAGCTTTCGAATACTTATAGGAATGTTATTAGGTCCTTAAAATAATTATTTGGACTATTATTATGAGTTATATTGAGTGCTATTTAACGCTTATATAATAATAATAATAATAATAATAATAATAATAATAATAATAGACACACTATTAATTTGTCGCGGTTATCGTTAGACTAAACCCAAGTGGTATTGATACTAGGTTTTATCGAAGGAAATTGTTTTGAGAGTATCGAAGCGTTGTCCGAGTGCTGAGTCACCACCTTTCAGGTGAGTGCATAGTCCATTTCATCTTACACATAGATATGAAGTATTTTAATATAAATTACGTGTTGTGTGTGCATATTGTCTGAATACTTGCTGTCTATGCTGGGTGAAAGATTTTTATACATGTTTTAAATGATTTAAACTGTATATGTATTTTATATCTACAAAATGTGTTGGGTAAAACATGGGTAGATGAAATAGTTGTTTTGTGATAACACGATGGGAAACATCAATGTTGTCAGTGATTCAGTCATCTAGTGGAGTATAGATGATGACCATGGGCGATACTAGACGGTTCGGTGGAACGCTAGTAAGCTCGTAACCTGTAGGTGTTTTTGAACTAGGTGTTCATTAGGTATTTTGAACTGAGTGTGTTCACTACGTATCTTTGAACTGAGTGTGTTCGCTAGGTATTTTGAACTAAGTGTGTTCACTAGTTACTTTTGAACTAAGTGCTTACCAGATGTTTTGGACTACATGTTCACCAGTTGTAATCTATAAGCTTTGGTAACGATGGACTTCGTGCCGATTCCTTAGGATAATCCTTAGGAATGAATGAACGAGAAATACTGATTCTTAGGGTAGATCCTTAAGATTAAAGAAGATAATGGGGATGGGTAATTGGGTTTAATTGCTTGATTGTTTAAACATAACAAATATATTATTGTGGGTTGAAAACCCTATGTACTCACCAGGTTTCCCAACCTAACCCACTCAGTTTATTTATATCACAGGTGTTGATATGAAGTCACATTACACTGAGAGATTAAAGAGATGTAGATCACTAGTGTAAATAAATGTAAGTTCTGTTTATGCTTATGTTTCTGTATTGACGATAACATCCCAAACGTTTTAAAATGAATAAAATATGTTTCTTCGAAAATGTTTTGATAACATATTTATCGTGTTTTTCTGGGAACAAATTCTGCAACATTTTTATGAAAAGAAGTACTCTGACTTTCATAAAGCATAAACAAAATCGGTCTTTTCTGGCCGTGAAAATGGGAATGTCACAGTTGGTATCAGAGCACTAGTTTAAGCGAACTAGGAATATGGATTTATTTCTAGACTTAAACTTAGAATGCTAAGCGATGATTGTGAGGTGTGAGCACTAGCTTATTTTAGGGATGATGCCTAAATTGCTTTTATGTGCTAAATGATTTGTTATGCTATAGTTTGATCGGATCTATGGTCTGTTGCCGACCGGATCTAGAAACCTTATGTGTTTAGGATTCTAAACGTACGAATACGATATTAGAACTAGCATATAAACGTTTCGTAGTGATAAGGATGATTTAAATGTCAATCCTAAATAAAGATCTAGATTCACCTTATTCGGTGTATAGATCAAGATGGCAAGGACCCGTAGCGGAAACGTGAATGCAAATGAGAATAGGAACCAACCCCCAGTGGTTCAGCAAATACCTGTTGTAGAAGAAGTTGCACCTGAGCCAGTCACCATGGCTGGAGTTCAAGCCATGATTCGGGCTATGTTGGATGAACAAAGGGAAGAAATGAGGCAGATGTGGAATAGGGACGAACCTACTATGCCCATTGAGCAACCCGAACTGATTCCCGAGCATTTGGAGGAAGGGAACTACAGCCGCCAAGTGAGTCAAGTGGAGACTCAAGGTGAACGAAGGGATGGCCTGGAGAAGAGAAACGACAAGGATGGGCGAATGTACAAGAATTTCTTGGGTGCGAAACCACAAAGTCTCTCAGGAAGCCCAAAGCCTGTTGAGATTATGGATTGGATCTCCGAGATGGAGATGGTGTTTGAGAGCTACGACTGTAGCGAGAAACAGAAGACCGTCTTCGTTGTAAGACAACTGAAAACAGGAGTCTTGAGCTGGTGGAAGCTACTGGCAGATACGATGCTAAAAGGAGAAGCCCTAAGGATGTCATGGGAAGATTTTTTGGAACAGTTGAAAATGCAGTACTGCTCAGAGATAGACCTGATAGACCTGAACAACGAGTTTCAGAACCTGAAGAAAGGGAAGATGAGTGTTGATGAGAACGCCACCGCATTCACCGAGAGGATGAAGCTATTTCCCTACTTGTTGCCTACTGAACTCTCCAAGATTGATAGGTTTGCTAACGGAGTACCCACTGACTTTGGCCCAATGGTCAAAATGGCAACTACCTTGAAAACAGTTGTTAGGGCAACTAAGAACGTAGAGGCCCAGATAAGAGAAAAGGGTCTAGAAAAAGATAAGGCAGGAGAGAAGCGGAAGTTTGAAGGATCTTCAAGGTCCAACAAGGAGAGCGAATTCTCAAAGCCTGGAAAGGGAGGTGAAGCAAGATGGTGTGATAAATGCAAGAAGAAACACCTTGGAAAATGCGGCGAAAAGGTGACATGTTTCAAGTGTGGAAAGTCTGGGCATTACGCCAATGAGTGTACATCCAACAAGAGGTTGTGTTATGAACGTAAAGAAGAGGGGCATCTTTCAAAGAATTGCCCAAAGAATAATGAAGCAGCAAGGCCAAACACGCCACCAAGGCCAAGGGCATTTCACATGATCCTCGACAAAGCGGAAAACCATGCGAGGAATCAAGGATGAGGACTTCATATCTGAAGATCAAGTTATGTAGTAGCCATGGTATCTTATGATGTAGCCTATTAGAGGCATAGTCTATGGTGAACTTGAACACATATGTAATAGTTTCAAGAAATAATAAAAACCTTTGTTTTGCTATCTGATGTGTTAAACTGTTATGTGATTTTCTTGGAAAACTGTGAGACAATACTTGGGACGAGTATAAGTAGGTGTGAAAGATAGTAGATGCATATACTACCGGAAGCACAGGAATCACGCTTGGATCAGGGAAAGTCACAAGGTTACCAAGAAGCTAGTAAATGATTTTGCTTTATTCAAGTATGTCGTTACCATCGTTTCGGTAATGACTAAAAAGATTGTAGAGTACATTCCCGCCTTCGCGTGGATATAATATAAAATTTAAGTATGTTAATAATATAAAATTTAAAATCGACTCAAAATTTCAAGTATGTCGTTAACAGACCAATCCTGTCCCAGCCTGTTAATAATATAAAATATAAAATCGAGTCAAAATTAGCCGATGGAGTCTAAACGAAAGTTGTAGAGTACGTTCCCGCCTTCGTGTGGATATAAAGAACATCGAAAACGGAGCTCGTATGCAAAAGTTACGATTTTTAGAAGTTAAGACTGAGATTTACGAAGCTGATGCATGGATTGGTGACGGGGCCTAGCTCCCAGCCGTCCGATGAACCCACTTTTGATGAGTGACACGCCACCTTCGCATTACGCCCGGCGTCCGAAACAAAGTACGCCCAGCGTACCTCGCTCCCATCTGGCTATTCAATCATGTCAGGGCTTGGTCTGCGAAGGTGCATGCGGCAAATTTAACCTTGCTCCCTTCTGGATAGGAGCATATCTCAAAGATCAACTCCGTCTTCTAGAACCGTTGTGAGAGGGAAATGATTCCACCAGTTCCATTGAAGGCCCTGGGTTTGAAGCTGGTGAAGTCCTTGTACGAGCACTCTTTAGAGCGCACTGGAGTTTCGACAACAGTGGGAGGCACATTAGTTCCACTCCCACTAGTACCGGTTGAGGTGAATTGCGCTAGAGCTGCCGTAACAGCTGCATTCACAGCAGCTTGGATAGACGTTGGGCTGCATTTAGGAGGAGGAGGAGTTTGATTTGGAGTTATTGGAGTAGTACACCTCGCTAATCGACGTGGAGGTGTAACACCGAAAATTTCAAACAATTTTTCATTTAAAAATAATCATTTAATTCTTAGAAACACTTGCTTAAAATCTCATTCATAATCGAATTACAAAACATGACTCCATTTTCACTTGTGTAGAAAACCAGGATCCTCAAAACATGACTCTTTCTCTGGTGTGTACAATCAAGCCGGTGCCGTCCCGTGATCCTGAAAGAAACCTGAAACCCATACATAAAACAAAACACTATAAGCACGAAGCTTAGTGAGTTCCCCAAAATACACACAACACATATTAGCCACTCGAGGCTATAACTCTGTGGGTCCGTGGACCCTGCTCTGTGAACCCTCTGGTTCTAACTCTGTGAACCCTCTGGTTCTAACTCTGTGAACCTTCTGGTTCTAACTCTAGGAACCTTCCGGTCCCAACTCTGAAAACATGCACAGCATAAATCACATAGAAATAATACAGTACAACACATAACATACATAGCATACAAATACTCTGTCACATAACTCTGGTTACCTACTCAAGGTAAAGTATAGTGAGAAGACTCACCTGGCAAGCAGAAAGCAGACATCCCCACACTTGAATCTCGAACTCGCCGCCGCCTAACACGTAAGGCACATACTCTCATGAATATAACTCTCGAGACTAGAATCAACCCTCTCAAGGCACCCTCTTAAGGGTAAAAGACTATTTTACCCCTCTCTTGGCCCAAAGGCCACATCGCTGACCAAGCCCTAAAAGTCAACGGTCAACTCTTGGTCGAAGTCAAAGTCCTCAGTCAAAGTCAACCCCCCTGGTTGACCCTGCTCACCGAGTCAACCTGTCGACTCGTCGAGTCCCCATGCTCGGAACTTCCCCAGTCCGCGACTCAACTCGCCAAGTCACCCCGAGACTCGCTGAGTCCCACAACTCTGAGTCCACTCGCACACAACTCACCGAGTCATCCCTTGACTCGCCGATTCTCGACTCAACCAGAAAATATTGGAACTCTTCGACAAGACTCGCCGACTCTAAGGCTATCTTCAACCTACTCGCCGAGTTGTTCATACAACTCGCCGAGTTCCAGGCCATCTTCATCCAACTCGCTGAGTTGTTCTTCCAACTCGTCGAGTTCCAGCTTATCTTCAAGCAACTCGTCGAGTCCACCCATGTGACTCGCCGAGTACCACATGTCTAAATCCATACAGAAGCATTCCAGGCCATGCAATTGATCCAAAACATAGATCTGGCCTCCTACGACTCATCCATCACGTAAAGTGGCAAACTTTACGTGAGTCCAAAGAGATCTATGCATTTTCACTCTAGGGTTTGGGTTTGGGACAAAATAGCTCCATCAACCACTCACTAATAAAGACTTTCATGCATTCCAACCCTTCTCCATTCCAGATCTGAGGTAGCAACCTCAGATATAACCTCTAAACTCCAATACATCCAAAGATATGATCTCTAACACCCCCAAAATGATGCATCTAAGAAATAGCAGCTCAAAAACGAGATATTACCTCAAAGGAACGCCCCAACTGCAATGAAACTCGAATCCAAGCAAAGCCCTTTGCTCCAAGCCTCTTGCCCTTCATGATTTCCTCAAAAATTGCTTCTCCAAGCTTCCAAATGCACTTGATCCACTCACACACACGAGGGTTAGGGTTTTTGGACTTGAGAATGAGTAAGGAGGCTGGGGGAATGGATGTTATGTTCTTTATATAGGGCTCAACCCCGAGAATTAGGGTTTTCTCCACTCAGCGCCTACTCACCGAGTCTATTACACTGACTCGCCGAGTCGGCCACCTAACACGCGACCAAGTCGCGACTCGACTCGCCGAGTCCGCACATGGACTCGCCGAGTCGCTCTTTTCCAATTTACTCTTTTAGCCCTTCAACTCTACTCTTGATATTTCGGGATGTTACAATTCTCCCCCACTTAAATTAGGCTTCACCCTCGAAGCCTACGGCAACTCAACTCCAAAATACTCCCACGACGCGCCACCTGGCCCTAACTGGACCAGGTTCCCCAAAGCATAACCATCGAACTCGAACTGACTTCCTCTTTCCTTGCGGTGTCCTGACCACCGTCTCAAACCGGGCACCGGCTGTACCCTCTGATAATCACACTCAACAATCGAGAATTACCCGAGATGCATCATTACTCCAAATCTCAACAATCGCTCGACCCCCTACGAGCTAGAAATAATCACGAACCACTGGATCCCCGATCCGAATCCCACTCTATCCATTACATGCTGACAAAAAGACCCACTCTTCAATCTCAGAGCAACTCCCACGAGTCCTCTTCTTGCAATCACACACACATGCTGCACCAACCTTTGCACCCTCGGGTTAGGAAAACCCGTCACACTGACGACATCTCTAACATCCCCAGGAGGAACCACCACTACGCACACAACCCTTGATCAGAATCAAGCTGGGAGTCCCAGACTCCATCCCTGCTTCCATCCTGAGACTCTTGGCTTCTACACCCGCGGAATCCCTGCCACGTCCTCAGCAGACATCCCATCATGATGTCATTCCATACCACTGTCACAGACACAGTGTTCAACCACCATACTCCAAATCATCCTTTCTCAGTACTACTTTTACTTCCGTGAACCAACGCTTTTCTCCCCGGGGTTACATACCTTTCTCTTCCCTTACCCAGGGAAATCCACTTGCCAACCTTGCCACTACTCCATGTATCGCACATGCTCTGGATCTGCTCGCAAGGGCTCTCGGGTCCATGCGCTACCTCTCCCCAGCTAGTGAGGGTCTGACACCTCCTCCCATACAACAGCTTAAAGGGTGGCATACCAATGCAATAATGATGGCTGTTGATATAGGATAACTCAACCAAGGATAAATACGTGCCGCAACTCCCTCCGAAATCATCATGATAAGTTCTAGCTCAGTTCTCATAAATACACATGCTCGAAGCATGTCATTGAGCGTCTGAATTGTTCGCTTGCTCTGAAGTGTCCTCAGACATCATCATGATAAGTTCTAGCTCATTTCTCATATCCTTCTTCGAGACTGAGCACCAGGTCAACTTTTGACTCCATAGTTGAGCCTCCAAAGGTCACCCATATCATGATCCAAATATCCCACTAACTTCCTCCTCGTGACCACTATCCCGGCCCTGGGACACGCAAGTCACGAAATTCTCTTTTCCTCATGCGAGAAAATACAATCCAATCGAGGATCTTCTCAACCCTAATCTCTGGTTTCTGCTGCGCATATCCCTTGCGCATCTCGCTGCATCTCCCGACAGAGACGGGGACCCCAGTCTCGCCCCCAGTTCAACACCCAGGCTCCAAAAACTCAATACTAGGGCTACTCAAGCCCCAAACTCTTCCACATCATACACTGATCGGAGAACATTCATCATCACATTCTCTTACCATCTAGAGAGTACTACGGCTCCCCGCAGTATCACAACACCCTCTGACTAGTGAGTACTACGGCTCCCCGCAGCATCACAACACCCTCTGACTAGTGAGTACTACGGCTCCCTGTAGTATCACAACACCCTCTGACTAGTGAGTACTACGGCTCCCCGCAGTATCACAACACCCTCTGACTAGTGAGTACTACGGCTCCCCGCAGTATCACAACACCCTCTGAATAGTGAGTACTATGGCTCCCTGCAGTATCACAACACTCTCTGACCCCGCTAGCTCATGCTCCGCAAACTATCATAGGAAGCTACCCATACTCGACTCGAATATGCATCACAAACTCTGGAGGCAATCGACATATCCAAATGCCCACCCTTGCGAAGATCCACTCTCTTAAATAGTCTCCCTGGATGCCCATACCCGAAGGGCTCCCACTAGATCCGTAGATACCTGATATACCACAAGTTGTTTCAACTCAAGATTCACGAGTAACTCTGAAATAAAGATATCATACCCGGATACCTCGGAATATCCCAACAAAACATCACAAGATCCTGCCACAACCACTGATCTCCTGCCCCCAAGCATCATATAGATACAATAATACATTTCCTCTGAACCCCGTAATTAGATCTACATTTTTCCCAAAATGCAACTTCGGTGTATCTAATTTCTCAATTGAAATACGAGAAAACGCTAATGCTACGAAATACGCTGATAATTCTCCGAAACCTTTTTTTTCACCGCTCAAAATCCAATCAAGGATACGCATACCGACCCGGGAGTTGGCTGCCCAATCATTCTCTAACAACACTGACCACTACCAGGTTCCTGACCATTAAACACCTGCCGTGGAGACATTCATCCTTCTCAAACAAGTACTTCTCGCATTAACTCACTCTGACCCCCTTCCCTCGATCACCGACATCTCTGGTCTCATGATTTCTTACTGCAGATCTCTATACTCCACTTATAACTGCTCTTGACAAATCTCTGCTTTCTCACATACGGTACACGGTTCTCCCCCACTCAGGGTTCGAACCATCACCAATTAGCACACAACCAACCCACAACTATTTTCACCAGCAAAATCGCACCTGCCCCTGGAAAGTGCTACACAACGCCCGATAATCGCCTTTAAGGAAATCAATCGACCTCATATACTCTGAACCTCTGATGAACTCCTCAAGAACTTCTCGTCATGACTGCCCCGTTCCAAATCTCGTACCAATCTAGTACCAAACAACTCAACTGCTCAATAACATCCCTGGCTCATAGACTGAACCACAAAATCATCGTACCCCTCACCTCAACTCATCAACCAACGCTCCAACACCGGGATCATCCCAAGAACAGAGACCCACTCCCATATTCAATACCCAACATAGATAGAAAACTCTCTGCATTGCTAAACTCGACTGAACTCCCCACTGATACCACTACAATACATCCTACTATACTCAAATAGGCGTAATGTGCTCCTCGACTATCTCAGTCCCAACTGACTATCTGATTATGAAAAATCACTGCCTCGCGGCACACATGCTACCTGATACTCTGGTGGGAAATCATCATCAATGACGACCTGCAGGGTTTACCCCCCAAACCCAAAACTTAAACATCATGCTTCTCGTATTTTGCACACGAACATAATTAGTACCACCCAGATCATAGAAGGTGACATCTCCTTTATCGACTGATCGCTCAACTCAGATCGAAATTCTCCCTTCTCACTGACTCCTTACTAAAATAATCTGAGAGGCTCTCGATCTCCCTCTCAAGGGATGCCTCTTCGAACTCAAACATGACCGGATAGCTGAAGAACCACAAGCATCATTCCCTACGAACCATGGTACTCATTCCATGACATCTCTTCTCAATATGCTCCGGCGTACGGTACTCGAACCGTAACATCACTCCTTAGTCTGCTCCGATGTATGGTACCCGAACCATAACATCACTCATCAATCCGCTCCGATGTATGGTACCTGAACCATAACATCACTCCTCAATCTGCTCCGATGTATGGTACCCGAACCATAATATCACTCCTCAATCCGCTCCGATGTATGGTGCCCGAACCATAACATCACTCCTCAATCCGCTCCTTAGAACCTTCAGAATACTCCCTGTATCAAGTATGGGTTCTCTACTTTCAGTAGTACGGGCCGATACTACCTGCCACATCTACCCATACTTTCCACATGGACCATCCCAGAGCTCCTATGTAGCTGCTTGACCTGCTCTTTCACCAATCCCATCGCGCGTGCTCGCTCCCCAGCGAAATTCTCTACCCTACCAGCGCACTCATCTGGCTAAGGTTACTCCCTAGGCTCTTCCTTGGTCCTCCTACTTCTTTGCTATGAGCTGCTGAAGAGCTCCTAATGATGCCATCCATCTACCTCCTGAATATCGTCATATTCACTTGGTAGCTGACTCCCATCATCGAGAGTTCCACAAAGCACAAAGCAAGCAGCATTCGAGCATCGAAGAATACATAGGACTCACTCTCGGTGATAACTCCACTTTCTCGGCTCATCCTCAAAAGTACCACCGAACTCTGTAACTCTACCCCTCATGGGTTCTAAGTGGATACTCTCACTCATCACATACTCAAAAGCATAACACATATAACAACAAGTCCTAGGCTAAGGCATCACAAATCAGGCCACTCTAGTCCTAAGATATGAAATACCTAGCCTGTCTCTAGCATGCAATAATATCTCATAAAGTGCATCATAAATATCTCATAACACAAAAGTAAGGGTATTTTGGGAAATCACCGTTCGGGCTCTGGTTGATTGTACACACTGCTCTTTCTCGCTTTCTCTTTGAACTCTTATTCACTTTTAGAAATTCATTTCTTTTGAAAACTTTTCTTACTTCCTCAGCTTGAGTCCAGATTTACCCGAAGGCGCATCCGAATCCCTCAAACCAAGGCTCTGATACCAACTTGTAACACCGAAAATTTCAAACAATTTTTCATTTAAAAATAATCGTTTAATTCTTAGAAACACTTGCTTAAAATCTCATTCATAATTGAATTACAAAACATGACTCCATTTTCACTTGTGTAGAAAACCAGGATCCTCAAAACATGACTCTTTCTCTGGTGTGTACAATCAAGCCGGTGCCGTCCCGTGATCCTGAAAGAAACCTGAAACACATACATAAAACAAAACACTATAAGCACGAAGCTTAGTGAGTTCCCCAAAATACCACACACAACACATATTAGCCACTCGAGGCTATAACTCTGTGGGTCCGTGGACCCTGCTCTGTGAACCCTCTGGTTCTAACTCTGTGAACCTTCCGGTTCTAACTCTAGGAACCTTCCGGTCCCAACTCTGAAAACATGCACAGCATAAATCACATAGAAATAATGTAGTACAACACATAACATACATAGAATACAAATACTCTATCACATAACTCTGGTTACCTACTCAAGGTAAAGTATAGTGAGAAGACTCACCTGGCAAGCAGAAAGCAAACATCCCCACACTTGAATCTCGAACTCGCCGCCGCCTAACACGTAAGGCATATACTCTCATGAATATAACTCTCGAGACTAGAATCAACCCTCTCAAGGCACCCTCTTAAGGGTAAAAGACTATTTTACCCCTCTCTTGGCCCAAAGGCCACATCGCTGACTAAACCCTAAAAGTCAACGGTCAACTCTTGGTCAAAGTCAAAGTCCTTAGTCAAAGTCAAAGTCCTTAGTCAAAGTCAACCCCCCTGGTTGACCCTGCTCGCCGAGTCAACCCGTCGACTGGTCGAGTCCCCATGCTCGGAACTTCCCTAGTCCGCGACTCAACTCGCCGAGTCACCCCGAGACTCGCCGAGTCCCACAACTTTGAGTCCACTCGCACACAACTCACCGAGTCATCCCTTGACTCGCCGATTCTCCACTCAACCAGAAAATATTGGAACTCTTCAACAACCTACTCGCCGAGTTTTTCATACAACTCGCCGAGTTCCAGGCCATCTTCATCCAACTCGCCGAGTTGTTCTTCCAACTCGTCGAGTTCCAGCTTATCTTCAAGCAACTCGTCGAGTCCACCCATGTGACTCGCCGAGTACCACCGGTCTGAATCCATACAGAAGCATTCCAGGCCATGCAATTGATCCAAAACATAGATCTGGCCTCCTACGACTCATCCATCACGTAAAGTGGCAAACTTTACGTGAATCCAAAGAGATCTATGCATTTTCACTCTAGGGTTTGGGTTTGGGACAAAATAGCTCCATCAACCACTCACTAATAAAGACTTTCATGCATTCCAACCCTTCTCCATTCCAGATCTGAGGTAGCAACCTCAGATATAACCTCTAAACTCCAATACATCCAAAGATATGATCTCTAACACCCCCAAAATGATGCATCTAAGAAATAGCAGCTCAAAAACGAGATATTACCTCAAAGGAACGCCCCAACTGCAATGAAACTCGAATCCAAGCAAAGCCCTTTGCTCCAAGCCTCTTGCCCTTCAAGATTTCCTCAACAATTGCTTCTCCAAGCTTCCAAATGCACTTGATCCACTCACACACACGAGGGTTAGGGTTTCTGGACTTGAGAATGAGTAAGGAGGCTAGGGGAATGGATGTTATGTTCTTTATATAGGGCTCAACCCCGAGAATTAGGGTTTTCTCCACTCAGCGCCTACTCGCCGAGTCTATTACACTGACTCGCCGAGTCGGCCACCTAACACGCGACCAAGTCGCGACTCGACTCGCCGAGTCCGCACTTGGACTCGCCAAGTCGCTCTTTCCCAATGTACTCTTTTAGCCCTTCAACTCTACTCTTGATATTTCGGGATGTTAAAGGAGGCATCTTGTAGCTATAAGATCACAAAGATGAAGATATTGGTAAGAATTTAATAGAGAGAATGATGAGAGTGACTCATAGACTAACTCTCCGTAGTCCAACAACACAAATGAAAGTATGATTGAATAGAGATCTAGTACTAGAAAGATGAAAGAACTTGGCTATTAATTTCCATGAGATTAGATATTTGTCAATAATAATGGTATTATAGATGTAGCAAGTTCAGCAAAAATGACCTAGGAGTAGGTCCTTCCTCACACCATGATAGGAAAATTTTGACAGAACTAAGACCTAACAAGAGTACTAGAAAGTTAGGGATATTTACAGGGAAAAATGCTACATAGAGCTTAGATACGAAGGATGTTCTTTAACCCAAAGGAAAGATGAGTAAATTGTCTTCTACCGGCGACGGGTACCCCTCAGGCAAACCCTCAAGTCAGCCAGCTGACACTCCACATCAAGGAGGTGTCACTCATAAACCCTTTGGCGTACTCGGAGCTCTATTACTTCAGCCCGAGTTGCAGCCAGTTCTTGTTGTAGAGCTTCATTATCTCTATCAACTCTCTCATGAGCATCCTCCAGACGAATGATGCGGACTGTATTCACTGCCGCATTGACATCAACCTCCATGATTTGGTGGATGGTTGTCCTACCCTACTCTTGATTACGAGCAACCCTGCGAACCAGAATGGGCAAGACCCTGTCGACTAAGCCTCCCACGCTCAGGTTGTAGAAGATTCGGTCGCCATTGTATGGAATAGGCTGACCCTGCTCGTGACTCCATGCTCCCAAATATTCCACCCACAGAGGCGTCGGGCCTTGAAAAGCCAGACGAGGATTAGGATTTTGGATTGGAGCCACCAGAGGAACATCATTGACTTCTGGTTCGGAGTCGGAATCCTCCAAAAATTTGTCTCTGAAGTCATCATCCAACGGAATTCGATGATTCGCTTATGGCTCATCGTCGAGCCATCCATCATTGCCTTGGTTGGGGAAATACGAGTCACCGTGGGGATGGAATCTAACCATAAATTCTACACGAGAAAAGGGATGAAAGAGATAGTTAATAGACAGGAAAGCTTGGTTGCCGACCAGCAACTACTCCAATGGAAAAGAACTGGAAAGAAAAGTTGACTGAGGAAGACCCTCCAACAAATAGAGAAAGATACCAACGAGTAATGGGAAAGCTGATTTATCTATCACTCACTAGGCCGGATATGGCCTATAGTGTTAGCCAAGTAAGTCAATTTATGCACACTCCAACTATTTGCCATCAAAATGCAGTTGATCAAATCCTTAGATATCTGAAGGGAACACCTGGAAAAGGAATGCTCTATAAAAAAAACTGAGAACCGAAAGATTGAGGGATTTACTAATGCAAATTGGTCAGATAGCAAATCAACAACAGGGTACTGTACCAAGTTTTGGGGAAATGTGGTCACTTGGAGAAGCAAAAAGAAATCAGTTGTGTCAAGAAGTAGTACCGAAGCAGAGTATCGTGCTATTGCACAAGGAATTTGTGAGTTAATATGGTTGGACAGATAATTAATAGAATTGAAAATTGATGTTAATGGTCAACTACACCTCTACAGTGATAGTCAACCAGCGATTGCAAATGTCCATAATCCTATACAACATCATCGTATAAAACATGTCCGCATTGATAGGAATTTCATCAAGTCAGAGATTGAAAGTAGAAAGATAAAGCTCTAGTATGTTCCCTCAACCGATCAAGAAGCTGATATTCTGACAAAACCACTGTTGAGAATAGGTTTTGAGTCAAATGTATCCAAGTTGGGAATGATTAATATACATTCACCAACTTGAGGGGAGGTGTTGGAAATATTACAGTTGTACCTTATACATTTGTTGACTGCCACTACTAGAAAAATAGCCTTTTACGACGCGCAAATTATGACACTCATTAATATATGTTACGCAAACAAGAGTGACATTAAAAAAGTGTCATCTCTTCAGAAAATTTAAGGATTTAGGTCACGCATTATTGCGTGCCTTTAAATTAGTGTCAAAAGAAAAAAAAATTAAAAACACGGAGGGCGCTGTACCTTAAATGCGCGCCCTCTATATGTGTCGCTTTATAATTTTAATGAACGCGCGTTCCTTAGTAACAAGCGGGAAAAGAAAAGCCAAAAAATTAGAAAAGCCCGCTACCCTCCCTGCCCTAAGCATTTTCACGCATCTTTCATTCTCCTCACACTGCTGTGCAACTTCTCAATCAAAGATCGAAGGTTACGATTTCATCTCCATCTCTCGAATTCATCATCTCAATCAAGAAAAAGGGCTTCTGATTTCCATTCATCTACTTCATCGTTGCTGTAATTTCACCTTCTTCATCTCTCTGCTGTTATTGAGAATACTCGCCAACAGTGTGAGGAGAAAAAACGCAAACAATGAGCACCACCTCTCGAATTCATCTCCATCTTGAATTCATCATCTCTATCCCTCCCTGCCCTAAGCATCGGGCTGTTTTCTAGTAGTGAAATTAGAAAACAGTGTGAGGAGAAAAAGGGCTTCTTCATCTCCATCTCTCGAATTCATCATCTCAATCTCGAATTCATCATCTCTATCCCTCTACTTCTTCCCCTCTTAATCCAGCTCTTGGTTCATGGAACTAATTTGCAAAATCCCGCCTAATTTTCTTACAGGTGGTGCTCAATCCATAAAATATTTGCATCATCACGAAGCAAAAACGCAAAATCTTCTTCATTCTCTCTCCTCTATCCCTTCCATAGCCGCTTAATATTTCCTTTTTCACTGTTTCAGCATATCGATGGTCTGAAATCCAACTTCATGTCAACTATTATTATTGAGTCTTCATCCGGTTATCAGGTAAAATATCCACATTTGAGATTTTATTCACAGTTTATTTGTTATTTAATGTCTGAGCTGTGGTTGAATGGTCTTGAACCTTGAAGCGGGTAGGGTTTTGGTCTATTGTCAAGGGTTTTCTGATATGGTACTCTCCTGTAAATATATAGTGACAATAGATATTTCTTTTGTCTAATTTTTTCATTGATATGTGGTATTGCAGGTTATATCACTGGACAACATGGTTGATAGGCTTTCTGATGTTAAGCTTCAGCCAACTAAGGTACTGACTGCTATATGTGGCCTGATTATGTTTCTCCATTTTCCAGGTCAAATTTTAGTGTAAAATTGGTGGTGTTATTTAAGGATAAGGTCGTTAAAGCCAATGAGGTTTTAGCTGCTGGTCATCAAGCACGCCCTATCATGGAAACCATCATTGTAACCCTTTTGTATCTTGCCCTGCATAGTGAGAAAATTGAGTTGGAGGTATTTAAATCCTTTTAAATTTTATTGAACGTCATTTCTTGTGATAAATATTCACCACATGTTCTTTTTTCTTATCTGACTGATTTAATTTTTAGTGAGGCACTACAAAGGCAAATTTGTGTAGAAGATGTGTAATAGTTATCAAGTTTTTGGACTGATTTTTCTTTGGTGGGGATATGTATGCTTCTGTTGACCTTTTAAATTTCATGCAAGCTGTTTTTATGATCTGTGTTATTGCTGCTATTGATTCCTCCCAGAGGTACTATTCTTGTACTTATTTCCCGACCAACCAAAGCCTTTATACTTATTGCAATCACTTTACTGCAGGAAGCTGGTTGCTGCTGTACCTGACAACCTTTCTAAAAAACTACAATACAACTCCAGATCAGAGGTTTTTTTTTTCAGTTTATCTTTAATCCTCTCACTAGCTTATAATACAGATTGATATTGATTGTGTCATTGAGGGACAAAACTGAGCTATCTAGACTTTTTTTTGTGAATAACTAGAAGTAGCTGTTTATGAGGTTATTATACATCAAGGTGATTGAATTTAGCTGTTTTGTAGTACATTGGAGAGCTTATTGCATCAATTATTTTCTTCTGGGTCCAGTGTGGTGTAAGCTTGGCTGCATTAGTTGAGGTAATATTAACACAACTATTTAATGGAAGACATTGTTTGATGTACATTTAATCTCATTTGGTCTTTGCAGTCACGTGAACTTTTTGTTCTCAATGTGGAAGCTAGTAATTTCATTCAATATTGTTACCGTTGGCTTCTTCCAGCTTTGATTTTGCATAACGATGTTTCCAACTTGAACTGGGTTGTCAAGGTGGGATCTTTTAATATGCTTGAAACTTCATATTGTTATTATTTGTTTTTTTTAATAATTTTGATGGTTGAATTATTGGCCTTATTTTGTTTGAGCTGACATCATTTATGCATGCAGGTTTCCGGTTAATCTTCTGCAACACTTATTAAGAGTCACTTGTACATATCTTTTTAGTTTGTATAGCATTAAATTGCAGCAAAAGGTCTGGGTGGGAATCTGGAACAGTAGCACTTCAGAGTTCAATATTAAGTATCTCTGGGTTATTTAAGAAGGAGCGGGACACCCTTATTAAGAAACACATGGTTTGCTAGTCAGCCTCTAATACACAAGCTTAGTTATACATAAAGGAGTAATTTGTAAATGGGTTTACTCGATTGTAACACTTGCTGTTATCTAAATGGTAAGGTGCTGAGGACAAGGCCTATGATGAAGAGTGACAGTGTCAAGGTGGATTAGAGTGGGCTCTGTGAGAGTCTTGTTTGCTTCAAAAGAAAGATGGAAGCTAAATGTTATCATCTTGTGTGTATATACATAAGATTTAAGATTTAAGAAAAGTAAATTAATTATTCAAGTCCTTGACTAATTTCTTTTTCCTAAAACAAACCATTAATGGCGACACTCATAGAACAGTATTTATCTGAATTCACATTCTTGTAAACCATCTTATCTTATTACAACATAAACCAGGTAGAGCTAGTACAAAGTAGCACATCTAAAAAAAGAAGTCAACTCAGGGTCAAAACTCACTAAACTCTGTCTCTTACATGGGAGACAGCTAGCGTTAAGTTGTTATTGTGGTTAATTTTCCTTTCTTTTGTGGAAAGTCGTGTGAACCTTCATGTTCATGAGTATCATGACTAGAAGCACTACCAGCTATGCCTCTGTTATCTTTAGCTGTTAAAAAGGTTGCTGTTCTAACGCCATGTGAGGATGCTACTTCCCCAAAGCTGAAATCAGGAAAAACTCCACATCCTTGACCTTCCATGCTGGTCCCACTTCCGCTTCGTGGGGCCTGAATGCCAAGCTGGCTCTGCAACACGTGTTGCTGCTGCTGTATCATTGTAAAGGGTGGTTGCTGAGGGAACACTGTGTGTGATTGAGTCAAAATATGGGAATTTCCTTCGACCAAACTGAGCTCAAAGAAGTCAATGTAAACATTCAACAGACTGGTCAACCACAGAAGAAGCAAAAACGTCGTGGAAGACCTCCTAAGACACAAGGTGAATCTACATCATTACATCTGACTGATGACGTGGCGCTTTTCAAGAAATTAGAACGCAGGGGAAGACCACCTAAAGTGCAAGCAGGGGAGTTGACCAATGCAAAAAAGTCAAAGCTTGTGGTGGGCAAGAAAAACAACAACCAGTTGAAGGGTAAAAATGTCAAAAAGGGTCCCAAAAGTTTCCAAAACATAATACCAGTTGCCCTTCATCATCCTGATGAGGTACATATCCATTTCTATGAATATTCCCAATTTTGTTTTATCGAGTAAATTAAATGTTTGGTCTCTGAATATGGCTTATTTTTTCAATTTGGTCCCAAAAGTTTTCTCTTGCAGTTTTGGTCATCCTTTGAGGTTCTTATAACTTTTTTGATCCTTGTTCCAAGTAATACCTGATTGTTTTCAACTTTGGCCCCAAAAATATAGTCATTTTCTTGAAACAGATACCAAAAACTTCAAATAAGACCAAAATTGCAAAAATTAGGGGACCAAAAATATAATTAACTGTTGTTTGTTTTGTTATTAAATGCATTTCAGGGGGATTTGGAGTATATATACCTTGATTTAAATTGTAGACAGGGGAAGTATACTGGTTGTGCTCATTTTGCCATAAGAGGAGGGCGTACAGTTTCCAAAACAGATTACCAGTTGCCAGTAAGTTGTTATTACAGTATATTTTGTTTTGTTCATCAAGGGCAAATTGCAGGAATTATTATTGTATTCCATTACCAAGAATAGAAAAAAAGTGATGAAATGTTTTTGTTGATTATTATTGTGAAGGTGATTGTCGTTGTTTGCAACTTCTCAAAGCCCCATAATTCATCAATCGTGAGACTTAACCACTCTGATGCGGATACCCTTTTCCATGAATTTGGGCATGCTCTTCATTCCTTGCTTTCACGAACAGTAAGTGTTGCACCATTTTTTAAAGACTTGATTAAATTAATCAATCTTTGGTACTATTTTTATTGTATTATGAATTGGTTGATCAAAAACTGTATAGTGATAGATTGAAAAGCTTGTTTATCCATTTCAAAATTTCACCAAAATTGACATGAAATTCTATAACTCTCGAGATATTAATTGTGGTACATAGGGAAATTCTTGATTTTAATTGATAACAAATGCATATACATTAAGGCTGAATGCAAGAAACACAAGGTACATAGGGAAATTCTTGATTTTATAAAATGTGTGTTGTCTCATCAGGCACTTGTTGTGTTGGTTCATGATAAGGGTCCAACCGGGAGCTTATAAGTGATGCCATTAACAGCACTTTGCAATTCAAGGTAACTATCATATCTGTTGTGTTGTGTTGGTTCATGATGTACATCATTCAACCCCAGACCGTATTTCAAGTTATTCATTAATTGGTTATATTGAACTTTGGATTCTTGGAAAAATGTATGTTACTACATGTGTATTAAATTTTAATATTTTATAACATAGATTGATGATGCTTGAAGCCTTTCTGAATACTAATGTGTTGACGATGAAAATGGGTATCATGCGGAAACAGAAACATAACAATAAGAAGTAGAAAGAAGAAGGTGTTCCTTAATAACAATGTAGTATTAGGTTATATAGTTAGGAAAACCTCTTTCCATGGAACGATTATTTGTATGACATTAAATTGATGCAATGGATTCTATTTTTTGTATATTATATTTTAATTTCTATTATGAAACATTAAATACAAATTTAATTTGAAAATAAGTAAATCTATAAATAATATTTTTTTTTAAACATTTAAATTTACGATACGCAAAAATGTGTGTCATCTTCATTTATGACATGGCCTTTCTTGACAGGGGCTTTCTTGATACGCATTGTGTGTCATTAACGCGCGCGTCGTAAGGTTACGACACGCGAATGCGTGTCATCTTCCTTTATGACAGGGCCTTCCTTGATACGCAATGCGTGTCGTAACCGCGCGTCGTAAATGCGCGTCATAAATGCGCGTCGTAAATGCGCATCGTCTCTCTTTATGACAGGGCCTTCCTTGACACACATTTGCGCGTCGTCTGAGCGTTTTACGACGCGCAATGAGCGTCGTAAAAGGCCTTTTTTCTAGTAGTGTGCTATATTTAACAATTGTATATTGGCCTAAATTAGTTCTCTAATTACCTTTATATTAGATGTATTTTTAGACCTTAATTCTGTAATTAGAGTAGATTATCTCTTTCCTAGTTTAGGCTAATTCTTCCCTGTATAGAAAAGTTGTGATGTGAATAAGAAAATGACTGAAAAGTTTTCATCTTTTGTTTCAGAACATACGACCCCCAAAGTAAACCTACCAAATCTATTCAGTAATTAACATGAATTCTCAGAGCAAACATTAGCTAATAATCAAAACAGGAACAATATCACAAATCAAGTTACAATTTCAATTGAAATGATGCAAAAAATGAGCTCAGATATGAGCAATCGTGGAAAAGAGAAGAAATAGATAATTCGATAACTTCATTTTGCGATTCAATCAACCAATTTTTACAACGGTCATGATTAAGTTCAACTTTTCATCACCTAGTAAAGTAAGTATTAGGTTAAACAAAAGAGAAGAAAGCTAAATACCTGGAAGGTAAAGTGGTAATGTAGACAATAGAAGGAGTATTCTCCTAGAAAAGATTAGCAACGACAAGCTCATCTGTCTGCAACTTCCTAGGCGCAACGACAACGAAAGCAACAACTGAGTCCACATCGGTGATGAAGGCAGACGTGGAAAGAGCTACTGAAGTGCAAATCACAAAGCACGAGTTCAAAAATTGATCCAAGGAGGATCTGTGAGTAGATTCGCAATCAACAATGGTAGAGGTGGCTGATGAAGAGAGGAGGAAGGCGATCGATAGAGGATAGAGGCAATCGATGAAGGAGGGAGGAGGCGCTCATCTTTGATCGTTGGTGAAGACGTTGGTGAAAAAGTATGGAGAACTAGAGATATACCCATCTATGGTTTGTGAAGTGAGAGAAGAAGAAGAAGAAGAAGAGAGAGAGAGAGAGAGAGAGAGAGAGAGAGAGAGAGAGTGTGTGTGTGTGTGTGTGTATGTGTATGTCTGTGTGTGCTGTAAATGATTTTTAATATAAAAAATCATATACCTGATTTGTCCTTATGATAATTTTCTTAAAAACCAATATACCATTAAAGTTGATCATATTTACAAATATGCCATCTTTGATCTAGGCCATTAAAATTTTTGATATAAGCTTCACTTTTAGTTCTCAGGTTCTCGCGAAACTATAGGTTCTCAAATGATCATTCATCTCTCTCTCTCTCTCTATATATATATATATATATATATGTGTGTGTGTGTGTGTGTGTGTGTGTGTGTGTATATATATATATATATATATATATATATATATATTATCTGCTAAGAAAACTATTATAAAACAAGAAAATAATCAACAAATACAAACGTTTGAAGATGATATGGTTAACACTTTAATTTTTGCTATTATCAAAAACTTTTTAGGAGATCCTACTACTTTTCAAGAAAAAACTTCAGAAATTTTAATGAATTTACATTGCAGAAAACTTACTGATTTTAGATGGTATAAAGATAATTATCTTGTTAAAGTTTTTTCAAGACCTGATTGTAAAGAGTCTTATTGGAAAGAACGTTTTATTGCTGGCCTTCCAAAACTTTTTGCAGACAGAGTTAGACAAAAATTAAGAGAAAATTTTAATAATATCATCCCTTATCAAAATTTAACTTATGGAGATTTAACAAACTATATTAATAAAGAGGGATTAGCAGTTTGTGCTGATCTTAGGTTTAAAGAAAAACTCAAAAAAAGATAGAATTAACAGTAAAAATGAATTGGGAAATTTTTGTCAACAATATGGTTATCAGCCCTTGAATGGTCCGTCTACTTCAAAATCTAAAGTATTTAAGAAAAGATCTTCAAAATATTTCAGGAAAAAGAAATATAATCTTCCAGAAAATTATAAAAAGGGCAAAGATTACGCTTCGAAATCTAAAAAGCCTTATAAACCAAATTATAAAAAATCTAAAAGAAAATCAAAAGATATTATTATTTGTCATAAATGTGGGCGTAATGGTCATACAACTAATAATTGTTATGCTAAGACAAAAATAAATTAGTTAAATGTCTCTGAAGATTTGAAAGAACAAATAAGAAAAATTATTTTAAATACTGATTCAGATTCCGATGAAAGTATTTCTGATTTTCAAACAAATGATTTAAATATTCTCGAAAATACTACTTCAAGTTCAGAAGATTCTGATATTTGCGAGTGTATTGGTAAACGTCACTATAATAATTTAATCAATGTAATTACTAGTAGTTCCATTAATGTTCTTTCACAAGATGATAGAGATCTTTTAAACTCTCTTGATTCTATAAAAGATAAAAATATCCAAAAATTATTAATAAAACATATGCTTAATAAAACTAATATGTAACAACCCGTCATTTCAGGTCTTTGAAATTCGAGTCTTGTAACCTCTTTGAAAAAGTAATTAGAATATCATCGAAAAATGAAATATTCAAAGGCTCTGTCTGGAGTACGCTATGTAATAGATATCGTCTTAAGGTTTCCAAGCATATAAAGAACACTAAAATCCGAGTTATAACGAAGAAGTTATGACCATTCTAAGTTTTCCGACAAAAACCGGCAATACGAAGTTACGTAAAAACTCGAATCGGAGATCGAGCGACTTTTGGCCGGAATGACCTAAATGAGAATCGAAGGTCTCGACAGTGGTATTTCAGCGGTAAAAAGTCTGGCAAAAACCGACGTCAGATAAAGAAGTTATGAATTTTTAAAGAAATTCCTTAATCACGACATATTATAAATAAATAATAAAAATAATTTCATAATTTGCCAACGGAGTCTAAACGAAAGTTGTAGATCTTAGTTTCACCTACGCGGGGATATAAATAACTTCGGAAACGGAGTTCGTATGAAGGAGATATGAATTTTAGAAGTTTATTTAAAATAAATATAAATTTAAATATAAATCCTTAATAATATCCGAAGAGGAGTCAGCAGATAGGACCGAGGTACGCCCTGCGTACCCTTGTACGCCCCGCGTACTCAAATAAAGGGTTCCGGATTGTCCACGTCGCTTCGATGTTTCTTCCGAGGATGCGGTAAGCCATGACGTCTCGTATGCCCTGCGTACGAGCGTATGCCCCGCGTACGCGAGGCCTCTCAGCCCCTATAAAAGGGATGCCAGGGTGCCGGCCAAATTTGCTAATTTCCTTCCTTTCTCGCGCCGAAGCTCTGCGTTTCAACCCTTGGAGTCGTCCCAAAGGCCCGGTTTTCATATCCATGGTGGGAAGAAAGTTTTACACTCTCGAGATTCCCGAGAATCCCGAGAAAAATCCGTTTTCCGAGACGAAACTCTGCCCGGTTTTCTGCTCGCTTTCTTCAAACTTTCAAGTGAGTTCATACCCCTACAACCACACTTTAAATGCTTTTTAAATGCTTTTAAACACTTTTAAGGGGGGGAATACAAGTAAACACACGACTAAAATCGTGTGAAACATCGATCTTTTGCTATACTTTTCATACCGTTGTTTTAACTATCTTATGAAGTCATTATCATGCAAAACACCTCACAACACAGCTTTACCCTCTTGGGATACAATATGTTTTATAAATAGAAATATGTTTTATTTATACATTTACATACAAATACATCATATCAAGGGTAACCATCGTTACTAAACCATTTTATACATTCAAAGAACTTATGATTTATGCTTTGTCAAACATTGTGAAAAGGATAAACTTTGCATACAAAACTATTACTTTAATACAGACTTAGTTGAGAATCCGTGAGACATGTACATCTTCAAATACTGCCTTTTTGCTAAAAGGTACCGCTTCAAGTCCTGTCTATAACCAGAGTCTCCCGTTCGGAGAACGTGTCAAATGTGTATAGATCTATACGGGAAGTCATGATCCTGCGCCCTGACTGTTAGCTATAGTCCGTCCTTTGGGGTGACAGTTTGTCATAACGCTACGACGCCTGAAGAACGTCGCTACAGGCATATTATGTTTAGTATGGTTATAAAACTCATCGGATATACAATTATTATGGTGTTATGCTTTTATGAACGAGTAGCTATTAAAACTATCCTTCATCTAACAAGTGTGATCTTCATATAGCTTTATTATATAAAACTATGCCACAACTTTTAAGCACGTCGGTTGCTTGCGATTTTCGGTCTCAGAGACTGCCAGTTATGTTAGGAAAATAAGGGTTTTTCCTGTATACAAACCAAACAACTAATAGGAAAATAAGGGATTTTCCTGGTACAATTAGTTACAACTTATAACACGAACATTCATATGCATTTCATACTTTTATAAGAAAATAAGGGTTTTTCTTGGAAAACACAACAATGCATATCTCAACCATTAGGGAAAATATGGGATTTTATGGATCTAATACATTCATTTTCAACACAACAAATCAAAACTCTTTACATTTGAAACACTGCATTTTCTGGAAAACATACACGAACTTTCGAATGGCGTACATTTTCTCAAAACACTACTCATGAACTCACCAACTTAATTGTTGACACTTTTTCTTTGAAATAACTTGTATTCTCAGGGAACCGCTAAGCAGATTTGGAAATCAACTTTTGGAGATTAACGTGCTGACGTTAATTACTTCTTTTGAAAGATGTTTATGTATTTAACTTTTGAACATGTAACGAATACAATTATGTAAACATTTTTGAAACTTTAATATATATATTGTGGTGTGTACTTTCCTTTCTATGAACTGTTATGATACTGAATATGACGTCCTCCGCCCCCGAACGTTTCCGCCGTTCTGGTTTGGGGGTGTGACAGATTGGTATCAGAGCCCAATTGGTTTATAATGACAAACCCCACACAAACCCCAATTGCTTTCTAGTTTCAAAACCCCGAAGTACTCATATGAGGAATCTTTACAACCTTCCCGTAGTATCCCCCAAAAAATCATTTAGAAATACCACGCATGCAACAAGTCAAATCCAAGCCAAGAAACTAGTAGTGAATTCAACCATGAACTTCAAAACGTAGCTACCCTAATGCATCGAGTGAATATGCTAACATTTAGAAGAACATAAGTAATTAAACCCAAAACCACACGATCCCGATCAGTCGAAGTGATAGGCGGAGTAATGAAGGTCCGCTGAAACACGCACATTAGGATCTAGATTCATAAAGGAACAAGTGGCAACTCCTGCAGAACGCCTTAAGAAGCAATTTCCAAGGTGGGGTATTGAGGAAGGCACTCGTGTCCACGTCAAGTTCAAATCCAAAGATCCATACGGTTGATCTGTCGTTGATGAATGTATATGTAGGGGTTATATATAATCAAGGTTCTACAGGTTTAGAATTGACAATTCCACTTTAACTTCTTTTTCCTCGATGGGATGTGAGCTTAAAGAAGAATCAGTTATTCGACTACCTTTTCAATCTTAATTATATACAACTCGTATACACGAGATTATGATCGTTGAACCATGTATGAATTTCTAATATGAAATTCAGGACGGAGACTGCCTAAGACTACGAGTGATCGTGCTGCCATACAAATAAACATAGAAGCGCAACACATGCTCCTTTCTGTCGATTGGTTCAAGAGAGACAAATAGAACAAAAATACCCATCCTTTTTCCTTAGTTCGGGAGTAATTATACTTTCTTTTAGATATTCATGACATCTAATCCACTTCCAAGATTTTGGCATCATAATCAGTATGAATTGGTTGTGTTCTCATGCAAAAGGAAAGGTCACTGCCTATACCTCAAGACAGCTTAAGACACAGGAAGTTAACTATACAACACATGATCTTGAGGCAGGAGCATCGGTAATTACTTCGAAGATCTGGAGACACTACTTGTAGGGTACAAGATGTACTACTCTCACAGTCCACAAAAACATTCAACATACGTTCGACCAAGAAGAGTTATCATGCTAGTGAAGTCGAACGAAGGAAGCAAAGTCGTATCCCGATAGTGAAAGGTTCGCTGGAATGCCAAGAGAGGAACCGAGTTCAATTAGGAACATGAGGAGCAACTAAAACGTGTATCCATAGCATGAACTCTAATTTCGGGACGAAATTCCCTCTAACGGGTGGATGATGTAACAACCCGTCATTTCAGGTCCTTGAAATTCGAGTCTTGTAACCTCTTTGAAAAAGTAATTAGAATATCATCGAAAAATGAAGTATTCAAAGGCTCTGTTTGGAGTATGCTATGTAATAGATATCGCCTTAAGGTTTCCAAGCATATAAAGAACACAAAAATCCGAGTTATAACGAAGAACTTATGACCATTCTAAGTTTTCCGACAAAAACCGGCAATACGAAGTTACGTAAAAACTCGAATCGGAGATCGAGCGACTTTTGGCCGGAATGACCTAAACGAGAATCGAAGGTCTTGACAATGGTATTTCAGCGGTAGAAAGTCTGGCAAAAACCGACGTCAGATAAAGAAGTTATGAATTTTTAAAGAAATTCCTTAATCACGACATATTATAAATAAATAATAAAAATAATTTCATAATTTGCCAACGGAGTCTAAACGAAAGTTGTAGATCTTAGTCTCACCTACGCGGGGATATAAAGAACGTCGAAAACGGAGTTCGTATGAAGGAGATATGAATTTTAGAAGTTTATTTAAAATAAATATAAATTTAAATATAAATCCTTAGTAATATCCGAAGAGGAGTCAGTAGATAGGACCGAGGTACGCCCCGCGTACTCAAATCAAGGGTTCCGGATTGTCCACGTCGCTTCGATGTTTCTTCTGAGGATGCGGTAAGCCATGACGTCTCGTACGCCCTGCGTACGAGCGTACGCCCTGTGTACGCGAGGCCTCTCAGCCCCTATAAAAGGGATGCGAGGGTGCCGGCCAAATTTGCTAATTTCCTTCCTTTCTCGCGCCGAAGCTCTGCGTTTCAACCCTTGGAGTCGTCCCAAAGGCCCGGTTTTCATATCCAAGGTGGGAAGAAAGTTTTACATTCTCGAGATTCCCGAGAATCCCGAGAAAAATCCGTTTCCCGAGACGAAACTCTGCCCGGTTTTCTGCTCGCTTTCTTCAAACTTTCAAGTGAGTTCATACCCCTACAACCACACTTTAAATTCTTTTTAAATGCTTTTAAACACTTTTAAGGGGGGAATAAAAGTAAACACACGACTAAAATCGTGTGAAACATCGATCTTTTGCTATACTTTTCATACTGTTGTTTTAACTATCTTATGAAGTCATTATCATGCAAAACACCTCACAACACAACTTTACCCTCTTGGGATACAATATGTTTTATAAATAGAAATATGTTTTATTTATACATTTACATACAAATACATCATATCAAGGGTAACCATCGTTACTAAACCATTTTATACATTCAAAGAACTTATGATTTATGCTTTGTCAAACATTGTGAAAAGGATAAACTTTGCATACAAAACTATTACTTTAATACAGACTTAGTTGAGAATCGGTGAGACATGTACATCTTCAAATACTGCCTTTTTGCTAAAAGGTACCGCTTCAAGTCCTGTCTATAACCAGAGTCTCCCGTTCGGAGAACGTGTCAAATGTGTATAGATCTATACGGGAAGTCATGATCCCGCGCCCTGACTGTTAGCTATAGTCCGTCCTTTGGGGTGACAGTTTGTCATAACGCTACGACGCCTGAAGAACGTCGCTACAGGCATATTATGTTTAGTATGGTTATAAAACTCATCGGATATACAATTATTATGGTGTTATGCTTTTATGAACGAGTAGCTATTAAAACTATCCTTCATCTAACAAGTGTGATCTTCGTATAGCTTTATTATATAAAACTATGCCACAACTTTTAAGCACATCGGTTGCTTGCGATTTTCGGTCTCAGAGACTGCCAGTTATGTTAGGAAAATAAGGGTTTTTCCTGTATACAAACCAATCAACTAATAGGAAAATAAGGGATTTTCCTGGTACAATTAGTTACAACTTATAACACGAACATTCATATGCATTTCATACTTTTATAAGAAAATAAGGGTTTTTCTTGGAAAACACAACAATGCATATCTCAACCATTAGGGAAAATATGGGATTTTCTGGATCTAATACATTCATTTTCAACACAACAAATCATAACTCTTTACATTTGAAACACTGCGTTTTCTGGAAAACATACACGAACTTTCGAATGGTGTACATTTTCTAAAAACACTACTCATGAACTTACCAACTTAATTGTTGACACTTTTTCTTTGAAATAACTTGTATTCTCAAGGAACCGCTAAGCAGATTTGGAAATCAACTTTTGGAGATTAACGTGCTGACGTTAATTACTTCTTTTGAAAGATGTTTATGTATTTAACTTTTGAACATGTAACGAATACAATTATGTAAACATTTTGGAAACTTTAATATATATATTGTGGTGTGTACTTTCCTTTCTATGAACTGTTATGATACTGAATATGACGTCCTCCGCCCCCGAACGTTTCCGCCGTTCTGGTTTGGGGGTGTGACAGATTGGTATCAGAGCCCAATTGGTTTATAATGACAAACCCCACACAAACCCCAATTGGTTTCTAGTTTCAAAACCCCGAAGTACTCATATGAGGAATCTTTACAACCTTCCCGTAGTATCCCCCAAAAAATCATTTAGAATTACCACGCATGCAACAAGTCAAATCCAAGCCAAGAAACTAGTAGTGAATTCAACCATGAACTTCAAAACGTAGCTACCCTAATGCATCGAGTGAATATGCTAACATTTAGAAGAACATAAGTAATTAAACCCAAAACCACACGATCCCGATCAGTCGAAGTGATAGGCGGAGTAATGAAGGTCCGCTGAAACACGCACATTAGGATCTAGATTCATAAAGGAACAAGTGGCAACTCCTGCAGAACGCCTTAAGAAGCAATTTCCAAGGTGGGGTATTGAGGAAGGCACTCGTGTCCACGTCAAGTTCAAATCCAAAGATCCATACGGTTGATCTGTCGTTGATGAATGTATATGTAGGGGTGATATATAATCAAGGTTCTACAGGTTTAGAATTGACAATTCCACTTTAACTTCTTTTTCCTCGATGGGATGTGAGCTTAAAGAAGAATCAGTTATTCGACTACCTTTTCAATCTTAATTATATACAACTCGTATACACGAGATTATGATCGTTGAACCATGTATGAATTTCTAATATGAAATTCAGGACGGAGACTGCCTAAGAATACGAGTGATCGTGCTGCCATACAAATAAACATAGAAGCGCAACACATGCTCCTTTCTGTCGATTGGTTCAAGAGAGACAAATAGAACAAAAATACCCATCCTTTTTCCTTAGTTCGGGAGTAATTATACTTTCTTTTAGATATTCATGACATCTAATCCACTTCCAAGATTTTGGCATCATAATCAGTATGAATTGGTTGTGTTCTCATGCAAAAGGAAAGGTCACTGCCTATACCTCAAGACAGCTTAATACACAGGAAGTTAACTATACAACACATGATCTTGAGGCAGGAGCATCGGTAATTACTTCGAAGATCTGGAGACACTACTTGTAGGGTACAAGATGTACTACTCTCACAGTCCACAAAAACATTCAACATACGTTCGACCAAGAAGAGTTATCATGCCAGTGAAGTCGAACGAAGGAAGCAAAGTCGTATCCCGATAGTGAAAGGTTCGCTGGAATGCCAAGAGAGGAACCCAGTTCAATTAGGAACATGAGGAGCAACTAAAACGTGTATCCATAGCATGAACTCTAATTTCGGGACGAAATTCCCTCTAACGGGTGGATGATGTAACAACCCGTCATTTCAGGTCCTTGAAATTCGAGTCTTGTAACCTCTTTGAAAAAGTAATTAGAATATCATCGAAAAATGAAGTATTCAAAGTCTCTGTTTGGAGTACTCTATGTAATAGATATCGTCTTAAGGTTTCCAAGCATATAAAGAACACTAAAATCCGAGTTATAACGAAGAACTTATGACCATTCTAAGTTTTCCGACAAAAACCGGCAATACGAAGTTACGTAAAAACTCGAATCGGAGATCGAGCGAGTTTTGGCCGGAATGACCTAAACGAGAATCGAAGGTCTTGACAATGGTATTTCAGTGGTAAAAAGTCTGGCAAAAACCGACGTCAGATAAAGAAGTTATGAATTTTTAAAGAAATTCCTTAATCACGACATATTATAAATAAATAATAAAAATAATTTCATAATTTGCCAACGGAGTCTAAACGAAAGTTGTAGATCTTAGTCTCACCTACGCGGGGATATAAAGAAAGTCGAAAACGGAGTTCGTATGAAGGAGATATGAATTTTAGAAGTTTATTTAAAATAAATATAAATCCTTAGTAATATCCGAAGAGGAGTCAGTAGATAGGACCGAGGTATGCCCTGCGTACCCTCGTACGCCCCGCGTACTCAAATCAAGGGATCCGGATTGTCCACGTCGCTTCGATGTTTCTTCTGAGGATGCGGTAAGCCATGACGTCTCGTACGCCCTGTGTACGAGCGTACGCCCCGTGTACGCGAGGCCTCTCAGCCCCTATAAAAGGGATGCGAGGGTGCCGGCCAAATTTGCTAATTTCCTTCCTTTCTCGCGCCGAAGCTCTGCGTTTCAATCCTTGGAGTCGTCCCAAAGGCCCGGTTTTCATATCCAAGGTGGGAAGAAAGTTTTACACTCTCGAGATTCCTGAGAATCCCGAGAAAAATCCGTTTTCCGAGACGAAACTCTGCCCGGTTTTCTGCTCGCTTTCTTCAAACTTTCAAGTGAGTTCATACCCCTACAACCACACTTTAAATGCTTTTAAACACTTTTAAGGGGGGGAATACAAGTAAACACACGACTAAAATCGTGTGAAACATCGATCTTTTGCTATACTTTTCATACCGTTGTTTTAACTATCTTATGAAGTCATTATCATGCAAAACACCTCACAACACAGCTTTACCCTCTTGGGATACAATATGTTTTATAAATAGAAATATGTTTTATTTATACATTTACATACAAATACATCATATCAAGGGTAACCATCGTTACTAAACCATTTTATACATTCAAAGAACTTATGATTTATGCTTTGTCAAACATTGTGAAAAGGATAAACTTTGCATACAAAACTATTACTTTAATACAGACTTAGTTGAGAATCGGTGAGACATGTACATCTTCAAATACTGCCTTTTTGCTAAAAGGTACCGCTTCAAGTCCTGTCTATAACCAGAGTCTCCCGTTCGGAGAACGTGTCAAATGTGTATAGATCTATACGGGAAGTCATGATCCCGCGCCCTGACTGTTAGCTATAGTCCGTCCTTTGGGGTGACAGTTTGTCATAACGCTACGACGCCTGAAGAACGTCGCTACAGACATATTATGTTTAGTATGGTTATAAAACTCATCGGATATACAATTATTATGGTGTTATGCTTTTATGAACGAGTAGCTATTAAAACTATCCTTCATCTAACAAGTGTGATCTTCGTATAGCTTTATTATATAAAACTATGCCACAACTTTTAAGCACGTCGGTTGCTTGCGATTTTCGGTCTCAGAGACTGCCAGTTATGTTAGGAAAATAAGGGTTTTTCCTGTATACAAACCAAACAACTAATAGGAAAATAAGGGATTTTCCTGGTACAATTAGTTACAACTTATAACACGAACATTCATATGCATTTCATATTTTTATAAGAAAATAAGGGTTTTTCTTGGAAAACACAACAATGCATATCTCAACCATTAGGGAAAATATGGGATTTTATGGATCTAATACATTCATTTTCAACACAACAAATTAAAACTCTTTACATTTGAAACACTGCGTTTTCTGGAAAACATACACGAACTTTCGAATGGCGTACATTTTCTCAAAACACTACTCATGAACTCACCAACTTAATTGTTGACACTTTTTCTTTGAAATAACTTGTATTCTCAGGGAACCGCTAAGCAGATTTGGAAATCAACTTTTGGAGATTAACGTGCTGACGTTAATTACTTCTTTTGAAAGATGTTTACGTATTTAACTTTTGAACATGTAACGAATACAATTATGTAAACATTTTGGAAACTTTAATATATATATATATTGTGGTGTGTACTTTCCTTTCTATGAACTGTTATGATACTGAATATGACGTCCTCCGCCCCCGAACGTTTCCGCCGTTCTGGTTTGGGGGTGTGACAGATTGGTATCAGAGCCCAATTGGTTTATAATGACAAACCCCACACAAACCCCAATTGCTTTCTAGTTTCAAAACCCCGAAGTACTCATATGAGGAATCTTTACAACCTTCCCGTAGTATCCCCCAAAAAATCATTTAGAAATACCACGCATGCAACAAGTCAAATCCAAGCCAAGAAACTAGTAGTGAATTCAACCATGAACTTCAAAACGTAGCTACCCTAATGCATCGAGTGAATATGCTAACATTTAGAAGAACATAAGTAATTAAACCCAAAACCACACGATCCCGATCAGTCGAAGTGATAGGCGGAGTAATGAAGGTCCGCTGAAACACGCACATTAGGATCTAGATTCATAAAGGAACAAGTGGCAACTCCTGCAGAACGCCTTAAGAAGCAATTTCCAAGGTGGGGTATTGAGGAAGGCACTCGTGTCCACGTCAAGTTCAAATCCAAAGATCCATACGGTTGATCTGTCGTTGATGAATGTATATGTAGGGGTGATATATAATCAAGGTTCTACAGGTTTAGAATTGACAATTCCACTTTAACTTCTTTTTCCTCGATGGGATGTGAGCTTAAAGAAGAATCAGTTATTCGACTACCTTTTCAATCTTAATTATATACAACTCGTATACACGAGATTATGATCGTTGAACCATGTATGAATTTCTAATATGAAATTCAGGACGGAGACTGCCTAAGACTACGAGTGATCGTGCTGCCATACAAATAAACATAGAAGCGCAACACATGCTCCTTTCTGTCGATTGGTTCAAGAGAGACAAATAGAACAAAAATACCCATCCTTTTTCCTTAGTTCGGGAGTAATTATACTTTCTTTTAGATCTTCATGACATCTAATCCACTTCCAAGATTTTGGCATCATAATCAGTATGAATTGGTTGTGTTCTCATGCAAAAGGAAAGGTCACTGCCTATACCTCAAGACAGCTTAAGACACAGGAAGTTAACTATACAACACATGATCTTGAGGCAGGAGCATCGGTAATTACTTCGAAGATCTGGAGACACTACTTGTAGGGTACAAGATGTACTACTCTCACAGTCCACAAAAACATTCAACATACGTTCGACCAAGAAGATTTATCATGCCAGTGAAGTCAAACGAATGAAGCAAAGTCGTATCCCGATAGTGAAAGGTTCGCTGGAATGCCAAGCGAGGAACCGAGTTCAATTAGGAACATGAGGAGCAACTAAAACGTCTATCCATAGCATGAACTCTAATTTCGGGATGAAATTCCCTCTAACGGGTGGATGATGTAACAACCCGTCATTTCAGGTCCTTGAAATTCGAGTCTTGTAACCTCTTTGAAAAAGTAATTAGAATATCATCGAAAAATGAAGTATTCAAAGTCTCTGTTTGGAGTACGCTATGTAATAGATATCGTCTTAAGGTTTCCAAGCATATAAAGAACACTAAAATCCGAGTTATAACGAAGAACTTATGACCATTCTAAGTTTTCCGACAAAAACCGGCAATACGAAGTTACGTAAAAACTCGAATCGGAGATCGAGCGAGTTTTGGACGGAATGACCTAAACGAGAATCGAAGGTCTTGACAATGGTATTTCAGTGGTAAAAAGTCTGGCAAAAACCGACGTCAGATAAAGAAGTTATGAATTTTTAAAGAAATTCCTTAATCACGACATATTATAAATAAATAATAAAAATAATTTCATAATTTGCCAACGGAGTCTAAACGAAAGTTGTAGATCTTAGTCTCACCTACGCGGGGATATAAAGAACGTCGAAAACGGAGTTCGTATGAAGGAGATATGAATTTTAGAAGTTTATTTAAAATAAATATAAATCCTTAGTAATATCCGAAGAGGAGTCAGTAGATAGGACCGAGGTATGCCCTGCGTACCCTCGTACGCCCCGCGTACTCAAATCAAGGGATCCGGATTGTCCACGTCGCTTCGATGTTTCTTCTGAGGATGCGGTAAGCCATGACGTCTCGTACGCCCTGCGTACGAGCGTACGCCCCGTGTACGCGAGGCCTCTCAGCCCCTATAAAAGGGATGCGAGGGTACTGGCCAAATTTGCTAATTTCCTTCCTTTCTCGCGCCGAAGCTCTGCGTTTCAATCCTTGGAGTCGTCCCAAAGGCCCGGTTTTCATATCCAAGGTGGGAAGAAAGTTTTACACTCTCGAGATTCCCGAGAATCCCGAGAAAAATCCGTTTTCCAAGACGAAACTCTGTCCGGTTTTCTGCTCGCTTTCTTCAAACTTTCAAGTGAGTTCATACCCCTACAACCACACTTTAAATGCTTTTAAACACTTTTAAGGGGGGGAATACAAGTAAACACACGACTAAAATCGTGTGAAACATCGATCTTTTGCTATACTTTTCATACCGTTGTTTTAACTATCTTATGAAGTCATTATCATGCAAAACACCTCACAACACAACTTTACCCTCTTGGGATACAATATGTTTTATAAATAGAAATATGTTTTATTTATACATTTACATACAAATACATCATATCAAGGGTAACCATCGTTACTAAACCATTTTATACATTCAAAGAACTTATGATTTATGCTTTGTCAAACATTGTGAAAAGGATAAACTTTGCATACAAAACTATTACTTTAATACAGACTTAGTTGAGAATCCGTGAGACATGTACATCTTCAAATACTGCCTTTTTGCGAAAAGGTGCCGCTTCAAGTCCTGTCTATAACCAGAGTCTCCCGTTCGGAGAACGTGTCAAATGTGTATAGATCTATACGGGAAGTCATGATCCCGCGCCCTGACTGTTAGCTATAGTCCGTCCTTTGGGGTGACAGTTTGTCATAACGCTACGACGCCTGAAGAACGTCGCTACAGGCATATTATGTTTAGTATGGTTATAAAACTCATCGGATATACAATTATTATGGTGTTATGCTTTTATGAACGAGTAGCTATTAAAACTATCCTTCATCTAACAAGTGTGATCTTCGTATAGCTTTATTATATAAAACTATGCCACAACTTTTAAGCACATCGGTTGCTTGCGATTTTCGGTCTCAGAGACTGCCAGTTATGTTAGGAAAATAAGGGTTTTTCCTGTATACAAACCAATCAACTAATAGGAAAATAAGGGATTTTCCTGGTACAATTAGTTACAACTTATAACACGAACATTCATATGCATTTCATACTTTTATAAGAAAATAAGGGTTTTTCTTGGAAAACACAACAATGCATATCTCAACCATTAGGGAAAATATGGGATTTTCTGGATCTAATACATTCATTTTCAACACAACAAATCATAATTCTTTACATTTGAAACACTGCGTTTTCTGGAAAACATACACGAACTTTCGAATGACGTACATTTTCTCAAAACACTACTCATGAACTTACCAACTTAATTGTTGACACTTTTTCTTTGAAATAACTTGTATTCTCAGGGAACTGCTAAGCAGATTTGGAAATCAACTTTTGGAGATTAACGTGCTGACGTTAATTACTTCTATTGAAAGATGTTTATGTATTTAACTTTTGAACATGTAAAGAATACAATTATGTAAACATTTTGGAAACTTTAATATATATATTGTGGTGTGTACTTTCCTTTCTATGAACTGTTATGATACTGAATATGACGTCCTCCGCCCTCGAACGTTTCCGCCGTTCTGGTGTGGGGGTGTGACATAATAACATAACTCCTGCTAATAATGAAAATTTTAATTTTTATATATATATATATATATATATATATATATATATATATATATATATATATATATATATGAAAGATTTACCAAAGCAAAACCAATTTCTATGTAAGAACTTTAAGAAGAATTAAAAATAGTAAAACAAGAAATAAAAGAAATAAAAAATAAAATTTTAATTTTAGAAAATGAAAAACCTTCTACTTTTAAAAACAAAAATATAGAAATTAATAACGAAGAAGATAATAAAATTGTAACTATTGGTAAACTTATAAATAATCAAGTTTCTCAAAAATGAAACACTCAAATTACTTTAGTCAAGGATAATTTTAAAAGCAACCTAACTGCTTTAATTGATACTGGTGCTGATATGAATTGTATTCAAGAAAGAATTTTTCCTACACAATTTTATGAAAAAACTGCATCCAGACTTATTGGTGCTGGACCACAATCATTGTCAGGACGATTCCCCATATATATATATATATATATATATATATATATATATATATATATATATATATATATATATATATATATATATATATGCGAGTGTTCATGCGAAAATACAAACAATTTGCGAAATTGCGAAAAACAAGAAAAACCTATGATATTGCGTCACTTCAACATTATATTTTGGAAAATAATTCATCCAATCTTTGAAATACATGATGATAATCGATGATAGATGAGAAATTATTTCATATTAGCAAAGTATGATTTTTAACAATTTTATTATGAAAACATGAATTTAAAAATGATTAAGGACGTGAAAAAAAGATAATTATTAAAACCGTCTTTAAATCTATATTACCATAACATCATCCAATGTAAACTTATTATCTTTAATTTATTGCTAATAAATTTTTTTAATAGTACATGTATTTGTTTTTCATAAGATAAAGTCTGTTTTCGCGTTTTCGGAAGATCTTTATGTTTTCCCATAAACCTCTCTCTCTCTCTCTCTCTCTCTCTCTCTCTCTATATATATATATATATATATATATATATATATATATATATATATATATATATATATATATATATATATATATATATATATATATATAAAGTCCAAACAAAATGAACGTATTGCAGTTTTTAAATTCAAAGCAATTTCATTTTTGTATTATATTTCAAGGGGCTATTCAATAAATAAATATATTTGGAAATCTATATATATATATATATATATATATATATATATATATATATATATATATATATATATATATTCATATATAATAGTATTTTTATTTTTTTTATCAATGAAATTTGTAAAAGTCACACCTAAATTCGCGAATCAACTTTCTCCTATAAAACCAAATTTAGATACAATCATGGCACAAGAAGTGAGTGTGTTTAAATAATGATATTTTTTAATATTTTATAAACTAGGTGTGAGATCCATGTATTACACGAGTTGATTTTTAAAAAAAAAATAAAACATTAAAGTAAAGTGTAAACACAAAATATTTTTTAATGTATAATTTTAAAATAAGAAAGGAATAAACATATTTATTGCAATTTAATATCATATATATGATATTTAATACTTTACATATATATGATTTTAATTTTAAAAATCAAAATAAATCAAAATTTGACAAGTCTACCCTAATAAATAAGAATGATTTTGCCACATGTTCTTCTCTTATTTAATTTGCCACATGTCATTTGGTCATAATTTAGAGATATATTTATTTTCCACTTGTCATTTATTTTATTTTCTATTTCTAATATATTATTAATTAGTTTCCATAAATTAAACCTACCATACTGATATTAATTTTAAATTTTAAATTTTAAATTTCAACTTCAATTTCAAATAAATTTACAATTTAAACCTTTGTGTTTAACATTTTGTTATAATTAACCTGTTTAGTATACAGGTCTGATAACTAAACAATAATTTTAATTTATTTATTTTTTGCATGTTTTTTTTCTCATAATTTTTATTTATTTCAAATTTCGAATTCAAATAAACTTCTCATTTAATCGTTTCTATTTAACATTTTGTTTTAATCAACTCGTATAATATACGGGTTTCACAACTAGTGGATAATATATATTTCAAAAATACTACAAAATGTTAAGTGTCAAAACTCATGAGAGATTGACATGTGGCAAAAGAACCTTCATTTATTAAGGATGATGAATTTTCTAATATGTGCCTTAAACGGCACATATAAGAAACATTGATTGAAGTACTAATTATGAAGATTATTACCATAATTATATGATAAACATTAATTATATATAATATCAGCATAATTAAATGTATTTTACATTTAATTATGGTAATATTATACATAATTAATATTTATCACATTTAATTATAGTAATATTTTTTATAGTTAATACTTCCGTTAATATTCTTATATGTGTCCTTAGGGCACATATTAAAAAATCTTTTTTATATAAGTCTATGTTAATAAATATATAACATTTTTTTATTTTTTTTAGAATCATCAATAAATATATCCTGGTTTATCACGAAAAAATGTGTATAACCCTATTTAGGATATCAATTAAATTTGAACCAACTTCTACAATATATGTTGTTTACGAATTTCTATTATCATATGTATAACTCGAAATCGGTTAGGGTGGAGGGAGTCCTTCCCTCCCAACTCATTCAACCCACTACCATATCAGCGTCACATCAACATTTCTCTCTCCTTTCTCTTCCATCTTTCTCAAGCCACCATACATGGAAATCCTATCTTTCTCAACCTATTTAATTTTTATTTTAAAATAAACACAAACTAATAAAAATTATACAAAATTAATTTGCATAATATTAAAAATATACAAAATAATTTAAAAACTAATTAAATAGCATACAAAATTGATTTGGTACAAGTTTTGATGCATAATGTACAAGTGATTAGAGCATGAGTTGAAATGATATATACGGGTTAGTGAAGTCGCATATGTAACCCACTCAACCTAAAAGTGTCAACCCGCTCAAGAAGGTTTCATACATTGGAGGTACCGCCGATACCTCCCACAAAATTTTCCATGATACCCTCCTCCCTTATGGATTAGCCTATAACTGTTTAAGATTAGTTTATGTATAACTGAAAAACAAATAAAATATCAAATAACTTATTCGAACAAAACGTCAAGAAATTATATTAATTAACGTATTACGGTTTAAACATATACTAATTTTTATTTTTACATTTTAGATTAAAATTTGGGTTTATTTGAGTGTCGTTTTAACTTTCTATATCATAACTTTACATACATAAATATAAAAATAAGTTTTTAGGCTATCGGATTTCTATTAAATTCAAATCGGATTGGCATATTCAACAGAAATTGTGATACATAAGTATTTTTATTTTCTAACATTTATTATGTATCGATGAATATTAATCTCAAATGTAATAATGATCAAACTAAAAATTAGTCAAAACTGTAAATTTAGTCCTTGTGGTTTGTAAAAAACTTTGGATAGGATCCAAAACGTTTTTGACTTGCATGGAAGGTTCAAAATCAAGAATTTACTTTGGTTTGGTCCTTGAACAATTTAAAATGATTCTTTTACCCTTTTCATTTGTTTTTTTTATTTTATTTAGTAACTTAAATATTTAAATATTTAGAAAATAATAAAAAATAAAATCCTTCCCCACCCAACTCTCTCTCTCTCTCTCTATATATATATATATATATATCTATATATATATATATATATATATATATATATATATATATATCTTTCTGATTAGAATTTTGTAACCCCCCCTTCCCTCCTTCTCTTTCTCTCTCTCTCTCTCTCTCTCTCTCCCCACCCAACTCTAACTCTCTCTCTCTCTCTCTGATTTGCAGGTTTGAGAAAAGGAAAGAAAATGAACGGCTTTGGAGATGGTGATTTCGTGGTTGCAGGAAATGGGGGCCTAGAAAAGTTGGTGATGTTTTCTGGTGTGGATGAAACCTATGAATAAAGGTTGCTGGCGGTGGTTTACGATGACAGATTGATGTGTTTTTCCTTTCTCACAGAAATTGCACAAGTGTGTGTGTGTGTATGTTCATCCGCAAAACTGATCGTTTGCTTCTTCTTTTGTGGTTTTTCAGTGAACCACACAAGCTAGTAGAGTCATAGCTTCTAATACAAGGGAAAACAACGGTGAATTGATGGTCGGAGGCTCAAGTTTGTCGGATCAGATTCAAGATCTCAAAACAAGTTCTTATATTCAAGATCCTAGAAACGATTCTTGATGATGGCTCTCATTCTCCGTCTTCATATTTTAGTTATTGTTAACTGTGAATTTTCATAGAGTATGAATTTATGTTCAATCCAGGCATGTTATTCTTCTGAATTTTAGGGCTGTAGCATTCTGAATTGTTTCCACTGTTGTGAGTTTGATTTGATTTTTGTATACTTTAAATGGGTGTTGAAAGGATTTTTCTGGAACCGATAATCAAGGTGGGTTTTGGGGGAGAATAATGAAAGTGAGGAAGAAGAAGACGGTTGGAGAGAGAGAGAGAGAGAGAGAGAGAGAGAGAGAGAAAAGGGGGGTTACCGGTGGAGTGATATGTTTGGGTGGGTTAAGATTTTATTTTTTATTATTTTCTAAATATTTAAATATTTAAGTTAATAAAGAAAATAAAAAAAAACACATGAAAAGGATAAAAGAGTCATTTCAAATTGTTCAAGGACCAAAACCAAAGAAAATTTTTGAATTTGGATCTTCCATGCAAGTCGAAAACTTTTTGTACCATATCCAAAGTTTTTTAAAAACTACAATGACCAAATTTGCAGTTTTGTCTAAAAATTAACATAAAGCTTGATAAAAATATAAAAACATATACTTTAGATAAATTAATAAAAAAAAAGTTCCAAAAGTTAATACATAAACAAATAAACTCACTCTGATTTTATATATATATATATATATATATATATATATATATATATATATATATATATATACTAGGTATGAGACCCGTATATTATACGGGTTCGATAAAACAAAAAAATTAAATATTAAAGTTTAAACAAAAATTTATTTAAATTTAAAATTTTAGATTTGAAATTTAAAATTAAAAATTTGAATTTAAAATGAATCATATTAAATATTATATGAGTAGTAATATTATAATTTATTGGTTATTTTCATTTAAGGTAATTATTAATTGAGGTGTAAATATGATGTGTTAATTAAGAAAAGATAAAAAATAAGAAAATGACAAATGGAAAAAACATTTAATCAAAAATACCAAAAAATAACATGTGTTCAAGTTAATGAGAGTGTGACATGTGGCAAAATTATTTTCATTTATTAGGTAGGATATATATATATATATATATATATATATATATATATATATATATATATATATATATATATATAATACCAGTTAAAGTAAATAAAAATAACTAGAACATTACATTAAATATGTGTGATTATATATATATATATATATATATATATATATATATATATATATATATATATATATTTCAAATAATATGATTTAAAATAATTTAATATAATAGATTTAGAAAACTAAACTAATTTATTCAAAATCTATATTTAATATTTTAAATAAAAATGGAAAATGAAAGAATATTAATGATTGGATGTTTGATTGAAGTAAGCGACACTTGAGGGTTTTATAAAGGGTAATTATATAAACCCACGTATTGAATTCAAAATACACTTCCAAATACACGAAAAAAAGATTGACTTGACTTATAACAAATTTCATTATTTTTAATATTAAATTGAATTTGCCTCATAAAACAACGGTTATTCAAAATTTAAAAAATGTTACTTTTCAATTTCATTAAATGACCTTATACTTTATTTATTTCAAATCAAACCTTATACATTTTAAAACATTACTATATATATATATATATATATATATATATATATATATATATATATATATATATATATATAGAGAGAGAGAGAGAGAGAGAGAGAGAGAGAAAGGTAAGTTCAATTGAGAAAATAAAAAGGTTCAGAATGAGGGAATCATTCTAAGCCACTCATTTAATCTAAGCATAAAAAGACACGGTGGCAAACTTGTAAATATGATAATAACTTTCAATCTCAAATACGTAACGTTGATTTCTTTGTTGAATACTCTGAATTGGAATTTCCTAGATTCGCAAACGAACTCAGTTGGAATCAGAATTTCTTCGCTCTTCATGAAATTGGAATCGGAGTTCTGGACTCGCAGTCACAGTCGACATTGAAGGACTCGAAATCGGTACTCATAGGTTCACAATCAGATTTTCGAAAATCAAAATCAAAATGTGAATTCGATGAGACATAGGATGTCGCATCTGAAGTCCAAAGCTTTTGAAATTGGAACATATATTCTAATCGGAACAGTTTGCGTCTTGATTTTACAAAGAAATTTGGAATCGGGATTTCAAGGTTTCAAAATTGAAATCAGAATTTTTGATGGAATGAAATCAAAATTGGAATTGCACGCTTCAAAGTCGAAATCGGAAGTATATGATGATTTGGAGTTGATAACTTGAATTGGAACTATCATGTTTTTAACATTTTTAAAAAAGTTAACTTGTATGCACTCCAACTGTTTGATGAAATGCATAAACTAAATTACCACGTTATATTCACATATGAATATATTTTCTCACCAGAATCAGTATATATGATTATTAAAAACACAAAACAAATATGCAAGTCCGTATGTTATTCATATGTGAATAACATATAAAAATTATATATTTGTGAAACCACCTTGTAATATTTATATGTGAATATACTGTGTAATATTCATAAGTGAATATATCATCTAATATTTACAAGTGAATATAATATGTAATATTCACATGTGATATATCATGTAATACTATGTAATATTCACATATAAAAATATCATCTAATATTCATAATTGAATAGACCATCTAATATTCACAAGTAAATATACTATGTAATATTCACAAGTGAATGTATCGTCTAATATTTAAATATGAATATATTATGTTTATTATATGCTATATTCATATATGAGTGATACTTAAACTGGAAAAAAAAAATTAATTATATATTTTCATTCATAAGTGAATAGCGAATGTACTGTAGTAAAAATCTAACGCATTTTTATTCACTTATGAATAACGATAGCTGAAAATATAATTTTTTTTATTTTATCTTAAAACTATATCAATATAGATGTTTATTTGTAGAGAATAAAAAACCATGAATTTTTGGTATATTTAAAATCATTTTTCAATAAAAATAGTTTCTTAAAAATTAAAAAAACGAAAAAACTATGTTTTTGTATATATTAAGGTAATGATTAGTATAGTTTAAGGAAACATGTTGTCACACCCCAAAACCACGAACGGCGGAAACGTTCAGGGGTGGAGGACGTCATGTACAGTATCACAACAATGTAATATAATAAACAAGCAACAACATCATCCATTGCATTATAAGTAAAGTTTTATACATGTGTGTTCTTTATATGTAATAAGACACCAAAAATATACAATCAAAATAAAAGACGAGACTTGACTGCTCCGTCTTCTCAAAACCTGGCCTCCGTACCTGTCTACTGGCGACCTGAGAATACAAGTTATTTTGAAAGCGAGTATCAGCTTTAAAGCTGGTGAGTTCATAAGTATATAAGTGTCATTGCTTTGTTTGTGAAAACCTGCTATGAATGCCATGAAAACCTTTAAGTGAAAATGTTGAGGTAATTATGAAATCCCTAGAAAAACCCTTATTTTCTATAAGTATGAATTGTAGTCTTCTACCAAGACTCGAGTGTTTTGTATAAATGAAGTGTAGTCTTCTACCAAGACTCGAATGTTTTGTATGAATGAAGTGTAGTCTTCTACCAAGACTCGAATGTTTTGTATGAATGAAGTGTAGTCTTCTACCAAGACTCGAATGTTTTGTATGTATGAAGTGTAGTCTTCTACCAAGACTCGAATGTTTTGTATGTATGATTTGTAGTCTTCTACCAAGACCCGAATGTTTTGTAAGTATGAAGTGCAGTCTTCTACCAAGACTCGACTGTTTTGTATGTATGATGTGTAGTCTTCTACCAAGACCCGAATGTTTTGTAAGTATGAAGTGCAGTCTTCTACCAAGACCCGAATGTTCTGTTTGTAAAATGATAGTTTTTCCTTTGTGTAGACTAGTACTAAAAGTGCTTAGTCTAACTCATCGTTTATGTGAATGTGTCACAGAATAAAGTAAACAGGAAAAATATAATATTGTAAGTGTTGTCACTAGGTACTAGGACCAACACTACATCGCATGAAGCGAAAGATAGACCCTAAGGAACATCCGAAGAGTGTCCCCTCATCCTCTGTAGCAGCAGCAGGATGGAAGGAGGGTTAGTCCCTGCATCGATCTCTTGACGTAGATCGTCAACCTAATGATCCTCCGAAGATTCACATCTCGTCCACTGTTGCAACAGCGGGCGGAGGGATAGTTAGTCCCGTCACTGACCACAAATCAAGTGACTACCTTAGACATCCGTAGACGTCATCGATCACTGGTGCTAATCAGTGAGATTCGGAATGGTAAGTCCCGCCGAAACATCCCATTGAACGGGGATAGGAAAGACAATTTATACAGTAAATACTAATAAATCATCCTCTTAGATCTAAGTTCAAGTATCCAAGGTAAGTAAGTACAGAATAATGTACCTATGAAGAAGTGTCCCTGTATAGAATTTATGTAAGTGTGTTCATGTAACAGGTAAGTATATGTAAACAAATTCATGTATCATATAATCCTAAGTACGTGTACTCATGTATCATGTAAGGCATTAGTATAGACTCATGAATGAACTGACTCTTGTTTGATATCTTCTAACTATCCCTATGATAGCTAAATGGAAAGTATGTGATTGATCAAGTAGGTTTATGCAAGATATCTAAGAGCTTTGAACAATAATTTAAAGTGACTTGAAGTCATTATACAATTCAAAACTAATACTTCTGTTGTCCAAGTATTTTAAGATAGAAAACCATTTCACGTGACTCCTTTTGAAATATGTGAAATCTACTGAGTGAAAACACAGTTATAAAATACATGAAACTGATTTAATAACATGTTTGTTTCTACTTGTATTCCCCCCCATTAAAGCATTTAAAATCCTTTAAAACATTGATTACGGGGTATGAACTCACCTGTAGTTGGTGATTGGAATGAACTGAACGGTATCGGATTTCTAGGTGTCAAGCGAGGACTTGTGCACACACTACGATCCTAATGAGCATATAATCACACATATATGCACTCAATTAGACACAAAAGACTAATTGATAATGTTTAAGACATCCTAGACATAGATAACACTTTATGTAAGTGTTTTAAGCCGTAAGGACTTCATCTAAGCTATTTGTGGGACAGGGTACTTGAGTTTAGGGTTTCCAAAGGACCCTACAAGAGAGTTTACTCTCCATAATCCATCACACATGGAGTTTACGTTTGTAAACTCTTTAGTTTACGGCCGTAAACTCCCAAACATGTGTGTTTTGAAGTCCAATATGCTTTCTAGAATTATTCTAACCTAGTGGCTATGTTCTTGGAAGGGTTTAAGGCCTAGAAGTACTCCAAATAGGAGTTTACGGCCTCAAGGACATTTCCCCTTGGAGTTTACGGCCGTAAACTCCCTTGGGGTGATTCCTTGGTTGCTTTCAAGCCTCTTGTACTAGTGGGATGTGTTCTAGACTTTTAATCCTAGCATATGAAGGCATTAGGCACCACTTAGTGCCCTTTTTAGGAGTTTACGGCCCAAGAACCATGTCTTGGCTATAAACTCACTTGTTTAAGTGATTTTGGTTTGGTTTGGTCCTTCCATTTAGTGGGTACAATTCCTTGTAAAGGACTAGGGCATTAGGTGTCATGAAAACACCCTTTGTGACCATTTACATGGAGTTTACGGCCTAGGAGAGTTCCGGGCCGTAAAATCACTTTCATTTGAGTCATTTGATGTGTTTAAGACCTTAAGCTACTTGGGAGAACAACCTAGATGCAAGCCTTAAAGTCCTTAAGTCCTTAAATCACCATTTAGGGCTATGATATGGAGTTTACGGCCTAAGAGAGTTCTGGGCTGTAAACTCCCAATCTTGGGTGGTTTTGTGTGTGATTTCATGTCCCTAATATGCTTACCTAATGTTCTAAGGCCTTATCCTAGCACCAATGTCAGTTTTGGCTTTGTTTCGGGAGTTTACCGCCCAAGAACACCTTGGGGAGTAAACTCCTAGATCTCATGATTTAGCCCACTAAATCATGTTATAAGCATCTAATATGCATTCTAACACTACTAGAAAGAGTTACTCACAATCTGGGATAAAAACCCGAAGATCTGTCAGAGAGAAAATGGCTTTTCTCTAGCTGGAATTGTGAATAATGAATTAAATAAATTCAGAAAACTATTTATAGTCCTGAAATATTTTGACAAAAAATATTTTTATTCTTGAACTTGGACTGTAACTTTATGAAACTTGAAATGTTCAAATTTCACAAACCCAGGAGCATCCACTCTCCTGATATCTCCTAAAGTGTAAACCCTAATGTACACTAACTTGTTCGGAAAAGTCTGAAAATCACTGAAATTGGACTGACTTCTATTGAATAGATATTGTTCGTACAAATGGAAATTTCGGGTTGTCACATCATCCCCCCGTTAGAAGGAATTTCGTCCCGAAATTAGAATGTAAGCAAATAAGAAATTACAATTAACTAAGCAAAAAGGTGAGGGTATTTCAGTTTCATCTGATCCTCACGTTCCCAAGTGAATTCCGGTCCACGCTTTGCGTTCCAGCGCACCTTCACTATCGGGATACGACTTTGCTTTGTTTGCTTGACCTCTCGATCCATGATTTCTACTGGTTCCTCCACGAAGTTGAGGCTCTCGTTGATCTCGATCTCGTCGAGTGGAATGACAAGAGTCTCGTCAGATAGGCACTTTTTCAAGTTCGACACGTGGAAGGTAGGATGTATGTTACTGAGTTCTTTCGGTAGATTGAGCTTGTAAGCCACAGGGCCGATTCTTGCGAGAATCTCGAAAGGCCCTATGTATCTTGGATTGAGCTTCCCACGCTTTCCAAAGCGTATTAAGCCCTTCCAGGGTGAGACTTTCAGTAAGACTCGATTGCCCACCTGGAACTCCAATGGTTTCCTACGCTTGTCGGCGTAGCTTTTCTGTCGGTCTCTAGAGGCTTTTAATCGTTCACGAATTTGAACGATCTTCTCTGTCGTTTCCCGAATGATCTCCGTACCCGTGAGAGTGCTGTCGGGAACTCGTCCCTTAGCTAACTGGGTATCACCCACTTCAGCCCAGCACAGAGGGGATCTGCACTTCCGGCCATAGAGGGCCTCGAATGGAGCTGCCTTTATGCTCGTGTGATAACTGTTGTTGTAGGAGAATTCGACAAGGGGTAAATGAGTATCCCAAGCTTTTCCAAAGTCAATCACACAGGCATGCAACATATCTTCTAGGGTTTGGATAGTCCTCTCACTTTGCCCGTCGGTCTGTGGATGGTAGGCTGTACTCATGTCCAGCCTAGTTCCTAGGGAATTTTGTAATGACTGCCAGAACCTCGAAGTGAATCTACTATCTCGGTCTGAGATGATAGATAAAGGAACACCGTGCAGTTTTACAATCTCCCTAATGTAAGTTCTAGTAAGTTTCTCCATCGTGTCTGTTTCTTTGATCGGTAGGAAGTGTGCAGACTTGGTCAGTCTATCGACGATGACCCATATGGAATCAAGTCCAACCATCGTCTTGGGCAACTTGGTTATGAAGTCCATAGTGATCCGCTCCCATTTCCATTCCGGTATCTCCGGTTGTTGTAGAAGACCGGAGGGTTTCTGGTATTCGACCTTGACCTTTGCGCAAGTAAGGCATTTACTCACGAAGGTAACAATATCTGCTTTCATGTTAGGCCACCAGTATAGCTTTTTAAGATCCAGATACATCTTATCTGGACCCGGGTGGACGGAATAACGAGTGTTGTGAGCTTCGGTCATGACCAAGTCTCTGAAGCCACCGTGTTTCGGTGTCCAGATCCAATCCATGAGGTATAAGGCTCCGCCACCCTTGACTTCCAAGTTCTTATCCATTCCTCTAAGGGATTCACCCGCCACGTTTTCAGGTTCCAAAGCGTCGAGCTAAGCCTCCTTTATTTGCGTGGACAAGTGTGAATGGATAGTTAGAGTCAAAGATTTGACCCTACGACCAGTATATTCTTTCCGACTTAGGGCGTCGACTACTACATTGGCTTTACCCGGATGATAACGAATTTCGCATTCGTAATCATTAAGTAGCTCGACCCACCGTCGTTGTCTCATGTTGAGCTCTTTCTGGTCGAAAATGTGCTGTAGACTCTTATGGTCTGTAAAGATCGTTCTTTTGGTACCGTATAGGTAATGTCGCCAGATCTTCAGAGCAAACACAACTGCTCCTAGTTCAAGATCGTGGGTTGTGTAGTTAACCTCATGTGTCTTCAGCTGTCTTGAGGCATAGGCGATGACTTTACCTCGCTGCATTAGAACACATCCGAGTCCTTGATTGGATGCATCGCAATAGACAATGAAGTCTTCTATTCCTTCGGGAAGGGATAGTACCGGGGCGGTGCACAAGGCTCGTTTGAGCGTTTGGAACGCTCTTTCCTGTTTCTCCTCCTAGTCGAAGGCCACGCCTTTCTGGGTCAGGGTTGTAAGAGGTTTCACTATGCTGGAGAAGTTCTGAATGAACCTGCGATAGTAGCCAGCTAGACCTAGAAATTGACGAATTTCAGTAGGTGTCTTTGGTGCTGACCAGTTCTCGATGGCCTTAATTTTGGAAGGGTCCACGTGTATACCTTCTTCGCTAACTACATGGCCCAAAAATTCGACTCGCCGAATCCAAAATTCGCACTTTGAGAACTTTGCGTAGAGCTTCTCCGCTCGCAATGTTTCTAAGATTTTACGGAGATGTTGACCATGCTCCTCCTTACTTCGAGAGTAGATGAGTATGTCATCAATGAAGACGATGACGAACTGATCCAAGTAAGGACGACACACCCTATTCATCAGATCCATGAATACTGCGGGCGCGTTAGTTAATCCGAATGGCATCACTACAAACTCGTAGTGCCCGTAACGAGTTCGGAAGGCTGTCTTGGGAACATCCTCCTCTAACACTCGTAGTTGGTGGTATCCGGATCGCAGATCTATCTTCGAGAAATAGTTGGCTCCTTGAAGTTGATCAAATAAATCGTCAATGCGGGGCAAGGGATAACGATTTTTAATGGTAAGTTTGTTGAGTTCTCTATAGTCTATGCACATGCGAAACGATCCATCTTTCTTCTTGACGAACAAGACCGGTGCTCCCCATGGTGAGAAGCTTGGTCGAATGAATCCCTTCTTGAGAAGTTCGTTAAGTTGACTGGAAAGTTCCTGCATTTCAGCCGGTGCAAGACGATAAGGAGATTTGGCTACGGGGGTAGCCCCCGGCACTAAGTCGATTCTGAACTCGACTTGGCGTTGTGGTGGTAAACCGGGAAGTTCTTCTGGGAATATGTCGGGAAAGTCGCGTACTTCTGGGATTTTCTGGATGTCTTTCTGTTCTTGGCTGGTATCGACGACGTGTGCGAGAAATGCATGGTACTCCTTCCGCAAACACTTTTGTGCTTGAATGCACGAAATGATGCGAAGGCTGGTACTAGGTTTGTCGCCGTAGATAATTAAAGTTTCATTGTTAGGAAGGTTAAGACGAACTGCTTTTTCGAAGCACATAATGTCGGCACGCAGAAGACTCAACCAATCCATACCGATGATAACGTCGAAACATTTAATGGTAACTGGCATAAGATCTATCTTGAAAGTATGGCTATTTAAAGTTAAAGTACAACCTATGTATATGCAGTTTGTACTCTCTGTTTTCCCATTAGCCATTTCTACCGTGAATGAACTATCTAATGCACATGGTTTTTGTTTAAGCAGGTGTGCAAATTTGTGACTTACAAAACTTTTCTCGGCTCCACTATCGAAAAGTATGCAAGCATAAGAGTTATTAAGGAGGAGCGTACCAGTAACTATCATTGGATCAGCTACTGCTTCCTCATGGCCTAGAGCCATAACTCTTCCCACTCCTCCAGCCATCCCTGCTTTAGGGCAGTTCCTCTTGTAATGGCCCACTTCGCCACATCCGTAGCAAGCTTGGCCCATACCGGCATTAGGAACTTGAGCAGCTTGAGTTGTTGGAGTTTTGCAGAAGCGGACGGTGTGTCCCTTCTTGTTGCAGTTAGAGCAATGCATCTCCCTGCAAGGTCCGTTGTGATGGAAGTTGCACTTGGTGCACTTCGGGAGGGTTCCAGCATATGCCCTTGCTGGTAAGAGGTTGGCAGGGGCAACAGGAGTAACTGTGGCATCATTGATTGCCACATATTGTTATTGTTGTTTCTTGGAGGACCCTTGCGGAGCCCCTCCTTTCCTCTTATTCCACCCCTTCTTGTGGTAGTCGGGGTTGGACTTTTGTGGTACAGGGGTAGGGATTGTTATGTTCTGAGGTTTCCGGTGATCGATAAGAGACTGTGCCAGTTCCTTGGCACTATCGAAGGTAATAGGCCTGGAAGCGATCACACTTGACTGGATCTGGGGCGACAGTCCCCAGATATACCTCTCGATCTTTTTGCTCTGGAGAGCAACCATGTCGGAGCATAAGTTTGCCAAATCACAAAACCTATTTGTGTAGGTAGTGATGTCGGATCCAACCATTTGAAGACCCCAAAATTCCTACTCGAGTTTTTGTACTTCGCCTCGAGGACAGTATTCTTTCATGAGCATCTCTTTCAATTTCTCCCAGCTGATGGAATAAGCCACCACCAGAGTTAGATAGTTAACATGGCTGTTCCACCATGTTAGTGCTCGGTCAAAGAAGGTACAAGTTGCGAACTTGACCTTGCTGCCTTCTTGGCATGCGCAGATCTCGAAGACAGATTCCATCTTCTCGATCCATTATCTCAACACCATTACACCCCCAGTTCCGTTGAAGCTGCAGGGTTTGGCGTTAGTAAAATCCTTGTAGGTGCATTCCCGAGGGTGTCCATGGCTTTCGCCGTGGTTTGAGGGTAGTGCACCTGTTCCTGATCCACTAGGGGCAGGAGCGTTGATTGCTGACACAGCAGTTGCAACTGCTGCTGTGAAAGCTGCCTGAAACATAGTGGCATCAAAAGGATTTGGTGTTTGAAGTGGTACAGGTGGTGGTGGAGGTGGTGGTATTGGTGCTTCGTTGTTTGGGTTCCTCCTTGGATTCCTGCGTGGCGGCATCTTTAACTATACGTTTAAAAGATGACGACATGGATAAGAATAAATGATAAATGAATGTGTCTCATGGACTAAATCACCATAGTCCAACAACAGAAGGAATAGTATGACTAAATGAAGAGGATAGCATTTGGATAATAATTTCCATAAGATTAGATATCTATCAATAATACTGGAATTACAGATGTAACGAGTTCGGGAAAAATGGCTTAAGAGTAGGCCTTACATCAACCAAGATGGAAAATTTTGACAGACTTAAGATCAGATAAAGACCTAACAGGTCTAAGATTTATATAGACAGGAAATTAGACCAAAGTTTTACATAAACTAGGTTATATCCAAAAGATGAGATGACGATATTCTATTGGCGACGAGAACTACTAGCATGAGTCCTTGATCCCGACAGTAGACGTTCGATGTCCCTTATACGCCTGTCCGACGTTGCTTGTTGAGCTCGAAGTTCTCTAACCTCAGCTCGGGTTTCAGCAAGTTCTCTTTGCAGATTTGCATTACGGACTAGAGTCCTTTCATGAGCAGACTCTAGTTGGCGAATGTGGACAGTGTTAACACCAGAGTTGGCGTCAACTTCCAAGACTTGATTGATAGTCGCCTGAGCCATTACCGTGTTCTGAGAAATCCTACGCACCATGATGGGTAGGACTCTATCAGCAGAACCTCCTTCAGTGAGGTTGTAGAAACTTCGGTCGCCATTGTAAGGAATGGGTTGACCTTGTTCCTGACTCCATTCAGTCAAGTTAATGGCCCACAAGGGTGCGGGTCCTTGAAACACAGGGCGAGGGTTCAGGTTTGGGTTTTGTGCAGCTGGGGGTAGGTTGTTGACTTCTGGCTCCGAGTCGGAACTATCGGAAAAGCCCTCAGCATGGTGATCATACAAAGGGATTGGGTGATCATCTTCTGGCTCTGCCTCTAGCCAACCTACATTGCCTTGGTTCGGGAAGTACGGATCGCCATGGTGAAATCCAGCCATTTTAATCTACGCGAGAAAAGGGATATAAGAAATAGCTAAATTAGACGAACTAACTAAGATAATTACAGTAAGACCAAATACCCATATGGTATTTCTTTATGGTTGTGTTGGTAAGTTTTTAGACTTGTTGCCATATCACAACCATTCTTGAGCATATTCTAATCACTCCTCGGACCAGCATAGTTGATCAGGCTATGCCATTCCCAAGACTGACTATATATCCCCAAGCTTACTTGTGATATTCAACAATCGTAATACTTTTGTTCTTGTCGTTGTGACACTGATTTTAGTATGAATGCAGGCACGTATACTTTGTTAAATATTTTATTATTTAAAAGTATAACTCTTAGACAGAGTGTTTTAATCCCATGTATTTATAGTTAGTATATCTTTTATGGGTTGATATACTATATTCACTATAAACAAAGCTCTGATACCAATCTGTCACACCCCAAAACCACGAACGGCGGAAACGTTCAGGGGTGGAGGACGTCATGTACAGTATCACAACAGTGTAATATAATAAACAAGCAACAACATCATCCATTGCATTATAAGTAAAGTTTTATACATGTGTGTTCTTTATATGTAATAAGACACCAAAAATATACAATCAAAATAAAAGACAAGACTTGACTGCTCCGTCTTCTCAAAACCTGGCCTCCGTACCTATCTACTGGCGACCTGAGAATACAAGTTATTTTGAAAGCGAGTATCAGCTTTAAAGCTGGTGAGTTCATAAGTATATAAGTGTCATTGCTTTGTTTGTGAAAACCTGCTATGAATGCCATGAAAACCTTTAAGTGAAAATGTTGAGGTAATTATGAAATCCCTAGAAAAACCCTTATTTTCTATAAGTATGAATTGTAGTCTTCTACCAAGACTCGAATGTTTTGTATAAATGAAGTGTAGTCTTCTACCAAGACTCGAATGTTTTGTATGAATGAAGTGTAGTCTTCTACCAAGACTCGAATGTTTTGTATGAATGAAGTGTAGTCTTCTACCAAGACTCGAATGTTTTGTATGTATGAAGTGTAGTCTTCTACCAAGACTCGAATGTTTTGTATGTATGATGTGTAGTCTTCTACCAAGACCCGAATGTTTTGTAAGTATGAAGTGCAGTCTTCTACCAAGACTCGAATGTTTTGTATGTATGATGTGTAGTCTTCTACCAAGACCCGAATGTTTTGTAAGTATGAAGTGCAGTCTTCTACCAAGACCCGAATGTTCTGTTTGTAAAATGATAGTTTTTCCTTTGTGTAGACTAGTACTAAAAGTGCTTAGTTTAACTCATCGTTTATGTGAATGTGTCACAGAATAAAGTAAACAGGAAAAATATAATATTGTAAGTGTTGTCACTAGATACTAGGACCAACACTACATCGCATGAAGCGAAAGATAGACCCTAAGGAACATCCGAAGAGTGTCCCCTCATCCTCTGTAGCAGCAGCAGGATGGAAGGAGGGTTAGTCCCTGCATCGATCTCTTGACGTAGATCGCCAACCTAATGATCCTCCGAAGATTCACATCTCGTCCACTGTTGCAACAGCGGGCGGAGGGATAGTTAGTCCCGTCACTGACCACAAATCAAGTGACTACCTTAGACATCCGTAGACGTCATCGATCACTGGTGCTAATCAGTGAGATTCGGAATGGTAAGTCCCGCCGAAACATCCCATTGAACGGGGATAGGAAAGACAATTTATACAGTAAATGCTAATAAATCATCCTCTTAGATCTAAGTTCAAGTATCCAAGGTAAGTAAGTATAGAATAATGTACCTATGAAGAAGTGTCCCTGTATAGAATTTATGTAAGTGTGTTCATGTAACAGGTAAGTATATGTAAACAAATTCATGTATCATATAATCCTAAGTACGTGTACTCATGTATCATGTAAGGCATTAGTATAGACTCATGAATGAACTGACTCTTGTTTGATATCTTCTAACTATCCCTATGATAGCTAAATGGAAAGTATGTGATTGATCAAGTAGGTTTATGCAAGATATCTAAGAGCTTTGAACAATAATTTAAAGTGACTTGAAGTCATTATACAATTCAAAACTAATACTTCTGTTGTCCAAGTATTTTAAGATAGAAAACCATTTCACGTGACTCCTTTTGAAATATGTGAAATCTACTGAGTGAAAACACAGTTATAAAATACATGAAACTGATTTAATAACATGTTTGTTTCTACTTGTATTCCCCCCCCCCCCCCATTAAAGCATTTAAAATCCTTTAAAACATTGATTACGGGGTATGAACTCACCTGTAGTTGGTGATTGGAATGAACTGAACGGTATCGGATTTCTAGGTGTCAAGCGAGGACTTGTGCACACACTACGATCCTAATGAACATATAATCACACATATATGCACTCAATTAGACACAAAAGACTAATTGATAATGTTTAAGACATCCTAGACATAGATAACACTTTATGTAAGTGTTTTAAGCCGTAAGGACATCATCTAAGCTATTATGGGACAGGGTACTTGAGTTTAGGGTTTCCAAAGGACCCTACAAGAGAGTTTACTCTCCATAATCCATCACACATGGAGTTTACGGTTGTAAACTCTTGAGTTTACGGCCGTAAACTCCCAAACATGTGTGTTTTGAAGTCCAATATGCTTTCTAGAATTATTCTAACCTAGTGGCTATGTTCTTGGAAGGGTTTAAGGCCTAGAAGTACTCCAAATAGGAGTTTACGGCCTCAAGGACATTTCCCCTTGGAGTTTACGGCCGTAAATTCCCTTGGGGTGATTCCTTGGTTGCTTTCAAGCCTCTTGTACTAGTGGGATGTGTTCTAGACTTTTAATCCTAGCATATGAAGGCATTAGGCACCACTTAGTGCCCTTTTTAGGAGTTTACGGCCCAAGAACCATGTCTTGGCCGTAAACTCACTTGTTTAAGTGATTTTGGTGTGGTTTGGTCCTTCCATTTAGTGGGTACAATTCCTTGTAAAGGACTAGGGCCTTAGGTGTCATGAAAACACCCTTTGTGACCATTTACATGGAGTTTACGGCCTAGGAGAGTTCTGGGCCGTAAACTCACTTTCATTTGAGTCATTTGATGTGTTTAAGACCTTAAGCTACTTGGGAGAACAACCTAGATGCAAGCCTTAAAGTCCTTAAGTCCTTAAATCACCATTTAGGGCTATGATATGGAGTTTACGGCCTAAGAGAGTTCTTGGCAGTAAACTCCCAATCTTGGGTGGTTTTGTGTGTGATTTCATGTCCCTAATATGCTTACCTAATGTTCTAAGGCCTTATCCTAGCACCAATGTCAGTTTTGGCTTTGTTTCGGGAGTTTACCGCCCAAGAACACCTTGGGGAGTAAACTCCTAGATCTCATGATTTAGCCCACTAAATCATGTTATAAGCATCTAATATGCATTCTAACACTACTAGAAAGAGTTACTCACAATCTGGGATAAAAACCCGAAGATCTGTCAGAGAGAAAATGGCTTTTCTCTAGCTGGAATTGTAAATAATGAATTAAATAAATTCAGAAAACTATTTATAGTCCTGAAATATTTTGACAGATAATATTTTTATTCTTGAACTTGGACTGTAACTTTATGAAACTTGAAATGTTCAAATTTCACAAACCCAGGAGCATCCACTCTCCTGATATCTCCTAAAGTGTAAACCCTAATGTACACTAACTTGTTCGGAAAAGTCTGAAAATCACTGAAATTGGACTGACTTCTATTGAATAGATATTGTTCGTACAAATGGAAATTTCGGGTTGTCACACATGTTTTGTTGAAAAACACATGTCTATTCCTTTCTCATTTCCGCTGGTACGACTGACGTTTTTGTGGCAAAAATAAATGAGTGACTACAAATGATTCCTCAATTATCAATTTTTTTTTCTTAATTGAACCCTCATCTCTCTCTCTCTCTCTATATATATATATATATATATATATATATATATATATATATATATATATATATATATATACTAGCAGTGTACCCGCGCATAGCGGCGGGGCGTGTAAATTCTTTCGGTGATATGTTTCCTCTACAAAAATGTTATGTTACAAAAGAAAGTACATATCGAAGACAAAATAATCAAACTATGGTGTTATTTGTTACATGATACATCAAATAACTGATAAAAACAAACTGGTCAAAACGACATAAAATATGAAATGTTTAAGCAATTCAAACAAAAATAAAGAATTATAAGAATATACAAAATATGAAAAATTTTAATAACACGTGACTAATTATATATTATTAATGAATGAATCCGAGATTTGAGGGAACCATATCAAATTGCTGAGAAATATAAGGAGATATGATGAGAAATATTTGAATTCAAAATGTGGTTAAAATTTAATATTATTTTATTAATGGTTACTTGTACTATCAGCTTCATCATTTGGACGTCTTAAAAAAATATTATTATTATAATCAATCTATTTTTAGAAATAGTTAGATTTCTTTTATAAGATAATAAAGATATATATATATATATATATATATATATATATATATATATATATATATATATATATATATATACTAGCCGTAGACCCGTGCAAAGCGGCGGCGAAAAATAGTTTCTCATTCGGCAATAAGTTCTATACGGAAACATGTTAGATTTCAAGTAACACAAAACATATGCATATTGTTATCGATCGACAACAAATAAATGTAACCCTCGCAATACAAAAGAAAATAAATATTTTGGTGTGTAGTGTACGTTTATAGTCATTCATTTTAGAAATCAGGACACATCCAGACGAAGTGACTTGCTTATACCTTTATTGGTATTGATAAAGTTAATAAAATGGAGAATCAAAGTTAATCTTAACAACCCGGTTTGCTTGATACAGTTAAGTCTAAACGGATATATCCTATTATCCACTTTACTATCTAAAGTTTTAAACCGAAAAATAATAAAATTAATACAACCATATTTCATGGAACATGAATAACAAATGGAATACTAATTTTTTATTAGTCATAAATCATACATAGATATTTTTTCTTAATATTAAACAAAGTATTTGATTTTACAACTGATTGGTCAATTTCGATTAGAGGGCATAAATAATAAATAAAGCTTAAAAAAATTACAAATAAAAGGGCCTATATAATGGATTATTTGTTTTATTTTAATTGAATAAGAGATTGGGTCAAAATTTTGAAAGAGATAAGATTTCAAAGGTAATCAGATTAAAATTTAATATTATTTTATTCATGATTAGTTGTACTTTACGCTTAGAGAGTTGAACGTCTTAAAAAAATAATATTATTTTATTGGATCTATTTATAAAAATAATAGGATTTCTTTTATAAGTTAGTAAATATATATATATATATATATATATATATATATATATATATATATATATATATATATATATATACAGTGTTCTAAAAGGCGCGCCATGGCGGGCGACAAGGTGCGCCATGGCGTGAGGCGCGGCGTCGCCGTTACGAAAAGCTTCATAATGTTGCTGTTAGGTGTGACACATGGCAAGGCGTGATATGGCGTGCCATGGCGCGTTATGGCGTGTTATGGCGCGTGTTTTTTGTTTGAGACACGTTTTTTTGCTCTTTTTTATATATTTTCTAATCGGACATACAAGTATTGTGTTTTTTTATTAACTTTCTGTTATTAGTTGTTGATATAACACTTCTAAAAACTAGGTATATTTGATATAAATTTATATTTATGCGGTAATATAATTATAAATTAATACAAAATCGCCGCCTTACATCACGCCCTTAAAAACGTCATGGCTCGCCATAACTCGTTAAGCTTGAGGTTTGGCCTTGCCGCCACGTCACGCCTCAGGCCTTTTAGAACCTTGTATATATACCATTAAAGTCCAAACAAAATGAACGTATTACAGTTTTTAAATTCGAAGCAATTTCATTTTTGTATTATATTCCAAGGGGCTATTCAATAAATAAATATATTTGGAAATCTATATATATATATATATATATATATATATATATATATATATATATATATATATATATATATAATTGTACTAGGTGTGAGACCCATGTATTACATGAGTTTAATTAAAAAAATTAATATGAAATTTTAATAATTTGAATAGTTTGAATTTATAAGAAAAATAAGAAAAATTTTGAATTATTAAAGTTAATGAGACTTTAATGTATTGAATACATTACATATATAAACTATTTCTAATAAATACTTTACATATATATTACCTTACATATTGAATGTGGAATTTTAATTTAATAAAATAAAAAATACAATAAAATGACAAGTGGAAAATAGAAAATTTAAAAATTCTAGAAAATGCCATGTGTCCAAATGAATGAGAAGATGACATGTGGCAAAAAAAAACCTTCATTTATTATAGTAGATTTTAATTTTTTTATCAATGAAATTTGTAAAAGTCACACCTAAATTCGTGAATCAACCTTCTCCGATAAAACTAAATTTAGATACAATCATCCCACAAGAAATGAGTGTGTTTATATAATGATATATATATTTTTTTTAATATTTTATAAAGTCTTGACAAAATTAAGAAAATTGTTCCTATGGTTTGCCAAAAGTAATAAAGTCAGTCCCTGTTAATTTTTTTGATGCAAATGGCCCCTGTGGTTTGCAAAACTTGCATAGATGACTCTTTTGACTAAAAAAATTATTATTATACCGTTAGGGACTGAATCTGTAAGGTCATTTTCGTCTTTTCAAGTATAAATGGACTGAATTTGTGACATTTACTAAACCATATGGACCATTTTTTATTTTTTTTTTTGAAAAAAACAATTAAATTTGTAGGGGGAGGGCGACCTCCACCCCTTAAATTACCAAAGCCTTAACCAATTGAGCCGAATGCTCTCTTGGTTTATTCTTTCTTAAAACTAATTTATATATTAACAAAATCGTTAAAACATAAACAATAAATAAATTATAAAAAACATTTTTTTAAATAATTTTTTTCAAATAAAACAAAATGTATTTTAGTCGTACTATAAAAAAAATAGTTTTTTACAAACAAATTGTTTGTATTTTTATGATTTATTTTACGTAAAATATATATTTTTTATCTTTAAAAAATATGTTTTCGTATAAAAAATATGTTTTTATGTATGTAACATCCCGAGTTCAGGAGTGCAAGTTCAGGGTTCAAAGTGAAAATGTGGGCGGTCAACTCGGCGAGTCCATGGGTAGACTCGGCGAGTAGGGTCGCGATTCTGGTCGCCTGTTAACTGGCCAACTCGGCGAGTCGGCGGCTGAACTCGACGAGTTGGTGCTATGTGGAGAAAACCCTAATTCCTGGGGTTGAGCCCTATATAAAGGACATAATACCCTCTCCCCAACCTCTTTACCCTTCCTTGAAGTCTAGGAACCCTAATATTCGTTTGTGAGAGAATTAGAGAGCAATTGGATCTTGAAGGAGTGTTGTTGAAGAGATCTTTGAAGATTAAGAGGCTTGGAGCAAGGGGCTTTTCAAGGTTTTGGCTTATTCTTCTATTGGAGTCTTCTCTTGAGGTAATGATTCATTTTTTGAGCCATTATCCATCTAGATCTATCATTTGTGGGATTTTTGGGAGTATATCTAGTGCTATCTTGAGTTTGGAGGTTGGATCTGGGGTTGCTACCTAAAATCTAGTGTAGTGATGATCCAAAAGAGCATAAAGTCCATGTTCAATAGTTGTTGATGAAGCCTTTTTGTCCCAAAGAGTGTATTATGCTTAGATTTTCTTGGATTCACGTAAAGTTTGCCACTTTACATGATGGATGGCTTGTATAAGAGTAGATCTATGGATTGGAGACTCTGCATGGCTTGGAAAGCCTCTGTATGGGTTAAGAGCTAGTGGTACCTGGCGAGTCACATTGGTGTACTCAGCGCGTTGCTTGAAGGAAGGCAGAAACTCGACGAGTTGGAAGAACAACTCAGCGAGTTGGTTGAAGATAGCCTTGGACTCGGCTAGTCTGGTCGAGGAGTCCTAACCTTTTCTGGTTAAGTCGTGAATCGGTGAGTCGAAGGATGACTCGATGAGTTGAGCATAAAGGGACTCAGAGTTTGTTGGACTCGGCGAGTCTTGGGGCGACTCGGCGAGTTGGGTCATGATATGAGAGTTTTGAGTATGGGAGCTCAACGAGTCAATGGGTTGACTCGGTGAGTAGGGTCAACCAGGAAGGTTGACTTAGACTGAAGACTTGGACTTTGACCAAGGGTTGACCAGTTGACTTCTAGGGGTATTTTGGTAATTATTGGTATTTATTGGTTTTGGTTATTTGGTAATGTTCAGTGGTGGAGCTCGTGTCGGTGGTCAGAGCAGCATGATCTTATTCTTCAGTCAGCAGTTGCAGGTGAGTTATCCTCACTATACTGACAGGGTCTACGGCACCAAGGCCGACCCTTTATCGGATGGAAATCCGTGTATTGTTGTTATGTTATTGCTTTGCTATGGTTGCATCCTGGTAGTTAGGATGGTATATATGGACCGGAAGGTCATCATGTTATATGCGATTATATGATATGTATCGGAAGGTCTTAGGTGTTATAAGGGTATAAGATATATGCTGATAGATGTTATGAGCGCTGTATGTGTTAAGTTACGTAATGAGCAGTATGTTATGGACCGGAAGGTCATCATGTTGTATGCGGTTATACGATATGTATGTGCTATGTATGTCATGTATGATAAGGATCGGAAGGTTAATACGATATGGACCGGAAGGTCAACAGAGATATGGGATGCAAATCCCCTGAGACATTCGAATCGGAAGATCCCATGTTGTTATGGCCTGGAAGGGCGTATGTGTTGTTATGGCCTGGAAGGGCGTATGTGTTGTTATGGCCTGGAAAGGCGTATGTGTTGTATGTAGTATTTTGGGGGTAATTCACTAAGCTTTCGGGCTTACAGTTGTGGTTTAATGTTTCAGATACTTCAGGAGACCATGGCAAGGCAAAGGCATGATCGTACCGCTCCTCGTGTTTATGTTTATGATATGGATCTGGGAAAATACTCTGATAATAAAATTATTGAAAACCTTTTTGTAATGAATTAATGAAAGTTGGTTGTTTTTGAAAAGTTTAAATTGGTTTGAATTTTTGCGGTGTTACATTGTGAAAAATGTTTTTTTATGTCTTTGAAATAGTAATAATTAACACTAATCATGACATAAAAAAATATATAAATTCTTTTGGATCGCTAGTTCTAAAACCGTTTTTTCGGTTATATGTATTAAAAACAAATTAACAACTATTTTATTATGTATCTAAACAATTTATACGTTTTTTTATGGCAATAATAATGTTAATAATTGTTATTTCAAAAAGATATATCACTGTGTCTTTCCATCTTCATTTTAAACATACAATTTAGAACTTGTGATTGAGATGAAATATGTATTTTAAATATGATATATAACCAATATGTTTTTTATGTTTTTTCAAATACATAGAAAAAACCGTACATATCTTAAATAAGATATATACATATTCGGTTATATGTATTTTAACCGAATAGGTTTGTTATGTATCTAAACAATTTATACGGTTTTTTATGTTTTTTAAATGCAATTTAAAACCATACATATTTTAAATAAGATATATACGTATTCAGTTATATGTATCTAAAATATTTATACGGTTTTTTAAATACGATTTAGAACCACGTATATTAAATAAGATATATATATATATATATATATATATATATATATATATATATATATATATATATATATATATGTGTGTGTGTGTGTGTGTGTGTGCGTGTGTGTGTGTGTATTCGGTTATATGTATCGAAACAGTTTATACGATTTTTTATGTTTTAAATACACGATTTAGAACAATATGTATTTTAGATAAGATATATACGTATCCGGTTATATGTATCTAAACAATTTATACGGGTTTTTATGTTTTTTAAAATATGTATTTCATCTTAATCGTAAGTTATAAATCGTATGATTAAAATGAAGATGGAAAGACATAGTAATATATCTTTTTGAATTAACAATTATTAATACTACTCTTGACATAAAAAAAAAACCGTATAAGTTGTTTAGATACATAACAAAATCGTTGTTAATTTGTTTTTAATACATATAATCGAAAAAACGGTTAGAACTAGCGACCCAAAAGAATTTATACGTTTTTTATGTCATGAGTAGTGTTATTTATTAATATTTCAAAGACATAAAAAAACATTTTTTACAAAAATGTATTTTTTATATGAAAACGTATTTTTTAAAGACAAAAAATATATATTTTACGTAAAATAAATACATAAAAATACATACAATTTGTTTGTATAAAACTATTTTTTTATAGTACGACTAAAATACATTTTGTTTTATTTAAAAAAAATATGTAAAAAAATGTTTTTTATAATTTATTTACTGTTTATGTTTTAACGATTTTGTTAATGTATAAATTTGTCTTAGGAAAGAATAAACTAAGAGAGCATTCAGCTCCTCTAGAGGTGAGGATGGAGTGCTTGCCATGTATATGTTTATCGCTAGGGTGTTGTGGTAATACTTGATATAAATGTGGGTAGGTGTGGAAAGTAGTATAGGCCCGTACTACTGAAAGCACAGGACCCATACGCATATCAAGGAAGTCACAACCCCTAGAGTCGGGTTGGGAGTTGGTTCCCGGGTTATTGGGGAAGCATCTGATTTTATGGCGGTTTATTTCCAGTATGGTGGTTACGAGGCGTGTCGAGGGTGGATCCGCGTCAGGATCAGGATCAGGAGAGGAGGGTCAGGGTGGATAAGCGCCACCCGAGGTCATTGGTCAGATGAGTACGGATGAGTTGGATGCCAGGATTCGTGAGATCATGCATGATGAGATTGCTGCTATGTTCAGGGCAGAGATGGCGGAGATGTTTGGGTTGATCAAGACCGCTATGGTTGAGTATTTTGATGAGCGTTATGAAGCTCTTGCAGAGACAGCGGCCGCGGCAGGGGGAGGAGCCGGTCGAGGTTTTCAGTATTGGGACTTCGATAATACGAAGCCTCCTACTTTTGATGGAGTTCAGGATCCGATCATTGCTATGAGGTGGTTGTCGGACGTGGAGGGTTGTTTCTTCACGTGTTCATGCCCTGCGGATCAAAGGGTGAGGTGTGCTCTGAACCTTTTAAGGCTCGAGGCACAGGATTGGTGGAGGTTGACTATGTGATCGTATTCTGATGCGCAGCGGGCTGCGGTTACATGGGAGCAGTTCCGGAAGATGTTCACTACCCGTTATGTTCCACGGGTTGAGAGGGAGAGGTTGGCTCAGGAATTTTTGGAACTGGAGCAGGATTCGGAGTCGGTGATGGAGATCACCAGGATGTTCTCTGAGAGGGCGATGTTTTTTCCCTGAGTTTGCTTCGGAACAACATCAGATGTTCCGATATCTGAGTATGTAAAAAAGGGATATCAGGTAGTTTGTGTCTACGTAGAGGTGCGAGACCTTACTAGAGTTGCAGGTGGCCGCTCTGCGGCGTGAGTTGGAGATTGAGTTACAGTTGAGAGAGCAGAGGCTGGCCCCAGTGCAGTCGCAGCCGGCGCCGAAACATGTTGAATTAATGTTTAAGTCCATAACTATAATTGGTAAGACTTGACCCGACCCGACATGGTCCATTTGGGTTGCATGGCATCATGCATTTGGATAGACTATAATGAGAGACATAACACTTAAGGTTTGTTAATATATTATAAGTTATAATATATTAATAAGATTATTTAATTAGTATTGATCAAGAATTAATCTAGAATTAATTAAGTGATCAAAAGAAGACTAACTAAATATATGGGTTGATTGTGTAAATCATCCATACTTATATAGTGGCCTACTGCTTCATGGATTATCAAGTTAGGCTAAAACCCATAGGATGTTCCATGGATGCTCCATGGTGTATTTAAACCCATGGATCCAAGGAAATGGAAAGTCATGACAATTAGGGTTTACCCTAATTGTAACAACTATATAAGATCATATTCTTTGGGAAAAATCGGCCACTAGAGAAAGTAAGAAAGGGCTAGCCGATTTTAGAAGTGTTCAAGTTTCTCTCAAGTTATTCCAAGTGTATTTGGTGTTGTGTGAACCATTTGAGGTGTCACACTTGGGGCACTAGGCACTCAAGCTCCATGAGGACATTCTACATCAAAGAGGTATGTATTCTATCTTGTTATATTCATTGTTTTGTATGCTAGATTAGGATAATACCTTGGATGTTCATATTTGCATGTATAATAGAGAAAACATAGATCCAAGGTATTTAGGGTTGCATGTACACTTAGGAGTGTTAGAATGCTCAAAACCCAACAGTGGTATCAGATCCAAGTTTTTTTTTTCAATTATACTTGATGCAAATTGCTGAAAAATGCTGGAAAAGTCGAATTTCGGGCATTCTGGGCACTGGAATCGCCGAGTCCACTGAAGAACTCGCCGAGTCCAAGGCAAAATGCATTCAACTCGTCGAGTTTGTTCGTGCACTCGACGAGTTGGACCCCCAAACAACATATATTCGACTGTTTGGCTGGAATTGGACTAGAAACATTACCCTAAACTATTTTTGGACTTATAAACTTGTTTTTGATGTGGTAATGTTCATACTAATCCAATCTCAAAGATAACTGTCAATAGATTCATGTTTTGTATTAGTTTAAGTGTTATGCTAATTACATGAAAAAGTTTGATTCCAATTATCTTGTTCATATGAGTTGCTTAGATTAATAGAAAAGGTTGATTGATTATGTGTCTATGATCCATTTTAATCTAAGAATTGATTCTAAAATGTGTTTGTGTAACTTGTCCTCAAGTTATATGAAAAGTCACATTAAAGTTTCTTAAAACTCATAAAAGTTGGCGATGGTCACAAATATGAAGAGTCTTGTTCTCATTAAATGGTTTTATAACTCCATAACTTGTCCTCAAGTTATGGAGTTTCAAGAGTCACTTCATTAATCATTAAAATGTGTAACCTTAATTAGTTCCATAAGTTACAAAAATAAAGAAAAGTTACATTCTTTTATTAGTTTAAAGTCTTCCATAACTTGTCCTCAAGTTATGGAACTTGAAGAGTCTTTTAATTAAAACTACTTTAAACACATAAGTTATGGAATTAATTAGTTTTGAATAATTTCAAAACTTGCCCTCAAGTTTTGGAATTTGAAAAGTTTTCTCTTATGAATACTTTAATTCCAAGTTAAGCCCTTAGAATTTTAAAAAGTTAAAATTCAATCCTTATACTTTATAATATTATAAGTTAATAATATTTAAATATATGTATAAGAGTAAAAGTCAGTGTTACCGTTAGTAGGCCTCATTCACGAAACCGGTCTATAAGGAGGGTATAAGGCTACTGCCTATAAAATGACAGTTTAATGGGTGTCCACTCTCACCCACCGCTTCCTTGACTGGTGGAGGGTCGTTAGCCGAACGTGTAGGATAAAGACTATAAGTTCTCCCTTCATTAAAGGTATTAATGATAAATACTAAGTAACTAAACACTTATAATTCCCAATCTTTAGTTACTTAGGAAAAAATGTGAATAAGGTGCTAACCCATGAAATTACACTTTGTACTTTGCTTAAGTCGGTTGGTGGAGCATGTGTGGTTTACCGACACTCTGGCTTGACTTAATAAGGTAGGCAAAGGGTTTTCGTAAAGTTTATCATAGACTGGTGGAGCGTGTGTGGTTTACCGACACATTGGTTGGGTGATAAACATTTAAGAGTACCAAGTAATTTGCATGGTTACTTCACACCTTGTTTTGTGATCCTTGGCATCCCAGTCACAAAACCTGAAGGGCACACTCGAGATTGAAACATGCCATTGAAAAGTTCAATGAATCTCAAAAGATCTAGGAGTTTCAAATCCAATTAAAACTTAATTATGTTTTGTTTTTCATGGTGGAAATTGGTAAATCGTCATTTACCTACCTTCCACTATTTTATAACTTGGATTACGGCATCCCTCTTCCAGTTATAAATAGGTTGTTGGGTCCTAGGCTTAATATTTCATAATGGGTGTTATATTAAGGACTTTAAATCAACTAAACTTGAATATCTCCCAAAAGATGTCTAGTTTAGACATCTATGATCTTCCCGAATCTCTTGGAACTTCACTTCCTCCACCTCCTCCAATTATTCACCCTAACCTACAAGTTCTAGGTCACTCAAGCCTTATTGGCAAGGCAATGTCAAGTTATGATCACATCTTGGAGATGAAGTCACATATTGACAAGCCGGGAGAGTTGGGTGTCAAAGTCTTGAGAAAGTTGGTGGTTCAATCACTTTCTAAGTCACATAGTGAGTTCCTTTGGGACTCCTATGAAACAGACTATGACAAGACCCTTAATGATCTTATCTATTTGCTTGGTACTGCTGAATCAACAATGATTTGAAAGGATAGTAAACACAATTTGATTAGAAGATCGACTTCCCAAAAATTTAAGTACATTGACAATGATGACACTGGAAATACAGAAAAAGCTCTCTCTTCCCAATGGAAAGGGATCGGCCATAGTTAACTCGGTTGAACAAATGGTAAAGAGAGAGGCTAAGTCTGAGATAGTCCTATTATCAAGGGTCCATAGGTATCTATTGCCAAAGGAAGGGGCACTGGTTGCAAAGCTGCCAAATTTACCTAAGAACGTTAAAGTCAATAAGTTTGACTCTACTTCAGGTAAAATCTATTGTCTAACTCTGTTAAGCTCAAATTTGGAGATTCTTATTACATAATGTGACTGAGTCACATGGTGATGTTATAGGAATCAAAGAAAAGACAGAAAGCTTAAAGGAAGTATATGTTGCTTCTGATCGCGAAGATGGGTTTCGATCGCATCAGAATTTTGAAGCTGTTACTAAGGAGTTATGACACATTTCTTAGGAATATATAACAACAAGGTTTTCATATGGATTGTAAGGATAATTTTTTCCAAATTTTTTTTAAAATAAAAGGAAATTTTTGATTTTATTTATTTTAAGTATCCTTACAATGACATTTGTGAAAGAAATTGTTGTTTACATGATTCCATTGACAGCAACATCGGAATATGAAATTGATTCTTTCATTTGTGGTAGTGTCTAAATTTACCAAATAAGGAAAGACTCTCATCACCCAAGTTTCAATTGGATAGAAACTTGGAATCATACAAGTTTTATAGTATGATGAATGAGAACTTTCAAGCATTGGAAAATTAAGACTAATTACTTGTTCACATGGATGTGTGAGTCAAGTAAAGGACTAAGGGATCGAGTACACATTCATGTGCACTTGTCAAAGTCTACCACAAAAGATGGATAAGACTATTCGTCATGATCTACTAAGGTTTAGTAAATATGATTATACTTACAAGCTTAAGTATAATTCTGATACATTGGAAAAATTTCGATTTATGGCAGAACGAATGAGAAGAATCAAATTAGGCAGAAGGATAAAAGTTTCTCAAATCTGAAAAGATGAGAGAGTACTTTAGTATCATGTTATATGATCATCTTAATGATTAAGAGACCTTATCACAATTCATTCTCTAAGTGCATTCTGATAGCTAAGAAGAGGAGCTAGGAATGATTGAAGTGGTCAAATCAAGAAGATGAGTCATACTTCGTTCCAAAACAATTCTTAGATTCATACTCCAAGATTGTAACTTGAGTGACATATCTTAATGTAGGTTTATTAACACTAGTCAAATGTAAGAGTAAAAGGTTATCTACTCCTGTACATTTAAAATTGGTAAGTTGTGATGTTTTGGATAAAACAGAGACCAAATTAGACCAATTGTGTGAAGTGTTTGTCTTGATAAAGAATCCGCACTATCCCTTGAATATGTGACAAAAGAGTCTTATATGTCAAGAGGACAGTGGGAGTCTTAAAGGTCTTGAAAATCTCAAGATCTAATAAAACTTGGAATTATTCACTAGCACACGACTTGAGGTGTATAATGTGACATCCCCAATTTCACGGCCAGAAAAGACCGATTTGTTTATGCTTTGTTTTTAAAATCAGAGTAATCGTTTAAAGAAAATGGTTGCGGAATTTGTTCCCAAAACAAGATATGATAATAACTTATCAAAACATTTCTCAAAGAGAATGTATTTTCATTTAATAATAAAACCTTGGGATGTCATGTTCCGATACAGACACATAAGCATAAACAGAACATACGAACGTTCATTTACTCTAGTGATTTACATCTCCTTTAATCTCTCAGAGCAAAGCAGCTTCGTATCGATACCTGTGATACAATTAAACTGAGTGGGTCAGGCTTGGGAGCCTGGTGAGCATATAGGGTTTTCAACCCACAATATTATATCATATATATATATATATATATATATATATATATATATATATATATATATATATATATATATATATATAATCATCAAACAATCAACCCAATTACCCATCCCCATTATCTTCTTTACTCTGAAGGTTTTACCCTAAGAATCAACTATCCTTAATTCATTCATTCTTAAGGATTGACCTAAGGAATCAGCACAAAGTCCATTGCTGCCAAAGTTTATCTATCAGGTACTAAATCCATAGATATCAGACGCTAACTCCATAGTCACCAAGGTTCACTTAACAGGCGCTAACTCCATAGTCGTTAAGGTTCGTCTATACGGTACTAAATCCATAGCTACCAAGGTTTATCTTGTTCATTGATAGTATAATACTTGAGATCCCTCGCGCAATACATGCCAATGGATTACTAACAGGTTTATCTTGTTTATTGACAGTATCATACTCGAGATCCCTCTCGCAATACATGCCAATGGATTACTAACAGGTTTATCTTATTTACTGACAGTATCATACTCGAGATCCCTCTCGCAATACATGCCAATGGATTACTAACAGGTTTATCTTATTTACTGACAGTATCATACTCGAGATCCCTCTCGCAATACATGCCAATGGATTACTAACAAGTTTATTTTGCTTATTGACAGTATCATACTCGAGATCCCTCTCGCAATACATGCCAATACATGCCAATGGATTACTAACATGTTTATCTTGCTTATTGACAGTATCATACTCGAGATCCCTCTCGCAATACATGCCAATGGATTAATAACAGGTTTATCTCTATTCCTGATCGCTACTCACGAATCTAAAGCTAACCTTTTGATCTTATTATCCAACTCATCTTTTATCCTACACCAACTATCTCATCTACCCATGTCCTACCCAACATATTTGTAGATACAAAATACATATACAAATTAACGCATTTAACACCTATATAAAACATCCATTCCACACTCATCTCAAATAAACAACAATGTATAAACACATAGCACGTATTTCATAGCAAATACTTAATATATATATATATATATATATATATATATATATATGTGTGTGTGTGTGTGTGTGTGTGTGTGTTAGAAGAATGTGATCACATACTCACCCAAAACATATACTTAATACATTAAAACAATACATGTATTAAAATCGTGTTATGAAAGGGACTATACACTCACACATATAAACAACTTTATATTATACACATAACACGTATTTCATAGAAAATACTTAATATTTATGTGTTAGAAGAAAGTGACCACACACTCACTTGATCAGAAGATGATCGGACAACACTACGACTAGCAAAAGTAGTATTCTTCAGTAGATCTAGAAGATCTTGACAAAAACCGGGCCCCTCGCGGGCAGAGCTTCGGCTCAGGAATAACGCTCTTCGGGATCTTCGGGACTTGCTTCGGGTCTCGGGATGATAACGGGGCTTCGGGGGTACTTCTTTGCACGTAAATCGATGCAATACAGGTGAGAGATGAGAGAATGAGCAACCAAACTCGGCTGGCCCTTCAAATCTATTTATAGGGCAAAACTGGCCCTTGCCACGTCGTGGGCTTGGTCGTCACTGCATGCGTCATCGCAATTTGCATATGGGGGACTCCCAGAGGTGTCAGAAGACTGGCCACATCGTGGCACTACTTGCTACATCGTGGTATCTAATAGTTTTGGGGTTTCGCGCCCGGAACTTCAGAAATTCATAACTTTCACATACGAACTCCGTTTTCGATATAATTTATATCGACGCGAAGGTGAGATTATGCTCTACAACTCTCGTTTAGACTCCATTCGCTAATTTTGACTTTATTTTTAATATATTATCATTATATTACTTATATATTATTTTTAGTAGGTCGGGATAGGAAAACTCTGTTATAAACTCATAACTCCTTCGTCTGACGGCCGTTTTCGTCTGTCTTTTCGTCGTTGCACTACTATCGATGAGATCTTCAATTCTCATTTAGATTGTTTTGGATAAATATCGCTCTAATGTAAATTCACTATTTACGTCGCGTTGTGTCGTTCCGGTTCTGTCACGAAACTTCGATAGGTCATAACTTCTTCGTTATAACTTGGATTTCGACGTTCTTTATATATTCGGAAACCTCGTAACATATACTATAAATTAGTTAACATAATGCTTGTAAATAATCTTCCATCAAAAAGTCATTTTTGATGCTTATCGTCTCTAAATTGACTAGCCCGGATCTACGGGCGTTACATATAACATGTCGTGTTGACATTTTCTTTGCCCATTCCAGTTAAAGTTGGCTTTGCATATAAGTTCTTAGAGTCCTCAATTGGTTGCACAGCTACTTGGAAGCTATGGCAGGCCCTTGTGCTGCCAAATGGCAAGAACTTAAGATTGCACAAGTTCAATCCATATGAGTTTGGATTTGTCACTAACCTTGTCTTGTGATTATGGTTTTGACAAATTCATATGGGTAGGAACTCATACACCTAAAAAATCTAAGTTTCATAAAGTTTTTCTCCGATTCATGAAAATGGTGGTGATGAAACACTTCCACTAAGTAGATTTGTAAGTAGATAGAAATCTTTGCATTCTCAAAGGTGTTAGTAGGCACACTAACATGGACTTATGAGAAATAGCAAAGGTCTAAACAATTAAGACTATGATTACGAAATCCCTTTTCATAATTCTGAAATTGCTTAGACACACCTATGAGCTATCTAAGATAAGGTGTGTGATTTTGATAAAGTCTTATCAAAGCAATCTAGTATCAGAAATCTGAACTTTGGTAAAAAAAAAGTCAATAGCTGATTTCTGAGTACATGTCAAAGCTAGTGGGAGCATAAGTGTTATGCGAATAATCATCATGTTAGTGGGAGCATGATAATTATGATAAGTATTGCAAGTTAGCAATGTTAATTATAGAAAACAAAAGTTTCAATTCGTGAGGTTGCAGGGGTTGAAAAAGTTGTTTTGCTATAATTAAGGGAGAGGAAATTATACTTCATTTCAATTATGAAAAGCTTAGATTGAGTTTATAATCATTCTAAGGAGCTTATATTGAGTTTTTAATCACCTTTAGTCAAGAATATATATATGAATTTCATGTTGGATTGGTTCAACTTAAGAAAATTCTATATATTACGTTCTCAAAATTCGATTATGATTACGACGTCCCTTTTCATAGTAAAATTTTGAGAATATGGCAAACAAAAAAATTATTATGGCAAAAGACTGGTCTAGAACCATGTCTTTATGTGAAACATCATGAATCGTGTCCCATTTACTTTGGGTACAAATTCGATTATGATTACTTGTGTTATAATATTTATTCTTTCTGAATTTTCCAAATGCCTTGGAGCATTAAGGAGGAAAATGTCTAGAATTGGATATGGCTAAAGTGCTTAAGAATTGTCGAGGACAATATAAGGTTTACCAAAGATTGGTTGCTCAAGGATAGTTGGAAGTATACTGTTAATACTGGAAGGTCCATATTGACATAGTCTGAAAAGAGGCAACTCTTGTTCAGAAGTGGTAGTCAAAATGGGAATATAGAGTTGTCTCCATAAATGGAAGCAATCTGTGTAAGATTAGAAAAAACATAGTGCAAGAAGCATGTTCAAAGCAATGCATACTTTAAACATAAGGCTTTGTGTCCATGGAGTAGGTCTTCATTAGAATACCCTGTAATGGTTGTTGACAAGTCTTTGTGACTTTGTACACATTCATTGCAAGAGGGTAGTGCATTTAAGTTTAAAATCTAACAGATTTCGATTTGGGAGTGTGAAATTAGAATCATTGAAAGTTTGGTCAATCGTTTATTTCACAAAAGTAAGGATCATAGACAAACATAGAGTGTATACTTGGTGTATGGCAAAGCTATTGTTTAGAAAACATAGTGTACATGCTTGGAGCATGGGACACCTAGTGTTTTAATTCAAGTATAAAGTTGATAAAACCGAAACAATGAATAATGAGTAATCAGTATGGTGATAAATAGAAAGTGTTTTATTTATATTCATAGGTTTTGATACCATATTAGATTCATTTATTCTTGTGTTTCACTTTGCATGTTTTGACTTCCATAATATCTAGGTTATTCTTCCGGAATGACTAAGTTATTCAAAACCATCCACATTCGGTCATATGTTGGAAGTAGATATGAATCAAGACTATCATGAGTTGGCTTGTAGAGGTCCAAGTTGGTGGACAAAGTTGTGCTACAACGCTCATGAGTGCTCATAAGTTCTGAGTATTGGATTCAACCTGCGCTCATTTGAATCACTTCATGAATTTTATCATGAGTGATCATGAGACGATAATATCTTATATTCTTCAAACCTAGAGATATGAGTTGTTACTATGAGTTGGTTATACATTGATTGCACGAAACCGCATTGGTAACTCGATGTTATAAAACGTGTCTTTGTGTATGATTCAACAAGTAGCAGAACAAGCCATATGAGTCAAAGTTTATCCATTCCTTTTACCTTCGGGATAAAAGCGATATATGTGGGCGCCTCGATGATTTAATGATGATACATATGAGTGCTTGGCCAAGCCCTGACTGATTTGATTTGTTCAATCAGTCAGTCGTCATAAATCGGAAATCGGGAAACAACAAATGGACAAAGAGAATGATTTATAATCCATGTCTCAGTCCATATGATATCTAGAATGGAGGAATATATGATCCCTTATCTAATGGACAAGTCATTGACAAAGGTTAGAGATTGTCGGCAAGGTCAGAGTTCAACGAAAGCTTTTGAGAGCTACGATTGCCAGTCAGTTCTTGAAGTCATACGCAATAATAGTTTTAGACTTATCCAAGTGGGAGACTGTTGGATTAATGTCTAAGTCCATAACTATAGTTGGTAAGACTTGACCCGACCCGACATGGTCCATTTGGGTTGCATGGCATCATGCATTTGGATAGACTATAATGAGAGAAATAACACTTAAGGTTTGTTAATATACTATAAGTTATAATATATTAATAAGATTATTTAATTAGTATTGATCAAGAATTAATCTAGAATTAATTAAGTGATCAAAAGAAGACTAACTAAATATATGGGTTGATTGTGTAAATCATCCATACTTGTATAGTAGGCTAATGCTTCATGGATTATCAAGTTGGGCCAAAACCCATAGGATGCTCCATGGTGTATTTGAACCCATGGATCCAAGGAAATGGAAAGTCATGACAATTAGGGTTTACCCTAATTATAACAACTATATAAGATCATATTCTTTGGGAAAAATCGGCCACTAGAGAAAGTAAGAAAGGGCTAGCTGATTTTAGAAGTGTTCAAGTTTCCTTTAAGTTATTCTAAGTGTATTTGGTGTTGTGTGAACCATTTGAGGTGTCACACTTGGGGACTAGGCACTTAAGCTTCATGAGGACATTCTACATCAAAGAGGTATGTATTCTATCTTGTTATATTCATTGTTTTGTATGCTAGATTAGGATAATACCTTGGATGTTCATATTTGCATGTATAATAGAGAAAACATAGATCCAAGGTATTTAGGGTTGCATGTACAATTAGGAGTGTTAGAATGCTCAAAACCCAACAAAACGGTCCAAGACCGTTGATTCTAGGTTGGACAGTCAAAGTGGCCATACTTGTGAGAAGTACGGGAAGGGTCATACTGGGGTTTGTAGGTCCGGTGGTGCATGCCACAAGTGCGGAAGAGTGGGGCATTATGTGAGGGATTGCCGTCAGTCAGCCTCGGTTCAGGATATGAGGATTTGTTATCAGTTCCATCAGGCTGGCCACATGAGGGCCAACTGTCCACAGCGAGTTTCCAAGCCAGTGCAGGTTCTAGCACCGGCTACTATGAGGGCTACTGGCGGGGACCAGGGTGGAGCGGAGCCTCCGAGGGCTTAGGGGCTCATTTTTCAGCTCACAGCAGAGGGGCCAGGGCAGAGCCGGATGCGGTTGCGGGTATGTTTTCTTTTCATTGTTGTTTGGTTATCTGGTTATTTTGTGGTGTTGCATTTTATTCGCCGTTCTGCGTGTTTCATGGGTTGGTTGAAAATACTATTAGTCAGGAGTGTAAGTGGTCAGTATCCAAGGGATTGATGGTCAGAAACTGGTTGTATGGTCTTGAGGTCAGCTATAGCATTTGCAATTTGAGGAGTGTTCAGCTGAGGATCGAACTCCCTTAGAGTTCAAGATGCGCGATGACGGGATGTGATTTCGCGAAGGTTGCCCGTTTTAGAGGAAATTAGTTCATGGATAAGGGGAATATATTGAGCGAGGTTGTTTAAGTGATGCCGGTTGGGCCACCGGTGGTTGGAAGTCAGTGCTCTAAGTGGGGAGAATTGGAAAATTCTCAGGAGGATCGAAAAACGTTAGAGTTTGATTAGTTGTTTGGGATCCAACAGTGTTTTAGCCAGCCAAGAGTGTGGGCTAGTATGAGTAAGTAACAGATCGATGGGGCGGAGTACAGACCAAGGATTCTGGGTAGGGTGATTGGTTGTTGTGAGGCCTAGGATTAGGCCGGGATCTGGGTATATGGAAGGGAGTTGGAGTTCGGAACCCCTAGATGGCTAGAACAGTATGTATGGGAGAGATTACCAGGAGGAACGGCTCGGGATGATGTATGGATAGTTTGAGCGGACCAGGGAGACTGAAGGCCGGAAGGCGTATCAGTCAGGCCGGAAGGCATATCGGTCAGGCCGGAAGGCGTACCAATCAGGCCAAAGGCCTGGTAAGGTGATCCAGTCATGTTGGAGACTCTATATGTGTTGATAGATCTGTATGTGGAAATGGAATGAGTATGTTGCGATGTGATAGCATCAGAAGGCCTGGCCCCGGGTATTGATCATGACTAGTGGAAGGTAGTGCATGGACTCGAGAGTCCTTGCAAGCAGATTTATAACATGTGTGGTGCATGGGATAGCGGTTATGCTATAAGGGAATGGTGTAGCATTGGGCGAGCACCGTGGCACTTGTTATAGTGACAAGGCGGCCAATTAGATTTCCTTGGATAAGGAAAGGGAAAGGTATGTAGCTCCGAGAGGGAGTGTAAGTTCACGGAAATGAAAGCAGTAGCGCGGAGGTATGATTGAGGTGTTCCAATTATGGCTATTGAGAGGCGTGTTTGCGCCGGTGGTATGGAATCACATCCGGGTCGGATGTCTGTTGAGGTCACGGAAGGAGTTCCGAGGGTGTAGAGCCGAAGAGGCTCGGAAGGGATGCAAGGATGGAGCCTTGGATTCCCAGTTTGGTGTGAACAAGAAATTATGCATGTAGTGGTAAATCATCCTAGGGGATGTTTGGAGGTGTCATCAGTGTGTCGGGTTTTCCCAACCAGAGGATGCTAGAGCCAGTTCACCATGTGTATGTGATTGCGGAGGAGAACTCATGGGAGTTGCTCTGAAGCTGAAGGATGTGTCATCCTGTCAGCATGGAAGGGATAGAGTGGGACTCAGAAAGGGAGCAGGTTAAGTCTTAGCCGTGAATTCGGTGAAGGATATGTCTGGCGAGGAAAATAATAACAGTGTGGTACCGGGTCGGGATCCCGGTGGTTCAGGGTTATATCTAGCTCGTAAGAGTCAAGTGATTGTTGTGATCTGGAACGAGTGAAGTATCATGGAGTAGTACTCGGTTGATAAATGTGGTTATCAGAGGATGAAGCCGGTGGCCGGCTTGAGGCGGTGGTCAGGACACCGCAGGGGAAGAGTTGGGTTTCGGGTTTCAGTGGTAGTGTTTTGAGGAACCTGGTTAGGTTAATGCCAGGTGGTGCATTGCGAGAGTAGTTATCTGGAATTGTGTGCTACAGCAGGCTTCGAGGACGAAGCCTAATTTAAGTGGGGGAGAATTGTAACATCTCGAGTTCAAGAGTGCAAGTTTAGGGTTCAAAGTGAAAATGTGGGCGGTCAACTCTGCAAGTCCATGGGTAGACTCGGCAAGTAGGGTCGCGATTCTGGTCGCGTGCTAACTGGCCAACTCGGCGAGTCGGCAGCTGGACTTGGCGAGTAGGTGCTGTGTGGAGAAAACCCTAATTCCGGGGGTTGAGCCCTATATAAAGGACATAATACCCTCTCCCCAGCCTCTTTACCCTTCCTTGAAGTCTAGAAACCCTAATATTCGTTTGTGAGAGAATTAGAGAGCAATTGGATCTTGAAGGAGTGTTGTTGAAGAGATCTTTGAAGATTAAGAGGCTTGGAGCAAGGGGCTTTTCAAGGTTTTGGCTTATTCTTCTGTTGGAGTCTTCTCTTGAGGTAATGATTCGTTGTTTGAGCCGTTATCCATCTAGATCTATCATTTGTGGTATTTTTGGGAGTATATCTAGTGCTATATTGAGTTTGGAGGTTGGATATGGGGTTGCTACCTCAGATCTAGTGTAGTGATGATCCAAAAGAGCATAAAGTCCCTGTTCAAGAGTTGTTGATGAAGCCTTTTTGTCCCAAACCCTAGCCCTAGAGTGTATTATGCTTAGATCTTCTTGGATTGACGTAAAGTTTGGCACTTTACATGATGGATGGCTTGTATAAGAGTAGATCTATGGATTGGAGACTCTACATGGCTTGGAAAGCCTCTGTTTGGGTTAAGAGTTAGTGGTACTCGGCGAGTCACATAGGTGTACTCGGCGATTTGCTTGAAGGAAGGCAGAAACTCGACGAGTTGGAAGAACAACTCGGCGAGTTGGTTGAAGATAGCCTTGGACTCGGCGAGTCTGGTCGAGGAGTCCTAACCTTTTCTGGTTAAGTCGGGAATCGGTGAGTCGAAGGATGACTCGGTGAGTTGAGCATAAAGGGACTCAGAGTTTGTTGGACTCGGCGAGTCTTGGGGCGACTCGGCGAGTTGGTTCATGATATGAGAGTTTTGAGTATGGGAACTCGACGAGTCAACGGGTTGAATCGGGGAGTAGGGTCAACCAGGAAGGTTGACTTTGACTGAAAACTTGGACTTTGACCAAAGGTTGACCAGTTGAGTTCCAGGGGTATTTTGGTAAATATAGGTATTTATTGGTTTTGGTTATTTGGTAATGTTCAATGGTGGAGCTCGTGTCAGTGGTCAGAGCAGCGTGATCTTATTCTTCAGTCGACAGTTGCAGGTGAGTTATCCTCACTATACTGACAGGGTCTACGACACCAAGGCCGACCCTTTATCGGATGGAAATCCGGGTATTGTTGTTATGTTATTGCTTTGCTATGGTTGCATCCTGGTAGTTAGGATGGTATATATGGACCAGAAGGTCATCATGTTATATGCGATTATATGATATGTATCGGAAAGTCTTAGGTGCTATAAGGGTATGAGATATATGCTGATAGATGTTATGAGAGCTGTATGTGTTAAGTTACGTTATGAGCAATATGTTATGGACCAGAAGGTCATCATGTTATATGCGGTTATACGATATGTATGTGCTTTGTATGTCGTGTATGATAAGGACCGGAAGGTTAATATGATATGGACCGGAAGGTCAACAGACATATGGGATGGAAATCCCCTGAGACATTGGAATCGGAAGATCCCATGGAGTAATGGCCTGGAAGGGCGTATGTGTTGTTATGGCCTGGAAGGGCGTATGTGTTGTTATGGCCTGGAAAGGCGTATGTGCTGTATGTAGTATTTTGGGGGTAATTCACTAAGCTTTCGGGCTTACAGTTGTGGTTTAATGTTTCAGGTATTTCAAGAGACCGTGGCAAGGCAAAGGCGTGATCGTACCGCTCCTCGTGTTTATGTTTATTATATGGATCTGGGGAAAATACTCTGATAATAAAAGTATTGAAAACCTTTTTGTAATGAATTAATGAAAGTGGGTTGTTTTTGAAAAGTTTAAATTGGTTTGAATTTTTGCGGTGTTACATTGTGAAAAATGTTTTTTTTTATGTCTTTGAAATAGTAATAATTAACATTAATCATAACATAAAAAAATGTATAAATTCTTTTGAATCGCTAGTTCTAAAACCGTTTTTTCGGTTATATGTATTAAAAACAAATTAACAACGATTTTGTTATGTATCTAAACAATTTATACGTTTTTTTATGGCAATAGTAATGTTAATAATTGTTATTTCAAAAAGATATATCACTGTGTCTTTCCATCTTCATTTTAACAATACGATTTAGAACTTGTGATTAAGATGAAATATGTATTTTAAATATGATATATAACCAATATGCTTTTTATGTTTTTTTTAAATATATAGAAAAAACCATACATATCTTAAATAAGATATATACATATTCGGTTATATGTATTTTAACCGAATATGTTTGTTATGTATCTAAACAATTTATACGGTTTTTTATGTTTTTTAAATGTAATTTAGAACCATACATATTTTAAATAAGATATATACGTATTCAGTTATATGTATCTAAACAATTTATACGGTTTTTTAAATATGATTTAGAACCACGTATTTTAAATAAGATATATAAATATGATTTAGAACAATATGTATTTTAGATAAGATATATACGTATTCAATATATCTTTTTGTATCGAAACAATTGTTAATTCAAAAAGATATATTACTATGTCTTTCCATCTTCATTTTAACAATACGATTTAGAACTTGTGATTAAGATGAAATATGTATTTTAAATATGATATATCACCAATATGTTTTTTTTATGTTTTTTTAAATACATAGAAAAAACCATACATATCTTAAATAAGATATATACATATTCGGTTATATGTATTTTAACCAAATAGGTTTGTTATGTATCTAACAATTTATACGGTTTTTTATGTTTTTTAAATGTAATTTAGAACCATACGTATTTTAAATAAGATATATACGTATTCAGTTGTATGTATCTAAACAATTTATACGGTTTTTTAAATACGATTTAGAACCACGTATTTTAAATAAGATATATAAATATGATTTAGAACAATATGTATTTTAAATAAGATATATACGTATTCAATATATCTTTTTGTATTCGGTTATATGTATCGAAACAATTTATACAATTTTTTTTTGCTTTTTTAAATATGATTTAGAACAATATGTATTTTAGATAAGATATATACGTATCTGGTTATATGTATCTAAACAATTTATACGGTTTTTCTATGTTTTTTAAAATACGTATTTCATCTTAATCGCAAGTTCTAAATCGTATGATTAAAATGAAGATGGAAAGACATAGTAATATATCTTTTTGAATTAACAATTATTAATATTACTCTTGACATAAAAAATACCGTATAAATTGTTTAGATACATAACAAAATCGTTGTTAATTTGTTTTTAATACATATAACCGCAAAAACGGTTAGAACTAGCGACCCAAAATTTTTTATATATTTCTTATGTCATGAGTAGTGTTAATTATTACTATTTCAAAGACATAAAAATACATTTTTTACAAAAATGTATTTTTTATACGAAAACGTATTTTTTAAAGAGAAAAAAATATATATTTTACGTAAAATAAATACATAAAAATACATATAATTTGTTTGTAAAAAAACTATTTTTTTTATAGTACGACTAAAATACATTTTGTTTTATTTAAAAAAATTATATAAAAAATGTTTTTTATAATTTATTTATTGTTTATGTTTTAATGATTTTGTTAATGTATAAATTTGTTTTAGGAAAGAATAAACTAAAACAACATTCAGCTCAATTGGTTAAGGCTTTGGTAATTTAAGGGTGGAGGTCATGAGTTTAGCCCTCCCCCTAGCAATTTAAATGTTTTTTTCAAAGAAATTTCAAAAAATGGTCCTTGTGGTTTAGTAAATATCACGAATTCAGTCCTTTTATACTTGAAAATACGAAAATGCCTTTAATGATTCAGTCCGTAACGGCAGAATAGTAACGACCTTAGTAAAAAGGGCCATTTATGCAAGTTTTGCAAACCATATGGGCCATTTGCATCAAAAAAAATTAACAGGGACTGACTTTGTTACTTTTGTCAAACCACAAGGACCATTTTTGTAATTTTGTCTAAAGTCTATGTTAATAAATATATAACATTTTTTTATTTTTTTATTTTTTAGATTCATCAATAAATATATCTTGGGTTATCACGAAAAAATATGTATAACCCTATTTAGGATATCAATTAAATTTGAACCAACTTGTTTACAAATTTATATTATCATATGTATAACTCGAAATCGGTTATGAATTAGCCTAACTATTTTAAATTATTTGATGTATAACTGGAAAATAAGAAAATATTGAATAACTTATTCGAACAAAAAGTCAAGAAATTATATTAATCAACGTATTACGGTTTAAACGTATACGAATTTTCATTTTTACTTTTTAGATTAAAATTTGGGTTTATTGATTGCTGTTTTAGCTTTCTTTATCATAACTTTATATACATAAATATAAAATTCGGTTTTTAGGCTATCGGATTTCTTTAAAATTCAACCCGATTGACATATTCAACAATTCAAACTGGATTGGCATATTCAACAGAAATTGTGATACATAAGTATTTTTATTTTCTAACATATATTATGTATCGGTTAATATTAATCTCAAATGAAAAATTAACGTAAAGCAAGGTTGATAAAAATGAAAAAACATATATATATATATATATATATATATATATATATATATATATATATATATATATTTCAAATAATATGTTTTAAAATAATTTATTGATTGAAGAAAGCAACAATTTTTTTTTTTTGGAACGGCAAATCTAATCTACTCCTACATTATTCCTAAATTTCCACCTATGTCTCTCATGAGACTTGACCCCTCAACGTCAAGGAGAGAGGGCAATACCGGATATCGCTAGGCTAGAAGCCCTTTGGTAAGTAAGCAACAGTTGGAGGTTTTATTAAGGGTAATTCTAAACCCACGAATTGAATTCCAAATACACCAAGAAAAATTTGTTTTGATATACGTCACTTATAACAAATTCCACTATTTTTAGTATTAAATTGAAGTTGCCTCATGAAACGGTGGTTATTCAAAATTAAAAAAAAAACTGCATTTTTTTTTAAAAAATTGCATTAAAAAAAGTAGAATATTAAAAAAACTCTAATTTGTTTTAACAAAAAAAAAATCAACGTTTTAGGTGCATATATGCATATTTTTTCAAATGCCTATATGCATATTTCTTATACTATAATATTCGTACGAAAATCATAAAAATCTTATTTTTATTAATCAATCTATAAAGATAATAGTACAAGTATTTAATTCGATACAAAATAAAATATAAAAAATAAAAAAAATTACAAAGATTCATAGTGTTATCATTTCTTCATATCAAGATTTCCATATTTTCTTCAATTTCACTTTTTACATCTTCAAAATTGTCTACAAATTCTTTCAAATCTACATGAAAATTAAAAAAAGAAGAAGATTAACGCATGCACACTCACAAAAATGCATATGTATTACATGTGTTTTTATATGTGAATGACATGTAATTCATATTTGATTCACTTGTGAATTACATTTTTATGTGAGTCGCATGTGATTTATATGTAAATCACATGTAATTCATATTTCATATGTGATTCATTTGTGAATCACATGTGATTTATATGTGAATCACATGTGATTTATATATATGATTCACTTGTGAATTACATGTGAATTCATATGTAATTCATAAGTGAATCACTTATAATTTACTTGTAAATTACATATGATTCATATGTAAATTACATAAGAATCACATGCAACTCATGTGATTCATTTTTGATTTACATGTGAATTACATATAACTCATATGTGAATCACTTATGATTTACTTGTGAATTCAATGTGATTCATATGTAAATTACATATGAATCACATGTAACTCATATGTGATTCACTTGTGATTTACATATAAATTACATGTGATTCATATGTAAATTACATATGAATCACATGTAACTCATATGTGATTTACATGTGAATTACATGTGAATCACATGTAATTCATGTGTGAATCATTTGTTATGTACTTGTGAATTACATGTGATTCATATGTAAATTACATATGAAGGACATATACTTCTTATGTGATTCAATTGTGATTTACATGTGAATTTAAGGGTGGTAAATACGTAAATTAAATATTGGAAAATTGTTATGATTGGAATACTACAAATGTAGATATGTAAATTCAAGAGTAGAATTGGAATTGAAATCGGAATGTGAAATTTTGGTTGGGCAGAATGGAATTTAATAATAAAAATGAAATATTAATTTATAATTAAATATTATTTTGTTTATTGTAAATGGATAAAACTAAATGTTTTTATTTTTATTTATTTAAGTATATGTAATGAAAGCATTTTGGTATTTAATAAGAAAAATAAAAATATTGAGTACCATTAATGGAAGCAGTAATGGCCATGAAAGTCTATTGCAGATTGGTGGAATCTTTTGAACTGATTTCTAGGAAAGGAATTCCATGCTCAATTCACTGGAAATGAAGAACAAAAAATTGACTTTAGAAATTACTTTTTCTTTGTGTAATTCAAGTACCCAATGACAAAATACAAAAACAAATCCGAGAAGTCCAATACTAAAAAAATGCAAAAACTTACCATTTGGAATAATAGGGGGTGTTCCAGAGCTTGGTCCAACACCCAAACCCTACAAAAACAACAATTAGGTTTTAACTAGGTTTGGGGTAGACTTTTGACATGGGTCACACCAGGATGCAGAAAAATATAAGCCTAACTTTTTACCATTCAATGTGTCGATTACAACCTGAAAATTCCAACATTTAGCAATAAAACACCCCATTTTAAGTTTTGTGTAACTACTTCATACAGACATCTAATCCAAGTATAACTACTTCACATATGATTTGTAACTAATTATTTCCGTTGCCCAATTAATTACTACACATTGATAGTCCGGCTTCCAATTAATCATAGCTGAAAATTTGAAAAATCATTTTTACCGTATTAAGGATATGCATATATGAACATATATGAAACTGTGGAAAATCAACATATGTGCCAATTCTCAAGTTTAATAATCAATTATCTAGTTTAATAATATAGACAAGCTAAATATGTGAAAAAAATGATAATAAAAAACCGTACTTTTTAAGATTTTATACACCTGCGGGCTTCAATTAATGGGTGATGATCATTATGGGATTTTTCAACCACATTCATCACCTGAAAGAAACAGCAAAAAAGTAACATGCTTTCTTTAGCAAGGGTATAAAAGTAAGTTTGCATGAATAAAAGTAAAAGGCTTTTAGATTGATTACATGAAGCCAAATAAAAAGACCATTGCAGAGCAAGATTATGGTGTTCTCTTTTTTTGATATATGAGGCACATGACTTGTTCCATTTCCATTTTCAGGGAAAGCAGGGTTTCTCAACAATTCATAACAGTTTAAAAAATCACTCTCCTTTACTATTTCTATCCATTTCGCCAAATGTGTTGTTATTTTTTCCAATATTTGTTAAAACATCATTATCCAGGCTGCACTTTACCAGTGTAGGACTTAATGGACTAATCTGATAGTATTCTTATACAATTATGTCTTTCAGTTTATAGTACAGATAAAAAAAATGAATATAACAACTACAATGTAGATTGCTATAATCAAATACTGCAAAATGTGTTGACAATATATGGAGTATTCTCCTATGAATCAAATACTGCAAAATGTATTGGCAATTGCAAGCTGATTTTTCAAATAAATTATGATAAGTGTAATAAGAACATTAAAGGATTGTATAATTAAAACGTGTAAATTGTTGATATCCAAGGACCTGGAATCTTTTTCTTAGTTATATTTTTCATGGTTCTTTTAACTGTTGGTTTTCATACTTCATTATGAAGTATAAAACTTTATTTTGAAAGTTATATGTGTTGGTCTCTGCATTTGTTTAGGTAGAATTGAAATCCTTTTCTAGAATTTTAAGCATATCTTTTGGTTAATACAACTGAAGATTCCCTAATATGCAACTTTGGTACACAATGATATAACAATTTGATGTAGCTGAAATTCTTTCTTAAGAAACCTGGAGGTGTCCTTGTTGATCCATAGGTAATATTTGTTCATACAACATGACCACGGGGAAGACTCATAGTTGAACATACGACCCCCAAAGTAAACCTACGAAATCTATTCAGTAATTAACAGGAATTCCCAGAGCAAACATTAGCTAATAATCAAAACAGGAACAATATCACAAATGAAGTTACAATTTCAACTGAAATGATGCAAAAAATGATCTTAGATATGAGCAATCGTGGAAAATAGAAGAAATAGATAGATCAATAACTTCATTATGCGATTCAATCAACCAATTTTTACAACGCTCATAATGAATTTCAACTTTCACATCACCTAGGAAACTAAGTATTAGGTTGAAAAAAAGAGAAGAAAGCTAAATACATGGAAGCTAAAGTGGTAATGTAGAAAACAAAAGGAGTATTCTCCTGGAAAAGACGAACAACGACGAGCTCTTCCGTCTGCAACTTCCTAGGTGCAACGACAACGAAAGAAGCAATTGAGTCCACATCGGTAACGAAGGCAGAGTCGGAAAGAGCTACTGAATTGGAAATCACGAAGCACGAGTTCAGAAATTTATCCAAGGAGGATCTATGGGTAGATTGGCAATCAACAATGGTAGAGGTGGCTGTTGAAGAGAGGAGGAAGGCAATTGATAGAGGATGGAGGCAATCGATGATGGAGGGAGGAGGCGCTCATCTTTGATCGTTGGTGAAGACATTGGTGAAGAAGAAGTGTGGAGAACTGGAGATATACCGATCTAGGGTTTGTGAAGTGAGAGAAGAGATAGATAGATAGAGAGAGAGAGAGAGTGTGTGTGTGTGTTTTAAATGATTTTTAATATAAAAAATTTATATACCTGATTTGTCCTTTTGATAATTTTCTAAAAACATAATATACCATTAAATTTGATCATATTTACAAATATGCCATCTTTGATCTAGGCCGTTAAAATTTTTGATAAAACGTTCCATTTTTAGTTCTCGAGAAACTATAGGTTCTCAAATGATCATTCATCTCTCTCTCTCTCTCTCTCTCTCTATATATATATATATATATATATATATATATATATATATATATATAAACAGGATTGGATGAAGACTCATTTTAAAGTGAGGACTCGTGAGGACATCTTAAAAAATTGAAAAAAATTCTAAAAAAATACAAATCATAAAATTGAGCATAGATCTATGTCTGGGAGAAAAAAAATTGGAAAAAGAATTTGGATCATTAGAATTGAATCATGGATCATATGCAAAATAAAAAAATTAAAATTGAATCATTGATCAATTTTAATGATGCAATTTTTTTTCTCCCGGACATATATCTATGCTCGATTTTATTATTTGTATTTGTTTATATATATTTTTTTTATTTTTTAGGTGTTTTCATGAGTCATCACTTTAAAATGAGTCATCACAGGAACCAGACTATATATATATATATATATATATATATATATATATATATATATATATATATATATATATATATATATATATATATATATCGGGTCCGGTTCCTGTGAGAACTCATTTTAAAGTGAAAACACCTTGAAAAACTAAAAAAAATCTAAAAAAAATGCAAATTATAAAATCGAGCATAGATCTATGTCTGGGAGAAAAAAATTGGAAAAAAATGTGTATCATTAAAATTGATCCATGATTCAATTTTAATTTTTAATTTTGCATCATTATGATCGATGATTCAACTTTAATGATCCTTTTTTTCTATTTTTTTTCCCAAACATAGATCTATGCTCGATTTTTTTATTTGTATTTTTTTTAGATTTTTTTTTTAATTTTTTAAGGTGTCATCACGAGTCCTCATTTTAAAATGAGTTCTCACCCGATTTTATCTCTCTCTCTCTCTCACTCTCTGTCCTTCTCTCTCTCTCTCTATATATATATATATATATATATAATATTTTTGCTTAAAGTTAGGTAGAAAAAACCTTTTTTTTTGGGGTGTGTGTGTGTGTGTGTGGGGGAGGGGGGGTTTGCACCATCTTTAAAATATTTCACCACTCTAATTACTACTTTTTCTACAATTTTTTAGGCTACACAAAAGTAGAATAGTAGCATTAGGTAAAGTCCAAAACTAGAGATGATGTAACCTAAACTACACCATTTAAAAGTCACATCACATTTCTTGTATTTTGGGTGGCTATTGAATTATTTTCTACAAGAATGAATATATTTTCTCTAATTGCCTGCCATGAAGCAGACATCGATTGATTTCCAAACTACCATTATTGTTAACATCATCAGAATCATCGTGTGTTTCTTGCATCGTTATAAGGTAATGAGAATTATATTTTCTTATCACAGTTTATCTTTTAATCCCGATCTCTCTGATGTGTTTATATAGATTGAAAACATATGTCTGTTTTTCTTTTGGGTTGTGAAACTTGACAATTTTGATTGCTTTGAGCCTTAAATTGTTAATGGGTATAACTAATTACCTATAGGAAAATTGATGTTCTGTAAAATGACAACTATGCTATGAATTTTTCTATTGCATTGATTATTCATACCAAACATTACCTTAAGGATTGTATATCAAGATCCGTTAAGTCAAATCAATAAATAAGTAGAATTCCTTAAGATAATTTGTAGATGAGACTAATTTGAATAATAGTCTCTCATCCGAGATCATACAACTCACGTCATACATTTCCATTCATTACAAGAAAAACACGATTTTGCTAGGGAAGGTTACTATGAAACGTATTTTCGTTGTTAATCTGCAATGGATCGTGCTATGGATGTCATTCCATAGCAATGTTGCTACCACATCGTCTACGGATTTTATTTCTGGTAGGGAGAGTGAGAGTTGCTAGGGAAAAGCTACTGATTTTATTTCTGGTATTATGCTACCGATTGTGCTATGGAACAAAAATTTGTAGCAATTTCCCAACGACATTTGTTACCAAATCACTTTCCGTTGTACTGATACTATGGAATTCATCATCATGGTTACTATGCAACGGAGTTTGAGACGGAAACCAATTCCATAGTTGAATTGCTATGGAGGTACCATTCGTAGGTATTTGCTAGGGAATTCTGCTATGGAATATGATTTCATTTGCTTGTTTTGCTATGGAACAAAAACGCGTAGGTAATTTATGATGGCATTTGTTGGGATGTTGTATGCTTAATTAATCTTCTTATAATATGGATGAATTATTATTATGATCAATGGAATTTGTAAGATATGGTTTGAATGAAATGTTTTTGAATTGGTAATATGTGGCATAAACTAATGGATAAAAAAATGTAAAAATGAATTATAAAGTAGACATTGCTGGCAAGCAGACTCGAACTTAAGGTTATGCTAGAAAAGGGCGCGGTTAAGCCAGTTGTGCTAATCAAGTTGTGTATAATTTCTTGAAAACATAACATATAATGAATAATTATCAACGAATTCATTACAAAGTTATTTTTAATTACATTAACCGGGCATGTTAAAGTATATATAATCTATGTAGATTAATTTTCCTTAATAACGAATTCGTTACAAACTTATTTTTAATTACATTAACTATATTTCATCACAAAAATAACATGGGTTTTACGCATACTTCATCATACTCAAACAACATAGCAAGCAAAAATGACTAAAATGCCCTTTTAACAGAACGATGTAAACATAAAACCAAAATAAAATTATAGTAGTACTATACAACTTCATATACAATACAATAAGAACACTAATATTAAATGTCAATTCTACTATCAACCATTAATATTTTTAAGAAATATACAAAACCTATCATATTCTACATACCAACGACAAACCGTGCAATATCTTTGTCAATCCTCATCCTCTCATGGCCTATTGCCAATGCACCTTTAACAGAATGACGTGGGTCTTCACATTGGAATGTGATGTTATTCGTTGTAAGTCTATGAAAAACATCAACAGCCCGCAACAACTCTTTGGCACTATGAACAACACCCGTGTACTCCCCATCATCCGGAACTGCCCAACCAAAATAGGCATCAAGTAACTATAAACCTACACATTAAAATATCCATCAATTAATCCAATGTACCCTTTTCAATAAAAAGTAAATATTATACAATACAACACAACTAAATACTAACCCCAAACTACAAACATGCCTTAATTAGCTATATATATAATTTAGTTTACATATATACCATATATATACATACCTTCATCACATTGATGAGGCCCTCTTGAAATGTAGATCATTCCAAGCAAATAAATTGCCTCAAGATGATCTTCATCTGCTGCTTGTCACAACAAAGTCATTCCTAAATCAAAATTGCCATAATAAAAGCACTCATCCTGTTGACAGAATAACAATATCAATATATAACATCAATGACACTAAATATTAATAAATGGTATAGTTTACATATAATTACTGAAACTACACATACAATTCCTTGTCTGGACATGGCTTCAATGTTATTGTGCAATGCACATGTGCATATAAATAAATCAGTTTCAGATTTTTGGGACCCATTCCTTTAAACATGTCAATGCATTTTGTTCTGTACACTCGATGATCACCCCCTGCTTCATAATCTTCTTTGAACTTCAAAAATTTAAATACACAGTAAATAACAAACAAATAAAGTTTTATTTCATCAAGTATACATTCATTAGTTGATGTTTATTGAGAATTATGAAAGTCTTGCATAGATGATGTCTTTTGCAGATTTTGACCCTAATACTACAAATATTCGACTCAAAAGCTCTAATGGGAGATCATCTAACGAACGGCGACTTCTAGTATTCGACATTCTACTTACAAAATACACATTGGAGTAGTTGATTTCAATTTTATTTAAAATTAAGCATAACTATGAAAGACAGTGTAATAGGGTATGGAAAAAAACTTACTTTATGCTGATCTGGTCGAGAGAAGTACATGAGTCTCTATTATCGGAGAAAATCGTTTTTGAGAACGATTATCCTTCAATGATTTGGGGGTTTTAGTGTTTGTATGCAGATTTATCGTCCGGAAAAGTTGAGATGTTCTGAATGGTTGATGAACTGGAATGCCAGCGTGACGTCAGAGGTATGATGACGCTTTTACAATTTAGAGTGCAAAAGACCAAATTTCCCCTGAGATCATTCCAAATATTTGAATACTAAGAGTATTTGTGTCAAAACACATATTCAAATATTCTAGCCTTTTATAGGTAGGTAACATTGGACTTTTGATTGTTGAAATAAAAAATGCAAAAATAACATATATATATATATATATATATATATCATAATCTATAATGTAATACATTTATATTAACATTTCACCAAATTTCTAGTACATATTCATGTAGTAATATACATATTAAAAGTGGAACAAGATTTTAACAGTAAAATTATTTACTTTAGATTTTAGACACAATAGTTTTCTTTTGTTGCCACATTTAGTCCCTATGTTTATAGTAACTTTTTTTTACTTTGATGTTAGCCACAACACTTTTTCTTTGTTCCCACTTTTAGTCCCTATGTTTATATTAAACCATATTACCAAGTCCAAAATAAAATACATGTTTCTTTATGCCTTTACAATTGTATTTTATATGTATCTAATACTAGGAAAGAACAAACATTTGCTACATACAACTATAATCACAATACAATATAAACACTAATTTTAAAAGTCCAAAATACATTATTCAAACATTATTTAAACATCATTCAAACATCTTTCCAAACTTTAACTCTTTTAGTCCCTTATTAACAACACAACATATTTACTAATCAAGTAACAACATCAATTAATTACTTATCAAGTAAATTACTATATATTCGTATATTAAACCAAAAGAATCTAAAAAGCATTAATTGTCATAATATGAAAGTACATATCAACAAACTACTCATAAATTATACCAAACTCCCTAGAAAACCTAACAAAACAAGCATCCCATAAACAAATTTCACACATAAACACCCATTTGTATCCATTCACAAAAGCATCTGACACACTAACTACAAACTTATGCAATGTGTAACAAGATCTATGGAATCCATGGAAGTGTACATGTTTCCTCCACTCCCTATTTAAGTGGAGATGAACCTTAGAACAAGTTGCTCTAAGATTCCACTTACCATTTGCTCTACGGTAAGCATTGTTCAACATGTCCAAAGCTTCCTACTTCCTATGTCTCCCTTCAGCCATCAGCATCATTCCCAGGAAAAATGTTGAATCCAAATGTCCTAATGCAGATGCTTCTTCAAGCATCGTTTTCTTTCATGTTCAGCTTCTAAGAAAAATAACTTCATCTGAAAAAAACATTAAACACATAATTTATAGTTAAAGTTATACAAAACAAGTAACAGATTAATTACTACTATGCATATATATAACAACGTACCAATCCATTCTTGAATAGAATATTTGGGTTTCTCATCTCTATGCATTTATTGACAACCGCATGTTTCTGGTCAGACCAAAAACGAAATCGTAATCCAACTAACTCCATAAGTTTATATACTTCATCCGTTTTTCTAGCACTGCAAACGAAACCCAATATTCGCTCCATAATGTAAAGACAACTCTAATACACTTGTGAAATAGAACGATCAAAGGCAAGAATTACACACTCTTCATCCTGAAAGCCTCGACTGCTGAAATTTTTGCCAAGTCGACTTTTATTTTCTCCATCACTTCAAATGGCATGTCTATAAGCGATTTCGTTTGATTTCTTGATTGATTCTTAGAAGAAGTACTGGCTTCCATAATAATAAACATTCACTAAATAACGATTCTGCGAAAATGATTTTAGGGTTTTTTGACTTTCGGAATTTTGAAGTTGGGGTTGTTTGCAAGGGACTGAAATAACAGTGAAGAACTAAAACAACATGTTTCATCTGAAAACATTATGACGCCTAGAAGAAGTTCCATTATAAAATGACTAAATTGTCCTAATACATACAATGACTCGTATTTAATTAGTAAGGGTAGTTTTGTAAAAAGTCATCTTTAAAAGAAATATCAATTTCTATTTTAATCAAGGTTGTAAAAATCGCTCGTCCGTCGCTCGGAGGTTGACTGGCGATAAGCAATTAATCAGACTCAGCGGGGATTAATTGGGGACCCTAAATTCTTAATAAAATTATTTAGAAATTTAATATTTCCTACAAAATTAAGTATTTGAAAATTGTAAATTTTAATACACAACTAACACAAATGATATATGTTGACCAATGATCCATATTTCATCCATGGGTGATACCATCACACCATAAGCAACTACCATGTCGACTAATGACCCATATGTCATCCATAGACACCATAATCAACTACCATGTTGACCAATGACCCGTACTTCATCCATGGACACCATAAGCAACTACCATATTGACTAATGGCCCATATGTCATCCATGAACATCATAATCAACTACCATGTTGACCAACGACCCGTACTTCATCCATGGACACCATAAGCCACTACCATGTCGACCAATGGCCCATATGTCATCCATGGACACCATAATAGACTACCATGTAGACCTATCATCCATATATCAACCATGGATACCATACACCATTACCATGTGGACCAATCAACCATATGCTATCCATAGACACAATAAGCCACTACCATGTAGACCAATGGCCCATATGTCATCCATATGTCATCCATGGGCATCATAATCAACTACCATGTTGACCAATGACCCGTATTTCATCCACGGCCACCTTTAGCAACTACCATATTGACCAATAGCCCATATGTCATCCATGGACATCATAATCAACTACCACGTTAACCAATGACCCGAATTTCATCCATGGACACCATAAGCCACTACTATGTCGACCAATAGCCCATATGTCATCCATATGTCATCCATAGACACCATAATCAACTACCATGTTGACCTGTCATCCATATGTCAACCATTGACACCATAAGCCATTACGATGTGGACCAATCAACCATATGTCATCCATAGACACAAAAAGCCACTACCATGTCGACCAATGGCCCATATGTCATTCATGGACATCATAATCAACTACCATGTTGACCAATGACCAGTATTTCATCCATGGACACCATAAGCAACTACTGTACTGACCAATGGCCCATATGTCATCCACAGACATCATAATCAACTACCATGTTGACCATTGACCCGTATTCCATCCATAGACACCATAAGCTACTACCATATTGACAAATGACCCATATTTCATACATGGACATCATAATCAACTACCATGTTGAACAATGAACCGTATTTCATCCATGGACACAATAAGCCACTACCATGTCGACCAATGGCCTATGCGTTATCCATATGTCATCCATGGACACCATAATCAACTACCATATTGACCTGTTTTCCATATGTCAACCTTTGACACCATAAGCCATTACCATGTGAACCAATCAACCATATGTCATCCATGCACACAATAAGCCACTACCATGTCGACCAATGGCCCATATGTCATCCATATGTCATCCACGAACATTATAATCAACTACCATGTTGACCAATGACCCGTATTTAATCCATGGACACCATAAGCAACTACCATATTGACTAATGGGCCAGATGTCATCCATATGTCATCCATGGACATCATAATCAACTACCTTGTTGCCCAATGACCCGTATTTCATCCATGGACACCATAAACCACTATCATGTCGACCAATGGCCCATATGTCATCCATATGCCATCCATGGGCACCATAACCGACTACCATGTTGACCTGTCATCCATATGTCAACCATGGACACCATAAGCCATTACCATGTGGACCAATCAACCATATGTCATCCATGGAAACAATAAGCCACAACTCTTTCGACCAATGACCCATATGTAATCCATGGACATCATAATCAACTACCATGTTGACCAATGACTCGTATTGCATCCATGGACACCATAAGCAACTACTATATTGACCAATGGCCCATATGTCATCCATCGACATCATAATCAACTACCATGTTGACTAATGACCCGTATTTCATCCATGGACACCATATGCAACTACCATATTGACCAATGGCCCATATGTCAGCCATGGACTTCATAATCAACTACCATGTTGACCAATGATCGATATTTCATCCATGCACACAATATGCCACTACCATGTCGACCAATGGCCCATATCTCATCCATGGACACAATAATCAACTATCATGTTGACCGGTCTTCCATATGTCAACCATGGACACTATAAGCCATTACCATGTGGACTAATTAACCATATGTCATCCATGGACACAATAAGCCACTACCATGTGGACCAATGGCCCATATGTCATCCATAGACATCATAATCAATTACCATGTCGACTAATGACTCGTATTTCCTCCATGGACACGATAAGCAACTACCATATTGACCAATGGCCCATATTGATGGGTTTTGAGCATTCTAACACTTCCTAAGTGTACATGCAACCCTAATAACCTTGGATCTATGTTTGTCTAATTATCATGCAAAGTTGAATTCCAAGGTTATATTCCTATCTAGCATACATGGGGAACAATTTTAACTTGAATCATAGATAGAATAACTTACCTTGTTGTTGCTTGTGTTCCTTGAAACCTTGTGAGCCTAGCACCCCAAGTGTGATGCCTCAAATGCTTCACACAACACCAAATGCTCTTGGAAAGACTCTTGAGATAACACACACTTCTCAAAATCGGCCAAGCCCTCTAGTTTCTTAGTGTTCAACTTGTGTTGCCAATTTGTGGAGAATGGGACTCTTATATAGTGTTGGCACATCTAGGGTTACACCATGTAAACCCTAATGTGTCATGACTCTTCATTTCCATGACCCATGGGTTTGTAACTCCCATGGAGCATCCATGGAGCATCCTATGGGTAGAACCCAACTTGATAATCCATGGAGCCTCTTAGCCCACTATACAAGATATGAATGATTTACATAATCAACCCATATATTTAATTAGTTATCCTTTGATCACTTAATTAATTCCAAATTAATTCTTTAATCAACTAATTAAATAATATTATTAATATATTAGAACTTATAATATATTAATAATCTCCAAGTGTTATTTCTCTCATTTAGTCTATCCAATTGCATGGTGCCATGCAACCCAAATGGACCATGCCGGGTCGGGTCAAGTACAAGCCCGAAATAGTTATGGACTTAGACACCTTATCCAACACATATGTCATCCATGGACATCATAATCAACTAGCATGTTGAACAATGACCCATATTTCATCCATGGACACCATAAGCCACTACCATGTCGACTAATGGACCATACGTGTCATCCATATATCACCTATGGACACCATAATCGACTACCATGTTGACCTGTCATCCATATGTCAACCTTGGACACCATAAGCCATTACCATGTGGACCAATCAACCATACGTCATCCATTGACACAATAAGCCACTACCATGTCGACCAATGACCCATATGTCATCCATATGTCATCCATGGACATCATAATCAACCACCATGTTGACCAATGAATCGTATTTCATCCATGGACACCATAAGCAACTACCATATTGGCCAATGGCCCATATGTCATCCATGGACATCATAAACCAACTACCATGTTGACCAATGACCCGTATTTCATCCATGGACACCATAAGCCACTACCATGTCGACCAATCGCCCATATGTCATCCATATGTCATCTATGGACACCATAATCGACTACCATGTTGACCTGTCATCCATATGTTAAACATTGACACCATAAGCCATTACCATATGGACCAATCAACCATATATCATCCATGGACACAATAATCCACTACCATGTCGACCAATGGCCCATATGTCATCAATATGTCATCCATGGACATCATAATCAACCACCATGTTGACCAATGGCCCGTATTTCATCCATAGACACCATAAGCAACTACCATATTGACGAATGGCCCATATGTCATCCATATGCCATCCATGTACATCATAAGCAACTACCATGTTGACCACTGACCCGTATTTCATCCATGGACACCATAACGCACTACCATGTCGACTAATGGCCCATATGTCATCCATGGACACCATAATTGAGTAGCATGTTGACCTGTCATCCGTATGTCAACCATGGAAACCATAAGCGATTACCATGTGGACCAATCAACCATATTTCATCCATGGACACAATAAGCCACTACCATGTCAACCAATGGCCCATATGTCATCCATGGACATCATAATCAACTACCATGTTGACCAATGACTCGTATTTCATCCATGGATACCATAAGCAACTAACATATTGACCAATGGTCCATATGTCATCCATGGACATCATAATCAACTACCATGTTGACCAATGACCCATATTTCATTCATGGAGACAATAAGCCACTACCATGTCGACCAATGGCTCATATGTCATCCATGGACACCATAATCGACTTCCATGTTGACCAATGACCTATATTTCATCCATGGACACCATAAGGCACTATCATATATGTTGACATGACCCATACGTCTTTTGTATATAAATTTTGGTTTAAACAGAAAAGTATAAAGATGTATAGTTTATTAATGTTTAGTCATCATATATAATTTTAAGTTAAAATGATACTATGAACACATCGTTACTCTATGTTCTTTCTTGAGGTTATTTATATGTATATACCCTATTTATCAATCTGTAACTACTTTAAATAAATTTGAATTACTAAATATTTAGTGGTAATTTGCACAGTTCAAAGTTTTTTAGTAGTGGAGGTTCAAAGTATTTCACAATTCGTTTCCCTCCAACCTACACACGTTTATGCTGCATATTAGGGTAATTAAGTTTACTGATTAGAAATAGGGTTTACATTTTTTTAATCATCATCTCCGACGGCTTATTGATCGAAATCTTTGTTCATTATACGTTTGTGCGTTGACTTTGGCGAGATAGGTTGTCACTCGTCTAAAATTTATATTTATTTAATTTACCGTTGTCGTGATGGTCGATCGTTTTTTGTTCTCTGATCATCTTCATGTAATTGGTTTTTATTGTATTCAATAGTTTGCATGCAAAGTAATGCCTTCATATATAATTTATTTTTATTGTTTTTTTCAGAAATATGTTGGCCCCGAAACTAAAAGGAGCATCTGGTGTGAAGCTAACTAAATTCATTGCACCACAAGTTGTGAAACGCAACATGATTTCTGTTGCAAAATTCATAAACAGACAGTTACAAGATGAAGAAATTGACTTGCCAATACCAAAAACCACATCCAAAGCACCTATAACATCTACCAACAAAACCCCTAAACCTATATCATTAATATCACCCGTGGCTACCACTTCCTCGACATCACTTAAAACATCCACACCCTCCTTAGAAAAAACATTTAAAACTTCTGAAACGGGAACAATACAATCGTCAAAACGAACATAAATAACGAAAAATTCAGAACCTACTTTATCTAAACCATCCTCAACACCAACACTGACTACCACATCATCAACACCTATATCTACTACCTCAACCTCAAAACCTGCATCTACACTACCATCATCCACAACTACAATAACTACCACACCCTCCTTAAGTAAATGAACTACCACATCCTCAACATATACATCTATCCCAACACCTATCCCAAAATATACCCCATCAAGAACTCCTATCCCAGAATCTATCCTATCACCAACACAACCACCCATGAATGGATCTGTAGTGGAAAGTGTAGAAGGTGAAAACAATTCCTCTGAAGATTGTAGACCAGATGGACGTTTTAATGTTCATGTTTGGAAAAATACATGAATTACCAATTCAAATCTTAATTACAACTTTTTTTATGTATTAAATTTTGGTTTACACCTACATATCAATTCATAACTTAACACATCACATGATTACTTGCAGGCTAATGCCACCAGGCCCTTGTGCACACGTTATTAGTCAGTCCTTTAACGAAAGAGTAGATCCAGAAGGGTACGCCTAGGCACAAGTAAGCAAGGAAATGCGTGAATTATATTGGGAAGAGTTTCAGATAACTATAAGTTATAAATTGTTGTTTGGTAAACATTTACACTTCAACTTATGTTTATACTTTTAATGTGTAGAAAAAATGTTGTTGGGATGAGACAATAGACTCGCTGGTGAGGCAAACTTGGGCAAGGAAAGCGACACAAAGTTATGGTCAATATCTCTTTAATATGAGGAGCCCAAAAAGAAACAAACATGGCTTTAAACTAGCTCATATTCCAAAGGAAGTCTGGAATTCCTGGCAATTAAAATGGAATACATAAGAATACAAGCTAAGGTGTGAGCATAACAAGAAGAATAGGCGTAACGATGTGGCTGATGGAGTAGCAAAACCCACACATAACACTGGATCTGCATGTCATTTAAAGATAGCTTCTGATTTGGTAATTTTTTAAATGGTACATCGTATCAATGTTTGCATATGTTTATCTGTATATTTGACTTTTTATATACTATTTATGCAGAAGAGGAAATTAGAACATGAGCCACTCCATAATGAATTGTTCCTGTATACACACACTAAGAATCATGATGGAGTCACTTTCGCAAATGAAAAAGATAGACAAATTCATGTAATATTCATTTCAGTTTAAATTAACTTTTATATTGTACCTACTCCATAATATCATTCCTAACTTTGATATCTTTTAACTTATAATATTTTTATTTTGTAGGCGACGTATACAGAAAAACGGGAAGAGTTGGAAGCTGAAGGCGTTGAATTTAAGGAGGACAAACTATTTTATGCTGTTGTTGGTGGTCATGATAAAAAAAGAAAACTTTATGGATTAGGCTCTTTTGCAAAGACGGTTCCCAATTGGAATGGTAAAACGGATGTATCTTACATTCCGGTAAAAATGATGAAATAGAAGAAATGAGGGAGCTTATTGCTAAACAACAACAACAAAACGAAGAACTTAAAGAAATGATGAACGTCCAACAAGAGGAAAAGAAAGCAAGGGTCGGGCATCTTGAAAACCAACTTCAAACGGCATTGGATCTTATTAATGTCGTTAGAAAACGACAAGAGTAGTAGGTTGATATATGTTTATTGAAGATTATGTATTTTAGAGAAGCAACTTTCTTTTTTTCCATGTAATAAATAATTATTTTGTTATTTGATGATATAATGGTTATAAGTTATTTGTTTTTTTTCATATATCACTACAAAATTATTTGGATATAATTTATAAATCAATTATCAATCGGTCCATATTGAATCTGGTATATAATATATACACCACTAAAATTGCTAGAGATTCATGACCATGAAATTTGCTAGGAGATCATCAAACACATTTAGATAGGGATTCATCACCACGGATTTTGCTAGGGATTAACTACAACGGAATTTGTGACGAAAGAACTACCACAAAATTTGTGATGGAAACCTACTACAGAATACACGACGGAATACCATCTACCACGGATTTCATTCCGTTGTCACAATTGCTACGAAATTATCATTTCCGTTGCAAACCCCTCGATACGGCGTTTTTAGGGACGAAAATAAGTCGTTGCAAATTCCGTCGCTATTCGTCTTTTGCAACAATTTCAGCTTTTCGCAACGAATTCCTTCCGTAGCAAAATCGTGTTTTTCTTGTAGTGATTCACCCATGGTTTTTGTTTGAAGAAAGGGACACCTAGGCCAATTAATTGTTTTGTATGGGGACGGAATGGAATGGATGGGTTAACGGAATAAGTGAAGTAATGAAACCAGTCCATTACATGATCATTTTTGGTTACTTTTATGAATAAAATGTACATTTGAGTTTTATTTTTTGTTATATGTAAATACAAGTATACTCTTAACTCTACTTAATAGATTATATTATTATGATTGATGAATTTTCTATTTATAAATATAAAAATAAATTAATAAAAGCTCATTAAAACCCAAATAAGATCATAATAAGAAATATATTATCTACCTAATTCTAGTAAATGAAACTGTAATTTAGTTAAAATGGTCAAGTTATAAAAGAAATGTGTCATTATAAATGTAAAAGAAATACTTCATATTGAAAATTTTCTCAATTTCATGATTGAGTCCAAAAAAACACCCACTAAGGATAAAAGTTAACAAACAGGAAGGATCCATATTTTCAAGAATGCTCTATTCGATTCTATCAAACAAATATTTCTTTTTATTCCATTGTATTAACCTTTCCACTATGTTCTCAATTTCATCGTACCAAATACTACATATATTCTATTAATCACAAGTCATAAAAATATCATGGTAAATTAAAAATCAAGAAACTGTTGAAAACATCCAAGAGACATCATACCAAATACTACCTATCTTCTATTAATCACAAGTCATAAAAATATCATGTTAAAATAAAAATCAAGAAACTGGTGAAAACATCCAAGAGACAGACTCAAAAAGAGCTTATGTATTGATCCAATTTCCTGCATCTTCCCCAAGTAATTGCTTATTATTTGTCGTTGTTAACATTAGTTAGCCTTCAAATATTAACATTCCAAACAACACTATCTCCTTCTCCGCAAGAGTTATGAACAAATTTCATCCTCTCAACCGACTTGCATATTCCACTGCATGACCAATCAAATGCAGCTACACAAACATTACTTACTTGTTTCTTCCATTCGCAATCTACAATTCACATACAATGACCAATAATCAATCATCTAACATGCACACATACAAGCATGTTGGTTACATAAGACATGTTTGTTACATAGGATATGACATGACATACTAATAAGTACTTGGACTAATGTTGATGTTAATGGGAGAAAAATGAAAAAAAAAATTAGTGACCTGGAGGAGTTACACAACACATGGAACGATCATCTATGTGTTGAACATCCAATCCAATCAACCATGATCCTAAAGAGACATCCTCATTGGCGTACCTATGCAAAATACCCCTGTAAAACGAACACGAATAGTAAATTAATACGTCTTTAATGTAGGTAATGAAGAAATGAAAGTTGTTATGTGTTGTGACTTACTAGTTGATGGAAATATATGTTGCTAAATCCTTGGAGATGGCATATATTTGGCCAGTTGCATGTCTGAAGTACTTGTTCCCTTCTTCTCCGAATTTCCAGTATTCTGGTTCATGGTATCTTACCCCTCTGCTCAATTTAGTTTTCAAACTAATCATTTAGGTGTTGTTTCTTTTTTGCTTAATAGACTTAATGTGGTGAGCAACAAAATTGTGTTTCTTTTTTACTTAATATCGTCAAGTCATGTACGAGTTGAATCATGATGTTTGTCTTAATAAAGTGTTGTATAGATAAGATCCCTTTTATTCTTTTCTACCCTATAAACCTGAATAATTTGTAAACAACACTAAATAACTAGTTTACATTTACATTCCAAAATGCAAATTTTGTAATATTCATCAATTTAACGTAAGAGTTATGAGTAAAAGGAAAGAAGAAAAAGACAAATAGATGAAGATATGATGTCTTAGTACATTAAGCCATGTTTTTTTGGCATAAGCTATTAATTCATTTTCTAGATTAAATAAAAAAGAATAATCCAGTTATAATGTATAACTTTCTAGATTAAGTCATGAAGAAATATCCATTATATAATTGTTCAGATTATGGGTTAATCTATCAAGCTCATTCAGTCAACAAGAAATAAACTAATAATTCCAGTCAGACATATTCTTTTAACTATATGTAGAAATAGAGGAAGTCATGAAAAAGAGACTTCCCCATTAAGACATAACTACACACAAGTTTTCCCTTATTCATTTTTGTAAGTGTGTCGTCGTATTCTAAAAATAATTGAACCTCGACAACACTATATATTGGAATAAAGAAACATGGCCTTATGCTCAGCTCTAAAATGATCAAATCCAACGTGAGCTACAATATGCATTCATATAGGTATTATGTGGATTTTCAATTCTAACACCAACAAAAGTATCAAACCATAGAAATGATCAAAGAAAGCAAACCGACTTTTGAAAGAGCACGGGTCCCGACTTCATGCATCCAAGATAAGTTCTTAGTTTAGATCTGTAGCGTGCAAGTGTAGTCATAAGCATACCCAGATTGACGTGCACATTATCATCCACCTTCACATAAAATTCTGCATCCCAAATGGAGACAGCTTTTGAAAAAAACAATCTTGTCTTTATGGAGAGCTCATGGTACCCCTCCACATGATTCAACCTCAAAAAATCTTTATATTTCTCCTCCTCCATGTCAATGGCTCGATCAAGAACACCTCCAGGTGTTGCACTGTGTCCTATCACAAATCTTATTATGATCCGCTTTTCTTTTTCTAGTTTATTTAGTTTTGCTCCTACATGGTGTCAATATGTAATTTTAGCAATTTTCCATGTTGCTAAATAGTAAAAAGGATATACCATATGATGGGTCCCACAACCAACATGGGTAAGGTGCCTACTAATGGATCCCACCACATAAATTCTCACATGTTTACTGTTGGCCAAGCATTTAGGATGGTATAAAAACAAATGAGGTAAGGGAATGTAAAAAAAGGTGAACCAGTAGGCATCCATGTTTCTCGAAGCGAGTCTCGACGTTTCTTGCTGCTAAAAGTTGTATTAATACCAATGACAACAAATGCTTTTTGTAGGGATGTCTTGTTAGATGGCTTCATTCTTTCTGACATAAATTTCGGCCCGAGCAGACTTGTGCGTGCTGCTTCTAGTTCCATCTCTAATGTGGATATTGTTTTGTCCAATGATCTAGAAAAATACATGAAAAGATAGTGGATCCTTAAATTTAAAAAGTAGTGGTAATTCAGGTGAAGACAAGACAAAACAAAAGAAGACAATGTTTGATGTGCATTGGACAAGACAAAAAATGCAATTCTTTGGGTACCACCCAAAAACATGAGACAAAGATTTTCTTTCGATCTTTCAAAAATAGCCCTAGGACATGTCATGTCTTGTGTAACAAACAAACGTAGGAATGAACTTACTGGATGGCTTGATGATTCTTGGCGACTTCTCCCATGATATCTCCTGAATTATCTTCAACCAATTTCTTGTAGAAAAAAACTATTTAGTATTGATTAGAAATAAATTTACAATTAATATAAATGAAGATTTAAGTTCTAAGTACTTACATGCTTCGGTCACAGTCTTTAGGTGTTAAGAAACTCATTTTATGTTCATGATTCTTGAAATGAATGTCGTTAAGTATGGTCGTGTAAGGCCATGTGTGTCTGGTGAAAAGTGTTCCCACAAGAAAACTGGCAATGCATAATGTCAAATTGATCCTTCCTGGAACCGCCTTTCCCCTCATTTTGAACATTTATTACTGTAAATTTTTGGAGGTGTCCTTGTTGACAATAAATAACCAAAGAAAAGCTTATATAGTTTACGTGGCCTTAAGCTACGTTTGTAAGAGAGGACTGGAGAAACTATCTAGGGCTCATTTAGACCATTAGGATGATAAGGTTAGGTACGTATTTTGCACATATGAGGGATCGATAATGAGTCCTTGTTACACCTTTTTGTGTGAGACAAAAAAATTTTAATGGTCCAAACATAGTATAACTTGTTCAAGTCATGTGCTGTCTTGTGTAACATTATAAAATTGATGTGCATTAATTGGAATAGACTAATATATTTGGGATTTTAAGAATTTAATAAGATGCAAAATAAGTTGGTGGTGAAGGTACCTTTTAAAACTCAGAACAAGATGATCATTGGTAGACCAAACAAACTAGCTAATAGCCTTCGAGAAGTAATATACTATATTATAGTAGCAGCTTATGGTATGGTAGTGCCACATTGTTTTGTTTTGTTGGTATACAAAATAGAAATAGATAGATTATTAGAGGAGAAAGAGAGATATGGGCAGGCAGCAAGGGGTGTGTGGTTGTTTAATCATGTGGGATTCATGGTTCAACAAACCAAAGAAGATGCCTTGAGTTGAGATGATGTTCAAATTAGAACACCCCACCCTGAGTTAAGTTATCATTCTACATGACACAACCACTTCCTTGAATTGTCTTTCTTTTATCATACATTTACCTCTCCTCCCCTCTCGCCAAAACAATTAAACGTTATTGGTTTTAGGTGTTAAAGTAACATCTAAATCATATTAAATACACTAATTCTTGCTTTATGAGAGTTCACCAACTGCTTTTCCGTCTTTCTAATATTAAAACAATTTTTTCCCAACTCTTCTATTGAATAATGTGTGGTGAGGGGCTTCTTGCGAATTGCTTCTCAAGATATATACGTACAATTAATTAATTTCAAGTGGAGGGTGATAATTCGATTTTATCTATGGAGTTCACTAAAATTTAAAGGCCTTATGAAATTAGATTGATACAATAATCACACATAGCTATATAATATGTTAAAAGGGAAGGTTGTTTTGGCACGTGTCTAAAAATCCTGAATACTAAAGAATTATTGTTATATATAAGATAATATAACTGAAATGATGATACATCTTAATATTATGTATATAGTTTTAAAGTATTTTGGAAAAAATAGTTTTAATAATCAAAATAACAAAGTTTTATGTATATCGAAAAAAACTCAACAAAAAAAGTTGTCCATAAGCTAGTAATGCAATGAATTCGAATATAGTTTTTTTATTAAACCTAACACAATAAGTTATGTTTAAGGAAAAATAAAACCTTTCATCAAACAATTCTTCTCGTTCTGGATATATCATTGATCACTGTTATCAATAGATGTAAGTGGAGTGTCACAGACGGTGATTCTAGAATTTTCCAGAGCATTGAAGAAGACGTGGGAGCATGTTATATAGCATGGAAGACACTTGAACGTAGGGATGAGCAAAGGAACCGACCCGGTTGGAACCAGCCCGAACCGGAACTGGCCTAGGAACCAAACTTGGTGGAAAATAGGAACCGAACTGGATCGCCGGTTCTACCAGTTACGGTTCTTACCTGTTCTTGCCTTGTCTTCAATGTTAGAACTGGTTCTTGAGAATAGCAACATATGGTTCCGGTTTTTGCCGGTTCTATCGTTTCCCGGTTCCAAAAATCCACAAAAATATCGTTTCGGTTCCGGCCGGTTCCCGGTCCATATGCTCATCCATACTTAAACGTCCTAGAGAATTCTAGGACATCGTAGAGAAACCTAGAATATTATAAATCCTTATAAATATCTTAAGAATTTACTAGATAGATCTAGAAAGATCATGCTAGTTCAAGATCTATAATTTCATTAAGGAGGTCTAAGAACCTTATAAATACGGGTAGATTCATTTGGATCAAACCATTAGAAGTTGCTCTGTATTCTCCCGATTTCTTATGATACAAGTTCCCTTTTGTTTGTAGTAACTCTAAATCTTTAGTGTCTTTCTTGCCAAGTCGTTAGTATATCACAAGGAAGTGTATTAAGCCTGACTTAGTTGGAGTAGCACTAAGCGGCAGACGATGAAAGAGTCGTCCCATGACACGTGGTAATAGAGCCAGATTCATGCAAGAAAGAGATCGTAGACATGGAAGGAAGGAGAGAAGTAGCTAATATTCCCCCTCTCATCGAGGAGAATGGAAGAATGCTAAAAAGAAGAACCAAGGTAGTTTCCTTGGCAAGCTTAGAACACAAACTTACAAGGTTAGAGATTAACACGAATGGAAGGATATTGTCGATCAGCTTGTTGGTGACATAAGTGATACGAGTGATGGAATGAAGGAGTCCATTAGTTTCTTCAAAGAGGAAGTCCTAAGATTGATTAACACTTTGTGGAACGAGTTCCGTGAAAAGATAAGCACCTTATAAGCTAAAGCAAATCTATGCAAGGCAACAATAGTCAGAGGATCTATTAAGAAGATGACACCACACACAGAGGCACCAAAACCCTAGAAATACAGAAGTAAGTGTGATCCTAAAATACTTGAAGATTTTTTTGGTCCCTAGAATGTTACATCAATATAACTTGAGTCGAGTACGACAAATCCAAGATAGATACAGTCGTCCTATACTTGTGTGATAATGTCGCTCTATGGTGGAGGCGGAAACATGGAGACATTGAGAAGGGTCTATACACAATGGAAACGTGGAAGAATTTAAGAAACAAATCAAGAAACAAATTTTCCTACCTAATGTCGATGCCATAGCCATGAAAAAACTTTAAGGGCTGAAACATGTCGGGTTGATAAAAGATTATGTGGTAGAATTTACAACATTGATGCTTGAGTTTCCTAACTTACAACGGAAATACAAGTTAGTTTACTTCCAATATGGGCTACAATCTTGGGATTATAATGAGCTTAAGTGGAGGAGTGTCCTAGATGTCGACGAAGCTATAGATGTAACAGAAGACCTTATAGACTTTCAAAGAGAAGCTCCAGTTAGGAAGCCTAGTGGAGGAGATAGAACTACACCAAGGCTGCAACAAAGGGAAGATAAACATGCCAACATGCTCTCGAATTTCAAGGGAAAGGTGATAGATGGTGGGACCGAAGGGAGATAAAGTGATATTGATGTGATAGCTCCCATCTTATAAGAGATTGTCCTAAGAAGAAAAGCTTCAACGCCATGGTCATTGAAGATGAGAAGGAGGAATAGGAAGAATCACAATTAGGCCTCATGTGACTCATCAACTAGGGGAAAAAGAAGCAACCAAGACAAAGAAAGGAGGAGTTCTTATGTTTTTAAAGGTCAAAACAAATGACAAATTCATAGGTGTGTCTCATAACTTCCTTACCAAAAGTGAAGCAGAGAAGATGAATATTCAATACACCAAAGAGGTAGGTTGGTTGAAAGGCATCCACTCTCCTTCCGTGTTATGGGAGTAGTTGTCGAGATAGAATAATGGAAGGGTCCTATCAAATTATAGTGTGATGGATGGCTATTGTATGGTGTTCTTTGACCAGGTACGCCCTTTTTCGTTTGAAGATCAAACTAAGTGTATCACTAAGGGTTCACGATACACACCATTCCCTTGGAAAGAAGAAAAATAGAGTCTTGAACCCTATCCACCATGTAACTTAACAAGGGAATTAAGAAATATTAGACAACATATTTGGCAACGCTAAAGAAAGATATCATCCCTTTTAATGAGAAAATACCCCAAGAGGTCAAAGAAGTACTAAAATATTTCAAGGATGTGTTGTCACCAGAGTTGCCAAAGAAGTTACCTCCAAGAAGGGAAGTGGTTCAAAAAATTGAATTAGAACTAGGAGCCAAGCCACGAACAATGTGTCCTTATAGAATGGCTCCACCCGAGTTGGAGGAACTAAGGAGGCAGTTGAAAGAGTTACTAGATGTTGGATATATTAGATCTTCCAAAGCTCCATTTGGTGACCCAATGTTATTCCAAAAGAATCATGACAATAGCCGGAGAATGTGCATAAATTATCGAGTATTGAACAAGGTAATGGTGAATAACAAGTACCCCATTCCCTAAGTAGTGGATATCTTCGATCGACTTGCAAGGGAACGATGGTTTGCAAAGTTAGACCTAAGATCGGGATATTGGAAAGTATATATAGCGGTAGCTGACAAGACATAGACAACATGTGTGACGAGGTACATATCGTTTGAGTTCTTAATAATGCCTTTTGGATTAACCAACACACCTTCTACATTTTCCACCTTGTTGAATAAGATCTTCCACCAATTATTGGATATATTTATGGTGTTGTACATAGATGACATTGTGGTATACTCGGAGTCGTTAAAGGAGCACATTGAACACTTACGTTAGGTCTTCCAAGTACTTAAAGAAAACCAATTGTACATAAAGATAGAGAAGTATTCCTTTCCACAACCTGAAGTATCTTTTTAGGGCATAAAATTGTTAATGGAAAGATCCAAATGGACAGTGAAAAATTGCATGCTATTTTAGAATGGGAAGTGCCAAAGAAGGTATCAGAACTCTTATCGTTCTTAGGCTCAATCAATTATTATCAAAGATTAATATCCAGTCACTCAGCTAGAGCCACACCATTGATAGACCTTCTATAGAAGAAGGTAACATAGTAATGGATTGAAAGATGCCATAAGACCTCTAATGACATGAAGAAAGTTTTTCTTTGGCGCTTCCCATTCTTCATATGTGTTGTGAGCTAATAAATAATTATCGTATACACATTAAGTGAACAAATATTAGGATTATATAATATTTGTAGAAAATCTTAATATGAAAATTATCGTTAAGCAATAAAGTAAAGATTAAAAATAAAAGATTATTTAGGATAAATAATGACGTGAATACGCGGGGGTGATTTGTTTTTGGAATTTTATGATTGTAGCGGAATAATAACTAGTATAAGAACGATAAGAAAATAACAAAAATGATAGATTTGATAAACAAACTAGACCTATAGATTGAATATTGGTTGAAAGAAAGTTAAGGCCTATTAACTTGAATTCTATCAAAATTAGGAAAGCATCCGTCAAATGATATTTGATAACAAGCCAAAACCTATTGACTTGAAATCAAGCCACGAATGGGAAACGTGTACCAAACAATGACAACAATCTGAATGATACGTAATAATTCAAGAAAGGATGAACAAAAGTTATTTTAAAATTCAACTAAAATTTACGATTACAAATGATCTAGCAAGGGATATTTATAGCCTTACAAGCTATTACAAAAACGAAAATCGATTTCAAAAAGGAAACTACCTTCTAAAGGCTTATTGAAAACTAAATAAGGAAATATATAAAAGACAAAAATAATTTCAAAAAATAATATCTTCCAGCTAATTTACGGTGGTAACCATGCAAATCCATATTGTATAAATTCCATGTAGCTTTCGCATCCAATAGCCAGTACCAAGTAACCCTTTGGAACCGAGTAGCCCATCGAAACCAATATCCATGCATGTATCGAAACCAACACTTCGAAATTCGCATCTGATAGTACTCCAAGGTTTGTATCGGATCGTACTCCAGGAATCACAACCAATCATAGGAGACCCCATCGTACTGATGACAAAAGACGACGATTTGTTCCGATTTTTGAGAGTCAGTCGTAACCAATCACAATTGCAAATAATAATAATCCAAGGATCACAACTAGTCATATGTACCACAAGTGAATGCGACAACTCCCAAGATTTGTAGCTTTTTACTAGTTTGATGGCTTGTGACCATTCACACCCATTCAAACCTAGTCACATTTGATCACAACCAGCTTTAATCAAAATTGAAGTTATTATTATTGGAGAATCACAATCCATACTTGTATCAACCCTCCCTATTTGAAAGGAATTGTCCTCAAATCAGTACGACCATCATCAACCAAACACGCACTACAGAGAAAATCAACAATATCATCAAACAAACCCATTTTATTCTCAATCTTCTTCGTGTTCTTTTTCAAATCAACAGTTTAATCAGATTTAGCATTCTTCCTATCATTCTCATCACTGACAGTAGTTATAGGCTGAACATACTTAATCTGATTAGGAACATTCTTTCAAACGGTATTTTGGCTCAACAAATCATCAACATCCTTTGGCATCAAATGAACATCAGATTAAGCATTCATCTTAAGCAATGGTTGAAAATTTTCCTTTGAGAGACTAGCTTCAAATTCCCAGACACTCACAGACTCTGTTCATTCTTTCCTTTGTCACATCATCTTCATAGGAGTTCTCAGCTTCTATCGGAACACTAAGGTCTTGTTCATCTCAGTTTGGCTTCTTTGCTTCATGAACCTTGCCTTCCGTATCTTCACCAAAATCCTCCTTGTAAGCATTATAAAAAACTGGGGCATTTTACAAATGATCCTTAATCACTTCCCTTTTACTAGTCAACATGGTAATATTTGGCTTATTGTCCTGCTTGTTTACTATCGACCTTATTGTTGTTTACGAAATGGGAATTAACACAATTTTCTTACCATTATGCATCAACTCCTATTCATTTCTTCTTCTTGTATGCATCACAACCCTATCAAACTATCAGGTACGTCCCAAAAGAATATGACAAGCATCCATGGGAGTAACATTACACAAAACTTCATGTTCATACAGTCCCATGACTAAACAGACTCTAACCTGTTTCTTCACCTTCATTTTGTTTCCATCTTCTAACCAATGAAGTGAATATGGATTAGGATGGGCTGTTGTGACTAAGCCCAACTTTGTAACCATCTCACTAGAAGCAATGTTTGTACAACTTCTAGCATCGATAATAAAAATACATAACTTATCCTTCACAAAACATTTTGTATGAAGCGATTTGCAAAGCTCTAAGAACCAAAATCGTGTCACATGTCGGCGCTTCATACATTTCTTCTTTCTCTTCGCTTTTACAAGTTTTTTCAAGCACAAAAACATCATCCTCCTTTTTTCTTCCTTAAGCAACTCATCACAAACCTCAACAGTCTCTCTTAATGTCACTACCCTCCCATTCGGACAAATGTTATGATAATACCCAAACCCTTGACACTTGAAACAATGGGCTTGGAAAAACTGGTCTCCTTATTCACACTACTCAACATCGGGGTTGCTATTGAACTACTCGCAACAGTAGGAACAGTTGTCGCGGTCACCTTCATGCTAGTTTCAGACTCAACCCAAGGCTTGGGATTGACAGTATCTGATCTAAAAATTCCCACATACATTGCCTTCCCTTGAGCTTCTAACTTCAAACAAAGACTACAAAGCGTGTCGAAATTAGAGTATGGATAGAGTTCTACCGTACCAAATATTTTGTAATTCAGATGATGTAGAAAACGTGTCATCTTCTGTTCTTCAGCCTCCTCAACATCTCCAAGCAATGATAACTTCTAAATCTCATTATTGTATTCTCCAACAATCATCTTCCTTTGCATCAAATCCACCATCCTCCTATAGGTAGTCGTCCTATGATGGGTTGGCACATACCTCTTCCGAAATTTTTGTTTCAAGGACTCCCAAGAAGAAATTTTCTATTTTTCTTCACAAGCCCTCCAGATCTTGAAACCTTCAAACCACAACAAATCTACTCCCCTCAATTTCAAGATCACATACATACAACACTTCTCATCATCTAACTCCTTAAACTCAAAGATTCTTTCAATCTTTCTCTCAAAATCTAAATATACTTCTGGATCGGACCTACCAACGAATTCAGGCAATTCGTTTACCTTTCATGCCTTAACATTCCTAAATTGTCCACACTTATCTTGTCGCCATTCTCCATCTTGAAAACCATGCAAATATTCACCCAAGGCATTCACAAAATTTGGATCGTCAGTGTTCATGGCTCCTTGATGCGATTTCAACACAACAGTAAAATATGCAAAGTGAATAAACTCGAACAAACTTCAGGAAATTCGGAATCTGACCTCTGATAACACTTATGATGCGAATACTGGAGGGGGGGGGTTGTTTTTTGGGTTTTTATCATCACATCAAAAATAATAACTAGAACAAGAACAACAAGAAAATAAGAAAAACGATAGATTTAATAAACAATCTAGACCTAGATGGTTTGGTTTTGTTATAAAATCGAAAAAGAAACTTGTTATTTTTAAGCTTCCATTGCTTGGTTTTTATGAAAAACACACTTAAAAATGCAACTCATTGCCATCCTTTTGAAGTTTGTACGGTATTAGTGGGCGATGGGTCACCTAACCACTAGGATTGCCTTATGATATTTATGGCGGTTTTTGTATTTTCTAGTGACGTAAGGGTCACATTGTCACTAGTTACTTGCAATACTACAAGTTGTTTTAAGTAGGAAGATTTGATCAGAATCTTGTGTGATAAAGGTCACCTAAGCATGAGAGGTCTGATGCATAGATGGGATAAAACATGCCATGTTGAATAATAGTTGTTTAGGATCCCATTATCTAGGAATTACATATGTTGTGCAATTGGTAATCGCTACCAACTGAATTTGATTAAGTGGATGTGATAATGGGTCACCTACCATTTGCTTGTTTTGTTACTTGGATCCTAGACTTTAATAAATGAATGTTTTAGAAATAATAAAAGATATTGAATTTTAAAGACTTAATATTGCAAATACTAAATGAAACCTTGTTAAATTCTATATATAACTGTTAATACTTTTATGCCATATTAAAATCTCTCTCTTGTTGAGTTTCAAGAGATAGTAACGTTTGATGGTTATAATTTCTATAACTAGTATAATACCTTGATCTTCTTCCTTATGGATAAATATAAATTATATATACTGAAAGATCACATACCTGAACAACATGTGCAAAACCAATCAGTCTGACCATGATGCTTTGATGAAAATATTACTGTGATGATGTTGATATGTCTCACATCAAGCTGGAATAACTGCCCTTGACTTGCAAAAATTCTTGGATACTTATGAAACATATTTTATGTCTCATCAAGTAAAATCGATATTCATTATGAACAGTCAAATGTGCTTCAAAACTATTCAATCTTTGAATAAAAAGAAATTCTAAGAGATTGTGTACTCCAATAGACCTATGGATCAGTTAAGGGAAATACAACATAAACTCATAAATCCAGAAAAGGCCTAAATGATTAGTGTTGTTTCTATTGTGGAAGAAACTGGACACTCAAAGAGGAACTACTCCTCTAATATCATTGAGTTAGGAAGTCTGACTTTACCAAGACTTCAATATATATATATATATATATATATATATATATATATATATATATATATATATATATATATATGATAGAACTATTTATTTTTCCATCATTCACTTGAGTATGTTATACTTCAGGTGACACTAATAATTGATATTATGTGCTCATGTTTTGGAAGAGATAATCAACTGATTACAGACGAATGATATTTTGTGCTAAAGATATAACAAGTAATGTTATAGTCTGTTTTTGAAAACTAGATGCTTTGTACTTATTTTATAGGAACATGTAACAATTGTGATGTATGAATGAATCTAGATTTACTTATCGTTTAATGGTTGCTCATATTCATGATCTAAAACGATGTATTATGTGTTAAGAATATTTTCTTGTAATGTTATTTATGAAGTAAACATATAATTTTTCATTAAATTAATAATTCCAAAGATGACCCCTATAAAATCAAATGATATATTATTTAAACCTATCTATCTCATAATCATCATGACTATATAAATATGACACACATATACTAACTTCAAATGTATGGGATTTTTTAAGGCAAATAAGCTTGACTCATTTGATATATGTGAATCCTATTTATATAGGAAGATGATTCACACATGTCTTTATATATTAGTAGTTAAAATACTAAAGGTTTGATAAATAATTATACATAAGGGATGCCTTTAATATTTTCAATAAATGAATAGATTTGGTGATAGATACTTAGTCAATTTTACTAACGACTTTTATTTGTTATTGATTGAAACTTTTGATTTGCTCAAATTATTTCATAGTGAAGATTGAAAAAACAATTAATGAGATCATCATTAACATTTTGTTATGATAAAGAAATTGAGTTTGGTAAACCATGCCTTCTTGTAACATGTTAGAGTTATGGAATCCATTCACCACTCATTCCGTCAAAAACACTCACTCGTCATTTGTGTGGTTCTTGTGGTATACGATTACATGGTCTCTCGGATTTGTCTTGTGATGTTCGAGGTAGCTTTTCATGTTCTCTAGTGGGATAGGGTTACCTGGTCACTAGTTGAACGTCAATAGTACAAGTTTTTGTAGAGAATAAAACATAGACCTTACAGTCTATTATATGATGTTTTTAAATGAGCTATTTACTTTATAAAATTTTGGAATTATGCTCACTTCAATTAGTATATATTGAATATATATTTCCAACCAAACTAGTAGAATAAATACTTTCATTAGGCTAAGGATGTAATGGTTTATCCTTATCTAAAAGGTATGGAGTTATGAAGCTTATGTTAGAAAATAAAGTTAACTACTTCAACATCTGCTAACTGTGATTATGTACACACTCCTAAATGATTGTTTACGATGAAGTTTCTACTGACCTCATTGGTTTTCATTCCAGAAGACATGTGCTTATAAATTTTTATTTCTATTCTTCACCTCTCTCTCTCTCTCCTTTTTTCTTTTGAAGCTAGTTTGGTAAGTAAAGCATCCTTGAGTTATCTCCTTTAATGCTTATTTGAGTTAAGTGCTTATACACTTAAGATACTCAATATTACAAGAAGGAACTAGCATTCCAAGTGTCTAACTCTTGATAGTGTATACTTGTAGAGATGATCATCTTCATTGATCTTTCTATCTTCATCAACACCCCAAATCCAAGTGGGTTCAAAGGCTTCAAAGGTTATCATTCTAACCTCTATAAATAGATCCTAGATGGTTTTGTTTTGTTATAAAACCGAAAAGAAAAACTTGTTATTTTTAAGCTTTCGTTACCTGGTTTTCATAAAAAATACATGTATATTTTGTATCAAAACTCATAAGTGGTATCAAAATATCTTTTATATGTTTGATAATTTATTTTTTTGGAAAACAATCATGAATTTCTTTTGGTTAAGAAATTTTCACATTTGTTTTCTTCGGCAACTTGTAGTTTGAAATTGTTTATTTTTATATATAGCTACTTTTCATTCATTTGGATTATATAAAAGTTACCTAAGAAAACACAAAGAGTTGTTTGTTATTATATTTGATATGTTTGTTATGTATAAACATGCCATTTTGACATTTGTGTTGTGTTTGGTTGATATTTATTTATTCATAAGATGTAATAAATAAATAGGTATTTTTTTTCATAAGTTTATTTGTAGTAAATTAGTTAGGCTAGTTGTATTTTTTTTTTAAATGTAACAAGATGAATAAATGAAAATTTTGAATATGACTTAACCACTTGAGATGATAATCCCAACCATGAGCATCTACTCTTAGTATTGAGCTTAATTATAGTCTTAATGGTTGAAGTGTTACAATCTTTACAACAATAAGATTTTAAGTTCTTTTTGCAAAAAAGAGTAGTCTTGGAAAGTGGGAGCTTGAAGACCTTTTTAAGAGTCCCTTAAATCCTTTATTATTGACTTAATAATTATTGTGATGACTCATAAAAATTATTACTAGACATGGCTAGATTTATACATATTTTAATGCATGTTTGTGATGGTTATTTTATGATTGTTGCATGTTATGTTTGATGTATGAAAATGGTTTTTACAAGATAAATAACAGTTTATCATAAAATAATATCACTTGTAGTTTTAGTAAAAAATATTTAAAATGTAACATAAAATGTTTATTAATGACTATATAAAAGCATTTTTACCGGTTACCAGTTACCGGTTAAAAATCAATTTTTTGTTAAAAATAGTTTTATTGTAAAACTTATAAGTAGTCAAATTTAAAATATTTGAAATGGTTTAAAAAGTTTTTAAACGATATATAAACTCCATGTCTTCATAATAAATAAGATTTTTTATTATGAAGACTAAAATCGGTTTATAACGTTATAACGACAACTAATAAAACTAGTGATTATTTTTTACATCAAAACTTAATATATGATATTAGTTTTTTAAACTTAACGCAACATGTTGATATTATGTTTTATGCATGCCAAATGAGATTTAAAACATAATTATCATCATCTAAGTTTTGGTTCGTGAAAATATGACTTTTATCATAAGATGTATAAAATTCAGTTTATTAAATAAAATGAGTTTTATTCTACAAATTCATAAAGTTATAAGATTTTGATTATTAAAATGAGATTTATAATTTTGATTTTACAACTTATCCAAAACTCCAAGTCTTAAGAATAAAATGAAATTTTATAAAATACTATTACTGGTTCTTAAATGCGGTCTACGACTAAACTTTAAATATCGGATTTTAGTTTATAATTGATCGTGCCTAATGGTAAATAAAATGAAGTTTTATTTCTTACCTAAAGAGCCTTATAACAAGTGATATGATTTTTACAAAAGGGTCCATGAATTGTTGGATGCATGCAATATTCACGAGACCATGTTTTCATAACTATATTTGCAAAACATATATAATTTTTTTAAAAAAAAATTCAAGTAATTTCCATCGTTTTGAAGTTTTTACGGTCTTAGTGGACGATGGGTCACCTAACCACTAGGATTGTCTTATAATATTTTTGGTGGTTTTGTATTTTCTAGTGAATTCAGGGTTACATTGTCACTTTCTAGTTGCAATACTACAAGTTGTTTTAAGTAGGAAGATTTGATCGGAAGGGTCACATTGTCACTAGTTAGTTGCAATACTACAAGTTGCAATAAAGGTCACCTAAGCATGAGAGGTATGAGGTATAGTTGGATCAAACATGACAAGTTAAATAATAGTTGTTTAGGATCCCAGTATCTAGGAATTACATTTGTTATGCAATTGGTAATCACCAGCTACCGACTTTGATTAAGTGGATGGGATAAATGGTCACCTACTATTTACTTTTTCATTACTTGGATCTTAGACTTTAATAAATTAATGTTTTAGAAACAATAAAACGTATTAATTTTTAAAGACTTAATATTGAAAATACTAAAGGAAACCTTGTTAAATTTTCTATATAACTGCTAATACTTTTACGCCCCTATAAAATCTCTCTCTTGTTAAGTTTTAAGAGATAGTAACATTTAATGGTTATAATTTCTATAACTAGTATAATACATTGAGATTCTTCATTAAGGATAAATAAAAATTATATATACTAAAAGATCACATACTTAAACAACCTCTGCAAACCAATCAGTCTGACCATGATGCTTTGATGAAAGTATTACTGTGATGATGTTGATGTGTCTCACATCAAGCTGGAATAACTACCCTTGATTTTGTAGAAAGTCTTGGATAATTATGAAATATATTTGATGTTTCATCAAGTAAAACATACATTCATTATGAACAGTCAACGTGCTTCAAAAATTTTCAATCAATGAATAAAAAGAAAGTCTAAGAGATCGTGTACACGAAGAGACCTATGGTTCAGTTAAGGGAAATACAAAATAAACCCATATTTCCAGAAAAGGGCCTAAATGATTAGTGTTGTTTCTACTCTGGATGAAACTACACACTCAAAGAGGAACGACTCCTCTAATTTCATCGAGTTGAGGAAGTCTGACTTGACCAAGTTTTGAAATATATATATATATATATATACACACACACACACACATGATAGAACTATTTACTTTTCCATCATTCACTTGAATATGTTATACTTTAGGTGACACTAATATTTTATATTATGTGCTCATGTTTTGGAAGAGATAATCAACGATTATAGACGAATGATATTTTGTGCTAAAGATATAAAAAGTGATGTTATAGTCTATTTTTGAATACTAGATGTTTCTGTACCTATTTTATAGGAACATGTAACAGTTGTAATGTATGAATGAATTTAGATTTACTTATCATTTAATAGATGTTCACATTCATGATCTGAAACGATGTACTATGTGTTAAGAATATTTTCTCATAATATTATTTATGAAGTAAATATATATTTTTTCATTAAATTAATAGTTCTAAAGATGACACCTATAAATCAAATGATATTTTATTCAAACCTATCTATGTCATAATCATCATAACTATATAAATATGATACACATATATTAACTTCAAATGGATGGGAGTTTTTAAGGAAAATAAGCTTGACTCATTTGATATATGTGAATCCTATTTATGTGGGAAGATGATTCACAAGTGTATTTATCTATTAGTAGTTAAAGAACGAAAGATTTGACAAAGAATTATACATAAGTGATGTATTTAATATTTTCATATTTTCATAGTGAAGATTGAAAACAAGTTAATGAAACCTTCGTTAACCTTTCGTTTTGATAAAGAAAATGAGTTTGTTAAACCAAGTGTTTTGTAACATCTTAGATTTATGGAATCGAGTCACAACTCATTTCGTCAAAAACACTCACTCATCATTTTTGTGGTACTTGTGGCGTAGGATTACCTGGTCTCTTGGATTTGCTTATGATGTTCGAGGTACTTTTCATGTGCTCTAGTGGGATAATGTCACCTGGTCACTGGTTGAATGTTGATAGTACAAGTTTTCGAAGAGAATAAAATATAGACCTTGCGGTCTATTGTATATGATGTTTTTAAATGAACTATTTACTTTATAACTATTTGGAATTATGCTCACTGCAATCAATAGATATTGAATATATATATTTCCAACCAAACTAGTAGATTAAATACTTTCATTAGGATAAGGATGTAATGGTTTATCTTTATCTAAAAGGTATGGAGTTATGAAGCTTATGTTGGACAGTAATGTTAACCATTCTAGCATTTGCTAACTATTATTATGTAGAATATCCTAAACAATTGTTTACGACGAAGTTTCTACTAATCCCATTGATTGTCATTCCGGAAGACATTTGCTTAGAAATTTCTATTTCTAAGTGGGAGCAATATGGAACTTTAAGAGCTAAAGAATTGTAAGCCAAATGAATCATAGTTTGGAACTATCAAGTTTTCAACAGTTGTTGAATTTATCGGTAGTTGATTAGAAACTAATGAAACACATAGAGACGTGTATCAATGTAAGATTATCAAGTATGTGGTTATTAATCTTCCTTGATATATTACGAATATAAAGAGTAAGTGACTTTTCAAAGGATAAAACATACTTGAATGAAGTTTTTTTAGATTTAAGATAACATATCAAGGTAAGACTCTTCCTTCTTATATGATAATTACATAGTGTTATTTAATTATAAATCATGGTGATTCTTGTGTTTATAAAGCTAGTGGGAGTGTAGTAACATTCCTTGTCTTATATGTAGTCTACATATACACTAATTTTAGGAATAAAGATCAAAATAGATAGATCATGGCAACTTAAAGGATTAAGTAAAATAGCATTAATTGTCAAGGATCTTAAAGAGCTTAAGATATAAGACTCTAAGAGGATTTATCTTGTCAAATACTACATCACATGTTTTGAGAATTCTTCAAAATCATAGTACCTTGTTTTGAACTAGATAATATGATTGTATTCCATATGATGTAGCAACTGGATTAATCATATATGTCATGATTATGCGTGAAAGCCACATATTTCGTATGCTTAGAGCATGTCGAATGATACCAGTATAATTTGAGAATAAGTCATTGTAACATCTGGTTCCTGACATGTATTTAATTTATAATTTATTTTATTTCATAGAGCAACTCGATGATTTGGGAGCCCCAAACTCATCGAGTAGAGATCATAAGGGCCGCATAATTGAAGTAACCTACTCGACGAGTTGGGAGGCCTCAACTCGACGAGTAGGCTGGCAGATATGAAACCCTAATTTCCGGGGTTTGCACCCTATTTAAACACCTTAACCCCAAGATGTTGGCCTCATTTCCAGCCTCCACTATCCAAAACCCTAATCTCAAAACCCTAATGCTATTGTGAGTGTTTTTAAGCCATTCTAAGTGTCTTAGTGTGTGCATTGAAGCCATTGGAAGAAGAAAAAGCTTGAAGACACAAGAAGGAGTTTATAGATCTAGAATCTGTGCCTCATCCATGACATTTTGCTGGTATAAAGCTTGAAACATGGCTTGTAGTTGTTTAGATCTTCTTTTAGGGTTATTTTGCTTGGTTTGGTCCAAATATCATGATCCTTGGGAGTTGGACGTCCCAGATGGTTTAACACTTCATATCTAAGTTCATGAGGGTTTTCATGGCATAAAGGTGCGAACTTTATGGCTACGGAAGTCCCATGCAACCTTTATACCATCATTTTGGCCTTTTGGAGCTTCTAATGGCCATGCATGTAAAGAAAGCTTTGACTTTACTTTATCTTTTTGTCCCTAGAGTCCAGATCCAAGACCTCATTGTCTATCTTGTAGTTTTGGTGGTATTTGGATTAAGACTATGGCCTTTTGGGTTATGGTTTGAGCTTAATCCCTTTAGAAAAGGTATTAACGGGTAAAGTTGGAAACTTTACCCTTATAATGCATTTCCAGTTTAGATCGGGAGTAAGGGGTGTAGATCTGAAGAGTAAGGGCTTAATGCATTAAGAAAGGCTATCAGACGGAAGAACTCGACGAGTTCATAGAGGAACTCGACGAGTTGGGTCGGAGTGCCTCGATTCTGTTAAAAAGTAAGAACTCGGTGAGTTGGAGGAAAACTCGACGAGTTGGATCGCAATTTCACGATTCTGCGATTCATGGGAACTTGACGAGTTAAAGGATAACTCGACGAGTTGAGTCAACTTGGAGCGTTGACTTTGACTTTCACCATAGTTGACCCTAAATGGGTATGGATATGAAAAGGTATCTACGGGGTGTTTTGGTTCAGGGAGTGAGTAGAGCTGATTCCGGGGCAAAGACATTTCAGCTATCATCCGACATTTGAGGTGAGTTTTCGTTTTATTTGAACGGGTCGAAGGCACCAATGTCGGCACGTATTTATCACTGTATGTATTCTGGACTAAGGTCCGATGTCTGGTGGTGCCCGATGTTGGTTTATATGTTTTCCGGATTACGATCCGATGGCGGGCGGTGCCCGAGGAATGTTTGTATGCTTGATGTCTTCATGATTCTTGCATTTGTTTGTATTGTATGTTACCAGATTATGGTCTGATGCCGGGCAATGCCCCAGGAATGTTTGTATGTTTCTGGATTTCGGTTTGATACCGGGTGGGGCCCGAGGAATGTTTATATACTATGTTATGTGATTATTGTATGTGTACTTTTTGATATGTTTATATGTATACCGAGTTTTGCTCGATGCCAGGCGAGGCCCGGTGAAGAGGCGGGGCCTATGATATGTTTTCATGTGATTATGTGATTATATGTATGGTATGTGGTAGTTTGGGGAGACTCACTAAGCTTCATGCTTACAGTTTTCAGTTTTGGTTTCAGGTACTTCCGGTAGCAAGGGGAAGAGCTCGAGATGACTGCATTGCACACACCATGATGTTTTTAGCCTGGGATGTTTACTCTGATTTATTTGACCGATGTTTGATATGGATATATCATTTATGATGTTTTGAGATACTATGACTTATGTTTTGATGAGATGATTTTGATAACTATTGTTTTATTTAATAATTAAAAATGAAATTTTTGGTCAGGAATTTTGGGATGTTACAAGCTGGTTTTTGAGCCTTGGTTAGAGTGATTCGGGCACACTCTTGGCTGTGTCTGAACTCAAACTGAGGACCTGGTATGAAAAGTCTCAAAAGAAAACCATTTTTATAAAAAGGATCTTAAAAAAGTGAAAAGGGTGTGGTGCATGCAATCATCTGAGCTAAAGTAAGTTCTCCCAAATTACCTGTACACGTTTACGTTATGATATGAATTGTGAATATGTGAATTGCATGCTAGATTAGGGCTAAGGATCTAGGAAGGATGCCTTGTATGCCTATTGTGTGAGCTTATTGAACTACATGCTAGTACTGATTAGTCAGTGATATGATGGCCTGATTAAGATATGCTTTATTATGGTTACTCAATGCTCGAATGCTGCTTGCTTTGTGCTTTTAGGAGTTTTAGCTATCTTTAACTAACTAGTAAATGAAAAATCTAAGTTACATATTACGAGGACTAAATAATTTCAGAAGGTTAGGTTTAGCGTTATTTCGCAGCTCTTGTTTGTGTCAAACCGTTGTAGGGAGAGACCTCTGATTCAAAGAATTATCTGGTTTTAGTAATATGTAATGGTATTCGTGAGCTAGTTAGGGAAAGGTATCAAGGACTTCTTATTTAGCGGATAGCAGAGAGTGGGTCGGAGATTACCCTAGGGCAAGCTTAGGATAAGATTAGCGTTGAGAGCAGTAGTAGTTAAAGGGACTTTGTGGAGTCAAGGTAATTCTTGAGGAAAGTACGGATAGATGTGGAAGGTAGTATGGGTACATACTACTGAAAGTAGAGGATCCGTACTCGAGTCAAGGAGGGCCGAGATGAACCTAGGGAACTTGTGCGTGTGATCCCTCAAGTTATGATGAGTATTCTAATGATTTTTATGGTGTATTTCCAGTATGGTGATGGTACGCACTAGACCAGTTGGCAGTTTTGGTGCAGGCGATGGATCAGGCTCGGGATTTGGAGACGGGCATCTCAATGATTAGATGAGGGAGTTCATTTCATCTGAGATCACGTGCAGTATCATTGACCAGACTCCTGTGATCTTCAGTATGGTCAAGGAAGGCATTTTGGAGATTCTTGATGAGAGGTTGGGTGCATTCTGTACCGAGATGGCGACCATGATGGGGGCACACATGATGACATTCAGGGATTTCCGAGCTTGTGGAGCTCCAGACTACCATGGGGCTAGGGACCCCATTGCTAGCAGCAGATGGTTGGCGGATGTCGCCAACGCCTTTCGCACCAGCTATTGTCCCGAGGGGGACAAGGTCCAACTTGCTTCCTGCTTCCTGAAGGACAGGGCACATGATTGGTGGGAGGAGATTGGACATGCTATTGGTGATGATGCGCTTAATACTATGACCTGGAGTGACTTCATGACTAGCTTCAGGGCCGAGTTTGCACATGTGATCGAGGTGCAGCAGCTTGCGCGGGAGTTCTAGGATCTCTAGCCGACGACTGAGATGGTGATAACCAATGGCCATCAGGGCCGGACAGAGGAAACTAGATGGGATTCAAACAGGGAGTTCGGGAAAAAACCCCAAGGTATCGGATCACAGATTGAGGAGCCAGTAGGGTCATAGCCATTGTGGCAAGTGTTGCAAGATGCACGAGGGGGCGTGCAGGGCGGGTAGTTCGGGTTGCTTTAAGTGCGGCTGAACTGGTCATGTCAGCATGGATTGTACTACTACCACCACCACCACAGTATCTTATCTGATTTGCTTCCAGTGCAATCAGAGGTTCACAAGAGGTCCTAGTGTCCGAGTTTAGCAGCAGCAGGATAGGCGGCAGCACCCGCTCCTACTAAATTGAGGATTACCAATAGTTGTCAGGGCCGGACAGAGGTGCCAGTAGTGTAGTGTAGGGACTTCCAGCTGAAAGCAGAGGAGGCACGTGCAACTCCCGATGTTGTGACGGGTATGTATCTCTCCTTATCTCTTTATTTATATTGATTTGTCTCTTATTTTTATGTGTTTTGTTATTGGATCGTTCCTTGTAAACAATATATCTGCTTTGGTATTATTTGATTTGGGGCTACCCGATCTTTTGTATCGCTCGTGCTTAGCAAGCGATTTGTTGGAGCTCCGGGAGAGTTGGAATGTCCCCTTGATGCAAAGATTGTGGATGATAGGACCGTTCAGGTCACAAGGGTTCACCGAGGATGTACACTGTAGTTGTTCGATGAGCAGTATTCCATGGATTTAGTCCCCATTCACCTGTGATGGAATAAGGTTATCGTGGGTATGGACTGGTTGATCCCCAATGGGGCAGTGATCGACTGCAAGCAGTAGCTAGTACAAGTTCGGACCCAGAGTGGGGGAGGGTTGGTGATTCAGGGTGAGAGGCCGCAATGTGAATTGACTTTGTGTTCGGCAGCGAAGGCAAGACGCTATCTTCGGCAGGGTTGCGTAGGGTACGTCAGCTATGTTATGGATACCTAGGATAAGGGTAAGGCGACCGTTTATGAAGTAGCGATCGTATGGGAGTACCCAGACGTGTCCCTAGAGGATTTTTCTGGGGTACCTCTGGAGAGGCAGTTAGAGCTCAAGATTGACAGGTAGAGTTCATGATTGACCTAGTTCTTAGTGCGGCTCATATAGCCAAGGCATCATATCAGTTGGCTCTTCCCGAGATGTAGGAGTTGTCTACACAGATGAAGGAGCTGTCAGACAAAGGATTTATCAAATCGAGTAGTTCGTCATTGTAAGTCCCCAAATCTGCTTGTGTATCAATCAGATCCGTTTGATGGTGCGGAATCCCAAACAAACAGATGATGTCAGATCAAAATAGAAGAGAAGGAGATGAAGAATAACTTGAATCTATGATGTATTCAAAGATATGACTGATGCTCCATACACATTAGATTCTCTCTCACACACACTATTCTTCTCTCTAACTTTCTCTCTCTACAATATGCTCTGCTTCTTTAGCCTTACACTCCTCACATGCACTCCTCTATTTATAGCACTCCTAGTAGTACACGAGTGTACAGCCGCACACGCGTGTATGTGTGTACGGACGTACACACGTGTCTGGCCGTACACAGCCACACAACAAGCTACAAACGCTATTACACTATAGAAAAATACAAATGTCTAGAAAAGCAAAGTATAAACCATAATTTTAGACCCAACAATCTCCCCCTTGGTTTATAGCTATCTTGTCTAACTGACCCAACAAACTCCCTCTAGGTTTATAGCTTTCTTTTCTAACTGACCAAACAAACTTCCCCTAAAAAGGTAGCTGGCTTTTCTTGTCAATCTTCATCGGGAGCTTGGCTTTAGCATTAATCTTCAAATTCTTCACAACTTCAAGATGAACTTGGTGAATCATCAACGAATGACTTCATGTTGAGCAGTTTACTTTTTCTTCAAAATTTGACTCTAAACGCACATTAGGTGTGAGGAGGCTTCTTGATAAGATTCTTGAAATATAGCGCTTTCAGCTTGAGAACCTTCAGAGAGAATAATAGAGAGAACTAATCTTCTGCATCACTTCATCAGGAACAGACATTGAATGTTGGAAGAATAATCTTCATTTCTTGTTCCTTCGAATGAGAATTCTTCGATAATCACGGATGAAGCCTTGGCTCAGAAATCCCGATACAGTCTCCACGAGTCTCATCTACATTTGAATTCACTTTTCACAACAAAGCAAAAACTAAAAGAAAAAAAAACTAAACTAAAAACAAAGTTAGCACATAATATTTTTGGATTTTTCATATTTTCTGAAAAAAAAAACATATACAAAAATATTTTTGAATTATTTATTTTTTTGATTTTTGTTTGATTTTTGATTTTAAATTCTCCCCCTAAATTTTTGCAAAGAAGAAAACTATGAACAAATTTAACAAAAACAAAAATATTTGGGATCAAAGTTGTGAGACAATCTTAACTTTGTTTATCAGTACCTTCACCTTCATGAATAGATCTGGTCAATTGCTGGTATTGTGGTCCACTTAAACACAAATGATTTCGAAAAACTTTTCTAAATAAACCATTTAGCTGACGACGCCCACATGTATTGTTGTCCACTTAAATTAAGCATTGATATCTATAGATAACCTCTGAATGATTCAATTTTAGTTGCACTAGAACATGTTCCCCACATCCCGATATACCCTGGTTATCAAGAACTTCCAAAGAACTCCTTAGTTTAGGTTAATAGACAATTATTAAGAAGGAAGTCAGATTTAGAAATAGGTGCATATGTTGTGTCTCAGGTCGGATCTCTTTCAATCACGCAGAGGGGACAACATATGGCTAACTAGGATAAAGGGATTGAGAGGTAGAATATTGCATATGATGTGTTCCAGGTCGGATCATTTCAATCACACAGAGGAGACAACATATGACTAACAGCCGAAAGAATTTCATAGATAAGGAGGTGCGTAGAAATAGAGTTGGATATGTTGCATTCGAGGTCAGATCATTTCAATCACGCAGAGGAAGCAACATATGACTGACAGATAGAAAGCAAGAAAATAATTTCCTACAAACCTACTTTATCAGAACCCCCTAGTTGCCCTATCAGAACCAGAATTAAGGACATAAGTCCGTACATCAAGGAAAAGTTGAACCACTGTTCTAGATGCGTATTAATTTATTGTATCCTGTGGGTTCCCGTGTTTATCTCACTGCTCAATCTACCTGAGCGTCGTATGGTCAGTCCAAACAATCCTATCTAAATCCACACTTTCAAATCTTTCATGCCTACCAGCACATTGAACATAGAGTCTAGACAATTCAGATTCAGTCCTTTACACATGTTTAGACTGCCAGTTATCACTTTATCTTTATATCACTTCCCAAAAAAATACCTATTAAAGGTAAACATATAAGGAAATAAAAAATTGTCTTCAAATTGAATCAGTGAAATAGAAACTCAGGAGTATCAAGAAGAGAACTCAAACCGTAAATTGCCAATTGAATTTGAATCCAGAAGGTTTGAGAAGAGCACGCATAATCTCAGAACAGATCCGAAAATTCTTCATGTCATCAAACACTAACCCCATGTGTGATCCTTTCCTTTCTTCCCTTCCCGCAAAAGACACATACTCTCACTTAATGTTCTGAGTGTTGCACAGTTGAGAGATGTCCTCTATCATGTGCCTGGAAAAGCCACTATCAACAAACCAAAGTCTGATGATATGCCTCCATAGCTGCTCAAGCACAGAGCGGGATCACTTGGTCTTTGGAACCCAATCCATTTTGAAACTGGGTTGACCTTTTCCATCCTTGCATAGTACTCTCTCCCATGACATATCCTGTTTATCACAAACAGAAGATGAAGAAATATTAGATTCATTAGGTGATTTGGGAGATTGATCCTTCGGAATCCATCTATAGTCGGGTTTAACCCATTTCTTTTTCGATCTGATGGGTGACTCGGTACTTGATTTTAAACTTGAAGCCGATCATCGAGATGACTTTGACCTAACGGGTCTTGATTTCACTGGAGCATCTCTTGGATTAGACTTCTTGGCCGACATTCCCTTCTTGTTCTTGGGCATTGGATTTTTGGCCTTGTGGTTTTAATTCTTGGCCTTCTGCACATTCACGTCACCATTGCGTGGTTGTGACCTCGAATGATTTATTTTGTAGAATCTCCCAATTTGTGTGTTCTGCCAGCCTTGTACATAGTAAGGAATGTATGCACGGTTAGGACAATTTCAGGAAATGTGTTACATAGTGAAAGCAATTCTTTTTCTTCACTGGGAAGTTGTTTCTTCCTGCCCCTGGTGGCATACCCTTGCCCTATCTCTTGTTGTTCCTATAAGCACAATTGCAGCAGGCTGTCTATTTCACTTGATTTGGTGGCCTGTATTTCTTAACAACAGGTTGATCAGAAGCAACAGATTCAGAGTTCAAGGAGATATTGATTTGTTCAATAGTTTTCTCCTTGTTCTCATCTTCCGTTACTTTACCTGCACATGAAGTAAAACCATTAGAACCGTTCAGCTCAACACTTTCTGGCACAACCACGGCAGAATTATCAAAGATATCATCAAATATATCAAAAAAATTTAAGTCATCAGACTTTGACACAATTTTAATATCAGACACACTCTCTTTAGCTGCTTGCTTTGATTGACTTAAAGATTGATCTGGAAGGGAAGTAGAAACATTAGTATTTTCAACATTAATACTACCTCCTGACACAAATCTATATGGTTTTCCATATATGAGATGTGCCTTTCTATCCATTTCCTCTTTTGTCAAAGGGTTATACTGATAGGTGTGATTAAAAGGAGGAATCACTTTATCATACCCTAAACCCTTTGACTGATTATCTTTAAATCTCAAACTATTTTCCATCATTGATGCAACTACTTCACTCGACACATTAAATTTTCTGAAATTAAAATCTGCATTTTCAAACTTATTTTTCAATGTGTCAAGTTCAGTAGTTAACTCAGCAAGTTGTTCTGTCAGAAATCTATAGTTTGCACATTAATTACTAAACTCTTCCTCAAAATTCCTAAAGTCTTTGGTTTTAGCTTCTAATTCAGCTTTAAGAGGTTTCTGTCCTTTCCCGAGTTGAAATCCTTCGTATTTTAGGTCCTCGACTTCCCTTTTTAGCAAATCATTATGTTCACGAAGAAATTTAATCGTTACTTCACAAGATGCAGTACATAAAACTTCCTTGACCGGGAGGGATGAGGAACTTATTTTTATCAAAAATTCCCTTTGACTTGAAACCTCAAAAGTCAACCTTAAAAGTCAAATTTAAAAAGTCATACTTAAAAGTCACACTTTAAAGTCAATCCGAAAAAGCTAAATTTGAAAATTTAAAAGTTAAACGAAAAAAGTCAAAGGTCAAATCCCAACGTAAGTCCCAGTTTCACACTCCTCGTGGTTTTTGGTATGAATCGGCTAAGACATAAGGTCAAATCCCAGATCTGGTTACTCTAATGCCTCTTAATCCATAAAGTTAGCGACTTTAAGCCTTTGCATGGCTGTAAAGGTCACAAACACCCAAATCATTTCACTTCCTTCCTTAAGGGACTCATAACTCATGCATGGTCAGCTCTTAATGACCAAGATTAGATTTTTATGGCTCTATAACATAAAATAAGCTAACAAGGGACATATCTCGGGTTCTAGGGGCTTATCAACTCATAAAGCCATCAACTTTGGGGACAAAAACCCTAAAACACCCCACACATAAACATAAACAAAAGTGTAGGAAAGCTTGGAGCTTTTTACCTCCAAATGAAGGTTCTCTCACTGTTAAGCTCAGATCCAGGAGCTTGGGCTCTAACTCCTTCTTCTCCAAAGGTTCTTTTCCACTTATAATGCTCAAGAACACACCTACAAGCTCTTAAAGGCACTCTCTTGCTACAAGAACGTGGTTTAGGGATTTGGGGAGGATAAGTCTCTGGAAATGGTGGCCAGAAGGAGGCCATAATGTTCTTTGAATAGGGGAATCACTTAAGATTAGGGTTTCAATCTGGGGCTGGTACGCCCCGCGTAGACCTTGGTACGCCCGGCGTACTAGGCAACCCTCCCTGATCAAACACGCGCACGAGTACGTTGAGCGTACACTCTAGTACGCCCCGTGTACCCTTCTACCATACTTCTCTTTATCAAGACCAAAAAGGAAAATTGCTCAAAGATTAGAGTTCACAAGGTATACCTGGGTTTTTGGATGTTACACTAGACTACTTAGAGTCGGCAAAAGATCTATGCCGAAAAACGCCGGTCGGACCTGGAGTTTCAGGTAGGGGATATGGTTCTCCTGAAGGTGTCTCCTTGGAAAGGTGTCATCCGGTTTAGGAAGTAGGGAAGGATGGGCCCCAGGTACATTGGTCCATTCAAGGTATTGGCTCGGGTGGGCCGGGATGCATATTGACTAGATCTGCCAGCCGAGCATAGTCAGATCCACAACACTTTTCATGTCTCCCAGCTGCTAAAGTGCTTAGTGGATGACTTTGTAGTTGTACCTTTAGAGGATATTCAGGTGGACAACAGTCTGAACTACATTGAGAAGGTAGTAGCGATTCTGGATCAAAAGACAAAATCCTTGAGGAACAAGGTTGTGCAGTTAGTGAAGGTGAAATGGATACACCACAAGGGGTCAGAGTGGACATGGGACCCGAGGAGGAGACGAGGGAGCACTATCTTGGATTATTTGAGAAAGTGGACATCGAGGACGAAGCCTGAGACAAGTGGGGGAGAATTGTAATGCTTGGTTCCTGGTATGTATTTAATTTATAATTTATTTGTAACAACCCAGATTCCCAGGTATTATTTATTCTTATAATTTTGGTGTTTTGTGAGGGGACTCGGCGAGTTGGAGCTCAAACTCGCCGAGTATGATCGCGGTTGGGGCCCGGGCTCGCGTCCGGACTCGGCGAGTCCAAAAGGTGGACTCAGCGAGTCCATGCTGTTTAATGAAACCCTAATTTCCAGGGTATGAGACCTATTTAAGGGGGCTTATGGCCGTCATTTGCGGCCACCAACCCCAGAGAGAACCCTAAAGAGTCCTTGAGCGTTTTGTGAGAGAGAAGAGGAAGATCCTTGACTAATTGTGGGTGTTTTTGCACATAGAAGAGGATCAAGGCAAGAGGAGACCAAAGAAGGTGCTAATCTAGTGATTTCTGAGCTCAGAGACTTCATTTGAGGTAACCATTCGTTCCTATCTCAGTCCTTGGTGTAAATCTTAGAGTTAGGGTTTCTTTGTGGAAAGATCCATGGAGTAATTGGCCTCTTCTTGTGTTGGTACTTTAGATCTGGACCCAAAGAGGTCCAGAGACCCTTTTCCCTCGAGCTTTATGAGTGTTAATGGAGGCCATGAGCTTAGAATAGCATTCTAGAGACCAGATTATCAAATAAGGCCTTTGGACCTTTCCATGAGCACCAAGATTGTAACTTTATGTGATGTATGTGCTTGGAAGGACTGGATCTATGGGTTATTGGAACGGATCTGACCTCAGGAGTGAGTTTGAGTTCATGCATGGCATAGACTCGCCGAGTACGAAGACCAGACTCGACGAGTAGCATGAAGATTGTCCATAACCACTCAACGAGTGGTCTTGTCGAGTTAAGGGTTGACTCAGTGAGTTAGGGAGAGTCAGAGAGGGTTGACGAGTGGACTGAGTCAAGTTGGAACTCGCCGAGTTGTTCTTGAGACTCGGCGAGTTGAGTCGTGGTGGCCCCGCGATTCATGCCAGGTGGAACTCGTCAAGTCAGGGAAGTACTCGACGTGTCAAGAGAGGATCCTAGGGAGTCAGTGAGCACGTATAGACTCGCCGAGTCGCTCTAATGCACTCGCCGAGTCTGGTCAAAGTTTATCGTTGACCGTTGACCAGAGTTGACCAGTGTTGACTTGATAGGGGTAGTCAACCTTAGTTGTGAAAGTGTTAATTAGAGATATATTGTGTTATAGGAGGATTATAGCTCAGGGGATCGAGTGCGAGTGATTTCCGGGATTTGCGAGTTAGCGAGATACACGAGGTGAGTTTGAGGGATTCTTGGGAAAACTATATAGCATGGATTGAGTTTCAAACATTAATGTTTTTATGAATGTTAAATGATTTGTGTTTTTATAAAATGCGAAAAATTGTTTTGAAATTTACGTTGTTACAAGTTGGTATCAGAGCCTTGGTTTGAGGGATTCGAGTACACCTTCGGGCGTATTTGAACTCAAACTAAGGATTTGAGAGGTATTTTTAAAAAGAGTAAAAGATTTTTGGAAAAACACAGAGTAGAGTTGTGTGTACGATCGGTCCGCGCCCGAACGGTGATTTCCCAAAATACCCTCATGTTATGTGATATTGATATTGGTATGATGTATTCTCATGCTAGAGTAGGCTAGGTACTCCTATTTGGACTAGAGTGGCCTGATTTATGATGCCTTAGCCTAGGAAGAGGTGAGCTGCTATGAGATGCTTGAGAGTGAGTAGGTAGCAGCGAGGGGCTTATGAGAGATCTATTAGAGAGTGGATTATGTATGATAGAGTACTTGGAAATTGGGATCCGAAGACGAGGGCTTCGGGTGTATTCTGATACGGTGCGGACAGTAGTATTGGGCTTGTACTACTGAAAGCACCGGGGCAGAGTACAACCCAAGTACGAATCTTTGGAATACCAAGGATCAAGGAGGAATGAGTTGTCAAGTGTGAGTGTGAGTATGATCGATTGGATTCTAATTTATCGTATGTTGTATTTCAGAGGTAGATCATGGTGAGGACACATCTTATGCCTGAGAGCAGTTGGACCAGTGATGAGGAGATCCGTCGGATCATCCATGAGGAGGTGGCTGCGGCCATCAGGGCAGAGATACCATAGATGTTCGGGTTTATTAAGACCACGTTGATTGAGACCTTTGAGGAGCGTTATGCCGCTCTTTCTGAGGCTGCTATTGCAGCGGCCACCGCAGCTATTGCTGCCGTGAGGCCGCAAGGTGGTGATGCGTTGCTGTTCCGGGAGTTCAGCAACACAAAACCGCCGGAGTTTGATGGGACCCAGAACCCGGTGGCAGCTATGAGATGGATTTCTGATATAGAAGGGTGTTTCTTCACTTGCTCATCTCCTGAGCATTTGAGAGTACGGTTCGCGCTGAACCAGCTTCGCTTGGGAGCGAAGGACTGGTGGAAGTTTTTGACGGCACACTTTACGCCTGCTGAGCTTGCGGCGGTGACCTAGGAGAGGTTCACTGCCATGTTCCGAGATGAGTACGTTCCCCAGGTGGAGAGGGAGCGTTTGGCCCAGGAGTTTCTGACCCTCAATCAGGGTATTGAGTCTGTTATGGTGATTACCAGGATGTTCCATGAGAGGGCGATGTTCTGCCCTGAGCACGTGTCTACGGAATAGGCACGTATGAGCCGATATCTGAGTATCTTGAGGCGAGACATTCGGGAGTTCGTGGCAAACTCCTCGTACCGGACATTTGCCGAGCTTCAGGAAAATGCCTGGAAGAGGGAGATTGAGCTAGAGACTCAGGCCAGGGAGGAGGCAGAGTCTCAGGGGAGGGATCGGCGACCGGTGCAGTCTCAGCCGACAGCCAAGCGGGCCAAGCCCGCTGATCCCATATCAGGGAGCTAGAAGGGCCGCATTTGTGGGAAGTGCGACATGGGTCATGAGGGAGTCTGTAGAGCGGGATCTTGCTACAAGTGTGGCAAGGAGGGGCATATGGCCAAGGACTTCCCCAAGGGGTTTGTAGTGTGCCTCCACTGCAACCAAACCGGACACCGGATGGTAGAGTGTCTGCAATTGCGAGGACCATCTCAGGGAGCACCTCAGGGATCTGCCCCAGCCGCCATCAGAGCTACCAAGAGTCGGCCAGTGAAGGCCGAGGCGCCGAGGGCACGAGGGAGGGCCTTTCAGTTGACCGCGGAGGAGGTCCGCGCTGCGCCCAATGTCGTGGCTGGTATGTATTCTTTCGTGTATTTATTTTGATGTTGAGATATTATGCTTATATTATGTTATGCGTAGGTACTTTCCTTGTGAATTCTGTACCTGCCTTAGTGTTATTTGACTCGGGTGCGAGTCGGTCTTTTGTGTCTTTGGCCTTTAGTCAGCATATCAGTGTTAGTCGTGGGGCATTGAGTCGGCCTCTGAGAGTTTCCATAGCTGACGAGAGGGTGATATATGCCACAGAGGTTCTCCAGGGATGCGTGTTTGAGATTTTCGGTGTTGAGTTCCCGATTGATTTGATTCCTATATCGATGGGTGATGTCTTCGTCATTGTGGGCATGGACTGGTTGAGCCGATTCGGTGCGGTTATCGACTGCGAGCGACAGGTGGTGACCCTACAAGACCCTAGTGGGGTTGTTCTTACGGTGTACGGCGAGGGTACATGTTCTGGATCAATGTTTTGTTCGGTCGCTAGGGTGAGGCAGTGTCTACAGCAGGGCTGTAAGGGTTTTGTGGCGTATGTGATGGATACGCGGGTGGATCCCGAGAGGTCGAGGTCAGATGAGGAGGTTCCAATAGTGCGTGAGTTCCCGGATGTATTTCCAGAGGAGTTGCCGGGTGTGCCTCCTGTGAGGCAAGTGGAGTTCAGTATCGATTTGGTTCCGGGGGCCGCGCCTATCGCTAAGGTGCGTTATCGCCTTGCACCTCCTGAGATGCAAGAGTTATCCTCGCAGCTTCAGGAGCTGCTGGGGAAGGGGTTTATTCGGCCGAGCAGCTTGCCGTGGGGAGCGCCTATTCTGTTTGTCAAGAAGAAGGATGGTTCACACCAAATGAGCATCGATTACCGGTAGTTGAACAAGTTGACGGTCAAGAACCGTTACCCGTTGCCGAAGATCGATGATTTGGTCGATTAGTTACAGGGAGCATCTTGGTTCTCCAAGATCGATTTGAGGTCTGGATATCATCAGGTGAGGGTGCGAGATGAGGACATCCAGAAGACAGCTTTCAGGATGCGTTATGGGCATTACGAGTTTGTGGTGATGCCTTTCGGGCTCACCAATGCCCCGGCAGTGTTCATGGATCTCATGAACCGAGTGTGTAGGCCGATGCTGGATCGGTCAGTGATTGTATTCATCGATGACATCTTGGTATATTCGAGATCTAGAGAGCAGCATGAGGAGCATTTGAGGGAGATCCTCGGAGTTCTGAGGTCGGAGAGGCTTTATGTCAAATTCTCCAAGTGTGATTTCTGGTTGCGAGAGGTCCAGTTCCTGGGTCATCTCATTAACCAGAAAGGGATATTGGTCGACCCGGCCAAAGTTGAGGCGGTGATGAGTTGGGAGGTGCCGAGGTTACCCTCCGAGATCAGGAGTTTCCTAGGGTTGCCAGGTTATTATCGGAGATTTATCAGGGACTTCTCCAAGATCGCGGTGCCGCTCACGAGGTTGACCCGGAAGGGTATCTCTTTTTCATGGGGCCCCGAGCAGCAGGCCTCCTTTGAGACGCTTCGCCAAAGGTTATGCGAAGCCCGGTGTTAGCCCTCCGTGAAGGGATGGAGGACTTTATGGTATACTGTGATGCATCGATCTTGGAGTTGGGAGCGGTGCTGATGCAGAGAGGGCATGTGATAGAATATGCATTGAGGCAGCTGAAGCCTCATGAGACGAGATATCCCACCCATGATCTAGAGTTGGGGGCAGTGGTGTTCGCCCTCAAGATTTGGCGTCACTACCTGTATGGGGTTCGGTGTACGATATACACGGACCATAAGAGTTTGAAGTATTTGATGGATCAGCCCAACCTGAATATGCATCATAGAAGGTGGTTAGATGTGGTCAAGGATTATGATTGTGAGATCCTGTACCATTCAGGGCAAGGCTAATGTGGTAGCCGATGCACTGAGCTGCAGGGCGGAGAGCATCCCGCTGCGGGATGTATGTTTGAGATTGACCGTGATGGCTCCAGTGTTGGACGCCATTCGTGGGGCACAGGCCGAGGCTGTGTAACCCGATATGCAGAAGAAAGAGCGAGTTGTTGGATTGATTTCAGAGTTCGTTACCGATGGTCGGGGGCTTATGACATTCCAGGGGCGTATCTGGGTGCTGTTTGTGGGAGGAACGCGTACCATTTTGATGGAGGAGGCTCATCGGTCGAAATTTTCGATCCATCCGGGAGCCACTAAGATGTATTTAGACTTGAGGAAAGAGTATTGGTGGCCCTGTATGAAGAGGGATGTTGCGTGGTTTGTTGAGAGGTGCTTGACCTGCCGTAGGGTTAAGGCCAAGCACCAGAGACCGCATGGTAAGTTGCAGCCGTTGGAGGTTCCCGAATGGAAGTGGGAACAAATCACTATGGATTTTATCACCAAATTGCCAAGGACTGCTAGGGGAGTTGATGCAATTTGGGTGATTGTGGACAGGTTGATGAAGAGTGCTCACTTCCTTGCTATCAGCGAGAGTTCTTCCATAGAGAAGTTAGCAGAGATGTACATGAGGGAAGTGGTATCTCGGCATGGGGTGCCGATCTCGATTGTCTCAGACCGGGATGTACGTTTCACTTCCAGATTCTGGAAGAAGTTTCATGAGGAGTTGGGTACTAGGCTGCATTTTAGTACCGCATATGACCCCTAGACGGACGGGCAGAGTGAGCGGACGATTCAGACGCTCGAGGACATGCTTCGGGAATGTGTGTTGGATTTAGGGGGAAGTTGGGATACGTACTTTCCCTTGGCAGAGTTTTCCTACAACAACAGCCATCATTCGAGCATTGGTATGCCGCCCTTTGAGCTGTTGTATGGGAGGAGGTGCAGGACCCCCATTTGTTGGGGAGAGGTTGGACAGCGCGTGATGGGCAGTACAGAGATCGTGCTTCAGACGATAGAGCAGATCCAGCAGGTCAAGCAGAGGTTGTTGACCGCTCAGAGTCGTTAGAAGAGTTATGCGGACAGACGCCGGTCCGAGCTTAAGTTTCAGGTCGGTGACTTTGTGCTCCTGAAGGTCTCTCCTTGGAAAGGAGTGATTCGATTCAGGAAGAGGGGGAAGTTGGGGCCCCGATTTATTGGTCCATTCCGAGTGATCGCGAGGGTAGGCCGGGTAGCCTATCGTTTGGAATTGCCAGCAGAGTTGGGGCAGATTCACGACACTTTCCATGTGACGCAGCTGCAGAAGTGTATAGCCGATGAGTCGGCAGTGGTTCCATTAGAGGATATTCAGGTAGATGCGAGCCCGAATTATGCTGAGAGACCAGTGGCAATCAGAGATCGGAAAATCAAGGTTCAGAGGAACAAGGAGGTACCCTTGGTTTTGATTCAGTGGTAGCATCGGAAGGGGTCCGAGATGACCTGGGAGCCGCAGCGTGAGATGCGTGAGCAGCATCCGGAGTTATTTGCAGGGCGAGACTTCGAGGGCGAAGTCTAGTTCTAGTGGGGGAGAATTGTAACAGCCCGGATTCCCAGGTATTATTTATTCTTATAATTTTGGTGTTTTGTGAGGGGACTCGGCTAGTTGGAGCTCAAACTCGCCGAGTATGATCGCGGTTTGGGCCCGGGTTCGCGTCCGGACTCGGTGAGTCCACGCTGTTTAATGAAACCCTAATTTCTAGGGTATGAGACCTATTTAAGGGGGCTTATGGCCGTCATTTGCGGCCACCAACCCCAGAGAGAACCCTAAAGAGTCCTTAAGCGTTTTGTGAGAGAGAAGAGGAAGATTCTTGACTAATTGTGGGTGTTTTTGCACATAGAAGAGGATCAAGTCAAGAGGAGACCAAAGAAGGTGCTAATCTAGTGATTTCTGAGCTCAGAGACTTCATTTGAGGTAACCATTTGTTCCTATCTCAGTCCTTGGTGTAAATCTTAGAGTTAGAGTTTCTTTGTGGAAAGATCCATGGAGTAATTGGCCTCTTCTTGTGTTGGTACTTTAGATTTGGACCCAAAGAGGTCCAGAGACCCTTTTCCCTCGAGCTTTATGAGTGTTAATGGAGGCCATGAGCTTAGAATAGCATTCTAGAGACCATATTATCAAATAAGGCGTTTGGACCTTTGCATGAGCACCAAGATTGTAACTTTATGTGATGTATGTGCTTGGAAGGACTGGATCTATGGGTTATTGGAACGGATCTGACCTCAGGAGTGAGTTTGAGTTCATGCATGGCATAGACTCGCCGAGTCCAAAGACCAGACTCGGCGAGTAGCATGAAGATTGTCCATAACCACTCAGCGAGTGGTCTTGCCGAGTTAAGGGTTGACTCAGTGAGTTAGGGAGAGTCAAAGAGGGTTGACAAGTGGAACACATCGACCCGTGCCCTATCTGATCTATCCCACTTTCACCCCCCATTATAGGGTTCGATGTCCCTGTCGAACACATCGACCCGTGCCCTATCTGATCCCACATCGGCTGGAGGGAGAACTAAACATTCCATAAGGGGTGTGGATACCTTCCCTAACACAACGCGTTTTAAAGCCGTGAGGGCAGCAGATCCCATAAGAACTCTGCAGTTAAGCGTGCTCGGGCGGGAGTCGTACCAGGATGGGTGACCCCCTGGGAAGTCCTCGTGCCGAGTGGCCCAAAGCGGACAATATTGTGATACGTGCCAGAGGGGGATGTTACAAATGGTATCAGAGCATTGTTTATAGTGAACTCAGTATATCGAACCACATAAGATATACAAACTATAAATGCATTGGGACTAGAGTCTCTGATTTAAAGTTTTCAAAACAACTACACTTTTAGAAATAAGTAGTTTCTTATTAAAAGTATACAGGCATGCATACATACTAAGGTCAGCATCATTCTAGAACAAAACAAAAGTAATGATTGTTGGATATCACAGGTAAGCTCGGGGATGTATGGTCAGTCTTGGGAGTGGCATAGCCTGATCAACTATGCTGGTCCGAGGAGTGATTAGCACATGCCCAAGAATGGTTGTGATATGGCAACAAGTCTAAAAACTTACCAACACTACCACAATGAAATACCATAGGGGTATTTTGCGTTATTATAATTACTTATATTAATACTAAATAGATCCTTAATAATAGATCTATAGCCCCTAAGTGGATACCCTAAGATATTATATAACTTAGAAATCATAGACTTAGAATTTGTGGTCATTGCCTTACTTCCTTTTCCTTGTTTGGATGTGGATCTAGGGTAGGATCACTTATTCGAAGGTCTATCCTATCTTGTTATATGTAATTAGTATGAACTATGTCATTATAGAAGTAACTAATAAGGATCATCCCTATAAGTAATTAATTATAGAGTTAGACGCCTAGTAATTATCTCTTCCACTCTTATTCTCGCAAGTACAACATAGCAAGATCCTACTTACCGGACGACCCCTACTTTCCCAATCCGAACCCAAGAAGTGGTGAATGATTATGAGGAGAATCAGAAGCGGAACCGGAGGTAATCAATCCTCCATGCATAGCAAGGGTTTCCGCGAACCGTTTCGACTACATCAAACCTGTGCCCCGTTGGGCAATCGTGATCGAGGGTTGAATGTCGATAGCAATGGCAACAACCACCACGTGGAGACCAACGAGGGTGCTATGACCTCAACCACGGGGGACCGACTGACAGAGCCCTCCCGGCGAAGACCCGACAGATCGCAAACATCGGGGATTAGAGCAGGTAGACTATAACCCGAGTTCGGAAACTACACGCTACTACATGCCCTACTGTCTCACGTACCCGAGACTCGGAAGGAGACTACTATTTCGGAAACCAACTCTCTATTTAGGACCTTATCACCACTCAGGCAGAGGCAAGAGAGTAACGGGGTAGACACACAACATTCAAAGAGAGGAGGATTGCAGCCAAGCATCGATTTGCAAGGTGCATTGACTTTGCCTCATGCATCGCAAGGGACATATCGTTGTAAGTAGAGTTCATACCGCTCACAAGACCTTGTAAATTAGGTTCGTGAGTATGCGTTGGTGCTACTCTATTCTAGGCGTAAGCACGACACTGGGGTTTAAGCGGTCATACTAAACGAGGGATCTAGTTGCTATCAAAACTTTTCCATGCACAGATGTGAGGTAAACCTACATCTAGGTAAAAAATTTCACCAAAACCCAAATTACTACAGTCATATTAACAAGATGGGCTTAGGACATACCTAACAGACTCGAAGGTCTACTTAGCCTTAATTATATAACTAAGCATACATCAATTGGTCATAATAAGGACCTAGCTTGGGTCAAGTATAAGGGTTCACTTGGATACAGAACTACTAAAAAATTCATGGGTTTACCATATAAAGACTCCCGTTATGAATTGTTTTCAGAACGCCCTTAACGATCGAATGACGTTACAAATCGATATAAGATAAACTTAGTTAGAAACTCGCGACGTATAGCCATTCTAAAAACTCAGTATCATCTCACCCTTAATCATTTTGTTGAGAAGTTCCTTCTTCATAGACTTATGGGTGCGATCATACCAACACTAATACACCGGGTCCCATCAAAACTCCTCAGCCAAGCGTGTTTGGACACACATGATTCTAAGATGAGTAAAGCTTAACGCCCGTATGAAACCTACTCCTACCCACTGCTGTAACTCCATTTCAAGAATGTTAGCGGAAACACTAGGAATAGTACAGTAATGAGCAAAAATTTATATGCGTAAATATAAATCGTAAGAACGCACTTGAGATAATTATCCCCGCTAACGAAGTTGTTTTTCATCATGGAACAGAGCTATGTCTTCACCAAAGGGAAATCAACCAACTAGCAAGGCGCCAACTCTGCAGATAGACGCTGCTACTTTTCAGGCTGCAGTCACAGCAGCCATGGCAGCCGTCATGACACAGTTCAATGCTAACAACGCCAGCAGAAATGGAAGCGATACTGACAATACAGATTGTGGTAATAATCAGGAACACCAACAGGTGCTTGCCAGCAAAAATACCTTGGGCCACAAACCTACGAGCAAGAAGAGAAAGTTTTGGAATATGAAAGAGCGCCACCAATCCCAAAGATCCACTAAAAGACAACAACCTATGGCCACCCCCACCATTACAACAGCAGTCACGACACATGCCCCGACACTAGCCACAGGGTCTGCCACCCATACGTCGGCTAGACCATATGAGGGATCACTCCCAAAGTGTGTCAAGTGTGGGTTCCATCACCATGGGGCTTGCCGAGAAATGCATTGTAAAAACTGCAACAGGAAAGGGCACACCACCCGTTTCTGTAGGACCCCGACTCAGTACATCACACCAACCCCCATTACCAAAGTAATTCCAGTGTGCTTCCTATGTGGTGAAACGGGACACTTCAAGAGAAACTGTCCAACTGAGAGGAATGACGGGGAAAGCGGAGGAGCATAACAAACGAACCAGCAAGGGTAATAAGGAACCATATTAGGACTTTTATAATGTTTCCCAACGACAAAAACGTTTAAGTATTATATGTTTGTAATGAATTCTTATATGCTTGCTAAAATCCATGACTTTTTAAAAGTAGTTAAAATACTCCCTCGTCCAAATCAAACCAAAGTCATTCATATATGATCTTAGGATCATTATCTGTAAGATGTGATGACTTTGTGCATACATCGGGGTTAATTATAATCAAAATACTGAAGTCTTGAAACAAATAATTTCATCCTGACTCCTATTACGTGTCTAGTAGTAAGAATTGAGTGGGGCCACCCACTCGATGATTTCACCAACATCAACTTACATACGACATTCATATACCGCTCGATTGTAGGGAGACCTGTCAGGGATCATGATATCAAGTATCATTACTGGTTATCGAAAACACACCCATTACCGGTGCTAGACACTATGGTATGAATCATCTACAGTAATGATAACATCAAACAAAATGGATCACCCTAAAAAGAAACACAAGATACTCTATCACTCTAGTGATCTATTCTTGCGAATACAGCTTAACACATGTTATCTAAAAAGATATTGTTGTCATCATCCAATTTTCATTGATATAGCCCTCATCTTCCCGATTTAATGTCTACAAAAGGACCCTTCAACTAACTCACTGAATATCGGAATCTTTGTCTCCCATAAACGCGTGTAGCACGGACCTCCGGGTCATCTCTCACGGTGAAACCCCAAAACACGCACCAGAGGAGTGTTATACATCCCGAAACCTTATCACAAGTATTTGCAGGAGACTTTCGGGAATGTCACGCATGTAGCGGACAAGGTTCAAGCACAGAAGCTTGGGACGGATATGGTTAGTCTACCACTACTACGTGTATACGCGAGGATAATGTATAATTAAGATTCTACAGACATCGGATGGGTGTTTCCGCCTTATTTCCTGTTCCATGTCTGGTTGTTGATTTGGGGCGGAGACACCCATCCAACTGCCTTGCCAATCTTAAACACATACGACTTATATGTGCAAGTTAATGATAGATAGACCGGGCACGAGTCCTACCTTGAACTTCGGGCCAAGGTTGCCCAGAGGGACGAGTAAATGTCCAACCATCTAAGAAGGCTTAGTCGTGTAAACCAAACCCACATGTTTCCTACCGAGCTACAAAAACTATCAGGTCCAAACCCGTCGAACTATTCAAAAATGAAATTGAAGAACCAAGCTTCTCACCCTGGAAAACATCTGATCTTATTCTTCAAATAGAAAGGCAAATTGCTCATAGTTCCATCGACTTCAGAGGCCCCGACAATATCTTCAGTAGAAACCTTTACTACCTGCCTCGCATAAACGAATAGGCCGACCAACCACAAGGAACGAGGTACCCTTCAGGAATTGGACCTGAGATCTGAATATCACCAGTCGCGAGTATTGGAGAAGGATGTCCGAGGACAACCCTTTAGATTCGATGCGGACGCTGCAAGTCCGTAGTGATACCCCTCGGATGGGACCAACCCGCTCGCAGTATTCATATGTTATGCCATTCTTACTAGGATCCGTTAGTCATTGTCATTGTAAGTGACTTGCTTATCTACCCTCGCAGTAAGAAGGAAACCAAGGAGAGCCACTACAACAAACCACGAAAGCAATACGATCAGAGAAGCTTTACCCGAAGTTCTTTAGATACGAGTTTTGGAATTAAGGACTCAAATTCCTAAGACACATCCTTATCAATGTGGAAATCCTTAAGGACCCTTTCAATTGATCAAAACCGTTGAGAAACAATCAGCACCAAAGGCGTCAGTAGGAATACCCCAAAATTTCGGGTCTCGCTGACCTACCGTCATAGTTCCTTTAGAACTTCTCGTAAATTACAGAACCCCCTTACGACTTTGACCCTGAAGGGAGCAACCCTCGACTGGGAAGAGAAGCAAAAGGAAGAAACCTTTAGAACTTCAGAATAAGAGACCAAATTCCTCTGGAAACCTCACTCTGGGTAGGCTTAGTACGCTTCAGAAAGCGTGGAAAGCAAAAACCCCAGATAATTATGCCTTTCGAGATTCTAGTAAGAATCAGCCTTGTAATCGCAACTTCAATCTACTCCCGCGAGCTTAGTAAAGTACATTCTACCCGACACATCCCGAACTTGCAGAAGTATTTATCCGACGAGACTCTTGTAATCCCCCTCGATGAGATCGAGTTCCACAAGAGCCTCATCTTCGTGAAAGAACCATAGTGACCATGGACCGAGAGGTTAAGCGAACGCAGCAACGCCGCTTCCCATTAGTGGAAGTTCGCTGGAATACTAACCAAGGACCTGGAGTCACTTGGGAGTGCGAGAATCAGTGGATTAGGAAGTATCCCCACTTCATGGTTCGATTATTCGTGCCTACTCCTTGCCTAAATTCAAATTTCGGGACGAAATTCCCTCTAACGGGGGGATGATGTGACAATAGTCAAATTCGGGTCAAGTCTAAACCGGACAAAGTCAACGAGTCAAACCGGTCAACTCAATTAAATCTTGTATAATAGGGTTGTATTATGTGATTTCTGTATAACTCACTATCTTAATGAGAAAACATCACTTGGAAAGTTCGTGTGTTTAAATTTCTTTAACCTTAGTGCTAAACAATGAACAAGAACAATAAAACAATGTGGCATACTCATAGGGAGTGTGTAAGATCCTAAAACATAGCATAACGGGGCTTACAGACCTTGCATTGTGAAGCCGGACACTCACATTCATCACACACGAAACCGCTCTCAATCGTTTTCACTTTATCTCTTCTTATCGAGAATCTCTCCCAAATCTCTCTAAGTATGTGAAATCTCTCCCAAATATCTCTTCGTATGAGAAATCTCTCCAAGAATGTCAAATCTCTCTAAGAATGTGAAATCTCTCCCACATATCTCTTTGTATGAGAAATCTCTCCAAGAATGTCAAATCTCTCCCAAATCTCTCTAAGAATGTGAAATCGCTCCCACATATCTCTTTGTATGAGAAATCTCTCCAAGAATGTCAAATCTCTCCCAAATCTCTCTAAGTATGTGAAATCTCTCCCAAATATCTCTTCGTATGAGAAATCTCTCCAAGAATGTCAAATCTCTCCCAAATCTCTCTAAGAATGTGAAATCTCTCCCACATATCTCTTTGTATGAGAAATCTCTCCAAGAATGTCAAATCTCTCCCAAATCTCTCTAAGTATGTGAAATCTCTCCCAAATCTCTCTTTTTATGAGAAATCTCTCCAAGAATGTCAAATCTCTCCCAAATCTCTCTACGAATGTGAAATCTCTCCCAAATATCTCTTTGTATGTGAAATCTCTCCAAGTATGTCAAATCTCTCCCAAATCTCTCTAAGTATGTGGAATCTCTCTCAAATCTCTCTCAACTTTCTATAATCACTCGGGGCATTCCGACCCTCGAATTTGGCGAAAACAGCCCAACAGCGGAAGTCTACGCGAAAAACGGGCTTGAGGAACCGAAACCCCTCTTAGGACCCGAAAGTCGTCTTAGGAACCGAAACCCCTCTTAGGACCCGAAAGTCCTCTTAGGAACCGAAACCCCTCTTAGGAACCGAAAGTCCCCTTAGGAACTGAACTCTCCTGATGAAGAAGGCTGCTGAACCGAACCGAACCTCACTCAAAGAACCGAACCGAACCGAACCTTCGCTTCTGACCCTTCGGACCGAGCCTTCGGACTGAGCCCCTCGCCTTCGCCTTCTTCTTCTGGTTCGCATTTCGCTTCCGGCTCAGCACCAGCAAGGACCGAACCTCGGCCTAGGGACCGAACCTCCGCCTAGGATCGAGAGGTCTCGCTGGGAACGCTTTTTCTCCCGGTTTTCGACTAAATTCGCATTTTAGGCATGTTTTTAATTGTTTTAACATGGGATTTTCACCCAAAACTTTATTTTATCATATAAGGACCCTTAAATATTAATTAATCACATTTTTAAGGATAAAACCTTATCCAAAAGAGAGTGGGTGAAGTACAAAGATAGAGTGTTGACTTTACTTATTTCTATGACACAAGCAACCACTCCCATACCCACTCCATGTCACTATTCACCACCAGCCCATCCCTAGTCACTTCATAGGTCCTTTCTCACTATTTTCAACTATTCCCACGTTCTTAGGGCTGGAACATCCATCCTCTCTCCTCACACTTTAATCATTCTCTCATTTTTACCAAGAATCACACTCCAAACTCTCTTTTTCTCTCTAATTCGAGAATTTCAAGGCATACTCCAAGACTCTTCTCTTACAATTAGTAAGTATCATCATCTTTCTTACGATTATTACACATCCTCCTACTCAAAATCAAAGATTGCTTACACAAACATCATCACATGCTTGTTAGATCTTCGAATCTTCAAGTGATTCTTCAAGTGTTCTTGGGTTGAACACTTCTCTTCTTCAACACTTACCTACTGAAATCACTCAAGGTGAGTTCATACCCCTACATTTTTATGTTTTCTTAAGTTTTTAGGGGGGGGGGGGGGAATACAAGTTAAAACACCAAGAACATAACTTAATTTTTCTAACAGCTTTCATCAGAAAAGTTGGACTCCATTCACGGACTGTTTTGGACAACTTAAACATTTTTGTTTGAAAAACTGTTTTAGTTGTAAGTAGTTCCAGTTCTTAGCTTTAAAATGACTACTTGCACATCTCCATACGATGTTTCTACAATTTATGGTGATTTTTACAAAACTGCCTATCATTTCAAACACCAATCCGGACCAGTCTGTGCTTATGGACTTTTTCACCCAAGTTGGAGGTCATTAAAAATCATGATTAAAATTATGAGTAAACTAGACACATTTTGGGAACTCTCAGAATTTACGGATTTAGTTTTCAACTTCGTATGATTTTTCTATGACTTTTCAAAAACAGTGTAGAAAGGTTGAAAATTTGTTAACAGCTTATAACTTTCATAACACTTTGTATTATGTTGAGCAAAGGGTATAACGATAAGTTCTAAATATTGAATGTGTTTCCTTGTTAGTTTATCATCATAAACTGAAATATAGTCATTCATGATAAGATTATTCATTCATTTAGAACACGTATATTGAACTATAATGAGCATAGTTTATGGATTCATAGCATTAAAGCATTCATAAAAGAATTCTTATACATTACAAACGTTTTGGATAAACTATAATAGGTATAGTTTATGTATCATTTACTTCTCAAACTTATTTACCAAAGGTTTTCAGTTTAGTTCACGTAAATCTGTTAATGAATAAATTTGTGAGTCATTCCCTTCGGGTTACTTCCAAAGTAACAAAGTCAAAAGTCCTGTAAATTGTAATCAGAGTCTCTTGTAGGGAGAACGTGACAGTTGTGTATAGATCTATATTGGGTTTGACAAACCCACACCAGAGCTGCTTGCAATAGCTAGACCGGCAGGTCTGTGGTGACAAGTGTCATTTAACGGCGACGCCTGAAGAACGTCGTATTACGAGGCCGTCTATGTCAAGTATGGTTATGATAACTCACATGTGGTATTAACAATCATAAGGTTTACGGGTTCTAACTTTAAATTAGCGAGTTATGTCTATTTAGCTCATTGAAATTACTTAAAGTATGGAAAAATACTTGTACGCCTTCATATCAAAAAGGGTTTTATGTCGATTTAAAATCACTTTTTACATCAACAATTACATACTTTATTGTATACTTTTGGTCTTGGTATTAAAGACTACACATCATTCATTATGGGGTTTTTCTCACATCAGAAAGGGTTTTATGCCGATTTAAAACCACTTTTATATCTTTAAGTATGACAAATAGTTGTTCATTTTCGGTCCTGGTATTTAGGACTACATAACTTTTGTAAGGAAAATATTGGATTTTTTCTTAGTAACATACATCTCTTTACAAAGATCGATTTTCAAACTCTTACTGTCAAAAGCTTATGAACTCACCAACCTTTGTGTTGACACTTTTCAAAACTACTTGTATTCTCAGGAATTCAGTGAAACAGGAAATCAACCACGTTTTGAGGATGGGACAATAAATCGTCGAACAGTCATTTTGTATCATAATGTAATTGATTTGAATCATGTAAACATATACTTTGGTGTAACTTTTTCAATTATATTTATGATGGTTGTATTTACTTTGAGCACTATTATACTCGTTGTTGTGATACTCTACATGAAGTCCTCCACCCCCGGACGTTTCCGCCATTCCTTGGTTTGGGGGTGTGACAAGGTGAGTCTTCTCACTATACTTTACCTTGAGTAGGTAACCAGAGTTATGTGACAGAGTATTTGTATGCTATGTATGTTATGTGTTGTATTGCATTATTTCTATGTGATTTATGCTGTGCATGTTTATAGAGTTGGAACCGGGAGGTTCACAGTGTTAGAACTAGAGGGTTCACAGAGTAGGGTCCACGGACACACAGAGTTATAGCCTCGAGTGGCTAATATGTGTTATGTGTGGTATTTTGGGGAACTCACTAAGCTTTGTGCTTACAGTGTTGGTGTTATTTGTTTCAGGTACTAGTGATGACCGTGGGAAGGCGCCGGCTTGATCAGTACACACACATGGGATTTTATGTTATCAGATCTTGGTAATTTTATATAGCATGGATTGAGTTTCAAACATTAATGTTTTTATGAATGTTAAATGATTTGTGTTTTTATAAAATGCGAAAAATTGTTTTGAAATTTACTTTGTTACATTATTCTATTTCATAGAGCCACTTGACGAGTTGGGAGCCCCAAACTCGTTGAGTAGAGATCACAAGGGCCTCGTATTTTAAGTAACCTACTCGATGAGTTAGGAGGCCTCAAAATGACGAGTAGGCTGGCAGATATGAAACCCTAATTTCTGGGGTTTGCACCCTATTTAAACACCTTAACCCCAAGATGTTGGCCTCATTTACAACCTCCACTGTCCAAAACCCTAATCTCAAAACCCTAATGCTATTGTGAGTGTTTTTAAGCCATTCTAAGTGTCTTAGTGTGTGCATTGAAGCCATTGGAAGAAGGAAAAGCTTGAAGACACAAGAAGGAGTTTATAGATCTAGAATCCTTGCCTCATCCATGACATTTTGCTTGTATAAAGCTTGAACCATGACTTGTAGGTGTTTAGATCTTCTTTTAGGGTTATTTTTCTTGGTTTGGTACAAATATCATGATCTTTGGGAGTTGGATGTGCCAAATGGGTTAACACTTCATATCTAAGGTCATGAGGGTTTTCATGGCATAAAGGTGCCAAATTTATGGCTACGAAAGTCCCATGCAACCTTTAGACCATCATTTTGGCCTTTTGGAGCTTCTAATGGTGATGCATGTAAAGAAAGCTTGGACTTTACTTTATCTTTTTGTCCTTAGAGTCCAGATCCAAGACCTCATGGTCTATCTTGTAGTTTTGGTGGTGTTTGGATTAAGACTTTGGCCTTTTGGGTTATGGTTTGAGGTTAATCCCTTTAGGAAAGGTATTAATGGGTAAAGTTGGAAACTTTACCATTCTAAAGGCATTTCAAGTTTAGATCGGGAGTAAGGGGTGTGGATCTGAAGAGTAAGGGCTTAATACATTAAGAAAGGCTATCAAACGGAGGAACACGAGTTCATAGAGGAACTCGACGAGTTGGGTTGGAGTGTCCCGATTCTGTTAAAAAGTAAGAACTCGGTGAGTTGGAGGAAAACTCGACGAGTTGAATTGCGATTTCATGATTCTGTGATTCATGGGAACTCGACGAGTTACTGGGTAACTCGACGAGTTGAGTCAACTCGGAGCGTTGACTTTGACTTTGATCTTGACTTTGACTTTGACCATAGTTGACTCTAAATGGGTATGGGTATGAAAAGGTATCTATGGGGTTGTTTTGGTTTAGGGAGTGAGTGGAGCTGATTCCGGGGTAGAGACGTTTCAGCTATCATTCGACATTTAAGGTGAGTTTTCCTCTTATTTGAACAGGTTTGATATGGATACATTGTTTATGATGTTTTGAGATACTATGACTTATGTTTTGATGAGTTGATTTTGATAACTATGGTTTTATTAAATAATTAAAAATGAAATTTTTGGTCATTAATTTTGGGATGTTACAGTCATGATATGACTTATAGGAACATTCTAAAGTACTTGCGAGAAGTAGAGAAATATCCCTAATCTACAAAGTATTTGAAAGAAAGTTATGTTTAAGTTGTTACACATATTCTAAACTTCCAATAAGATTGAGATGATTCCCAATCACAATCAGGCACTGTCCTCATTTTAAATGAAGGAGAAAGTGAAATGGACAATTGTTCCATATAGATTTTAATTGCAGTTACACGTCAGAGTTAGAATACATTATTGTTCGGAAACCACATATGACAATACTTAATGTTTAGTTCATCTATCACTGTGCGTAATCCCATTACGCAAGTACTGGTATCTAAGTTATATTTAAGCATCTAATCCATTCTCAATAGTTCTCTCTATCTCTCTCTCTCTCTCTCTATATATATATATATATATATATATATATATATATATATATATATATATATACTACTGAAAATGTTGGCATTCCCATAGTTTACACACATCAGGTTTGTCGAATCTACTTAACAAAGTTCCTTCATTAGTTAAAGCATGAATGTCATGCTTGTGTTATAGGACCTTGTTATCAAAAGTGGATGTATTTGATTGAAATTTAGAATTTGTATATTGGTAATGTACAAGAAACATACATTTTAATGAGTTGATATATTGGATATTTTCTTTTATTAAATAATTCTTGTGTTCTATAGTAGCATGTTTAATCCTCGAATAAATCTGGTTATTCTAAATGTCCATAGTCGTTCATAGTTGTGGGAGCGTCTATGACGTAAGACTAATATGAATGAGTTGGTTGATTTTCATGGAGATGAAAATAGCGAGAGCTATTACAAACTTCATTGGTACTTGATTAGGAGAATAAGTATTGGCCATGACCCGTATCAAAATTACTTTGTGGATCGTAGTCATAAGCAATATTTGATAATAAGTAGTATCTTTGTATTCTTCGACATGAGATACATATTTGGAACTTGATTTTAGGAATTATTGTGCTTTGAAATGGTTTAACGATATTCCATAAAAAGCAGTTATAAGTACCATTGTTGGGCATGACTTGAACTACATGATGGGCGTATGTATTCAAGATGGGATTTGTTCCCTTTTATTTGTTGAGAGTTAGACATTTAAGGCCTTACTAAAAGTTCAACACCACATAAGATTGTTCGCGATGCATATGTCATGTTCAACATGATGTCTGAGACAAAGTAATAACTGATACCATACCTTTGGTAACAATTGTAGCTTTTGAGCTCCTAGAATTGGTTGTCGACGTGATGACACCCTTCATATGTTTTTAGGGGAAGTAGCCTGTTGCTAGACGCCAACTACTCTTTATGTCAGTCTGTAATGAATCTTGTGCAAGTGGGAGATTGTTGGATCTATATGCTCAAGAATCATTATTGAGTGATATTGCTAATACCATACGATCCTATAGGGTCACAGCTTTATGAAGTTGAAATTTATTGTATATTTATTATTATTATGATTATTAATAAATAATATCTACTCTTGTATTTAATTAGAGATAAATTACTGTTTTTGTAAAGATAATAATTAAAGAGAAGACAAACTAGTTTTTTATTAAATAGGCCATGTACAAATGTTTTGGACACTTTGGCTAACCATGAATTAGCTAGTTATTTGATCGTTAGTTAAAGTAAGTTGGAGAAGTATGTTTTGTCTCTTTGGATAATGATAACATAAACTTTCCAAGACATGGAAGGTTGCTTGTAAAGCTTCCTCTCATGCTCCTCATGCCCCCATGCTTTCTTTTAGTATCTATTACTTTATAGTTAAATAATGGCTAGGCATTGACTTGCATGAAGGTATTTAAAGGAGAGTTCTTCATGTAAAATCACTAACTTTTCTCTTAGAAAGAAGTCAAAATTGTAGGTTGTTTTCTACTGTTCATCCCCCTCTCTCTTTTGAAGCTATTTTGGTAATTAATGCCTCCTTGAGTTATCTCCTTTAGTGCTTATTTGCGTTAAGTTCTTAATGTCTTAAGATACTCAAGATTACAAGAAGGAACTAGCATTCCAAGTGCCTAACTCTTGATGGTGGATACTTGTAGAGAATATCTTCTTCTTTGATATTTCTATCTTCGTCAACACCCCAAGTCCAAGTGGGTTCAAAGGATTCAAAGGTTTTCATGGAAAAACACCATATGGTTGGTTTTAATATCATTATAATATCTATTAATGGATCCTACATGATTTGGTTTTGTTATAAACTCGAAAATAAACTTGTTATTTTTAAGCTTCCATTGCCTTATTTTATGAAAAAAAAAACACTTATATTTTGTATCAAAACCCATCAATATCGACTTCTCATGCAAAAAAAACTCTTGCATTTTTATATGTAATCAAAGAATTTTAGCTATCAATATCTTTGTATTCATTACAAAAATTAAAGCAAAAGGAAAAGACCCATAATGTCCTAACATAATTTCTACTAGGACAATTACAAAAATAATAATTATTGTGTGCACTGGAAATAACCAAAAGTCCCATAAAATGTATTTGTAAGATGCAGAAAATTTGGCTTAAAGATAACAAAAAGGGGTAAGAATGTATTTTGACTCCATCATATTATTATTGTGTAAAATACTAACGACATCAAAACATGTAAGTTGTTTGCTTGTAGTTATTAAAACCAAGCCAACTAACTAAAAGTAGATATATATATATATATATATATATATATATATATATATATATATATATATATATATATATATATATATATATATATAAAAGAAGTAAATGTGCAGTGATGTGATACATAGTTATACCCTCCTTCCCTGGCGAGTAAAGTTTAAAAAAATGATATCACATAATGCTAAAATTAAATGCTATAAATATAACGATGATGGTCATTTGCAAGTCCTTGTTTAAAAAACAAATGAAAAAAGAAAATAACTTATACAATAATAAAATTGTTGTTGAGTTTAAGTTTGAGCAAACTTGAATTCTTGATTAACAACTCAACAATATTCGTTGCTCCTTACAACATGAAATATATCAGACTCTTTCACAAAACAATTAACATATTGAAAATTTCAAATGTTATAAATAAAATATATGAAAATCTAACACCATTACCTGTATCAATACTATTTAGTCGGACCTTTTGAATACCATTATTATCCACCTACCACATAAAAAATGCATACCTACAATTAAAACACACAAATTCACTTACTATAAGTCAGCATGAAGGCTGATTTTGCAAACCTACAATTGGAACACACAAATTCACTTACTATAATACCATTAAAAATCATAACTGCATTGAAAATATATGTGAAATGTGTTGAATCGGTTGTAATTTCTTTACACTTTTGAAATCTGAAGCTTCAAATAGTGGTCGATTTAACCATTATACCGCTCTCAGAAAGCTACGAACATTTTTAAAGAATTGAAAGGTCAGAAATCGAAACTTTTTTTGTTTGATCCAATGAAAACTGGATTGGTTTGTTTGCATTGACTTTGAAGTCGTAGCCAAAAGGTAGAGTTGTACTAACATTGAAACATTTCCATGTATGAAATCCATTGTTGGTTTCCTGCGAACAAACAACTGGTTGTTCAACAAGACTAAGCTTCCATCATCAACCTAAAAACATGAACACATCTAAGCCATACCCATCGATCCGAAATTACCTAAAATGATGGTTCTTGTCAAAAACTTACCTAACAACATCATAAAATGATTAGTAACTGTGACTTGACCCTAACGGACTTTATTTCTATAGAAATTGCCTAATGGAATGAAGAGTATCACAGTCCATGTGCTCAAGTTGTTCATGTTTTTTGAGGAGGTAGATAGGTTGAATTACATATTACTGCCATTTCTATTCCAAAACACAATTAATTCTTACAACTTTATCGCTCAAGTAATTTCATGTATACCTTATTTTACTGTTTCCCCCAAATACTTCCTGTAAACTTGTGTGACAACCCGATATTTCAAGTCAATGTAATGACTTAAGTCAAGTATTGTAACCTATTTTTGAACTAATAAATAAATAAATAAATAGTGTCAGAAAAGAAATGTCCAGGAGTCTCAATTAGGATACATGAAATGATAGATATCGTAACAAGGTTTTTAGAAATATAAAGAACACAAAAATCCGAGTTATTACGAAGAAGTTATGACCAATCGAAAATCCGCAGCAAAACCGGTAAAACACTTTTAAGCGTAAAATGCGAAATTTCAATAAAATACTTTTTAGTCTTAGGTATCTAAACAAATGTCGTAGATATCATTAAACCGTGAATGTACATAAAAAGAACGTCCAAATCGACTTTTTCCGGTCGAATTGATGGCCGAGTTTAGTCTCGTTTTCATCAAACCGCCACTTCTACCAAGTGAGTTCATAACCCTATATTCTCATGTTTTTACTATATTTTAGGGGGAGAAATACAAGTGAAACGCAAGAAAAATTTATGTTCAAATGCAAATCATTACATACAGTTTCAAATGCTTTATCTACATTTTGTATATAAATGTTATGTACGTAAAATAACATTATTACAAATGTTATACTTTACATGCAAAGTTGGTAGAACATTAAGGTTTATCATTCAAATGAAACCCACTTTTGAACAACTATAATAGGCAGAGTTTACGAGATATTCATGATATTTTACACTCTATGAACACTATAGAAAGGAAACACTTACATTTACAAGAAAAATGGACTATTCATATGTATATCTATTTGATACAAACTTTTGTGAGACATTTAACTTCACGTACTTTCAAGTACGCATTTCAAGTCTTGTGTTGTAAACTATAATCTCCTGTAGGGAGAGCGTGATACTTGTGTATAGATCTATACGGGATTAACAATCCCGCACCTAAACTGTTAGCTACAATTGGACCAGTAGGTCTGGGGTGACAAACGTCATATCATTCCAACGCTCGAAGAACGTTGTGAAGGAAGTCTGGGTCAATAGTACGGTTATAAAACTCACATGAAGTATTAAAACATTTGATTTTTTTTTTGGAAAGGGAACTTCCCTAACGAGGGTTTCCGGGCCAGCTTTCGCGCACCGACTAATCCCCCGCTGCAAACATGAAGCTTTGCCTCATGCCCTGGAGTCACTGCAGGCGAACCTCCATGGCCACAAGGGCTTAGTAGTGCCAGGATTTGAACATTTGATTTACGAGGCTATCAAACGCCTTAGTGATTATATATACATATATATAAATCTACTTACACTATTTTCGGCATGGAAAATAATTATGCATTCCGGTTTTTAGAACTTTTAAAAACTACTATTCATTTATGGAAGATATTGGATTTTCTAGAAACAAACTCAGTTACTTTATACCAAAAGGCATACAATTATTATACAAAAACACTTATTAACTCACCATCTTAATTGTTGACACCTTTTCAAAACTACTTGTATTTCTCAGGGATTCAGTAATACAGGTACAACAACAGCTTTTGGGGAAGGAATGCTAAGGCGTCAAATTTCAAAATTATTGAATAATCATAATGTAATTTCTTTTGAAACATGTATTACAATCAACAATGTAACTTTTTAAATTATATTTATGATGGTTGTGTTTGCTTTCTTTACTATTTACTCAACTGTTATGATACTACATGAAGTCATCCGCCCTCGAACGATTCCGCCGTTCTGGTATGGGGGTGTGAAAATTGGTATCAGAGTATTGTTTATAGTGAACTAAGTATATCGAACCACATAAGATATACAAATTATAAATGCAAAGGGACTAAAAACTCTCTGACAAAATGCTTTCATGCCTACCATACTTCATTAAATTAAAATGTTAGTTTTCATAAATGTACAAATACATGCATGCAACAGTTTAATGTCAAAATTAGAACCATACAAAAGTATTAAGACAAGTTGGACAATACGACTAAGCGTCGGAATATGTAATCAGATCTAGGATGAATATAGCCTGATCAACTATATTTATCCGAGATATGACCAACGTATGTCGAGGAATAGTTGTAGTGAGCAACAAGTCAAAAACTTACCAAGGTAACACTAGAATCAAACCTACAAATTTAAATACTATAGGAGTATTTATGACACAATAAAAACTATAACAAGCGAGTAAACCCTGCCATCTCGTTAGGAATAGGATCGTTAATTAAAATAAAATTAAGCTTATAAAAACTAAAAGCCTTCAATGACAGGGCTATAATTGCAAAGTGCATACTTTAAGGTTACATACGAGTGAGGTTGCATGGGCTTAGGATTTATGATTTCGCTTTAGGCTCTTTTCCTTGTTTGGATGTGGGCTTAGAGTGAAGCTACTAATCCAACGACCCATTTAATCTCGATTCTATGTAATTTGTATACACTAGGTAATTATAGGAGGACTCGGTGTAGGTCTTATCATAAAATTTTCTCCTTACACTCAAATTCTATATATAAATCTCTTATCTCTATTCTCGATCAGACAAAATGGCAGGATTTCATATCCCCGGGGATCCCTACTACCCAAACCAAGGAAATGGAGGTTGGATTGAGGAGGATCCAGAAAACGATCCCGAAGCGGTTCCGGAGGAAGATCCGGAAGAGGATCCCGAAGAGGTTTTTGAGGAAGATCTAGAAGGGGATCCAGAAGAAGAGGAAGAGGAAGCGGATGATGAGGCCATTGACTCAGAACCCGAGGTCTATAACCCTCCCAGAAGGCACCAAACCCCTGATGGAACTTTCAGGGTCCGACGCTCCTCTGGGCTGTAGATTTGAAACAATGGAGCAAGGAACAAGGACAACGTCCACCCTACGGCATGGGACAAGGATTTTATAACCTCAGTAACGGAGGTTCAGCTGACAGAGCACTCCTTGTCATGGTTCGTCACATCGGCAATCAACGCGAGGAAGCAAGGGTAAACGCCAACCAAATCATGGACGTTGATGCCATTGCCCAAATCACGGCGGTACGTCTTTGTCGCCTGGACGAAGAACATGATGGAACAATAGAGCACGCCTTTTCCCTTCAGAAGGACATTACCGCTGCTAGAGCCGAAGTAAGGGAGTTCCAAAAAACCCAAGCTGCAATGGAGACGCACGTTGTTGAATCAAAAAGTGACCCTCTTGAACTTCAGCTTCCGCAGCCTCCAAGCCACCGCAGTCAAGCAATCTCATCAACTATAGTCATCCGAAGCCTTCAGCACCGCAGTCCTTATCTTTACTTAGTTTATTTTTTCTTTTCTATAAAACACTCTAATGTCCAGTATGCCTTGCATGGCTACTCTTAGAGTTGTAAACTTGTCTCTATAAATAGAGTTTGTTTCTCATGTAATTAGTAACGTGTGAATCTCTCATCAAATTATAATACACATCTCAAACTTCTCATTCTTTCTTACTTATCAAACCTTCTTATTCTCATAATCAATCACCATCTCTTTTTGGAGCAAGTCACATGTGACTTAATCACTAAGCTAGATCTCATTTACTAACTTGGTTTGAATGCATTCCTTGTTATGAATCTGCTTATGTGTATACTTGATATAACAATTGTTGTCATTTACATTCCTTTACTTTTCCGCATCTAAGTCACTAACTTCTAACTCTTAATATTATTGTTGAGCTAACAGATCCTTCGAGATTAACTATTCCGCTATATACTTGTTCTAACGATTTTTTCAAGTGTGTCTCAAAGTTTTTCTCTCAACAATTGGTATCAGAGCCATAGTGGTTGCTTTTTGAAAATCGGAACTCTGATTTTTCAAAGAGCATTCTATACCATTGAAGCTCATTTCTAAAACTCAAAAAAAAAACTTCAAAATGGCACAATCATTATCACTGAATGTCTCCAACAGTGTTGGTGGTTCTAATCGAGCCCCAATACTGGTTGCGAATGAATACCATCACTGGTCTCAAAGGATGGAAATATATCTCAGAAGACTTGGTAGAGATGGTTGGCGATCTATAGAAGAAGGACCACATGTCCCAGTCCTTACACCAGTCCAAACTGATGGAGCCACAGCTAAGCAAAGAGGAGGTCAACCAGCTTTGAATTGTCCCATCAAAGATGATCTCGACAAGATGGAAAATGATGCTATTGCCTTTTATGAAATCTATTGTGGAGTTGCTCCTGACAACTTCGACATCATCATAAACTACAAACCAGCAAAATAGATTTGGGATGTTCTCAAGAACTTGTACGAAGGTTCAGAGCAGGCTCAAGACAAGAAGCTAACTATGGCACTCAATGAATTCAACAACTTCAAAGCTCAGTCCGGTGAAAGTTTGGAAGACTCTTTTAAGAGATTCAACTTGATTGTCACAAAACTGTCCAATGCAGGCACCGTCCGCAGCAATCATGAAAAAAACCTACAGTTCCTTAATGGCTTGGGAAGACATTGGACAACTACCAAAATGATTGTTCAAGGAGACAGGAAGATTCACTCGTTGTCCCTCTATAAGCTCTTTGGAGAGTTGCAAACTCAAGAGTCCACTGTACTCAAGGACTGCTCAGACTTTTGAGGTCCACTTGCTCTTGTAGCACAATCACCTGACACTCAAACTTATCCCACTTCGTATGACTCATCACCGCAGTCATAAGAAGCAGACTCAGAATATGACGATGAAGAAGATTTTCAAAATGCCATTGCCCTTGTCAGTCAAAAATTCAATCGCTTACCACGTTCATTTCATAAAAATCAACAGTACAACCGACCACCCTTCAAACACAGCTTTTAAAACAATCACTTTTGTTCCACCAAGAATCATCTCCCTCCAGCGCAGCCTCAACAAACACAGTCTAAAGAAGAACCACCGCAACCTCAATCAACTGACACCGGTACCTCTTTAAAAGACAAAAGTGACATTGTTATATGGCACAAGTACGACAAAGAAAACCATTTTGCCAAGGATTGCAAGGCAAACATAGTGAAAAATAGAGCCTTATATCTCAAAATGGCTCAAGAACTGGAGGACAAAGAAAAGGGAAAAGCCTACATTGCTCAAATGAAAAGGAATCATCAAGTGTGGTCATCCGGAGACAAAGATGAAGACGATCGCAGTAAAGGAGAAGGCAAGATCTGTATGATGGCAACTGCTGAGGAAGACGGCTCAACCAAGCTAAATAAGAACCATTGTTATATGGCGAAAGATGGAACTCTCAGCATTATGGAACATGTAAAACTTATGATTCAAACTTTAAATTATAGCATGCATGACTGTCAACCATACTTGGACACACTCAATGACACATGTGATGCCGTCTTTACAGACTACAATAAAGCCTTAGATGAGAAGAAAATCGCATCGCAGGAGATGTTCCACGTTAAAGGACGATTAGACAATAAGAGACTCAATATGGCAATGTTAGAGAAGGACTTGATGCTAGAAAAAGATGCTAGGATGTTAAGTGAAACACAACTAGAATAACTTTAAATCAGAGAGATTTAGCACAGAGTGAAATTGTATGCATAAATCTTTTAATTGAAAAGCTTTTTAATGAAACTGAGGCCATTGAGAATCTAGTTAATAATGGGAATGTTGATAACACCTTTAATTGGGGTTGGTCCAATGGGTACCCAACCGTGCCGTACTCCTCACCTCGGTTCACACCGGAACGTCCCTATGTCCCTCCAGACCGCAAATTCTTGTTCCTAGTCAATGACAAAACATTTCCTGAGGATATCCAAGCTCATTTTGGTAAACTCCATGATCTGAGTAATAACTGTCTTATCGAGGAAATTCTCCCTGAATTTTCTAATCATGTTGATAACATAGTTCATTTTGATTCTCATACATCATCCGTAGCCGATTAGGAAATTGTTATAGAAAGTCCTGAAGTCACATTAGACTTCCCATCTCTACAGTCTGACCGCAATGTTCCTAACCACAGTCATGAACTGCAAACCATCCCATTACCCTGTAACAAATGTCCCACTAAAGTGTCCACCAAGACTTACTCTGCGGTAGTCCAAAGCACTACACCGCAGACCATAGTCAAAAGTTCTGTGACTATTGAACCAATTAATCATGAATTACCAATCGAAAATTTTGAATTTGGTCAATGCTCTCAAAATCCTGACTTCTCCAGTTCGGATGAATCAAGTCCGTGTTTTTCAAAATCTCCAAAAGATTTAAGGAAACCGCAATTAAATGTCATTGACTCCGGTTCTCCTAAGACCGAAGCAAAAAGAGCTTTTAAAGAATAATTTCGTTCCGGTGGGAAGCAACGGGAAATTCATTCAAAACGAAAGAAATTTGTGAAATGTCCCAAGTTAAAGAGTCCAGAAAAGCTTGTTTTCTCAAATTATCATTTCAAATCAACTATTTCCAAGAAAACAAAAAGGAAGGAGTTTACTGTTTCTGACACTACTCAAAAATCACCTGACTCTAAGGATAAGTCTTTTCGATCAAATTGTTTTCAGGTCTATTCATTAGAAAATCCAAAATGGAAAGGTATTCTACCTACTCCGACCCTTCCGGCACTCAAAAGGTCACCTCTAGAGTTTACAAAATCACCTCACAAAAGGCCTGCACGTGTCTACACACCTGCAAGACCTGCAAAAAACACCTTTTCAAAACACACAAACAAAAGGGTCAAATCTTACAATCCTCGGACTGGACAAAAGCATACTTTTTCCTCAAAACCACAGACTAAGCCAAATGTCAGGGGAAATGATCAAATGTTCACGTGGTAATGTCAAAAGATCTTCTCTCATGAAAAATCTCATTGTTCTCAAAAGACTCGTAACTATCCACAATCTCACAAAAATCCAAAAAACTCAAACACCCAGGACTAGGCTTGAAAGTTGACTTAAAACCTGTCCCTGCCACCTCACATCATGCATCGAGTAATACATATTTTGTGACTCCGGGCTCCAAACCCGCTTGGGTGCCCAAATTAACCACTTAACTTCTGTAGGCTCTGTGCAAGGAGGACCAAGAAGAAGAATGGTTGATCGACAGTACCTACTCCTTGCACATGACCGGAACGTTAGAATACCTTCGGGATTTCAGGCCTATATGAAATGGTGGAAATGTTACATTCGGAAACAATGCAAATGGAATTATACAAGGTTACGGTGTACTCACTACGGGGAACTTTTTAATTCAGAAGGTTGCTTATGTAGAAAGCCTTAAACACAATCTTATCAGTGTTGGCCAATTATGTAAGGCAGGCCATCGAGTTGAGTTTGATGATCAATTCTGTTATGTTATGACGAGTGACAGAAGTACCTGTTTGATCATGTCACAATCTGAGGGTACCATGTATCCTTTGGATGTCTCTCTCATCATTGGAAAACTACAGTTGTGTTTTCTCTCCAAAGTTGTATCCAATGTTAGCTGGTTATGGCACTGCAAGCTCGCTCATCTCAACTACAAGTATATCAACACCTTGGTTACTAGAGAGCTGGTCAGAGGATTACCCATTCTCAAGTTCAGCAATGACACTCTATGTCCTGTTTGTGAATGTGGTAAGCAGTCCAAAGCAAGTCATCCCATGGTGATTGACTCTTTAATATCTGAGCCACTTGAACTTCTACACATTGATCTCTGCGGTCCATCAACCGTAGCCAGTCGTCATCATAAGAAGTACATACTGGTTATAGTTGATGACTTCACTCGCTTCACTTGGGTATTCTTTCTTAGACTCAAATCTGAAACACTGCAGATTCTAATAAACTTCATCAAGGAAATAGAGCTCCAGATCAAGCTTCCTGTAAGACGCATCCGCAGTGACAATCACACTAAATTCTCTAATCATCCTCTCAACAACTTCTTAGTGTCAAAAGGTATCTCTCACAATTTTTTAGCTCCTTATACACCTCAACAAAATGTTGTAGTAGAGAGAAGGAACATTACTCTAGTTGAAGCAGCCAAATCCATGCTCAACTTCGCACACCTTCCTCTTTACTTCTAAGTTGAAGTCGTAGCAACTGCATGCTTTGTTCAAAACTAAAGCAGCATGTGCAAACGCCTCAATAAAACACCATATGAGGGCCTCAACAACCGGAAACCAAATGTTCGTTTCTTTCACATCTTTGGGTGTAGATGTTTTGTGATCAATAACAGAGATCAGCTTAACAAATTTGCACCAAAGTCCGATGAAGGCATTTTTCTTGGCTACTCTATGAACAAGGTTGCTTATCGGGTTCTTATCAGATGTACGAGGCTAATCATCGAAAGTTTTGATATGAAGTTTGATGACTCATACATCCGCAACACCACTCCATCTACTAAAACCACTGCCATCATGGAAAGCGACATTCCTGCCTCTTTAGGTCGTCTAAACCTGGTTGAAGTAAATTATGATGATCTTTTCGACCCTGTTGAAACTGCTAAACAATCTGAAGTTCTTGTGTCACCAACTGCTCAACAACAACATGCTGATATTTCTGGACCATCTCTATCCGAAGTAGCATCTCTAAATACTTTTAACTCTCCGGTTGAGGGGGAAAGCTCTACTCCGGATCAAGCAACAACCATCGAGGTTCTAGTATTTGATGATGATCAAGCTCCTCTCCCTAAAAGATCACTAACATCAAACCTATCTTCGGACTCGGATGATGAAATCATAGAGAATATTAACACTCAAACCGACTCAAGGATCATTTTTCTCCTATCAGTATTCCAGGGGGAACCTTTTCAGGTTCCATAGGAGCTCCCTTCAACAATCCAAGGGGAACCTCTCCAAACTACTCAAGAAAATGTCATTCTCTCTCCAACAAGTCAAGATGATTCCGCAGGCTGCTCACAAATCCAGGGGGAACTTCCTTCTCCATCTGAAGCAACCTCTGATATTGAAAACATTCCTTCTACCGCAGCCGCTGACCATCTGATGCCTCGTCTACATGTATGGACGAAGGATCACCCACCAGGTCAAATTATTGGCAACATTCATGTCCGTAGTCGAGCCTTGATCTATCAACAAAGCATTATTAGAACCAGATTGGATTTCTGCAATGCAAGAAGAATTGGAAGAATTTGAAAGAAACAAAGTGTGGCAACTTGTTCCCATTCCACAAGGTCATACTATGGTTGGTACAAGATGGGTGTTCAAGAACAAGTTATATGAATCTGGTGCGGTTATCAGAAGTAAGGCGAGACTAGTTGCAAAAGGGTATAGTCAACTGGAAGGTGTTGACTACGACGAAACATATGCTCCGGTGGCTAGAATGGAAGCAATTCGAATCTTTTTAGCATATGTTGCCCACAAAAACATCAAGGTACACCAAATGGATGTTAAAAGTGCCTTTCTCAATGGGGAATTGAAAGAAGAGGTTTATCTTCAACAACCTCCCGAATTTGAAAGTATCGAGCTCCCTGATCACTGCTACAAGCTTCAAAAGGCAGTCTACGGTCTGAAACAAGTTCCAAGAGCTTGGTACGAGACTCTTTCTAAATTTTTAGTCTCTTCAGGCTAAAAAAGAGGAGTGATTGATCCTACGCTATTTAGAAAAGCAAACGGTTCTGACCATATGCTTGTACAAATATACATGGATGATATCATCTTCGGATCGTCTGATCAAGGAATGGTGGATGAATTTGCTATGCTCATGACACACAAATTTCAAATGAGCATGAATAGAGAGATTAACTTCCTTCTAGTTCTTCAAGTCAATCAAATTCAGCAACGGATATTCATTCATGTACCTCACCGCAAGCCGACCGGACATTGTTTTTGCAACTGGTGTATGTGCAAGTTATCAGGCTGACCCAAAAGTGTCACACATGACCACAGCCAAACAAATTCTCCGGTACCTAAAAGGAAGCAAATCTCTTGGTCTATGGTACCCCGCAGGCAATGACTTCAGTCTTCAAGCGTTTACTGATGCGGATCATGCTGGATGCAAACCTGATTGAAAAAGTACATCTGGTGGATGTCAATTTTTGGGAGGAAGACTTGTCAGCTGGTCCTTAAGAAAAAAAGTTGTGTTTCTTTGTCTACCGCAGAAGCAGAATATGTGGCCGCAGCCAGTTGTTGTTCTCAAGTTCTATGGATGAAGACACAACTATTAGACTACGGTTACAAAATATTGTGGATACCAATCTACAGTGATTCTGAAAGTGCCATAGCGATTTCTCATAATTATATTCAGCACTCCAAGACGAAACATATTGAACTACCGTATCATTTCATCAAAGACCACATTCTGAAAGGTAACATCGAACTCATCTTTGTCCCTATTCATGAAGAGATTGCTGATGTCTTTACAAAATCACTTGACTCTACCAAACTCAATGTGTTCTTACAAATGTTAGGGATGATGAATCCGGACCCCCAATTCTTCTTGAATTGATAGGTACCACAGACCTTCTTGGTCTCCATTGCGGTTCTAGATGAAAGACACTTATAACAGATGGTTTTGGTACATCGTGTGTACCGCAGTCAATGTACCGCAACCATATGTTATATCTATCTTTCATGGGTGTTTATTGCTTATTGTTACTATCTTTTGTACAAGTGCTCTTCTCAGTTTCTCCTACTGTAGTCATCCGTAATGCCAAAGAAACCATCTACAATTATGTGTTCATCCGCAGTCACATTAATTGTTTTAAAGACGGTTCATTTCTTCGTGAAAAAACATCTTTTTGAAAAACAAAAAATTATAGTGTGCTATTTAATGATCCTTCATTATATAAAATATTAAATAAAAACATTCCTTTGTGAAACTGTCACATTCTTTTCTTCCAAAAACCTCGTGCCAGACCTATTTTAGGTATGATGACAAAATAAAAGATTTTCCAAATCAAATCCTCTAAAATGTCTTTTCCTATTACCCCCAAACCATCACATCCGTTACAATGAAGAGATTTGAAATCGAGTTTAAGATCAATTCAATTAAGAATTCAAAAAGAAGAAAAACGATGAACACGAGAGTAAATATAATATTTGTTCAGCTCATATTATGCTTTTGATTTTACAGAGTACAAAGAATAATCTGTAAAGTCTGAATGAAAAGTTCTTCTACTCACTTAGTACAGACTCCTATTTATAGGAGAACAAACGCATAACAAAATACTAAGGACTAGACATTTAGACTATTCATTATAATGCCTTAGTAAAAATAACATTACATCCGAAGACACTTCTTACGAAGACAAAAGATACTTCGTAACAACCTAAATAACACTTCGACATATTACAATATTTAGACCCTAACAATCCCCCCCTTTGGAATAAAGGTCGAAGTCTTCATGAAGTTAGTAGTTGAACGGCATACATCAGCACTCTTCGGATTTCCATGTACCAAGAGATAACTTTCTTTATCTCTTTCTTGTCTCCTTCCGAGTTCTTCTTGCAATGATTCATACGAACAATTAAGTTCGTATATTGTGAATTTGTGTATCTCTCCACTTCAGAAGTTTGAAATAAGAGCCTTTTAGCTCTTCCAGCTTTGGCTTTTCCTGCAAAAACAATCCCCAATGGCTTTAAACATATTTCACCGTCTTCGTACTTTTTCAACTCAATCTGCTTCTTCGTAGGTGCCATTGGTGCAGTTATGTCGAAGCCTTTAACAGTAGCAAGTTCGACATCAGTTTGAGCTAAGCACTCAAAATAATTCTCCAAAAATATTTTTATGTGCCTACACCCAAGACTAAAAACATCTGGTTCTGTTTCTTGGAGAAAAGAAAATGACTTGTCTTTAAGTATCAAGGCAATGTTGATGAGATCGTAAGTGTTCATCAAAGGAAAGTCTGCCACAGTAAACTCTTGTAACTTTCCACTTGCTCTTGTCATAATATATTTCAGATTTTGAAACTTCCCTTCGAACATGACATCCCTTTTTATAGATATCACCTTCTTGATCTTCTCCAAGAACCAAACTTCTTCTTGAGCCTTTGCTAACACAGCATGAAATCTTATCTTCATCTTCTTTCCCTCTTCGATATCCATAGACTTTGTCTCAGCCTTGAACTGTGGCATAACGAACATCATTTCGTTGATAGGAAAATCAAGTTGACCAAAATCAGTATTTTTCACCACAAAGCTCTTCTTCAGAATCTTTTCAAAAGAATACATGTGATCGAACATCACTCTGGATTCTATTGTTTCGTAATTGTACACTTTCGAAGGATCACCCTTATAAACATTCGAACCTTCCAGAGCTCTTTGTCTCATTATACTTTCAACTTGCCTCATTCTTTCAACCTCAGCTGCCACCTCAGCTTTCTTCTCTTTATTAGACTTCCCAACCAAAACTCCTTTTCCCTTGTCTTTAACATTTGAAGGAGCTATATTCTTTGACGAAGAGACATCACTCTGTTTCTCAATTACAATACCTTTTATAATAGGTTTTGAAATTGGAACTATTGTAGTCACAGTCGAAATGACTAGAGCAGCTGAAACAATTGTTGGCTTTACAACGACTTTTGAAGGATACACTTTTCCTACCACCTTCGTATCTTCAGTTGTCTTCACATGTTCCCCAGCCTTTGCATGACCAACCTTTTCTCCCCCTTGCACCCCTGTGACAGCAGGTGGGGCATCTGATACGTTTGGTAAAAGGCTTGATATACGAAGTAATGGAGCAAGGTGTTTGTGTAGGATGGCTTCGAAATGTGTGAATTTCTGAGAAAGAAATTCTTGAGAAACAATTGGAGAGGTAGATTTCGAAGACAGTTCTTGGAGTTCTTTCAACAGTTTGACCAACTCTCCAAAATTTTGTTCTTCTTTGGCTGAAAGAGAGATCATCTGGGGATTCATTTGTTCGAACATTTTAACACATTAAACAACCGCATCATAAATAATGTCGATCTTCTGATGTGCTGATTCATACCCTTGTTGAATATTCTGAACCTCCTTCGTCATTTCTTCACAAAGTTCGCAAATCTGCATGTTAACATCTTCACGAACCTTCTTAACTTCTTGTACGAAGAGCACATGACGCTCCTTCGTAACAATCTTCATATCCTTCACCTCCTTCATAAAGTCAGACCTCAGAGAATTTATTCGATTCTCTGTTGAACTATCATTCTGATCAGTCTTCTCAAGAACTCGTCTTTCAGAATCATGAATTAATCCTGATGCCTTCGAAATAACCCTGCCTTCCATTTCCTTCATTATGAAATCAACTTCCATGATGGTAATTCCGGCACTTCCCACATCTGCTTAAGATTGCAAGATAGAATTCAATTTTGAATTCAAAATCTTGAACTGCTTCATGGTCATCAGCATATGATCAGGGAAATCTTCTTCAGCTTTATCAAAAGAAAGAGCTTCGAACATTCCTCCAAAGCCTTCGTTATCAGTTTCATCATCAACGGCCATGGTTTCAGCAATAGGTGAGGATGGATTGGGTGGATCAGTTGATTGTGTTGAGAAGATAGTGGTGAATGGTTGATCCATAATTGATTGAAATGTTGGAGAATCAGTTGTGGATGTAACCTGAGCTAAAGGAGTTGGTTCAATGAGCTTTACATCAGCAGGCTTCGAAATATCAGTAGACTGAATGATATCTACTTCTTTAGGAATTTCATCTTCGGGAGTCTCAGGAACTTGATCCACTTCTTCGATTCGTTGGGTTTTCTTTAAAAATTTCGCCTCATCTTCAGCCTTTCGTTTCTTAGAAGATGGAGACACCGGAGCTGGAATTTCTCGAACTGTGACCCCTTGATGTGTAACCTGTGTTTTCTTCACCAACTGAGATTTTCTCTTGATTTTGATTCTTCGAAAAACACCCGTCTTCGAAGGAATCGTTTCTTTTGATGGAGACGCTTCAATTACTGGTGTATCAGCCACGGAGGTTAAAATTGGAGACACCTCTTCGACAGTACCAGATGTAGCTATTGGCTCTTGATTTTTTGGTTCTGCTTTCACCCCTTTTTCCGAAGACTCACCCTCTGTCTTATTTGATTTCTTCGACTTCTTCTTCTCTTCATGTTGTAACATACCAGTAACGACTGTTGTGTCAATAGATTGCAAATATGACACCAACACATCATTCGTAGGATCCACCTTTTTGAGCATTGCATCCGGAATGTGAGCAATTGTTGTAAAGATAGTCGGATCATCATGCACCTCCTTCGGACTACCATACATGTGAAAAACTGCTTTCTCTTCATATTCCGGAACTTCTATTTTCTCCTTCTGATAGACATATTGGACTATCAGACTTCAATATCATGCACAAGAAATCCCCTACTTAGCACTCGTCTTCAAAATGCTTGTTAAGAACTCTGTCCATAATTGTTCAGAGTAATCTACTTGCAAATCATAATACAACCCAACTACCATTGCATACACCTCCATCCTTCCTTTATCAAGCCCCACAGTTCTTCCAGTAAGACATCGAAGAAAGATGCCAATGGAGGTTGATGACCCATCTCGTTGAACATGAACACCACTTGTGAAGAAGAAAGTTCATCATAAGGACCAGAATTCGGATTTCCCAAAATCTTGCAAAATAACCGCTTGGAGACCCTAATTCTCGTATGATTAACCATTGTGAATTCCACACACCCTGTCTCCTTGTTGTATGATGCAGTAGAACCCGCCTTTGATAACCAGGACATCAGAGCAGCAAATGAATCAAACATTGCTTTAGACAGAACTGAATTCTGTAAAGCAACCACAAGCATGTGAAGTTCCTCCGGATACTTTGACAAATCCGATTCTACTTGGTAGTTGGAACCCTGGATCTTTAGAATCGGAACACTGATTATTTCGTCTGTGGTTGGTGATGAAGTAGTCGCCATTGTTGATGATTTGTGCAGAGAACGTATGAAGAAGATGAACTGCAAAGAGAATTTTGTGTTACAGAAAGTTGGATCGCATAAAGTGTTATTGAGTTCTGATTTGCCCTTTTATATGTAACCCTAGAATTTTGAATTTGAAGCGGGATACAATAAACTCTTGCTAACATGGCACCTTGAAATACGGAATGTACTCATCAAAAAGTAACAATCGTAACTGTCAACACGCCTTACACGCTTATCATACACCATGCGTCATCAAGAGACAAGACTATTTGATATTCCCCAAAAGAATTGTAACCGTCGGATGCCTTCGGAATAGAGGTCAGGCTCTTTCACTTTGAGGTTTAAAAAGCGAAGTCATTTGCCAGAATTTCGAAATTGTCAGTTTAAGTTGGTGTTACTCAAACCTCAAGGATTTCGTGTGTGTTGTGTTCCAAAAAAAATTAGATGAGAAATAAAGAAAAAAAATTTGAAAACTTGTGATGTCAACAATTTATTTTGACACAAAAACAATTTTATCCCAGGCAAAGATATCTTCGAAAATTATCAAGAGAGATAATTAACAGCTTGTTTGGTTTCCCGTGAATTACAATCGATAACTTGTAGAGAAGTTTCGAAGGGTTTCTTTTATCAGTCAAATGGGTGGCTGCGAAAATTTCGTTACATATCAACCTTAAAATAAGGTGAGAAATTGTAAACAAAATTAGTTGTATAACCAATTTAGTCAGTGACAACTTGGTTGCGAATGATATTCAAAGTAACTAGAATTTTTAAAATATACTCACACGGAAATCATATTCATAAAAACATTTATGCTGGATCTTGTTGGGAACAAACATCGTAGTTTTCGAATATTTGATTAAGATCACTCAAAAGAAATGAATATGATTTGGAGTATAAAAGGTACTGAAACAAATGCTTCGTAAGATATGGAACATGGTTCCCCGTCAATTCCTTAAGGTTTATGATATTTTGGGTTTCACTTTTATCAGGGACTCATGATATTAGATCATAAACACAGATTTGTGATTTGTCTAGGTTTTGATTGGTTTGATCAAAGACCTCAAGGACAAATTGCTTCGAATATTTGGAATGTAAGAATTGTTTGGTTTAAAAAGATTGGATAAGAATCGATGGGTACCTCTGTTATAATGGACAAAACAGAAAACTCTTAACTCATTTGAGAAGAGTAAGGTAGCTCTTGTTGATTTATGCAAATACAAGCCTTGTTGAGAAGAAATTTTCATGAGATAATTTCATCAAGGCTTTCATTTCCCATACATAGAATCATACGAGGCTTGAGACAACATGCAGCAGCATGCTTCTAGGGACATCCTAACTAATCCAAAGTGTATCGAGATCATACCTTTCCTTAGAAACCAGATGCATGAATCCTTCGTATTTGAAACTTGACAAAACTCACAATACACATGTTAAAACCAAAAAAATAAAAAAATATTTTTGGTATTTTTGAAATTTTTCAAAAAAAAAAAATTAAAGACAAACTAAAACAAAATCTTTTTGGATTTTTAATTTTTCAATAAAAGAAAATATTTTTGATTTTTAAGGTTTTTCATAAAAAAAATTAAACAAACTAAAAATGTAACCTTAGTTGAAATGTGTACAAATACGAAGCATTCGAACCGTTGACTTGAACAGTAATCTCTGATTATGTATTTCAACAAGAAATAGATCTTCCGAATGCGAAGCGTTCGAAGCGTTGACCTGAACAGTAACCTCTGATTATGTATTTCAACAAGAAATAAATCTTCCGAATGCGAAGCGTTCGAAGCGTTGACCAAGAACAGTAACCTCTGAACACTGAATCACCCTTTCCGTCCATACACCAAATGATTCAGACCCATCACTTTTCGCTTTTATCAGATTGAAGTGAATTTCCATTAATCATTCCCAATCCTTCTAAGATACAAAGAAACGATTTTTCATCCAATGCCTTTGTACAAATATCTGCCAATTGTTCCGTTGTTTTTACAAAATGAACTTCAATATTTCCTTCTTCAACATGATCTTTGATGAAATGATATCGAAGAGCAATGTGCTTAGTCTTCGAATGATGCATAGGATTATGAGAAATTCTTATTGCACTTTGTGAATCACAATATAAAGGAATCTTTTTCATATTAATTGCATAATCTCTTAATTGACTTTGAATCCAAATTATTTGTGATGTACATGCAGCTGCAGCAACATATTCAGCTTCAGCGGTTGATATTGAAACACATGTTTGCTTCTTCGATTGCCAACTAACCAACTTTCCATCTAGTAATTGACACCCACCAGTTGTGCTTTTACGATCAAGACTGCATCCTCCAAGATCCGCATCCGAATAAGCTTGTACAAAGAACCCTGTTTTCGAAGGATACAACAATCCTAACGAAGTAGTGCCTTTCAAATATCGAAAAATATTCTTTACTGCAGTTAGATGTGGTTCACGTGGATTTGATTGATACCTTGCACAATTACAAACAGAATACATAATATCAGGTCTACTTGCAGTTAAATACAATAAAGACCCAATCATGCTTCGATAGAAAGTAATATCAACATCAGATTTATCTAACGAAGGAGTTAGCTTTATGCCCGTTGCCATTGGTATTCGTAACCTTGTGCTATTCGTCATTCCAAACTTTTGTAACAAATTCTTCGTATATTTCTCCTGATTAATGAAGATGCCTTCCCTGTTTTGACGAATATTCAAACCCAAAAAGTTATTAATTTTGCCCATCATACTCATTTCAAATTTGCTTTTCATCAGATCTTCGAATTCTTTAGATAAAGCAGGGTCAGTTGAGCCAAAAATTATATCATCAACATAAATTTGAACAAACATCAGATGATTTCCAATTTTCTTTCGAAATAAAGTAGGATCAACTGATCCTTGTTTAAATTTAGATTGTTTCAAAAATGATGTTAGAGTTGCATACCATGCTCTTGGTGCTTGTTTTAGCCCATATACAGCTTTATCTAAAATATAAACATGATCAGGATGTTCTGTGTTTATAAAACCTGGAGGTTGTTCAACATATACCGTTTCTTCGAGTTCTCCATTTAAGAATGCACATTTTACATCCATTTGATAGACATCAAAATCTTTATGAGCTGCAAAAGCCAGGAAAATACGAACAGCCTCGAGTCTTGCAACAGGAGCAAAGGTTTCTTCGTAATCAATTCCTTCTTGTTGAGAATATCCTTTAACAACAAGTCTAGCCTTATTTCGAATAATTTTTCCATCTTTGTCAGTTTTGTTTTTATAAATCCATTTGAGTCCAACAATTGACACATCAACAGGTTTTGGAATTAATCTCCAAACCTTGTTTCTTTCGAATTCAGACAATTCAGCTTGCATTGCATCAGCCCAATCAGAGTGTTCCATTGCAACCTTAACTGTCTTTGGTTCGATTTTGGAAATAAAAACATTAAACATGCATAACTCTTGATGATTATTCAGTACCTCATTTCGTGCATGAAGTTGTGCCCTTGTCATTATACCTGCTTGTGGATCACCAAGAATTTGATCTTTTGGATGATTTCTTGTCCATTTATCCAATGGTGGATAATTAGGATCAAAATCCAAAAGTGCATCTTCGAACATAACATCCGTTTCTTATCCATTTATAGAAATTGAATCATCAGCATCATAAAAATGTTCTTCTTCAAGAATTGGATCCTTCTCAAGTATGGGCTCCCCCTCGATGATTGACTCCGTTTCGATTTTTTGCTCTGGTTCACTGATCGGCTCTTCTTCAATAATTGGCTCCTATTCAACATTAACATTTGTTGACATGTTATCTCTTTCACTATAACGCTCCCCCTCAACAAAACTATTTGAATCCAAGTGCTCCCCATCCACTAGATCATCAGCTTGTTCATTTGTGTTTAGATTCAAAATCGAAATTGAATCATTGTTATGCTTCGAATGTTTTGATGTTTGATTATCGGTTGCATTTCTTTCTGCATCAATTGCTTGATCTGAAATACCAAAAATCGAATCATAATTAACATCATCCATTTCAATTGAATCATCTATATTTGAAGAATTTTGCAAAATAGGATAATTCGCAAATTTATGATTAGACTTTTTAATGTAATGATCATCAAATGTCAAATTAAAAGTTTCTTCCACTTTGCGAGTTCGCTTATTTAACACTCTATAAGCAACTGAATTGTGTGAATATCCCAAGAAAATTCCTTCATCTGCTTTTGTTTGAAACTTCGAAAGATTATCCTTAAGATTCATTATGAAACACCTGCATCCAAGAACATGAAAAAATTTGACATTAGGTTTTCGATTATTGATTATTTCATAAGGAGTAGCATTAAACCGTCTATGAATGAATGATCGATTTTGAGTAAAACAAGCAGTTGAAACAGCTTCAGCCCAAAGATATTGAGGTAAATTCGAATAAGCCGACATTGTTCTTGCAGCTTCACATAATGATCGATTTCTTCTCTCAACTACACCATTTTGTTGTGGTGTATAAGGAGATGAAAAATTATGCGAAATTCCTTTTTCCACCATAAATGAACCAAAGACATGATTTTTGAATTCAGTTCCATGATCACTTTTAATTTTCCGAACTGACTTCTTCAATGAAACTTCCATTTTCTTGATAAAATCAATCATCATTTGTGGAACTTCGGATTTTAACCTGAGAAAATAAACCCATGTAAATCTTGAAAAATCATCTACAATTACCAAAATGTACCTTTTCTTGTTAAGAGTAGCAACTGTTGAAGGACCACATAAATCAATATGCAAGAGTTCGAGGGGTTCAACAATCTTCAAATCTATTGTGATAGGATGACCTTGTTTGTGTTGTTTTCCTACTTCGCAAGCTGCACACAAACTGTCATTATCATATTTAAGAATGGGTAAACCTCTTACCAGATCTTGTATGACAAGTTTGTTGATGTTTCGAAAATTGAGATGTGATAACCTCCTGTGCCATAACCAGCTAACATCGGCAGCAGCCTTCGAAAGTAAACACACAACAGGTTTGCCTACAATAGGAACAATATCCAATGTAAACATATCACCTTTTCTTTTTGACTTAAGTAAAACTTCCTTTGTCTTAACATTCTAAATGACACTGTTGGGTTGGAGATTTGCTCAAGTGTTGCGTCTTTGGGCTCGAATGTTTATTTATTTTATTTGTATTCCGGTTTGGGCTTGTCCAACCGAGAGCCCATTTTGTTTATTATATAAGTATATGCTTGCATGCATATTAGGTTAACGATTTTAGCGATTCATCTAGAACATAACGATATTATTTCCAGATTTCTTTAATCGTTCTTGTAACCTACCAATCCTCTACAGTTGATGTTCTTAATCGAGCTCTTCTGAGGATTTTGTTTAATCATTCGACACGTTTGATTCACTCTTGTCTCGTTCTTATTTTCGTGTTCTTACAGTTTTATATTTACTTACTTGTTCAAGATCTAATCGATCTTCATAGATTAAAGGTTTTAAATCTCATCAATTGGTATCAGAGCAGGAGGCTGTGTAATCTTTATACATCTTTTCTGTGAAAAGGTTTCAATTAGGGTTTTTCCGCTACTACCGATATTTATTGAGCCGTCATCTCATTATTGACGTATCTTGATATTTATTGTTTTGCCCTAATCTGCTTTATTACAAGTCTGATCTTTGAACAGGTTTTTTCAATCATAATGGACGAGTCGCAATCAAATCCAATCAATATTTCTAACAGCATCGGTTCAACCACAAAGATTCCAATCCTATACACCCATGACTATGAAGTATGGGCGCATCACTTCGAAGACTACGTGATTGGATCTGAGGATAATGGGTACCTCATATGGGAAGCCATCATTAATGGACCGTTTTCTCATTCTGCAACGTCCAGGATTATTAAGACACAAAAGGAGTACAATGATCTGCTGAAGGATGTTAAGCATATTGCACAAGATGAAAAGGACAAGTTCCAGTGCAATATCAAGGCGTTAAGGTTGATCAGATTCGCCCTTCAGTCCGACACCTTTAGGTTGGTCAGCTCATGCACGATGGCAGAGGAAGTTTGGGATAGACTTCGCGAACTGTATTCTACAGACGAGGATCTTGAACATTCTATCCAAACCTTGCTCTTATCTGAGTTTGGAGAATTCAGGCAAGGAGCCGAAGAAACGGTGACCCAGACGTTCGATCGCTTCAATCATCTTCTCAGCAAGATGATCAAACATGACATTGAAAGGAAGCTTATCGAGCAGAAGGTTACTTTCTTAAATGGTCTGAGGTCTGAATGGAGAGCAGTGGTTTCTACAGTCAAAGCCCATGAGCAGTTTAAATCATACTCTTTGGCGAAACTGGTGGGTATTCTCAAATCCCAAGAGAAGATTGTGCTGCAGGAGAAGAACGTTGTTTCAAGCCTTGGTTCGTTGGCCCTCCTATCAAAAAGTAAAGTTGTGATGGAGGATGAAGACCTCTACTTGGAGGAGTATGACCTCACGTCTGAGGATTATGCTATGATGGTGTCCAATCCCAAGAGGTTCATAAAGAAGAGATTCCCCAGCAATAAAAACCGAAACTGGCAGGGGAGTTACAGTTCAGAAAAGGTTAACAATGAACCGAAGGTTGAGGAGCCCAAGAAGGAACCGAAGGTGGATGGCGATTCCGGAGTAAGCTGTTACTACTGTGGTGGGAAAAACCACTATGCTAAAGATTGCGTCCTTAAGAAGATGGCTGAAAAGGATGATGGAAAGGATGAGGAAGCTGTGTTGCAGAAAAGGCTGGATGAGTTGAGAAAGAAGAAGTCTACCGCTAACCCTTCTATTAATGCTCTTATTGTGCAGGGTTCGGTTGTTGATGACGAGTTCGGTAGCACGGAAGTTTGGTCTACCGACTCAGAAGACGATGAAGTGAGGAAGCCTACTCATTGAAAGGCTTATGTGGCAAAGGAGGAGAACAGTGGAGGAAGATGCTTCATGGTGTCTGATGTATCTCAGATGAGGGGATACAACACTGATGGTGGAAGCGATGAACCGAAGGGGCAGGAGGACATGTGCTTTACGGCCAAACCACTCAGCCAGCAGTTCAATGAACTTGATGAACTGATAAAGAAGGTACAATCGGTCTTCACTTCATTTAAAGTACCACAATCCTCATATGAGAAAGAACTAAAAAATGTTAATACAAGAATTTCTCATCTAGATAGTAGCTTAACTCAAACTCGAGTCACCAATTCTAACCTAACTGATCAATTAAGCAGGGTGTCTTCGAAGAGTGAGGAGCGGCGGATGTGGATCGAGTTAAAGGAGTCTGAATTAGTTAAAATAAAAGACGAAAACATTTATTTACAAAGAGAAAATTTAAAGTTGTTAAAACAATGGAATGTTTTTTGTTTAATTGCAAAACGTCTATATTCTAATATTACTCAGCTTCACTTGGACTGTGAAATAGGCCAAAAGATCCATCGCATGATTTTGCCCTTCCTTGAGTTTAAGGAGGATGAAATCGATGCTGAAGCCTATAATTGTGAGAGTGTAATATCGTCTGATGATGTCAATCCGACCTATATGTATGGACTGGACAAAATTGAGTCCTTCATTAAATCCAAGGACCACAAGGACATGCTTAAAAATCTTTTGGATGAAAATGATAGACTTAAACTGAGAACCGAAACCATACAAAAATTTGACTCTTTAAACGCCAACGTAAGCTCAGAAAACAAAATTGATGTTCAAAATGCATCTGAGCTTAACGAGGACGACAACATGAGTGAAATTTCTATAGAGGACACGGTTGACTGCTCAGAATTTGTTAAAAGCGAACCTGAAAACCACAAGAATCTTATTTCTAAAAATTCAGTGGAGTTCGCTCGATTGTCCCAACAAAAGTCTCCGATCTTAGCAGAGAAAGCAGTTGTGTATCAGAAGGTCAAGACCACTCCAAATCAAGTATACAAGGTCACTGGAGTAACCGAACATCAGACAGCTGAACTCACAGCTATTGTAAACGAAGACAATGCTGATGGCTGTGATGAGTACTTCTGGTCAGCCCCAATAGATAATGCAAACGAAACGGTTGGCTTATCTGAAAGAACCTCCTGGATGAGTAAAGGAAGATACATACCTGAACCCTTGAATAAGCCAGATAATTTCGATGAGCCAAGCACCAGTGGTACGAAAGACATTCCTAAGGAGGATGAAAGTTCGGCAAAAGAAGACGTTCCCTCTACTCCCTCAGCTCAAAGTGAAACTCCTTCAGTTCAAAACGAACCAGCCAAGGAGAAACCAAAAACGAAAGCTAATGTTCATCATCAACCAAAGCAGATGAGGAATAAGAAACGAGAGAGGAACCAAAGATACAGGAAGAAGCTCTCTGAAAGGAGGCAATTCTGGCAATCCCAGAATGCATACTTCTCACATCAAGACAATATTCTGAAGTATGAAAACAATCCTGTTGGAAAGCCTGAGAGCCATAATAACCGAAAGCCAAGGTTCGGCTCACAAGAAAATACCAACCGAAAGAAAAGGTTCGGTTCTGAGAATGACTTCAACCGAAAGCAAAGGTTCGGTTCAAAGAACGATTCCAACCGAATGCAAAGGTTCGGTTCTGAAGTCAAAAGAGAACAAAACTCTAAGGTCAGTCCCTCCAATGATCAAAAGCAAAAGGGTCACCTAGAGTCGCCAGCCAAAAAGTCCTCTCAATCTAAACCCACTTCTTCTAGTTCTTCTAATTCTTCTACTTCCACTAATTCATCTCCATCTTGCTCTAAAGCCAATTCTGTTCGTTCTCAAAAATCTCATTCATCAGCTGAACAAAAGGGCAAACAGAAGGTTAATGAATCCAAATCAGAGTCCAAACCGAACGCACCCAATCCTAATAAGATAAAAGTTTTTACCATTAAAAAGAAAGATGAAACAACACTCATAGAATGAACATATCTAGTTGACATCTCTCTTACTGTTCCTGTTCCCATGAAAAGCTCACGTGGACCCAAGAAACTTTGGGTTCCTAAATCTGCTTAATTTTTGCAGGTTATAAGTGACGAGCAGTTCGACGAAGAATGGTACATCGATAGTGGCTGCTCACGTCACATGACAGGGAGGAAAGAGGAGCTCAGGGAATACAGGTCTCTTGCAAATGGTGGCAATGTCAAGTTTGGAAATAATTCTTTCGGCACCATAAAGGGATACGGGATGATAACAAATGGTGACTTTACTATAAGGAAAGTGGCTTATGTGGAAGGACTCCAACACAACCTCATCAGTGTATCTCAGCTTGTTGGAGGTACAGGTCTCAAAGTCTCATTCGATGATGAAGGTTCTGAAATTATTGAGAAAAAGACAAAGAAAGTGATTCTCAAGTCGGAGCGAAAGGGTGAAATGTTTCCTCTAAACCTTAAACCCATCAAAGGAAACCCAGCTATATGCCTGTTATCAAAAGCTCAATCTGACGAAAGCTGGTTGTGGCACCGAAGACTCTCTCATCTCAATTTTAAAGATATCAACCGACTTGTCACTGGAGGTCATGTTAGGGGACTTCCATTGCTCAAGTTCGACAGAGATCATTTGTGTGCTGCATGCGAAATGGGGAAGCAGAGTCGTCAAAGTCATCCATCTGTAATTAACACAAAAGTTGTTGAACCACTCGAATTACTTCATATCGATTTGTGTGGTCCTTCATCTATCGAAAGCATCGGTGGTAGCAAGTATATTCTTGTTATTGTTGATGACTTTTCACGATTTACATGGGTGTTCTTTTTAAAGCTCAAATCTAAAGCGACTCATAAGCTGAAAATGTTCATCAAGAAGATTGAAGTACAGCTCAAGAAGGTCGTTCGCAACATTAGGAGCGACAATGGTCTGGAATTCAAGAACAAGGAGTTTGAAGAGTTTCTAGCAGAAAAGGGAATAAGTCACAACTTCTCAGCTCCCTACACACCTCAACAGAACGGAATAGTCGAAAGACGAAACCGATCTTTGTGTGAAGCTGCCCGAACTATGCTAAGTTTCGCTTCCTTACCTCTTTATTTTTGGGCTGATGCTATTTCTGCTGCTTGTTTTACACAGAACCGGTCTTATCTTAACAAGCGATTCACGCTCACACCTTATGAGATACTAAACAACAGAAAGCCCAATGTGAAATTTTTCCATGTGTTCGGCTCACGGTGTTTCATCTTTAACTCTAAAGAACACTGCAACAAGTTCGATGTCAAAGCCGATGAGGGAATCTTTCTGGGCTACTCTCTCACATCCAAGGCGTACAGGTCCTAAACAAGCGTTCGAGAAAAATTGAAGAGACATACTATGTGACCTTTGACGATAGCTATGTCAAAAAGCTACAGGCCAAAGAAGACACCGCTGGGGAAATCTTTCCTCAAACTGGCCAAGTCACAGTCTCGATCGCTAATCTATACGAGAAATTTCTGGAGCTCTTTGATGAACCAGAGAAAGCTTCTCTCTCAGAAGCAGGTGCAACAGACAACAAGGTTGACCACATGAAGCAGATTGTCGAAGAAGCTGCAAGGAGAATGAATGAAGGAGGATCGACTTCTAATGAACCTCCATTCAACAATGTTTCTGTCGAGGGGGAGACAAGCTCTCATGTCGAGGGGGAGCCAAGCTCACATGTCGAGGGGGAGCCAAGTTCTACAACTGCAACTGAAGGTGCTTCTCTAACCGAAGGTGCTTCTCCAACCGAAGGTGCTTCTCCAACCGAAGGTGCCTCTCCAACCGAAGGCGCTTCAACGCCTGAAAGTCCAGCACCATAAGAAACCTCTGAACCTCAAGTTTCTCAAAGCTCATCAATCGAGGGGGATCATGATGATATGACGCTTGATTACGATAGCCAATCCGAGCCAGAAGAAATGATCAATGCTGAACTAGACCCAACCTTTGATCCAAACTATCCTCCTCTTACCAAATGGACCAGAGATCATCCTATCTCTCAAGTGGTTGGCGATGTCTCTGAGAAGGTTCTGACCCGATCACAACTGAAGGCAAAACAGACATCCTTATTTTCAAAGGTTGAGTTTTGTATGTTTAACTCATTCGTATCAAAAGTTGAACCGAAGACAGTTAACACTGCCCTCGATCACTCTGATTGGGTTCAAGCAATGCAAGACGAACTGAACGAATTTGAAAGGAACAAAGTCTGGCACCTCATTCCAACTCCTCCAGATGCTTCGGTTGTTGGTCTCAAATGGGTCTTTAGGAACAAAATAGACAAGGAAGGTAACCACCTTATGATAGTTCAAATTTATGTCGATGACATCATCTTTGGCTCCACGAATCCCAGCTTAACAGCTGAATTCAGAAAGTTGATGGAGACTAAATTTGAAATGAGCTCAATGGTTCCTATTAACTTTTTCCTTGGTTTAAATATTAGACAGGGACCCGAAGGCATCTTTATCAATCAGGAAGCTTACACGAAGACTCTCCTAGCAAAGTTTGGCATGATGGGAGACTCCAAAGTCAAAGTCCCAATGGGATTCGGCACCAAGCTAACTCCATCCCTAGACAAACCGGCTGTTGATATCACGCTCTATCGTCAAATGATAGGCTCACTAATGTATCTTACTGCTAGCAGGCCTGACATCATGTTTTCTGTGTGTTATTGTGCTCGATTTCAGGCAAACCCACGCGAACTTCACATGCTTGCAGTGAAGAACATTTTACGCTATCTCAAGCGAACCACCTCCTTAGGTCTATGGTATCCATCCAACTCAGGCTTCTTCGTTCAAGCCTATTCTGATGCTGACCTTGGAGGCTGTGGACTCGACCGAAAAAGCACTACTGGTGGCTGTCAATTCCTTGACGGGAAGTTGGTCAGCTGGCAATCCAAGAAACAAACGTGTGTGTCGTTGTCTACTGCCGAAGCGGAATACATAGTCGCTGCTTCTTGCACCTCACAAGTGATTTGGATCCAAAGTCAACTTCGAGACTATGGACTCAATATGAAGAAGATCCCACTATATTGTGACTCTGAAAGTGCAATTAGGATCTGTCATAACCCAGTGCAACACTCTAAAACCAAACACATAGCACTAAGGTATCACTTCATCAAAGATCACGTGGAAGATGGAAACGTCGAAGTTCACTTCGTAAGAACCACTGATCAACTGGCTGACGTCTTTACCAAAGCTCTTCCTGAAGCATCATTCAATAAAATATTGCAAGGGCTAGGTATGATGGAATCAGAGTCAGTACCTCACACTACCTCTCAACCTCAAACATAAGAAGCGAAACCAACCGAACGCTCTGGTTCGGTTAAAACATCTGACTCGCTCATCACTTCAAAGGTAGTTTTTCTGTGTTGTATATTACTTGTACAAAATTGTTTTTCTTAGTGTTAAAAATATTTTCCAATTGCATATCTAAATTCCTTGGTTTCTTAAAAATTTCCAAAACCGAAACCTACCGAAGGTTCGGGTTCGGTTTTCAAAATTTTGTTGAACCGAAACCAACCGAACGCTCGGGTTCGGTTTTTCAAAATTTTGTTGAACCGAAACCAACCGAACGCTCGGGTTCGGTTTTTCAAAATTTTCAGGAACCGAAACCAACCGAACGCTCGGGTTCGGTTTTCCAATTTTTTTTCCCAAAGTTTTTTTTTAAGTCTTATTTTTTTCTCTTACTTATTTTTTTATTTTTTTATTCCTTGAAATAAATCTCAAAAACACCAAAAATATTTTTCTCTTTTATTTTTCTTGTGTGTTTGTTCGTTTATGGGGATATAATTGTTGAATTACTTAAGTGTCCCTAGAAGCATGCTGCTGTATGTGTCCCAAGCCTCATAAGATTTTGAATAATAGCCTTCATGACCTGGTATACATAAACCTTGTCTTCCCAATAAGGCTAACACATTTATTCTAATCGTGAGCTACCTCACTCACTTCTCACATGAGTTAAGAGTTTCCTGCTTGGTCCTTATTTTCGCAGCAGAGGTACTATGTTTTCTTACACCATCTCTATTACACTTCTCCATTACATTCGTTTCATCATCGTAACCCTTGAGACTCTCAGAAATTACCACTGAGGTTTATGGTTACACAACATCTGTGTTTATGATCTTAGTTTCGTGTCACTACGAGCTGAGTGAAACCCAAAATTCAACACCAAATCTGAATTGACGGTGATCAATTAATTTGCTCAAGTTTTCACCAAAGAATTGACGGCTGTACTTTCAAGAAATCTCAAATTTTATTTTGTGTGATTCCTATGAAATTGTTAAACACCATAAGTTTTCTACCCTTGGGATCCAGTTTTTATTTTTCTTGAGATTTTATATTTTTCCACGCCATTTAAAAATAAATTCCTACCTACTTGTTCAACAGACTACACTGGTCTCACAAGTACTTTGATCCTTTTCTTTCTTATTTCAAGATTAGAATTGTTGCATCAAAGAGAAAGCCACCCCAATGTAGCCTAATTAAAAGAAGCCTTTCAACATTTCTTAAAAAGTGTTTGATCGTAATTCAACGGGATTCCACACTAACACTTTAAGGTCTTTCTTGACCTTGAAGGAAGAGATTTGTGCCCGGGATCATCAGTTTCGTGTCATTATTGACATCACAGTTAATACTAAAAAGAGTTGCTTTATTTCTTTTCTTTTTACACTCTTTGCACGAAAATCTTTGATTTTCCCAAATTCCGTTAATAATTATTACAGGCTGTGTTATTACTTTGGTGGTTCATTATGAAGCTGTGGTCAAAAACAATCCACGTGGGTATTTAATTCAAAAGATGCCATTTAAAAAGATAAGACGAAAGGTTGCTAACTCGGCGGGAGTTAAACGGATTGAAATTCAAACGACGGTAAAAAGGGGGCGCGTGTGAATTTGAAACGCCCATACTTTTACTGACATTATGGACGCGTGTGCGAAATCCAAGCGACATCCCTCTGGCATTTAAAGGCGCGTGAGGATTTGAACCGTTTTTCTTCTGAAACGGCGCTTGTTGGGTGGCGTGATCCTAGGAAACTGACACTCTCTCTCCTACGTCTCCTACGTGATCATCGCATAGAAGATTTGAAATGATTTTTCTCTCTCCAATCCCTCACTATAAAAGGCAGTCTACAATCTCATTTACCTTTTTACTGCTTCCGGATTTTCTAGAGAGCAAAAACTCCCAAAAGCTTCACTGTTCATCTTCTTCTTCTACTACCTTCAACAATGGCAGAATCATCTTCCGTCCATGCTACATCACAAATCCTTCCTATTCGTCCACAACAATGCCTGGTGATCGACCTCAATCCTCTGGCGTACGACTCCTACATGTCGCCGATCATCGAATGCTTGAAGTATTCTCAAATCGCTCCGGCTCTCTCCAGGATCGAGTCTGTGCCCATGACGTCTCTATCGCAGGTTTATGCGACTGCCTATTACGACAAAGCAGTCGAGCGGGTGTTCTTCGAGATTGCTGAACACAAGACCTCTGTTTCTCGACAACGTTTCTGCATAATGCTAGGGTTGGCTGTTGACCCATCGAGAATAAATCCGGAGACGATTCTGGTTGGGCATCTGTATAACATGTTTTACAATATGGGGTACACGGAGGTCCTCACCTCCGTCGCAAAGTTCAAAAAGTCATGCTTGTCGCCACAGTGGAACGGCTTGTTTACAGTCCTCTTCAAGGGCTTGTCGGAACGGAGCTCAGGATCCGATGGTGCCAGTCGACTTTTCTTGTCGATCATGTACGCAGTCTACAACGGGATTAACTTGGACTTTGGGTTGGTCCTCTGGCAACAGCTCATCCAGAGCCTTTCTTCATCATCACGACACTCTGAGGTGTCGTTGGCCTGGTTCTGGATTTTAATCACAAAGTGGGCGATGGACAAGTTCGACATTCCCACTGCTGCAGGTGCATTGATGTCTTCAATTGGTACGTTTCATACTAAGAAGATCATCGTCTCAGATGCATCTAAATTTTCGTTCATTGGCTCCATTTCGGAGATAATGTATGGCGACGTGCCCTCTGACAGCAGGCTGATACGGACGATCAAGGAATTCAGGCCAACTGGTCCTAGGGAACTTACACCGGATATGCTCAGGTCCATCCACGATGCAGACAAACCGGTGCCCAGGGGCAAAAAGGCGGACAAAGGGAAACAAGCGACCAAAGCTCCTAAGGGTCCTTCTCCCAAGAAGAGGAAACAGACAAAGGCTGCACAGTCACCACAGCTGAAGAGGAGGAAAACTCAACCGAAGCGAAAGCTTGTTATTCCCTCTTCTTCAAGTGATTCTGAGGGCGAGAGTTTGGGTTCGGACGGCTCACAAGGAGGCGAAACCCCTCAACGAGGCAACACACCACCTCGGTCACCCACCCCATAGATGGAACTTCATAATTCACCAGTTCCTTCACCTCCTCCAACCATTCCTACTTCCATTCCGACCATAAACCCCACTACCACTATTCCACCAACCTCTTTTCCTATACCACCACCCATTTTCACAACTACAACCGAAACACCACCAGTAACCGAAACCCCACCCGTAACCCAACCACCTCAAACCGAAACCTAACATACAACCGAACCTACCCAAACTCAACCACCACCCAAAACTACCCCACCCCATACTCAACCTGAATCCTCAAAACCATCAACACCCCCAGCTTCACCACCCCTCCATCTCCAGAAAATGCCTCTGATGGCGAAAACCCTTTCCTTGGCGATGATCACATGACCTTTGATTCGGTCTATTTCATTCCGTTTCAGGTTCAGAGTGATGAAGAGGATGATGCTCCAATGACAAAGAAGCATCTTAAGGAGCTCAACGAGAAGGTTGACTTACTTCTCGCCTCCTCTTCCAACCAACAGTCCTCCTTATCTGAAGCTGCTCTTCAGAAGATTGTTGATGCCTTCTCCAGGGCTCAGCATGATTCGGTAGCCTCTGCAACTGCCGCCATCGAAGCCTCTACCAAAGCCTGTGAGGCCACGACCGAAAAAGTCGATAAAGTATTCTCTGACGCTTCCATCCTGTTGCAATCCTTACAGGAAAGCGCCGACGCCACAAAGACAACTTTGGAACCGATTGTTCAGCAATTGGCAAAGTTTGTTTCTACGGAGTTGACCTCGTTCGCTACACTTCGCCAATCCCTAAGCGACGACAACTCGGCCCTTCGTGCCTCCATTGATGTGCGCCTCGCTAAGCTTCAGGAGGATCTCGCAGCCGAAAATTCATTGATGGACGTTCTGGCGAGCAAAACCACCGCCCTCAAGGTCAAGAGCACGCAGCTTTCAAAGTCACAACAACAACTTGAAGCTCTTCGATCCGAAAGGGAGGTCATCAAGACATGTGTTTCGGATGTACACGCTGCCTTATCCAACATCCTAGAAGCACATGATCCGATTCTAAACCATTCGGTGAGGCGAACCCTTGCTGAAAAGCTCTCTCCGGCCATGGACCTTCTCAGCAAAATAGAAGGCTTACTTAGTTTCGTGTCCATTCCGAAACAAGGGGGAGATGAGAAGAAGACCGGATCGAAACCACCTCCTTCCTCCAAAGCTACTCACACAACCGAACCACCTCCGACTGGTCAAGCTTCGGGTTCGGGTGTGAAGGACAAAGGGAAAAATATAGCTGAGGAAGAAGATGAAGATGAAGACAAGGAGACCGTTGCGGACATGTTGAAACGAAAGAACAGTCGCAATGTGGATGAAGACGTAAATCGTGTGGCGCGAGAGGCTGAAGAAGCCGAACGCAAGCAGAAGGAAGCCCACGATCTCCTCGAGAGCAGGAAGACTCTCTTCCCTGCATGGACTCGGGAGAGAATGATCAAAGAGGCCATAGACACTCCCAGCGTATTATGGCTCGAGCCGGTGATTTCGTTCGACTGCGTTAATTCTGTCGATTCGCAGTTCGACATGTCGTTGACTCGAAAGGCATTCATATTCCATGCCTTCTCAAATATCTTTGAAGTCCCTCATCCGAACGCTGAGCTTCATAGGGAGCTCATCGACTTCTATCTAGCGGCTGCTCGTCCTCAATATCTTACTTGGAGCGCCCAGAAGATAGTAAGCGTTCGGGTACTAAAGCCTTACACCGAAGGTCGATTCATAAACGTTCGGTTCAAGGTGATTCAGGGATCTGCACGAACTGCACATCATATCTCCCTGGCGGATCTACCGAACTTAAATCCTCATGATTGGATTGTTCTGCACAACATCCTCTTGATGAATGAAGCTGAATATGGTCCGATTATAGACCATATCAAGAGGATGATTGTTTGCTATATCATGGAGGTTGCCCTGATGGATCAGGAGGTTGCTACTGTCTTCAAGAAGAAACCGAAGATAGCTCCTGTGGGATCGACCAGTGATCTCAATCAGACGAAGATGGGCAAGATCGACCCGAGACGCAATTCGGTCATGTTCACTAGAGCATAAGGACATAAATGTCTCTTTGCTTTAGCTGACAAACATCTCTACACCACTGCTTGTCTAGAGCATGTATTATCGATCATTCGAAGGTGTAAAGAGAATACTGCGGATGATGTCAAGTACTTCAATGACATGATCCAGTGGTACATCAGGTTTAGGCAGACGATTCTGGCACTAATCTCTCGTCTGTTTAACACTGTGAAGAAGAAGGTACCTGGCTCCGCTGCTGGCCCAAGTAACAAATGAAGGTCTCGCTCCAATTGACGCAAAGGGGGAGATTGTTGGGTTGGATATTTGCTCAAGTGTTGCGTCTTTGGGCTCGAATGTTTATTTATTTTATTTGTATTCCGGTTTGGGCCTGTCCAACCGAGAGCCCATTTTGTTTATTATATAAGTATATGCTTGCATGCATATTAGGTTAACGATTTTAGCAATTCATCTAGAGCATAACGATAGTATTTCCAGATTTCTTTAATCGTTCTTGTAACCTACCAATCCTCTACAGTTGATGTTCTTAATCGAGCTCTTCTGAGGATTTTGTTTAATCATTCGACACATTTGATTCACTCTTGTCTCGTTCTTATTTTCATGTTCTTACAGTTTTATATTTACTTACTTGTTCAAGATCTAATCGATCTTCATAGATTAAAGGTTTTAAATCTCATCAGACACTTCCTTCTTCATTAAAAAGAACTTGATTTCCAGTGCCCACAACAAGTTGTGAAACACTTATCAAATTGTGTTGTAAACCTTCAAGAAATGCAACTCTGTTGATAGTGAAATTTCCATTTGTTATCTTTCCATAACCCTTGACTTTGCATTTGTGATTATTGCCAAACTTAACCACTCCTCCATTTTCTAGGCTTCGAAAATCACGCAAGTTTTCCTTCTTCCCAGTCATGTGACGTCAGCAACCGCTATCAATATACCACTTGTTATCATATTGCTCGTCACAAAGTACCTGCGATCATTGGAAAAATTTAGGTACCCAAGCTTTGTTGGGTCCATTCATATTAGGTTTGTGTTTCAATTGTAAAGTACAACCATTAACCCAATCACAAACTTTGGTTTTGAAACTGTCAATAAATTTAACATTTTCATTCGAAGGGTCAGATATATGAGTTTTTATTATTTTCAAATTTTCACTAATTACACCCTTCGCATCTTGAGTTTGTGATTTTTCACATTTTGCTTTTGTGACCGGCTGCCAAACTTTAACTGATATATTTGACTCTTTGGATGATGAACTACCATTCGTTGAAGGATTAACATATTTGTCATACGCCTCATGTATCTGTTCTTTCGAAAACTTACTTGATTGGTATATTTTTCCTTTTCCTTCCAACCAATGATCAATATTTCTTTTTGTTGTTATTCCCTTTGCATATGAGACTTTGTCAGCTTGTTTCTTCAAAGGATTATAACATTTTGCTGAATTTGGAACATAATCAACATTTGGTTTTGAAAGATATGATTCATGATAAGATGTCTTGATTTGTAACTTTGAAGTCTGTGTTCCAATCTTTTTCTGAAAAAATTTTCTTGGTATTGTTGTTTTTGTTCCATTTAAAACTTTTGATTCATTATTTGAAAACGAAGCATTTTTCTTTTCAAAAATTTGAGACTTTGATTTTTCTTTAAAAACTTTTCTTCTTTTTGAAAAATTTGTTGATATCATTTTTGATGACTCAACAGTTTGCCAAAAAATTGTTTTTCTCGCTTGACGTTTTGAAATATTATTTTCTTTTGAAAATTTTTCAACTTGAGCTTTAAATTCTTTTGAATTTAATTTTGTTTCTTTGTTGATTGTTTTAACACCTTCGTGCTTTGTAAACACATTTTCAGTTGGGTTAACTTTCTTCTTTTCAACTTTTGACTTTTCAACCCATACTCTTTTTGGTTTTTGATGTTGAAATTTATATGAATTCTTTGTAAGATTGTTTTCAACTGTACTTTGATTTGAAAAGAATCCTTCATTTGAAGTTCGCATATTGTCTTCCTCAATCATCTTTTTGAATTCAGGCTTTATATTTTCAACATTACCTGTTGTTACGAAGACCTGATTTGGGAACACAATATCATCAGTGCATTTGAAGATTGGATAAACGACAGTATTCGATTCAAGATAATGAGCACCTTTTTCACTAAGAATTTTCTCAAATTCTTGTGTATCCAAATAGACTTGATCAACAACCACTCGAGGAATTTCAATTTCTTTCGACCTTTGAATTGGCTTCGAATTTGTATTTTCTTCCTCATTGTCACTATCATCGGTTTGACTCTCATGAATTTCCACAAACTCCATATCACAAACTTTCGAAGTTGAGGGTTTATCAGTTTCAATTTTTATTAATAAATCTTCACATTTTTCTTTCCCTTTAAATGAATTTGCTACATTTATGACAGACAATTGAGAACAATCTACATCTTCTAAATCACTAATTTCACTAATATTATCAGAATTATCTTCAATATCAGCAATATTAGTTTCACAATTAGATGTAGAATTCTCAGTCTTTTTCAAAATTCGAAGTTGTTCTGATTTAGATACGGTCTCATTTACAATTTTTACTAAATCATTAGCATCAAGATAATCTTTGACTTTAGCAATTCCAAATCTAAACCTATCATCTGGAATTTTGTTGAAATCAGAAATTTCTTTTTCACAATCATATGAAATACTATCTACCTTAGCTCTATCATAAGCTAAAAATGGTAGTAATTTTCTATGTTGTTCCTTACTTATTTCACACGAATGATGTAACTCAGTTAATTTTCCATACAATCTTTTTGCAGAATTACAGAAAATATTTCTTTGTGCTAACAACAAGTTTATTTCTTTTGCTAATTTTTCTCTATCCTCCATAATATTTGAAACTTGCAATTCTAAGTAATCAATCCTAGTGACTTTTGAATCCAACATTTTTCTTGTCTCTAGTAATTTATCACTTAACTTTTTCGCTTCATTGCCAGCAGACACAACGATTGAATCAAAGTAAGTAACAGTTTCATCAAAAGATATTAACTCAGAATTATATGCAGAAACTGGAATGTTAAAAGATTCAAGAATGTTACGTACCTTGGTAGTCATGGGCGACCTGTCAGTAGACTTCGAAACGAAGCATTGCCCACATACTTTGTAAGTCTGTTCATCATCTGAATCCTCTTCCATCTTTGCATACATAGCTCCATGTGTTGGATTTTTCATCTCTTCATCATCTGAACCCGAAGACCATATTTGATATGTGCCATCCGATTTAGTTTCTCCATGAGCCACCAATGACAAATTCTTTGCTTTCTTCTTTACTTCCTCTAGTTTCTCAGTGTAGTATGCTTCATCCTTTGTTTTATTTTTCTTTTCCTCCTTCTTCCTCAACAAGCAATCTACTGCCAAATGATTTGCTCCATGACAATAATGGCAATTAATCCCTGTATCACCTTTCAATATCATCTTCATTTGCTCCAACTCATTCTTCGAATCTGTCTTCATTTCTTTCTTCTTTTCATCCAGTTTGTTTTTGTTCTCAAATCTACCCTTCGAATCTGATGACTTCTTTGGATTAAAAGGTTTCTTAAAAAATTTCTTTACTCTATTGTTTGAGTAAAATGCAACAACCTCATCATCAGAATTCATCAAAAAACTTTCTTCTTCATCAGACTTCGATTTCATTCTCTCTTTCTGAAACCTTCGAAACTAGTGCCAATGGTCCACCAAGACTTGCTATCGCTTCCTCAGCTATTTCATTAACTTCATTTTCATGAGATTTTAATTGATTGTACAAGTCATTCAAAGTCGAAGTATCAAAACTCTGTTGATTTTTCACCATCATACTCACACTCCTCCACTCCTTTCGAAGTCCCATTACAAATATCAAATTGTACTCCATTAATGACCTTATTATACTATAACGGTTACAACGACAGATTAGCTCGTTGAACCTATCATAGTATGCTTCAATAGACTCATTTTCTTTTTGTCTGAAATCTTTGAGTTCCACCAGGCATTGTTTCACAGATGTGATCTTTGTCTTTTCACTTCCTTGAAATTTGTCTTTGAGATTGTTCCAGATTTCTTTAGCTGTTGTGCATGTTCTGACATAATTGTACACAACAGGAGGCAACGCACCTCTTAATTCACTCATGCATTTCTTCTCCAGTCGTTTTAAACGTTCAGTTTGATTATCAACTTCCGAACTACTTGAAGACATTTTGATTGGCTGAACATGTGCAGGTTGATTGATTTCTCCTGTGATGCATTTCCATAATTCTTCATCCAATCCGTTCAAGTAATCTTCCATCCTATCTGCCCACTGATCATAATATTCTGGAATAAGCATTTGAATTTTTGTGGATGATCCAAGCAAATGAGAAAATGATGTCATCGAATTCAGATTGAATGACGCCATTGTTGTACGGACAAAAACTTCAAGATGATACAAAAACTTTTGAGAATATTGAAATCAAATTGTATAATTCAAATCAGAATCACACAACGAACACTCGATTTACAAATATTTTTGCAGAATCAAATCCTAGATTGAGATCAAGAAGAATTTTTCAATTCAAAAAGGACGGAAACTTTTTGAATCAAACAGTAGATTCAAAAACCTTTTTGATCGTATGAAAATCAGATCACAGAAAGGATTCCTGCTCTGATACCAATTGAAGAGATTTGAAACCGAGTTTAAGATCAATTCAATTAAGAATTCAGAAAGAGGAAAAACGATGAACACGGGAGTAAATATAATATTTGTTCAGCTCATATTATGCTTTTGATTTTACAGAGTACAAAGAATAATCTGTAAAGTCTGAATGAAAAGTTCTTCTACTCACTTAGTACAGACTCCTATTTATAGGAGAACAAAAGCATAAGAAAATACTAAGGACTAGACATTTAGACTATTCATTATAATGCCTTAGTAAAAATAACATTACATCCGAAGACACTTCTTACGAAGACAAAAGATACTTCGTAACAACCTAACTAACACTTCGACATATTACAACATTTAGACCCTAACATACAACTTCTACTTTATCCGACGAATTTTTCTCCCCACCCCTCCACACGTTCTCAAGACGTGATTCAACATCTGAAATTTCATTAAATGCAGTCCTTTTTCTGGTTAATCCCAGTTTCAATCTTTATCCTTTTTTTTCAATACGTGGTTAAGATTAAAGATGCTCTTTCAAAGATAAAACCAAACATTTTTATTTACCCAATTTCACCTAGGTAAAAAACGAAAACGTTTCCCGCTCCAATAAACCACTATAAAACCCTTTTCTTCTCCACAAAGAACCTTTTATGCTCTCAAAAACCTTAATCCCTCTCTACGTTCTTCAAGGTCTTATCAACTCAACAATGGGGAAATCCGGTGCTTCTATGAAACAATCCAAAGCTTCTGGATCAGTGAACCCAACTGGTTTAGAATCTCCCACTATTGCCTTGAGCAATTTCAGAGCAATCTTCGATGATCAACCCACATACAATGCACCAACAAAACTGGTGATCAAGTTCTTGAAGAATCATCCCCTGTTTGGACCTTTTGATGCATTCGCAGACATTGTTCCTCTTTTAACTCTCTACAAGTTTGCTTTTTCTGCATATCGCCCAATCGATAACCCTCAAGAAGTCCACCTAAACCTTGTCAATAATTCCTTGGTCATTCTGACCAAAGAAAAGTTCCTCTCAGCCATTAATCTTCTGATTCATCCCTCTGTTAAGTTTTTCACTCCTTCAATGGCGGACATCACCTCTGCACTATATCAAATGGGCTATCAAAAGAAGATAAAAGGCATTGGTGAGTTCAAAAACAACCAATTGCCTGCGGACTAGCAGTTTGTCTGTCACTTCATCATCCGCAGTCTGTCCGGCAGAACCGGAGGCACGGACAACATGGGCTTAAAGTTATTAGAACTGGTTTGGAGCATCTTCACCGGCCACGATGTGAACTACGGTCAGATTCTTTGGGATGATTTTTTCCAATACATTCCCAAGGAGAGCCCTAGGCAGAACCCATCCGAGCTTACTTTTGCATGATTTTGATCACTCAGCATATCTGATTTGCATGCGGATGCAAAGAATGACATGGGTGATGAGATCAATTTCTTCGTCACCAAAGACTTAAAAAGGTACAAACCTTCCTCTGATCAAACTATTTTTTGTCCCATCCGCAGACTCCCTGCACATATTCTTACTTCCCTTGGTCTCGAGACTGCTGATGTCTCAGACCACGTTGAGGCTACGGAAGCTATTGACATATACCTTCCTACCCCGCCTCTCCCATCCGCAGCCTTAAACCCTGAAGGTACCACAGTTCCTTCCTCCACTACTCTTTCTAACGTCTCTCAAAGATGCAAACATAAGGTTTCTTCCGTCCATGGTCCCCGCACCTCAAAGAAATCTAGCACTCCCAAAAAGGATGGCCCCAAACCATCCAAACCATCAAAGAAGAGAAAAACACCACCCGTAATCACAACTGCTGAACCACGTCGCCATGACTGCGGTAGTGATTCTGAAGAGGATAACCAACCTATCTCTATCCTCAAAAAACGAAAACCTGATACCACTAGCCAAATGCATGACCAGACCGATACCTTAGCCTCTCCACAGGCTCCGGTAGTCCTTGGGATGCCTGCACATCCATTCAACACCATTATCTTTTTCGTTTCAGACTCAGAAAGTGAGTCTGACTCACAGCAAAGAGAAGACTCCCCCCTAGTAGATTCCCAAAGGGATGATACTAGTTCTCACCCTAAAGTCTTCAGGGCTTCCCGACTACATATTTTTTCACTCGAGGAGTTGAACTCCATCCTGTTGAATGTTACCCAAACACTACAAACACACTCCTATCCATAGGGCACTTCTTCCGCCCATGCCAGAACTGAGCCGAGGCCAAACTTGACCATGGGTCAAGGAGACCAAGGAAGCTCAGGAAAACCAACTCTACTTACATTACAATCAGGTGGTTTAGGCACGGTGAGCACAAATGTGCAAGGATTCGTGAACCCAAGGGACACCTTGGTGCGATTTACAGGAATTGACGGAGAAGATTCTAATGATTCTTGGAGCAGATATCAACCCTCTAACGAGGTTGAAGCCAAGAAATATGCCGCTTTTCATAGGGCATTTCAAGCTCGCAAGGATCAGCAAATCAAGCAACAACAGCTCAAGGAACAAAAGATTCAAGTCATGGCCAAGTATTGGGCAGATGCCATCAACAATGCCAATACCGTAGCCACCATCCTGAAGGTTCAAGAATGGATTTCCGCAATGGCAGACAAAATTCAACAAGCTCAACAAATTGCTGCTGATCAGCATGTTTCTCAACCTCCCCCTTCTCCCACTGTTGCAGGTTCACAAGATGATGAACCTAAAATCGAAGTGAGCTCTGCTCCACTTTTTGGCTTCAATGATGATGAACCACAAGAGGTAAACAAACCCTCTCCATCTGATGACGATCTGATGATGTTTGATGAAGATGAAGAATCCAGTGGTTCTCATCACTCCACTTCCAAGCCAAAGGAAAAGAAGAAGAAGAAGAAGAAGAAGCAACTAGTCACAAGAAAGGAGTTTCTCAGTCTTAAGGCTAACGTTGATCAAATCATAGCTGCGGTCAAGACAAATCAACCGCAACCAGAAGACAGCCCGGGACCGCAGTCCCTAATGGAAATAATAGAAAGATTGGAAACCAGAGAGAGAATGGATGCGAACGCATCTCTCTGAAAGTTGAAATGTGAATCAGATCACTTGACAATAATCGTCAATCTGATCACAAGGAGTTTATGGCTGCTGCGGAATGCCTCATCTCTGAGGTTACCGCAATCAAAACTGACCTTCAAGCAACCATTGCGGATCAGGCCTCACATTCTGAGAAGTTGATTGTTGAAACTCATACTACTTATGAGTCCGCAATATCCGTTCTCCAAACAACTATCAACAGAATGCAACGATCACTTTCTACCAACTTCCATGGTCCGGAAATTCTCCAATCACCAAGGAGATTCATAAACTACTCTTCAATCCCTCCATCCCCAATAATCAACAATTGGCAGAAGAGCTCAAAGCGCAATTTCAAACGATTTTTGACAAGGTTGATGGCCTTCGTCAATGGCTTGAGGAGGCTCCAGGTCTGAACTCCTCAAGAGGGGGAAGTGAAGAACTCCATCACTCCAACCAATCCCTCTCACACCATCAAACTCCCCCAGTTGCTACTAAAAAAATTCCCACACCGCAACCATCATCGCAACATGAAAAACAACCCTCTCCTCAACCATCTCATCTCACTTAACCTCATAATTCCCCTCCTCAATTGAAATTACTCCTGGAAAACTAGAGACTCCCCCGCACTTCAAGAATCTGAAGAGGTATATGTCTTCTCCCAGCACAAACGACTGTCCTGCAACTGTTCAAAGAAAAAGTGATTGGAGAGCAGCCAAGCTTGCTGTAGAAGTATGGCGACTTTGCGGATTCGACACAGTCATGGATGAGTCCCTAATAAACTCTTGGGTCAATCCCCATAGAAGACTACTTGATGACTACGTCCCTCATCTTACCTATGCAGAACCCCCCTCAGACGGTTACTGGGATGTCCCAATCTCACCGAATGCCAGATACTTCACTATATTTGAGCAGTTCGACCACAGCCTTCCTGAAGAGAAAAGACTTCCGATGGAATTTGAGAGACTTAGCCAATTCTATGCTAAGCATGCCTCTCCCGTCAAACATATATGGTCTAACGATAGACCATCCGCAGTAAAAAAATTACAAGATCCGGAAGTTCATGAAGGCTGAGTTCATCCAGTACACTCTGACCAGGAGGGAGCACGACTACATCCACACCCAGGCTGATTTTCCGAGTATGAACCCTGAAGAAGTGTTCCTTATTGCCAAGTTTTTTCAGCACAAGTCTGAGAAGCATCCAAAGATGAAGATCACACTTGAAAGGGCCAGTACCTTTCTTAAGGAAACAGTCTGTGACTTTGCCAAAATAGATGCAGACATTCATCCCATCATCTCCAAGATTGCTGACCTGCCATCGCTTGACTCCGCACCCATGCCTACCGAAGGTTGTGAGGAAAGATCATTAGGAGCAACTAACTATCCTGAGCTAGGAGTCATTTTCAAGAGGAAGACTAACAACATCAAATATTTCATTCCTATGACTGCCATGCACCGTCTCACCAGAAAACAACTTGAGATCTGCCGTAACGCAATTGAAAAATCCAAGCATTCAACCGCAGAGGTCAAGTTTGAAATACTGAGAAGAATCAACTGGTTAGAGAACGTTAGAAAGTTTTGGTGGATCCTGATCAAGTTTCTGAAACTTGATAACTGATCAAAGTTAAAGAGGTCACTTAGGGGGAAATTGTTGAATCAAAAAGTGACCCTCTTGAACTTCAGCTACCGCAGCCTCCAAGCCACCGCAGTCAAGCAATCTCATCAACTATAGTCGTCCGAAGCCTTCAGAACCACAGTCCTTATCTTTACTTAGTTTATTTTGTCTTTTCTATAAAACAATCTAATGTCCAATATGCCTTCCATGGCTACTCTTAGAGTTGTAAACTTGTCTCTATAAATAGAGTTCGTTTCTCATGTAATCAGTATCGTGTGAACCTCTCATCAAATTCTAATACACATCTCAAACTTCTCATTGTATCTTACTTATCAAACCTTCTTACTCTCATAATCAATCACCATCTCTTTTCGGAGCAAGTCACCTGTGACTTAATCACTAAGCTAGATCACATTTACTAACTTGGTTTGAATGCATTCCTTGTTATGAATCTGCTTATGTCTATAGTTGATATAACAATTGTTGTCATTTACATTCCTTTACTTTTCCACATCTAACTCACTAACTTCTAACTCTTAATATTATTGTTGAGCTAACAGATCCTTCGAGATTAACTATTCCGCAATATACTTGTTCTAACAATTTGTTCAAGTGTTTCTCAAAGTTTTTCTCTCAACACACGTCATCGAGGCTTAATGTCATGTAGCTCGAGCTCGAACTTCCATAACAACATACCATGGTCCACAGCATACCACCCGCTCGGAGTAGAGCGCGTACTTCTTGCGCTATGTATATACTTATCGAGTGAGTGTTGGTGCTACTCTTTCCTTTATGTATGTAAACCCGACGGATTGTGAGTACACAATTTGAGGGTCTGAATGCTATCAAATTTTCCCTTTTTCATTGATGTACTCTAGACCTGTGTTGAGGTCAAATTTTCCTAATCGATGTATCAAATATTAATATCAATGAGACTAAGACGCATTTATTATTCCATTAGGTATTTCATTAAGTTCTTAAAATACCAAGGAAATCATACACTTATTATTGTAAGTTTCCATTTAACAGTTAACTTACAAATTCGGTAATGTTCGGAACGTAAATCATATAATACTAAGACTTTCCATAATCATTTCTGAAGACTTATCAAGAATTCGTCTTTTAACTTATGGCAGAATCATGCCGCCAAGAAGGAATCCCTGACGCTTTAATACCACAGGAACACCAACACCACCTCCACCACCACCCCCATCAATGGACAATGTTGTTTTCCAGGCTGCCATAACAGCTGCTGTTACAGCAGCAATGGCACAAATGAGTAACAACGGGTTGGGAGGAGGAATAAATAGCTTTACTAATGGCCAACACCAAGTTTGTTTCGGGGAATGCACTTACAAGGACTTCACCAACAGCAAACCCATATCCTTTAATGGGACTGGAGGAGTTATGGCTCTATCCCAATGGATAGAGAAAATAGAAGCAGTATTCGAGATATGCTCATGCCAAGAAGGGAGCAAAGTAGAATTTGTTGCCTGCACTTTCTCCGAACGAGCCCTAATGTGGTGGAATGGCCACGTCAAGTCACTAACTCTGGTAGTGGCTAACTCTATGGGATGGGAAAACCTAAAACAAATGCTCATGCAAGAGTACTGCCCGAGAGGCGAAGTACGGAAGCTCAAACAAGAGCTTTGGGGCCTTACAATGGTAGGCTCGGACATCACAACCTATACCAATAAGTTTAGTGACTTGGCAATACTTTGCCCCTGAATGGTTTCTCTAAAGAGCAAGAAGATCGAGAGATATATCTTGGGGTTGTCACCCTAGATTCAAGGAAGTGTACTAGCTTCCAAGCCAGTTACTTTCGATAGTGCCAAATAGCTGGTGCAGTCCCTCGTTGACCATGGTGTCTGCCAAGCATTCATGACTGCAACTCCGAAGCAACCCATAGAGAGTAACAACAACAACAACAACAACAAGAAGAACACCAACAACAACAACAAGAAGAAGTTTTGGAACAAAAGGAAGGGTCAACCTTCGCAAGAACCTTCCAAGAAACAGCAGCTAGTGACAGTTCATGCTGCTACTACTCCCACCGTTGTTCCTGTCACCCCTACGCCAGCAAAGCAATATGCTGGAAAGCTACCGAAATGCAGCAAATGCAATTACCATCCCAACGGAAATTGTCGGGTGATGCACTGTAATAACTGCAATAGGAAAGGGCACACTGCTCATTTCTATATGGCACCGGCACAACCAATCACCCATGTTCTTGGAGTCGGGGTGGGCCAGGTATGTTATGGGTGTGGCTAAGCTGAGCACTACAAGAGAGATTGCACCAAGTCAAGGAATGTTGGCGGTGTAGGTAGAGTGTTGGCAATAGGGGCAGAACGAAGCAATAACTGATCCCTCAGTGGTTACGGGTACGTTTCTCCTCAATAGCGCTTATGCATGCATACTCTTTGATTGTGGTGCGGAGAGGAGTTTCGTGAGCCATGAATTCAAACACTTGCTTAAACAAAACCCCCAATCACTTAATAAAATATTTACAGTAGAAATGGCAAACGGTAAAACAGAAACCATAAACGATATGTACATTGGTTGCACGCTAGATTTAAATGAACACTCGTTCCAAATCAATCTAATGTCGATCACTATAAGAAGCTTTGATGTCATCATCGGTATGGATTGGTTAAGCCTTTACCATGCCGATATACTTTGTCACGAAAGGGTTGTTCCCCTTAATCTGTCAAATGGCAAAACTATTATCATTTATGGTGATAAACCCAGTACAAATTTACAAATCCTCTCTTGCGTCAAAGCCCAAAAATATCTGCGCAAGGAATATCATGCTTTCCTAGACCATGTGTAGCTAAGGAAAAAGAAACAAAAGATATCAAAGACATTCCAGAAGTCTGCGATTTCCCCGACGTCTTCCCTGAGGATCTTCCAGGAGTTCCACCAGAACGTCAACTCGAGTTCAGAATCGACTTGATTCCTAGAGCTACCCCAGTAGCAAAATCGTCGTACCGTCTATCACCGACAGAGATGTCGGCATTATCCATCCAACTAAACGAACTACTCAATAAGGGATTCATCAGATCGAGCTTCTCACCTCGGGGAGCACTAGTCCTATTCGTAAAGAAGAAGGATGGATCCTTTCGTATGTGCATCAACTACTGATAACTAAACAAGCTCACAATCAAGAACATATATCCTCTACCATGCATAGAGAATCTATTCGATCAACTCCAAGGAGCAAGCTATTTCTCAAAGATCGATTTGACATTCGGGTATCATCAGTTGCGAGTCCTGCAAGGACATGTTCCCAAGACGGCCTTCGGAACTCGTTATGTTCACTACAAATTTGTAGTGATGCCCTTTGGATTAACAAATGCACCGGTAGTGTTCATGGACTTAATGAGCCGAGTATGTCGTTCTTTATTAGACAAATTTGTGATTTTTTCATAGATGATATACTCATCTATTCGAAGAGCAAAGAAGAACATAGTCAACACCTCCAGCAGGTGTTGGAAACATTAAGGGCAGAGAAGTTCAAAGTGAGAATTTTGGATTCGGAAAGAATATTTCCTTGGTCACGTGGTCAACAAAGAAGGGATACACATGGACCCTTCCAAAATAAAGGCAATCAAGAACTGGCCACCTCCAAGAACTCCAACGGAAATTCGACAATTCTTGGGCCTTACTGGCTATTACCGAAGATTCATACAAAACTTCTCAAAGATTGCCAAACCACTTACCGCCCTGACTCAGAAGGGTGTAACCTACAATTGGGGAGAAAAGCAAGACACTGCGTTCCAAACACTGAAACAAGCCCTATGCAGCGCACCTATATTATCCCTTCCAGAAGGAACATAAGACTTCATGGTCTACTGCGACGCATCAAACCAAGGTTTGGGATGTGTTCTAATGCAACGAGGAAAGGTTATAACATACGCCTTGAGACAACTCAAGACACACGAAGTCAACTACACTACCCACGACCTAGAACTGGGAGCAATCATTTTCGCCCTAAAGATCTGGACGCACTATCTCTACGGCACAAAAAGCACAATCTTCACCGATCATAAGAGTCTTCAGCACATTCTCAACCAAAAAGAACTCAACATGAGACTGAGACGATGGGTTGAACTACTGAGCGATTATGAATGCAAGATTCGTTATCGCCCAGGAAAAGCTAATGTAGTAGCTGATGCTCTCAGTCAAACGGAGTACTCGGGCCGCCGAGTGAATCCTTAACCATGACAATGCATTCACACCTGTCCATGCAAATCAAGGAAGCTCAAAAGGAAGCCTTGAAAACAGAAAATGTGGTTGGCGAAGCCTTAAGAGGAATGGATAAGAATCTTGAAGTCAAGGGTGACGAATTTCGTTACTTCATGAATCGAATCTAGACACCGAAGTTTGGTGGATTCGGAGACGTTGTCATGAATGAGGCTCATAAGACTCGATACTCCGTGCATCCCGGTTCAGACAAGATGTATCTGGACCTCAAGAAGTTATTTTGGTGGCCAAACATGAAATCCGAAATTGCTGCCTATGTAGGCAAGTGTCTGACTGGCACCAAAATCAAAATAGAGTACCAAAAGCCCTCAGGATTGTTACAACAACCTAAAATACTCGAGTGGAAGTGAGAGCGGATAACCATGGATTTCATAACCAAGTTACCCAATACAGCGGGCAGACTTGACACAAAGTACACAAAAATCTAAGTTATAACAAGGTTTTCAGAAATATAAAGTAATAGATGTTGTAACAAGGTTTTCAGAAATATAAAGAACACAAAAATCCGAGTTATAACGAAGAAGTTATGACCAATCAAAAATCCGCAGAAAAACCAGTAAAACACTATTAAGCGTAAAACGCGAAATTTCAATAAAATACTTTTTAGCCTTAGGTATCTAAATGAATGTTGTAGATATCATTAAACCATGAACGTACATAAAAAGAACGTCCAAATCGACTTTCTCCAGTTGAAGTGTTGCCCGAGTTTAGTCTCGTTTTCATCAAACCACCACTTCTACCATGCGAGTTCATACCCCCTATATTCTCACGTTTTTACTATATTTTAGGGGAGAAATATAAGTGAAATGCAAGAAAAAATTATGTTAAAATGGAAATCATACATACAGTTTCAAATGCTTTATCTACATTTTGTGTATAAATGTTAAGTATGTAAAATAACATTATTACAAATGTTATACTTTACATGGAAAGTTGGTAGCACACTAAGGTTTATCATTCAAATGAAACACACTTTTGAAAAACTATAATAGGTATAGTTTACGAGATATTCATGATATTTTACACTCTATGAACACTATAGAAAGGAAACACTTACATTTACAAGAAAAATGGACTTTTCATATGTATATTTATTTGATACAAACTTTTGTGAGACATTTAACTTCACGTACTTTCAAGTACGCATTTCAAGTGTTGTGTTGTAAACCATAATCTCTTGTAGGGAGAGCGTGATACTTGTGTATAGATCTATACGGGATTGACAATCCCACACCTAAACTGTTAGCTACAGTTGGACTGGCAGGTCTGGGGTGTCAAACTTCATATCATTCCAACACCTGAAGAACGTTGTGATAAGCAGTCCGGGTCAATACTACGGTTATAAAACTCACATGAAGTGTTAAAACATTTGATTTACGAGGTTATCAAATGCCTTAGTGATTATATATACATATATATATCTACTTACACTATTTTCAGTATGGAAAATACTTATGCATTCCGGTTTTTGGAACTTTTAAAAACTAGTATTCATTTATGGAAGATATTGTATTTTATAGAAACAAATTGAGTTACTTTATACAAAAATGCATACAATTCTTATACAAAAACGCTTATGAACTCACCAACTTAATTGTTGACACTTTTTCAATACTACTTGTTTTTCTCAGGGATTCAGTAATACAGGTATAACAACAGCTTTTAGGGAAGGAACGCTAAGGCATCAAATTTCTAACTTATTATATGATCATAATGTAATTTCTTTTGAAAGTTGTATTACAATCAACAATGTAACTTTTTAAATTGTATTTATGATGGTTGTGTTTTCTTTCTTTACTATTTACTCAACTGTTATGATACTACATGAAGTCATACGCCCTCAAACAATTCTGCCGTTCTGGTTTGGGGGTGTGACAACTTGTCCTTCATCAACTTAAATCAACTCATTCCCGCTGAAATATGTAGCCAAATAACAGAAATCAGTTAAATCAACATATAATCAAATCAAATCAGTGATCGAGAAAGTGTGTAGAACAACACAATATTTAATTGTACAATAAGTAGTATAATTTGTACCTTTGGAACTGACCTTGGTAATGAACCAATGAATCTGTCATGCCATTCTGTAGGTTGAAATACCCTCCAAGCTACCAAAAATTTATCAAACCCCTAAATTAATGACACATTCGATTACTTTGATTGAATAAAACTGATATTAGAAAGTTTAATTATATATACTAGTCAGCCTAGTTCTTGATGCAATCACCTCCATTAACTGTAACATTGAAGGAAACCACTCAATGCTTCTAAATACGAACGATAGTTCGAAGAAAATACAGAGCGATTTTACCAAGAACAAACACATCAAAAAACTCCAGACAAACAGATTATGTAGATGAAGGCTCTAGCAAAATACCGAACCCTAGATTACATTTTGTACATAAGAAGAGCAATGGGATATTGGTAGTGTCCAAAATTAATTCCAAAGAAGAACCAACAAGAAGAGAAAGAAGTTTTTGGTGTTAGAATAATATATATTAAAATAGGTTGACAGGTTGAAAACGGGTCAATGGTTTTTACACAACCCAACATATTTTCTTAAATGTGTTAGAATGGTTAACCCATTTAATTTAAACAAATTGAACATATTAACACAACCGTCTAATTTTGGATTGGGTTCGGGTCAGGACACTTTTTGCAAGTCTAGATATCTATTGGCCCTCGATGATTTCGTGCTGAAAACTAAAGTGCTTGGCCAAGCCCTAAATTAATTCATGTGTTCGATTTAGCAGTCAGATGTGATCGTCAAAAATATTTATTGGTAAAGAAAATTTTGAGTGATCCTTATCCATGTTTCAGGTTCATGAAGATATCTAGAAAAAAGAATAATTGGTCACTTATCTAAAGTCTAAATTTTCAACTTTGATCAAAGTTTATGCAGTTGCATTGGATGACTACTACTTGTTGATGGTTAGGGAAGTATTAGACCTCGTATAGTTGATGCTTGTCCATGTAGGAGACTGTTGGAAATAGTGTCCAAGGTCATTAACTATTTTGTAATATTTTGAATAATAACAGGGTCCTTTTGGGTTGGCATCATAACATAATTAGCAATAAAGAAATTAAGAAAAATAAATTGTTAATTTATTAAGTAATTAATAAGCTAATTGGAATTTTTTGAAATTAATTAAATATTTTTAATTAATTAAAGGGTTTAAATATTAATTAATTCCCAAAGATATTAGAATATTCCATAAGCCTCCTAGAAGAAGCATTGGATAGATTTAGCCTATCCCTAATAGGGATAAGGCAAGTTTTCAATAAACTAAGTGGTGGTGGTGGTATGGTTGTAGTAGGTTGTAGGTGGTGGTGGGGGAGGCGGTGGTAGGTGGTGGTGATGGTGGTGGTGGTGGTAGATAGTGGCTATGGTGGTGGGGGTGGGTGGTGGTGAAGGTGGTGGCGGCGATGGTGGTAGATGATGGTGGTAGAGCTTATGTTGTGAAATAAAATAAGGATAATAAGGTAAAATGTCACTTTTTTCGTAGTAGGAAATTAGTTCCATTATCTTCTTAAAGGAAAGCATTTTCTTCTAATTGATGGAAAGTATTTTCATTTAGGATTCTGATTCCATTATCCAAAGTTGAACCAAAAACTAGAATCCGGTGGAATTGGATTCCTTTTCCCCCGAATTCCATTCCACTCTATCAAACCAAATGTACCCTCAAGATTAATTAGATGCATATAAATAGAATACTAGAGATCAAACCCTGGATGTTGATTCCCTCTCTGAAAATCATCCACCCTCTCTCACATCTCTTTCTATGTCAAAAATATAACCTCTCTCATGGGGTTATTGATTTTCGAATAAACATCTCACAAGGGTTGTTCCTTATTTTTTCACTAGAATTTTCGGTCTGGCTTTATTAAAGGGATTATTTGTTGGGTATTTATCTATTGTAACATCTGGAAGTTATAAGTTTTTAATCAAAGTAACAATAGGTTAGCGTTTTATTCTTATTTAGTTTGATTTTATATTAGGTTGTTATAACTAGTAAAACCTATATTCTATGGTGCATGTACACATAAATATTAATTTGTTTGTTCCGGTGCACTAATCTTATGTGTATAGATGTAATAAAACCCAACATTACCATTATAATTGAAAAATATGGAATTTATTAAAAAAACTATATAACCATAAGGACCATTTATATAACCTACTCAACTTACATTTTCAAAGCTTCGAATAAGGTGACACTTAGCCCTTGAATAGATCGACCAACTAAAACTCTCTCCAAGAGAGAGAGAGAGTTTAGTAGCATTATAGAAAAAAAAAACTAAAATACTATGAATAATGAAATGATGATGCAAAAATCTATAAAATTTTTATTCATCTATCTATCTCTCAGAAAGGAGGCCATTCAAATTCATATGGTTAGATACAATTTTTTTTCCCTCAAACCATATTAATTTGAAAGCTAAACGAACTTTTACATTCCTTAATTAACATCATTTGTAATATTTATAAATTTCCAATAACATTTTGTTAGGTTTTCTATGCATCAAATACACCTAAACTAGGTAGCAGAAAAATCAAACTATGATATACCTATATGTACATGCAACTTATGGATCTCTGGTTTCATACTAATTACAGCTAACCTAGGAAAACATAATACGAAAGAAGAATCATATACTTCTCTTGTAGCTAAAGAACTCCACTCTCGAACTCTCATGCATGCCACGTTGTTTGGATGAAAATAACCCAAACCAGAATCTCTCTCGCGGTTCACACCCAATAAACTCAAAAGAGCATAATCAATATATAATTAGGAGGGTTCAAACTGTAAAAGATTTCGTCCACAAGAAGGGAGGAAGAAGATACAAAAACTTCAAGCCATGAACGAGTAAGGAAGAAAGAATGGCCAAGGCGCTATTTATAGCCTTGGATATCTTCCAGGGTTTTAACTGTAACACCCACAGATTCAGGCTAGTCAATCTAGAGATAATAAGCGTTAAAATTGAATTTTTGATAGAAGATTACTTAGAAAAAATAATTTTAACCAAATTATAGTATATGTCCCAAGGATTCCATACATATAAAGAACGCTGAAATCCGAGTTATAACGAAGAAGTTATGACCCGTTGAAGTTTTACGGCTAAACCGGCTCGGCACAACGTAACGTAAAAGTGAATTTTGATAAATTACTTTTTAGCCTTAGCGATCTGAATGAAAGTCGTAGTATACGTTAAACCGAGAGCGTGCATAAAAAGAACGTCCAAATCTGACTGCGTATGAGGAAGTTATAATTTTTCTAAGATTTAGCATAGCAGTGCACAACCCGGGAATCGAATTTTAGATCTATTGATTTTCAGCCGACACAACCTAAATTAGAATTGTAGATCTCATTAATAGGAACTCAATGATATAAAGAAAGTCGAAAACGGACGTTGGATGATAAAGTTATGAATATTTGACGAATTTTAACAGTCTGTCTGTTAAATCTAACTTTAAAAATAAAAACAAAATTACCCGACATAGTCTAAACAAAAGTTGTTGATCCCGTCAATACCTACGCTTGGATATAAGGAACGTCAAAAATGGAGCTTGTATGCAAAAGTTACGGATTTTAGAAAATAATTAGTTTTTAATTTGGACTAACCAACGAGCGACACGTGACGCGATCTGAGCCACTGCTTCCTCACCATGGCTTGGCACCAGATGATGACACTTGGCCACGAATGCCTAGTTTTCAGCAATGGAACTCCCCGCATTCAAACCGGACTTAGCCTATAAATAAAGGCACAAATCACCCAAAAAACTCACACCTTTCCCATTCTTTCTCTCTCAAACACCCCTCTTAGCCCCTCCTATTCCCTAGGACTTCCCGAGTGCTAGAGGCGAGTCCCAGATTTCCAGAAGGCTCCGAGAAGAATAGCTTTTGGCTCAGAAGTTCTACCCCACGCAAAGCCCGGTTCCTAGCCAAACCTCCTAGTAAGTGAGATATGTTTACCCTACTTTAAGTATAACTTATGTTTAAGTTCAATATCGTTATTATGAACTTATAAAAAATGTATATATATTATAAAATATAATATACAAGGTGTTATTATAATGCCTTTTAACTACTCGCGGTATAGGAAATCTGGTTTGAAGGGCCGCATAGGGTTGTTGGACTTCAGAAGTGCTTAAAATGCCAAAATGGTACTGCCCTCTGGTGTTTCATGGCTGGCCCTGTCCGTACATAGTGGTTGAAAATTATTGTTTAACACTTATAAAACAATGTCGCTAATAAATAGTTGCTATAAATACTAGACTAAAATCTAGCGGTAATGATACTAGGTTTCGTCGAAGGAAAATAGAATTGTTAGAAGCGAAGCGCTGCTCGAGTTTGGAATCATCACTTTAACAAGTGAGTGCATAGTTACTTTCATCTTACACATAAATATGAAGTATTTAATATAAATTACGTGCTATGTGCGCATATTATCTATGTTCTTGATATCTATGCTAGTTGAACAAAATATACATGTTTTATTCGATTTAAACTGTATACGTATAATTATGATGGGAAAAGATGGGTAGATTAAAGTTGAGATGAGATGAATGATGAGAGATGAAAAGATGATATAGATGATGAGAGGTGAAAGATGATGAGAAGCGTTGACCCAAAAGATGGGTCAGTCATCTAGCAGAGTATAAATGACAACCACAAACTATTCTAGACAGTCCAGTGGAACACTAGCAGGCTCGCAACTTGTAGGTGTTGTGAACGATATGTTCATCAGATTTACTCTAAACACCCATTGACATGTATTGTGGGTGGACTCCCTAAAATAATATTGTTAATAAAAGAGATAAGCCCTTGCAAATATGGACTTAGTGCCTAACAAATAACATCAGCAACTATGGACTTAGTGCCTGTTATATAAACCTTGGTAGCGATGTACTTCAGGCCTATTGCTTAGGTCAATCCTTACGAATAAATATTGAGGAATAGATGATTCTTAGGGAAGATACTTAAAAATAAATAAGATAATGGGGATGAGTAATTGGGTTGAAACATAATACCTTTATTATTCTGGGTTGAAAACCCTATGTACTCATCAGGTTTCCCAACCTGACTCACTCAGTTTACTTGTATCACAAGTATCGATACGAATCTACATTACACTGAGAGATTAAAGGAGATGTAAATCACTAGTGTAAATGAATGTAAGGTCTGTTTATGCTTATGTTTCTGTATTGACGTCCCAAAGTTTTAATATATACAAAAATACATTTCATCGGAAATGCTTTGATAATATATTTATCATGTTTTCTGGGAACAAATTCCACAATATTAATCTTTAAAAAGAATACTCTGATTTTCAAATAAGCATAAATAAATTTTTTTAAAATGATCGTGAATTTGGGGATGACACAGTTGGTATCAGAGCATTGGTTTAAGCGAATGAGGAATAAGGATTTATTTCTAGACTTAAACTTAAAATGCTAAGCGATGATCGTGAGGAGTGTGTCTAATATATTTTAGGTAGTACACCAGAATAGACACACGTCTAAACCTTCTATATCTATATTCTCATCCCGATACATTGAATGCATGCTTCCATGAATATAACATCATGTTGAAGAATCATAACGAATTGAATAAATGGAGGAAATAAGGAGGCTTACTATAGTGAATGATACCTATCAAAATATATCGTAAGAGTGGTATCTTGTTTTTAGAGTACGTCTGATAAAATAACCGTACGTATAGAGGAGTACGGTGCGTCTGAATATACGCCTTTGATTGGCAAGATGATAGAACGATTGGTGTAATTCCAAAAGTTATCCTATCATCTGGAATTTCCATCACCAACCGAGTTGAAGCAGAATTGATGATTGAAGATACGTATGGAAGAAATCCTATAGAGTCTAGTGAAATTTATATGATTATTTGGACACATTCGTATGCGTTAAATCATTTTGTGATTTTAGGAAATAAGAACTTAGGGACTGCGAGACAATACTTGGGCCAAGTTTGAGTAGGTGTGAAAGGTAGTAGACTTATACTACCAGAAGCACAAGATTCACACTTGGATCAAAGAAAGTCACAAGGTTACCAAGAAGTTAGTAATTGATTCTATTTTGTTCAAGTATGTTATTACCATCATTTCGGTAATGACTAAGAAGATGATTGTTATTTCGACCTTAGTGTTCGTATCAAATCGATTCCGACTAAGAAGAGTGTGTTATTTGGTTTAGAGAACCAAGTTCGACGTAATATTAGACTTAAGTTAGATAATTGAAGTGAAAGATAATCAAATCGATCAATTGAAGTATTGCGATCGTTGTTAAAGAAAGAAGCTTTTAGCTATAAGTTCTACATGTTAGAAAGTGATTATATCACATTAGAACATGAAGGAAAGATATATTCCATTATGGAATTTGACTCTAAAACAACTGAGTCTAAGCATTGCCTCATAAGACGAGAAGTCATTAGAACATGACCCATCGGTCTGTTACGATAATCGAAGTAAATGAATTATCTTAAGTCAGTCTGTTGAAGAAGTAGCAGGTGTCTCTAATAAGGATCGAGTTTGTAACTTGAAGGTTTCGATTGAAGTTCCAACATAGTATGAAGATTAGGTGTAAGAATTAAGCACCGCTAACAATCAAGAAGTCCAAGAGTTAGAAAGTCGTTAGAAAAGACGTAATAGTTACGATTATTACCTATGGCGAAAAGATAACATATGAAGTCATTATACAAGCCCTATCTCATTGATGATTCTAGGACGTAATCATCCTAAGGGCAAGATAATTAGAACGTCCGCAGATTCGGGCAAGTCAATCTACATATAATAAGCGTTAAAAATGACCTTTTGATAGAATATTATTTAGAATAAATAATGTTAACCAAATTATAGTATGTCACAAGGATTCCATATATATAAATAACGCTTAAATCCGAGTTATAACGAACAAGTTACGACCCGTCGAAATTTTACAGTTAAAACGACACGGCACCGCATAACATAAAAAGTGATTTTTTGATAAATTACTTTTAGACTTAGCGATCTGAACGAAAGTCAAAATACACGTTAAAACAAGAGCGTGTATAAAAAGAACGTCCATATCTGACTTTGTATGAGGAAGTTATCATTTTCTAAGATTTGGCATAACAGTGCACAACCCGGAAATCGAATTTTAGATCTATTGATTTTTAGCCAACACAACCTAAATGACAATTGAATATCTCATTAATAGGAGCTCAACGATATAAAGACAGTCGAAAACATACGTCGGATAAAAAACTTATGAATTTTAACGAATTTTAACTGTCTAAGTCTATTAAAATATAATTTTAAAAGTAACGTCAAAATTAGCCGACAGAGTCTAAAAGAAAGTTGTAGATCCTGTCAATAACTAAGTGTGGATGTAAAGCACATCAAAAATGGAGCTTATATGCAAAATTTACGAATTTAAAAAGATAATTAGTTTTTGGAGTAACCTGTGAGCGACATGTGGCACGATCTGAGCCACTGCTTCCTCACCACGGCTTGGCACCAAATGATGCTACCTGGCCATTAACGCCCCGTGTTCAGCACGGGAACTCCCCACATTCGAACCAGACTCAGCCTATAAATAGAGGCACAAATCACCCCAAAAACCCACACCTTTCCCATTCTTTCTCTCTCAAACACCCCTCTTAGCCTCTCCCATTCCCTAGCACTTCCTAAGTGATAGAGGCGAGTCCCGCAGTGCGAGAAGGCTTCGATAAGAAGAGCTTTCGGTTCGGAAGTTTTGCCCTCGTAGAGCGCGGTTCCTAGCCAAACCTCCTAGTAAATGAGATATCTTGAACCACTTCAAGATCTTATCAAAGTATGTACTATGGCTTATTCCTATAAGATGTTTCCATCTATCTCTATATATTCTTATACCAAGTAGGCCTCTCCTAGATCCTTTAAAGCAATACAACTCCCAAGCCATGTCTTAACACATTTCAACATGGGATATCACTTCCTATAAGGAGTATGTCATCCACATACAACATTAGGAAGACCTCAATACTCTTACTTGCTTTGATATATACATATGAGTCATCTTAACTTCCAGAAAATCCAAACTCCTTGACCTTTTCGTGAAAGCAAAGATTCAAGCTACGGGAATCTTACTTTAGTCCATATATGGACCTTTCAAGCTTACTCAATGAAACCGCGGGCTGTATCATATAGACATCTTATACGAGTTTTCCATTAAGGTTTGTTCTTCGCATCCATTTTCCATACTTCATAATCATGGAGCATTTTTATGGAATGTAATATCCTAATAGACATGATCTTGGCTATTGGTGAGAAGGTTTCCTCATAGCCAATCCCTTGAGTCTGAGTATAACCCTTTGCAACCAGCCTAGCCTTAAATGTACGCACATTCCCATCGATGTCAGTTTTCTTCTTGAAGATCCATTTACACCTAACAGTTTTAATGCCAGTTGTACAATCAACCAAATTCCAAACTTGGTTGTCATAAATGGAGTGAATCTCGCTCTCTATGCTTTCCTTCCAATTGGTAGCCTCATGGCCTTCTATTTCTTCCTTATAGGGTGATGGCTCATCCATATTAACAAGTGTACGATCACTTATCAATATGTCTCCTTCTATGGTAATATGGAAACCGTAGAACTTAGGATGAGAATGAACTCTATTAGATATGCGAGGGGTATGTGGAAATATATCATTTTGTTCAAAAGGTTGCTTTGCCTTAGGTTGAGGTTCCTTAATAGGTCGTTGTGCCTTAGGTTGAGTGTTAGTGTCAACTAAAGGTTCTTCTTCACTTGACTCTTGAAGCTCTTCAAGATCAATATCTTTCCCACTAAGCTCTTTGGAAATGAGATCCCCTCGAGGAACCCTTCCAGCAACAAACATTTTTTTCATTGAAGGCTTGTAAAACGGGTGTCCAAAATACTTTTATGGATAAACAATGAAGTAACACTTATCTGATATGGGCTCGACATTATCGCTCAGCTTGCGACAAACAAAAGCCTCGTGTCCCTAAATTTTATATGTTCTAGAGAAGGATGTGTCCCACTCCACATCTCAGAGGGTGTTTTAGCAACCTTCTTAGTTGGTACCAGGTTTATGATGTAAGCATATGTCTCTAAGGAATACCCCTAAAAGGTTATTAGAAGTGTAGCATGACTCATCATAAACCGAACCATATCTCATAGCGTTCCATTTCTTCTCTTAGCTACAATATTCTGTTGTGGTGTTCCAGGAGGTGACAATTGTGAAACTATTCCATAATTCTTAAGACGGTCATAGAATTCAAGGTTTAAATATTCTCCACCATTATTAGACTAGAGCATCTTGATCTTTCTGTCCCAACTGATTCTCTACTTCGCTTTGAAATTCTTTGAACACTTTAAAGGTTTTGACTTACGCTTGATTAAAAAATATATATTCATGTATGCTAAAATCGTTACTGAAAGTCACGAAGTATCTCTCACCATGTCTTGTGGTGGATTTGAATGGTCCACAAACATCTGTGTGGATAAGGTACAAAAAATCCTTACCTCTTTCATAGTGGCCTATGAATGCCCCCTTTATCATCTCGCCAAGTAAGAAAGATTCACATACATCATCTGACTTGAGATCATATGATTCCCAGATCCCATCCGATTGGAGCTTGGCGATACACATCTTGTTTATATGACCAAGTCAAGAATGCCACAAACATTATTTATCTAATTCAATATTAGAAGATCCAACATTTAACAATCATTTATCTATTTTAACTGCGTAAACAATACTTTCATACACACCTTTACAAGGACCAGCTTTGAAAATAAATGAACCATTCTTATAAAACAAAATGTCACCATCCTCATTATCAAAATAAAAACGAAAACCATCCTTATAAATTGCATTAAAATTATTAATGTTTCATGCCATATGAGCCGAAGAGTAACAATTCAATAAACTAAGATAATCACAATCACTAAGCATGATCTTATAGTTCCCAGTCCTTATAACAGCTGACTTGTGCATGTTTCGCATGATCAGGATGAGCTCCCTATGCCTCAACTTCCTATTTTTTCTTAGTCACTATATATCAGATCAAATGTGAGTACTACGTCATGAATCCAATAGTTAGAAGTATATGTGCTATGGAGTTTTATCATAAACATACCTAAGTTTCCAATCTCACACCCCCGACCGGCAGCGGAAACGTCAGGTGGTGCGAACATAGGGAATTTGGATCGAGGCACCTATATATATATATATATATATATATATATATATGTGGAACATAACACAAAATATATTTCAAACATTAATTTTATTTATTTTAAATTATGTTGGGGATTACATTGTTTGAAAGACAAGCACACAACCTAAACATTGCTAGAAACGATAAACAAATGAAACTAAACTCCAACAAGCTTCCTTGAAGACCTCCTCCTCCTCCGCACAGCTATATTCCACACTCATCTCCCTAATCCTTCATCTTTGGATAATCCCTCATGATATGTCCAACTTCCTTACACTCATGGCATGCTCGCCTATCTATAGTTGTGGTTCCTCAATTGGGTGGGGTTTTTTATATGTTGGCAAGATGACATTTCTTGCTACAGTTGGTGTGGAGCCAACATGCTCCATTATGACGAAACCCACACTCATTGCATCTAGGGCTACTTCCAGAGGTAGTCCCTATCGTGGGTGTTGAAACCGAAAACACTTGAATCACTTCCCGCTTCTTTTCCATTGGTTGCCTAGCCTTCCCTTTGGACACATTGTCAAGCTTCCTTTTTCTACCGTCCACCATCAGAAGGTCATCCTTCTAGACCATCTTCCCATGACGAATCTCTTGATTGGTAAGACTAAAGGCTAGTTTCTTGGCGATGTGAAAGGTGGTTGGCTTTGAGGAAGTGACTAAGCCTTGAATAGGCTGAGGCAAACCCCAAATATACCTTTCTATGTTCTTATCTTGTAGGGTAACCATCTCGAGACATAAGGTGGAAAAGTCATTGAGTCGGCTCATATAGGTGACAACATCAACTTCCTACATCATCAAACTCCACAACTCCTACTCCATCTTCTGCATCTCTTCACGTGGACAATATTCCCCAATCACGAGTTTCTTTAACTCACTCCAAGATATGGTGTTTGCTACGTTAACGCCCATGGTCCTTGCGTAACTAGTCCACCAGCTTAAGGCTACGTTTGACAGGGTGCAGGCAGCGAACTTGACTTTACAGTTCTCAAGACAGAAGCTTATCTCAAAAACAAACTCCATCTTTTCTATCCACCTAGTCAATGCAGCTACGCCTTCGTTTCCATGGAAGGGTTAAAGGCTTACGGTTCATAAAATCTTTATATGAATAGAATCTAATTGGACCTTGATTATCTCCATGCGAACTCTCACCTCCATTTCCTCCTAATCCTAAGTTCCTAGAGGTTTCTAAGCTTGTTATTTCATCAACTATGTGTTGGGCCACTAATGCCTCAATCACGACTCAATTCATAGGCTCAAGATTGGTTTCAGGATGTCATGGGTTTCTTCTAGTGTGAGCCATGATACTAAATTTTATAGCATATGTTAGTTGTTATGATAATTTTTTGAGTTTTATTTTGATAATTTAGTTAAGAGAGTTAACTAAGAAAACAAATCAAACAAGCAACACAATAAACATTAAGATCACATAATTTTCATGAATTTTGCAAACTTTTATATTAGATTTCCCAAAACAAAACAGTGTACCATCCTCTTGCACTAGGTCTTGATCTAAGTCTCTAGTATTCAGGAAGTCGATCTATGCTACTGAACCAAAGATCCTTTAGTCGTAAGCCTCGTACTAGTCTCTTAACTAGGCGTACCAAAATATTAATCCATAACTCCTTCAGTGTTTTGATTATCAACTATGGCATCTAGGTTTAGGCGTGCATCGGTCGGACCATAATAAAACTTAGTTGTGCGTTCTATGTCTAGTTGTGGTATGGCCACAGTATTAGACTAACTCTGTGATTCTTTTTTGACATAAAATCTGAAGTCTTGATTTGAATGGATAGTTTTTATTATATAAGAGTTTATTATAAGAGTTTATATAACTCTTTATCTAATTAGTGTTTGATTTGGGTATTTTATTAATTCTATGTTTGTGTACTACAAGACCACTAAGCAAGGACCAACCAGGTAGAAAAAGATGGAGGACAGGACACTTTTAGGATATTGCCGTTCTGAAATCCAGCAACCCAAAGGACAATTTTTCCAGCCTAGGCACCTTTCCTGTAAGTACTCTACCCGTACGGTAATTAACAATAATATTTTTATTAGGTTTAACTAATTCAGAGTTTTACAACCTAGGTTATAGTCATAGTTACTAAGGAATTACTAGTTCGATATAACCTGTAGTCCTGATACGAATCTGTCACACCCCCGACTGGCGGTGGAAACGCCGGGCGGTGCGAACCTGGGGAAATTCAATTGAGGCATATATATATATATATATATATATATATATATATATATATATATATATATATATATATATACATACATAACACAAAAATATATTTCATACATTACTTTACTTATTTTAAATTATTTTGAGGATTACATTGTTTAAAAGACAAGGACACAACCTAAACATTGCAAGAAACGATAAACAAACAGAACTATACTACAACTAGCTTCCTCGAAGACCTCCTCCTCCTTGGCACAACTATCCTCCACACTCATCTCCCTGAGAATATATGTGTTTTTGAAAACATCAACATAATGTTGGTGAGTACATAGGTTTTTATAGTTTTCGACTTTTATTTGGTTGTATTAATTTAAGAATCCTTTTTCTCTTAGAAAAACCTTTCTTGAAGTATTTTATCGACCCTAACTTACTATCTTTTAGGATATCTAACAATCTTATCTTATTAGCTTTTTAGGATATTTTAGTCATCCTAATTTACTATCTTTGTAGGATATCTATCGACCCTAACGTATTTTATCTATCACTCTAAGGCATACTTAATGGTAGTCATATCTCTAAGGTGTTTGTAATGTATTACAATGAGCCCCCATAATCGACGTTGTTTGACTAATAATTTTCCTCGCCACGACGCTTCATCAGACGTCGAATAGTGAATAATAAGAAACTTATCCTGTCGGGATTGTAGCTAACAATCACAGGTGGGGGTGTCAATCCCCATGATCTATACATATCTTTCTGTCTCCGCAATATTAACGATTATAGGTATCAGGTAAGCCAAATTTAATCAAGACCGTTGGATAAATATTAATAGCTCACTAATGCATTAACCTTAGGTATTTATCTTTTATCATTTATCTTTCCTATAAATATCACAATATAAACCTTTAAATTTTATATTTGATAATTATATCTTTTGATCTCATAGTTATTTAGTGTGTGTGGGTGTGTGTATGTGTGTGTGTGTGTATATATATACACACACACACACACACATATATATATATATATATATATATATATATATATATATATCATACATACTTATAAAGCTAGCATTTTTTCTTGAATCTCATGCATTTGAAACCCCCTTTTTTAACATTCTTTCACCACATTCATTTGAAACTCCCATGACTTTTCAATTTCCTTATAATAATATTATAAATAAGTTAAATAATGTTCTATAAACAAGAAAGGGTGTTTTATTACAATGTCTTCATCTCACATCGATGGTGAGAGTAAACAAAAGAATGTTTCCTCTTTTATAAAGAAGAAAGGTTGTGAAATGTTTCAAAGGGACCAAACCATGAGAACTTCCTCATGTCTACCTTTGTAGGATTTTGAAGGTATTATTTGGTGAGATTGTCTATATTGGCAATTGTCCAGTTAACTTTTAGAATTCCAAAAATGGTTTTGAACCGAATTTTTTCAGGTTTAAAACGTGTTTCAGTTAGAAAAAAAACTATGTAGTTGGGTATATTAAAGTTGAACCGGAGCTGGATCAATTTGGACCGATAAAGGAATCATTTTTCCTTTCACAAAAAACATTTGAAACTCCCATGATTTTTCAAATTATTTCTAATAATATTATAAATAAGTTACATATTTTTATATAAATATAAAAAAGCACCTACCTAAACCTAAAATTATAATTGTTTGAAAAATCACTTTGATTCAAAAGAACGAAATATATACAAACCGGGTTTCACTAGAAAAAGAAATATGTAGTTTGGTATATTTAGTTGAATCGGTCCGAGTTTGATTTATTTGGACCATAAAAGAAATATTTTCCTTTTACTACATACATTTGAAACTCCCATGATTTTTTAAATTGTTTCCAATGATATTTTAAAAAAGTTACATAATGTTATATAAATATAAAAAAACATCTACCTAAACATAAAATTATAATTGTTTGAAAATTCGATTTAATCAAAAGCACGAAATATATACGCAGATTATATTTTATAAATGAATTCTTTTTATAATGAACTTTTGAATCTTGAAAATACATATAAACAAACTTTTTATATTAAGTAGGTAACTGAATTTATGATTTTAGAATTGAACAAAAATTCAATAAAAACTTACTTTTTTAGATAGCAACTTACAAGATTATAGAAAAATGGAACTATTGAACAATAAAGAAAGGGTAAACAAGAGAAAGGGTGTTTTACTAAATAAGTTGAATAATGTTTTATTAACAAGAAAACGTGTTTTATTACAATGTCTCCATCCCATATTCATGGTGAAAGTAAACATGAGAACGTTTCCTCTTCAATAAATAGGAAATGTTGTGAAATGTTTCAAAGGGACCAAACCATGAGAACTTCCTTATGCCTACCTTTTTAGAATGTTGGGGATATTCTTTGGTGAGATTGTCTTTATTGGCAACTGTCCATTTAAATTTTAGAATCCCGAAAATGGTTTTGAACAAGATTTTTTTAGGTTCAAACAGAGTTTTAGTTGAAAAACCATTATGTAGTTTGATATATTGAGTTGAATCGGTCTAAGTTTGATCAATTTGGACCGATAAATAAAGCATTTTCCTTTCAGCACATACATTTGAAACTCCCATGATTTTTCAAATTATTTCTAATAATATTATAAATAAGTTACCTAAACATAAAATTATAATTGTTTGAAGAATAAATTTGATTCAAAAACTCAAAATATATACAAACCGGGTTTCAATAGAAAAAACGTTGTTTAGTTTGGTATATTAAGTTGAATCAGTCCGAGTTTGATCAATTTGGACCAATAAATGAAACATTTTTCTTTCACCACATACATTTGAAACTCCCATGATTATTCAAATTGTTTATAATAATATTATAAGTTACATAATGTTATATAAATATAAAAAAATCTACCTAAACATAAAATTATAATTGTTTGAAAAATCACTTTGATTCAAAAGCACGAAATATATACTCGATTATATTTTATAAATGAATTCATTTTATAATGACATTTTGAATCATGAAAATACATATAAACAAACTTTCTATATTAAGTACCTAACTGAATTTATGATTTTAGGATTTAACAAAATTTTATTCAATAAAAACTTAATTTTTTATTGCAACTTACGAGATTGCTGAAAAATGGAACTATTGAACAATAAATTTTTGGATAACGTTTTATTTTTATTATTTAATATTTTATTTAACAAACTGAAATTATTGGCAAATAAAGAAATGAGTTTAATTAAAATGTCTTCATCCTACATTGATCGTGAGAGTAAACAAGAGAATGTATTCTCCTCTATAAATAGCAAAGGTTATGAAATATTTTAAAGCGACTAAGCCATGAGATCTTCCTTGCGTCTAACTTTGTAGGACGTTGAGTGTATTCTTTGGTAAGATTGTCTTTGTCGACAAGTGACCAATTAAATTTCAGAATTTCGAAAATGATTTTGGACCGTATCTTTTAGATTTGGATCGAGTTTAATAAGGACCCGAGTGTCTTCTGGCTGAGTTAGGCAAACTCGCTTCAATTGGAGACCAAGTTTAAGTAACATGTCGAGTATTTGGTTGTGTTAGCCAAGTTTTACAACCCTGTATGTAATACAATTTAAAGTTTCAACCTTATAAAAGACGTCACTATTATCATATGTTCTACATAATTATGGTAATATATATGATACAAAACATTTTTTTTTACTATTTAAGATAAAAAGTTGTCTCTGTTATCATATGTTGTACAGAATGATAATATTTAAGATAGATAAAAAAGATGTCTTTATTATCGTATTTTCTACATAATGATAATATTTAATATAAACATTTTAATTTAATATGAAATTATTATTTAATAGATAAAAATAACCATTTATTTATTATTAAAAATTAAAATTTTTTTTTCTATTTTAATCATCTAACTTTGTATATGCAAAACAACTTCAAGTTCCAACTTTATCTGTTATAATATAGTTCAACATAATACCAATGCTAAAAATCATTTTTTATATTTTTTATGAAATTATTATTTAATTGTTAATAACAATGATTTAGTTATTTTTAATATAAAATATTTTCTTATATCCCATGCAACGCGCGGGCAACTATTGTTCTTATTTTCTTAATATAAAATATTTTCTTATTTTCTTATATATATATATATATATATATATATATATATACACAGAAAGAGAGAGAGAGAGAGAGAGAGAGAGAGAGAGAGAGCTAGGTTCAAATGTTTCTAGCAACTATTGTGTGCATGAATGCACCAATAGGAATTTAGGAATAATTTAATCATTAAATAAATTAATAGGGTAAATTAGTAAATCGTGACTCTAAATTTATGGTAATTGAGATAAATGGGGGATTTGATTTTAAAATCACCAAAATAAAAGGAGCAAGAACGACCTGCCTTCATCTTCTGCTCCTCTTCTTCACAACCCAACCCTAAATCATGAAAGTCATCGGACACCACGACCACCACAACCGCAATAAACCCTAAAATCACCATCTGATTTTGAAGATTCTAAGTTCAAATGATTCTGAAGATTGGCTGCTAATCAGAATGAAGGAGATGATGAAGCAGAAGATGATGAATAGGTTTCATAAGCGCAATTCCTCTTCAACATCGTATGTTGATTTTAAATCAGATGGAAAACTTGATTTCAAGTTCTCTAACCTTCAAGCTTTTCTGGTCTATCTCTTTCGTTTTTCATACACACAACTGTTATTTGTTCCTTTTTGTCACTTTAGATAGATTGTCAAACGATTCTTTAACTAGTGTTGTTTAATTTTGATTTTGTTTTTTTTTCTTTATTTGTGATTGAAAGCCAAGCCGTACATAGAAATCTTCAGTTGCTAGATGTTTGTTTTTTATACTTTGAGCTTTGATTTTCTATTATCTATATATGTTGCACGAAAGGTGTTTGTGGAAATGCCTAAAAGAGAATGTATTTTATCAAAACTCTTAGAATGTCTATTATTCTGACATAATTCGATTTCAATCTCTCCTTATTTGTCAAGATAGGAAAAGTAAAAAATATTGCAGGATAGGAAAAATGAAATACATTCTGTTAGAATCTGGTCATGTGGTATGTATTCTGTCAAAACTCTTAGAATGTCTATTATTCTGACTGAATTCGATTTCAATCTCCTTATTTGTCAAGATAGGAAAAGTAAAAAGCATTGCAAGATAGGTAAAATGAAATACATTTTGTTAGAGTATGCTATCATTCTCTATTATATAGTTTCCTTTAAATAAGTAAAGCTTGTATTTCGTCAGAATTTATTTGTATAAATGCATTATGTTAGAATGTCTTTGAGAATGTTTGTTAACAACAAGTACATTAGCTTCACTGGTAATACTAACGAATAATGCATCTTATTCTTTCAGAATGGCTTGAAGGAGGAATTCAATATTTATCATACAAGAGAATGATTTGGAATCGAGTTCAACAACAAGTATATTTTGCGAAGAATTACATTCTTACGATGATATATCACATTTTCATCATAGTTTGAATCAAGTGCATTATTTGGACTATTGATGAAGATCATGTGTATTTGCTTAATAATTGTATATTTAAAAATGTTATTTCTTAATATTTTTATTCATTTTTGATGATATTCTGTTAAAATTTGTATAACTATATTAAATTTTATAAGACTATTAGTTTGTAAGAATATGTATGATTTTGTATTAACGTTCTAATTTTTATGAAGAATATATGTTGAATTATTAAATCAGGTTAATTATCAAAAAATATGCATTGGAAATATATTCCGCAAGAATAAAATTGAAAATATCTTTACTAATAAATGTTTGACATTCTGACAAAATAAAATTGGATTATTAAATTTGAATTAATTTAAAATATTCAGATTTTAAAAAAATAAAGGAATTAATTATCCTTAAAAATCCAAAAATTTCCATTTTTAATATAGGTTAATTGACTAAAATGCCCATATGCTGGTATTTGTGTGATAATATGGTACAAGTTACCCTATTGTGATATCATAAACCTTCAAATCATCATCTTTGATTTTATTCCATCCGGTGGTCCAGATTTGTAAATTCTGACACACAATAGTTAGTATAAATAAAATAACCTAAGCCTATATATATATATATATATATATATATATATATATATATATATATATATATATGGTGAGGTTCAATAAAGAACCATAATTAATCAAGAAACCAAGGAACCAATTTTTTTTTCAACATTTAGAGCTTGTTTTTTTATAAAAAAAAATAAAAATATCGAAATTCATAACTTTTTATCCTTTTTTCCAATGGTATCAAATGTGATAAAAAAAATCATCAAATTCACAGTGTGAATCTGAATTCATACGGTGAAGTCGAAAAATATATAATGTATTTTTTAGTATTAACAATGTGAAGGTATAAATATAGAAATTTTTAGTTTTTTTTTTCGTTAAACAATAAGCTCTAAAACTTGAAAAAGAAAAATTGGTTCTTTGGAGAACCAATAATTATGGTTCTCTATTGAACCTTTCTCTCTCTCTCTCTCTCTATCTCTCTCCCCCTCTCTCTCTCTCTCTATATATATATATATATATATATATATATATATATATATATATATATATATATATATATCCTAATTATGGTTATTTGAAAACATGATATTTGGGCAGAGTAAGGATTAGGTACAGTACATATCCCTGTATTTGACCAGCATAACTTCTAGGTACTATGTTATCCTATGGATTTGGCCATTATAACATCTAGGTATTATTTATTTCTAGACTATCGGACATGATAACTCTTAGGCATAATAACATAGCTTACAACTAAGTATAGTATCTATAGCTACATTATCCTAAAGCTTTAAGCTTTATAAAACAGTTGATAGTTATAGATATAAGTATATTTTGATAAAACCATTTGATAAACATGTATCCCCCATCCCTGCATAAAACATTTAAAATAGTAAAATAGGGGTCGTGTACTCACCCTAGTCACGTGAGACCTTTGATGTAGGGTTGAATCGGGTTCGGGAGTTCAGGGTTCGCTCTTAAGGGCATCTACTTTGAGATAGTAGAGAGAGCGAGTAAGAGTGGTGTGCAGAAATGGTCTGCCCAACCTATCTATTTATAGTCATGGATTTGGGGTGTGTGTGGTGCAAATATCTGCACGCGTCGCGCGTGATCATCGTGGCTCCATCCAGAGAATGTCACGTGTCACTTCCCAAATTGTCCACGTCACTCGATGTCAGGTTCACGACATGTTGAGATTTTGTAAAAATCATTACTTCTTCATGCGAGCTCCGATTTAAGCCCTCTTTTGTAACTTCCCAAAATTTAAAACCAAAAATTTTGTTTTCATAATAGTAAAACCATTAACCAAAACGTGTTCATAAAACCATAAAAGAAAATCAAAGTATGTCAATCAATCATCTCAATACATCAGAGTCAATAAAGTGGAATCGTAGTGTGTGCAATGCGATCATCCCAAAATACCGCATACATACATATCTGCCAAAATAAATTAAAAATCATAAGCACGAAGCTTAATAAATTCGCCAAAATACCGCATACATACATATCTATCAGCTTAAGGTTGCGTCAGATCTATTCCACCACCAGGTCTATTTCACCTAGGGGTTTTGGTCGGATAAATTTTCCGGGTTTCGGGTAATTTGGGTTTTTCATGTAAAAAAATACCTATTACCCAACCTGAAATACATTCGGATAATTCGGGTTGTAGGTCGGGTTTGAATAACTTGGGTTTACCCAAAAATAAATTTAATGAAGTAAATATGTCGTGCTTTATTATTCTTATTTAAAACATTTTGAAATATTAAATTCTATTATGTTTTATTTAAAACATTTTGAAATATTAAATTCTTAGATTTTTCATCAAACTGACTCTATTGATGATACTGCAAGAAGATATACATATACTTTAGACCAAATACAATGCGATTATTGTTTCGTTGTTGATTATTATTGGAAGTCAGGGGCGTATACCACATTGATGTGCAGGAAAACCATTCAGGGATTTATTTTAGATCTATCAATTAAGGACTCTATGTCGTTCTATTTTTCTTTATTAGCTTTGTTTTGATAATTTTAAAATTCAATTTTATTCCCTCGAGATAGTCTAGTGTTTTTGGGTAAATTCAGTTTCAAATTTTTACATAGTTTAGTTCATCCTCATATATATATATATATATATATATATATATATATATATATATATATATATATATATATATATATATATATATATATATATATATAGGTTCAAATGTGGATTGACAACTATTGTGTGGACGTGTCGACAATGCTATTCTATGAGAATTACAAAGAAAATATGTTGTTTGATAATATAAATATATACGTTCAATCTTATATAATTATTTTAATTATCAAGCATTTTCACTAATTATATCGTCTATAAGGTTACTATACACTTTTTTTTAATTATTCTCATTCTGTCAGAATTTTATCAGGATGTTTATTGTGTCGTATTCTGTTAGAATTAAAATAAATAAAAAACGATGAATGAAACAAAAATGAATTAAAATTGGTGAGAATCCATTAAAATAACAACAGTTCTTTGAGATTGAAGGTATTCACATTAGTAGACAACATATTCACTTTGTAATTTTTATAAAATAACATTATCCACACGTCCACACAATAGTTGTCAATCCACATTATAACCTAGCCCTATATATATATATATATATATATATATATATATATATATATATATATATATATATATATATATATATATATATATATATATATATATAGGCTCATGTGAGACCAACATATTTTATGAAACAGGGAGACGCAATTCTAGCCAGTCATTTTATAGATAGAAAATATTTTTAAAATGCAAAATAATGGAAAACTTTTGAATTTTTTTAAAAAATATTTTTTTCGTCGTATTTTTTACCAAATTTTTTTATATAAATAATAAAAATAAAATAAAAAAATTACCGTTTTTTTTAAATATCTATGAAATATTCTAGTAGAATGTTAGAATATTTTATATATCTGACAAACCAACTAGAATAGTAGAATATTCTAACATTCTAAAAATCACATTGGAGTATTTACAGTGTAATAATGTATTAGAATATTTCACGTATTTTTCAAAAAAAAAAAAAAACAGTAATTTTTGTTATTTATTTTTTACATTTTTAGGTAAAGAAAATGACGAAAATAGTAATTAAAAAAACAATTTTCGGATTTTTCCTTATATTTTTCATTTTAAGATAATTTTTAGATTGCGTCTCACTGTCTCACAAAATTAACATGGTTTCATATATATATATATATATATATATATATATATATATATATATATATATATATATATATATATATATATATATATATATATATATATGTTCAATAGAGAACTATTATTAATAATGAAACCAATGAACAAATTCAAAGCGTCGAAATTTAAAGCGATCAACGGCAAAATGAAAGGTTGTAGAGTTCTACAATGGACGCACATTCAACGGATTATAACAAAAGCTAGTACTTTTTTTTAGTTTGATTTTTTTAGGCCATATTTTTTATCGAAAAAAAAAACGAATATACTATTATTCGTGATTTTACGCCATCTTTCCATAGACATCCATATTGATATATAAAAAATAAAGCTTTTTTTTTTTTTTTTTTTTTTTGAAAAAACCCACTTAATTTTCTTTGTTTATTGAAAAGTTAAGGTCTATTTTTTGTAGAAAAAAATTAATAAATATATCAAAATTTATATTTTTTGGTACCCTTTAAACATAGATTCATATTGATGTTTTTAAAAAAATCGAAGATTCTGTTAAGATTCACATTGTGAACTTGTTCAGATTCACATTGTCAACCTGCTCAGATTTACAATGTGAATCATAGTAAGTCTGATTCACAATATGAATAAATCAATTTGTTGATTTTACAAAACTAATTTATGAGTAATGAAAACGTTAAAATATTATAAAACTACATAGAATATAGTTCACTTCATATGTAAATTTCATTAATTTAATTTGCAAATGATCAAAGAGTTGAAATAGTAAGTTAAATTATATAGTGAATGTTACAAATTAAAATATATTCAGTTTAGATTCACAATGTGAATCTGAACTGATCGAGTTTTTTATTTTTTTAATCAGTGTTGATGTTTATTAATAGAGTACAAAAAATTAATATTTTTGGTATAAATTAGTTTTTTTGGATAAAAATAAACTTATATATTGAAGAAAATAACAAAATAAAGTGGATTTTTTTTCGAAAAAAAAGTTCGTTTTTTATATATCATCATGGATCTCTATGGAAAGATGATGAATAATCGTGAACAATGGTATATTCGGGTTTTTTTTCAATAAAAAATATGGCGTAAAAATATTTAAATGAAAAAAGGTGAGTGTTTTGGTAAGGATTTGGATTTTTTGGTATAATCTGGTGTGTTTGTGTGCGTCAAATGTACAAGTGTACGTCTATTTCCTTGGTCGTTGATCATTATGATTTTCAACACACACAATTGGTTCCTTGGTTCCTTGTTAATTATGGTTCTCTATTGAACCCCACTTTATATATATATATATATATATATATATATATATATATATATATATATATATATATATATATATATATAAAGTGGGGTTCTATATATAGCGTTGAGTTCATGTGAGACAATGATATTTTGTGAGACGTTGGGACAAAATCTAGACCATTCATCTACCATGATCTATGGATGAGAATAAGTCAAATTTAAACATATAGAAGCCGTGACATTTTTGAAATTCTATCAAAATTTGGGATTAATGAAAGACACAGAGGGGTAGTATCGTAACTTCGTTTTTAATTGATCTGCAATCGTAAGTCAAACAAATTCATTCATTCTTCATGCACCAGAAAACTCTCATCCACCAACAAACCCTAAAAACAATCCTTCTTCTTGATCTACAATCCTGATTGAAGAACTTACCCGGATTCGATTTCCTTTCATTTTGATTCTGATTCACATTGCTCTTGCTAAAATCATTGAATCGATTCGATTTTGATTGTGAAATGTTTCTTCAAAAACCCTAAGAATCAATTATGATTCATTCACACTTTGATTTTAAGTGTTCTGATTCAGATTTTAAATCGTGATTACGTTTTTTTCATTAATTCAAAGTTTGTTCGTAGTAAAATTTTATTTCAAATCTCTCAAGAAAAACCTAAAGAAACTGATTTTGATTCTCATTCTGAAAACCACAATTTCATTCTACCACAAGTCAAAGCTCGGATACATCTGGTTTTGAATTTCCTTATTTCGATTTTTATCATAAAAATATATAGTTCAACAATCAGGTAAGATGACACTAATATCTCATTTAGTTTGTTTTTATGATTTTGATTTTGATTATAGATATCATATGATAATGATTTATGAAACACTTTTGTGACATTATGTACTGCAACAATTTAGTTGTTTACTACACCTATGGTTAGTCTTTGATCCAACTTACCATAGCTAGGGTTAGCAATGAATTTTAGAATTTCAAAATCATTGACACCAAATGTCATATATAAATTTATTTTAGTCAAAGTTATCAATAAGCTTGTTTATTGTAGGTAGGTATATATTGTTTTTATAAAATTTGTTTACTGCAGTTAGGTTTATTTTGATTGTTAAGATGTTCTAAGTGATTAATGTTTTTTGTTGAAATAAGATATTTTATGAAAGAATATTTACTTGTTAATGTTATAGCTTGTTGTAATTGTTTGAACTTTATTGTTAACTTAAGGTACTTTACATCAAGTGCATTAGTTTAAAAACATAATATATTACTATATAATAGAATGAATTAGTTGATAATGTTATGTGTGATTGATGTTTGTTGTTCTAAACTTGTTTAAGATAGTTTATAAAATAATCGATTTACGGAGTTGATATTCTTATCGGTAAGAACACGTAAGCAATAACAAGCGTGTAAACCCCAGTTCCACAAAATCGATAAATTATTAACTAGTATAAATGATGTGAAATGGGTTATCATAGAATGTGTATTCTAAGTATTCTAATTAGTATAATTTCTTTTCTATATATTAATTTGTTTGGTTAATTACATGATGTAGTAAACATTAAGTATATTTGTGTTTGATGAATTGATATTTTATATATTCTATTTTTTTGGAAAGGGACTTCCCTAACGAGGGTTTCCGGGCCAGCTTTCGCGCACCGACTAATCCCCCGCCGCAAACATAAAGCTTTGCCTCATGCCCTGGAGTCACTGCAGACGAACCTCCATGGCCACAAGGGCTGAGTGGTGCCAGGATTTGAACATGAGTCAATAGGTTATCCACCATATCTTCCACATGCCTTACCAAGTCACCACAACCCAAGTGGTTATATATATATATATATATATATATATATATATATATATATATATATATATATATATATATATATATATTCTATTTTTGATAAGTGAGATGTTGTTTTTGTTTGATTAATTAGATGGTCTATTAAAAATTTTGTAAAATAATGTTTGATAACTTGATATTCTAGATTTTTTGATTTATATTTCAGATGTTACTTCCTAATTTGATTTCAACTGTTATTTTGTTTGATTAATTAGATGATTTGGTAAAACATTTAGTAAAATAGTTTTTGATGACTCGATATTCTAGGTATTTTGATTTTAAAAGTCAAATGTTAATTTTTAATTTAGTTTAAGATGTTATTTTGTTTGAATAATTGTATGATCTTCAAAAAAAGAATTTGGTAAAATAGTGTTTGGTGTCTTGATATTCTATGTATTCTAATTTGATAACTCAAATGTTACATCATAATTTGATTTAACATGTTATTTTATTAATTAATCAGAATTTTACTTCCTAATTTGATAAGTCAACGCTAATTCATATACTAGTATTACTTTATGATATATTTATTCTATGTTATAAATCACACCCATTTATGAAGGTTTTTTTTTTGCTAAATGCTCTTGAATTATTCTCGATATTGATTCTAATTATTCTATGATTATGATTTATGACGCAATCTTGTGAAATTGTGTATTGTAGCAATTTACTTGTTTACTACACTCATGGTTTGTCTTTCATCCAACTTTATTGTAGCTAGAGTTAGCAATGAATTCCGAAATTTTAGAATCTTCAGTACTAAATATTTAATATAGCTTTATTATGCCATAATTATCAATTAACTTGTTTAGTTTAACTAGGTTTATTTTTTAATGGAACTTATTTACTGCAATTATGTTTATGTAGATTGTTAATTTGTTCGAAATGACTGATGTTTGTTGATAATTTAAGATATTTTATAAGAGAATATGTTGTTTTTTTAATGTTTTAGATTGTTGATATTATTTGAACTTTATTGTTAACCTAAGATTCTCCATAATGGAATATATTAGTTTAAATATAAAATATATTACTCTATAATAGAATAAATTAGTTGATAATGTTATGAATGATTGATGTTTGTCTGTCTGAACTTGTTTAAAATAGTTTGTAATAGAATCTATTGTTTATATATAACAAAATATATTACTTGATGATAGTCTGTTTTTTATGTTTGTAATTATACATAGAAAGATATTCAAATATGAATTTGTAGATTAATGACTAATCTAGTATTAAATTACTAAAATAGGGTTTAATCAACTATAATTTTAATTTAAGACGATAACATGTAGATTAATGAATGATCAACTATTAAGTTTGTAAAAATAGTGTTAATTTGATAGCTTAATATTCTATGTATTCTGTTTTGCTAAATTTTTGTTTATGTTTTGTATAGGTGTTTAGTTATAATTTTGTTTAATTTGATCACATGTTTCATCTATATAGTTAATTATCCTTTAATTGTTACAAACTTTTAATGTTTGTAATTAATTGAATGTAGTTTGTATATTATGTTATTTTGTTCTGATAAATATTTTCATTTTACTTTTAATGATACAACCAGATTGAACGGTAACCTACATATAAAGTAATTGAAGAAGCTAAGAAGTTTAGAAAATATGATCAAATAAAGCATCTTAACCTAATGCAGGAAGGGATGCAATGGAATGATGAATGTTGATTGAATTGATAAAATAATTAGATTTTAATGGTTAATGAATTTAGACTCTTCCTCACTTTTAGTATTGACTATATTTTTTATATTTTAAACAATAGGTATGATTAAATGTTTGGTAAATAGTAGTTATGGTTTGAAGGTTTGAAGATTGGTAAATGTATAATAAAACAATATTATGGTTGAAGAATAGTTATGCTTTGAAGAATAATACATGTACTAGTATATTTTATGTCATGTAATTGTAGTAATATCTTTCATATATTATATATGTTTAAAGTTAAATTCTGTACGTATAGTATTCTATTAGAATAATATGTTATATTTTCTGTTATAATAAGTATATGTATAATATTTTAATAGAATAATGTTATGTGTTGTTTGTTATCAAAATTGATTTTTATGTGTTGTTTAGAATTTAAGTCATAATTCAAGTTAAATTTTATAAGTAGAGTGTATGATGATAAAAAAAATATTGGAATGATGTAGTTTATGATGTATGATGTTGATAATCTAATAGAATAATGTTCTATATTTTTTTTGTTAAATAAGTTTTATTTACATGAAAATAATGTGTATATGCAGAATATTTTATTTCTAATTATGTATCTATGTTTTGAAATGACAATAGAAAAAAAGTATGACAAAGAAGTTCGATGAATTATTTTCAGATACTATGTTTTCAGGTACCAATAAGCCAGAAAATGAAAATGAGCAAGTTGGAATTAAAGAAACTCATAAACAAGGAACATCATAAAGAGTTGAAAGTTGAAGATGGCGACGAAGTGAATAATTTTGATTTTGTTCATGTAGGTTGATGAAATAAAGAATTGAAGCAAGATATGCACCGGAAACAAGTGAAAAGTAGAATTGTTGTAAGTTTGAAACTTTGGAAATATGGTTATGTAACTTGAAATCAGTTTCTTTTGTTATGATTTTTTTAATAAAGTAGATATTAATGACTGCTTAATGTTTTGTAAATCAGTTGGTATGGTTGATTATATGATGACTGCTTAATTATATGTTTGGTAATATGATAACGGCTTAATAGAATGATTGGAAATACAATTAGTCCTAATATACATGTATATTGTTCTAAAACAATTAATATGCATGTTGTCTATACATATAGATTGTTCTTACATAATAATATTATAGGCTAACCGTAAACATGTATAAAATTAAAATACTCTAAAAGAATAAAATATGTTGTTTGTACATATAGAATATTCTTACAAAACAATGTTGTAGTTTGATCGGTAACATGTATAGAACTATAATATTACAATTAGAATATTTTAAATTGTAAAAGTTCATTTGTTTTAAGTTGATTATGATGATTATTTTGGTTTCATTTAATTACTTGATATTATACTTATTATGATTTATTTTTTAATTTAATTATTATAATTGATATGATGATTGTCGTTTAATAAGTTATATTCTTAACGAATAATGTTATAAGTTGGATACTAACATGTATAGAAGTAGAATATTCTAAAAGAACAATATGCATGTTGAATGTACATATAGAATATTCTTGTAGAAAAATGTTATAGGTTGAGTACTAGCATGAATAGAAGTATAATATTATAATTAGAATATTGTGATTTGTAAAAGGTGATTTTTTTAAGGTGATTATTCTGAATATTATGATTTCATTTAAATTCATATGTACGGTTAATAAGACGTAATTAATGAGTATATGCAGAATATTTTAATAGAAGAATTTTGTACTTTGTCAGTTTGTGTAGAAAGATATGCATAATGTTCTAGGATAATTTAAATTATATGTAAAATATACAAATAGAATAATGTTTACTGAATTTACCTTTTTTTTAATATTCATTAATGTGTTATTGTTCTGGTTATTCAAGATGTTCAACATTTAATATTGTGTTGTTAATATTTAATTTTATAAAATTGTGTGTGATTTGATATTAAAGTGTAATATTCTAAAATTAGGTTCTAGTGTGTAAAATAAACTTATATTGTATAAGATATTAAGAATATATGTAATATTGTATATTTAAAACTTATAATGTAACGAGAATATCTAGAATGATTTATAGGAAATCCAAATAATTTACAGAAAACAAAATTTTCTAATTTTAAAGGTATAATATTATGAAATTATGTATAATATTACGATATTAGTGCGTAATATTCTGAAGTTATGCTATAAGGTGTAATATTCTAGTATATGGTGTATATTCTAATTCGGGTCGCCCCGCCCTTTAACTATTTTGGAATCGAAAATAACAAACTTTTCAAACCAATAAGAACCATAAAATTTTATAAAATGAAATGAAAGTTTTTAGAATAGATAACAACTTCATCTCTAAAAGTTGAACAGTATTTTAAAAACTTGATAGTTTGAAAACCACATTTCAAGTTTGTGCTATTAAAATTCTATCATAAGGTTACATTGTTAGAGGATGGATAATAACTGTCAAAAGGTTCGTACAAAGTTATATTAAGATAACATTGCACTGGAAACCATAAAAAATCTATTACGTGGTTGTAATTACAAAATTTATTACATATTCATTAATCTCAAACACATGTTATTAAAAAACTTCTAGTTTGAAATATTCATGTTCCTTTTAAGATAGGTTATATCATCTAAAACTCTCTACAACCAAAATTGAAAGAGTTTGTAGAAACGATTATGAATTATGCAATGAAATATTTAAAATTGAAGTCAATGTGTTATAGTAATGTAACTAATCGTACAATACACATTGTAAACATTGTTAAAAATACCTTGAATGCAATAATCTCTTCTTTAGTATAGCCTTTGCTAATGTAAAGAATGTACAACAAGGTCTATCATCAAAAATTGACAAAGGTAAAAAAAATCATAGTTCATTGTACCTCGTCTAATAGTTCATTATCTGATCGAAGACACACCAACAGAATATGAAACATGTATATATGAAAATATAATTGTAATTTTAGAATATAATATTTATAGTGTTGATATTCTATTTGTCTTATATATTATAAAGAATAATACATGTAATGTTATATTTTAGGTAACATAATTTGAGTCATATCTTACACATATCATATGAGTTTGGAATTTATGTTTGTCTATATAATATTATGTTAGGGGAAAATTATATGTTTTATGTTATAATACACAAATGTATAATATTATAATATTATAATATTCTAATATTATATGTTGTTTGTTCTTATAAGTGTATAACTAGAATATTCTAATAGAATAATATTTATGTTTTCAATTGAATAAGTTGATATATTAAGTGAAAATAATGTGTATATGTAGAATATTCTAGAAGAATAATGTTATATGTTATCTGTAACGCCCGTGTTTCGAGGCTAAATATTTATGTGATAATGTAATAGTCTAGGTCAATCGTTGTAACCTGATTTAAAGTAATAAAGATGAATTACTTAAATATTATGTGAATTTTGTGCTTTTATGTGATTATATACTTGTTTGTAAAGATATAATAAAAATAAGCGTGAAAAATAAATGTTAGATAAGCCCGATATGGATGAAGAAAGTTGTAGTGGTCGTGACCAAGATTCCGGAGATATAAAGAACGCCGAAATCTAAGTTATAACGAAAAAGTTATGACCTGTCAAAGTTTCGCAACAGAACCGACACGACATTGCGTGATGTAAATAGTGAAATTATGATAGAATGATTTTTAGCCTTAACGATCTAAACGAAACTCGTAGTGTTCGTTAAACCGAGAGCGTACATAAAAAGAACGCCTAAATCTGACTTCGTATGAGTAAGTTATGATTTTTCTAAGTTTCGGCTTAGCAATATGCTGCACGGAGTTCGAATAATAGATCGAACGATTTCTGGCCGACACAACCTAAACAAGAATCGAAGGTCTCGTTAATACTAGCTCAATGGAGTTCTATGCTATATGAAAGATTTAAACTTTGTTTTGATATCTAAGCTGTATATGTATTATATATCTACAAATATGTTGGGTAAAACATGGGTAGATGAAATAGTTGGTGTGTGATGAAATAAAATGATGAGAGGCCTCGGTGTTGACGATGATCCAGTCATCTAGCGGAGTATGGATGCCGACCACAAACTTTTCTAAGAAGTCCAGTGGAATGCTAGCAGACTCGCAACCTGTTGGTGTTTGCGAACGATGTGTTCACCGGTGTACTCCATCCCCCCTCCCCCCACCCCCCCTCCATGGTTGCCTTACGGACCTTTATCATTTAGAGAAGTCCCCTTAGTAGTAGTGTCCATCCCGATGAAATTCCTTAGGATAGGTCCCTTATAATAGATGTTTAGGGACGTAAAGTGATGATAATGAGAACGGGTTAATCGGGTTGAATAATTGTTGAAAATAATAAACTTATTTATTGTGGGCTGAAAACCCTATATGCCCACCAGGCTCCCCGACTTGAACCACTCAATTTCTTGTATTACAGGTAGTGTCAAAAGCATAGTTGGATGATCTGACGAGAGATTATGGATTTATAGGCCAGTAGAAAATAAATAGAATGTTGTAAGGCCTATATTGTTTTGAGGCCAATTATGTTTTGTGCCCTATGATATTTTGTTTATGCTTTTGATATTTATTGACGATGACACCCCGAGTTTTGTAATGTAATGAAAATACATTTCTTTAAGAAATGTTTTGATAATTTTTTTTTCATATTTTGTTGTTGGGAACAAATTCCGCAACACTTTTCTTTGAAAGATTACTCTGATTTTATTATAAAGGCATAAACGAAATCGGTCTTTTCTGGCCATAAAAATGGGGATGTCACATTATCTATTTTCAAAAGTTATATTTAGAATATTCTAACAAAATAATGTTACAAGATATTATTAGTTACATGTAGAGTAGTCTGATAGAATAATACCTAATTAAAATTTGGGTTTTTTGATACCCATTGGTATGTTATTATTCTAGTTATTCTAAATGTTCCATATTTAGTTTGTTAATATGTAATATTTCGAAATTGTGTGTAATATTATGATATTAAAGCCTATTATTATAATATTTTTTAATGTGTAATATGAAATTATACTATGTAAGGATTATAATATTATAAATTTCTACTTGATAATTTGATATTATACACATATGATTTGACGAGTCTGTCGTTACTTTTTTATATTAGATGTTATTTTGTTAGAAACTACTTGCTTTAATCCTTTCACTAAATTAATGTGTACTATTGTGATAGTATTTTATATATTGTATGGTAATGTGAAATATTATGAAATTATGTGTCATATTATCATTTTAGACATTCTGGTTTTATTGGAAACAACTTTCTTCTAACGTTTTTGTTATATAATATGTAATATATGATTTTACATAGTCTGTTTTTTGTTGAAAATAACTTGGTTTGAATATCTTGTGTGAAGTATATTGATAGTACTTGATTAACAATTAAGTAACGTGAAATATTCTGAAATTATTTTTCATACTCTTAAATTATGTGTCTTATTCTTAAATTATGTGTCATATTTTTAATTAAAAGAGTATTATTAAATCCATAATAATATTGTTTAAGTTTAATAAAATTAAGAGTATAATTTATTAATAGATTAAACAATCAAGTATTTTAAAAGTTTAAAATACACCCTTATACTATATAAAATTAAAAGTTTAATATTTTATATATGTATATATATATATATATATATATATATATATATATATATATAGAGAGAGAGAGAGAGAGAGAGTTAGGTTCAAATGTTTTCACTATCTATTGTGTGGCTGTATGATTGATTCTGGACCAATCATTTTAGTTATTTTAAGAAAGTAATTAATGCTTATTAAATGTTGAAGATGTAATTAATACCTATTATATTTTCAACATGTAATATGCATTAATTACTTTCTTAAAATAACTAAAATGATTGGTCCAGAATCAGTTATACATGCACACAATAGATAGTGAAAACAAAATAACCTAACCCTATATATATATATATATATATATATATATATATATATATATATATATATATATATATATATATATATAGTTAAAAAGTCAGTCTCACCGTTAGTATGTCTCATTCACGAAACAAATCTACAAGGCGGGGGGGTGGGGGGGGGGGATAAGGAAACTGCCTATAAAATGACAGTTGAATGGGTGTCCACTTTGACTCACCGCTTCCTTGATTGGTGTAGGGTGGTTAGCTGAACGGGTAGGATATGACTCAAACTCCCACTAAAAGTATAATGAATATGCTAAGTAACTAAACACATATAAATTCCCAATCTTAGTTACTTCCATTAAATTGCACTTTGCACCTAGTTAAGTTGTTAGTGGAGCGTGTGTGGTTAACCGACACACTAATTTCTGACTAACAAGGGTGGAAAAGGGTAGCTTGATGTTAATCATCGATCAATGGAGCGTATGTGGTTAACCGGCACATTGATCAGGTGATATGTAACATCGAGAGTACCAAGCTAATTTGCATGGTTATTCACACCTTGTTTGTGATCCTCAGCATCACAGTCACAAACTTGAAGGGCATAATCGAGATTAAACATGTCATTGAAAAGTTCAATGAATCTTAAAAGATCTAGGAATTTCAATTCATTTAAAACCTAAAATTCGGTTTTCTTTTTCATGTTGGAAATTGGTAAATCGTCATTTACCTACCTTCAAATAATTTGCAATTGGATTACGACATCCATCTTCCGAATTGTAAATTATTGTGTTGGCTCCTTGCCTTAATATTCCGTTTTGGGTGTTATATTAAGTACTTAAATCAACTAACCTGAATTTCTCCCATTGTAGATGTCTAATTCTAACAACTATGGTCTTCCAGAATCTTTTAGAAAAGGATTTCCTCATGAAGATGATGTTCCATGTTTTGATCAAGGAACTAGAAATCATACTTCACTTCCTCCAACTCCTCCAATAATTCTCCCTGACCCACAAGTTTAAAGACTTGAAAAGTTCAAGGTCACTCAACCCATATTCACTAGCAAACTCCAAGATGGAAAGTCTATATGTGCTCATGTATTGGAGATAAAGAACACACATTGACAAGCTGGGAATGTTAGGTGTCGTTGCCTCAAGGAAGTTGGCTGTTGACTTGGTTCTTCAATCACTTCTTAAGTCGTATAGTGAGGTTGTTAAGGACTACTATGTGACAGACCACGATGTGACACTTATTGATCTTACCTGTAACAAGTCTCCACTAATCCTTCGCTCCGGACCTCAAGAGGTTCAGAGCGCACCTGACCTTCTGGTCAGCTACGCAAGAGCAGGTGAAAAAGCATCCCTCAACATCAGATAGCCACCTCATGGCTACGATCGGGTCTTGAACTCCAATAAAATTTGGGGGCTTTGTATTATTGAAGTCCCAATACTGAAAAACTAGACCCTGTCCAACAGTTGCAGCTGCCACAACTACGGAGGTTGCAGCAGCAACATTCTCATCCATGGTTGTGTATCTATCATCAAAGAACTCCATCATTGCAGTCATAATAGACCCAAATAACTCCAGTATCTGATCTCGTATGATAGCCACAACCTCCCCATGTAGAATCTCCCTAATCCTATCATCGAACTCATCAGTTCCAATCTGTCTGCCAGCTCCTGATCCCGATCCGCATCCGGTCTTAAATCGCTTCGTGGTCACCATACTGAAATACACCAGGTAGATATCAGATAACACATATAACTAAAATGGGGAGCCAACTCCCAACAAATCCCTAGGGTTTGTGACTTCCTTGCTAAGCATACAGGTCATGTGCTTTCAGTAGTACGGCCCATACTACCTTCGACACCTACCCGTAGTTGTCTTAGAGGATCATCACAACAACCCTAACAATAACATTCTCTCTAGCATACTCAGGCACTTTACCCTGACTTCCTAGAGGAAGGCTACACATATCGACTGGCTAGCTAACCCCACATAACTCATCCTACCACTAACTGCCACACAACCCTCCATTGGTTCCAAATAACTATTGCATGAATACTATCACATACTACATGAATTAAACAATCTAAGGCTAAAGGTTTCAATCCCACAATAGTTGGACTCAAACAAGAGCTGCACAGCAGGACCAATTCCCTTACCCCAAGACCATTTAACCCATGCAGTATGCAACTTAGCGCATTCATGCAACAACTAGTTCACACATGAAAGATTCGTACAACAATCAATCGGGTACTCTACATGTGATAAGGCATCAAATATCAGGAAATTATAACATACGACTCCTAAGGATCCCTATCCTGTTACTAGCATGTTGTTCTAATCCTAACATAACATAATCTCAAATAACTTGTGTGGTAATTTGGGGTCACTTACTGGCTCCGGCTTATCGTACACCTTGCATCCTGCTCTATTATTTTGAAAACCGTTTGAAAATTGTTTGAAAATTCTTTCTCCTTGCTTTGAGACTGGATTCATAGGAGTGTTCCTTCAATTCACTCAAACTAAGGCTTTGATACCAACTTGTAACATTCTTAAAGTTTCATAAAAAATTTGAACTTTTCCAAACCAACCAAAAATCATAAATGTATACATAATAGTTTTCAAAACATGTTTATCATCAGAGTTTTTCCCAAAATCCCAAAACGTAACATGAGGAGGTGCACGATCATGCCTTCACCTTTCCGCGATCTTCTAAAGTACCTGATGCATAAGCCAAACTATAAGCCCAAAGCTTAGTGAGCTTCCCCTAAGTACCAACACAACACAAAACCAAATTAATACAATAAACAACATGCGTACAGAGCCTTCAGTCTGACTGGAACACTCCACCAGCCTACAGTCTATCTGGAACACTCCCAGAACCTTCAGCATGACTGGTACACCACCTCAAGACTTCAGCCTATCTGGAACGTTCTCCGCACCTTCGGCCTGACTAGTACGCCCCATTGGCCTTTAGTCTATCCGGTACGCCCTGGGTCTATTGGCCTTCAGCAGAATGCAGGACCGCCTCAACCCAACCACACATAACATGTTGACATATACATAACAAATAAACATATAACCAGTCAACAGAAAATAGGCAAATTTTACAAATCACTAAGCATTGCATCATCCTATCTACTAGGATACAGATTTAACATATCACTACAATAATACTCAATCATGCAATAATCAGGATAACATTCCAAAAGGGCCAACCTTGGTGCCTTTGTCCAACAAGTACAGTGAGGAACACTCACCTCACACTAACGAATCGAACAGAAAAACTCCGGTTGTTGGCTTACTAAAATCCCGAACTATCACAACAAATAAACATCCAATTAACAATTAGATTACCAACCTTGACTAATTACCCAGAATTAGGTTAAATGGCCTCTTTACCCTATCCACAATTGGGCTAAGACCTAGGCTCAATTCATGATCCAAAATCCCAAAATTATACAAGGCCCATTATTAGCCCAATTTTCCAAATTGGGCCCAAACCCTTTATTGGGCCTTATCCTAAGGTCCAACTCTTCTGTTGGCCTAAAACACTCATACTCAGGCAGACCAAAAAGGGCCAAATCCTTTAAGCCCAAAAGGTAGCCCAACACTCAAAGCCCAAAGTTTGAAATCCCATTAGAAGGCGTACACATGGCATAATCCTTCGGTATGCAAGGCGTACACCGAGCCTCGCATTAACCCACAACGAGGTGGCTGACCAAGTATGCCCCTACGTGGGGCGTACTCCACATGACATGGGGCGTACCCTCACAGAGTCTAAAATCTCAATAAATGCTTAATGGCTTAAGCACATAAGCCGAAACTTCATATTTATGGTTCAAATGCACCTTAGAGTCATAAAGTCTCCAACTTTATGACTTTAGACGTCTAAAAGTTCTTAATACAAGGTCTTAATCCATTAAAACACTTCTACCAAAAGCATGGGACACTTCTAGACGTTGGGACCTCATTTTTATGATTAAGAACCCTTCCAAAGGTTTGAATGGACAACTCAAAACATACAGAACATGCCATGCTCAAGATGGAGCATTAGAGACCAAAAATAAGCATAAAAAGAACTATTGAGCATCTGCGCTACCGGTTGATCTAAAACCAATTGGTGTTTGAAAGGGTGCAACCTTACCTCTATAGTGTATTCAGCCCTCTAGGACTAGACATTCAATTGCGGTACTCCAGACCATCATACGAGGATTTGGTCGATGCCATTTCTGTGCCCCAACAATCCCCCCTCAGAAATTGCTCCCTAAGAGAATCAAACCCTCGCCACTGGCTCTGATACCACTTGTTGAGCATCAGTGCTACCGGTGATCTAAAACAAATTGGTATTAGAAAGGGCGCAACCTTACCCATATAGCACGTTCATCCCCCCAGGACTAGGCATTCAATTACGGCACTCCAGGCCATCGTGCGAGAATTTCATCGATGCCATTTCTAAGCAACAACAAGAACCAACAAGATATTTATCAACTCTATCATAAAAGGTATGAACTTTATACCTTTCGATGATGGAGAAAAAAGCCAAATTCCCAAACCCTATCCTTGCTTCACATTCCCACGCTTCTTGATGCACTTCGTTTGACTCTAAATCACCAAGAATACACTTTAGGGCTCTCACTCTCACTCAAGGGGGCAAGGGTTTTGCAAGAACAACTCAGGGACTTGGAGGCCGAAAGGATAAGGTAAAATGGTCCATAATGATGTTTAAATACTCCTCAAACCCTAAAAATTAGTGTTGCACCCGGACACTAGTACGCTCCGTGTACATATGTATACGTGCAGCATACTAGGGCGTCACCTAGTACGCTTAGCGTACTCACATGTACGCTCAGCATACACCTCCTACCCTAAAATTTACCAATTTTCCATTAAGGCTTCGTAGGGATAATTCCAACCAACTCCAAGGACCAAAATTATATAATTAAAAATCAACAGAAGGATTTGAAAATACTTGAAATTCGGGATGTTACAAGAGTGGTGCGGCGGGGCTATGTGCGATCAGTGGTGACATGAGTGTGATTGGAGGCTGCTCCGAAAGCTCCCCGTTCTTCTTCTTCTTGTTCTTTTTTTTTTGTATTTGGCATCATCAGATCAAAAAAAGAATGATGATTAAAGGTGTTCAAGGGTTTGGTGGTGCTAGTGGATTGTTGGAACCGACGATGGAGGAGACTATGGTGGTGCAAAATAAGGAGGAGATGGGTGGAGTGGTGGTGTTTCTTGGTGGTATGTAACTAAATCAATAGAATAAATTGGTGGTGGTGATAGAATGATGGTGGTGGAATGAGGGTTCAACACCGACAACACCTACTATCGGTTCTCTTTTGGGTGACTTTGACAAACAGGGGGTGGAGTTGGGTGGTTCCTAGTGGTCAAGGGCCACCGGTGATGGTTCTTGTTTATTGACATGAAAGAAGGAGGTGGAATTATGATAGGGTGGTGACGGTGTAAGGTGGTGTTGGGGTTGTAGCAACCATCGATTGCTACAGTGAATTTGATTGGAAGGAAGAATCCATTTGTTGTTGGCTGGGAATGAAGATGTAAGCAGATACACAGGATCGATAAATTTTTACTGTAAGGGTTTAATTGTTGTTTGATTGTTTGTGAATCGATAGTTGAGGAGTAGAAGCAATACCATACAGAGTTTTCCTTTACCTTTCTGTGAACTCTGTGTGTGAGCTGTAATACGGGTGAAAGAAAAATATGGGAAGGAAGGAAAATATTGGAGTGCAAGAATTCATTTCCTTTTTTAGTGGTTCTTTATATAAAATGAAACTTGGGAGAAACTATTACTTGGCTGCCAAATTTGGTGTATTTATGGTTAATCATTTAAACATTCTATTAGTTTAATAAGTATGTATTTTATGTGTATTGATGTATTGATTTAATTGGGTATCGATTTGTATGTATTGGTTTGATTTGGTATGTATTATTGGTGTTTTCCATTTATATATTTATATATGTATATTTAAGACTTTTACAACAATTTCTTGATAACTATAATAAATTTCCATTTGTTACAAAGCATGTATACATTAATATTGTTGAAGTGTTATAATTAGGTAACATATACACAACACTTTATGATTGATTATAAATTGTGTTCCCCCCCCCCCCCCCCCCTCACACACACACACACACACATATATATATATATATATATATATATATATATATATATATATTTGTACACATAATTAGAAAAATATGGCTAATTCTATTGTTAAAGTCCACATCAACCGGATTATATATATATATATATATATATATATATATATATATATATATATATATATATATTATTCCGGGATACATTAAAAATAACTGAAATCATATCGAAGTCAATAGTTCAAGGTTTCGCGATTAATAAATGTGAAAACATCTAATTTTTCGACTTTCATAAATATGTTTATAAAAATATTTCAAATATGAAAGTAAATATTAGGTTATAGCCTGAGTCCAAAAATGCTTTCATAAATTTCATTTGAGGTCTTCAAGTCCCTCAACGGTTTGAAACGGTTTTAGCGTTTTTAAGAAAATCATAATCATATTGGTTTTTGGATTCTCAAAACGGTCGTATTTTTTGCATACAAACTTTGTTTTGCATGTTCTTTATATTTTCGGAAACAGGGAAACGCATACTACGAGAATAGAGTGTTTGTATTGCTCACAATGAATTAATACGAAAGTTCACTGTTTTTTAGACACATTCCTATGGTTGCAGTTTGAGTTGTTTGATTCATTTGTCAGATTACACAATGGGAAGTAAGATACCGCTTGGTATCTTATTTTTTCAGACGCATTCCTATAGTTGCAGTTTGAGCTGTTTGATTCGTTTGTCAGGTTACACAATAGGAAGTAAGATACCGTTTGGTATCTTATAATAGTTGAAATAACTCATTTATTTTATATTAGATGCATTAAAACTCAGTGTGTCAATTTACAAAGAGACTTACTGTGAACTTGACCGTTCACAGTTTTTGAGCTAAATTCTGGGATGTCACAAAATTTAAAAGAAATAAGATAAACCCTAATATGAACAGGCACGTCGTGCCTAGAAGGAGGGTGTGCCACAGCAGCGACTAGCAGATATCTTCAGTTTTGAATTTTTCTTCCTTTTTCCAATTTTAAACAAACATTTACAGAAAATATAGATTAAGGGTGCTAGTAATTACGAAGCAGTGACTCTGATACCACTATTAGTTTTCTATGCATCAAATATAATTAAACTAGGTAGCAGAAAAAATCAAAGTATGATATATGATATACATGTTTTGGTCAAAAATTGACAAACTAATTTTGTAACCAAATCAGTAAGTATGGTGTGATGTTTGAAATAAGGTAGGTGAAATTAAAGTGCTTAGGATCTTGAAATATGCCGAAGATCATGATTGTGCCCAATATCCTGGTGCACTCTCCATAAATAACCAGTTCTCCCCCAATTGGGGTTCGAACTACCACGCTTTGTCCCACACAATCAATCATCGCAACAAAACGCATAAGCTAGTCCATATCCACAATCACGCAAACATCCCCCATAGGGATAGGTATCAAATCGATTGGAAAGGATACCCCGAAAATCTCCAAAACACAACCCTGATATGCTGAAGAAGCAGAAACCCCGTGTTCGTTGGCGATAGAAACTCGCAACGGACACTCCAACTCCCTTAATGGCATAGCAAACCCCCTACTAAAAGACTGGGAAACAATGGACCGACTCGCACCCGAGTCAAACAAAACTAAAGCAGGCAAGGAGTTCATTAGGAACATAACTAACAAGGGTACACATATATAAGCATAATACAAACTTAATCAACAAGATAACGGATACAAACATACAAGTCACAACACCTGGAGCTTCGATGGCCTCCTCGACAGTGATCGACCTTGAGCCCTCGGGGGCTCCACCTTCCCCTGGCGCCCATCTGTGATCCTCATTATAGTTGGCACGGGGGCCTGCGCCGTCTTAGCGGTGAGCAACAGACTGTTGACCTTTACATGGCCAAATTGATCACAATGATAGCAAATACTCATACTATGAACTGGGGCTGACAGACGGCAGTCCTTCACATAATTCCCCTCTTTTCCACATTTGTGGCACAAACTACCAGATCGGCATGCTCCATCTGTTGGAATAGTGTCTAAGGCTGCAACTATATCGGGCAAGTATTTGACCCGGTTGTGCATGGTCCTTTTGGGTTGCCTTCACCATAGCAACTTGATAGGATGATTTATTAAGAGAGAATAAATATTATTAATATATTATGAGAATAATATAAAGAATAATAATATTGTTATTTGATTAATATAAGTCATAAATTAATTGGTATTAATTTGGTCACTTAAAGAGATTAATTAAATAAGAGGGTATACACTGTCAATTGTTTGATAGTTAAACTTTAGATTGTAAATCCATATTGGATAGGGGTGGACGGATTCTAGAAGCTATGGATAGCTTCAAATCGTCCAAGGCTATCTAAGGAATGGATTTGGATTGCTTTAAGAGAAGATTATCCAATTAGGGTTTAAGCTGTAACCCTTAAGGAGTCTACAAGTATAAATAGACCCTATGGCAAAGGGAATTCGGTACTTCATCTAAAGTAGAGAACCCTTGTCCGAATTCCCTCCCCTCTCCTCTCTCCCAAATCATCCTCCTTGCTATTTGGTGTTTGTAAGCCATTAGAGGAGTGACAATTGTGACTCTAGAGCTCCAAGACAACAAGATCAAACAAGAGATTCAAAGGTATGATTCTAGATCTGATTTAGTATTGTTATTACACCTAATTAGTCATTAGAAGTCTTGGATTCAAAGCATGTTTAATTAGAAAGCCTAGATCCAAGCATTAGGGTTTTGCATGCGCACATAGGAAAGTTCTTATGGCTAAAACCCATCAGCGGTATCAGAGCCTAGCTTGGTTTTCATTAAATTGTTGCTTAATTGCTTGAAACTTAACTGCAAAATTTGATTTTGTGTTTCTGAGTCATGGACTCGGCGAGTTCCATAGTGGACTCGGCGAGTTGGCCTGACTCGGCGAGTCCTTTTGGTGCACTCGGCGAGTCCAAGCGTCAGGAATGGCCAGATTCGGGATTTCTTCATGATTATCTTATGGAAACTTACCTTAATCATATTAGATCAACCCTAATCCGATTTTTTTGATATATATGACTATTATCTTGATCTAATTAAAGATATTTATCAACTAATAAAATATTTAATTTCCTTATATGATAGTTAATTAATTATTTTGATTAATTTGGTAATTATCTTGCATGAAATCCTGAATAAATCAAATATAGATAATTAGGGAATTAATTGTTAATTAAAATTATTTGTTATTTGATCCTCCATGTTTTAAGTGTTTAAAACTTGTCCTCAAGTTTTGAAATTTACATTTTGTGATTAAAAGTTTTAATTTAGACAATTTAAATTTCAAACTCTAGATTTTAAAAGGTTTAAAATAAAACCCCATACTAATATAATATTACAAGAATAATATATATATATATATATATATATATATATATATATATATATGTATGACTAAATATGCTAGTCTTACCGTTAGTAGGCCTCATTCACGAAGCCGATCTATAAGGTGGGTATAAGGTTGCGGCCTATAAGATGGCGCTTAATGGGTGTACACTCACACCTACCGCTTGCTTGATCGGTGGAGGGTCGTTAGCCGAACGGGTAGGATAGGGCAACATCATCCTCTCATTAAAAGTATAATAAGTAATACAAACTAACTACGCATTTTTAAAAAAAATTCCCAATCTTAGTTACTTTAGGAAAAGTGAATTGATGCAATCCCATTAAATTACACTTTGCACCCTTGCTAAGAAGTTAGTGGAGCGTGTGTAGTTTACCGGCACACTAATTGGTTCTAAACAAAGGTGGCAAAGGGTGATTCATAGTTTATCATAGTTCGATGGAGCGTGTGTGCTTTACTTGCACATCGAATAGGTGATCGTTACAATGAAGGCATCATGTGAATTTCCATGGTAATTCACACCCGCTTTGTGATCCTCCGTATCCCAGTCACAAACAAGAGGGGCATATCGAGATTTAAACATGCCATTGAATAGTTTCAATGAATCTCATCCGAACCTAGGAATTCTCAATACATTTAGGACTAATAGTTAGGTTTTATGGTGGAGAATTAGTGAATCGTCATTCACTTACCTTCAATTTATTTGCATGTTGGATTACGGCATCTCTTTTCTAATATGTAAATATTGTTGTTGGATCCTAGCCCTAATTTTTCTTATTGGGTGATAATTAGGGATTCATATTCTAATCTATCTTTGTCCTTTCTAAGTGTAGATGTCGAACGCAAACAACGCTGCTGCTAGTTCTTTCACATTGATGAGCCTTTGCCAAAAGGTCACCTTCGATGGAACGAACTTTAGCGAATGGATAAGATACATTCGCACCATTGCTCGCTATGAGGATAAGGAGTATGTCCTCGATGAGAAGCTCGACAAAATCAACCCTGAAATTGCTACTCCGGCTGAAATAACCGCTTTTGAAACTCATGAGCGCGATGGAACGAAGGTACATTGCATCATGATAGCCACCATGAACTCCGAATTCCAAAAGTCCTATGAGGACATGTACCCGTATGAAATGCATCAAGACTTATTGGAGAGATACCACCAAAACGTGAGACAAGAGCATTATGAGATTTTCACTAACATGATTTTCGCTAAGATGGGTCATGGAGAATCTCTTACCGTGCACCTGCAAAAGATGCAAAGGTGTGTCGACCGCCTTCGCAAGTTAAATGTTGACTTTGGGGAAGACTTGGCAATCGACATGGTGCTTCACTCTTTGCCTCAGATGTACAATCAATTTAGGATGACCTACCACATGAACAAAGAGGAGGTCACCCAAGCAAACTCCATGGTCTCTTGAGGGTCGCCGAGAGCAACTTCAAAGACAAGTCTGTTGCACCAACTCCCAATCCACCCGCTGCTCCTGTCTTGGCTATTGGTCAAGGAAAGGGAAAGAAGGGGAAGGCTTCGTCAAAGAACTATCGCAAGGTTAAACCCCGAGATAGTGCCTCTTCTAGTGGGACCAAAGTTGATCCCGCTAAGCCCTGCCCTAACCCAAAGGAGGTAGAGTGTCACCACTGCCATAAGATAGGACATTGGAAGAGAAGCTGCCCAGAGTACCTGCAAGCCATCAAGGAAGGAAAGATCAAGCCGTCTTTCGCAGGTATATAGACAATTAAATCTAACGATTCTAATCATGCTATTTCTTGGGTTCTTGACACCGGTTGTGGTTATCACATTTATTCTAATGTGCAGGGACTAAGAAGAAGTAGGGATGTGGAGCAAGGAAGGATCAATCTAATCATGGGGAACAGAAGATCGTCGCCTGTCACCAAGATTGGAGTGTATTCTTTAGTGCTTAGGAATAATTTATGTTTAGATTTGAACAATTGTTGCTACTCACCAGAAATGGCTAGAAACATCATTTCATTTCATGGTTTGTTTAGACAAGGTTTTTGATTTTCTTTTAATAATGAGAATGGTTCTATTTTGGCTTATCTAAATGGTGTCTTTTATTTTGAAGCTATACCATGTAATGGAATTTATGAAACTGTTATGATTGTTGATAATTTAGGAAATGATGTTTTGAACATAGATTCTTCCAATAGTATGGATAGAGCATCCTTGTGGCATTGTCGTCTTGGACATGTCAACAAGAAACGCATAGCCCAACTCCAAAAGGATGGAGTGTTGGAGTCATTCGACCTTAGGGAAGATGACACGCGCGAGTCTAGTTTGCTTGGAAAGATGACTAAATCACCCTTCATGAGTACGTGCGAGAGGGTTGAGGGTCTATTTGACCTAATACATACCGATGTATATGGACCGTTTAGATCAACCACGAAGGATGGGAACCGCTTCTACGTGACTTTTACCGATGATTATAGTAGATATGGGTATATCTATTTAATCAAGCAAAAGTCAGAAACCTTTGAAAAGTTCAAAGAGTTCAAGAATGAAGTGGAGAATCAATTGGGCAGAAAAATCAAGATCCTTCGATCCGATCGAGGAGGATAGTACCTAAGTCTTGAATTCCACGATTATCTCAAGGAGTGTGGAATAGTTTCACAATTGACGCCACCTAGGATACCACAGTTGAATGGTGTGGCAAAAAGGCGTAATCGAACCTTATTGGATATGGTTCGCTCTATGATGAGTCGTGCTTCACTACCTATCTCTTTTTGGGGGTATGTCTTAGAGACTGCTACCCATATCCTTAACCGAGTCCCTACTAAGAAGGTTACCAAAACACCTCACGAGATGTGGATAGGGAAAGCTCCCTCGTTGGCACATATCAAGGTTTGGGGTTGCGAGGCTTTCATAAGACGAGATACTCACAACAAGCTCGAACCTCGAAGTGAGCGATGTATTTTCATCGGCTACCCACAGAAATCCTTTGGATATCTCTTCTATAGACCGAAGGACAATGTTGTCTTTGTTGCGAGGAGAGGAGTTTTCCGAGAGCAAGAACTCATAGGCCAAGGAGACAGTGGGAGGCAAATCGAGGTTGAAGAGATTCAAGAGTCGATAGATGAAGGAACCTCTACCGCTGGCGCTCAACCCGATGAGGAAACTCCGGTTGAACCAATTGACGAATCTTTACCTCTTAGACGTTCCGATAGAGTAAGAGTTCAACCCCGGTTTTATGGTTTTCATATTATTACCGAAGGGGACACGTATATTAGTGATGGTACACTAATAAATCTTGATGAACCTAATAGCTATAAGGAAGCCATGGCAGGCCCGGAGTCTGCTAAATGGAAAGAGGCAATGGATAGCGAGATCCAATCCATGTATGATAACCAAGTTTGGAATTTGGTTGATAATGTGCCCGGACGTAAGACCGTTGGGTGCAAATGGATCTTCAAGAAGAAGACCGATGTGGATGGAAACGTACATACATATAAAGCGCGATTGGTTGCGAAGGGATTTACTCAAACTCCCGGAGTTGACTATGATGAGACCTTCTCACCGGTTGCGAAGATAAAATCTATTAGAGTGATGCTAGCGATTGCCGCATTTCATGATTATGAGATTTGGCAAATGGATGTCAAGACTTCTTTCCTTAATGGGAAGTTGGTTGAGGATGTTTACATGGCTCAGCCAGAGGGGTTTGTGGATCCGAAGCATCCGAATAGAGTGTGTAAGCTTGAGAAGTCCATTTATGGACTTAAGCAAGCATCTCGCAGATGGAATCTTTGCTTCGATGAGATAGTCAAAGAGTTTGGATTTGTACGAAGCGAAGATGAATCATGTGTATATGTTAAAGCCAGTGGGAGTATAGTTAGCTTCCTCGTTCTATATGTCGATGACATATTACTCATAGGAAACGACATCCCGACTCTACAGGAAGTTAAGTCCTGGCTCGGGAAGTGCTTCACTATGAAGGACCTCGGAGAGGCTTCTTATATTTTGGGAATAAGGATAGTAAGAGAAATAAGTAAGAGACTAATAGGACTTAGTCAGAACACTTACATAAAGAAGGTACTAAAACGTTTTAGTATGGAAAACTCGAAGAAGGGAGAATTACCGATACAATCTAATGCCAAGTTGAGTAAGACTCAAAGTCCGAGTACCGAAGCTGAAATAGTAGAAATGAGCCGAGTACCATATGCTTCCGCAGTTGGCTCAATCATGTACGCTATGACTTGTACTCGCCCTGATGTAGCCTTTGCTTTGAGCATGGTGAGCAGATATCAAGGGAATCTTGGCAGAGCCCATTGGATTGCGGTGAAGAATATCCTTAAGTACCTTCGGAGGATGAAGGAATGGTTCTTAGTCCTTGGATGGAGTGATGACTTGAAGGTGCGAGGGTATAGTGACGCCAACTTTCAGACCGACAGGGACAACTACCGTTCGCAGTCGGGCTGGGTCTTTACCCTGAATGGAGGAGCAGTGACATGGAAGAGTTCCAAGCAGGAAACTGTAGCTGATTCAACGTGTGAATCAGAGTACATTGCAGCGAGCGAAGCGTCAAAGGAGGCAATATGGCTGATGAACTTCATCGGTGATCTTGGAGTTGTACCTGCCATAAAGGAGCCCATGGAGATTTTCTGTGATAATGAAGGAGCGGTTGCCTTGACCAAGGAACCAAGGGATCATGGTAGATCACGACATATCGACAGAAAATATCATTTTATTAGCCATCGTGTAGAAGAAGGACAACTCGTAGTGAAGAGGATATCATCAGAAGATAACCCAACAGATCCGCTTACGAAGGGACTGAGTAGGGTTAAGCACTTGCAGCATGCTAGGAGTATTGGGCTGAAGGATGATATTAGCATAGATTAGATAGATAGTATTAGAAACGTGTAATAGATAAATGTAATTCACATTTGATGATTAAATCAAGGAGTTTTATTTATGAGTAATGTTACTATCTTATGTTAATTGTTTAACTATTGTTTCACTTTGCATGTTTTGACTTCCAGAATAATTGATTTTATTAGGAATAATCGAATTATTCAAATTGTCCACAATCGTTCATATGTTGGAAGTAGATATGAATCAAGATTGTCATGAATTGGTGTGTAGATTGTCTAAATGGTGTTAGACATGGCAAAGGGTAGCTACAACATTCATGAGTGCTTATGAACTGGTTTTGAGCATTGGAACAAACCCGCGCTTGCTGGAATCACCTTATGGAATATGATATAAAAGGGGTGATCGCAAGACGATAATATCATATAGTCTTAAAACCTAGATATATGGTTTGTTATTTATTAATTGATTGTGCATTGATAATGCGAAAACGCATTAGTAACTCGGTGTTATAAAACGCATTGTTGTGTAGAGTTGGTTAATGAATAAGTAAATGCATATAAGTCGAAGTTTATCTATAAATTTTATCCTAAGAAGGTAAAAGCGATATCTCGGCCGCTCGATGATTTGATTTGACTTATGTGTCGGGCCCGGTTAGAACTGAATTGATGTGTTCGATTAAGTTCTATGTCGAATAAATCAGAGATCGAGAAACCTAAATGTTTGACTAATCATTCCATAGAATTGTGAGCATGATATCTAACAGAGGACTGTACGATCCCTTATCTAAAGGACAAGATTGATTAGATCAGAGTTTGACAGAGTCATTGAGAGCTACGATTGCAAATCGAATTGTACTTGTGCATATAGTTACTAGACTTATCCAAGTGGGAGACTGTTGGAATAATGTCTAAGGCTGCAACTATATCGGGCAAGTATTTGACCCGGTTGTGCATGGTCCTTTTGGGTTGCCTTCACCATAGCAACTTGATAGGATGATTTATTAAGAGAGAATAAATATTATTAATATATTATGAGAATAATATAAAGAATAATAATATTGTTATTTGATTAATATAAGTCATAAATTAATTGGTATTAATTTGGTCACTTAAAGAGATTAATTAAATAAGAGGGTATACACTGTCAATTGTTTGATAGTTAAACTTTAGATTGTAAATCCATATTGGATAGGGGTGGACGGATTCTAGAAGCTATGGATAGCTTCAAATCGTCCAAGTCTATCTAAGGAATGGATTTGGATTGCTTTAAGAGAAGATTATCCAATTAGGGTTTAAGCTGTAACCCTTAAGGAGTCTACAAGTATAAATAGACCCTATGGCAAAGGGAATTCGGTACTTCATCTAAAGTAGAGAACCCCTGGCCGAATTCCCTCCCCTCTCCTCTCTCCCAAATCATCCTCCTTGCTAGTTGGTGTTTGTAAGCCATTAGAGGAGTGACAATTGTGACTCTAGAGCTCCAAGACAACAAGATCAAACAAGAGATTCAAAGGTATGATTCTAGATCTGATTTAGTATTGTTATTACACCTAATTAGTCATTAGAAGTCTTGGATTCAAAGCATGTTTAATTAGAAAGCCTAGATCCAAGGATTAGGGTTTTGCATGCGCACATAGGAAAGTTCTTATGGCTAAAACCCATCACCATCATGAACCCTACCGCACTTCCCACAAGTACGACTTTGCTGACCCGTTGATATAGACTCATCGACCTTGAACTGCTTTGGCACCGACTACGATTGTATCGAGGCCATCCTCTGCTCTCTCAACTTAAAATCCATCTCAAGCTCACGCTGCCTGCGCGCCTCCTAAAACTTCAACAAGGAATCATACCGCTCCACTGGGTGGATGTAACACCGTAAATTTCAAAACAATTTTTCGCATTTTATAAAAACCAAAATCATTTAACATTCATAAAAACATTAATGTTTGAAACTCAATCCATGCTATATAAAATTCCCAAGATCTGATAACATAAAAATCCCTTTGTGTGTGTACTGATAAAGCCGGCGCCTTCCCACAGTCATTACTAGTACCTGAAACAAATAACACCAACAATGTAAGCACAAAGCTTAGTTAGTTCCCCAAAATACCACACATAAAACATATTAGCCACTCGAGGCTATAACTCTATGGGTCCGTGGACCCTACTCTGTGAACCCTCTGGTTCTAACTCTGTGAACCTTCCGGTTCCAACTCTATAAACATGCACAGCATAAATCACATAGAAATAATACAGTACAAAACATAGCATACATAGCATACAAATACTCTGCCAAGTAACTTTGGTTACCTACTCAAGGTAAAGTATAGTGAGAAGACTCACCTCGTGTATCTCGCTAACTCGCAAATCTCGGAAATCACTCGCGCTCGATCCCTCGAGCTATAATCCTCCTATAACACAATATATGTCTAATTAACACTTTAACAACTAATGTTGACTACCCCTATCAAGTCAACACTGGTCAACTTTGGTCAACGGTCAACGTCAACTTTGAACGGACTCGGCGAGTGCATTAGAGCGACTCGGCGAGTCTATACGTGCTCACTGACTCCCTAGGATCCTCTCTTGACACGTCGAGTACTTCCCTGACTCGACGAGTTCCACCTGGCATGAATCGCGGGGCCACCACGACTCAACTCGCCGAGTCTCAAGAACAACTCGGCGAGTTCCAGCTTGACTCAGTCCACTCGTCAACCCTCTCTGACTCTCCCTGACTCACTGAGTCAACCCTTAACTCGGCAAGACCACTCGCTGAGTGGTTATGGACAATCTTCATGCTACTCGCCGAGTCTGGTCCTTGGACTCGGCGAGTCTATGCTATGCATGAACTCAAACTCACTCCTGAGGTCAGATCCATTCCAATAACCCATAGATCCAGTCCTTCCAAGCACATACATCACATGAAGTTACAATCTTGGTGCTCATGCAAAGGTCCAAAGGCCTTATTTGATAATCTGGTCTCTAGAATGCTATTCTAAGCTCATGGCCTCCATTAACACTCATAAAGCTCGAGGGAAAAGGGTCTCTGGACCTCTTTGGGTCCAGATCGAAAGTACCAACACAAGAAGAGGCCAATTACTCCATGGATCATTCCACAAAGAAACCCTAACTCTAAGATTTACACCAAGGACTGAGATAGGAGCAAATGGTTACCTCAAATGAAGTCTCTGAGCTCAGATGTCACTAGATTAGCACCTTCTTTGGTCTCCTCTTGCCTTGATCCTCTTCTATGCGCAAAAACACCCACAATTAGTCAAGAATCTTCCTCTTCTCTCTCACAAAACGCTTAAGGACTCTTTAGGGTTCTCTCTAGGGTTGGTGGCCGCAAATGATGGCCATAAGCCCCCTTAAATAGGTCTCATACCATAGAAATTAGGGTTTCATTAAACAGCGTGGACTCGCCGAGTCCGGACACGAACCCGGGCCCAAACCGCGATCATACTCGACGAGTTTGAGCTCCAACTCGCCGAGTCCCCTCACAAAACACCAAAATTATAAGAATAAATAATACCTGGGAATCCGAGCTGTTACAATTCTCCCCCACTAGAACTAAACTTCGCCCTCGAAGTCTCGCTCTGCAAATAACTCCGGATGCTGCTCACGCATCTCACGCTCCGGCTCCCAGGTCATCTCGGACCCCTTCCGATGCTGCCACTGAACCAAAACCAAGGGTACCTCCTTATTCCTCAGAACCTTGATTTTTCGATCTCTAATTTCCACTGGTCTCTCAGCATAATTCGGGCTCGCATCTACCTGAATATCCTCTAATGGAACCACTACCGACTCATCGGCTATACACTTCTGCAGCTGCGACACATGGAAAGTGTCGTGAATCTGCCCCAACTCTGTTGGCAATTCCAAACGATAGGCTACCCGGCCTACCCTCGCGATCACTCGCAATGGACCAATAAATCGGGGCCCCAACTTGCCCCTCTTCCTGAATCGAATCACTCCTTTCGAAGGAGAGACCTTCAGGAGCACAAAGTCGCCGACCTGAAACTCAAGCTCGGACCGGCGTCTGTCCGCATAACTCTTCTAACGACTCTGAGCGGTCAACAACCTCTGCCTGACCTGCTAGATCTGCTCTATCGTCTAAAGCACGATCTCTGTACTGCCCATCACGCGTTGTCCAACCTCTCCCCAACAAATGGGGGTCCTGCACCTCCTCCCATACAACAGCTCAAAGGGCGGCATACCAATGCTCGAATGATGGCTGTTGTTGTAGGAAAACTCTGCCAAGGGAAAGTACGTATCCCAACTTCCCCCTAAATCAAACACACATGCCCGAAGCATGTCCTCGAGCGTCTGAATCATCCGCTCACTCTGCCCGTCCGTCTAAGGGTCATATGCGGTACTAATATGCAGCCTAGTACCCAACTCCTCATGAAACGTCTTCCAAATCTGGAAGTGAAATGTACATCCCGGTCTGAGACAATCGAGATCGGCACCCCATGCCGAGATACCACTTCCCTCACATACATCTCTGCTAACTTCTCTGCGGAAGAACTCTCGCTGATAGCAAGGAAGTGATCGCTCTTCATCAACCTGTCCACAATCACCCAAATTGCATCAACTCCCCTAGCAGTCCTTGGCAATTTGGTGATAAAATCCATGGTGATTTGTTCCCACTTCCAACGGCTGCAACTTACCATGCGGTCTCTAATGCTCGGCCTTAACCCTACGGCAGGTCAAGCACCTCTCAACAAACCACACAACATCCCTCTTCATACAGGGCCACCAATACTCTTTCCTCAGGTCCAAATACATCTTAGTGGCCCCCGGATGGATCGAAAATTTCGACCGATGAGCCTCCTCCATCAAAATGGTATGCGTTCCTCCCACAAACGGCACCCAGATACGCCCCTGGAATGTCATATGCCCCCGACCATCGGTAATGAACTCTGAAATCAATCCAACAACTCGCTCTTTCTTCTGCATCTCGGGTTGCACAGCCTCGGCCTGTGCCCCACGAATGGCGTCCAACACTGGAGCTATCACGGTCAATCTCAAACATACATCCCGCAGCGGGGTGCTCTCCGCCCTGCGGCTCAGTGCATCAGCTACCACATTAGCCTTGCCTGGGTGGTATAGGATCTCACAATCATAATCCTTGACGACATCCAACAACCTTCTCTGACGCATATTTAGGTTGGGCTGATCCATCAAATACTTCAAACTCTTATGGTTCGTGTATATCGTACACCGAACCCCATACAGGTAGTGACGCCAAATCTTGAGGGCGAACACCACTGCCCCCAACTCTAGATCATGGGTGGGATATCTGTCTCATGAGGCTTCACCTTCCTCAATGCATATGCTATCACATGCCCTCTCTGCATCAGCACCGCTCCCAACCCCAAGATCGATGCATCACAGTATACCACAAAGTCCTCCATTCCTTCCAGGAGGGCTAACACCAGGGCTTCGCATAACCTTTGGCGAAGCGTCTCAAAGGAGGGTTGCTGCCCGGGGCCCCATGAAAAAGCGATACCCTTCCGGGTCAACCTGGTGAGTGGTACCGCGATCTTGGAGAAGTCCCTAATAAATCTCCGATAATAACCAGCCAACCCTAGGAATCTCCTGATCTCGGAGGGTGACCTCGGTACCTCCCAACTCATCACCGCCTCAACTTTGGCCGGGTCGACCAATATCCCTTTCTGGTTAACGAGATGACCCAGGAACCACCTCTCGCAACCAGAAATCACACTTGGAGAATTTGGCATAAAGCCTCTCCGACCTCAGAACTCCGAGGATCTCCCTCAAATGTTCCTCATGCTGCTCTCTAGATCCCGAATATACCAAAATGTCATCGATGAATACAATCACTGACCGATCCAGCATCGGCCTACACACTCGGTTCATGTGATCCATGAACATTGTCGGGGCATTGGTGAGCCCGAAAGGCATCACCACAAACTCATAATGCCCATAACGAGTCCTGAAAGCTGTCTTCTGGATGTCCTCATCTCGCACCCTCACCTGATGATACCCAAACCTCAAATCGATCTTCTAGAACCAAGATGCTCCCTGTAACTGATCGAACAAATCGTCGATCCTCGGCAATGGGTAACGGTTCTTGACTGTCAGCTTGTTCAACTCCCGGTAATCAATGCACATCCGGTGTGAACCATCCTTCTTCTTGACAAACAGAATAAGCGCTCCCCACGGCGAGCTGCTCGGCCGAATAAACCCCTTCCCCAGCAGCTCCTGAAGTTGCGAGGATAACTCTTGCATCTTAGGAGGTGCAAGGCGATAAGGCACCTTAGCGATAGGCGCGGCCCCCGGAACAAAATCAATTTTGAACTCCGCTTGCCTCACAGGAGGCACACCTGGCAACTCCTCTGGAAATACATCCGGGAACTCCCGCATTATCGGAACCTCCTCAACTGCCCTTGGCCTCTCGGGATCCACCCACGTATCGATTACATACGCCACAAAACCCTTACAGCCCTGCTGTAGACACTGCCTCACCCTAGCGGCCGAACAAAACGCTGATCCAGAATGTGTACCCTCACCGTACACCGTGAGAACTCCCCCACTAGGGTCTCGTATGGTCACCAGCTGTCGCTCACAGTCGACAACCGCACCGAATCGGCTCAACCAGTCCATTCCTACAATGACACAGACATCACCCATCGATATAGGAATCAAATCGATCGGGAACTCAACACCGAAAATCTCTAACATGCATCCCCGGAGAACCTCCGTGGCATATATCACCCTCTCGTCAGCTATGGAAACTCTCAGAGGCCAACTCAATGCCTCACGACTAACACTGATATGCTGACTAAAGGCCAAAGACACAAAATACCGACTCGCACCCGAGTCAAATAACACTAAGGCAGGTACAGAATTCACAAGGAAAGTATCTACGCATAACATAATATAAGCATAATATCTCAACATCAAAATAAATACACGAAATAATACATACCAGCCACGACATCGGGCGCAGCGCGGACCTCCTCTGCGGTTAACTGAAAGGCCCTCCCTCGTGCCCTCGGCGCCTCAGCTTTCACTGGCCGACTCTCGGTAGCTCTGATGGCGGCAGGGGCAGATCCCTGAGGTGCTCCCTGAGATGATCCTCGCAATTACAGACACTCTTCCTTCCGGTGTCTGGTCTGGTTGTAGTGGAAGCACACTGCAAACCCCTTGGGGCAGTCCTTGGCCATATGCCCCTCCTTTCCACACTTGTAGCAAGATCCCGCTCTATAGACTCCCTCATGACCCTTACCGCACTTCCCACAAGTGCGGCCGTTCTGGCTCCCTGATTTGGGATCAGCGGGCTTGGCCCGCTTGTCTGCCGGCTGAGACTGCGCCGGTCGCCGATCCCTCCCCTGAGACTCCGCCTCCTCCTTGGCCTGAGTCTCTAGCTCAATCTCCATCTTTCGGGCATTTGCCTGAAGCTCGGCAAATGTCCGGTACGAGGAGTTCGCCACGAACTCCCGAATGTCTCACCTCAAGATACTCAGATATCGGCTCATACGTGCCTGCTCCGTAGACACGTGCTCAGGGCAGAACATCGCCCTCTCATGGAACATCGTGGTAATCACCGTAACAGACTCAGTACCCTGCTTGAGGGTCAGAAACTCCTGGTCCAAACGCTCCCTCTCCACCTGGGTAACGTACTCATCTCGGAACATGGCAGTGAACCTTTCCCAGGTCACCGCCGCAAGCTCAGCAGGCGTAAAGTGCGTCGTCACAAACTTCCACCAGTCCTTCGCTCCCAAGCGAAGCTGGTTCAGCGCGAACCGTACTCTCAAATGCTCAGGAGATGAGCAAGTGAAGAAACACCCATCTATATCATAAATCCATCTCATAGCTGCCACCGGGTCCTGGGTCCCATCAAACTCCGGCGGTTTTGTGTTTCTGAACTCCTGGAACAGCAACGCATCACCACCTTGCGGCCTCGCGGCAGCAATAGCTGCGGTGGCCGCTGCAACAGCAGCCTCAGAAAGAGCAGCATAACACTCGTCGAAGGTCTCAATCAACGTGGTCTTAATAGACCCGAACATCTCTGGTATCTCTGCCCTGATGGTCGCAGCCACCACCTCATGGATGATCTGGCAGATCTCCTCATCACTGGTCCCACTGCTCTCAGGCATAAGAAGTATCCTCACCATGATCTACCTCTGAAATACAACATACGACAAATTAGAATCCATTCAAGCATACTCACATTCGACAACTCATTCCTCCTCTATCCTTGGTATTCCAAAGATTCGTACTTGGGCTGTACTCTGCCCCGGTGCTTTCAGTAGTATGGGCCAAACACTACTGTCCGCACCGTATCAAAATACACCCCAAGCCCTCCTATTCGGATCCCAATTTCCAAGTACTCTATCATGCATAATCCACTCTCTAATAGACCTCTCATAAGCCTCTCGCTGCTACCTACTCACTCTCAAGCATCTCATAGCAGCTCACCTCTTCCTAGGCTAAGGCATCACAAATCAGGCCACTCTAGTCCTAATAGGAGTACCTAGCCTACTCTAGCATGAGAATACATCATATCAATATCAATATCACATAACATGAGGGTATTTTGGGAAATCACCGTTCGGGCGCGGACCGATCGTACACACAACTCTGCTTTGCGTTTTCCAAAAATCATTTACTCTTTTTGAAAATACCTCTCAAATCCTTAGTTTGAGTTCAAATACGCCGAAGGTGTACTCGAATCCCTCAAACCAAGGCTCTGATACCAACTTGTAACACCGTAAATTTCAGAACAATTTTTCGCATTTTATAAAAACACAAATCATTTAACATTCATAAAAACATTAATGTTTGAAACTCAATCCATGCTATATAAAATTCCCAAGATCTGATAACATAAAAATCCCGTGTGTGTGTACTGATCAAGCCGGCGCCTTCCCACGGTCATCACTAGAACCTAAAACAAATAACACCAACACTATAAGCACAAAGCTTAGTGAGTTCCCCAAAATACCACACATAACACATATTAGCCACTCGAGGCTATAACTTTGTGGGTCCGTAGACCCTACTCTGTGAACCCTCTGGTTCTAACTCTGTGAACCTTCCGGTTCCAACTTTATAAACATGCACAACATAAATCACATAGAAATAATGCAGTACAACATATAACATACATAGCATACAAATACTCTGCCAAGTAACTCTGGTTACCTACTCAAGGTAAAGTATAGCAAGAAGACTCACCTCGTGTATCTCGCTAACTCACAAATCCCGAAAATCACACGCGCTCGATCCCCCGAGCTATAATCCTCCTATAACACAATATATCTCTAATTAACACTTTCATAACTAATGTTGACTACCCCTATCAAGTCAACACTGGTCAACGGTAAACTTTGACCGGACTCGGCGAGTGCATTAGAGCGACTCGGCGAGTCTATACGCGCTCACTGACTCCCTAGGATCCTCTCTTGACACTTCAAATACTTCCTTGACTCGACGAGTTCCACCTGGCATGAATCGCGGGGCCACCCCGACTCAACTTGCCAAGTCTCAAGAACAACTCACTGAGTTCCAGCTTGACTCAGTCCACTCGTCAACCCTCTCTGACTCTCCCTGACTCACTGAGTCAACCCTTAACTCGGCAAGACCACTCGCTGAGTGGTTATGGACAATCTTCATGCTAATCGCCGAGTCTGTTCTTCGGACTCGGCGAGTCTATGCCTTGCATGAACTCAAACTCACTCCTGAGTTCAGATCCATTCCAATAACCCATAGATCCAGTCCTTCCAAGCACATACATCACGTAAAGTTACAATCTTGGTGCTCATGCAAAGGTCCAAAGGCCTTATTTGATGATGTGGTCTATAGAATGCTATTCTAAGCTCATGGCCTCCATTAACACTCATAAAGCTTGAGGGAAAAGGGTCTCTGGACCTCTTTGGGTCCAGATCCAAAGTACCAACACAAGAAGAGACCAATTACTTCATGGATCTTCCCATAAAGAAACCGTAACTCTAAGATTTACACCAAAGACTGAGATGGGAACGAATGGTTACCTCAAATGAAGTCTCTGAGCTCAGAAATCACTAGATTAGCACCTTCTTTGGTCTCCTCTTGCCTTGATCCTCTTCTATGTGCAAAAACACCCACAAATAGTAAAGGATCTTCCTCTTCTCTCTCATAAAACTCTCAAGGACTCTTTAGGGTTCTCTCTGGGGTTGGTGGCCGCAAATAACGGCCATAAGCCCCCTTAAATAGGTCTCATACCCTGGAAATTAGAATTTCATTAAACAGCATGGACTCACCGAGTCCACCTTTTGGACTCGCCGAGTCCGGACGCGAACCCGGGCGCAAACCGCGATCATACTCGGTGAGTTTGAGCTCCAACTCACCGATTCCCCTCACAAAACACCAAAATTATAAGAATAAATAATACCTGGGAATCTGGGCTGTTACAGTGGAAATAAGCTACCTGATATCTGTCTTGAGCATTCTCAAGTAACGGGTCATCTGAACCTGCTCCGAAGAAAACTCAGGGCAGGACATGGCCCTCTCAGTAAACATCCAGGTGATCTCCATCACCGACTACGATCCATTCCTCAAATCCAACAACTCCTGAGCCAACCTCTGACGCTCGACCCGCGACACATAATATGTACGAAACATCTCCATGAACTGCTCCCTGTTAGGGTCGAAATATTGTAAAGAGTCAAAGTATTTGTTTTGTAATTTTGTATGTATTTACTAAGGCACTTGTTTAGTCGAAACTTAATGTTTAGTCCTTAGTATATTTTGTACTTTCAGTATCCTATAAATAGGGTCTGAACTTGAGTGTAGGTAAGATATTTTTTCCCATTTCTGTTATCTATTTTATACTCAAGTTCTTTGAAAATAATTGAAGCTGAAACCAGATCATATTTGCACCGTGTGTTCATTCTAGATTATTACTTGAATTACTCTGATTTACATTCGATTACTAGTTACAATTCTACTATAATTGGTATCAGAGCAGGATTCAAACTGCAATGATCTGATATTCATTTGAATCGTTCGTTTTTTAGTCAAAAGTTTGACTCAAGAGATTCCACACATTTCGATTCTGAAAATCATCTTAGATCTATAGTTTTGTTTAGATTATGTGTTCGAATTGTATAATCGAGTGATCGATTTCAAGTTTCTGATCAATTCATTCTTTCGATATTCAAGTTTCTCAAGTTTTCTGGAAATTATCTTCTGTACAACAATGATGAACTTCAACATGAACACGATGACATCATATTCTCATCTGCTTGGATCATCAACAAAAATTCCAATGCTGATTCCAGAGTACTACGATCAATGGGCGGATCGTATGGAAGACTATCTCAATGGATTGGATGAAGAATTATGGAATTGCATCAAAGGAAGTGTTCAACCACCAACGAATGCTAAAAATTTAGGATCATCTGGATCAACTTCTACAGTAGAAGAACAAGCAACAAGGCTGAAAAACAATGAGAAGCGTTGTATGAGAGAGCTAAGATGTGCTTTGCCACCTGTTGTTTACAACTACATCTGTGGTTGTAAAACTCCAAAAGATATCTGGAATACTCTTAAGGAAAAGTATTAGGCTAGCGAGAAATCGAACATTAATTCGGTTAAACAGTGTCTTGTGGAACTAAAGGAGTTCAGACAAAAAGAGAATGAAACGATTGAGGTTTACTACGATCATTTTAATGAATTAATCTATCGATGCAATCGTTAGGGAGTCACAAGGTCATCTATGGAGTTCAATCTCACTTTGTGATGGGACTTCATAAGGAGTGGAGAAGTGTAAGCATGATGGTGACGAATCAACAAAGCTTCGATACTTCATCGTTGATTGATGTGTATAATTAGCTGAAAACTCACGAAAGTGAAGTTAATGAAATAGCGGAAGAGTCGAAACTTAGCTTGGGAGGTCCTTTAGCTCTAGTTTCGAAAATGTCTAAGAAGGAAGAAGAAGAGAAAGACGATTCTGATGAAGAAGGTTTTTTGATAAACTCTGATGATGAAGCAATAGCTTTTTACTCGAACAACCAAGTGAAATTTTTTTTCAAGAAACCGTTTAATCCGAAGGTAAAGCAGAGTGAAGTAAAGGGAAACTTTGTGAGCAAGTCTGGTGCTGATGAAAAGAAAAAGTTTGAGAAAAATGATTAGAAGGCAAAAGAGTTGAAGAATGAAAAGAAGCTTAAGGGAGACTCAGGTGTTGATTGTCATTACTGTAACGGAGCAAATCATTTAGCAAATGATTGTATGCTTCGTAATAAGGATGATAAGAAGAATAAAGTCAAGGACGAAGCTTATTATGTGGAAAAGTCGAAGGAAGTTCGTGCAAAAGCTAAAGGGCTGTCTTTGGTTGCACGAGGAGAGGCTGAAGAGGATGGGACATATCAAATATGGTCCTCGGGTTCTGATGATAAAGAAATGCGAAATCCAACTCATGGAGCTATGTTCGCACAGTTTGAGGAGGACGAGAATGAAAAAGTGATTGGTCATTGTTTCATGACTAAATCTGGAGACAAATAACCAATGACAACAAAGGTACGTTCTATTCTTCAATCTTTTATTATTCCTCTACATGCTTATGATTCTGAGATAGTTGCATTTGAGGATATTGTTGCTTATTTTGATACTATTGTTGTGTCAGCTAGTAACGAAGCCAAGAAATTAAGTACTCAACTGCTAGAGACCCAAAAACTTCTAGATTCGAAACGTAGCAGGGTAGAGTATTTAGAATTACAAATAAAAAATGTCAATAATGATAGAGAGAATTTAGATAGAGATGTAAGGATGTTGCTTGCACAAAGAAACATATATTGTAATTTGGCTAAACGTCTCTATGCTAAATTTACTGCATTGCATCATTAATGTGATATTAGTAGAGAACAACATAGAAAATCATTACCTTTTCTTACTTTTGAGAGACAAAAGGTTGATATTTTGTGCCACGATTGTGAGCCAACCATATCAGACTTAACAAAGTGCCAGATGATTGATTTGCTTATGGTATTCTTAAGATAGATGAATTTCTGAATGCTGATGAACTTGTTGAGATTGTGAATGAAAGTTTGACAAAAAGTGAACAACTCAAAATTTTGAAAAGAATTAAGAATTCGAAACTTGACTCTCAATCTAATTTTGCTGATATCGAAGACAATTCTGATTGTTTTAGTAAAATCAATGAAAATGAGGAGGAGGAAAGTGTCCATTGTTCTCAGTTATCAATCATTAATGTCACATCTAAGTCAAAAGGTAAAGAAATTTATAATGATTCGATGGTTGAGGATGACACTGATAGACCCTCTACTTCAAAAGTTTGTGATTTTGATGATGTGGAGGTACGAGACAGTCAAACTGATGATAGTGAAGATGAGAATGAAAATGATGTGTCGAACAGTTTTGAAAAAGAAAAGAATGTTTCTAACTGTAACACCCAATATTTTCAATTAATTTTTCACAATTTTAAAACATACTTGCATTCACAAAATAGTAATAAACATAGTGTATCCACTGTCATCATAGAAAAACATATCCCATAATCATATAAACAAAAGCTCCATAAGTGTGTGTAGATCATGTCGGCGCCTTCCCACGATCATCACTAGTACCTGAAACACATAGACAAAACTCTGTAAGCATAAATGCTTAGTGAGTTCCCCAAAATACCACATAAACACATATCAGCCACTCAAGGTTGTAACTCTGATGACCCTCTGGTCGAATATCTCTGTGGGACCCTCTTAGTCCCATAACTCTGTGGACCCACTGGTCCCAACTCTGTAAAGTCTGAATCATGCATATCACATATCACATAGAATCACAACACATAAATAGCATACAAGATACACTATCACATATCTCTGATTACCACTCTAGGTAAAGTATAGTGAGAAGACTCACCTCGGTAATCTCAGTAAAATCTCGATATTAGAATACTGCCCTGGCCTCCGCCTAGTCACAACAATAAATTTCACTAAATAAATGTCTCTTCATATTTTGGATATTCTCTCATGCAAATCCCTGGAAGGGTAAAAGACCATTCTACCCCTCTACAGGCCCGAGGCCCATTTGTTGACAAACCCTAAAAGTCAACCCAACAGTCAATTGTCCATTTTGACTAGACTCGCCGAGTGTATACGACGACTCGGCGAGTCCCATCGTCCCCACGGACTCTTCCCTTTCTAAGCCTCACTCGAGTCACTGAGTCACCCCTCAACTCACCGGGTCACCATTAGAGTCAGACCCCAGGGCAAACCGGTCCGACTCGTCGAGTCTACATATGGACTCGACGAGTTTCCTCCATGGATTTGCTCATACGATCTCCTGAGGTCAGATCTGGTTAGCCAAATCATAAATCTAACCCTTAAACACTCAAAAGTCACGTAAAGGTGCAACCTTTACGTGCATGCAAGCCAAAACAAGCCTCAAATGGAGAAATAACACTAGAAATGGCAACCTAGTCTCCAATTGCTTATTTGCTTGCAAAAAGCTAGAAGGTAATGACTATAGGGACCTCTCATGGTCCAGATCTGATGCCATAATCCCAAAGAGGACCTCATACTCACTAAATCTTGCATAATATGAGGGTAAAACCCCTAAAATCAAGAAGTCCAACCAATATAACCCAAAATGGAAAGAATTATAACTCCAAAGATGATATCATGAGATGATTAGCTTAGATCCAGTCCCCTTCACACGCTAGATTTGTGCTCCTATCTTCCTTCAAGCAAAACCACACAAAAAGATGAAGAAATAGCCTCCTCTTGCCCTCAAACTCACTATCTCGGCTCTCTAGGGTTTCTCTGGAACAAGGTGGCCGCAAATGAAGGCCATAAAGGTCTTTAAATAGGCTCCCAAACCCGGGGATTACGGTTTTCCTAATCAGCACCGACTCGACGAGTCGGGTCCCAACTCGTTGAGTCCCTTCGCGAAAATACGCCAATAAATCAGACTCTACTCAACGAGTTGAGACATCAACTCGTCGTGTTCCTCAATAAAAAAAATAAATAATTAATTAAATTAGCATACCCGAATTCAGGATGTTACAATTCCCCCCCCCCCCCATTAGAATCAGACTTCGCCCTCGAAGTCTTGCTCTGCAAATAACTCTGGATACTGCTCACGCATCTCAATCTCTGGTTCCCATGTCAGCTCGGACCCCTTCCGATGCTGCCATTGAACCTGCACCAAGGATACCTCCTTGTTTCTCAAAACCTTAATCCTCCGATCCCGAATCACAATTGGCCTTTCAACATAATTCAGGCTCGCATCCACCTGAATATCCTCTAACGGTACCACCGCCGATTCATCGGCAATACACTTACTCAACTGAGACACGTGGAAGGTATCATGAATCTGACTCAACTCCGCAGGTAACTCCAAACGATACGCTAACCTGCCTACCCTCGCAATCACCCAGAATGGACCAATATACCAAGGCCCCAACTTTCCTCTCTTCCTGAACCGGATCACACCTTTCCAAGGTGACACCTTCAGGAGAACGAAATCACCAACCTGGAACTCGAGCTCCGAGCGACGCCTATCCGTGTAGCTCTTCTGACGACTCTGAGCCGTCAGCAACCTCTGCCTTACCTGCTATATCTACTCAGTCGTCTGAAGCATTATCTTCGTGCTACCCATCACTCACTGTCCTACCACTCCCCAACTGATGGGAGTTCGACACTTCCTCCCATATAACAACTCGAACGGAGGCATACCAATGCTCGAATAGTGGCTGTTGTTATACGAAAACTCAGCCAAAGGCAGATACGTGTCCCAACTCCCTCCGAAATCCAATACAATTGCCCGAAGCATGTCCTTGAGCGTTTGAATCGTCCGTTCACTCTGTCTGTCCGTCTGTGGGTGGTAAGCGGTACTGAAATGCAGCCTAGTACCCAACACCTCATGGAACTTCTTCCAGAATCTGGAGGTGAAACGCACATCTCGATCGAACACAATCGTGATCGGTACACCATGTCGCGATACCACCTCCCTCACATACACCTCTGCCAGCCTCTCCGCGGAAGAGTTGTCGCTGATAGCAAGACAATGAGTGCTCTTTGTCATCCGGTCGACGATCACCCAAATTTCATCGACGCCTCTCACAGTCCTCGACAATTTGGTGACAAAATCCATGGAAATATGTTCCCACTTCCACTGGGGAACCTCAACCGGCTGCAACTTACCATGCAGACATTGGTGCTCGGCCTTAACACTGCGACAGGCCAAGCACCTCTCTACAAACCACGCCGCATCCCTCTTCATTCAGGGCCACCAATAGTCTCTTTTCAGTTCTAAATACATCTTAGTGGCCCCGGGATGGATCGAAAACCTCGACCTGTGCGCCTCCTCCATCAAAATGGCTTGTGCTCCGCCCTCAAATGGCACCCAAATCAGGCCCTGGAAGGTCATAATCCCCAGGCTATCGGTAATGAACTCAGATATATGTCCAATCACCCGCTCTTGCTTGTGGTTCTCCGGTCTCATGGCCTCTACCTGGGCCTCCCGAATGCCGTCCAACACCGGAGTCATCACTGCTAACCTCAGACAAACATCTCGCAAAGGGACACTCTCTGCCCAGTGACTCAAGGCATCGACTACCACGTTAGCCTTGCCCGGGTGGTATAGGATCTCACACTCACAATCCTTTACCACGTCCAACCATCTCCTCTGACACATGTTCAGGTTGGGCTGATCCATCATATACTTCAAGCTCTTGTGGTCCGTGTATATGGTACACCGAACCCCATGCAAATAGTGACGCCAGATCTTGAGGGCGAGCACCATAGCCCCCAACTCCAGATCGTGAGTAGGATACCTCGTCTCATGAGGCTTTAGCTGCCTCGATGCGTATGCTATCACATGCCCTCTCTGCATCAGTACTACACCCAGTCTCGATATTGACACATCACAATATACCACAAAGTCCTCCATTCCCTCCGAAAGGGTCAACACTGGGGCTTTGCACAATCTCTGGCGAAGTGTCTTGAATGAGGCTTGTTGCTCCGGGCTCCAACTGAAAGTCACGCCCTTTCGGCTTAGCCTGGTGAGAGGAACAGCAATCCTGAAGAAATCCTGGATGAATCTCCGATAATAACCAGCCAACCCCAGGAAACTCCTGATCTCCGAAGGGGATCTCGGCACCTCCCAACTCATCACCGCCTCAATCTTGGCCGAATCGACCAATATCCATTTCTGGTTGACGAGGTGTCCTAGAAATTGGACCTCTCATAACCAGAAATCGCACATGGAGAATTTGGCGTAAAGCCTCTCCGATCTCAAAACTCTGAGGATCTCCCTCAAATGCTCCTCATGCTGCTCTCTGGATCTCGAATACACCAATATATCGCCAATGAACACGATCACCGAATGATCCAACATCGGCCTACACACCCTGTTCATGAGATCCATGAACGTCAACGGTGCATTGGTGAGCCCGAAAGGCATCATCACGAACTCGTAATGCCCGTAACGAGTCTTGAACGTTGTCTTTTGGATATCCTCGTCACGCACCCTCATCTGATGATATCCAAACCTCAAATCAATCTTGGAGAACCAAGACGCTCCCTACAACTGATCGAACAAATCGTCGATCCTCGGTAAGGGGTAACGGTTCTTAACCGTCAGCTTGTTCAACTCCCGGAAATCAATGCACATCCGGTGTGAACCATCCTTTTTCTTGACAAAAAGGATCAGCGCTCCCCACGGCGAGCTACTCGGCCATAAAAACCCTTTCCCAGCAGCTCCTAAAGATGCGAGGATAACTCATGCATCTCCGGAGGTGCAAGGAGATATGGCGCTGTCGCCGGAACCAAATCAATACGGAACTCCACCTGCCTCTCGGGAGACACACCCGACAACTCCTCAGGGAAAACATCCAGGAACTCACGCACTATCGGAACCTCATCAACCGACCTCGGTCTCTTTGCACCTACCCTCGTATCCACCACATAAGCCACAAACCCACTACAGCCCTGTTGTAGACTCTGCCTCGCTTTCGCGGCTGAACAAAATGCCGACCTAGAATGGGTACCCTCACCAAAAACCGTAAGAAATCCCCCACTAGGGTCTCGTATGGTCACCATCTGTTGTTCGCAGTCGATAACTGCTCCAAAATCTACTCAACCAGTCCATGCCCACGATGACACAGACATCTCCTATAGCAATCGGGACCAAATCAATCAGAAACTCCATGCAGAAGATTTCGAGTACACATCCTCGAATCACATCAGTGGCATATACTGCTCTCTCGTTAGCTATCGAAACTCACAAAGCTCGACTCTACGCCTCACGACGAATACTGATGTGCTGACTAAAGGCTAACGACACAAAAGACCGACTCGCACCTGAGTCGAATAACACCAAAGTAGGTACAGAACACACAAGAAAAGTACCTACGCATGTCACAATATAAGCATAACACCACAAACTCAAAATAAACAGATGAAAGAATACATACTAGCCACAACATCGGGTGCTGCGCGGACCTCCTCCGCTGTCAACTGGAAGGCTCTCCCGCGAGCCTTCGGTGCCTCGGCCTTCACCGGCCGACTCTCCGTAGCTCGAACAGCAGCAGGGACACATCCATGAGAAGCTCCCTGAGCTGACCATCGTAACTGCGGACACTCGGCCTTCCGGAGTCCGGTCTGGTTGCAGTGAAAACACACTGCAAATCCCTTGGGGCAATCCTTGGCCATGTGCCCCTCCTTGCCACACTTGTAGCAAGACCCTGCTCTTCTGGTTCCGTGATCTCGAATTGGCGGGCTTAGCCCGCTTGGCAGCCGGTTGGGAGTGTGCCAGTCGCCGATCCCTCCCCTGAGACTCCGCCTCCTCCCTGGCTTGAGTCTCTAGTTTAATCTCCTTCTTCCGGGCATTTTCCTGAAGCTCGGCAAATGTCCGGTACGTCGAGTTCACCACAAACTCGTGGATGTCTCTCCTAAAAATACTCAAATACCGACTCATACATGCCTACTCGGAAGACACGTGCTCAGGGCAGAACATCGCCCTCTCATGGAACATCCTGGTGATCACAGTAGCAGACTTAGTACCCTGCTTGAGGGTCAAGAACTCCTGGGCCAAATGCTCCCTTTCCATCGGGGGAACGTTCTCATTACAAAACATAGCGGTGAACCACTCCCAGGTCACCGCAGCAAGCTCTGCAGCATAATAGTGCGCTGTCACAAACTTCCACCAATCCTTCGCCCCCAAGCGAAGCTGGTTTAGCGCGAACCGAACTCTCAGATGCTCCGGACATGAACATGTGTAGAAGCACCCCTCAATGTCAGAGATCCACCTCATCGTGGCTATCTTATCTGAGTCCCATCAAACTCTGGTGGCTTCGTGTTGCTGAACTCCCGGTACAGCAACGCGTCACCCCCTTGTGGCTTGGCTGCAGCAACTGCAGCATCATTAAGAGCAGCATACCGCTCATTAAAAGTCTCAATCAGTGTGGTCTTGATAGACCCAAACATCTCTGGATTCTCAGCACGGATGGCAGCAGCCACCTCATCATGAATCATCTGGCAGAGCTCCTCATCGCTTACACCCCCTTGCTAGTCCCTGGCCTGTGGCGTGTCCCAACCATGATGTCTCTCTGAAATACAACACAAGATATAAGAGACTCGCTTGAGCGTACAAACACTCGATATCCCATTCCTACTTGATCCCTGGTACCCTAAGGATTCTTACATGGGTTGCGCACTGATCCAGTGTCTTCGGTAGTATGGGCCCAATACTACCATCCACACCGCATCAATATTCACCCCAAGTCCTCCTCCTAGGATCCCAAGTCCCAAGTACTCTACTCTCTTTATACATAGTCTACTCTCTAGCAGATCTCTCATAAGCTCCTCGCTGCTATCTATTCACACTCAAGCATCTCCTAGCAGCAAAACCCCTAGGCTAAGGCATCACAAATCAGGCTACTGTAGTTCTAATAAGAATACCTAGCCTACTCTAGCATGCATATTATATCATAACATATCTCATAACTCATAATGTAAGGGTATTTTGGGAAATCACCGTTCGGGCACTGGCTGATCGTACACACTGCTCTTTTCAAAAACTATTTTTTTTACTCTTGCAAAAATTTTGTGAATTTCATTTTGAAAATCCCTCGAATCCTCAGTTTGAGTCCAGATACGCCCGAAGGTGCACCCGAATCCCTCAAACCAAGGCTCTGATACCAACTTCTAACACCCAAAATTTTCAATTAATTTTTCACAATTTTAAAACATACTTCCATTCACAAAATAGTAATAAACATAGTGTATCCACTGTCATCATAGAAAAACATATCCCATAATCATATAAATAAAAGCTCCATGAGTGTGTACAGATCATGTCGGCGCCTTCCCACGATCATCACTAGTACCTGAAACACATAGACAAAACTCTGTAAGAATAAATGCTTAGTGAGTTCCCCAAAATACCACATAAACACACATCATCCACTCAAGGTTGTAACTCTGATGACCCTCTGGTCGAATATCTCTGTGGGACCCTCTTAGTCCCATAACTCTATGGACCCACTAGTCTAACTCTGAATCATGCATATTACATATCACATAGAACCACAACATATAAATAGCATACAATATACACTGTCACATAGCTCTGATTACCACTCTAGGTAAAGTATAGTGAGAAGACTCACCTCGGGAATCTCGGTAAAATCTCGATATCAGAATACTGCCCTAGCCTCCGCCTAGTCACAATAATAAATTTCACTAAATAAATGTCTCTTCATATTTTGGATATTCTCTCATGCAAATCCCTGGTAGGATAAAAGACCATTCTACCCCTCTACAGGCCCGAGGCCCATTTGTTGATAAACCCTAAAAGTCAACCCAACAGTCAATTGTCCATTTTGACTAAGCTCGCCGAGTGCATACGATGACTTGTCGAGTCCCATCATCCGCACAGACTCTTCCCTTTCTAAGCCTCACTCGAGTCACTGAGTCACCCCTCAACTCACCGGGTCACCACTGGAGTCAGACCCCGGGGCAACCTGGTCGGACTCGTCGAGTCTACATATGGACTCGACGAGTTTCCTCCATGAACTTGCTCATACAACCTCCTGAGGTCAGATCTGCTTAGCCAAATCATAGATCTAACCCTTAAGCACTCAAAAGTCACGTAAAGGTGCAACCTTTACGTGCATGCAAGCCAAAACAAGCCTCAAATGGAGAAATAACACTAGAAATGGCAACCTATTCTCCAATTGCTTATTTGCTTGCAAAAATCTAGAAGGTAATGACTCTTGGGACCTCTCATGGTCCAGAACTGATGCCATAATCCCAAAGAGGACCTCATACTCACTAGATATTGCATAATATGAGGGTAAAAACCCTAAAATAAAGAAGTCCATATAACACAAAATGGAAAGAGTTATACCTCCAAAGATGATATCATGAGATGATTAGCTAAGATCCAGTCCCCTTCACACTCTAGATTTGTGCTCCTATCTTCCTTCAAGCAAAACCATACAAAAAGATGAAGAAATAGTCACCTATTGCCCTCAAACTCATTATCTCGGCTCTTTAGGGTTTCTCTGGAACAAGGTGGCCGCAAATGAAGGCCATAAAGGTCTTTAAATAGACTCCCAAACCCAGGGATTAGGGTTTTCCTAATCAGCACCGACTCGGCGAGTCGGGTCCCAACTCGTCGAGTCCGTTCGCGAAAATGCGCCAATAGACCAGACTCTACTCGACGAGTTGAGACATTAACTCATCGAGTTCCTCAATAAAACAATAAATAAATAATTAAACTTGCATACCCGAATTCAGGATGTTACACTAACGAAACAAAAATTCCACCAATTGTTGTTGATCAAGTGTTTGGAGACACTGAAAATTTCGACAGAGTGTTGTCTGACAAAGGTGCTCACTATTTGGAAACCAACACAGTGGTTGGTTTATCCGAATTTCAAGTGCACATATGATGTTGTATTTCCGAATCAAGTGTTTGTCACTACTGGAAATGTTGAAAACATAAAACCAGAGTTCAAAAAAATGGTTGAAGAAGATAACAAGAAAACATTAGACTAAGGATTCTTTTCAAGTCAAAGCACTGTTGAAAATAATTTAACAAAGAATTCATATGTTTTTCAAAGACAAAAACCACAACGAAAATGGGTTGAAAAATGAGAAGTTGCAAAAGAAAGTTTGAAACAAGAATCAAGTAAAGCAAACAAAAATGTTAAACTTAATTCACAAGAATTTAAAGATCTGGTTGACAAATTTTCGAAACATAAAGGAATTTCGAAAAGACAGGCTAGAAAGAGATTGTTTTGGAATATTGTGACACACGAAAATCAATCAAATAAATCAACAAAGAAAAATCCCGCTCCATCAATTTTTTATGAATATCAAAAGTCAAATTCAAAGGATTTTCCAACGAAGTTTTCAAAATCATCATCACCAAAGATTTTTCAAACAAATAATTCTCAAAAGCAGTCTTATTCAAACTGTCATAAAAAATTTTCAAATTCACATACATCTTTCACAAAATCAACAAATGTGAAAAACAGATTTTCTTCAAAAACAACAAATCAAAAGTTTGAGAATATTCGAAAATATGAGAATGTCCGAAACTTTGAAAATTTTCGAAAATTTGAAAATGTTCGAAAATCTGAAAACAATCAAAAACTTGTTAATGTAATTTCCAAAGCAACTTCAAAGTTTATTCCACAAAAACCAAATTTTCCAAATCCGTCTGCACAAAAAGAGACCAAAGTTTCATAAACGAAAGGTACATCTGAAGTGGAAATCATAAATCATTGGCTTGAAAACAATGAAAAAACATATCAATCTAGGAAGTTTTCGCAACAACAAATCTAAAGGCCTATGAACAGTATTTGAATGATACTTCAATTGGAAGTTCATCTTCGAAAGAGTCAAATACTCCAGTTCAACGATGGCAACCAATCTCAAAAGAAAAACAATCTATGAAGCATGAGAAGGAAGTTGGTGAAAGTCCAAAACTATCAAAAAATTATATTTCGATATCTTTAACTGATGATGTCAACTTAATTGATTCTTTCAAAACTAAAGTTCGAAGCTGGGCTTTAAGTTCTAAAATACATTCTCTATTTCAAGCTAATAACAAAGGACCCAAATAGCCTTGGGTGCCTAAATTCTTTCAATGATTGCAGGTGCTATGTGATGAGCAATATGATGAGAAATGGTATATTGATAGTGGTTGCTCACGTCACATGACTGGAAGGAGAATTTGCGTGATTTTTGAAATTTAGAAAATGTTGGTGTAGTGAATTTTGGAAATAATCAAAAATGTCAAGTTAAAGGTTATGGCAAAGTAATGAATGGTTAATTTACAGTGAATCGTGTTGCTTATGTGGGCACTGGCAATCAAGTTGTGTTTAACGAAGAAGGAAGCATCATTTCAAAAGTTGAGACAAACGAAGTATTGTTGAAATAAAAAAGATATGGAGATATGTTTACCCTCGACATCAAACCCATAGTTGGAAAACCCTCAGTTTTTGTACTTTCGAAAGCTCCCACAGATGCTAGTTGGTTATAGCATCGACATTTATCTCATTTAAACTTTCGAAATTTAAATAAATTGGTTGCAGAAGATCTTGTTCGAGGTTTACTTGTGTTAAAGTTTGATAATGATACTTTATGTGCAGCTTTCGAACAAGGAAAACAACATCGTGAAGGGCATCCAATTGTCATTGATTCGAAAATTGTTGAACTGTTGAAACTCTCAACAAGAAACGATACATTTTGGTTATTATGGATGATTTTTCACGATTTACGTGGGTGTACAGTTTCATATCTGAAGTCGCTCAAACAATGATCGAATTTATCAAGAAAATTGAAATAAGTCTGAAGAAGAAAGTTCAAAAAATTAGAAGTGATAATGGTTCTGAGTTTAAGAACAAAATTTTGGATTCGTACCTAACAGAAAAAGGAATTTCGCATAACTTTTCTTCGCCCTATAAACCTCAACAAAATGGAATGGTCAAAAGGAGAAATAGGTCTCTTTGCGAAGCGGCAAGGACAATGATGACATATGCGAATCTTCCTCAATATTTATGGGCAGAAGCGATTTCAACATCATGTTTTACTCAGAATAGATCTTTCATTCATAGACGTTTCAATATAACTCCATATGAAATAATCAATAATCAAAAACCTAATGTCAAATTGTTTCATGTTTTTGGTTGCAGGTGTATTATAATGAATCTTAAAGATAATCTTTCGAAATTTCAAGCTAAGGCTGATGAAGGAGTATTTTTGGGATATCCAAACAATTCAGTTGCATACAGAGTGTTAAACAAACAAACTCGTAAAGTTGAAGAAACATTTAATTTCACTTTTGATGAGTACTTCATAAATCATTTTGAAAAACATTTTGAACAAAAACCAATTCTTAATGAATCAACTGATGAAACAGAAGAATCTAATTCATCTAAATTTGATTATGATTTAATTTTTGGTGTGCCAGACAGGGCTGTTGATGCTAAAGTACATCCTGCGGATAATCAAATTCCCGAATCTAATTCATCAGATTCAAGTATTAATGGCAAAAGCATGCTAGATGCTCAAGTGGAGGGGGAGCACTTGACTACACATTTAACTGTTGAGGGGGAGCATTCTTTCGAGGGGGACAATAACAATATGAACAAACTATTTGAGGGGGAGCATCAGAATGATAATCTTGCCAAGGGGGAGCATGATGATACTAAAACTATAAATCTTGATCGAAATGATGAATTTAATGATCTAAATGATAATATTTCTCTTACAGGATCCGAAAATGAAGAGATGTATGAAGATGCACCTTTGGACTTTGATCCAGCATATCTACTGTTGGAAAAGTAGACAATGAATCATCCGAAAGAACAAGTCATTGGAAATCCACAAGATGGAGTTTTGACAAGAGCTCAAATTCGTGCAAAGAATGAGGTACTGAGTACTCATCAAGCATTTTGCATGTTTAATGTTTTCATCTCCAAAATTAAACCAATGACAGTTAAGGTTGCAATGGAACACTCTGATTGGCTTGTTGCAATGCAATCTAAATTGGCTGAATTTGAACGAAACAAGGTTTTGAGATTAATTCCTAAACCGAATGATGTTTCTATTGTCGGATTAAAATGGATTTTCAAAAAAAAACGAAAAAGATGGAAATATTATTAGAAACAGAGCACGATTAGTTGTTAAAGGTTATCCACAACAAGAAGGTATCGATTATGAAGAAACCTTTTCCCCTGTCGCAAGACTCGAGGCTATTCGAATATTTATGGATTATGCAGCTCATAAAGATTTTGATGTTTATCAAGTGGATGTAAAATGTGCATTTCTTAATGGTGAACTCGAAGAAACGGTGTATGTATAACAACCTCCAGGTTTTGTTGATGAAAAACATCCTGATCATGTTTATATTTTAGATAAAGTTGTATATGGGTTAAAACAAACACCAAGAGCATGGTATGCAACTCTTACCAATTTCTTGAAACAGACAGAATTTAAACAAGGATCAGTTGATCCCACATTATTTCGAAAGAAAGTTGGGAATCATCTAATGCTTGTTCAAATTTATGTCGATGATATTATTTTTGGCTCTGTTGACCCTGCTTTGTCTAGTGAATTCGAAAGCCTGATGAAAAGCCAATTTGAAATGAGCATGATGGGTAAAATCAATAATTTTATTGGTTTAAACATTTATCAAAGCAGAGAATGAATTTTCATCAATCAAGAAAAATATACAAGGAATTTGCTCGAAAAATTTGAAATGATGAATAGCACGAAGTCAAGAGTACCAATGGCAGTTGGAACAAAGATGACATCTTCGTTAGACAAACCTGTTGTTGATCTTACTTTATACAGAAGTATGATAGGTTCATTGCTTTATCTTATAGCAAGTAGACTTGATATCATGTTTTTTGTATGTAATTGTGCTAGGTATCAAGCAACTTCAAGAGAACCACACTTTACTGCAGTGAAAAATATTTTTTATTTTCTTAAGGGAACAATTTCGTTAGGATTATGGTATCCTTTGAAATCAAGATTTTTCATTCAAGCTTTTTCGGATTCGAATCTTGGAGGACGTACTCTTGATAGGAAGAGTACAAGTGGAGGATGTCAATTGCTGGATGGGAAGCTTGTAAGTTGGCCATTGAAAAAGCAAACATGTGTTGCAATTTCAACTGCTAAAGCTAGGTATGTTGTAGCTGCCGCTTGCATTTCGCAAATCATATGGATCCAGAGCGAATTGCGTGATTATGTAATTAACATGAAGAAGATCTCATTGTATTGTGATTCACAAAGTGATATACGCATTTTCCATAATCCAGTACAACATTCGAAAACTAAACACATTGAACTTCGTTATCATTTTATTAAGGATTATGTAGAAGATGGAAATATTGAAGTTCATTTTGTGAAAACAACTGATCAGCTTGCTGATATCTTCACAAAACCATTAGATGAAAAATCATTTGTTAGAATTTGACAGGATTAGGAATGATTGAATCAAGTTCTGTTTTGGGACTAATTTTGAAAGAATGACAAACAAGGGAGTTGAAAAAGGGTCGATTAATCAGAGGTAGTGCATAATGATTTAGAGTCTTATAGTATTAATCATTCAGAGGCTACTGTTCACGTTAAGGGCTTCGATATGCTTCGTTTTTGTAAATTGGAGCTGAAAAGTTTCGTTAGTTTGGTTAATTCTTAAAATTTTCGTTAGTTTGTCTTTATTTTCGAAAAATTGAAAAACACAAAAATATTTTCGTTTGTTTGTATTTCTTTTCGAAAAATCAAAAATATCAAAATGATTTTCTTTTGTTATTTGTTTTAATTTTTGAAAAACGTAAAATAACAAAAATATTTTTCTTTCTTTTCAAAAATATAAAATCCAAAAAGATTGTTGTTGCTTTGATCTTTCTTAAGTGCAGGTTCACATGAATATTTTTCGAGGGTCATGCTTGCTTTTCTAAGGGAAGGTATATTTTCAAAATTTCGTTGCACTAGTTAAGTTGTCCCTAGAAGCATGGCGTAGTATGTAGACCCAAGCCTCCAATGACAGAATGTGTGATTTAGAAAGCCTTAATGAAATTTTTTGTTCCGAAAGTTTCTACCCGACAAGGCTTGCATTCACATTAGTCAACTGAGCTACCTTACTCTTCTCAAAAGATTTAAGAGTTTCCTGTTTGGTCCATTCACAACAGAGGTACAATCGATTCTTGAACCAATCTTTTTTATCTAAAATTTCCAACACTTTTCACACACAATGACGTATGTGTGACATCCCCAAAATCTCGGCCAGAAAAGACCGATTTTCATTTATGCTTTTAAATAGTTTCAGAATAAATCCTTTTGATTTGAAAGAATTGTGGAATTTGTTCCTAAAACAAAACATGATAAAATAATATTTATCAAAGCATTTCATCAAGAGATGCATTTCATTATATAATCAAAACTCGGGATGTCATGTTCCGATACAGACCATAAAGCATAAACGATAACATTACAAGTCATTCAACAAATATATACATATACAGACTTGTAAACAAAACAACAAGATGATCCATCCATCTTACGCCCTTGTGCCACTTCCTGTAATACAAATAAAACTGAGTGGGTCAGGCTTGGGAGCCTGGTGAGCATATAGGGTTTTCAACCCACAATAAATAAGTTATATTTAATTTCACCAACCAATCACTATCCCGATTACCCATTCCCGTTATCCTCACTTTACGTCCCTAAAACAACAACTATCTCAAGGGACCTAATCTAGGATTTTCATCGGGACGGACATCACTGTTAAGGGGTTTCCTCAACAATAGATATCCTAAAGGCAACCATGAGGGGGATAGAGTACACCGGTGAACACATCGTTCACAACACCTACAGGTTATGAACCTGCTAGCGTTCCACTGGACTGTCTAGAAAGAGTTCGTGGTCGTTATCTATACTCCGCTGAATAACTAGATCAACAACAACAACATTGAGGCCTCTCATCTGTTTATTACACACCAACTATCTACCCATGTTCTACCCAACATATTAGTAGATAAGAATATATATTTTCATACATAGTTAATAACCTGTATATCATTTTCATTCAATATATATATTCCACATAACAGATGAGGCATACCACATAACACGTATTCCATAGAAAACAATTCAGATCTATGAGATAGAATAAAGTGAATATCCATTCACGCATACAATCACAAAATATACACATAACAAGTATATCATATAAAATACTTCATAGTTACTCGTTAGAAGAAAGTAACTATACCCTCACACATATAAACCACAATTTACTTAATACACTCAAACCGCACTTGTATTATTATCGTGTTTATGAAAGGTAGTATACACTCACTTGATCAGAAGATGATCGGACAGCACTACGACTTGCAGAAGTAGTAATCCACGACAGATCTGGAAGATCTCCACAAAAATCGAACTTCTCGCGGGCAGAGCTTCGGCTCGGGAACCGCACTTCTCGGGATCTTCGGGATCTCGGGACTTGCCTCGGGGCTAGAGAATAATATTGGGGCTTCGGGGTATATCTGGCACGCAAAATGATGCAAAACGGGAGAGAGAAGAGAAGAAATTGGCAAAATAGCCCGCTGCCTTCGGATCCCTTTTATAGAGGCTGGAGCCTCGGAGTACGCGGGGCGTACTGCAGTACGCAGCGCGTACTGCTTCCGAAATCGTCACTGCATGCGTCATCCGAAGTGTCGACACTCTCGGAGTACGCGGGGCGTACGTCGGATCGGACTGGTGACTCCCCCTTCGGATAATGCCGGATTTTTGATTTAAAAATAAATACAAATTAATTATCAAACTTCGGAAATTCATATCTTCTTCATACGAACTCCGTTTTCGACGTTCTTTATATCCACGGAAAGGTAAGACTACGCTCTACAACTTTCGTTTAGACTCCGTCGGCTAATTTTGACTTTATTTTTATTATTTATTTTTAATAGGCCGCGACAGAAAAACTTCGTTATAAATTCATAACTTCTTCGTTTGACGTCCGTTCTCACCTAACTTTTTAGCGCTTCGATACCAACAATGAGATCTTCGATTCTCATTTAGATTGTTTCGGCTAAAAACCGCTCGATCTCAAATCGAGTATTTCAGGCTGCACACCGCTAAGTCGAAACTTCGATAAATCATAACTTCCTCATACGAAGTCAGATTTGGGCGTTCTATATATATATTCGGAAACCTCGTTTCAATTACTACAACATTAACCAAAGATATTAAGTTTATTTTACACTTAAATTTTGACGCTTATTTTTATTCTTAATTAATCAGACCACATAATTAAGCAATTAAGCACAAAACACATAATAGTCAAATAATACATTCTTATTATTTCAAAACGGGTTACAAAGGTTAACCTAGACTATCACATTGCTAAAAACGGCAAGCCCGGAAACACAGGCGTTACAATTCTCTCCACCTTAGAATGATTCCGTCCCCGGAATCACACATCAACAAACAAATGCGGATAGCAACCCATCATGTCACTCTCCGTCTCCCAGGTGAGATTCGGCCCATTCGTGTGTTTCCATCGGACAAGCACTAACCCAACCATCTTGCGTCGCAATTTCTTAGTCTTTCGGTCAACAATTGCCTCTGGTTCTTCAATCAACCTTTTGTTCTCATCAATTCTCAATTCAGAGATTGGTATTATGTTGGGAACTTCTCCCGTGAACTTCCTCAAATAACACACATGAAAAGTGTTATGAATTCCATTCAGTTCTTCTGGTAATTCGAGCTTGTAAGCTTGGTTCCCAATCCTCTGAAGAACTTTAAACGGTCCAATAAACCTTGGACTCAACTTTCCCCTTTTATCAAATCTTATAAGTCCCTTCCACGGCGAGACTTTAAGCAAAACCGAATCCCCAACCTCAAAAGTTATCGGTCTCCGCTTCTTGTCAGCATAGCTCTTTTGACGATCCTGAGCTGCTAACATTCTTTCCCTAATTATTTTCAACTTTTCAGCAGTTTGATGAACCATCTCCGGTCCCATAAACTGCTTTTCCCCAGCCTCAAGCCAACAAGACGGCGTACGACACTTCTGTCCATACAAAGCTTGGTACGGTGCCATCTTAATGCTCGAGTGGAAACTATTATTATAGGAAAATTCTACCAATGGTAAATGTTCATCCCAATTACCTAGGAATTCCAGAGTACATGCTCTCAGCATATCTTCAAGTGTTTGTATCATTCGTTCGCTCTGACCATCAGTCTGCGGATGGTAAGTTGTACTTAAACACAACTTGGTACCCAATTTCTCTTGTAGACTTTTCCAAAATCTCGATGTGAAACGGCTATCACGATCCGACACAATCGTTAATAGAACACCGTGAAGCCTCACAATTTCCTTCACGTAAGAATTCGCAAGCTTCTCCATAGACCATTTCTCCTTGGCCGCAATGATATGCGCACTCTTAGTGAATCGATCAACGACCACCCAAATCATGTCGTGACCATTCTTTGTTCTGGGCAGTTTAGTGACAAAATCCATAGCAATGTCTTCCCACTTACCCATAGGCACAGGCAAAGGTTCTAAACTCACGTACGGTTTTTGATGTTGTGTCTTGACTCTCGCACAAGTCACACACTCAGCCACATACTTTGCAACATCAAGCTTCATCGTCGGCCACCAGTAGTAGGGTTTCAGGTCCCTATACATTTTAGTGCTACCCGGATGAATCGAGTACATGGTCTTGTGAGCTTCTTCCATCATAAGATCTCTGACTCCTCCTGTCTTAGGTATCCAAATCCGATCTTGGAACACCTTCAGTCCATGACTGTTTACACCGAACACCAATGTTTTGCCCAAACGTTCCTCCTTTCGGTCATTCTTCTCAGAAGCTTCGCTCTGAGCTTTCTTTATACTTTCCAAAATAGTCGAGACAACTTCAATTCTCAACGCTCTTGGCCTTTTCCTTTCAAGATTGACTTTCCAACTGAGAGCATCAGCAACAACATTAGCTTTACCGGGGTGGTAAAGTATCTCGCAGTCGTAGTCTTTAAGTAATTCTAGCCAGCGTCGTTGCCTCATATTCAATTCTTTCTGATTAAAGAGATATTGGAGACTCTTATGATCAGTGAAAAGTTTGCACTTCGTGCCATAGAGGTAATGCCTCCATATTTTCAGAGCGAAAACTACCGCTGCCAACTCCAAATCATGAGTCGGGTAGTTCTTTTCATGCTCTTTCAGCTGTCGAGACGCATATGCTATCACCTTTTCTCTTTGGGTCAAAACACAACCCAATCCAACCCCAGACGCATCGCTATAGACAGCGAAGTCTTCAACTCCATCGGGTAGAGAAAGTATCGGTGCCTCGCATAGCTTCTTCTTTAGCTTCTCGAATGCTTCTTTATGCTTATCACTCCAAGCATAAGTAGCTCCTTTGTGGGTCAAAGCTGTCAACGGATTAGCAATCGAAGAAAAGCCTTGGATAAACCTTCGGTAATATCCGGCTAATCCTAAAAAGCTTCGAATCTCTGTGGGACTTTTCGGTTGTTCCCACTTCGTTACAGCTTCAATCTTTGCTGGATCAACCATTATCCCTTCTTGGTTGACCACGTGACCCGAGAATTGGACTTCACGAATCCAAAAATCACATTTGGAGAACTTAGCATACAACTTCTCCTTCTTCAAAACTTCTAACACTTCTCGCAAGTGTCTGCCATGCTCCTCCTGGCTTTTCGAGTAAATCAGAATGTCGTCTATGAACACTATCACGGATTTATCAAGGAAAGGATTGCAAACCCTATTCATCAAATCCATGAATGCTGCCGGAGCATTGGTCAGTCCAAACGACATAACCAAGAACTCGTAGTGTCCATATCTACTTCTGAATGCAGTCTTCTCGATATCTTGCTCTCTTACTTTTAGCTGATGATATCCTGACCTTAGATCGATCTTCGAGAAATAGCTCGAACCTTGCAATTGATCAAACAGGTCATCAATCCTCGGCAACGGATATCTATTCTTTATTGTTGCCTTGTTCAGCTCTCGATAATCAATGCACATTCTCATACTTCCATCTTTCTTCTTCACAAATAACACCGGAGCTCCCCAGGGTGATGAACTAGGTCTAATGAAACCTTTGTCCAATAACTCCTGAAGTTGCATCATTAGCTCCTTCATCTCCGTCGGTGCTAATCGATAAGGTGCTTTTGCAATTGGCGTCATTCCTGGCAACAAGTCAATACGGAATTCCACTTGTCGATCAGGCGGTAATCCAGGAAGATCTTCGGGAAATACTTCCGGATAATCACACACCACTTGAATATTCTGCATCACTTTCTTTTCCTTCTTAGCATCGATCACGAATGCTAAATATGATGTACACCCCTTGGTCAAACATTTTCTGGCTTTCATCAATGAAATGATTCCAGAATTCACTCTGCGTTTGTCTCCATACACCATAAACGAATCTTTCCCAGGCGGGTTTACTTTGACTATTTTCTTCTTGCATAAAATTTCGGCGTCGTTGGCGCTAATCCAATCCATTCCCAAAACGACGTCGAAACCATTTAGTTCGATAGGCAATAATTCCTCGTGGAACTTATTCCCATTCAGATCAATTAAGATATTTTTCATGCGATAGCTAACAGGTACAAACTTGCCACTAGCAACTTCGACTAATAAGGCATTATCTAGTCTAACAACAGGCAAAGCTAGCTTTCTACCAAATTCATGCGATATAAAGGAGTAGTTGGCTCCAGAATCAAATAAAATTAGGGCAGGCAATTCGTTAACGAGAAAGGTACCTGAAGCGACATCAGCTTCATCTTTAGCAGCTTCCAGTGTCATCTGGAATGCTCTCGCCTTTGGCTTTGGCGGAATGTTGGGTCTAGCTGCGTCCTTCTTCTTCGGGCAGTCCCTCGACATATGACCCTCCTCACCACAACCATAGCAAACTTTCTTTGTGAGGGTACACTCATTGGCGTAGTGCCCTGGCTTTCCACACTTGTAGCATGTTTTCGCCACCTCACATTTTCCATGATGCTTCTTCTTACATTTGTCGCACCATTTCGCTTCACCTCCACTTCCCCTCGAACCAGACTTCGAGAACTTGTTTTTCTTGTTGGACCCTGAAGTTCCATCGAACTTCCTCTTTTCACTGACATCTATTCTTTCCAGACCCTTTTCCTTCTGCTGGGCCTCCACATTCTTAGCTGCACGAACAGCCGTTTTCAGAGTAGTTGCCATCTTGACTGTTGGACCAAAGTCGGCAGGCAGTCCATTAGCAAACCTCTCAATCTTGGAGAGTTCCGTTGGCACTAGGTACGGAAACAATTTCATCTTCTCAGTAAATGCAGTAGCATAATCCTCTATGCTCATCTTCCCCTTCTTCAAGTTTTGGAACTCATTGTTCAGATCAATCAGATCTATCTCTGAACAATACTGCACCCTTAACTGTTCCAAGAACTCCTCCCATGACATTTTCAGGGCTTCTCCTCGTGGCATAGTATCTGCCAACAACTTCCACCAACTCAAGACTCCAGTCTTCAGTTGTCTAACCACAAAGACGGTCTTCTGTTTGTTGCTACAGTCTCAACTTTCAAATACCATCTCCATCTCGGAGATCCAATCCATTATCTCAACAGGCTTTGGGCTCCCAGAAAGACTTGGCGGTTTGGCGCCCAAGAAATTCTTGTACATACGCCCATCCTTGTTGTTTCTCCTTTCTGGATCGTTCCTTCGTTCCCCTTGAGTCCCAACTTGACTCATCATGCGACTATTGTTCCCTTCCTCCGATTGCTCGGGAATCAATTCAGGTTCCTCAATAGGTATGATAGGTTCATCCCTATTATTATGCAACATTTGTCGCATCTCCTCCCTTTGTTTGGCTAGCATAGCCCGAATCATGGCTTGCACCGCAGCCATTGTTATTGATTCTGGTGCTGCGGCTACAACAGGTATTTGCTCAATTACTGGCGGTTGATTCCTGTTTTAATCTGCGTTTCCAACACCACTCCTTGTTCTCACCATTTTGATCTACACACCGAATAAGGTGAAATTAGATCCTCATTCGCAATAGATATTCGAATCATCCTTATTACTCTGAAACATTTACATGCTAGTTCTAATATCGTAGATGCACGCTTAGAATCCTACACACATAAGGTTTCCAGATCCGGTCGGCAACAGACTGTAGATCCGAACAAATAATATCATATATGGCAACATATAACATTTAGTACATAAAGCATTTTAGGCAACTTTCCTAAAATAAACTAGTGCTCGTGTCTAAAATCCAACAGACACACATCTCAACAATCCATTTAGCATTCTAAGTTTAAGTCTAGAAATCCTACAAATTCCTAGTTCGCTTAAACTAATGCTCTGATACCAACTGTGACATCCCCAAAATCTCGGCCAGAAAAGACCGATTTTCATTTATGCTTTTAAATAATTTCAGAGTAAATTCTTTTGATTTGAAAGAATTGCGGAATTTGTTCCCAAAACAAAACATGATAAAATAATATTTATCAAAGCATTTCATCAAGAGATGCATTTCATTATATAATCAAAACTCGGGATGTCATGTTCCGATACAGACCATAAAGCATAAACGATAACATTACAAGTCATTCAACAAATATATACATATATACAGACTTGTAAACAAAACAACAAGATGATCCATCCATCTTACGCCCTTGTGCCACTTCCTGTAATACAAATAAAACTGAGTGGGTCAGGCTTGGGAGCCTGGTGAGCATATAGGGTTTTCAACCCACAATAAATAAGTTATATTTAATTTCACCAACCAATCACTATCCCGATTACCCATTCCCGTTATCCTCACTTTACGTCCCTAAAACAACAACTATCTCAAGGGACCTAATCTAGGATTTTCATCGGGATGGACATCACTGTTAAGGGGTTTCCTCAACAATAGATATCCTAAAGGCAACCATGAGGGGGATAGAGTACACCGGTGAACACATCGTTCACAACACCTACATGTTATGAACCTGCTAGCGTTCCACTGGACTATCTAGAAAGAGTCTGTGGTCGTTATCCATACTCCCCTGAATAACTAGATCAACAACAACAACAACATCGAGGCCTCTCATCTGTTTATTACACACCAACTATCTACCCATGTTCTACCCAACATATTAGTAGATAAGAATATATATTTTCATACATAGTTAATAACATGTATATCATTTTCATTCAATATATATATATATATATATATTCCACATAACAGATGAGGCATACCACATAACACGTATTCCATAGAAAACAATTCAGATCTATGAGATAGAATAAAGTGAATATCCATTCATGCATACAATCACAAAATATACACATAACAAGTATATCACATAAAATACTTCATAGTTACTCGTTAGAAGAAAGTAACTATACCCTCACACATATAAACCACAATTTACTTAATACACTCAAACCGCACTTGTATTATTATCGTGTTTATGAAAGGTAGTATACACTCACTTGATCAGAAGATGATCGGACAGCACTACGACTTGCAGAAGTAGTAATCCACGACAGATCTGGAAGATCTCCACAAAAATCTAACTTCTCGCGGGCAGAGCTTCGGCTCGGGAACCGCACTTCTTGGGATCTTCGGGATCTCGGGACTTGCCTCGGGGCTAGAGAATAATATCGGGGCTTTGGGGTATTTCTGGCACGCAAAACGATGCAAAACGGGAGAGAGAAGAGAAGAAATTGGCAAAATAGCCGGCTGCCTTCGGATCCCTTTTATAGAGGCTGGAGCCTTGGAGTACGCGGGACGTACTGTAGTACGCAGCGCGTACTGCTTCCGAAATCGTCACTGCATGCGTCATCCGAAGTGTCGACACTCTCGGAGTACGCGGGGCGTACTCGCGTACGCGGGGCGTACGTCGGATCGGACTGGTGACTCCCCCTACGGATAATGCCGGATTTTTGATTTAAAAATAAATACAAATTAATTATCAAACTTCGGAAATTCATATCTTCTTCATACGAACTCTGTTTTCAACGTTCTTTATATGCACGAAAAGGTGAGACTATGCTCTACAACTTTCGTTTAGACTCCGTCGGCTAATTTTGATTTATTTTTATTATTTATTTTTAATAGGCCGCGACAGAAAAACTTCGTTATAAATTCATAACTTCTTCGTTTGACGTCCGTTCTCGCCTAACTTTTTATCGCTTCTATACCAACAATGAGATCTTCGATTCTCATTTAGATTGTTTCGGCTAAAAACCGCTCGATCTCAAATCGAGTATTTCAGGCTACACACCGCTAAGTCGAAACTTCGATAAATCATAACTTCCTCATACGAAGTCAGATTTGGGCGTTCTATATATATTCAGAAACCTCGTTTCAATTACTACAACATTAACCGAAGATATTAAGTTTATTTTACACTTAAATTTTGACGCTTATTTTTATTCTTAATTAATCAGACCACATAATTAAGCAATTAAGCACAAAACACATAATACTCAAATAATACATTCTTATTATTTTAACCTAGACTATCACATTGCTAAAAATGGCAAGCCCGGAAACACAGGCGTTACAGTATGTCCTTGAGGTCATTGAACAATCCAATCATGACTTAGACATATCAAAATTTTGTGTTAATGATCTTGATTCATGAGGCCGTGATGAAAGTGAAACCCAATTTTTTACCAATTAAGGAATTGACGGGGAAATATGTTCCAGATTTTCATGAACCATTGTTTAAGTACCAAAAATTTCGATACTCCAAATCATATTCTTTCGTTTTGAGTGGTCTTGATCAAATGTTCGAAGCCTACAACATTTATATCCCAACAAGATCCAGTTACAAAATTTATTTTATACATATGATTTCCATGTAAGTATCAATTCTTATCCTTTGTCACTTTCAAATATTTTCCAAAGCATACTTGTCACTGACTACACTGGTCAACAAGTGATTTCTGCTGCAATTACACACCTTATGTTAAGGATCAAATGTAACGAAAATTTTGAGATACCCACGAAGCCTTGAGAAAGAAGCCCTTCGAAACTTCTCTATAAGTTTTCGATTGTAATTCACAGGAAACCACACAAGCATTGGATTATCTCTCTTGATAATTAACGAAGTAACCTTTTCCTAGGGTTTAACTGCTTTCGTGTCAAAATTTTATTTTTGACATCACATATCCAAATTTTTCGTAAAAATTGATTCTTATCTTATTTCATTGGCACACTGTACTCACGAAATCCTTGAGGTTCTGAGTAATACCAGCTCAGGCTGAAGATTTCGCAATACTGGCAAATGACTTCGTTTATAAGCCCAAAAAAGCCCAACCTCCATGCCGAATGTTTTTGATCTTATCCACTTGGTACTCACGAACAGTTTTGATGTAACTATTTGGCAACTTATTCCGAGTTTCAAGGTACTTTATCTGACATGGCGTGTATAACGGCTAGTGGTGCGATTTTCAAGGAAGGTCGTAGCAAACCCATTAATGAAAATGTTTAAAATTCTTATGGGGTTACATATAAAAGGAAATTCTTTTTCCTTTGATCATTACACTCTTAAAAACTCTCCGACGAACAAAAGCCCTAATTCTCAATTTCTTCAAATTCTATTCAAGAATTCAACAATGGCTGCTACTCAAAATACCTCTATTGACGAAGATCTTTCACAACCAATCATGAAGATCCAAAGTACTAATTACTAGGTTGAGGGTGATATTTCATTATACCCTGAGGAGTTGAAGATGCTGATAGTTTCTCTTTAAAATTCTGGTCTTGCTGTTGTTATGTTCAACTCGTTTGCAGTTCCGATAACATGGTTATCCATGGCTTCTTCAACTGGTTCCTACAGCAAGGCTACAGATGTGATTACTTTTAATCTTGTGAATGAGAAACAAATCCATCTAACCAAGAAGATGTTCACTCAGTTCTTGAATATACCAAATCTCCACCATTCTTCAAACCAAACAACGATCAGATCATGTTTATGTTCAACAAGATGGGACATCAACCCCCACTCACAAAAATCCGTGACTTCAAGAAGTCTGGATTACCCTGTATGTGGAATTTCTTCTTTGGAATTTATCTTAGGTGTCTAACTAGTAGAAGTGTTGGTCTCGACAAAGGAAGACTTGAAGTCTATGTAATGGTATTGGGATTATACTATGATCTCAGTCTTGATTATGCGACTCAATTGTGGAAAGAGTTTGTGAAAAGCTTGGAGAATACTAATATGGTGAAGGGTATTTCCTGTGCAAGGTATTGGAGTCTCATTCATGAGAAAATTTACGAAAAAGAGGGAATTCAAGTTCCTGATAATGAAGAAAAGGTGGAATTTACAAAGTATCTCTTTCCGAAGTCAGTTGAGGATGATTCGGAAGTTTTCCCTACAATTACCAGAATTCCAGATGGCATGTTGAAGAAGGTTGCTCCAACAAACACAGTGTTGGTAAACTATTTGAAGACTATCAACCCTGATGTTGAAACTGGGTGTTGCTTGAACTTGATGCAGGGTCTTCAAAACAATCAAAGAAATCGAAAAAGAGTGATGGTGCTACTCTTGTCTCTGAAAGCCATAAAAATGCTAACATTCCAAAGAAAAATGATTCTGATAAAGTAAAGGGTTTGAAGAAAGATGTGATAGAGAAGCAGGTGATTATTGTTGAATCATCGAAGGAATTAGTACATTCAAAATACGGTATTTTGAAAAGATTGAGGAAGTTATCTGATGATTCATATTCATTCATAAAAATGCCATTGCAAGGAGATAAAATAAAACAAAATCAAAATTTTATTTATTTATTAAATGTAGAAAAAAGTTCTTCCTCACAATGCAACTTTAAATGAAAACTATGCTATTAAATATTTCCTAGCAATCTATTATAACTCCTAAGCAGCAGCTCAAAAATCTGATCTTCGAACCATGCGATTGAAATCCGTCTTCGCGATCAGATACACCATACTCTTCTTTTAAGCTTCTTTCCCTTTGCTTGATCCTGCCAAACAACAAAATGCAACCTAGTCACATCATGTATTAGGAATCAACAATTAGGAACATAACAGAGTTAGATAGTGGACTTACCTAAAGCAGAGTGAAACTTTTCGATTCTTCCTACTCTTAGATCTTTCAGGTAGTTAGGGCAGATTCGCAACCAATGCCCCTTCGTTTAGAAATAGAAACATATGGACTCTTTGTGTCACACCCTTAACCCAGACGGCAGAAACGTCCGAGGGCTCACGTGACTTAAATTGAAATATCATCACAATGAGTATATATGAAACATAACACATTCATCACCAAACATTACATAGTACAACTGGCATTGTTTACATGAACTGGCATTGGAAATAGAAACATGTTGGTGAGTTCATAAGTATGTTTGATGTAAAATAGTTTATGTCATTTGTAAAACCCATAAAATCCTATATTTTCTATAATAAAACTTTTCATGAAAATGTTGTGATGATCCTGTAAGTATATGCGTGAATGATTTCAAAACATGTATAAATGAGAAGTTTTGCATTATAGTTATTGAAAGTACAAGTGAATAAGATTGGTTTCCCTGGAAAACCCGATGTTTTCCAATAAAATATTATGATGTTTTGTATTATTGCATCGTCACAGTGAATGAATATGATTTCCCATTATTACTTAGATGGAATTGGATCTCTATGTGAGTCGTTATAACCATGCATGATAATGACTAGATCGTTTGTCTTGGTATTCTGATGAACACCGAAATTGATTTTAAGATTTTGTCACCTTAGACTGGCCGAGTCTAACTGTAGCGAATAGCTTGGGCGTGTGGAGTCACCTCCGTATAGATCTATACACAAACTTTCGCTCTCCCTCCAGTAGACTTTGATTATAACTACAGACTACGACAAACACTTATTGGTGTCGCCCGTTATTACTCACTTACTCCAAATGAACTTGATTAACCTTGATTAACGACCTGATTTTTGTTTACTTGAATAGAAGGTAAGCCGAACAGACGAGGAGAAGAGGACTATAAGGCCCTAACAATTACGTATGTTATTTAAGGCTGTCGAGTATACGAAAGACGTGCTGGCCCATTTTGCATAAGATTTATTTGGACCATACTAGCAATGCTAATGGGCCACTGAGGCCCAATAGCATGTAAAAGCCATTGAGGGTCCCTTAAGCATGTAATTGCGTCATAGGAGGCCCAATAACATGTATTATTTATGTTAGGCCCAAAAGTCATGTCACAGGGTCACGAATGCCCAATAAGCATGATTAGAATCTTTCAAGCCCAACAATTAGAATGTTTACTTGTTTTATATAGTATCAGTGTTGCAAAATTGTTTAATCAATATGTCGTAACAATCACCAAATTGTTTTATAACGATTCATAGATTTAAAAAATATAGATATTTTTCTATTTAACCCACAATTTATAAAGTTTTATATTTCTTGACCTAATTATTTCATTATTAACATAATTGACTAAAAAATTAGTTTGACCAATTCAGACCCCTTAGTTTGGTAAAGTTGGCAAGTTTTAGCCTTTTTTATGAAAAATGACATATTAGGTCCTTCAACCATTTTTATTGACATTTTTGACCTAACCACTTAGTTAAATGATATTTTAAGCCCAAAATTTTATTGAGGACAGTTTCAGCCCCTTAGTTAAAAGATTTTCATTTAAATCCACACTTTTCACAAATTTTACAATTTCTACCAAAAATCCAAAATCTTGGCATTTTTAATCCCTTTTGATAAATAAGGCCATTTTAACCCCTAAAATGGGTTTATTTACGTTTATAGCCCCTGTTTGGCGAAAACTTTTCATTTCAGTTGTCACACCCCAAAACCGGAACGGCGGAATCGTTCGGGGGTGAAGGACGTCATGTACAGTATCAAAACAATGCAAAGTAGTAAAAAAGCAACAACATCATCCATTGCATTAATAATATAATTTCATACAAGTGTGTTCGGTCAAGTTATATAGACACCAAAAATATACATCAAAATAAAAGAGGAGTCTTGAACGAGCTCCATCTTCTCAAAAACCCGGCACCGGTACCTGTCTACTGGTGACCTAAGAATACATGTTATTTTGAAAGAGTTTATCAGCTTTAAAGCTGGTGAGATCATATGTATATTAGTGTATGTGTTTGTATGAAAGCATTTGTATGATGTAATGTATATGTTTTGTAAAGTTAGTATTTGTTTGAACACTCCTAGAAAACCCTATGTTTCCTACTAAAAGTAGCCTTCCACCAAGGCATCTAGTATCTCTGTGTGTGTCTCTTGTAAGAGTGTGTATTTTCCCAAATCCGACTATCATTAACCAAAAATATAGTTTTTACATTACCATGCATCGTGTGAATGTTCACGAAGTGAATGTAATGGGAAAAAAATATTATAGTAATGTAGTGTTGTACTAACTACTTTAAACCAATTGTTATTTAAAGTACCATGTGATCGGCCTGTACCCTGCTACCGACTCAATAGATAAACGACAATGTAAGACGTCGTAAGAAATGACATTTGGCACCCGTAGACTTGCAAGTTCCACTGTAGCGAGCAGCAAGGTGTAGGATAGTCAATCTAGTATAGATCTATACACAAACTCATACGCTCCCCAATTAAGGATATTATGGATACAAAAACGGTCATGAAAGGTAGTGTCATGCCCATTTTAGTGGCTCACATAACTGTATTAATGTATATATAATGTATGTGCTAGCTGTATTGTGTGTTCTTTCTCTGTCTAGCCTATATGTTTTGTTTCTCATCATAGTATCTATTGTTAGTTTCTCGTCATAGTATCTATTGTTTGATTCTCATCGTAGTATCTATTGTTTTTTATTGACTCATGTATCAACTTACGCTTCGTACGTTTCATTGTTCTAGTAATAGTATTAGTATCTCCCTAAACTATACCTATTATAGTTTACTAGTAATGTTGTTTGTATATATGAACTTGTTTGTATACCCTTGCTACCCAAAGGTATTGTACCGAATGAAGTAAGCTTTTATATCTATATACATATATATAATATATAACTAGGATTAAAACGATTTTCGGACAGATAACACTGAAACCCTAAGTCCACAACCAAACAAGGAACAGGAAGTAAGGTGAGCTATCAGTCCTAAGTCCTTTCAATCCTACTTATATAACTATATCTATATAGATACACATTTAACAGAATATAAGTTTAAAAGAGTTTAAGTATCAGTAATTTACATGTGAAAGATTTGATAAAAGCATTTGATATGTAAAAGAGTTTGTAAAACAGTTTGAAGTAAAACAGTTTGATAACACATTTTGAAAAGTAAGAATACCACTTGTTTGGTAGTTATTAATCACATGTGATTGATATAATAACTATAATTTTTCAACTTGTATCCCCCCATAATAGTATTTAAAAACATTTAAAAGGTTAATTAATGGGTATGAACTCACCTGTAGTGAGTGGTTTGGATGAACTGATGATATAGGATTGCTAGGTGTCAAGTGATGACTTGTACACACACAATGATCCTCGTTAACATATAATAACACATAAATGTATCCAATTAGTCTTTAAACAACTAATTAACAAAGTTAAGACACCCTAGGACATGTAAAACACCTTATATAAGTGTTATAAGTGCTCTGGATTGCATCTAAGTGTTGTAGGACATTGCTATTGAGTTTAGGGTTCAAGGGAAACCCTTAGTGGAGTTTACGGTTTTAAGACCATAACTCATTGAGTTTACGATCGTAACCTCATGAGTTTACGGCCGTAAACTCATGCTTCTTTGACCATGTTTTCTTTTGAAGCTGTATAAGTCCTTAGAAGCATTTCTACTTGAAGTATAAGCCTATGGAAGTAATTAGGGCACCATTTCACTCCTAAATGGAGTTTACGGTCCTTAGACCATTTTCCTTTGGGTTTACAGACATAATCCCATATGGTTTATGGTCTTTTGATGTTTTCAAGCCCTTAACTCATCAAGGAAGGGATCTATGCAAGTTTCCAAGGCTTAGGAGGGACTAGGGCACTCTTTGGCTCCCTAATTAGGGTTTACGGTCCAAGAACATCTTGGACCGTAAACACCTTGATCTTGGTGTTTCTTGGGTGATTTCCTTATATATGGAAGTGTAACAAGCCTTAAGTTACTCTAGGATAGAAGTACTTACAAGATTGAGGCTTGAAAAGGTGCTAAAAGTCCAAGAACACTAGTGTGTGTTCTTGGTGTTCTTGGTGAAACTTGATGATCTAACCTTTTGGAATGATTTCACGGATGGAAGTGTGTTAAATCACTAGATTAAGTAATATATCAACTTAATAGGGCTAGAAACACTTACAAGTTCAAGATCTTGAAGAATTGTTGGTTGATACTTGAGAGAGAATTGAGTTTGGATCTTGAATTTGTGAAAAATGGTAAATAATGACTAAGTGTCATATATATACCCTCAATTTAGGGTTTACGGCCGTAAACACCTTTTTTTAGGCCGTAAACTCCAAACTCTTGGAGCTTTGGGGTATTATTGTTGCACAATAAACCCTAGAGCATCCTCTCTCTTGATATCTCCTAAAGTGCTAATCCTAAGATACTCAAACTTATTCCAAAAAGCTTGAAAATTAGCAGCAACAGTTCTAACTTCTATTGTACAGAATATAAATTTCGGGTTGTCACATCATTCCCCCTTAGAAGGAATTTCGTCCCGAAATAAGAATTTAAGCAAATAAGTAGTTAAAAATAACTAAGTAAAAAGACGAGGATATTTCAGTTTCATCTGATCCTCACGCTCCCAAGTGAATCCCGGTCCTCGCTTGGCGTTCTAGCGAACCTTCACTATCGGGATACGACATTGCTTCGTTTGCTTGACCTCCCGGTCCATGATCTCTTCAGGTTCTTCCATGAAGTTGAGGCTCTCATTGATCTCGATCTCGTCAAGTGGGATTACTAGAGTCTCGTCGGACAGACACTTTTTCAACTTCGAGACGTGGAAGGTAGAATGTACGTTACTGAGTTCGCGTGGGAAGTTAAGTTTGTAAGCTATATGGCTGATTCTTGCGAGAATCTCGAAAGGACCTATGTACCTTGGATTTAGCTTTCCACGCTTTCCGAAGCGTATCAAGCCCTTCCAGGGTTAGACCTTCAATAGGACACGGTCGCCCACCTAGAATTCCAACGGTTTCCTTCGTTTATCAACTTAGATTTTATGTCGGTCTCTAGAGGCTTTCAATCGTTCACGAATCTGAATGATCTTCTCTGTCGTTTCCCTTATGATCTCTGGACCTGTGAGAGTGCTATCACGAACTCGTCCTTTAGCTAACTGGGTATCACCCACCTCAGCCCAGCAAAGAGGGGATCTGCACTTTCGGCCATATAGGGCCTCGAATGGAGCAGCCTTTATGCTCGTGTGATAACTGTTGTTGTAGGAAAATTCGACAAGGGGTAAATGAGTATCCCATGCTTTCCCAAAGTCGATCACACAGGCTCGCAACATATCTTCCAAGGTTTGGATAGTTCTCTGACTTTGTCCGTCGGTCTGTGGATGGTAGGCTGTACTTATGTCCATCCTAGTTCCTAAGGAACTTTGTAGCAACTGCCAGAACCTCGAAGTGAACCTACTATCTCTATATAAGATAATGGATATGGGAACACCGTGCAGTCGTACAATCTCCCATATGTAAGTTCTTGTAAGCTTCTTCATCTTGTCTGTTTCTTTGATCGGCGATGATGACCCATATGGTATCAAGTCCACCCGTTGTCTTGGGCAACTTCGTTATAAAGTCCATAGTTGTAACAACCCGATATTTTGATTCTATGTAATGACTTAAAAAGCCAAGTATTGTAACCACTTTTGAAAATAATGAAATTAACTTTGAAAATAAAAATGTACAAAAGTCTCTATCTGGTTACCTACTATGTTAAATATCATTAAACCGTGATCGTACATAAAAAGAACGTCCAAATCTGACTTCGTATAAGGAAGTTATGATTTTTCCAAGTTCGGCATAGCGATAGACAGCTAAAAACTCGAAACAGAGATCGAGCGACTTTTGGCCGGAATGACCTAAATGAGAATCGAAGGTCTCGACAATTGTTTTTCAACGGTCAAAAGTCTGGCAAAAACAGACATCGGATAAAGAAGTTATGGATTTCTAACGAATTTTTCTTACCCCGACCTTTTAATAAATAAATAATAAAAATAATTTCAAAATTTGCCGACATAGTCTAAACGAAAGTTATAGAGCGTAGTCTCACCTACGCGTGGATATAAAGAACATCGAAAACGGAGTTCGTATGAAGAAGATTTGAATATTTGAAGTTTACTAAATAATAAAAATATAAAATTTAAATCACATTTCGGTAATATCTGAAGGAGGAGTCACCGGGCCAATCCGAGTTACGCCCAGCGTACTCGAGGACTAGGCCTTGGATCGTCCACGTCACCCCCTATGCGAGGCTATGCCTCGTCCCATCTGAGCTCCGAGGCAGTCGAGGATGCGGTCACGCATGACGCACATGTACGCCCAGCGTACCGAGGCGGTTCCCAGCCCCTATAAAAGGGATGCGAGGGTTCCGGGGAAAATGCTCATTTCCTCTCATCTTTCTTTCGTTTTTACCTCGTTTTCCGTGCACGTGATATCCCGAAGCCCCGGTTTCCATACTAAGCCCCAAAGGTTGTTTGTGCTCCTGAGATTCCCGAGAATCCCGAGAAAATCCGCTTTCTCGAGTCAAAGTTTTGCTAAATTTTCATCTCGCCTTCTTCGATCTTTCAAGTGAGTTCATACCCATATAAACTACGCTTTTAAATGTTTGATAAATGCTTTTTATACAATATCACGGGGGAAATGCAAGTAAAACACGCGGTTATTATCGTGTATAACTTAACATTTCACTATATAAACTTTTTATCTGTGTAATCATGTGTGATTCATAAACTACTACATGAGTATTCTCGTATGAAATATATATATTTTCAATAACACCTTGTCTTGTGGAAATAAAATGTGTTTATATATATATATCTATATATATATATATATATATATACATACATATATATACAAATCAAATGCTCCATTTTTACATTAGGTATATGTGATCAGTCAAGTCACTTTACGTGTTATACTTTACATAATGAGTGAGCATTACACTAGGTTTAACTATACGAATGAAACACATTTTTAAAAACTATAACAGGTATAGTTAACGAGGAAATCATGAACATTTACATACTAAGAACACTACATCAAAGAGATATTCTCATATAAAGGAACAAATGGACATTTTCATACGTAATTCTGTTTATACTAAATTTTGTGAGACATTTCACGTACTTTTGAGTATGCATTTTAAGTCATGTATTATATACCATAATCCCTTGTAGGGGGGAGCATGATACTTGTGTATAGATCTATACGGGATTGAAAATCCCGCACCTAAGTTGTTAGCTACAACTAGGCCGGCAGGCCTGGGGTGACAAACGTCATAACTTCCAACGCTTAAAGAATGTTGATATAGGCATCCTGTTCAAATAGTATGGTTATAAGACTCACATGGAGTATTAAAAACACATTGATTTACGGGGTTTTTCAAATGCCTTAGCGATTTAAACATAAAACTACTATTTTAGGCAAGAATTGCACTATTGCAATTACAATTTTGGAAGAATCAAACTACCATCTACTATAGTAGAAAACATGGGATTTTCTTGGAACATTCAACATGAACAAACCATTTTCATTCTTTTTCATATAAACATTGTCACTAAATACTTATGAACTCACCAGCTTAAATGCTGACCTACTCTTTCAAAACCACTTGTATTTCTCTGGGATTCAGTAATACAGGTAAAACTACAACTTTTGAAGAAGGGATGCTATGGCTTTAGTTTAATTTCATTTTAAACATCATATTGTAATTTTCTTTTGAAACAAGTACCTTTAAACAATGTAAACTTTTAAATTATATATGTGATTGTTGTATTGCTTTCCTTACTATGTATTAAATTGTTACGATACTACATGAAGTCATCCACCCTCGAACGGTTCCGCCGTTCTGGTTTGGGGGTGTGACAATAGTGATCCGCTCCCACTTCCATTCCTGTATTTCCGGTTGTTGTAGTAAACCGGAGGGTTTCTGGTATTCGATCTTGACCTTTGCGCAAGTAAGGCATTTACTCACAAAGGTAGCAATCTCTGCTTTCATGTTAGGCCATAAGTATAGCTTTTTAAGATCCAGATACATCTTATCTGAACCTGGGTGGACGGAATAATGAGTGTTGTCTGCCTCGTTCATGACCAAGTCTTTGAAGGCACTGTGTTTCGGTGTCCAGATCCGATCCATGAGGTATAAGGCTCCGCCACCCTTGACTTCCAAATTCTTTTCCATCCCTCTGAGGGATTCACCCACCACATTTTCAGGTTTCAAACTGTCAAGCTAAGCCTCCTTAATTAGCGTGGATAAGTGTGAATGGATAGTCATAGTCAATGATTTGACTCTACGAACAACATATTCTTTCCGACAGAGGGCGTCAGCTACTACATTGGCTTTACCCAGATGATAACGAATTTCGCATTTGAAATCACTGAGTAGCTCGACCCACCGTCGTTGTCTCATGTTGAGCTCCTTCTAGTTGAATATGTGTTGTAGGCTTTTGTGGTCTATAAAGATAGAGCTTTTCGTACCGTACAGGTAGTGTCTCCAGATCTTCAAAGCAAACACAATTGCTCCCAGTTCAAGATCGTGGGTCGTGTAGTTGACCTCATGTGTCTTCGGCTGTCTCGAGGCATAGGCGATGACCTTACCTCGCTACATCAGAACACATCCGTGCCCTTGATTTGACGCATCGCAATAGACAACGAAGTCTTATATCCCTTCGGGGAGGGATAGTATTAGTGCGGTGCACAAGGATCGTTTGAGTGTTTGGAACGCTCTCTCCTGCTTCTCTTCCCATTCAAAGGCCACGCCCTTCTGGGTCAGTGTTGTAAGAGGTTTCACAATGCGGGAGAAGTTCTAAATGAACCTGCAATAGTAGCCAACGAGGCCTAGAAATTGACGAATTTATGTAGGCGTCTTCGGTGCTGCCCAATTCTTAATGGCTTTGATTTTGGAAGGGTCCACATGTATTCCCTCTTCGCTAACCACGTGCACTAAGAAATCGACTCTTCGGATCCAAAATTCGCAGAACTTTGCATAGAGCTTCTCCGAATGTAATGTTTCTAGGACTTGTCGTAGATGTTGACTACGCTCCTCCTTACTACGAGAGTAGATAAGTATGTCATCGATGAAGACGATGACGAACTGATCCAAGTAAGGACGCCACACCCTATTCATTAAGTCCATGAATATAGCGGGCGTGTTTGTTAATCCGAACGGCATCACTACGAATTCGTAGTGCCCATAATGAGTTCGGAAGGCTGTCTTCGGAACATCCTCCCCTAGCACTCGTAGTTGGTGATATCCGGATCTTAAGTCGATTTTTGAAAAGAAGTTCACCCCTTCAAGTTGGTCAAATAAACCGTCGATACGAGGCAAAGGATAACGATTTTTTACGTTCAGTTTGTTGAGCTCCCTATAGTCGATGCACATACGAAATGATCCATCTTTCTTCTTGACGAACAAGAATAGAGCTCCCCAGGTTGAGAAGCTTGGTTTTATAAAACCCTTGCTGAGCAGTTCGTTAAGTTGACTGGACAGTTCTTACATCTCTGCAGGTGCTAGACGATAGGGCGATTTGGCTACAGGGGTAGCCCCTGAAACTAAGTTGATTCGGAACTCGAATTGACGTTGCGGAGGTAATCCAGGCTACAGGTGCTAGACGATAGGGCGATTTGGCTACGGGGGTAGCCCCTGAAACTAAGTCGATTCGGAACTCGAATTGACGTTGCGGAGGTAATCCTGGGAGTTCTTCTGGAAAGGTGTCAGGAAAGTCGCGTACTACTGGAATGTTCTGAATGTCCTTCGTTTCTTGGCTCACATCGACCACATGAGCAAGGAATTCTCGACATTCCTTTCAAAATAATTTCTAAGCTTGAATGCTCGAGATGATACGAAGGTTCGTGCCGTGTTTGTTGCCATAAACTACTAGGGTTTCGACAGACGGCAGATTAAGGCGAACAGCCTTTTCGTAACACATGATGTCGGTACGATGAAAACTCAACCACTCCATGTCAATAATGACGTCGAAACTTTTAATTGAGACTGGTATGAGATCGATCGAAAATGAATGGCTATCTAGAGTTAGGGTACACCCTATGAATATACTGCTAGTGCTCTCTATCTTGCCATTAGCCATTTCTACAGTGAACCGTTCTTTAAGTGCTCGTGATTTTTGCTTAAGTAAATGAGCAAATTTTGGGTTCACGAAAGTCCTCTCCGCTCCACTATCAAATAGAATGCATGCATAAGAGTTATCGAGGAGGAACATACCAGTGACCACTGTGGGGTCGGCAACCGCTTCCTCATGGCCTATGGCCAGAACTCTTGCCACTCCACCGGCAAACCCTGCCTTCGGGCAGTTCCTTTTGAAGTGGCCTACCTCACCACATCCATAGCAATCTTGGCCCACTCTTGCGCCGGGGACTTGGTTGATTGGCTTCGTCGGAGCTTTACAGAAACGGGCAATGTGCCCCTTCCTATTGTAGTTCAAACACTGCATTTCCCGGCAGGCAATGACGTGATGGAAGTTGCATTTGTTGCACTTGGGCAAACTTCCAGCGTACTGCTTTGCAGGAGCAGCAGCGACATGTGCTATCGCAGCATGTACTGCCACGACCTGCTGCTTTTTGGCAGCCTTTGTCTTATTTTTGTCATCCCAAAACTTCCGGTTGGGATCAGTGGTTCTTGCGGGTTCTGAGATGGACAGGGTTGTTGTTGCGGCCAGGGTACAAACCCCATGGTCTATGAGCCGTTGTGCCAATCATTTGGCACTATCAAATGTAGTGGGGTGTGATGCCAAGACATTTCCCTGGAATGGTGGCATCAGCCCCCATATATATCTCTCGATTTTCTTTCCCTCAGTATGAACCATGTTAGGACAGAGGGCCACCAGTTCACAGAATCTGGCGGTGTAGGCGACTACATTGGATCCCTTCATGGTTAGGCTCCATAGTTCTTCCTCCAGTTTCTGGATCTCACCCCTCGGGTAGTACTCCTTAATCATGAGGTCTTTCAAAGTTTCCGTTGTTAATAGCATTAGCCACTATGAGAGATAGTTACTTAACATGGCTATTCCACCATGTTAGGGCTTTTGTTTCAAAGGTGCAAGCAGCAAACCTGACCTTGCTCTCCTCTGGACAGGAGCAGATTTCGAAAACCAATTTGGTTATCTCAAACCATTGCGAGAGGGCAATGACTTCGCCAGTCCCTTTAAAGGACAATGGCTTGCAGTTGGTGAAGTCCTTGTAGGAGCACTCTTTCAAGCGCACATGGATTTCACCATGAGTTGATAGGACAGGGGTTCCTCCTCCAGTGGAACCAGAAGAATGATATTGTGCCATGGATGTAGCCACAGCCGTAGCTACTGCAGCATTTAGAGCCGTCGTGTCGAACTGAGGAGTAGGTGGTGTTGGTGCGGGAGGATTGCGTCTTGCTGATTTACGTGGAGGCATCTTTGAACTATAAGTTTACAAAGATGAAGACATTGATAAGAATTTAATAGAAGAATTGATGAGAATGACTCATGGACTAACTCTCCATAGTCCAACAGTACAAATGAATAACACGATTAATTGTAAATGAAAGCATTTGGATATAATTTCCATGAGATTTAGATATCTGTCGATAATACTGGAATTGCAGATGTAATGAGTTCGGGAAAAATGACCTAGAAGTAGGTCTTACATCAACCAAGATGGGAAATTTTTGACAGAAATACGACCCAATCGAGACCTTAACAGGTCTAAGATTTACAAGGATAGGAAATTAGTCTAGAGCTTCTACACAAACTAAGTTATATCCAAAAGAAAAGTTGATGAGAATCTATCGGTGACGAGAACTACCAGAGTGAGTTCTGCTCCGACAGAAGACGTTCTATGTCCCTCACGCGCCTATCAGATCTTGCTTGCTGAGCTCGAAGTTCCCTGACTTCAGCTTGGGTTTCAGTGAGTTCCCTCTTAAGAGATGCATTGTGGACAAGAGTCCTTTCATGAGCAGACTCTAGCTAGCGAATGCGAACTGTGTTAACGCCAGAGTTAGCGTCAATCTCCACAACTCGGTTGATAGCTTCTCGACCCTACTCTGTGTTCCGAGAAATTCTATGAACCATGATGGGTAGGACTCTGTCAGCGGAACGTCCCTCAGTGAGGTTGTAGAAGCTTCTGTCTCCATTGTAGGGAATGGGTTGACCTTGTTCCTGACTCCATCTATTCATGTTTGTGGCCCACAGGGGTATGGGTCCTTGAAATATTGGACGAGGGTTTGGGTTTTGAACAGTTGGGTGTAGGTTGTTAACTTCTGGCTCCGAGTCAGAACCATCAGAAAAGCCTTTAGCATCATGATCATCCAAAAGGATTGGGTGATCATCTTCTGGCTCTTTTGCAAACCATCCTTCATTGTCGTGGTTGGGGTAGTACGGGTCTCCGTGAAGATGGAATCCAACCATTAAATCTATGCGAGAAAAGGGATAAGGAAATAATTAATAGACGAACTAACTAGATAATTATAAGATGATCTTTATCAGTTACTCCAATACTTGTTTAGAGCATACACATTATATGTATTCAGAGACATGATAGACCTTCGAATAAGTGATCCTAACTTTAAGCCCACAACCAAACAAGGAACATGAAGTAAAGCAAAGATCACAGATTCTAAGTCTATGACATCCTAGTTACATATAACCTTAGCATATCCACTAAACAACTATTGACATACTAATAACGACCTTTAGTTCTCAGATAAGTAATTATAGTAACACAAAATACTCATATAGTATATTAAGTTTAATGTTATGTTCTACTGTTCTCATTGTAGTAGTGTTGGTAAGTATTTAGACTTGTTGCAACCTCACAACCATACTTAGGCACATGCTAATCACTCTTCGGATAATGTAATTGATCAGGCTACATCTTCCCAGGGTTGACCATATGTCTCTAAGTCTACTTGTGCTGCCCAACAATAGTAATAATTTTGTTCTGTCCTAGTGACACTGATTTTAGTATGAATGCAGGTATGTATAATTGGTTAAATATTTTATTATTTAAAAGTATAAACTCTTTATCAGAGTATTTTAATCTCGCTTGTGTTTATAGTTTGTATATCTTTTATGGGTTGATACACTCGATTCACTATAAACAAAGCTCTAATACCAATATGTCACACCCCAAAACCGGAATGGGGGAATCGTTCGGGGGTGGAGGATGTCATGTACAGTATCACAACAATACAAAGTAGTAAACAAGCAACAACATCATCCATTGCATTAATAATATAATTTCATACAAGTGTGTTCTGTCAAGTTATATAGACACCAAAAATATACATCCAAATAAAAGAGGAGTCTTGAACGAGCTCCATCTTCTCAAAAACCCGGCACCGGTACCTGTCTACTGGTGACCTGAGAATACAAGTTATTTTGAAAGAGTTTATCAGCTTTAAAGCTGGTGAGATCATATGCATACTAGTGTCTGTGTTTGTATGAAAGCATTCGTAAGATGTTTGTAACATGTAATATATAAGTTTTGTAAAGTTTGTATTTGTTTGAACACTCCTAGAAAACCCTATGTTTCCTACTAAAAGTAGCCTTCTACCAAGGCACCTTGTATATGTGTGTGTCTCTCTTGTAAGAGTGTGTATTTTCCCAAATCCGACCATCATTAACCAAAAATATAGTTTTTACATTACCGTGAATCGTATGAATGTTCACGAAGTGAATGTAATGGGAAAAAATATAATAGTACTGTAGTGTTGTATTAAGTAACTACTGCGGTACTAACAGCTTTAAACCAATTGTTATTTAAAGTACCATGTGATCGGCCTGTACCCTGCTACCGACTTAATAGAAAAACGACGATGTAAGACGTCGTAAGAAATGACGTTTGGCACCCGTAGAGTTGCAAGTCCCACTGTAGCGAACAGCAAGGTGTAGGATAGTCAATCCAGTATATATCTATACACAAACTCATACGCTCCCCAATTAAGGAGATTCTGGATACAAAACTGGTCATGGTAGGTAGTACCATGCCCCGTTTAATGGCTCACATAACTGTATTAATGTATATGTAATGTATGTGCTAGCTATATTGTGTGTTGTTTCTCTGTCTAGCCATTATGTTTTGTTTCTCATCATAGTATCTATTGTTAGTTTCTTGTCATAGTATCTATTGTTTGATTCTCATCATACTATCTATTGTTTGTTATTAACTCATGTATGAACTGACTCTTCGTACGTTTCATTGTTCTAGTAATAGTATTAGTATCTCCCTAAACTATACCTATTATAGTTTACTAGTAATGTTGTTTGTATATATGAACTTGTTTGTATACCCTTGCTACCCAAAGGTATTGTACCGAATGAAGTAAGCTTTTATATCTATATACATATATATAATATATAACTAGGATTAAAACGATTTTCGGACAGATAACACTGAAACCCTAAGTCCACAACCAAACAAGGAACAGGAAGTAAGGTGAGCTATCAGTCCTAAGTCCTTTCAATCCTACTTATATAACTATATCTATATAGATACACATTTAACAGAATATAAGTTTAAAAGAGTTTAAGTATCAGTAATTGACATGTGAAAGAGTTGATAAAAGCATTTGATATGTAAAAGAGTTTTTAAAACAGTTTGAAGTAAAACAGTTTGATAACACAGTTTGAAAAGTAAGAAGACCACTTGTTTGGTAGTTATTAATCACATGTGATTGATATAATAACTATAATTGCTCAACTTGTATCCCGCCCATAATAGCATTTAAAAACATTTAAAAGGTTAATTAAGGGGTATGAACTCACCTGTAGTGAGTGGTTTGGACGAACTGATGATATAGGATTGCTAGGTGTCAAGTGAAGACTTGTACACACACAATGATCCAAGTTAACATATAATAACACACAAATGTGTCTAATTAGTCTTTAAATAACTAATTAACAAAGTTAAGACACCCTAGGACATGTAAAACACCATATATAAGTGTTATAAGTGCTAAGGATTGCATCTAAGTGTTGTAGGACATTGCTATTGAGTTTAGGGTTCAAGGGAAACCCTTACTGGAGTTTACGGTTTTAAGACCATAACTCATTGAGTTTATGATCGTAAACTCATGAGTTTACGGCCGTAAACTTATGCTTCTTTGACCATGTTTTGTTTTGAAGCTCTACAAGTCCTTAGAGGCATTTCTACTTGAAGTATAAGCCTATGGAAGTGATTAGGGCACCATTTCACTCCTAAATGGAGTTTACGGTCCTTAGACCATTTTCCTTTGGGTTTATAGCTGTAAACCCGTATGGTTTATGGTCTTTTGATGTTTTCAAGCCCTTAACTCATCAAGGAAGGGATCTATGCAAGTTTCCAAGGCTTAGGAGGGACTAGGGCACACTTTGGCACCCTAATTAGGGTTTACGGTCCAAAAACATCTTGGACCGTAAACACCTTGATCTTGGTGTTTCTTGGGTGATTTCTTGATATATGGAAGTGTAACAAGCCTTAAGATACTCTAGGATAGAAGTACTTACAAGATTGAGGCTTGAAAAGGTGCTAAAAGTCCAAGAACACTAGTGTGTCTTCTTGGTCTTCTTGGTGAAACGTGAGGATCTAACCTTTTGGAATGATTTCATGGATGGAAATGTGTTAAATCACTAGATTAAGTACTATATCAACTTAATAGGGCTAGAAACACTTACAAGTTCAAGATCTTGAAGAATTGTTGGATGATACTTGAGAGAGAATTGAGTTTGGATCTTGAATTTGTGAAAAATGGTAAATAATGACTAAGTGTCATATATATATATATATATATATATATATATATATATATATATATATATATATATATATATATATATATATATATATATATATATATATACCCCCAATTTTTGGTTTACGGCCGTAAACACCTTTGTTTAGGCCGTAAACTCCAAACTCTTGGAGCTTTGGGGTATTATTGTTGCACAATAAACCCTAGAGCACCCTCTTTCCTGATATCTCCTAAAGTGCTAATCCTATGATACTCAAACTTATTCCAAAAAGCTTGAAAATTAGCAGCAACAGTTCTGACTTCTATTGAATTGAAATGTTGTACAGAATAGAAATTTCGGGTTGTCACATCAGTCCCCTTAAATTTGGTTTTTCGCATTTTTGGGCCAAAATAGTCAAAAAAAAACCCAAATTTTTGCCCATTAAACTAAAATTTATATTTTTAGTCCTTTAGAAAGCCTAATATTTATAAAAACTCTTATTTTAGACATTTTGACCTTTTGATCCTTGTAGAAACCGTGAATAACATCTTTTTCCCCAACTTTTTTTATTTATCAAAAGTGTTCCAATAACAAATTTTATGTTGTAGTGTGTTTATTATAAAGCTTGTATGGTAGTTTATCGTGACATGTTAAGTGAAATATAACCTAGATCACATATTTTTCCTTCTTGAACTATAGATCTTGAAATATATTTCATTTTTAGCACATATTTACCACATAACCACAATAAATCACACATAACTTACAAACACACATAGATCTTCACATTTTGGTTGCATTCTCCCCCATGAATCATATGAAAACCGAAAATAGAGGGGTATGAACTCACCTTGAGTTTGTGGATTCAGTTTTTGAAAAAGATGTGGAAAGATGAAGTGATTTTTCAGCCCTAGCAACTCCCTTGAGTAGATCTCGATCTCAAGAAGATTTCTACGAGTATGATTAAGAATTGAAGGTGGTAAGAAGAGTGATTAAGTTGTAAAAAAGAAGTATGTTATCAAGATCTTACCACAAGTATGTATCTTGGAGTGATTCTTGGATGAAAACCTTATTGAATGCCCTTCATCTCAAAAACTTTAAAGGAGGAATGAAGGTGTTCTTGAGAGGATTTGGAAGTGAATTAAGTGTGTGTGTGTGTGTTTGGTGATCCTCGGCCGAGAGTAGAAGAAGAGAGCGGAGAGAGTGAGATAAGTTGACATGCATGGAAATATGAGAATGGTGCATGGATATCCTATGTACATTTATGAGGTGGCATCACAAATGTCAACCCACATTTCATCCTTTCTTTTATTTTATTTTTTTGTTTTACTTGGGCTGAAATGGGCTAAAGGAGGAAGGAATCACTTTGGCCCATTCTTTCCTTAGCTCGAGTTCATGAGGCCCATAAGGAAAACTTATGGCTCATTGGGCCCTTAGGGTAGCTCACGGCCCAATCTTTGTATAAGGGAATGGATTTGAGTCCATTAAAGCTAATTGGATTTGTTATGGCCCAATAAGACCCATTAAAGATTAACTGGTCCATTTTAGACATATAGGACCCAAAAAGGTTAAGTCTCTTGAGAGTGGGTCCAATGAGAGCCCATTTAAGAGTTCTTAGCCCAAAATAGTCAAATTGGAAGCTTATTGGCCCGTTAGGCATAATTAGGAATTCCTAGTCCATATAGGACTTAAACCGAGATTTCTAGGGTGTTCAACTTTACTTAATGAATCTAGATTTGAATGTGTTTCCATAGGTAAAACTTCTAGCATAACACGAATTAGGGTTACGAGTTTACAATAGATAATGTTTACAAGAGTATTTAGCTAGAATGCTAGTTGTGACAACATCCCCCCGTTAGAGGGAATTTCGTCCTGAAATTCTTTTTGAAGCTAGAGTTCAAGAATGAAAAAATAAGTGAGTGTACTTCAATTTCATTAGGTCTTCGCGTTCCCAAGTGAATTCTGGTCCACGGTTTGCATTCCATCTAACCTTCACTATTGGAATGCGACTTTGCTTAGTACGCTTCACCTCTGTGTCCATGATCTCGACAGGTTCTTCCACGAACAGGAGATTCTCGTTGATTTCAATTTCTTCCAATGGGATGATGAGAGTCTCGTCAGATAAGCACTTTTTCAAATTTGAAACATGGAACACAGGGTGTACACTGCTAAGTTCGGTAGGTAGCTGTAGTTTATAAGCCACTGGACCGATTCGGGCAAGAATCTCGAATGGTCCAATGTATCGTGGGTTTAGTTTTCCCTGTTTCCTAAAACGAATCACCCCTTTCCAGGGAGAGACTTTTAACAACACCCGATCCCCGACTTAGAACTCCAAGGGCTTTCGCCGTTTATCAGCATAGCTCTTTTGTCGGTCTCGTGATGCTTGAAGTCGAACTTTGATTTGAACTATCTTCTCTGTCGTTTCGCGTATGTTCTCTTGTTAGCTGAGTGTCACCTACCTCAGCCCAACACAACGGTGATCTATATTTACGTCCATATAAGGCTTCAAAAGGAGCAACTTTGATGCCTAAGTAATAACTTTTGTTGTACGAAAACTCAATTAAAGGCAAGTGGGTATCCCACAATCTTCCAAAGTCTATCACGCATGCGCGAAGCATATCTTCAAGTGTTTCAATGGTTCGCTCACTTTGACCATCGGTTTGTGGGTGGTAGGTAGTGCTCATGTCGAGTTGTGTTCCCATAGCTTTTTTAAGCGATTGCCAAAAGCGTGAAGTAAATCTACTATCTCGATCTGAGATGATAGATATTGGTACTCTATGGAGTCTCACAATTTCCTTGATGTAGATTCTCGGCAATCGTTCCATCTTGTACGACTCCATTTTTGGCAGTAAATGAGCGGATTTTGTCAATCTGTCGACTATTACCCATATGGCATCTAATCCATCTATTTTCTTGGGTAATTTGGTCACAAAGTCCATAGTAATTCTTTCCCGATTCCACTCGGGTATTACTGGTTTCTGATATTCTATCTTCACTTTAGCACAAGTGAAGCACTTGCTAACGTAAGTGGCAATTTCTGCCTTCATGTTAGGCCACCAATACTGTTGCTTGATATCCAAGTACATTTTATCTGAACCTGGATGGATGGAGTATCGTGTCTTGTGGGCTTCATTCATGACTACTTCTCTGAATCCCCCAAGTTTATCGATCCAAATTCGATTCATGAAATAATATTCTCCATCCTCCTTGCCTTCGAAGTTCTTTTCCATTCCACGTAACGGTTTGCTCATTCTGTTTTCTATCCTCATGGCATTGAACTGGGCTACTTTGACTTGTAAGAACAGATGGGATTTAATGGTTATTGAAAGAGTCTTCACATGACGATTTGAGTATTCTTTCTGACTCAAGGCATCAGCTAACACATTAGCCTTGCCTGGGTGGTACTTGATTTCGCACTCATAATTGTTTAGCAACTTAACCCATCTTCGTTGTCTCATGTTTAACTCCTTTTGATTAAAAATGTGTTAGAGACTCTTGTGGTCGGTGAAAATGGTGCACTTGGTACCATAAAGGTAGTGCCTCCAAATTTTCAATGCGAAGATCACATCTCCCAATTCGAGATCATGAGTGGTATAATTCACCTTATGTGTCTTTAGTTGTTGGGATGCATAAGCTATCACCTTCCACTCTGCATGAGTATACAGCCTAAACCCTGATTCGAAGCATCGCAGTAAACTACGAAGTCCTCTGTTCCCTCTGGTAGTGATAGTACTGGTGCACCACATAGGGCTCACTTCAGAGTTCGGAAAGCAACCTTTTGCTTTTCTATCCATTCATATGGTACGCCCTTTTGTGTAAGCATGGTAAGTGGTTTGGCAGTTTTGGAGAAGTTCTGAATGATTCTCCTATAATAGCCTGCGAGACCTAAAAATTGACAAATTTCTGTGGGGGTCGTTTAGACCGCCCATCCTTCAATGTATTTGACCATAGAAGGGCCCACATGTATCCCTTCCTGACTGACAACATGACCCAAAAAGTTCACACTACGGAGCCAGAACTCACACTTAGAGAGTTTTGCGTATAACTTTTCGGTTCGTAGGGTTTCCAAGATTTGCCAGAGATGTCGGCCATGCTCCTCTTTGCTTCGATAATAGACTAGGATATCGTCGATGAAAACAATGATAAAATTGTCAAGGAATGGTCGGCAGATTCGATTCATCAGGTCCATGAATGTGGCAGGGGCATTCGTTACACCGAAGGGCATTACAACAAATTCATAATGTCCATAGCAAGTTAGGAAAGCAGTTTTGGGGATATCCTCTTCCTGGACTTTGAGTTGGTGGTATCTGGATCGCAGATCTATCTTATAGAAGTAACTTGCTCCTTGGAGCTGGTCGAATAGATCTTTGATTTGCGGAAGTGGGTAGAAAATTTTGATAGTGAGCTTGTTTAGTTCCCTGTAATCAATACACATCCTAAAGGATCCGTCCTTTTTCTTAACAAACAAGATCGGAGCTCCCCAGGGTGAGAAGCTAGATCAGATGAATCCTTTGCTCAAGAGTTCGCTAAGCTGGCTTGACAGTTCTTGCATCTCCGTAGGATCCAACCTATAGGGTGATTTGGCAATAGGCGTAGCTCCCGGCACCAGGTCAATTCGGAACTCGACTTGTCTTTCTGGGGGTATCCCCAGAAGATCTTCAAGAAAGACATTTGGGATGTTGCAAGCCATTGGGATGTCTCGAATATTGACCTCTTCCTTGGACTTATCCACTATGTGAGCTAGACACACTAAGTCCTTCTTTTGTAGATACTTTTGTGCCTTAATGCACGAGATAAGACAAAGGTTCGTACTGGGTTTGTCCCCGTATATAATTAGGGTTTCGTGGTTATGGAGATGAAAGTGAACGGCCTTCTCGCAACACATAATTTCGGTATGATGGGGGCTCAACCAGTCCATGCCGACAATCACATCAAAACTCCTAATAGTTATAGGCATCAATTTTATTTGAAAAGCACGTTGATTTAAGGTTAGGGTACATCCTGCATAGATTTCCCCAGTTGATTCTGTTTTCCCATTATCCATTTCCACCATAAACGTGTCATTAAGCTTTTGGGGTTGTTGTTTTAGCAAGTGTTTGAATTTATTACTCACAAAGCTTCACTCTGCCCCAGTATCGAACATGATGCATGTGTATGAGTGGTTAAGGAGAAACATACCGATGACAACAGCGAGATCCTGAACCGCTTCTCCTTGACCCATAGTCAGCACTCTTCCTGCTGCTCCTATTGCCTGGTTGTTTGCTTTGGGACAATTCCGCATGAAATGTCCGGTCTTCCCACACCCATAACAGGTAGAATTTGCTCCATCCTTTGTGTTGTTGTTGTTGTTGTTGTTGTTGTTGTTTTTGGGCATCTGGTTTTGTGGAAGCTGGGTCCTACAATACTTTGTTGTATGGCCCTTCCGATTGCATCCTGTGCACATCATCTCTCTGCATTCCCCGTGGTGATGGTAGTTACATTTGTTACACTTGGGAAGATTCCCTATGTACTGTTTCGGAGCATTCGGCATGGATGAGGCTGGTGTCGGATAAGATGTCTAAGTCCATAACTATTTCTGGTATGTACTTGACCCGACCTGGCATGGTCCATTTGGGTTGCATGACACCACGCAATTAGATAGACTAAAAGAGAGAAATAACACTTGGGAATTATCAATATATTATAAGTTCTAATATATTAATAATATTATTTAATTAGTTTGATCAAGAATTAATTTAGAATTAATTAAGTGATCAAAAGATAACTAATTAAATATATGGGTTGATTATGTAAAGCATCCATAACTTGTATAGTGGGCTAAGAGTCTCCATGGATTATCAAGTTGGGTTCCACCCATAGGATGCTCCATGGATGCTCCATGGGAATTACAAACCCATGGGTCATGGAAAAGAAGAGTCATGACACATTAGGGTTTACATGGTGTAACCCTAGATGTGTCAACACTATATAAGTAACCTATTCTCCACCAAAATCGGCTACACATATGAAATAAGAGGGCTAGGCCGATTTGAGAAGTGTGTGTTCTCTCTAAAGTCATTCCAAGAGCATTTGGTGTTGTATGAAGCATTTGAGGCATCAAACTTTGGGTGCTATGCTGACAAGGTTTCAAGGAACATAAGCAACAACAAGGTAAGTTATTCTATCTTTCATTCAAGTTAAAAAAAATTGTTCCCCATGTATGCTAGATAGGAATATAACCTTGGAATTCAACTTTGCATGACAATTAGACAAACATAGATCCAATGTTATTAGGGTTGCATGTACACTTAGGAAGTGTTAGAATGCTCAAAACCCATCAGTGGTATCAGAGCCTAGGCTTGTTTGTTTGTTATTTGTGCAAAATTGTTGAAAAAAGTCGATATTATGCAATCTGCCTGATGAACTAACCAAGTCCATGGGGGGACTCGCCGAGTTCATGTGTAAATTCATCCTACTCGCCGAGTAGGTTCGTGCACTCGACGAGCAGGAGCCTCAGAATGCAGATTTTCGAATTTTATTGCTGGGAATGGACTAGAAACATTACCCTAAACTGTTTTGGTACTTGAAAACTTGTTTTAGATGGCGTAATGTTTATGTTAATCCATTTACAATGACCATTATCAAAATTACAAAGTTTTAAGTGTAGTTTTTGATTCTTGAAAATGTTCATATTCATGTTCTTGAACTTATAAAGATTAGATGATCATAGGAATTATTTGTAACATATTTGGTAGTTTAATTCTTGATCATAATGTGTTTTAATGGAGTCCATAACTTGTCCTCCAGTTATGGAAAATCAAAAGTCACACTTTTATTAAAACCATTAAAAGAACACATGAGTTATAAAAATGAAGAGTCCTCATTTTATTACTTAATTAAATCATAAGTTATAAGAAATCAAAAGTTTTGAAAGTTTACAAAACTTGCCCTCAAGTTTTGGAACAAGTAAAGTGTTGATTAAAACTTTAGTTCCAACACATAGAATATAATATTATAAGTTAATAATATATATATATATATATATATATATATATATATATATATATATATATATATATATATGTATAAGAGCAAGTCGTCTTACCGCTAGTACGCCTCATTCACGAAGCCGGTCTATAAGGGGTATAAGGTTGTTGCCTGTAAAATGGCAATTTAATGGGTGTCCACTCTCACCCACCACTTCCTTGATCGGTAGAGGGTCGTTAGTCGAATAGGTAAGACAAGGACTTATAAATTCTCATTAAAAGTATGATAAATATTATAAAGTAACTAAATGCTTTTAATTAAATTCCCAATCTTAGTAACTTTAGGAAAAATGTGAATAAGGTGCTAATCCATGAAATAACACTTTACACTTTGTTTAAGTCGTTGGTGGAGCGTGTGTGGTTAACCGGCACACTAAATTGGACTTAACAAGGTAGGTAAAGGGTGACATAAGGTTTATTATAGTATAGGTGGAGCGTTTGTGGTTTACGGTATACCTTTCAAATATGTTATAGCTTGGATTACGGTATACCTCTTCTAAGTTATAATATATTGTGATTGGATCCTAGCCTTAATACTACATTTGGATGTTTTATTAAGGACTCTCTTAATATCTAAACTATTCTTGTCCTCTTCCTTCATATGTCTTCAAACAATGCTGCTTCTGGCTCTAATCCTAATGGCTCCTTTACCCTTATGAACTTGTGTGGGAAAGAATATGTCCTCAACAAGGAGCTTAAGGAGATTGATGAGACCACTGCAACTCCCCAGGAGATCGCTGACTTTTAGGCACATGAAAGGGATGCTACCAAAGTGGCGTGCATCATGATGGCCACGATGACAGCGGAACTCCAAAAGTTCTATGAGGACTTCTACCCTTTTGAAATGCACCAAGATCTGATGGAAAGATAGCATCAAAGTGCACGACAAGAGAGGTATGAAATCATCTGCTCCATGATAACAACCATGATGAAGGACGGGGAATCGGTCACGAGCCACATGTAGAAAATGCAAAGGTATGTGGATCGGTTGCTGAAGCTTAATGTGAAATTCCCTGAGGAGCTTGCAATAGATATCATTTTGCACTCCTTACCATCGTGATATGATCAATTCCACATGACATATAACATGAATAAGGAAGAGGTCACACTCAGCAAACTTCAGGGACATCTCAAAACCGCAGAAACAGGTCTTAAGGGGAATTTGGTTGTTAACACTCCTACTCTAAACTCCGCCCCGGTTTTGGCAATCGGGAAAAGTCGAGGGAAGAAGAGAAAGAGATCTTCGAAGGGTACCAAGGCTAGGACCCTTTATGGCTCTTCTTCAAGTGGAACCAAGAAAGGTTTTGTCACTCCTTCTGACCCAAAAGAGGCTGAATGCTTCTATTGCCATGAAAAGTCACATTGGAAGTGGAACTGCCCAAAATACCAGCAAGATGTAAAGGATGGGAAAGTTAAGCCCAACCATGCAAGTATTTACATTATCTTATCTAATAACTCATCCCATTCTAACTCTTGGGTCCTTGATACCGGTTGTGGTATTCATATCTGTTCTGATTTGCAGGGACTAAGAAGAAGTGAGAATGTGGAGCAAGGAAGAATAAACTTAATCATGGGGAATAGGAAAGCTTTACTTGTCACCAAGATTGGAGTTTATACTTTATCACTAAGTAGTGGGATTAGTTTAGATTTGAATAAGTGTTGTTATTCGTCAGAAATGGCAAGAAACATTATTTCCTTTCATGCATTGTATAAACAAGGTTTCACCTTTTCTTTTGATAATGAAGTTGGTTCGATTAATGCTTTCTTTAATAATGTTCTTTATTTTAAAGCTTTACCTTGTGATGGCGTGTATGAAACAGTATATGTGATTGATAACTTATGGAATAATGTATTGTGTATTGTTTATGTTAATGATAATAACTTGGATAAAGCATCATTATGGCATTGTCGTCTTGGACATATAAGCAAGAAATGCATAGGCCAACTCCAAAAGGATGGAGTCTTGGAGTCATTTGACCTAAAGTCAGATGATAGTTGCGAATCATGCTTACTTGGAAAAATGACAAAGTCACCCTTCACAGGTTCTTATGAGAGGGGTGAAGGTTTGTTGGATCTTGTACACACGGATGTGTGTGGGCCCTTCAAACATGCCACAAAGGATGTTAATCGTTATTATTTGACTTTTACTGATGATTACAGTAGATATGGATATGTCTAGTTAATCAAGCACAGGTCAGTGACTTTCGAAAGGTTTAAGGAATTTAAACAGGAAGTCGAGAATCAATTGGGCAGGAACATTAAGATACTTCGCTCATATCGAGGTGGTGAGTATCTTAGTTCAGAGTTCCTCGACTATCTTAGGGAATGTGGGATTGTCTCACAATTGACACCTCCCAGGACACCGCAGTTGAATGGTGTGGCTGAGAGGCGTAATCGAACCTTCTTGGATATGGTTCGTTCCATGATGAGTCGAGCTTCGCTACTAATCTCATTTTGGAGGTATGCCTTAGATACTGCCGCCCATATCCTTAATCTAGTCCCTACAAAGAAAGTTGCCAAAACTCCTCATGAGATGCGGACTGGTAAAGTACACAAACTAGACAACATAAAGATTTGGGGTTGCGAGGCTTTCGTGAGACATGAAACTCATGATAACCTCGAACCTCGAAGCGAGAGGTGTATTTACATCGGCTACCCACAACAAACCTTTGGTTACCTCTTCTACAGACCTAGTGAAAATGTGGTCTTTGTAGCTAGGTGGGCGTTCTTGAGAGAGAGAGAGAGAGAGAGAGAGAGAGAGAGAGAGTACATAAGCCAAGGAAACAGTGGGAGGCAAGTTGACCATGAAGAAATTCAAGAGTCAAGTGGTGAAGGAAATTCAAACCCTAGCAATTAGAATGTTTACTTGTTTTATATAGTATTAGTGTTACAAAATTGTTTAATCGATATGTCGTAATAATCACCAAATTGTTTTATAATGATTCGTAGATTTAAAAAAATAGATATTTTTCTATTTAACCCATAAGTTAAAAAGTTTTATATATCTTGAGCCAATTATTTCATTATTAACATAATTGACTAAAAATATTAGTTTGACCAATTCAGCCCCCTTAGTTTGGTAAAGTTGGCAATTTTTAGCCCCTTTTATGAAAAATGACATACTAGGTCCTTGAAAATTTTTTCATGACATTTTTGACCTAAACATTTAGTTGAATGACGTTTTAAGCCCAAAATTTTATTTAGGACAGTTTCACCCCCTTAGTTAAAAGATTTGCATTTAAATCCACACTTTTCGCAAATTTTACAATTTTTACCAAAAATCCAAAAACATTGCATTTTTAGTCCCTTTGTATAAATAAGGCCATTTTAACCCATGGAATGGGTATATTTACATTTATAGCCCCTATTTGGAGAAAACTTTCCATTTCAGCCCCCTTAAATTTGGTTTTTCGCATTTTTTCCTAAATAGCCGAAAAGCCCAAATTTTAGCCCATTAAACTAAAATTTACATTTTTTGTCCTTTAGAAAGCCTAATATTGATAAAAACTCTTATTTTAGCTATTTTGACCTTTTGATCCTTGTAGAAACCGTGAATGACAGCTTTTCCCCAACTTCTGTTTATTTATCAAAAATGGTCCAATAACAAATTTTATGTTGTAGTGTGTTTATTATAAAGCTTGTATAGTAGTTTATCTTGACATATTAAGTGAAATATACATAGATCACATATTTTCCTTCTTGAACTATAGATCTCTAAATATATTTCATTTTTAGCACATATTTACCAGATAACCACAAGAAATCACACATAACATACAAATACACATAGATCTTCACATTTTGCTTGCATTCTCCCCCATAAATCATATGAAACCCGAAAATAGAGGGCTATGAACTCACCTTGAGTTTGTGGATTCGGTTTTTGAAAAAGATGTGGAAAGATGAAGTGATTTTTCAGCCCTAGCAACTCCCTTGAGTAGATCTCGATCTCAAGAAGATTTCTACGAGTATGATTAAGAATTGAAGGTGGTAAGAAGAGTGATTAAGTTGTAAAAAGGAAGTATGTTGTCAAGATCTTACCACAAGTATGTATCTTGGAGTGATTCTTGGATGAAAACCTTCTTGAATGCCCTTAATCTCAAACATTTTAAAGGAGGAATGAAGTTGTTCTTGAGATGATTTGGAAATGAATTAAGTGTGTGTGTGTGTGTGTGTTTGGTGATCCTCGGCCGAGAGTAGAAGAAGAGATCGGAGAGAGTGAGATGAGTTGACATGCATGGAAATATGAGAATGGTGCATGGATATCCTATGTACATTTATGAGGTGGCACCACAAATGTCAACCCACATTTCATCCTTTCTTTTATTTTATTTTTTTGTTTTACTTGGGTCGAAATGGGCTAAGGAAGGAGGAAGGAATCACTTTGGCCCATTCTTTCCTTGGCTTGAGTTCATGAGGCCCATAAGGAAAACGTACGGCTCATTGGGCCCTTAGGGTAGCTCACGGCCCAATCTTTGTATAAGGGAATCGATTTGAGTCCATTAAAGCTAATTGGATTTGTTATGGCCCAATAAGGCCTATTAAAGATAAACTAGTCCATTTTAGACTTATAGGGCCCAAAAAGGTTAAGTCTCATGAGAGTGGGTCCAATGAGAGCCCATTTAAGAGTTCTAAGCCCAAAATAGTCAAATTGGAAGCTTATTGACGCATTAGGCCCAATAAGGAAATCCTAGTCCATATTGGACTTAAACCGGAATTTCTAGGGTCTTCAACTTTAGTTGATGAATCTAGATTTGAATGTGTTTCCATAGGTTAAAATTTAAGCATAACATGAATTAGCGTTACGAGTTTACAGTAGATAATGTTTACAAGAGTATAGAATTTCCTAGCTAGAATGCTAGTTGTGACACTTTGGTAATGGCACATGGGACTATTTCAGACTTAGCCTTTCTCTTTACCATTTGGTCAACCAGGTTGACTATGGTCGATCCCTTTCCATTGGGAAGAGAAAGCTTTTCTGTATTTCCAATGTTACCATTTTCAATGTCCATGGAAGTTTGGGAAGTCGATCTTCCAATCAAATTTGCTTTACAGGTGCTCCAAATCATTGTTGATTCAGCAGCATCAAGCAATAGGTAAGATCATTAAGGTTCATGTCATGGTCTGTCATATAGTAGTCCTAATGGAACTCACTTTGTGACTTAGAAATTGACTGAAGAACCTAGTCAACAACCAACTTCCTCAAGAATTTGACACCCAACTCTCCCGAATTGTCAATATGTGACTTCATCTCCAAGATGTGAGCACACATAGACTTTGCTTTCCAATAGGGCTTGAGTGGCCTTGAATTATTCAATAACTTGTGAGTTAGGGAGAATAATTGGAGGAGGTGGAGGAATTGAAGCATGATTTCCATGATCCAACCACGGGACATCATCTTCATTAGGAAAGCTTGTTCCATGGGATTTGGGATGATCATAGATGTCTGAACCAGATCTAATATGGGAGATATTCAAGTTAGTTGATTTAAGTCCTTAATAAAACACCCAATATGAAATATTAAGGCTAGGATCCAACCTAATATTTTACAACTTGGAAGAGGGATGCCGTAATCCAAGCTATAAAATATTTGAAGGTAGACGAATGTCGATTCACCAATTTCCACCATGAAAACGAATTAGAAATTAGGTTTTAATTGGTTAGAAACTCCTAGATCTTTTGAGATTCATTGAACTTTTTAATGGCATGTTTCAATATCGATTGTGCCCTCTCAAGTTTGTGACTAGGATGCCAAGGATCACAAACAAGGTGTGAATAACCATGCAAATATACTTGTTACCCTTATTATTTATCACTTAATTGATGTGTTGTTTAACCACACGCGCTACACAGGTTCTATGTTAAACATTAAGTTACCCTTTGCATACCTTTTTAAATCCAGGCTAGTGTGCTAGTTAACTACACGCGCTCCACTACCAACTTAAGCAAAGTGCAAAATGTAATTTCATGGATTACCACCAAATTCACATTTTCCTAAAGTAACTAATATTAGGAATTTATAAAAGGTTTAGTTACTTTATATTTATCATTATATTTATAATGAGAATTATAGTCATTGTCATACGCGTTCGGCTAACGACCCTCCACCAGTCAAGGAAGCGGTGGGTGAGAGTGGACACCTATTAAGCCGCCATTTTATAGGCAACAACCTTATACCCCCTCCCTTATAAACCGGCTCCGTGAATGAGCCTTACTAACGGTAAGACTGACTTGATCTTATATATATATATATATATATAACTTATAATACTATAAAGTATAACAGTTGAATTTTAACTTTTAAAACTCTAAGGGTTTAACTTGGAAATAAAGTTTTCATGATGGGAAACTTTACAAATTCCAAAACTTGAGGGCAAGTTTTGAACAATTCAAAAAACTATTCAATTCCATAACTTATGAGTTTAAAGTAGTTTTAATGAATAACTCTTCAAGTTCCATAATTTGGGGACAAGTTATGGAAGACTTTAAAACATTTAAAAAGTAAGACTCTTCAAGTTCATAACTTATGGAAATCTTATGATTTTTAATAATCATAAATGTGACTTTTCATATAACTTGAGGACAAGTTACAAAAACACAAATTATGAACAACTTTTAGATCAATTTGGATTGAAAACATATTATTTCATATTTTTTCTATTAATCTAAATCAACTCATAAGAACAAGATAATTCAAATCAAACAATTTTCATGAAATTAGCCTAACCATTAAACTAATACAAAACATGAATCTATTGACAATTATCTTTGAAATTGGATTAGCATGAACATTACCACAACAAAAACAGGTTTAAATTTAAAAAGTAAGACTCTTCAAGTTCATAACTTATGCAAATCTTATGCGTTTTAATAATCATAAATGTGACTTTTCATATAACTTGAGGACAAGTTACAAAAACACAAATTATGAACAACTTTTAGATCAATTTGGATTGAAAACATATTATTTCATAACTTTTCTATTAATCTAAATCAACTCATAAGAATAAGATAATTCAAATCAAACAATTTTTATGAAATTAGCCTAACCATTAAACTAATACAAAACATAAATCTATTCACAATTATCATTGAAATTGGATTAGCATGAACATTACCACAACAAAAATAGGTTTACAAGTTCAAAAACAGCTTAGTAATGATTCTAGTCCAATTCCAGCCTTCAAACTCGAAAATATGTTGTCTGGGGGTCCAACTCGTCGAGTGTATAAACCAACTCGACGAGTTAGATAATTTTAGGAAATTTTTAGGCATGGACTCGTTGAGTCACTCTTTGGAATCATCGAGTCAACTATCCAGAAAGCAAAAAACTTCGATTTTCAGCCTTAAAAAGCAAGTAGCTTCATGTATAATTGAAAACAAACCAGGCTCTAATACCACTGATGGGTTTTGAGCATTCTAACACTCCTATGGTGTACATGCAACCCTATAAACCTTGGATCTATGTTTTCTCTGTTATACATTCAAAAATTCAATATTCAAAGGTTTCATCCTAACTAGCATAATATGAAGCAACTATACTACAAAAGCCTAGTTAGATGACATACCTTTGATGGAGCTTGAAGTCTTGGTCTTTAAGAGCTTAGCCCCAATAGTGTGGAAGCCTCAAGTGGAATAACAAATCACCAAAAACACCTTGGAAAACTTGAAAGAATAGAATGCACACTAGAAATCGGCCCACTCTTGTATCCGCACACACTAGTGCCATTTCATGTGCCAAAGACCTATTTATAGAGTATGGAGGATTAGGGTTACATTCAAGTAAACCCTAATACCCATGACCTTTCAATTACATAGGATCCGTGGGTTAAAAACTCCATGGACTATCCATGAAAGCTTAGCCCAACCTAAATGAACTTGGCCCATGCTATATATATATATATATATATATATATATATATATATATATATATATATATATATATATATATATCAGAGTCCATATTTAATTAGTTCCTTTTGATCACTAAATTAATTCTTCATAAATACTAATTAAATAATATGATTCCATATTAATATATTAGAACTTATAATATATTTATATAAATCATAAACATACTATTCTCAAAATACTATCCGTATAAATTGTCCCGATGAAGTGCAACCCAAATAGACCATGCTACTCTCGGGTCGAATACATACCAATAATATTAATGGGCTTAGAAATCTAATCCAACAAGCCCTTCATCAAAAAGTACATGAAATAAGGCCAAACCAAACATTCTCAGGATATAAGATCTTAGCTATATATAACCGTGATGCATACACTAAGCAACTACAGTAATGATGTCAATTCCATAAAATAAAGGTCCTAGGCTATTAGGCATCATATAATCAGGCAATTATATCATGCAATTCCTGAAGACCCCTAGCCTATCACTAGCATGCTACTCTAACATATTACAATATCAAATAACAATGTAGTATATTGGGGTATACTTATTGGCTCCGACTGATCGTACACATCGCATCCTTTTTAAGTATTTAAAAAAACATTTGAAAATCTTCCCTTAGTTTGAGACTGGATTCACACGAGTGTTCCTCCAATTCACTCAAACCAAAAGTCTGATACCAACGTGTAACATGCATAAAATTCTTGAAAAGTTTTAAACTTTTTAATTAACCAAAACCATCATTGTTTAAAAATTGTTTTCAAAATAAGTTTCCCATCAAACAAATCCCAAAATCATAAAAAGAAATGAGGAGGTGCACGATCATGCCTTCGCCTTCATGCGATCCTCTGAGGTACCTGAAACATAACCCAAAACTGTAAGCCCAAAGCTTAGTGAGTTCCCCCAAAATACCACCAAAACACGTAAACATATATATCACATTAACAACATGCATAAAAAACCTTCAGCATGTCTGGACCGTTCTTCGGGCCTTCGGCCTGACTAGTCTACCTCACAAGTCTTCATTCTACCATGATACAAATCTACTAGATCACTATGATACACATTCATGCAATAAACATGATAATCAATCCAAAAGGTCCAACCTTGGTGCCTTCGACCCAACAAGTATAGTGAGGAACACTCACGTCTCAAATGTCAAGCTGCACTGAAATCCCTGACTTTTGACTCATGGAAAATCCCGAACTATCACAGTAAACAAACATCCAATTAACGGTTCGAGTACTATTCTTGACTAAGGATCGATACTTAGGGTAAATTCCCATTTTACACTTTCCCCACTTAGGTCAAAGAACAATTCCAAATCTTTGATCCAAAAGGGCCAAATTATTTCAAGGACCATAATTGGCCCAATTTTCTAAATTGGGCCCGACTTCTTATTGGGCCTTATCCTAAGGTCCAACTCCCCAATCAGCCCAAAACACTCATATCCATCAGTCCAAAGAGAATCCAAGTATCTAAGCCCAAAAAGGCATCCCACTCGAAAAACCCAAACCGCAAGTCCACAGACTGAGTACACGGGGCATACCCAGTTTTGCGCTTGGTGTACACACAATGAGGCTTTTATGCTGTGCGTACCGGCTGCTATGCCCATCGTACTTCCTTGTTAAGCCCATTCTCCCATTAAGTTCTTAATACCTTAAGATAACACCCCAAAATGGAGATCTTACCTTATTGAGCCGAGAAAACACGCAATGTTGCTACCTTTACATTCAAGCAAGGCTAAACAAGGCTCTTTAGCTCTAACAAAGGATTAATACATAACTTAACGCATGCATGACACTCCTAACTTCATAAAGATGGCACCTTTATGCATGAGGGGGCCATAGCAAGCCTAGACCTAAAAGGATAAGTCTTTAAGGACGTCCTACTGCAATCATCCACCCAACTATTGCTTAAAACATAACAAATTGACCCCAAAAGAAATCTAAGCAACTAGTATTCAAGATAAGAGCTTGATACCTCAAAATCCTTGAAAAACATGTAGAGGTTCTGGATCTCCAATATACCACCAAGCTATTGTCACACCCCAAAACCAAGAACGGCGGAAACGTTCTGGGGTGGAGGACGTCATATACAGTATCACAACAATGAAAAGTAGTAAACAAGCAGCAACATCATCCATTGCATTAATAATATAATTATTATACAAGTGTGTTCTGTCAAATTCTGATAAACACTAAAGCATAAATCAAAATGAAAGATGCGTCATGATCGAGCACCATCTTCCCTGAACCGTGCATCGGTACCTGTCTATGGTTGACCTGAGGATACAAATTATTTTGAAAGAGAGTATCAGCTTTAAAGCTGGTGAGATCATAAGTATTTGAGTGTCTTAATTTGTATGTATGAATTTGTATGTATATGAACTGTAAGTATGGAAAATGTATATGAACTGTAAGTATAAAAATGTTTGTAAAACAACTGTAAACGTTTGAAAAACCCTAGAAATCCCTATGATTCCTACTATTATATAAGGGTGTCTTCTACCAAGACCTAACTATTCTCAATGTAGTCTTCTACCAAGACTTGTTCTAAATTTTTGTTTCTTGTAAAAGTGTGTAATTTTCCCAAGTGTAACTATCATTAACAAAATATATTTCTTACATTTATAGTTTAAGCGAAAAGATCACTAAATATATGTACAGGGAAAATTAATATAGTACTGAAATGTATCGTTATAAGAACTACTGCTGTACTAACTAGCTTAAACCGGATTTATATTAAGGCATCATGTGATTAATTGCACCATACTATTGAATGGTAACAATGACATAAGTATGGCCGTAAAAAGAAATGACGTTTGGCACCCGTAGACCTGCAGGTCCGGCTGTAGCTAGCAGCAATCCAGGATAGTCAATCCAGTATACATCTATACGCAAACTCACGCTCTCCCTTCAAGAGACTCTGCCTACAACTCGGTCCATGACATTGAAGTCATGCTCCAATACAGGATCACAATTTTGTCAACGTATTTATGTATATGTAATGTAATGAACTGTTCTAGCTGTAATGTGTGTGCTCTCTATCTAGCAAGTATAGTAACGTATTGTAATGTTCTAGCTGTAATGTATGTGCTCTCTATCTAGCAAGTATTGACTCATGAATGAACTGACTCATTGTATGATATCGCGTTCTAGTAATAGTTCTAGTATCTTTCTAAACTACCCATATGGTAGTTTACTAGTAATCTAACTGGTATGGATGGACATGGATGTATACCCTTGCTACCCAAGGGCATTGGATGAACTGGAAGGACCTTTATGACTATATATGTACACATGATATATAACAAATATTTAAACGACCTTCGGACGAGTACCCGATATCCCACCAGACCACATCCAAATTGAGGAAAAGGAAACAGGGTGGATAGCCTTCCTAAGTCTTTTAAACCTTTCTTATATAACTATACATATAGAGGCCTGCAACTTATAATATAAAAGCAATAAAATAAGTTTTGTAAAACCTTTGAACATAATTATCATCTAAGAAAAGATTGACTTGATGTCAATCTATAAAACGGTTTGAAGGAATGGGTTTGATAAAATAGTTTAGTATAAAGAAACATTTGTTTGAAACACAATTGTAAATAAGTTTGAATTGAAACATACAGAATAAAAGGTACAGTGAAATAAGTAGTTTTAAACACATAAAGTGTTTATGAAAAACATTTGAAGGAAACTGTTTGGTAAAACGACTAATGAGTAGCCAATCATTTGAATGCTGCTTACTAATCACATGTGATTGATATAGTTACTAGCATGATTCTACTTGTATCCCCCCCCATAAAACATTTAAAAACAGTTAAAACGTTGATTAAGGGGTATGAACTCACCTATAGTAAGTGATTGGAATTGAACAGACTGTATCGTAAGGAAGGATCGGACAAGTGCTTGGTGTCAAGTGAAGACTTTAGACACACACAATGATCCTAATTACATATGAAGACATATTTATATAAACAATTAGTGATTAAAACACTAATAAAAACATGTATAAACATTCTAATGCGAGGTAAACACTTTGCTCAAGTGCTAGGAGGCTAATGGGTTGCAACAAAGGAGTGCAAGACCTCTCATGGGAGTTTATGGTCAAAAGACCATATATGTTGGAGTTTACGGCCCAGGGGAGTAAACTCCTGGCCATAAACTCTTAGTAAGGTTCCTAAATGAAGCCAAACATTATTACAACTCAAGTGGTGAATTGCTTCAAGGCTTAAACAAGTGTTTGGGCTTCCTTTTAACTCCTTTGAGGAGTTCATGGCCCTGGGACCATATCCCTTGGAGATTATGGCCGTAATATCCCTTGGGAGGATGTTTATGGTGTTTTCAAGTCCCTAAATTAACTAGGAACTAAACTAGGCTTTTGTACTAGGCTTTGGAAGAGTTTATGGCACCAGTTGGCACCATTATTTGGAGTTCACGTCCCTGGAACTTCTCGGGCCGTCAACACCTTACTCTTGGTGTTCTAATGGTGTTTTCTAGTCCTAATCTCATTAGGGTACATGTCTAAATTCAATCCTAAGCCTTAGGAAGTGTTTGTGGCATCAAAACACCCCTAACTTGAGTTTTCGGCCCATGAACCATTTGGTCATGTGTTTGCGGCCGTGAACACCCATAGGTGTTGGTATTTTGATTTTTTTGGGTCCTAGACACATCAAGGTAATGTGCTATGCTAGTCTCTTGGATCAATGAAGGCATTTAGGGGCATTTTGGCAACCTAAAATGGAGTTCATGGCCCAAGAACTTCTTTGGTCGTGAACTCACTTCTAGCCATTGTTTCTAATTGATTTTGTGGTCTAAACATGTAATGGTAGTCCCTATGTTGAGTTCCAAGGCTTTGAGGGACATTGGGCACACTTTTGGCCCTTAAAATAGGATTTACTCCCCAAGGTGTTTTTGGGCGGTAAACTCACAGATCTCAGTGTTTTGACATGATTTTGATGTTTCTAAACACAATCTAAGCTATACAATACAACTAGATAGAAGTACTCACGATTTGGGATAAAAACCCCAAGATCCGTGAGAGAGAATTTGGCTTTTCTCTAGTTGGAAATGTAATTAATGAATAAATATGGTTCAAATTTCTATATATAGTCCTGAGATTTTTGGCAGAAAAATATTTTATTCCCGGAATGAACTCTAATATCATAGAGTATTGGAATAACAGTGTTACACAAAACCTTAGTGCATCCACTCTTCTGATATCTCCTTAAGTGTAAATCCTAAAAAACTGTAAAACTTATACCCAAAGTTTGGAATTTTACTGAAACTGTTCTAACTTCTATTGGCTAGATATGGTTTGTTCAGAATGGAAATTTCGGGTTGTCACATCATCCCCCTGTTAAAGGGAATTTCATCCCGAAGTCATGAGGTGGAAACTTCCTAATCGATTGGTTCTAGCGCTCCTAAGTGAAATCGGGTTCTCGGTTGGTATTCCAATGAACCTTCACTAACTGGCGACGGCGTTGTTTCGTCCGCTTAACCTCTCGGTCGAGGGTCACTACGGTTCTAATACGAAGGTGAGGATCTCGACGAGTGCACTTACAAAAGTCCTAACAGAAAGGTACGGTTTCACGATCGAGACGCTAAGAGTAGAATGTACGCTACTGAGTTTGCGGAGTAGGTCTAGTTTGCGAGATACAGGACTGATTCTGGTAAGAATCTCGGAGGTCCTATCTATCTTGGATTTAGCTTTCCACGCTTACGAAGCGTATTAAGCCGTTCCCAGAGTGAGACTTCCTAAAGAACTTGGTCTCTCACTTGGAATCTCCAAGGTTTCCCTTTCTTGTTTAACTTCTCAGTCAAGGGCCACTCCTTGCTGGGTCAAGGTCGTACGGTTTCCTGTGATTTGCGAGGGGTTCTGGATAAACTATGACAGTAGGTCTGTAAGACCTAGAAATTGGCGAATGACTGTCGGACTCTCTAGTGTCGACAAATTCTCAATGGTTTTGACAAATTGTAAGAGTACTAAAAATTTCCCACATCACTAACAGTGTGTCATAGAAATTTGACTCGTTAATTTCAAGACTCGTGCCTAGAGAAATTCGCGAAAAGTACCTCCGAAGGTAATGTTTCCATGGGTTTCTTCTTACTACGAGGGTAGATAAGTAAGTCATTACATGGAGAAATGACGAACTGATCCAAGTAAGAAATACGTACCCTACTCATATAGCTCATGAAAACTATGGGCGTATTGGTCCTATCCGAAGGGTATCACTACGGACTCGAAGTGTCCTCATCGAGTTCGGAAGATAGTCTTCCAGACATCCTTCCCTAACACTCGAACTGGTGATATTCAGATCTCAGATCCATTTCTGAAAGTAATTCTTTCCTTGCGTTTGCTCAACTATTTCATCATTGTAAGGCAGAGATAATGATTTCTAATGAAAAATCTTGACGGAGTCCTCGATATCCGAGGTACATACGATGCAATCCATCGATCTCTGGAAGGATAAGACTGGAGTTCTTCAGGGTGAGAAGCCTAGTCTTCTAATTCTATTTATGTGTAGTTCGTTAAGTTGTCTGGGCTGTTCTTGTATCTCCGTAGGTGTTTAGACTGTAGGGCGATCGGTTTACAGGATTCGTACTAGGTTCTAAGTTTGTTCACATGACGATTCAATTACTCGTAGGCTTAGGCAGTTCTCCGTCCTGAAGTTCATATTAGAATTCATACATGTTTTCACAATCACAATATCGTGTATACGAGTCGTATATAATTAAGATTGAAAAGGTAGTCGAATAACTGATTCTTCTTTAAGCTCACATCCTTTCGAGGAAAAAGAAGTTAAAGCGGAATCATCAATTCTAAACCTGTAGAACCTTGATTATATATCACTCTTATGTATACATTCCTCAGTGATAGATCAATCGCGTGAATCCTTGGATTAAACTTGACGTACTGCACGAGTGGTACTTTGGGGATTTCTTCGGAAAGAAAATAACTAAGAGGTACTCCTGGCATGAGTACTTCGGTGTTCTGATATGATGGCTTCGCTAAAACGATGTTTACTGATAAGGAGACGTACGTATGAAGCTGTTTTTGTGAGGATCAAATTGAATCGAGTCGTATGATAATGTTGGAATCATACAGAAACTTAAAGACATTAGATTTGAACATAAGGCGTTTACAGACAAAACACAACCGTGCAACCATGAATAGAGTTACAGTACTTTAGCTTTACTACAAGACTATTGCTGCGAATGAGGTATACTACAAAAGACAAGTATACGTAGCATGCGCATCCTTATACTGACAAAATCTCGCAAAAGGTAAGACTCTAGTTGCACTAGTTCTGGATAGTTTATAAGTCTGTTACAACGAAACACCTAAATTACATTAACGTGGGTTCCGGAGCAGGTTCTCCCACAACTGTCATCCTGAGAATCTTCCCATCTGCACCAGAGTTCTTTGTTATAGGGCAATCCTTCTGGAAGTGTCCTATCTCACCGCATTGGTGGCATGACTGGCTAGTACTGGCATTGTTGGCGGGAGTGCGGTGTTTAGCCAGTGTTATGTGGATACGAGTGCCTTCCTCATTACTCCACCTTCGAAACTGCTTTTTAAAGTGTTCTGCAGGAGTTGCCACTGGTGGTTGTGGCATGGCAAGTCTTTGGGCTCTCTTGCGCTCCTTTAGGGCTTTACAATATTGTCTCTTCCTTTCGGTCTTTAGGCTTCGCAAGTCCATGACTGTTGCCGTTTGTTGGTTTCCCGGTTTGGTACTAACATCGGAACTCTCGACTCCTTTTTCAGTCTTGTTTGTGTTGCCTGAGTTGATGTGTGTAAGGAAAGTTGTCACAGCAGCTGCTACTGCAGCTTGTAATGTAGCGGCGTCGATATGGAGGATGGGGGTTTCGTTGCTCGACTAATTGTTTCCGGATGACGACATGATTCTGTAACGCGAAAGATAAGGATTTTGTGAGCGATTCTGGTTGACCCTAGGTGTAGTTCGATTGTTATGTAAAGAATAGAAGTATGTTTTCGAAAATTTGACCTACACCCCTATGATGTAGTCCTAGTACTGAGTGGAGGTGTGTTTATGAAGGGTTGACCTACATCCCTATGATGCAGTGCTAGTAACGGACTTGAAGTATGATTGTGAAGGTTTGACCTACATCCCTATGATGCAGTCCTAGTAACGGGTGGAAGTAAGTTCGTAGAATGGTCTCAAGACGTTTGTCGTTCAAGCCAAGATATCGTGGGTTGGTGAATAACAAGATCCAACCACTGAAAGAGACTTGCAAATGTCTCTGGAGTTAAATTACTATAGTCTAATGACTTGACTAAAGCATGTTTCAGATAGACTCAAATGAAAGTATGATGAGAGTACTTGAATAAAGGAAATGACACAGAAGTTAGCCAACTGTCAAAATCTTTGATATTCATGACGTAAAAGTTCGGGAAAATGACCTTGTAAAGGTCTTACATCACATCTAGAGAGGATAGTTCTTGACAGCATAAAGACCAATCCAAAAGTACTTATCGTACAAGATAATTTCATAGAAAATGCCACATCAGGCATAGACAGAAAAACGATTACTTTCTAACAAGGAAAATGAAGTAAGGCATCTACTACTGGTGACGGTCATCCCTCTGGTGAAATCTCAGTTCAGCCATTTAACGTTCCACGTCAAGTAGGTGTCTTTCGTACACCCTCTGGCGTACGCAGAGCTCTATGACTTCGGCTCGTGATTCAACTAGTGCTTGAAGCAGGGTTTCATGGTTTCTCTCTGATCTCTCGCAAGTATCTTCTAGACGAATGGTGCGGAGGGTATGCATTCTCACATCGGCGACAACTTCGGTAATCTGATGTAGGGTTGTCCTGCGTTGAATCTCATTTCGGGCCACTCTGTGGACCAAGATTGGCAAGATTCTGTTTGCTGAGCCCCCGATGCTCAAGTCGTAAAAGCTTCGGTCACCATTAAATGGCATGGGCTGATCTTGTCCTTGGCTCCATCTTTCCAAGCATTCCACCCACTCAGGCGCCGGCCATGAAAAGTCGGACGAGGGTTAAGAATTGGAACGGGAGCTGCTTGGGGTAGGTTGTCAACCTCGGGTTCGGAGTTAGCATCGTTCGAAAGGTCTTCATCATGGTGATCATTCAAAGGGATAGTATGATCATTCTCTGGTTCTTCTTCAAGCCATCCAACAATGACCTCATTCGGGAGGTACTGGTTGCCGTGGGGATGGAGTCCAGCCATGTTATTTATGCGAGAATTGGGGTAAGAAAATAATTATTAGACGAACTATCTAGATAATTATTTAGAAAATCTTCATCAGTTACATCGTTATTTGTGAAGTGCATACCATTTATATGTAATCGAAACAGGATAGGCCTTTGAATAAGTGACCTTAACTCCATATTCACACAGAATAGGGGTGAAGTAAAATTTTCACAGATTCTAAGTCTATAACATCCTAATTACATATATCCTTAGTGTATCCACTTAGCAACTATCAACTTAGTAATGAAGATCCTGTTTTAGTTCTCAGGTATAACGTACTTATAGTAACACCAAATACTCCTATAGTATTTTAAGTTTAATGTTATGTTCTACTGTTCTCATTATGGTAGGGTTGGTAAGATTTTAGACTTGTTGCAACCACACAATTAAACTTAGGCACATGCTAGTCAACCCTCGGATAATATAGGTGATCAGGCTATATCTTCCCAGTTTTGACCATATGTCTCTAAGCCCACCTGTATTGCCCAACAATTGTAATTTCTTTTGTATTGTCCTAGTGACACTGATTTTAGTATGAATGCATGCACGTATACTTTATTAAATATTTTATTATTTAAAGTATAAACTCTTAGTCAGAGTATTTTGAATCCTTTATGTATTTATAGTTAGTATATCTTTTATGGGTTGATATACTTAATTCACTATAAACAATGCTCTGATACCAATCTGTCACACCCCAAAACCAAGAACGGCGGAAACGTTCTGGGGCGGAGGACGTCATGTATAGTATCACAACAATGAAAAGTAGTAAACAAGCAACAACATCATCCATTGCATTAATAATATAATTATTATACAAGTGTGTTCTGTTAAATTCTGATAAACACTAAAGCATAAATCAAAATGAAAGATGCGTCTTGATCGAGCACCATCTTCCCTGAACCTTGCATCGGTACCTGTCTATGGTTGACCTGAGGATACAAGTTATTTTGAAAGAGAGTATCAGCTTTAAAGCTGGTGAGATCATAAGTATTTTAGTGTCTTAATTTGTATGTAAGAATTCGTATGTATATGAACTGTAAGTATGGAAAATGTATATGAACTGTAAGTATAAAAATGTTTGTAAAACAACTGTAAATGTTTGAAAAACCCTAGAAATTCCTATGATTCCTACTATTATATAAGGGTGTCTTCTACCAAGACCTAACTGTTCTCAATGTAGTCTTCTACCAAGACTTAACTTGTTCTAAATGTTCGTTTCTTGTAAAAGTGTGTAATTTTCCCAAGTGTAACTATCATTAACAAAATATAGTTTTTACATTTATAGTTTAAGCGAAAAGATCATTATATATATGTATAGGGAAAATTAATGTAGTACTGAAATGTAGCGCTATAAGAACTACTGTTGTACTAACTACCTTAAACCGAATTTATATTAAGGCATCATGTGATTAATTTCACCATACTATTGACTGGTAACAACGACATAAGTATGGTCGTAAAAAGAAATGATGTTTGGCACCCGTAGACCTGCAGGTCCGACTGTAGCTAGCAGCAAGCTGTAGGATAGTCAATCCAGTATAGATCTATACACAAACTCACGCTCTCCCTTCAAGAGACTCTGGCTACAACTCGGGCCATGACATTGAAGTCATGCCCCGATACAGGATCACAATTTGTCAACGTATTTATGTATATGTAATGTAATGAACTGTTCTGGTTGTAATGTATGTGCTCTCTATCTAGCAAGTATAGTAATGTACTATAATGTTCTAGCTGTAATGTATGTGCTCTCTATCTAGAAGTATTGACTCATGAATGAACTGACTCATTGTATGATATCGCGTTCTAGTAATAGTTCTAGTATCTTCCTAAACTACCCATATGGTAGTTTCCTAGTAATCTAACTGGTATGGATGGACATGGATGTATACCCTTGCTACCCAAGGGCATTGGATGAACTGGAAGGACCTTTATGACTATATATGTACACATGATATATAACAAATATTTAAACGACCTTCGGACAAGTATCCGATTATCATCTAATATAGAGGCATGCAATTTATAATATAAAAGCAATAAAATAAGTTTTGTAAAACCTTTGAACATAATTATCATCTAAGAAAAGATCGACTTGATGTCAATCTATAAAACGGTTTGAAGGAATGGGTTTGATAAAATAGTTTAGTATAAAGAAACATTTGTTATAAACACAATTGTAAATATGTTTGAATTGAAACATACAGAATAAAAGGTACAGTATAATAAGTAGTTTTAAACACATAAAGTGTTTATGAAAAACATTTGAAGGAAACTATTTGGTAAAACGGCTAATGAGTAGCCAATCATTTGAATGCTGCTTACTAATCACATGTGATTGATATAGTAACTAACATGATTCTACTTGTGTAACAACCCGAAATTCGTATTACTGCTTGTAACCCTTTTCGTAACTCATTTCGATAATCCAATCGTCGTTACCAATTTTGTTTTCGATTTCCGTCATTTAATTAAGTCATTAATGTGTATTTTATATTATGACTTAATGGGTGTTCTAATACCTTTAGAACTCATTCTAACACCTTATATTAGTGATCGGAACATTTCTAGAATCAACCATATCGAGTTACGGCAACTTGATCGGGTGCGACCAAAAGCCCCGTCTAACGTCGGTATCGGGTAGAATTCCATCGTGTCCCGATCTTAGACACTATTTAAAGTGATCCAAGCTTCCATTTGAAGCTTTTACTTCATCTCACAACTCTCTCTCTAACCTCTCTCCTAAATTCAAGTTTAAGGGTCCAAATCTCAAATTTAAGGCTTCTAATCACCAAGGTACCTTCCCTAACTTGTTATGCAACCTCTCTAGCCTTCAAATTCGAGTTTAAACCATGGATTACGACCATTATCATGAGTTTACGGCCCTAGAACAGTCCTAGGCCGTAAACTCATATAAATGGGGTTTTTGAGCAACAAAACCCTTCCAAACCACAATTAGACCTTGGATATGGCTAGATGACTTTATGGAATGGACTTAGAATGCCTCAAACCATGATTTAGAGCCTTTTTCATGTGTTTACGGCCCTGGAGCATGCTTGGGCCGTAAACACAAATAAAGAGGGTTTTTTAGCCCTTAAACCCATCCAAAACTCCAATAAGGTTTAGATACGACTTGTAGAATTATGGAATTGACCTTGGAACACCTTGAACATCAAAATTTAGAGGAGTAAACTTGAGTTTACTGCCCAAGAACATGCTTGGTCCGTAAACTCATATTCTTGGGGAGTAAACTCCTCTAAATGTGTTAAGATGCCACTTAAACACACCTCAAACCTTGGCATAAATTCTAGAAGTGTCTACCATCAATTTAGAAGCCTAAAACATATAAAACACCCTTTCTAATGAGTTCACGGCCATCAGGGGGTTCATGGGCCGTAAACTCCAAAAATCATGCCAAAGTCCCCTAAAATCCATACCAAGGCTTGTAAAAATTATTGGAATCACATATGATTAATCTAAGGCCATTAAATCATCAATCTAAGGGGGTATAGGAGTTTACGGCTGTAAACTCCTTGTTTAGGGCTGTGAACTCCCTTTTGTAGTGTTATTGGTGATTTAATTCCTTCCAAAGCCTTAGATAAATTCATCCCAATTATCCCTCAAGTGTTATTGACCATTTTAGCACCATAAAACACACAAACATGAGTTCACGGCCGTGAACTCATGTGTGTATGGTATAAGAGGCCGAAAACTCCATAAGGAGTTTACTCTTGAAGAGTAAACTCAATTCCCAAGTCCCACGCATCAATACACGTCCGTAGATGTCACCCGGGTCACTCCAAACACTCGTTTTGAAGTGTTTTCGCTCATTAAAGTGTAATATCGTATCTAATTAGAGTTTATAAATCGAATTAGATATATTTTTATACCATTTCATATTACATAGGAACCTCGCTCGTATTCAAGCCTCGATTCGATGTTTAGCATCCTAGTCGTCACATTCCGCGTCCGGTGAGTTCATACCCCTACCCATTTTCAATGGTTTTTAAATGTTTTCAGGGGGAATACAAGCAAAAGTACAAGAATATCTTGTACTTAAATTCATTATTTCATTTAAATGGTTTCATATTCGCACACTTTTAAGAATTGAAAACCTACTAACGTACTTTTTAACTTGCATAGTTGTTTGTTCAAACGATTTCAATTCTTATTATATACTGTTATGTTTCACAATTGATTGTTCACTCTTATATTGATAGAGATCATAAAACATTTGTAATGTCCTTAATAAAACACCTAGGCTTGAGTGTAAAGGACAGGCACCATTAGAACTTAGTTTGTCGTAGATACTACTTCCCTAGGCACGAGAAGTAAAGAGTAATCTTAAAGATTGGAGACACGTCCTCTATAACACTTCCTTGGCACGAGAGAGTGGAGGACTACCCCTGTAACCAGAATCTCCAGGAGGGAGAACGTGACTTGAGTGTATAGATCTATACGGGACTGACAATCCCACACCTGGCTGCTAGCTACAGCCGAACCGAAAGGTTCAAGGGTGACGAAAGTCGTAAAAAGGATACTGGCCCTAGCCCGAGTCATATCTTGTCTGAAGTATGGTTAAGGACTCGCAATCAAGATTATGAACACTTCACACTTAATTATTAGTTTTATGTACGTAATAAAACTAATGTACATTTAAGGATAATCAAACTTTCAGGAGAATTCATACACACACATTCAGGAAAATATGGGATTTTCATTGGGATAATACTGAGCATAATCGGAATCGGTAACAATTCGCACACACACACATTCAGGAAAATATGGGATTTTCCTGGGGATAACACTGGACATAATCAGAATTGGTAACAGTTCACACACACACATGTAGGAAAATATAGGATTTTCCTGGGTAACAGTAATACGTAACCAGAAACGTGTAACAATTTAGATATCAAACTTTACAATTCGCAAGAACAATCATGTTTTCAGTGTACATCTTTTACTTTACATTATGGATTTGGTAACCAACTTTTAAGAAAATATGGGATTTTCTTGGATAACCACTTTTTCAGGAACCCAAAGGAACTCGTACATTTTCAGAAAAACTAACCGCTTATGAACTCACCAGCTTTATGCTGATTTTCAAACCGCTTGTATTCTCAGGTCCGCATTAGACAGGTACCCGACGATCTCTTTTGGCGAAGACAGAGTGCGTAGAAGACTCGTCTCATTTTGTTCATATATACTATGTATCACATGTATAACTTTACTTTCGAAACTAATGTAAACTATTCTATATGTAATGTAATGGTTGTTTTACTTTACTTACTATGTGCATTGGATTTGATACTCAACGTGGAGTCAACCCCGGAAATGTTTCCGCCTTCGGTTTTCGGGGTGTGACAGATTGGTATCAGAGCCCTTGTTTATAGTGAATAAAGTATACCAAACTTTACATGGTATAAAACTATAAACATTAAGGGGCGTAAGTGCTCTGAACTAAAAGTATCCTTCAAAATCTAAGTATTTTCAAAAGTATATAAGTATACCGAACCATCGAGATCCGTAACTACAAGTAGAACAAAACATAAGTAAATGGGTGTCGTACGCTGTGGTTAAACCTGGGCAGTTATGTAGTCGTGTCTAGGATCAATATAGCCTGGCCAACTATATTCATTCGAGACACGACCAACATGTGCTTGGGAGTGACTGTGGTATGCGGCATGCCTAAAACTTACCCTAATACCACAAACATCAAGCCAGTGTCGTAGCGAATCATGAAATACTATGGGAGTATTTCTCGAGCCAATCCTTTGTAGAAATCCTCGTTCATGTATTGTTCTTTGACCATTCCCTTAGCGATAAATTTTCTTGCTTTGATAACTCTTTCCTGCTTTATCGCTTAATCAACATATATCTGTCATATCTCTTGATTCAATTCAGAGGACTTATCATCCTCTCTTTCTTGATCTTATTAGATCAAGATGCCTCCAAGAAAGAGACCCAGCTCCAAGACCAACAACCCTCCGCCACCACCTCCTCCCCAAATAGACCCTGTAGTATTCCAGGCAACTGTTACAGCCGCAGTGGCAGCTGCCATGTCTCAACGGAACTCTAGCGGTTTCGGTGGTTCGGGAGGTGGTACCCAAACCCAAAACCAAGAAAGCAGTCAGGGACACCGAAAAGAGGGTTCCTATAAGGATTTCATGAACGCGAAACCCACGTCCTTTGATGGCACTGGAGGTGTCATTTCCCTCACCCGATGGTTCGAGAAGATCGAATCCATCTTTGAAATTTGCGCCTACTCAGGATCTGACAAGGTGAAGTTTGCCGCTTGCACCTTTATCGACAAAGCCCTGACTTGGTGGAACGGCCGAGTCAAATCCCTAACCTTACCTGTAGCCAACACCATGGGTTAGGAAGCCATGAAGGAACTTCTGTTGGCTGAATACTGCCCTCGGGGCGAAATGTAGAAGTTAGAACACAAACTCTGGAACCTAAAGATGAAGGGTTCCGATATCGCCGCTTACACTTCCAGGTTCGATGACTTAGCATTACTCTGCTCGGGAATGGTTACCCCGGAGAGTAAGAAGATAGAGAAATTCATCTGGGGGCTGACCCAGCCAACAAAAGGAAACGTCATAGCTGCGAGGCCGGATACATACGATAGCGCCAAACGCTTAGCACAAATCTTAATCGATCATAGTGATAACCCTGAGGAGACAGCTACCACTCCTGAGCCGACAGAGAGGAGTGATGAGAAAAGAAAAATTAGGAAGAAGGAGAAAATTCAGACATCACAAGAGTCTTCGAAGAGGCAGCAATCGGTGGCAGTTCATGCTGCCACTTCCCTTGCAACTGTTTCTGTTGTTGGATCCTCAACTCGAAAGCCTGCCAGTAGGTATGCTGGAACCCTTCTTAGTTGTGACAAGTGCAACTATCATCATCTTCCTTGCAGTCCATGTATAGAGGTATTTTGCAACAGTTGTGGCATAAAGGGTCACATGGAGAAAAACTGTAAGACACCAACCCAATCAACCAGTCAAGCTTCCGGAGCGGACATTGGTCGGGCCTGCTATGGTTGTGGAGAAATCGGACATTACAAGCGAAACTGCCCCAAGGCAGTAACATCTGGCAACACCGGAAGAGTTCTAGCGATAGGACAAGAAGAAACAACCACCGATCCCACCGTTGCCACAGGTACATTTCCCCTCGTTAAATTTTATGCCTGTGATTCTTTTCGATTCTAGCATCGAAAGAAATTCGCTAACCATCCATTTGAACATCTTTTAAACCCTGTCGTTCGTGAGTAATCGAAAATGTATACCGTCGAGATGGTTATCAAGTGAGAATGAGAACTCTAACGTCATATCCGTAGATTGTATCCTCAATCCGAACAATTATTCTTTTCCGTTCAATCTAATGGCAAACTTTTCATGAAATGCTTTGATGTCATCTTTAGCATGTAATGATCGAGCCTCATTCATGCTGTTATTCCTGGTTTCGAGAAAGCCATTCGTCTTAACCTTCCTCTGACCCGACTCTCATGATCTTCTTGCATCAAAGCTTAAAAATTTTTCCCATGTATTCCTCGTCCATGTGATCATCGAGAAACGAGAAGTCCGAAACTCCTTCCCCGATACCTTTTTCCGAAGATTTCCTGAGAATTTCCCTCTGAATGTGTAGTTAAGTCTCGCATCGACTTAAATCCCTGGAATTACCTCGTAACCAAAACCTTAGTGAGGACGATGTGTCCAAGACAGCAACCAGGACTTGATGCAATCACTACGAGATAGTAGTGGTGCCCTTCGGTCAAACCACTTTCCGGTAAAGTAGATAAGCAAAGCAGTCATACTTGTGGACCTTTCCAAAAACTAAAAGCAATAAAGAATTAGTCGTCACCGAGGATACCCATGGAAACCCGTCAATTCTTGGGTCCCGCTGGCTATGATCGTAGACCCACGTAGAAGTTTCCTTTAGGACCATCGGACCCTTAGTTACTCTGTCACATGAAGATGTACCCTCTTGTAGGAAGTCTTACTCTGGAAAGACATAGTACGCCTTGGGAAGTACGGAAAACTTAACTCGTAGAACATTAGACCCTTCGAGATCCTTATTAGGAATCGATTCCGTAGCCCTCTCCGAGCTATCTTCAGAACTCGGCAGCAACCATCTGGTATTCCACATCTTTGTTCGTAAGGAGTGCCGACCTGACGAAACCCTAGAAATCCTTTGATGAGATCGAAACCAACGGAAGTCCGAACCCTCATGGATGAATCAATTGGAATCATGGATTGATAGGTTGACCGTACGAAACAAAGCCGCATCCCGACAATGAGGGTTCGCTAGAATGCCAAGCAGAGACCCGATTCCACTTAAGAGCATGAAGACCCGAAGCAGTAGACTCATCCTCATATCTCTTTTCACTTCGCGATTTGTGTTCAAATCTTTGAATTTCGGGACGAAATTCCCTTTAACGGGGGGATAATGTAACAACCTGAAATTCGTATTACTGCTTGTAACCCTTTTCGTAACTCATTTCGATAATCTAATCGTCGTTATCAATTTCGTTTTCGATTTCCGTCATTTAATTAAGTCATTAATGTGTATTTTATATTATGACTTAATGGGTGTTCTAATACCTTTAGAACTCATTCTAACACCTTATATTAGTGATCGGAACATTTCTTGAATCAACCATATCAAGTTATGACAACTCGATCGGGTGCGACCAAAAGCCCCGTCTAACGCCGGTATCGGGTAGAATTCCACCGTGTCCCGAACTTAGACACTATTTAAAGTTATCCAAGCTTCCATTTGAAGCTTTTGCTTCATCTCACAACTCTCTATCTCTCTCTAACCTCTCTCCTAAATTCAAGTTTAAGGGTCCAAATCTCAAATTTAAGGCTTCTAATCACCAAGGTACCTTCCCTAACTTGTCATGCAACCTCTCTAGCCTTCAAATTCAAGTTTAAACCATGGATTAGGACCATTATCATGAGTTTACGGCCCTAGAACAGTCCTAGGCCGTAAACTCATATAAATGGGGTTTTTGAGCAACAAAACCCTTCCAAACCACAATTAGACCTTGGATATGGCTAGATGACTTTATGGAATGGACTTAGAATGCCTCAAACCATGATTTAGATCCTTGTTCATGTGTTTACAGCCCTGGAGCATGCTTGGGCCGTAAACACATATAAAGGGGGTTTTTATGCTGATTTTCAAACAGCTTGTATTCTCAGGTCCGCATTAGACAGGTACCCGACGATATCTTTTGGCGAAGACGGAGTGCGTAGAATACTCGTCTCATTTTGTTCATATATACTATGTATCACATGTATAACTTTACTTTTGAAACTAATGTAAACTATTCTATATGTAATGTAATGGTTGTTTTACTTTACTTACTATGTGCATTGGATTTGGTACTCAATGTGGAGCCAACCCCGGAAATGTTTCCGCCTTCGGTTTTCGGGGTGTGACAACTTGTATCCCCCCCTATAAAACATTTAAAAACAGTTAAAACGTTGATTAAGGGGTATGAACTCACCTGTAGTAAGTGATTGGAATTGAACAGACTGTATCGTAAGGAAGGATCGGACAAGTGCTTGGTGTCAAGTGAAGACTTTAGACACACACAATGATCCTAATTACATATAAAGACATATGTATATAAACAATTAGTAATTAAAACACTAGTAAAAACATGTATATACATTCTAATGCGAGGTAAACACTTTGGTCAAGTGCTAGGAGGCTAATGGGTTGCAACAAAGGAGTGCAAGACCTCTCATGGGAGTTTATGGTCAAAAGACCATATATGTTGGAGTTTACGGCCTAGGGGAGTAAACTCCCGGCCGTAAACTCTCAATAAGGTTCCTAAATGAAGCCTAACATTATTACAACTCAAGTGGTGAATTGCTTCAAGGCTTAAACAAGTGTTTGGGCTTCCTTTTAACTCCTTTGAGGAGTTCACGGCCCTGGGACCATATCCCTTGGAGATTATGGCCGTAATATCCCTTGGGAGGACGTTTATGGTGTTTTTGTAACAGCCCGGAATTCCAGGTATTTTATTGTTTTGATTTTTTGGTGTTTTGAGAGGGGACTCGGCGAGTTGGAGCTCAGACTCGCCGAGTAGGGTCGCGATTCTGGACGCGGGATTCGTCTGGACTCGGCGAGTCCAGGATATGGACTCGGCGAGTCCACGCTGTTTAATGAAACCCTAAATTTCTCGGGTTTGGGACCTATTTAAAGGGCCTTATGGCCGTCATTTGCACCCAACAGTCCATAGAGAGAAACCCTAGAGTGCTTTAGCGATTTGAGAGAGAAAGGAAGCATTTCTTGACATTTGTGTGTTGTTTAGCAAAGAAGAGGGAGGTTCTAGCCAAGAGGAGGCAAAGGAGACTGCTATTCGGTGGATTTGAAGCTTAGCCCTTCAATCTAAAGGTATGATTTCGGCTCATCTCCTATTTTGTGAAGTATAATTGATTTTAGGGTTTCTTGTGACCTTGTTGAGTTGATTGGATGGCCAAATAGTCCCTTGCTAGTGATGAGACTTCGGATCTGGATCCATAGAGGTCCAGAGAGCCTCATTCATCAAGATTTATAGAGAACAATGGAGGTTATGACCTTGAGTAGTGAGATTTGTTGAAAATTCTTCATATATGGTCATATAGAGGTTGTTTATGCACCAAGTCTGGGGCTTTACGTGGTGAATCAGTCTAGGAAGGTCAGATCTATGAATTGTTGGAATAGATCTGACCTTAGAAGCAAGTTTGAGTCATTGCATGGCATGGACTCGCCGAGTCCGATGAGCAGACTCGGCGAGTAGCTTGAAGATTGCCTTGGACCGGCCAGTGAGTGGTCCAGTTGAGTCATGGGTTGACTCAGTGAGTCAGGGCGAGTTAGAGAGGGTTGTCAAGTGGACTGAGTCGAGCTGGGACTCGCCGAGTCGTTCTTGAGACTCGGCGAGTTGAGTCGGGGTGGCCCCGCGATTTCTGCCAGGTGAAACTCGTCAAGTCAGGGGGAGTACTCGATGTGTAGAAAGGGAATCCTAGAGAGTTGGTGAGAACGTCTAGACTCGCCGAGTTGTCGTGTGCACTCGCCGAGTCCGGTCAAAGTTGACCGTTGACCGTTGTTGACTTCTTAGGGATAGTCAACCTTAGAGATAAAAAGTGTTAATTAGAGTCATGTGATGTTATAGGAGGATTAGAGCTCGGAGGATCGAGCACGAGGGATTTCCAGGATTCGTGAGATACCGAGACACGCGAGGTGAGTCTTCTCACTATACTTTACCTTGAGTAGGTAATCAGAGCTATGTGTTAGTGTATGTATGTTATGTGTATGCCATGTGTTGTACTGCATTATTTCTATGTGATTTATGTTGTGCATGATTTCAGAGTTGGAACCGGAAGGTTCCTAGAGTTAGAACCTGAGGGTTCACAGAGTTGGGTGCACGGACCCATAGAGTTATAGCCTCGAGTGGCTAATATGTGTTTTATGTGTGGTATATTGGGGAACTCACTAAGCTTCGTGCTTACAGCGTTAGTGTTGTTGTTTCAGGTACTAGCGATGACCGTGGGAAGGCGCCGGCCTGATCTGTACACACGCAGGGGACTTTGATATATTTATGTGATCTTGGGTTTTGTATGATACAGATTGGAATTTGAAACTTAATGTTTTTATGAAATTAAATGAGAAATGTTTTTTTTTATATTGCGAAAAATTATTTTGAAATTCACGGTGTTACAAGTTGGTATCAGAGCTTTGGTTTGAGGGATTCGAGTACACCTTCGGGCGTATTTGAACTCAAACTGAGGATTTGAGATGTATTTTCAAAAAGAGTAAAAGATTTTTTTTTCAAAACGCAGAGCAAGAGATGTGTGTACGATCAGTCAGCGCCCGAACGGTGATTTCCCAAAATACCTTTATATATTATGTGATATTGATATTGATATGATGTATCCGCATGCTAGAGTAGGCTAGGTATTGCTATTAGGACTCGAGTGGCCTGATTTGTGATGCCTTAGCCTAGGGAGAGGTGAGCTGCTATGAGATGCTTGAGAATGAGTAGGTAGCAGCGAGGGACTTATGAGAGATCTATTAGAGAGAGTGGTCTATGCATGATAGAGTACTTGAGACCTGGGATCCAAAGAGAAGGACTTGGAGTGTATTCTGGTGCGGTGCGGACAGTAGTATTGGGCCCGTACTACTGGAAGCACTGGAGCGGTGTGCAGCCCAAGTCAGAATCTTTGGAATGCCAAGAATCAAGGAGGAAAGAGTTGACGAGTGTGAGCATACTCGTGTGGATTCTAATTTATCGTATGTTGTATTTCAGAGGTAGATCATGGTGAGGACACGTTTGATGCCCGAGAGCAGTGGTACCAGTGAGGAGGAGATCCGCCAGATCATTCAGGAGGAGGTGGCTGCGGCCATCAGGGCAGAGATACCGGAGATGTTTGGGTCTATAAAGACCACATTGATTGAGACGTTTGATGAGCGTTATGCCGCTCTTTCTGAGGCTGCTGCTGCAGCGGCTACCGCAGCGATTGCTGCTGCAAGGCCGCAGGGTGGGGATGCGTTGCTGTTCCGTGAGTTCAGCAACACAAAACCACCAGAGTTTGATGGTACTCAGGATCCGGTGGCAGCTATGAGGTGGATATCTGATATTGAGGGGTGTTTCTTCACTTGCTCGTCTCCTGAGCATTTGAAGGTCCGGTTCGCGCTGAACCAGCTTCGCTTGGGAGCGAAGGACTGGTGGAAGTTTGTGACGGCGCATTATACGCATGCTGAGCTTTCTGCGGTGATCTGGGAAAGGTTCACCACCATGTTTCGGGATGAGTACATTCCCCAGGTGGAGAGGGAGCGTTTGGCACAGGAGTTTCTGACCCTCAAGCACGGTACTGAGTCTGTTACAGCGATCACGAGGATGTTCCATGAGAGGGCGATGTTCTGCCCTGAGCACGTGTCCACTGAGCAGGCACGTATGAGCCGCTACTTGAGCATCTTGAGGCGGGATATTCGGGAGTTCGCTGCGAACTCCTCGTACCGGACATTTGCTGAGCTTCAGGCAAATGCCCGAAAGAGGGAGATTGAGCTTGAGACTCAGGCCAGGGAGGAGGCGGAGTCTCAGGGGAGGGATCGGCGACCGGCACAGTCACAGCCGGCCGCCAAGCGGGCCAAGCCTGCTCCCAGACCAGGGAGCCAGAAGGGCCGCACTTGCGGAAAGTGCGGCAAGGGTCATGACGGAGTTTGCCGAGCGGGGTCTTGCTACAAATGTGGCAAGGAGGGGCACATGGCCAAGGACTGCCCCAAGGGGTTTGCAGTGTGTTTTCACTGCAACCAGACCGGACACCGGAAGGCCGAGTGTCCGCAGTTGCGCGGAGCATCTCAGGGGTCTGCTCCTGCCGCCATCAGAGCTACAGAGAGTCGGCCTGTGAAGGCCGAGACGCCGAGAGCTCGAGGGAGAGCTTTCCAGCTGACTGCGGAGGAGGTCCGCGCTGCGCCCGATGTTGTGGCTGGTATGTTTCCTTTCGTGTATTTATTTTGATATTGAGATGTTATGCTTATATTATGTTATGCGTAGGTACCTTTCTTGTGAATTCCGTACCTGCTTTAGTGTTATTTGACTCGGGTGCGAGTCGGTCTTTTGTATCTTTGGCCTTTGGTCAGCATATCAGTGTTAGTCGTGAGGCATTGAGTCGACCTCTGAGAGTTTCCATAGCTGATGATAGATTGATTTGTGCCACGGAGGTTTTCCGGGGATGTGTGTTAGAGATTTTCGGGGTTGAGTTTCCGATTGATCTGATTCCTATTGCGATGGGTGATGTTTGTGTCATTGTGGGCATGGACTGGTTGAGCCGATTCGGCGCGGTTATCGACTGTGAGTGTCAGCTGGTGACTATACGAGACCCTAGTGGGGGAGTTCTTTCGGTGTACGGCGAGGGTACCCGTTCGGGATCAGCCTTTTGTTCGGCCGCTAGGGCGAGGCAGTGTCTACAGCAGGGCGGTAAGGGTTTTGTGGCATATGTGTTGGACACGCGGGCGACTTCCGAGAGACCGAGTTCAGTTGAGGAGGTACCGGTGGTGCGTGAGTTTCCAGATGTCTTTCCCGAGGAGCTGCCGGGAGTACCTCCTGTGAGGCAAGTGGAGTTTGGTATTGATTTGGTTCCGAGGGCCGCGCCTATAGCTAAGGTACCTTATCGTCTTGCACCTCCAGAGATGCAAGAGTTATCCTCGCAGCTTCAGGAGTTGTTGGGGAAGGGATTCATTCAGCCGAGCAGCTCGCCGTGGGGAGCACCTATTCTGTTCGTGAAGAAGAAGGATGGTTCACACCGGATGTGTATTGATTACCGGGAGTTGAACAAGCTGACGGTCAAGAACCGTTACCCGTTGCCGAGGATCGACGATTTATTTGATCAGTTGCAGGGAGCATCTTGGTTTTCCAAAATCGACTTGAGGTCGGGATATCATCAGGTGAGAGTGCGGGATGAGAACGTCCAGAAGACAGCATTCAGGACGCGATATGGGCATTATGAGTTTGTGGTGATGCCTTTTGGACTCACCAATGCCCCGGCGGTGTTCATGGATCTCATGAACAGGGTATGCAGGCCGATGTTGGATCGGTCGGTGATTGTATTTATCGATGATATTCTGGTGTATTCAAGATCGAGAGAGCAGCATGAAGAGCATTTGAGGGAGGTCCTTGGGGTACTGAGATTGGAGAAGCTTTATGCAAAGTTCTCCAAGTGTGATTTCTGGTTACGGGAGGTCCAGTTCCTAGGACATCTCGTTAACCAGGAAGGGATTCTGGTCGATCCGGCCAAGGTTGAGGCGGTGATGAGTTGGGAGGTGCCAAAGTCACCCTCTGAGATCAGGAGCTTCCTTGGATTAGCAGGGTATTATCGGAGATTTATCAAGGATTTCTCCAAGATCGCAGTGCCGCTCACCAGATTGACCCAGAAGGGTGTTGCATTCTCATGGGGTCCCGAGCAGCAGACCTCCTTTGAGACACTTCGCCAGAGGTTGTGCGAAGCCCCGGTATTAGCTCTCCCGGAAGGGATGGAGGATTTTGTAGTATATTGTGATGCATCGATTTTGGGGTTGGGTGCGGTATTGATGCAGAGGAGTCATGTGATAGCATATGCATCGAGGCAGCTGAAGCCTCATGAGACGAGATATCCCACGCATGATCTAGAGTTGGGGGCAGTAGTGTTCGCCCTCAAGATTTGGCGTCACTACTTATATGGGGTTCAGTGTACGATATACACGGACCACAAGAGCTTGAAGTACTTGATGGATCAGCCCAATCTAAATATGCGTCAGAGGAGGTGGTTAGATGTGGTCAAGGATTATGATTGTGAGATCCTGTACCACCCGGGCAAGGCCAATGTGGTGGCCGATGCGTTGAGCCGCAGGGCGGAGAGCACTCCATTGCGAAATGTATGTTTGAGATTGACCATGATAGCTCCGGTATTGGATGCCATTCGTGGGGCACAGGCCGAGGCTGTGCAGCCGGAGATGCAGAAGAGGGAACGGGTCGTTGGTTTGGTTTCAGAGTTCGTTACGGATGGTCGAGGGCTTATGACTTTTCAGGGTCGGATTTGGGTACCGTTTGTGGGTGGTACGCGCACTTCCTTGATGGAGGAGGCTCATCGGTCGAAATTTTCGATCCATCCGGGGGCTACAAAGATGTATTTGGATTTGAGGAAAGAGTATTGGTGGCCCTGTATGAAGAGGGACGTCGCATGGTTCGTTGAGAGGTGCTTGACCTGCTGTAGGGTTAAGGCCGAGCACCAGAGACCGCATGGCAAGTTGCAGCCATTGGAGGTTCCCGAATGGAAGTGGGAACAGATCACTATGGATTTCATCACCAAATTGCCGAGGACTGGCAGAGGAGTTGATGCAATTTGGGTGATTGTGGATAGGTTGACGAAGAGCGCTCACTTCCTTGCCATCAGTGAGAGTTCTTCAGCGGAGAAGTTGGCAGAGTTATATGTGAGAGAAGTGGTATCTCGGCATGGGGTGCCGATCTCGATTGTTTCAGACCGTGATGTGCGCTTCACTTCCAGATTCTGGAAGAAATTTCATGAGGAGTTGGGTACTAGATTGCATTTTAGTACCGCATATCATCCCCAGATAGACCGTCAGAGTGAGCAGACGATTCAGACGCTTGAGGACATGCTTCGAGCATGTGTGTTGGATTTCGGGGGTAGCTGGGATGCGTATTTACCCTTGGCAGAGTTTTCCTACAACAACAGCCATCATTCGAGCATTGGTATGCCACCCTTTGAGCTGTTGTATGGTAGGAGGTGTCGGACCCCCATTTGCTGGGGAGAGGTTGGGCAGAGAGTGATGGGCAGTACAGAGATCGTGCTTCAGACGACAGAGCAGATTCAGCAGGTCAGACAGAGGTTATTGACCGCCCAGAGCCGACAGAAGAGTTACGCAGACAGACGCCGGTCCGAGCTTGAGTTTCAGGTCGGCGACTTCGTTCTCCTGAAGGTCTCTCCTTGGAAAGGAGTGATTCGATTCAGGAAGAGGGGCAAGTTGGGGCCTCGGTATATTGGGCCATTTCGCGTAATTGCAAGGGTAGGCCGGGTAGCCTATCGTTTGGAATTGCCAGCAGAGTTGGGGCAAATCCACGACACTTTTCATGTGTCGCAATTGAGGAAATGTATTGCCGATGAGTCGGCAGTAGTTACATTAGAGGATATTCAGGTGGATGCGAGCCTGAATTATGCCGAGAGACCAGTAGCCATCAGAGATCGGAAGATCAAGGTTTTGAGGAACAAGGAGGTACCTCTGGTGTTGGTTCAGTGGCAACACCGGAAGGGATCAGAGATGACCTGGGAGCCGGAGCGCGAGATGCGGGAGCAGCATCCGGAGCTATTTTCAGAGCGAGACTTCGAGGGCGAAGTCTAGTTCTAGTGGGGGAGAGTTGTAACAGCCCGGAATTCCAGGTATTTTATTGTTTTGATTTTTTGGTGTTTTGAGAGGGGACTCAGCGAGTTGGAGCTCAGACTCGCCGAGTAGGGTCGCGATTCTGGACGCGGGATTCGTCTGGACTCGGCGAGTCCACGCTGTTTAATGAAACCCTAAATTTCTCGGGTTTGGGACCTATTTAAAGGGCCTTATGGCCGTCATTTGCACCCAACAGTCCATAGAGAGAAACCCTAGAGTGCTTTAGCGATTTGAGAGAGAAAGGAAGCATTTCTTGACATTTGTGTGTTGTTTAGCAAAGAAGAGGGAATTTCTAGCCAAGAGGAGGCAAAGGAGACTGCTATTCGGTGGATTTGAAGCTTAGCCCTTCAATCTAAAGGTATGATTTCGGCTCATCTCCTGTTTTGTGAAGTATAATTGATTTTAGGGTTTCTTGTGACCTTGTTGAGTTGATTGGATGGCCAAATAGTCCCTTGCTAGTGATGAGACTTCGGATCTGGATCCATAGAGGTCCAGAGAGCCTCATTCATCAAGCTTTATAGAGAACAATGGAGGTTATGACCTTGAGTAGTGAGATTTGTTGAAAATTCTTCATATATGGTCATATAGAGGTTGTTTATGCACCAAGTCTGGGGCTTTACGTGGTGAATCAGTCTAGGAAGGTCAGATCTATGAATTGTTGGAATAGATCTGACCTTAGAAGCAAGTTTGAGTCATTGCATGGCATGGACTCGCCGAGTCCGATGAGCAGACTCGGCGAGTAGCTTGAAGATTGCCTTGGACCGGCCAGTGAGTGGTCCAGTCGAGTCATGGGTTGACTCAGTGAGTCAGGGCGAGTTAGAGAGGGTTGTCAAGTGGACTGAGTCGAGCTGGGACTCGCCGAGTCGTTCTTGAGACTCGGCGAGTTGAGTCGGGGTGGCCCCGCGATTTCTGCCAGGTGAAACTCGTCAAGTCAGGGGGAGTACTCGACGTGTAGAAAGGGAATCCTAGAGAGTTGGTGAGAACGTCTAGACTTGCCGAGTTGCCGTGTGCACTCGCCGAGTCCGGTCAAAGTTGACCGTTGACCGTTGACCTGTGTTGACTTCTTAGGGATAGTCAACCTTAGAGATAAAAAGTGTTAATTAGAGTCATGTGATGTTATAGGAGGATTAGAGCTCGGAGGATCGAGCACGAGGGATTTCCAGGATTCGTGAGATACCGAGACACGCGAGGTGAGTCTTCTCACTATACTTTACCTTGAGTAGGTAATCAGAGCTATGTGTTAGTGTATGTATGTTATGTGTATGCCATGTGTTGTACTGCATTATTTCTATGTGATTTATGTTGTGCATGATTTCAGAGTTGGAACCGGAAGGTTCCTAGAGTTAGAACCTGAGGGTTCACAGAGTTGGGTACACGGACCCATAGAGTTATAGCCTCGAGTGGCTAATATGTGTTTTATGTGTGGTATTTTGGGGAACTCACTAAGCTTCGTGCTTACAGCGTTAGTGTTCTTGTTTCAGGTACTAGCGATGACCGTGGGAAGGCGTCGGCTTGATCTGTACACACGCAGGGGTATTTGATATATTTATGTGATCTTGGGTTTTGTATGATACAGATTGGAATTTGAAACTTAATGTTTTTATGAAATTAAATGAGAAATGTTTTTTTTTATATTGCGAAAAATTATTTTGAAATTCACGGTGTTACAGTTTTCAAGTCCCTAAATTAACTAGGAACTAAACTAGGCTTTTGTACTAGGCTTTGGAAGAGTTTATGGCACCAGTTGGCACCATTATTTGGAGTTCACGTCCCTGGAACTTCTTGGGCCGTCAACACCTTACTCTTGGTGTTCTAATGGTGTTTGCTAGTCCTAATCTCATTAGGGTACATGTCTAAATTCAAGCCTAAGCCTTAGGAAGTGTTTGTGGCATCGAAACACCCCTAACTTGAGTTTTCGGCCCATGAACCATTTGGTCATGTGTTTGCGGCCGTGAACACCCATAGGTGTTGGTATTTTGATTTTTTTGGGTCCTAGACACATCAAGGTAATGTGCTATGCTAGTCTCTTGGATCAATGAAGGCGTTTAGGGCATTTTGGCAACCTAAAATGGAGTTCACGGCCCAAGAACTTCCTTGGCCGTGAACTCACTTCTAGCCATTGTTTCTAATTGATTTTGTGGTCTAAACATGTAATGGTAGTCCCTATGTTGAATCCCAAGGCTTTGAGGGACATTGGGCACACTTTTGGCCCTTAAAATGGAGTTTACTCCCCAAGGTGTTCTTGGGAGGTAAACTCATAGATCTTAGTGTTTTGACTTGATTTTGATGTTTCTAAACACAATCTAAGCTATATAATACAACTAGATAGAAGTACTCACGATTTGGGATAAAAACCCGAAGATTCGTGAGAGAGAATTCGGCTTTTCTCTAGTTGGAAATGTAACTAATGAATAAATATGGTTCAGATTTCTATATATAGTCCTGAGATTTTTGGAAGAAAAATATTTTATTCCCGGAATGAACTCTAATATCATAGAGTATTCGAATAACAGTGTTGCACAAAACCTTAGTGCATCCACTCTCCTGATATCTCCTTAAGTGTAAATCTTGAAAAACTGTAAAACTTATACCCAAAGTTTGGAATTTTACTGAAACTGTTCTAACTTCTATTGGCTTGATTTGGTTTGTTCAGAATGGAAATTTCGGGTTGTCACAACTATGAACTTCACTTCTTTGTAGGTTCTTCAAATATGGGTCAAAAAACACCAACTTTTACTTCAAAAGCTCTAGATGCAAGATGGAAGGCTAAAAGGGACATTTAGGGTTTTCTTGAGGGTGATGTACATGAAATGAGGCCAAGTCTAAAAGTTAAGGATGAATTTATAGGGTGCAACAACCCATATTAGGGTTTTCAAAATCCACGTGTACGCCCAGCATGCACTCCTGAAGTCTCGATCCATTCCCTAGCTAGTACGTTAAGTGTACCATATGGGTACGCCCCACATACTAGCTGCAAGTGTCAAAATGCACAATTTCAAAGGTTTGAGGGGAAAAGGGAAAATTACCAAAAATATGCGTGCCACAACTCTCCCCCAGTTGACTCACACTTCATCCTCGAAGTCCGCTGCAGCAAACAATTCTGGGTAATGCTCTGGCATCTCAGCCTTTGGCTTCCAGGTCCACTCAGAGCCCCTCCGATGCTGCCAACGTACCTTTACCAGAGGTGCTTCCTTGCTCTGCAAAACCTTCACTTTTCTTTCCAAAATAGCTATGGGCCTCTCAACATTGTTCAGGCACTCATCAACCTAAATTTCATCTAATGACACAATCGCATCCTCATTTAACACGCACTTCCGCAAGTGTGAAACATGGAAAGTGTTATGGATCTGAATGAGCTCCTCGGGAAGATCTAAACTATAGGCAAACTTGCCATCCCTGGCTATAATCTGGAATGGTCCAATGTATCTGGGGCCCAACTTCCCCCTCTTCCTGAAGCCAATCACATCTTTCCAATGTGAGACCTTCAGCAACACCGTATCACCGACCTAAAACTCCAACTCAGATTGGTGCCAGTTCGCATAGCTTTTCTGCCAACTCTGAGCAGTCTGCCGTCTCTGTCTAATTTGTTGAATCGTCTCTGTAGTCTGAAGAGCCACCTCAGTCTGACCCATGACCCTGTGACCAACCTCTCCCCAACAGACTAAGGTACGAAATCTCCGTCCATACAAAAGCTCAAAAGGCAGAGCACCAATGTTGGAGTGGAAACTGTTATTATTGGAGATTTTTACAAGAGGTACCTAGGAGTCCCAACTCCCACCAAAATCAATGACATATGCTCGCCACATATCCTCGAGAGTGTGGATGGTCTGCTCATTCTGACCATCGATTTGCGGATGATAAGCTGTGCTGAAGTGTATTCTCGTGCCCAACTCCTCATCGAACATCTGCCAAAAACGGGAGGTGAACTGAACATCATGGTCTGAAACAATGGAGATCAGAACACCATGGCGAGCAACGATTTCGCGAATATACACATCGGCTAATTTCTCAGCCAACGAGCTCTCCTCTATCGCCAGAATATGGGCACTCTTTGTCAATCGATCCACGATGACCCAAATAGTATCAAAATCCTTCGCTGTCTTCGGCAACTTGGTGATGAAATCCATCGATATCTGCTCCCACTTCGACATGGGAACCTCCAGAGGCTGCAGATTTCCATGTGGCCTCCAGTGCTCGGCCTTGACCATCCTACAGGTCAAGCACCTCTCGACGTTCCACGCGGTCTCTCTTTTCATCCAAGGCCACCAATAGCTCAACCACATATCCCAAAACATCTTGGTGGCCCCTGGGTAGAAAGAAAAACAAGATTTTTGAGCCTCCTCCAACACAATCTATCTAACCCCACCAGACATAGGAACTCATACCCAGCCGTAATGGGTCAACAAACCACGACTGTGCGGAACAAACTTGGTGATCTTGCCCCTGATCCTCTCAATATTCCAATTTTCTTCCCGAACACCCATGTCCTGGGCCTCCCTAATCAACCCCACGAGCGGAGAATCCAAATATATCCTCATACATGACACACCAACAAAAGGTCCAACTGACTTGCGGCCCAAGGCATCCGCCACCACATTCGCTTTACCTGAATGGTAAAGGATCTCTCAATCATAATATTTGACTACATCCAGCCACATGCACTGCCTCATGTTCAGGTTCGGCTGATCCATAATATGCCTCAAACTCTGGTGATCCGTGTAAATAGTACAACGGACCCCATAAAGGTAATGCCTCCAAATCTTGAGGGCGAAAACCACTGCCCCCAACTCAAGATCATGCATGGGATATCTCGTCTCATGCGGCTTCAGCTGCTGCGAAACATAAGCTATCATTCGTCCTATTTGCATAATAACTGCCCCCAACCCAGTGATGGATGCATCATAGAAAACCACAAAATTCTTGATTCCCTCAGGAGGGTTAAAACTGGGGCCTCGCAAAGTCTCTGCCGAAGGGTCTCAAATACTGACTGCTGCTCAGGGCCCCACCTGAAATCCACCCCCTTCCTTGTTAGACGAGTGAGGGGTACTACAATTTTGGAGAAATCCTGAATAAATCTCCGGTAGTACCCTACCAATCCCAAGAAACTCCTGATATCTGAGGGAGAATTCGGAATCTCCCACTGCATCACTGCCTCGATCTTGGCCGGATCGACCAATATCCCATCCTGGTTAACGAGGTGTCCAAGGAACTGAACCTCTTGTAACCAAAACTCACACTTCGAGAACTTAGCGTAAAGCCGTTCTCGCCTCAAAACCCTGGAAGCTTGTGATGATGCTCCTTATGATGCTCTCTGGTATTGGAATATACCAAGATATAATCATTAAACACGATAACCGAATGATCCAGCATCGGCCTGCACACCCGATTCATCAAATCCATAAATACTGCAAGCGCATTGGTGAGCCCGAATGGCATTACCACGAGCTCATAATGCCCATAAAGAGTCCGAAACGCAGTCTTCTCCATGTCATCCTCCCTCACCCTGACCTGATGGTACCCAGACCTCAGATCTATCTTGGAGAACCAAGTGCTCCCTATAGCCGATCAAAGAGATCATCAATCTGCAGAAGGGGATAACAGTTCTTCACCGTTAACTTGTTCAACTCCCGGTAATCAATGCACATCCGGTGTGAACCATCTTTCTTCTTGACGAATAAAATCGATGCTCCGTATGGAGAACTACTCAGTCGGATGAACTGCTTGCCTAGCAACTCCTACAGCTGAGATGATAGCTCATGCATCACGGGTGGTGCCAAACAGTTCGGCGCCTTGGCAATCGGGGCCGCACTTGGCTCGAGGTCGATCCTGAACTCGACGTGCCTCTTAGGAGGCACACCAGTTAACTCCTCTGGAAATACATCTACAAACTCCCTGACCACCAGGACTTCTGACACTGAAACCAGATCCCTAATCCGTGTATCCACTACATAACCCAAATAACATGTACACCCATGTTGAATATACTGTCGAGCCCTAGCTGCAGAACAAAATCCTGAACTCATCCTGGTGCCCTCTCCATAAATAACCAGTTCTCCCCCATACGGGGTTCGAACTACCACACGTTGGCCCTCACAATCAATCATAGCACCAAAACGGCTTAGCCAATCCGTACCCACAATCACGCAGACATCCCCCATGGGAATACAGATCAAATCACTCGAAAATAATACTCCAAAGATCTCTAGAACACAACCCGAATATACTGAAGAAGCAGAAAACCCGTGTTCATTGGCGATAGAAACTCGCAACAGACACTCCATCTCCCCTAAAAGCATAACAAACTCCCAACTAAATAAACCGAGAAACAAAGGAGCGACTCACACCCGAGTCGAACAACACTAAAGCATGCAAGGAGTTCACTAGGAACGTACCTAACAAGGGTACCCACATATAAGCATAATAAAAACATAAATAACAACATAACAGATAGAAACATACCCAGTCACAACATCTAGAGTTACTCTGGCCTCCTCGGTAGTGATCTTTAAAGCGCGACCTCGAGCCCTCGGGGGCTCCTCTTTCCTCTGGCGCCCATCTGTGATCCTTAGTGTAGCCGGCGCGAGGGCATCCGCCGGCTTGGCGGCGAGTAACAGAAAATTGACCTTCACATGGCCAACTTAATCAAAATGATAGAAAATCCTTGTACTCTAAACCGGGGCTAACTGGCGGTAGTCCTTCTCATAATGCCCCTCCTTGCCACATTTGTGTCACAAACTACCAGATCGGCATGCTCCGCCATGAACCCAACCTCACTTCCCACAAGTGCGGCCTCAGTCACCTGCAGATCTAGACTCATCGGCCTTGAACCGCTTCGGTGATGGCTGCGACTGTGATGGGGCCATCCTCTGCTCTCTCAACTGAAAATCTATCTCAAGCCCATGCGGCCTGGCGGCCTCCTACAACTCCAACAATGAATCATACCGGTGGGTGTAAATAAACTGTCTGATATTCGTATTCATCATGCTCAGGTAACAGGTCATCTGAGCCTGCTCCGAAGCAAATTCAGGGAAGAACATGGCCTTCTCAGTAACATACGGGTGATCCCCGTCATCGACTCTGATCCCTACCACAAATCTAAAAACTCTTGACCAAACCTCTCACGATCAACCTGCATCACATAATGCGTACGAAACAGCTCCATGAACTGAGCCCAAATCATTATAGCCCTCTGCTCAACAGAATACGATCTCGTAACAAGTATCTACCAATCCTTCGCTCCAGACCTCAAGAGGTTCAGAGCACACCTGACCTTCTAGTCATAAGTTTCACATCAGAGAAATCCCAAAATTGTAAGACAAAAACATGAGGAGGTGCACGATCATGCCTTCGCCTTCCTGTGATCCTCTAAGGTACCTGAAACATAACCCAAAACTGTAATCCCAAAGCTTAGTGAGTTCCCCCAAAATACCACCAAAACACATAAACATAGATATCACAGCAAAAGCATGCATACAGAAACTTCAGCATGTCTGGATCGCCACTCCGGGCCTACAACATGTTTGGACCGCTCCTCGGGACTTCGGCCTAACTGGTCCGCCTCATAGGCCTTCAATCTATCCGGACCGCCATAGGTGTGTTGGACTTCAACACAAAGCAGGATCGCCTCAACCCAACCACACACATGTCGATATATACATAACTAATAAACATATATTCAATCAACAGACAAATAGACGAATCCTACATATCAATAAGCATAGCATTATCTTATCTACCAGGATACATATCTAATAGATCACTATGATACTCAATCATGCAATAAATAGGATAACCAATCCAAATGGGTCGGCCTTGGTGCCTTCGAGCCAACAAGTATAGTGAGGAACACTCACCTTTCAAATGTCAAGCTGCACAAAAATCTCTGACTGCCAACTCATGGACTGCTACTCCCACTAAGTTCTTAACACCTTAAGATAACACCCAAAAACGGAGATCTCACCTTATTGAGCTGAGAAACACGTAAAGTTGCTAACTTTACAATCATGCAAGGCTAAACAAGGCTCTTTAGCTCAAAAAAAAGGCTTAATACATATCTTAATGCTTGCATGAGACTTCTAACTTCATAAAGATGGCACCTTTATGCATGAGGGGGGCATGAAAAGCCTAGATCTGAAAGGATAAGTCTTTAAGGATGTCCTAGTCCAATCATTCACCTAACCATGGCTTAAAACATAACAAATTGACCCCAAAAGGGATCTAAGCAACTAGTATTCAAGATAAGAACTTGCTACCTCAAAATCCTTGCAAAACAGGTAGAGGTTCTGGATCTCCAATATCCCACCAAGTTATGAACTTCACTTCCTTCTAGGGTTCTTCAAAGATGGGTCAAAACACACCAACTTTTACTTCAAAAGCTCAAGATGCAAGATGGGATGCTAAAAGGGACGTTTAAAGTTTTTTGGAGCGTATGGGAGATGAAATGAGGCCAAGTCTAAAAGTTAAGGATGAATTTAAAGGGTGCAACAACCCACATTAGGGTTTTTTAAATCCACGTATATGCCCATCATACCATAGCATACGCCCGAGATACACTCCTGAAGTCCTGATCCATTCTCTAGCTAGTACGCTAAGCGTACCATATGGGTAGGCCCCACGTACTAGCTATAAGGGTCAAAATGCACGATTTCAAAGGTTTGAGGGGAAAAAGGGAAACTTACGGAAAATCGAGGTGTTACAGGTTGTCTTGACTGAGGAAACATATCGATGATCCCTGTGGTGGAAAAAACACAAAACCTATTCATGAAACCAAGAAAAATTTACTGATAATATTGTCCATCCCTTATCAAATGGGGTGGTTTAAATTTCACCAAAAACAAGATTCCATAACCATTTTAAATAACACCCCCAAACCATTCATTCATCCATGATTACATAACAACAGTTTGTTCCAATTCCATACATGGGACACACACAATGTCGAGTTCATCACGATTTTAGATCTACATCTTATGAATCTTGACCACATTCAACTTTAGATTCCTTATGATGCTTCCCCTTTTCCACTCCAGCATCATTCTTCTTCTTTTCTTTATCAGTTACACCCGAACCACCTCCTCAACTTACAACTACTTCTACTTCTCTTTCTCCAACTCATTGGATTCATCATCATTTTCATTCCGAGTCTGTGTTCTAGGTGATTCATGAACATTTCCTCATTATTGTAATTGGTAAAACACTGGTAAATTAAGTGAAAAGGAAACGATAACAACATGGAAAAGTACCATACTCTGATTTCACAAACAAAGAAATTCATATATATATATATATATATATATATATATATATATATATATATATATATATATAAGGCTAGGTTATTGTGTTCCTAGCATCTATTGTGTGCTCGTAAGCACAAATATGGACCAACAAATGGAATTAATCAATGGTCATGATCTGAGAGTGTATAATAATATAATGGGATAACATGTACCATATAATCACATAAATTTCAGCATAAGGGTATTTTGGACAATTAACTATTTTTAAAAAAGGAAATTTTCGGATTTTTAGGGATAATTACTTCTCCTAATTTTAATAATTTGAATTATTTAAGTTAATTCAATCTTAGTTCTAATGTCATTTGTAAACATAACCGATTTCATTCCGTTAGAATTTTTTTTAGTTAGAATGATGTTCTTTCAAAATTTTATTCTATTAGAATATTTTTGAAGAATAACATAATTCTTGAATCTCCGGTTGAAGAATAACAACATTCTAACATATTCTTGTACATTCGAACTTAAATACAAATTCATACATATTCTTATAAACTAAAAGCCGTATACATTTTAATATAATTATATATATTCTAAAAGAATATCAACAAAATTGAATAAAATTATGAAAAAATAACAACATTCTGCTAGAATACTCTTGTTCTTCATGTTTTCTTTATTTTCCACATCAATGGCAGCCCCCTCAAAACCTAAATCCAAAAAAACATAATCAACTTTAAAATATTAAAACTTTTAGTATATTCTAAAAGAAAAAAACTATAAATTCTAATAGAATGTGTTAGACATTAAAGCCTTTTAGTTTATTTGTACAAAATGTAATACTCGAGTCATTTGATCAAGTATTCCCCGAGTCACTTGATCCAAATAATCGACTTAATCTAATTACAATGATTCTAGAGCCTACATTGTAGCTAACATAGAGGACGGTACTTTCAAAAAAGGTCAGCTTATTACAAGCTAGAATGTGGTAAATATGACAGTTCAAAGATCACAAAAATATCTAAACAAAGTAAAAGTGCTAAAAATACACCTGTAACATCCCATGTTCGAAGGACTATAACTGAGCCAAGATTAATCCAATTAAAATGAATTTGGAACCTAACTTGTAGCTAACACAAAGGGGAATATGTAGAAACGAATTTCATATCATTTCAAGCTAGTATGAGAGAGATATGATAGTTTAATGATTACAAAAAAAAATGGCTGAAATATGTGATTCAAGCATTTTAACAAACATTTGGTGGGCAAAATTAGATGCTCAGATCTTTATACTCCATTTGATGAACCATACAACATATGTAATTAATAAATACATGAATGTGACTAAATTTACAATAAAATAGTGTATACCTTCAAATACTAACGAGTAATTTGAGATTCCATGCCATAAAATCGAGATTCCATTATGACAGAATTAGATCTCGATCTTCCATTCCGACAGAATTGCTGTGAGATACGCCCATAATCAAATTTTTTTGATAATTACCAAATCGAGACCACTGCTATTTACATAAAAATTATACTTTTAATTTTTTGAAGTTCTTGTTGGAACAAAATCTGTTAGATTTCTTGTTGGAGAGAAGTTAAAAAATTAAATATTATCAACTATTTTTTCATTGAGGCAATTTATCGAACACATGGAGTCCACGATAAAATCATATCAAACATATCAGAAAAAAAAATGAGATTTACTTGGATCTTAGAAATATGTGAAGTCAAAGAAGGATAAAATAGAAATATATGAAGTCAAAGAAGGAGAAAATAACGAACCACAAAAAAATTCATGTTGGCTTTTTTTCCTTCTAAATCACTATTCTCTCTAAAAAGATGAGTGAGAATACCAAAAAAAAATGGTTCCCCCCCCCCCCCCCCTTTTAAATGACTAAATCATTAAAATTCTTGAGAATACATCCAAATTATAGAAAAATGGTGAATAATCTAGGATAGGTTACCTGTAAACTAATGAACCTTTCAATTTCTTGATTCAGGTTTTGAATATGAGCCGCAACAGATTGAGAATGCATTGATACCGGTTTATGAAACCCGGACTCAAAACACAAATCTTAATTCTTTGTTGATGGTTGGTATGACTGCTGCAATTGTTGATATTGTTGTTGTTGTTGAAGACTAAACAAATAAAAATCATTGAGACCACACGTGTTTTCCATCAAATCTTGTGACAACTTCCCACCAGCACTATCATCACCGATGATGATTGACCGATTAAAGAAAAAAAATGATTTTATTAAACGCAAGAAAAACTTAATAATTTATTGGAGAAGGATAATTACATGGTAATGAGTTTTGAATCTTGATGATCGATTGTAGAAGAAGAAGAAGAAGAAGAAGAAGAAGAAGAAGAAGCGGTGGATCAGAAACGATGGTGAGTTCGATTTAGGGCTAATGTTCTAAATTTATCTTTGCTTCTTGCGTGATATCTGGGATATTAATTATCTACCATAACTAAATATACAAAGATTACTATAATCCACTTAAATGTCTTATTTAATTATTTATTTTTTCCTAAATTCCTATTGGTGCATTCATGCACACAATAGTTGCTAGAAACATTTGAACCTAGATATATATATATATATATATATATATATATATATATATATATATATATATATATATATATATATATATATATATAAAATCTAATTTCACACATACATACATACTCTGATTTCACAAACAAAGAAATTCATCAAAATTTTCATCTGATTCTTATCAACTTAAATACCAGATTTTCTGATTTTTACCTACATGGAGAAAAAAAACAAAGAAATTACTTGAATGGTTGGCGCTAACTTAGGAGTGGCGGAGGTCGTTTGCTTCCGGCGGCGGCAGCGAAGGCGGATGGCAGGAGGAATGCTTGAACGAGAAAGAGCTAAAGGTGCTCTGTGGAATGTTATGTGTTGAAGGCATAACCAGGAGAAGGTGACAGTGAGGCGGGAGGGACTGGAGTCGGCGAAGGAAGGAAACAACAAGGAGCGATGATTTTAGATGGGTTTTCCATCAATCGAAACAATGGTTCCTACCCTTGTGATTTTCAGATGGGATTGTATTAGGGAAAATGGCAATATCATGACATAATAATCTAGGACCGAGTCACCTAACATTTTATGAAGGACCGAGTCAGATCAAATCGATGGTTTGGTGGTGACTTCAAATGTGCGGAGACACGAAAACAGGAATGCAGGTTTGGTTTGTGCTGCGCTGGAGAATATGTTGCCCAAAACTTGAATTCTTCCAAAATAGGAAGGTTATTGGTGGGTTTGAGTTTGCTGCAAGGAAGAACAACGGGAAGGGGATATTTGTTCTTGAGCGATTGTAGAGAGTGTGTGTGTGTGTGTGTGGGAGAGAGAGAGAGAGAGAGAGAGTAAGAGAGTGTGTGTATGTGTGTGTGAGTGGGAGATAAGGGTGGGCCCCACGTTTTGTCCATGTGTCAACAAACTGGCTAAAACAAGTAAAAGTGACTAAAAAGACAGGTTGCCCACAACTTAATTCCCTCATAAAGCCATAGAAAAACATAAGTGACCAAACGGGTCAACTCTAGAAAGTTTGTGGGTTATATGTGTCATTTTCCCATTCTAATATATCATTTACTCCATTCTAAATAATTCATTGATTATCATAATATTTTGTCTTTATAAGAACATTACTTTTATGTTAGGTTGCTTACACTTGGTTTTTTTCTCCGTTTATTTTTCTTATCTAGATTCCATGAAAATGGAAAAGAAGGTAAACACAAAGGGAATTATAAAATAAAAGATGACTACAAGTGATTTAACATAATGTATATATAAGTGTGTACCTTATTTATGTGTAACCTTCAACTACTAATATCCATATATAATGTTCTGTTTTTCTTTATTATTTCCATTTTATTTTCCTTTATAATTTCATCAAATTTCACATAAATGTTATGGTTGTACATTTAGAGCCGAAAGAAAGACCAATATATTTTTAACTATTATTTGAAGTTCGTTTGATGATAAGCACCACCAATATAAAAAAAAATATGTTATGGTTATTCTTCTAACATTTAATATTTTTTCTCGATTATACTTCACTAGATCATTGCATACTTTATGAAAAAATGTTTATATGTAATAATTAAAGAAGTGATTTGGTCATTCGAAATTTATATATTTTGAATAACTAATAAATTAATATACATAAGTTAAAAAGTTAGAAGAGTTGCGTATTAAAAATATTTTAATGAACAAATCAATTGAATATTATAAATTGAATATTATAAGATGAAAAAATTGTAGGTGTTTCAAATTAATATGGTTGAAGAAATTGAACATATAAACAAATAAGTAGTTATTAAATTAATTGAGTTAAAAATACTTAAAACAATTTTAAATCAAAATTTATTCAAAACCTTATTTACGTGCAACCTAGAGATAAAAGCCAATCAAAATTCTACTAGTAAATATAAATATTATAATATAAGTCTTAAATGTCAAACCTTCTAATAAACATCTATTTTATCATGTTAGTTATATTTAATATCATATATGTTTATATTTTTAATAGTATGATTTTTTTTGGGTAATACACGGATATTCAACTAGTTTTATATAATTCCATGCAAACCAAAGATTTTAACAAATGACTAAAAATTGCTTTCTCACGTATGAATATACCAAGAGAACCTAAAAGCGTGACGTTGATATATATGGCCTTTGCTAATTCGCAAAAAGAGACAAATAAGAGAATAAATTAATATCATATATGTTTATATTTTTAATAGTATGATTTTTTTGCGTAATACACGGATATTCAACTAGTTTTATATAATTCCATGCAAACCAAAGATTTTAACAAATGACTAAAAATTGCTTTCTCACGTATGAATATACCAAGAGAACCTAAAAGCGTGAAGTTGATATATATTGCCTTTGCTAATTAGCAAAAAGAGACAAATAAGAGAATAAAAGAATGGTGATCACTAGCACAATCTATGGACACCCCTTGAATTAGAGGATGTTTAAGACATCATATTATATATATATATATATATATATATATATATATATATATATATATATATATATATATATTAATTAAAGTTCTGAAAAATAGTAACAGTAAACTGTATAATGGTGATCACTAGCACAATCTATGGACACCCCTTGAATTAGAGGATGTTTAAGACATCATATTATATATATATATATATATATATATATATATATATATATATATATATATATATATATATATATATTAATTAAAGTTCTGAAAAATAGTAACAGTAAACTGTATTAGGAGTTGGCAGAATTGGTCCCTGTTTATTATGTGACAGAAGTGGTCCGCTTCTTTTATTGAATTACAGTTTGGTCCCTTAATAATGTAATTAATATATATATATATATATATATATATATATATATATATATATATATATATATATATATATATATATATATATATATATATATATATATAAGTTTAGTGGGTTATCGATCCACCGCTCCTTTTTAGTTCCAGATCCTTCCACCACTTTGACCGCTTCAACCTTCTACATACCTTCCACCACTCATCCAACATGTTGACCGCTTCAACCTTCTACATACGTCATCCTTTTCCTTTCCACCTCCTTCTGTATTTCGATTAGGGCTCCTCTCGATCTGCTCGACCTCCGCCATCAACATGAAACTTTGTCGTCTCCGACTTCATCGATCCGCTGAAAAAATTAATCAATGACGAGATGAAAGATCTAAATAAAGAAGATAGAGAAGAAACACTAAGGAAATTGGTGGCGATGACGTTTGTCATAGTCGGAGAAAAACGGTGATGGAGGGGAGCTGGTGACACTGGCGCCAAAGTTGTGTCAACAGGCACCTGCGTTCCACTCATATTCACCTTTGATCAGAAATGTAACAGCCCGGATTTCCAGGTATCTTTTATGCTTTCAATTTTGATGTTTTGTGAGGGGACTCGGCGAGTTGGAGCTAAGACTCGCCGAGTAGGATCGCGATTCTGGACGCGGGTTCGCGCCTGGACTCGGCGAGTCCGCGCTGTTTAATGAAACCCTAATTTCTCGGGTTTGGGACCTATTTAAAGGGCCTTATGGCCGTCATTTGTGCTCACCAGTCCCTTGAGTGAAACCCTAGCGAGTGTGAGCGTTTGGAGCAAAGTAGGAAGCCATTGTTGACCTTGGAGGTGTCATCTTGCAAGGGAAAGGGAGAATCAGCTAAGGGAAAGCAAGAGAAGCTACTTCTTGAGGGTTTGGGGTCCAGAACATCACATTTGAGGTACTATCTTCGAGCTATTCTCTGCTATGTTGATGTTTATATTGATTTAGGGCTTATTGAGCCCTTTTGTGGCTAGATCTAGTGCTTCCTTGGTCCCTTAGGTGATTTAGATTATAGATTTGGACCCTTGGACGTCCAGAGTGTCCCTTTTCCCAAGCTTTTTGTGAATCCATGGGGGTTTTGGATTGGAATCCTTATGCCTAAGGTCAAAACACCATTTATGAACCATGGGGTGTGTTATGAACACCAAGATAAGGACTTTACGTGATGAATCAGCTTAGGAAGGCCAGATCTATGAATTGTTGGGGCGGATCTGACCTCAGAAGCAAGTTTGAGTTGTTGCATGGCATGGACTCGCTGAGTCCGACGAACAGACTCGGCGAGTAGCTTGAAGATTGCCCTTAAATCACTCAGTGAGTGATCCTGCCGAGTTATAGGTTGACTCAGTGAGTCAGGGCGAGTTAGAGAGGGTTGACAGGTGGACTGAGTCGAACTGGGACTCGCCGAGTTGTTCTTGAGACTCGGCGAGTTGAGTCGGGGTGGCCCCGCGATTCTTACCAGGTGGAACTCGTCGAGTCAGGGGAATACTCGACGTGTCAAAAAGGGAATCCTAGAGAGTTGGTGAAAATGTCTAGACTCGCCGAGTTGCCCTAGTGCACTCGCCGAGTCCGGTCAAAGTTGACCGTTGACCGTTGACCAGAGTTGACTAGTGTTGACTTGAAAAGGGTAGTCAACCTTAGTGGTAAAAGTGTTAATAAGAGACGTATGATGTTATAGGGGGATTGTAGCTCGGAGGATCGAGCACGAGTGATTCTGGGATTTGCTAGCTATCGATATTCACGAGGTGAGTCTTCTCACTATACTGTACCCGGAAGGGTTTTGACTGTGTGACCGGAAGGTCGGATATGGTATGAGACATATGTGCTATATGTGATAAGTTAATTGTTATCTGTGCTATGTATGATATGCTTGATATGGGCCGGAAGGCATTATGTTATGGGCCGGAAGGCGAATATGTTATGGGCCGGAAGGCGTTGTAATGTGGACCGTAAGGTTGGCGTGGGTAGGACCGGAAGGTTTACCCAGTAAGGACGAAAGTCCCCTGAGACACATGGACCGGAAGGTCAGGGCCTGGAAAGGCGTATGTGCGTAGGTTGTATTTTGGGGAACTCACTAAGCATTTATGCTTACAGTTGTTGTGTATGTGTTTCAGGTACTAGCGAGGACCGTGGGAAGGCGCCGGCGTGATCTGTACACACTGATGGAGGATTTATGATCTTAGGATTTATATGTTTGTATTATGACATGACACATTGGATCTTTATGCCTTATTTTGGATGGAAATACATTTTAAGAAATGAAAATTTTGTTTTAAAATTTCCGTTGTTACAAGTTGGTATCAGAGCCTTGGTTTGAGGGATTTGGGTACACCTTCGGGCGTAACTGAACTCAAACCAAGGATTTGAGGAAAACTTTTAAAAACAAAGGCATAAAATTTTTATAAAGGATTTTGTGGTAAACAAGAATGAAGCAGTGTGTACGATCAGCCAACGCCCGAACGGTAAAAATCCCCAAAATACCCTTACAAGGTTGAAAATTTGTTAACAGCTTATAACTTTCATAACACTTTGTATTATGTTGAGCAAAGGGTATAACGATAAGTTCTAAATATTGAATGTGTTTCCTTGTTAGTTTATCATCATAAACTGAAATATAGTCATTCATGATAAGATTATTCATTCATTTAGAACACGTATATTGAACTATAATGAGCATAGTTTATGGATTCATAGCATTAAAGCATTCATAAAAGAATTCTTATACATTACAAACGTTTTGGATAAACTATAATAGGTATAGTTTATGTATCATTTACTTCTCAAACTTATTTACCAAAGGTTTTCAGTTTAGTTCACGTAAATCTGTTAATGAATAAATTTGTGAGTCATTCCCTTCGGGTTACTTCAAAAGTAACAAAGTCAAAAAGTCCTGTAAATTGTAACCAGAGTCTCTTGTAGGGAGAACGTGATAGTTGTGTATAGATCTATATTGGGTTTGACAAACCCACACCAGAGCTGCTTGCAACAGCTAGACCGGCAGGTCTGTGGTGACAAGTGTCATTTAACGGCGACACCTGAAGAACGTCGTATTACGAGGCCGTCTATGTCAAGTATGGTTATGATAGCTCACATGTGGTATTAACAATCATAAGATTTACGGGTTATAACTTTAAATTAGCGAGTTATGTCTATTTAGCTCACTGAAATTACTTTAAGTATGGGAAAAATACTTATACGCCTTCATATTTAAAAGGGTTTTATGTCGATTTAAAATCACTTTTTACATCAACAATTACATACTTTATTGTATACTTTCGGTCTTGGTATTTAAGACTACACATCATTCATTACGGGATTTTTCTCACATCAGAAAGGGTTTTATGCCGATTTAAAACCACTTTTATATCTTTAAGTATGACAAATAGTTGTTCATTTCCGGTCCTGGTATTTAGGACTACATAACTTTTGTAAGGAAAATATTGGATTTTTCTTGGTAACATACATCTCTTTACAAAGATCGATTTTCAAACTCTTACTGTCAAAAGCTTATGAACTCACCAACCTTTGTGTTGACACTTTTCAAAACTACTTGTATTCTCAGGAATTCAGTGAAACAGGAAATCAACCACGTTTTGAGGATGGGACGATAAATCGTCGAACAGTTCATTTTGTATCATAATGTAATTGATTTGAATCATGTAAACATATACTTTGGTGTAACTTTTTCAATTATATTTATGATGGTTGTATTTACTTTGAGCACTATTATACTCGTTGTTGTGATACTCTACATGAAGTCCTCCACCCCCGGACGTTTCCGCCATCCTTGGTTTGGGGGTGTGACAGAGAGGGCGATGTTCTGCCCCGAGCAGGTGTCCACGGAGCAGGCTCGAATGAGCCTGTATTTGGGTGTGTTGAGGAGGGATATCCGGGAGTTCGTATCGAACTCGACATATCATACCTTTGCTGAGCTTCAGGCAAATGCCAGGAAGCGCGAGATCGAGTTGGAGACCCAGGCCAGGGAGGAGGCCGAGTCTCAACGAGTGGATCGGCGGCCGACTCAGTCTCAGTCGGTAGCCAAGCAGACTAAGTCCGCCGATTCGAGGACGGGAGGTCTGAAGGGCCGCACTTGCGGAAAGTGCGGCAAGGGTCACGAGGGGACATGTCGATTAGGTGCTTGCTACAAGTGTGGCAAGGAGGGGCACATTGCTAGGGATTGCCCCAAGGGGTTTATGGTTTGCTTCCATTGCAACCAAACCGGCCATCGGAAGGCCGAGTGCCCTCAGCTTCACCAGAGATCTGCACCTGCTGCCAGGGCTACTGAGACTCGACCAGTGAAGGCCGAGGCCCCGAGGGCTCATGGGAGAGCTTTCCAGTTGACTGCGGAGGAGGTCCGCGCGGCGCCTGATGTTGTGGCTGGTATGTATTCTTTCGTGTAATTATTATTCTTTATGGGATGTTATGCTTATTTCATGTTTATGCGTAGGTACTTTTCTTGTGAATTCTGTACCTGCTTTAGTATTATTTGACTCGGGTGCGAGTTGGTCTTTCGTATCTTTGGCCTTTAGTCAGCATATCAGTGTTAGTCGTGAGGCGTTGAGTCGGCCTCTGAGAGTTTCTATAGCTGACGAGAGAGTGATTTGTGCCACGGAGGTTCTCCGGGGATGTGTGTTAGAGATTTTCGGGGTTGAGTTTCCGATTAATCTGGTTCCTATTGCGATGGGTGATGTCTGTGTCATTGTGGGCATGGACTGGTTGAGCAGATTCGGCGCAGTTATCAACTGCGAGCGTCAGCTGGTGACCATACGAGACCCTAGTGGGGGAGTTCTTTCGGTGTACGACGAGGGTACACGTTCGGGATCAACTTTTTGTTCGGCCGCTAGGGCGAGGCAGTGTCTACAGCAGGGATGTAAGGGTTTTGTGGCATATGTGATGGATACGCGGGTGGCTCCTGAGAGGCCGAGTTCAGTCGAGGAGGTTCCGGTGGTGCGTGAGTTTCCAGATGTTTTTCCCGAGGAGTTGCCGGGTGTGCCTCCAGTGAGGCAAGTGGAGTTCAGTATCGACTTGGTTCCGGGGGCCGCGCCTATCGCTAAGGTGCCTTATCGTCTTGTACCTCCAGAGATGCAAGAGTTATCCTCGCAGCTTCAGGAGCTGCTTGGGAAGGGGTTTATTCGGCCGCGCAGCTCACCGTGGGGAGCGCCTATCCTGTTCGTCAAGAAGAAGGATGGTTCACACCGGATGTGCATTGATTACCGGGAGTTGAACAAGCTGACGCTCAAGAACCGTTACCCATTACCGAGGATCGACGATTTGTTCGATCAGTTGCAGGGAGCATCTTGGTTCTCCAAGATCGACTTGAGGTCTGGATATCATCAGGTGAGAGTGCGAGATGAGGACGTCCAGAAGACAGTGTTCAGGACGCGTTATGGGCATTATGAGTTTGTGGTGATGCCTTTTGGGCTGACCAATGCCCCGGCTGTGTTCATGGATCTCATGAACTGAGTATGTAGGCCGATGTTGGATCGGTCAGTGATTGTATTTATCGATGACATTCTGATATATTCGAGATCTAGAGAGCAGCATGAGGAGCATTTGAGGGAGGTCCTTGGGGTCCTGAGATCGGAGAAGCTTTATGCAAAGTTCTCCAAGTGTGATTTCTGGTTGCGGGAGGTCCAGTTCTTAGGACATCTTGTTAACCAAGAAGGGATACTGGTCGATCCGGCCAAGGTTGAGGCGGTGATGAGTTGGGAGGTGCCGAAGTCACCCTCTGAGATCAGGAGTTTCCTTGGGTTGGCAGGGTATTATCGGAGATTTATCAAGGATTTCTCCAAGATCGCAGTGCCACTCACCAGATTGACCCGGAAGGGTGTTGCTTTTTCATGGGGTCCCGAGCAGCAGGCCTCCTTTGAGACACTTCGCCAAAGGTTGTGCGAAGCCCCGATATTAGCTCTCCCGGAAGGGATGGAGGATTTTGTAGTATATTGTGATGCATCGATTTTGGGGTTGGGAGCGGTGCTGATGCAGAGGGGGCATGTGATAGCATATGCATCGAGGCAGCTGAAGCCTCATGAGACGAGATATCCCACCCATGATCTAGAGTTGGGGGCAGTAGTGTTCGCCCTCAAGATTTGGCGTCACTACTTGTATGGGGTTCGGTGTACGATATACACGGACCATAAGAGTTTGAGGTACTTGATGGATCAGCCCAACCTAAATATGCGGCAGAGGAGGTGGTTGGATGTGGTCAAGGATTATGATTGTGAGATCCTGTACCACCCAGACAAGGCTAATGTGGTAGCCGATGCGTTGAGCCGCAGGGCGGAGAGCACTCCACTGCGGGATGTATGTTTGAGATTGACCGTGATAGCTCCGGTACTAGATGCCATTCGTGGGGCACAGGCCGAGGCTGTGCAACCTGAGATGCAGAAGAAGGAATGGGTCGTTGGGTTGGTTTCGGAATTCCTAACGGATGGTCGAGGGCTTATGACTTTTCAGGGTCGGATTTGGGTACCGTTTGTGGGCGGTACGCGTACTACTTTGATGGAGGAAGCGCATCGATCGAAATTCTCGATTCATCCCGGGGCTACAAAGATGTATTTGGATTTGAGGAAGGAGTATTGGTGGCCCTGTATGAAGAGGGACGTCGCATGGTTTGTTGAGAGGTGCTTGACCTGTCGTAGGGTTAAGGCCGAGCACCAGAGGCCGCATGGTAAGTTGCAGCCATTGGAGGTTCCCGAGTGGAAGTGGGAACAGATCACTATGGATTTCATCACCAAATTTCCGAGGACTGCCAGAGGAGTTGATGCAATTTGGGTGATTGTGGACAGGTTGACGAAGAGCGCTCACTTCCTTGCCATTAGTGAGAGTTCTTCAGCGGAGAAATTGGCGGAGGTGTATGTGAGGGAAGTGGTATCTCGGCATAGGGTGCCGATCTCGATTGTTTCAGATCGTGAGCGGATGATTCAGACGCTTGAGGACATGCTCCGAGCATGTGTGTTGGATTTCGGGGGTAGCTGGGATACGTATTTACCCTTGGCAGAGTTTTCCTACAGCAACAGCCACCATTCGAGCATTGGTATGCCACCCTTTGAGCTGTTGTATGGGAGGAGGTGTTGGACCCCCATTTGTTGGGGAGAGGTTGGGCAAAGAGTGATGGGCAGTACAGAGATCGTGCTTCAGACGACTGAGCAGATTCAGTAGGTCAGACAGAGGTTGTTGACCGCCCAGAGCCGACAGAAGAGTTATGCGGACAGACGCCGGTCCGAGCTTGAGTTTCAGGTCGGCGATCTCGTTCTCCGGAAGGTCTCTCCTTGGAAAGGGGTGATTCGGTTCAGGAAGAGGGGCAAGTTAGGGCCCCGATATATTGGTCCATTCCGTGTGATCGCGAGGGTAGGCTGGGTAGCCTATCGTTTGGATTTGCCAGCAGAGTTGGGGCAGATTCACGACACTTTTCATGTGTCGCAGCTGAGGAAGTGTATAGCCGATGAGTCGGCAGTAGTTCCATTAGAGGATATTCAGGTAGATGCGAGCCTGAATTATGCCGAGAGGCCGGTGGCCATCAGAGATCGGAAGATCAAGGTTCTGAGGAACAAGGAGGTACCCTTGGTGTTGGTTGAGTGTCAACATCGGAAGGGATCAGAGATGACCTGGGAGCCGGAGCGTGAGATGCGTGAGCAGCATCCAGAGCTATTTTCAGAGCGAGACTTCGAGGGCGAAGTCTAGTTCTAGTGGGGGAGAGTTGTAACAGCCCGGATTTCCAGGTATCTTTTATGCTTTCAATTTTGATGTTTTGTGAGGGGACTCGGCGAGTTGGAGCTCAGACTCGCCGAGTAGGATCGCGATTCTGGACGCGGGTTCGCGCCTGGACTCGGCGAGTCCAAGGTATGGACTCGGCGAGTCCGCGCTGTTTAATGAAACCCTAATTTCTCGGGTTTGGGACCTATTTAAAGGGCCTTATGGCCGTCATTTGTGCTCACCAGTCCCTTGAGTGAAACCCTAGCAAGTGTGAGCGTTTGGAGCAAAGTAGGAAGCCATTGTTGACCTTGGAGGTGTCATCTTGCAAGGGAAAGGAAGAATCAGCTAAGGGAAAGCAAGAGAAGCTACTTCCTGAGGGTTTGGGGTCCAGAACATCACATTTGAGGTACTATCTTCGAGCTATTCTCTGCTATGTTGATGTTTATATTGATTTAGGGCTTATTGAGTCCTTTTGTGGCTAGATCTAGTGCTTCCTTGGTCCCTTAGGCGATTTAGATTATAGATCTGGACCCTTGGAGGTCCAGAGTGTCCCTTTACCCAAGCTTTTTGTGAATCTGTGGGGGTTTTGGATTGGAATCCTTATGTCTAAGGTCAAAACACCATTTATGAGCCATGGGGTGTGTTATGAACACCAAGATAAGGACTTTACGTGATGAATCAGCTTAGGAAGGCCAGATCTATGAATTGTTGGGGCGGATATGACCTCAGAAGCAAGTTTGAGTGGTTGCATGGCATGGACTCGCCGAGTCCAATGAACAGACTCGGCGAGTAGCTTGAAGATTGCCCTTAAATCGCTCAGTGAGTGATCCTGCCGAGTTATAGGTTGACTCAGTGAGTCAGGGCGAGTTGGAGAGGGTTGACAGGTGGACTGAGTCGAACTGGGACTCGCCGAGTTGTTCTTGAGACTCGAAGAGTTGAGTCGGGGTGGCCCCGCGATTCTTACCAGGTGGAACTTGTCGAGTCAGGGGAATACTCGACATGTCAAAAAGGGAATCCTAGAGAGTTGGTGAAAACGTCTAGACTCGTCGAGTTGCCCTAGTGCACTCGCCGAGTCCGGTCAAAGTTGATCGTTGACCGTTGACCGTTGACCAGAGTTGACTAGTGTTGACTTGAAAAGGGTAGTCAACCTTAGTGGTAAAAGTGTTAATAAGAGACGTATGATGTTATAGGGGGATTGTAGCTCGGAGGATCGAGCACGAGTGATTTCGGGATTTGCTAGCTATCGATATTCACGAGGTGAGTCTTCTCACTATACTGTACCCGGAAGGGTTTTGACTGTGTGACCGGAAGGTCGGATATGGTATGAGACATATGTGCTATATGTGATAAGTTAATTGTTATCTGTGCTATGTATGATATGCTTGATATGGGCCGGAAGGCATTATGTTATGGGCCGGAAGGCGAATATGTTATGGGCCGGAAGGCGTTGTAATGTGGACCGTAAGGTTGGCGTGGGTAGGACCGGAAGGTTTACCCAGTAGGGACGGAAGTCCCCTGAGACACATGGACCGGAAGGTCAGGGCCTGGAAAGGCGTATGTGCGTAGGTTGTATTTTGGGGAACTCACTAAGCATTTATGCTTACAGTTGTTGTGTATGTGTTTTAAGTACTAGCGAGGACCGTGGGAAGGCGTCGGCGTGATCTGTACACACTGATGGAGGATTTATGATCTTGGGATTTATATGTTTGTATTATGACATGACACATTGGATCTTTATGCCTTATTTTGGATGGAAATACATTTTAAGAAATGAAAATTTTGTTTTAAAATTTCCGTTGTTACAAGAAACGTACGGTCGTCTTCCATCGTATTCTCCTTCAAACCGTTTTCCCATAGATTAGGTTTCGGTTTTACTTTTAGCAAACATCTCAGGTACCGCTACCCCGTTTTCCCACTTTCAATTTCGATTCGTCTTTTGTGTTTCATATACTTCTGCCTCCTCAATCTCCCAGTCAGTTGTTTACACATTTCATTATACCCACCAAACCTCACTGTCGATGCCCTCCAAACAACCTGCTTTGTCGCCTTCTTGCATAACCCAGTTCGAAACAGAGGAGATATTGAAGATGGGTTCCAATCAACCGCCGGCAACTACTGTACTTCACCCGTAGGTTCTTCTCGGGAAGCACATCAATGTCGTGGATCAACAAATTCACTCACGTCTACCTTGCCCGTTAAGCAAAGGTAACACATACAGTTCAAAGTATACAATTATGTTGTTAAATAACTTTAATTTCCTTCAAATTAGGGTTTAAAATCGATGAATTTGACTTTTTGTTCCCGTTGTTTCTGTTGCATGTGATGGTTTCAGATAAGATATTGTTACATTTAGTTATTTTTAAATCAAATTTATTCTGTTTTTAACCAGATGTGGTAAATAATTCAAATTCTTGGTTTACATTTTAATTTATTACTTTTTTACCATCCAATATAAAAAGTAAATTGATTACAGGCTATGGTGGTTTTTGTTTGTTCATACAACTGAAAAGAAGTGATAATTCGTTGTTTGCAAGTTTACAGAGATTTTTGTGCAGTTCTTTGACCAGTGTCGGTGAACATGCTTCGGTTGGATATGAAATAGGATCTATTTACTAATCTTCATTGTCAATTTCTAATTTCCTTAAAATGCTATGTGAAATTTGAAGTAACAAATGGGTTTGACCTATGAGAAACCTTCTCTGATCTACCTTCAATCATGAACAAATTGACTGGGCACACAAAAGATGTCATGGGTTTGATCAACTGGTACTGGCTCTTTAGTCTTTCCTTTAATATCTTTTTTTCATCTATAATCTCATTTTTCCAGGTTTTGACCTTTCATTGAATGATCAGTACATCGCATCGCCTTCATTGGATAAAATTGTGAGGTTTTAATGAGCTTTGCATTCTAGTAATATATGGAGTTACTTCTCAGCTTTGTATTCGTTTTCATCCTGTAAGTTCACATCAAATATAACTTTCTCTTACTTATATTTATGTTCTTATTCCTTTATTTGTAACCAACATAATAAACTTAGGAAATGTTTCTCTTTTTTCTCTGAATGAGTACTGATGTAGATATGGATAAAGTGATGTATACACACCGTAGACTAAATAAAACGTATAAACGAGACTAAATGACCATTTTACCCTTGCATTTCAAAAAAAACAAATTTCACAGTATTCATGTCAGAGGAGTTAGGGAAAAAATGCCAAATAGCCATCTATGAATGAGAATTAGTAATTCTTTTTTTCCCTAATAAATACAGGTGAATAATAACTTCGTTTTAGTTGGCAATGCACAAAAATAAGTCTCGACAATTAATTCATATCCTTCACTGCTTCTTTATTTCTTTAAACTAATTTACTATTATTTTTCTTTTACTTTTTTTACTGTTTCAGATATTCAATTTTAGCAAGGGAAGATTAATAAGTAAAATAGTTGTGGAAAGTGAGGTTACCACTCTTTATTCAATATTCAATTTTTTTTTTACTTTTTTTTATTATTTCAGATACTCAACTCTTTTTACTCTTTATCGCTCACACTAATGTTAAATTTCTAATTTTGTTTATTGGTTAATTTTGCATGTCTCATAGGCTGGTCCAGCCATAATTGCAGATGCCATGATTCGAGGTCTCCCCATCATTCTAAACGATTACATTGCTGACCAGGTAATTTTCTTATTAAAGTTGATTTTAGAATGCAAATGTAAAAATGTCATTTTTCTATCAACACCTTAGAAATCTGATATTATGCAGGAAGTTGGAAATGTACCCTATATAGTGAAAAATGGATATGGGAAATTTTCAAAGTCACCAAAAGAGATTGCAGAAATTGTTGGTCAATGGTTTGGTCCAAAAGCACATGAACTCAAGACTATGATAGGGCTTGATCTGAATTTAAACTATCACAAATCAGTCACTAACATCAAATATTAAAACACAACATAAATTCAATATGGGCACGTATCTATTTCTTTCTGAGAATTTTTTTAAGAAGACTCAAAAAGGATAGAAGAACAAGAGGATAACATGAGCAAAAGCAGATGAAAAGTCAACATACCCATTGTGTGTAAATGAGGCTAATTTTCGGTGTTGTTTTCGTGTTATGCTCTGATTTTTTCTATGTTTTCAAATGATTCCTTATTTAATCATTACACTTAAATTCTGAATATGTGTTTTTGTTTGTCTATGTAGCTTTAAGAATCCAACATATGTGTTTTAAAAAGAGAATAGATTTCAGTTTACTTCTACTTTATTTCATTTTTAGGAATCATACTTTCATAGTCAACCAACTATAGCATCCTACTTCCATCACGAACGACTGATAAACGATGACACCATCTTTTATATAATGTCTTCAGTCGGTTTTCTTTGATATTAGTGGCGAATCCGACCCCCGCAAAGTGGGGGTTCCTATCTAGTTTATATTAACAAACAAAAAACATTTGTATAGATATCATAATACATCTTGAGTTCTTATTTCGTTCAATTAAGAAATTATAAGAACGTTCAAGATGAAAGATGACAAAACAAAAAAAAAACAAAAACAAAACAAAAAAACAAAAAAAGTTAAAACAAAACCAAAAACTTTAAGAATTACAACTTGCTCCAAACCGATAATAAAACCTTTTTTGACAAGTTAATTCATCACCTCAATAGTTGGACGCTCGTTAAGTTTGAATATTGAATTCGTCATTAAGAATATCTGTAATGAAGAGTTCAATGAAATCGTTTTATGAAGTGGTAAACCTAATTGTAATTCAATAGATGAAACTCTATCATTCAACATATCGAGTCGAATGGACATTGAACTTTTTAATGGAAAAAAAAAGTTTTCTAATACTTAAATAAATATTTAAATATGTTTCATTGAACTTTGTAGAATTCAATGTATTGTTAGAAAAAAAATTGATAGACTTTTATGATTTATTGAATGATAATGTGACAATCTATTGAACTCTATGGAGTTCAATGCATTCACTATAAGAATAACTCATTATAGCGACGACCCTATACCAACGACATGTGTCACCGCTACAAATCGAGTTATACCGTTGACATGTCGTTGGTATAGAATTAACTAGACATAATTGACTAAAACGTCCACACCGACGACTTGTGGCCGCAATAGGTAAGGCGGGAAAATAAAGTGTTTTACACAATTTTATGAAAATCTATGTCGGCGAATTGTGGTCTCTATATGTTTAAAAACTATATATATATTTTCTTTTTTAAAGTAATGTTTCTAGAAATGGGAAATGACATCAGTTGGTTTAAGGCTATCATGACGACATGTCGTCGAAATAGAGGAGCATCGATCTTGTGGTCCTCTATACCAACATGTCTATGGTGCACTTTTTTTTATTTATCAAAAAAAGGAAACAATGTCGTGTTACTTAACTGTATATCGATAATATGTCGTCGGTATAGGGTTGTATCTTCAAGATCAGGTTATAGAACCCATTGTACATCGTCACAACCTCCAAAAACCTCTCTCTCTCTCTCTCTCTCTCTCTCTCTCTCTCTCTCTCTCTCTCTCTCTCTCTCTCTCTCTCTGTGTGTGTGTGTGATCTTGCTTCACCAACCTACATCGTCGACTCGGAAGTCGGACCTACATTGGAGGTAAGCTTCAAGGTCCCTATTCTCTTCTCTTATTGCTTATGATTTCTCGTTTTTTTTTCCGGTTTTGGGTGGTTTTTTCCGATGACTACCAGCCACCACCCAAGAGACGTGAGCTGCAAAGTCGTTACAACTCACCTTAAGTTGTTGTGGTTTTCTGATGTTAGGTGGTTTTCCCTTTTTTTTCTAAAGGTTGATATCTATACCTCCCATTTTATTGATTTTGGATATAATGTGTTTGATTTTGTGTTTAGATGTTTAATATGTACAAATATTATGGATGTCCTTAACTCAATATACAACTTAAAATTCGTTTAATTGAACCACAAAAATACTTATACATTAAACTAAAATTAAATATACTTTGACAAAATTATGTAAAATCATATGAAATTAAGATTAAATACATAAAGTAATAATCAAACAATTGGTAGTTTCATTGGTTAAGAGCCATCTTCGCTCCGAACCATCCTTTGTTCAATATAAATGTAATTGTTTTGAATAAAATCAACGTAGCACATTCTCATGGAGCTACTTTTCATATCCCCAAAAGTCCATCTCTCCTCGCAAGGAGAGTTGGTTGACATGTTGCATAGATAGAGACGACGTTGTATCATCTCGATACCTCAACATCCCTTTCGTCGAATTGACATCCTCGTTAGGTTGACCAATATGCGAAGTTACAAGCCTATCAACCATTCCCCATCCGTTTACTGTCTCTTCTCTTACATTCGTATTAACCATGATTTGAACCTGTTCACTGCAGGTGTCAACCTCTAGACCAGGCTCACAAGCTTGGTACCCTACATCGAGCTGGTTCTCACAGCTTCCACTATCGCATTCTCTAGGGTTTGTCATAAGTTGTCTAACCATGAGTGGAGAATCTTCTGAGGGTAAATTCAAGAAACCATATCCAAGAGGCTTGTGGGTAGGGATAAGGTGAGGGTGTTGATGATGATTGTAGTTGAGGCCTAAGTCGAAGTTTTGTTGTTGTTGATGTGTTTGTTGATATTGTAAATACTGATTATTGTCTTGACCGTATGGTAAAGAACGAGGTTGAAACTGGTTGTTGTTGAGTCGTTCTGACCCTATACTACCACTCGATACTTCGTTTGCACCAACCTTGAATAAGTTTCTCTTTTTGAAAACACGACAAATCACCCACCCATCTTCCTGTTAAAATACAACAAGTATAAGTACATGAAAATTTATATCTACTCAAAAGTTTCTAAATATCATGTATCCTAATAAACCACCGGTAGCAAGACGAAGATAGATTCAACTTACAGGTGAAGAAGTTGGAATGGAATTGAGGGGGTCATGATGATCATCAATATCTTCAAGGCGATACTCGTGCATGATCCAATCAGTTTTTTGCCCATGGGGAGCTCGGCCTCGATAGAAAACTAGGGTCTTCCTCATACCAATCTTCTTGAAGGTGTTACGGATGCATTTGTCTCGTCCAGTTGCCTTCCAGAATCCAGCATTTGTTGCTCTGTTTGTCCTCGATCCTGTCGGATACTTTTTATCCTTGTGGCTGAAGAAGTACCACTCGTTTTCCGGTGATGAACCTATCTTGCACCTCTCTGTGGAAATTTCAAATACAATATATATTTATTAAGTTACATGAAAACCATCAAAATCAAGAAAAGACAAAAACAAGAAGAGTTCACCTTGGAGGTCCCATGGCTCAATCTTGTTCAAGTCGACTTCCCTAATGACATCCATGTCAAACTTTTCAAATGAAATCTTCTTCTTCAAGTAGTAATGAAGAAGCTCTTCATCAGTGGGGTGAAACCGGAACCCCGGCGGAACACCACCGTTTGATGATGACATGATTAACACAGAAACAGCCAACTACTTAATTTGGCACAGACTTGAGTCGGTGCTTTGCGGTTGAGTTATTTTTTAGTAGGGTGATATCATCAATCATTGTGGAAGGAGTGTGAATTATTTATATAGAGTTAGAAAGTTGACGGCCGGTGACGACGGCGGCGGAGCAGCCTAAAGCTGACGTAGATAACAAGCCACAGGTATCTGGACCAAGCACTAGTAATGGCGATGAGCATGTACTTTGAATCCTACATCTACGCGCACAGTGGAAACGCTCTGCAACTCTTTTCGTTATACATAAATTAACTTATATACAATTTAGCCAAAAAAAAAAAAAATTGACCCGTAAATATGTAGATAAAATACTTTTTAATAGATGAAAAATATAAAAACTTAATGGTATTCGATTGCTGTGAAAGCAAGCTGTTCATGGGAACAGAAGGTGCTTAAAAGGGTTATCGGGATTAGTGTTGATTGGACGGTTTAATGTGCACATGCGGCTACGACCTTTTGAGAGTTTAATCATATTTTTATTGGCTGCGCTTGTTTAAAATCCACGTTATCCATGCATACTTCACAGCTCAAAAGATCATAGAAAATGGATTATTTTATTATTATATTTTTTGATAAGTTAGTGTCTCGAGATTACTATGAGAAAACTGTAACTTTCTTCTTTAAATGATTATATCGATTCATACTAGACAACGTAATATGGTCAAACCCGGCCGCAACATTAACCGAGACTATGTCTAAAATGGAAATTAACCCGATCGAATACATCGTGAAAAGATACATTTCAAACCTAAACCATATATTGACAACTTCAATGAGCAGTTCTCTTGATTTTGAACGAAGCTACTTAATTAACACGATAAATTTGAGGATGGGATCCACTGCCGGCTGGGCTTTTCCTACCAAAATTACATATTCCGTCGGAAAACACCGCGGAATAACAATAGAATATGCCGCGTTAATTTAGTAATGAGTTTGTGATGAAATAGCGAGTTTGTGGTGAAATAGCAACAGGGTAACAATGGACTCAAAAACCGACGAACAAGAATAAAAACTATTTATTTACATGTCGTCGCAAATATGTCGATCATAGTAAATTTGGAAAAAATACAATATCAAGGATCGAACCCGGGCAATGTTGTGGAGGAAACATCTTACCACTTTAGTTGATCAATCAAGAGTTGTTGCAATACAATTGATTATATATCTTAATTTCATTTTGGTTCCTAATTGTTGTTGTTAGAGTAAATTACATGAATCATCCTTGGTCCAAGTGTCAATTTGTATGTTCAATTCTTATTTTTCAAAATTAACTCGGACCGTCTATCATTCATTTAATTCATGTCCGCCTAGTCTTCATCGACGTTAGTCGTTTGGTTGCCCTACATGCACTAACACACATGGATATTTTCATCATTTCAAGTCATGTGCTCTATTAGAGTTGTTGCCCCTCCCTTTCTTCAACTCACCTTCGTCAGTATTCTTCTTCCTCATTTCTTTTTCGATTAGCTTTCTCCACCCAAAATGGCCATTAGATGCAATTCTAGAGCTGAAGTTGTGATTCGTACTTCGTGGAGCAAGACCAACCCTGGAAAACGTTACTATGCTTTTTCTAACCCGAATTTAAATTTCATGATAAATCTAACCAAATCTCCTACTTTCTCTTATTTCCTGTAATTATTACCATTGTTAAATATTTGAAATATTAATTTGCAGGGTCGTGATTGCAAGTTCATTGCTTCGATGGTGGAGGAGCAGAAATGTGTTTGTATGAGCATTAGGATGAAGCTTGAACAACAAAATATGAAATTAAAGTTGCATCTAGCTATTAGTTGGTTTTGTTTGTGTCAATTCTAGCATACAAAGTGTAGGCTAAGTTATATGATATGTTTAGTTTTAAGTTGTATCGGATAATATCAGTTTGTAAGTTCTATTTGATATATCAATTTGCAAGTTAATAAAATTTGTGGTGTTATTTTTGGTAATTAGCAAAAGATGTATTCATAACATTACAATTTATAACATGCCATTATAGAATAAAAACGAAAAATACATTAATAACCACATTAAACATTGAGCCATTCATATCATTACAAACATTCATCCATTCAACATAGCTTGAAGTTAAACACTAAAATAGTAAAAGAAATAGTACAAACATTAGTTCAAACTGAAATTACATGTCGAAATTTAAGAAACATTGTTTCAAGTACATCACAAACATTAGCCAACCAAAAGATATGAAACTAGTATACAACGTAACATCCCAAAAATCACAATAAATTTTAACTTTTCAAAAACAACTCATAACCATAAATGTTTACAAAACCATTATTTCAAAAGTGTATTTTAGTAATCAAAGTATCCCAGAATCCAAACAACATAAAACCAAAGGATGTGCACGATCACACATTCACCTTTTCACGGTCATCTAAAGTACCTGAAACAATAAACTGAAATTGTAAGTCAAAGCTTAGTGAGTTCCTCCAAAGTACCACCACACAACATAAAACATATACAATCTTGCATGTTGGGTCCACAACCTCCCGTTTGGCTTACCTTGGCCTACAACCTCTCGGTTGGACTGCCATGCATGTCATGTACTGAGTCCACAACCTCCCGGTTGAATTACCCTGGTCAGTTAACTGACACCACAAAGTAGTAGTCTCAACCCCAGCATAATATGTTGACATATAACAGATAACAAGCATATTCATCAGAAAGATAACTATACTGATAGAAATCATAGGTAGTCCTATAGATCTACCATCCTAACGCATATCAACAGCCATTATACAATCATACTGATCTACCACATACTCAGCATATCATCAATCACTATAAATATATCAGGATATCAATCCAATGGGTCGGCCTTGGTGCCTTCGACCCACAAGTATAGCGAGGAAAAATCACTTCTAAATCTGAAAAAGATTGTTGAATAGGACACAACTCTGTATATCAGCTCAATGGTAACCTATTCATCAAATAATGACCAGTCTCAAATACCACTCAAAATATCCAAAATACCCTTAGGTCAAACTTGGTCAAAACAGGTCAAAGTCAAAAAGCCAAACTTGGTTAACAGAGCCGAGTATGCCCAACGTACTCAGCAAGTACACTTGGCGTACACGAGTATTGACCAAAATAGGTTGACTTGACCTTGAACACTAAGCGTTCTTGGGCTACGCCCAACGTTCGCGATGGACTTCTTTCTTTTCTTATTAAGAGCTTAATCCTTAAGCTCTTTTGTCCGTAATCTAGATCCAACCCTAAAGTAACATCCTTAAACATAAAGTTTCCAACTTTATGGTCTTGCAACCATTAAGTGCCCAAACACAAAACCCTAACTATTTAACCCGTTAAGACCGTCGGTCTGTAGATGATAAGTAGTGCTCAAATGCAACCTCGTACCCAGTTCATCATGGAACTTCTGCCAAAACCGAGATGTGAACCGTGCATCTCGATCAGATACAATGGAGACTGGAATACCATACTGAGAAACAATCTCGCGCACGTACATGCCGGCCAATTTCTCGACCGAAGAACTCTCTCGAATGGATAGAAAATGAGCGCTCTTGTTCAAACGGTCTACTATAACTTATATTGCATCGCATCCCTTGTAACACCATGAATTTTCAAAATAATTTTTCACAAATATAAAAACATTTCTCATTTAATTTCATAAAACATTAAGTTTAAAATCCCAATTCACATCATACAAAATCCCAAGATCACATATATATATATATATATATATATATATATATATATATATATATATCAAAAATCCCATGCGTGTGTACAGATTAAGCCGGCGCCTTCCCACGGTCATCGCTAGTACCTGAAACAACAACACTAACACTATAAGCACGAATCTTAGTGAGTTCCCCAAAATACCACACATAAAACACATATTAGCCACTCGAGGCCATACTCTATGGGTCCGTGCACCCAAACTCTGTGAACCCTCGGGTTCTAACTCTGTGAACCTTCCGGTTCCAACTCTATAAACATGCACAGCATAAATCACATAGAAATAATGCAGTACAACACATCACATACATATAGCATACAAATACTCTTATCACATAACTCTGGTTACCTACTCAAGGTAAAGTATAGTGAGAAGACTCACCTCGCGTATCTCGGTAACTCACAAATCCTGGAAATCCCTCGTGCTCGATCCTCCGAGCTCTAATCCTCCTATAACATCATATGTCTCTAATTAACACTTTTATCACTAAGGTTGACTATCCCTAAGAAGTCAACACAGGTCAACTCTGGTCAACGGTCAACGGTCAACGCTCAACGATCAACTTTGACCGGACTCGGCGAGTGCACTAGGGCGACTCGGCGAGTCTAGACGTTTTCACCAACTCTCTAGGATTCCCTTTTTGACACGTCGAGTACTCCCCTGACTCGACGAGTTCCACCTGGTAAGAATCGCGGGGCCACCCCGACTCAACTCGCCGAGTCTCAAGAACAACTCGGCGAGTTCCAGTTCGACTCAATACATCTGTCAACCCTCTCTAACTCTCCCTGACTCACTGAGTCAACCCATAACTCAGTTGGACCACTCACTGAGTGATTTAGGGGAAATCTTCAAGCTACTTGCCGAGTCTGTTCGTCAGACTCGGCGAGTCCATGCCATTCATCAACTCAAACTTGCTTCTGAGGTCAGATCCGCTCCAACAACTCATAGATCTGGCCCTCCTAAGCATATTCATCACGTAAAGTTCAAGACTTGGTGCTCACAACACACTCCTTGACTCACAAATGGTGTTTTGACCTCAAACACAAGGACCCCAATCCAAAAACCCATGGATTCATAAAAAGCTTGGGCAAAGGGACACTCTGGACCTCCAAGGGTCCAAATCTAGAACCTACATCGCTTAAAGGACCAAGGAAGCACTAGATCTAGCCACAAAAGGGCTCAATAAGCCCTAAATCAATATAAACACCAACATAACAGAGAATAACTCGAAGGTAGTACCTCAAATGTGGTGTTCTGATCCTCAACTCTTTAGGAAGTGGCTCCTCTTGGTTCTCCTTAGCTATTGCTTCCTTTCCCTTGCAAGATTATACCTCCAAGATCAACAATGGCTTCTTGCTTTTCTCCAAACACTTAAACTCGCTAGGTTTTCACTCAGGGGACTGGTGAGCACAAATGACGGCCATAAGGCCCTTTAAATAGGTCCCAAACCCGAGAAATTAGGGTTTCATTAAACAGCGCGGACTCGCCGAGTCCATACCTTGGACTCGGCGAGTCCAGGCGCGAACCCGCGTCCAGAATCGCGATCCTACTCGGCGAGTCTGAGCTCCAACTCGCCGAGTTCCCTCACAAAACATCAAAATTATAAGCATAAAAGATACCTGGAAATTCGGGCTGTTACATCCCTTTAGCCGTCCGAGGTAATTTGGTGATGAAATCCATAGTAATATGTTCCCATATCCACATGGGAACCTCCAATGGCTTCAACTTGCCATGCGGCCTCTGGTGATCGACCTTGTCCATCCCACAGGTCAAGCACCTATCAACATACAAGGCTAGCTCTTTCTTCATGTACAGCCACCAATAACTAAGCCTCGAGTCCCGATACATCTTGGTGGCTCTAAGGTGTATCGAAAACTTGGTCTTGTGTGCCTCCTCCAACACCGTCTTCCTGATCCCACTAAAATCTTGCACCCGAACCCATCCATAACAGGTCACTAAACCATGACTGTCGGTAGCAAACCTGCCAATCTCACCCCTAAGTCTCTCCCGTTTCAAATTCTCTTTCTTAATTCCCTTGTCATGAGCCTTCCTAATTAGATCAAGAAGCATAGAATCAATCAAAATCCTCATACATATACTCTCAATAACAGAACTACCCTTCTTGCAACTCAAAGCATCAGCGACCACATTTGCTTTCCCGAGGTGATACAGAATCTCACAATCATAATCCTTGACTACATCAAGCCACCTACACTTTCGTATATTCAGATTCGGCTGATCCATGAGATATCTCAAGTGCTTATGATCTGTGTGGATAGTACACCGGACCCGATAAAAGTAATGTTGCCACATCTTGAAAGCAAACACCATTTCTCCTAACTCCAAATCATGAGTAGGATAATGGAACTCATGCGGCTTCAGTTGCCGATAAGCATAAGCAATAACTCTCCATCGCTGCATAAGCACCGCTCCCAAACCAGTGATGGACACGTCACAAAATCATCAACACCCTCAGAGAGGTTCATCACTGGGGCCTCACATAACTTTCACATCAAGGTCTTGAAAGCGACCTACTGCTTAGAGCCCCATCGAAAATCCATGCCCTTCCTCGTCAGATGACTGAGGGGTACAACAATCTTGGAGAAGTCCTGAATAAATATTCCATAATACCCTATTAATCCCAAGAAAACCTGATCTCCAAGTGAGACTTCGAAACCTCCCACTGCATCACGACCTCAATCTTGGCCGGATCGACCAAAATCACATCCTGATTAACTAGATGCCCCATGAATTGTACCTCTCGTAACCAAAACTCACACTTCGAGAGCTTGACATACAACCATTCTTGCCTCAAAACTCCCAGAAGCTCTCAAAGGTGCTCCTTATGTTGCTCCCTGGTCTTGGAATACACCAAGATATCATTAATGAAAAAAAATGACTAATAGATCGAGCATCGACTTGCACACCCGATTTACCAAATCCATAAATGTAGTAGGCCCATCGGTGATCCCAAATGGCATCACCATGAACCTGTAATGACCATAACGAGTCCAAAATGTTATCTTCTCCACGTACATTTTTTAAACTGTATATGATTATACCTCAACCTCAAATCGATCTCGTAGAACCAAGATGCACCCTGCACCTGATAGAAGAGGTCATCAATCCATAGAAGGGGATAACGGTTCTCCATTATCAACTTGTTTAACTCCTGGTAATCAATACAGATCCGGTGTGAACCTTCATTCTTCTTAACGAATAAAATCGGTGCTCCCCTCGGCGAACTACTCGGTCTAATAACATGTTTGCCTAATATCTCTTGAAGCTAAGAGGACAACTCATTTATCTCTGGTGGTGCCAAAATGTGACAACCCGATACTTCGACTCTATGTAATGACCTAAAAAGTCAAGTATTGTAACCACTTTTGATATAATGAAATTAACTTCGAAAATAAAATGTACAAAAGTCTCTATTGGGTTGCCTATTATGCTAGATATTGTGTCAAGGTTTACAGAAATACTAAGAACACTAAAATCTGAGTTATAAAGAAGAAGTTATGACCATTCTAAGATTTCCGACAAAACCGGCAACACCGATTAAATGAAAAACGCAAAGTTTCAATATAATAGTTTTTAGCCTTAAGTATCTAAATGAAAGTTGTATATATCATTAAACCGTGATCGTAAATAAAAAGAACGTCCAAATCTGACTTCGTATGAGGAAGTTCTGATTTTTCCAAGATCCGGATATAGCAGTAGACAGCTAAAAACTTGAAATAGAGATCGAGATACTTTTGGCCGAAACAACCTAAATGAGAATCGAAGGTCTCAACAATAGTAGCGCAACGGTAAAAAGTCTGACGAAAACGGACATCGGATGAAGAAGTTATGGATTTTTAACGGACTTTTCGTGTCCCGGCCCGTTAAAAATAAATTCAAAATTAGCCGATGAAGTCTAAACGAGAGTTGTAGAGTATATTCTTACCTACGCATGCATATAAAGAACGTCGAAAACGGAGCTCGTATGCCAAAGTTACGGATTTTGCAAGTTCGAGGCCCAAAATCCGAGGCTGTCAGGTCTGCCACGATGTGGCACAGTTTGTCGCGACCCGGAAAGTGACTGAGGGCGTCCAATCAACAGAAGAAGATAAGGTTGACCACCACGATGTGGCCAACCCTTTGCCACGACGTGGCACTAAAAAATGAGCCTTATAAATAGAAGCTTAAGGGTGTCGGGTTTAGGTGCTCCATTCTTCTCTCTCTTGTGCCGAAACTCTGCGGTTAAGCTCCCGAAGCCCTCCCGAACCCCCAGTTTTCACACTCAAGTTCCGAAGGAAGTTTCTACACTCCCGAGAATCCCGTGATTCCCAAGATTCCTAAAAATCCCGAGAAAATCAACTCTTCCAAGTCGTAGTTCAGCTCGATTATCATCTCGCTTTCTCCAATCAATCAAGTGAGTTCATACCCCTATAAACTACACTTGCAAATGTTTTATCAATGATTTTTATACGCTTTAAAGGGGGAATACAAGTAAACACATGTTTATTATTGTGTGTAACATAAAGTTTCGCTATATACTCTTTTTATCAAGTGAATCATATGTGATTCATAACTACTACATAGGAACTTTCGTATGCAATATATATTCACGATAACATCTTGTCTTTTGGAAATAAAACATGTTTGTGTATATATATATATATATATATATATATATATATATATATATATATATATATATATATATATATATATATATATGATAAGTTTAAAACTAAACTTGAAGATCGATTAGATCTTAAACAGGTAAAATAAAGAGTAAACAGCAAGAACACGAAAACAGTAAACAACTCAAGAATGAATCAAACGTGTCGAATGATTATAAAACAATCCTTAGAAGAGCTCGACAAAGAACATCAACTGTAGAGGATTAAAGGGTTTACAGGAACGATAAAGAAATCTGCAAAGCTATCGTAATTCTATCAATCGTATTCTAGATCGTTAACCTAATATGCATGCAAGCATATTATTATATACTAAACCCTACAGCTCACGGTTGGACAGGCCCAAACCGGAGTGCAAAACATGGACTATTAACCGAGCCCAATGACGCAATACAAACAAATCTACGCTACCCAACAATCTCCCCCTTTGCGTCAATTGGAGCGAGATCATTACTTCTTGCTTGGGCCAGCAGCAGCAGGAACCTTCTTCTTTACAGTCTGAAACAGACGCGAAATAAGGGCAAGAATCGTCTGTCTGAATCGGATGTACCACTGAATCATGTCGTCGAAGTATTTGATATCATCCGTTGTATTCTCTTTACACCGATGGATGATCCCCAGCACGTGCTCAAGACAAGCAGTTGTATAAAGATGTTTATCCGCTAAGGCAAAGAGACATTTCTGTCCTTCAGCCCTAGTGAACATGACCGAGTTTCGCCTTGGGTCAATCTTTCCCATCTTCATCTGGTTGAGATCACTGGCCGAGCCAACAGGAGAGATCTTCGGTTTCTTCTTGAAGACATTGGCAATCTCCTGATCCATCAAGGCGACCTCCATGATATAGCACACCAACATCCTTTTGAGATGGTCTATGATCGGACCATATTCAGCTTCATTTGTCAAGAGGATGTTGTGCAGAACGATCCAGTCATGGGGGTTGAGGTTCGGTAGATCTGCTATTGATATGAGATGTTCGGTTTTTGCAGACCCTCTGATCACCCTGAACCGAACGTTAATAAATCTCCCTTCAGTGTAAGGCTTTAGCACCCGAACGTTAACGATCTTCTGAGCGCTCCAGGTTTGATACTGGGGTTGAGCGGCCTTCAGATAGAACTCGATCAGGTCACGATCAACCTCAGGATGAGGATGAGGAACTTCGGCAACGTTGGCGAAGGCGTGGAAGATAAACGCCTTTCGGGTTAAGGGCATGTCGAACTGCGAGTCGATAGAATTATAGCAGTCGAAGGAGATCACCGGTTCGAGCCATAGGATGCTTGGAGTATCGATAGCCTCCTTTATCATTCTCTCTCGAGTCCAAACAGGGAAAAGAGTCTTCCTGCTCTTGAGGAGATCGTGGGCTTCTTTCTTTTTGCGTTCAGCTTCTTCAGCTTCTCGCGCCACACGAATGTTGTCATTATCAACATTGCGACTATTTTTGCGTTTCAGCAAGTCAGCAATGGTTTCTTGATCATCTTCATCTTCTTCCTCAGCTATCTTCTTTCCTTTATCCTTCACACCCGAACCCGAAGTTTGACCTGTAGGAAGAGGTTCGGTTGTGTGAGCAGCTTTTGAGGAAGGAGGTGGTTTCGATCCGGACTCCTTTTCTCCCCCTTGTTTCGGAGTTGACACGAAACTAGGTAGCCCTTCAATTTTGCTGAGAAGATCCAGGGCAGGGGCGAGTTTTTCTGCAAGGGTTCGCCTCACAGTGTGGTTCAGAATGGGATCATGCGCTTCCAGGATGTTGGATATTGCTGAGTGTACATCCGAAACACACGTCCTTATTACCTCCCGTTCGGATCGAAGAGCGTCAAGTTGTTGTTGAGAACTTGAAAGTTGAGCACTCTTGACCTTGAGGGCAGTATTCTTCCTTGCTAAAGCATCCATCAACGAGTTATCATAAGAAAGATCCTCCTAGAGTTTAGAGAGGCGCTCGTCGATAGAGGTCCGAAGGGCAGAGTTGTCGTCTGTCAAAGATTGACGAAGAGTGGCGAACGACTTCAACTCTGTGGAGACGAACGTGGCCAATTGTTGAACAATCAGTTCCAGCGTTGTCTTGGTTGCAGCAGCACTCTCCTGTAAAGATTGTAACAGGGCAGAGGCATCTCAGAATAGTTTATCGACTTTTTCGGTCGCAGCCTCACAAGCTTTCGTCGAGGCGTCAATTGCAGCAGTGGCAGAAGCGACGGAATCATGTTGAGCCCTTGAGAAGGCATCAACAATCTTCTGAAGAGCGGCTTCAGAGAGAGAGGATTGAGAATTAGAAGATGAGGCAATAAGCAGGTCAACCTTCTCATGCAGCTCTTTAAGATGCTTCTTTGTTACTGGAGCTTCCTCATCGTCGTCGCTTTGGACCTGAAACGGACTGAAGTAGACCGAATCGAAGGTCATATTTTCCCCTCCAAGGAAAGGGTTATCTCCATCAGAGGCATGACCTGGAGATGTTGGTGGTGGTGAAGCTGGGGGTGTTGTGGTATGAGTAGGTTCAGGTTGAGTGTGAGTGGGGGTAGTTTTGGGTGGTGGTTGAGTAGTGGTAGGTTCGGGTGGTGGTGGGGTTTCGGTTGTATGTAGGGGTTCGGTTACAGGTGGTGGTTCGGTTGCATCGGTATGAACCCCCATATCAGATACGTTGGTTGTAACTTTTGCAGTGGTTGTTGTTGTTGTATCGGTGAAAATGGGTGGTGGTATAGGGAAAGAGGTTTTAGGAATGGTGGTAGAGGGGTTTATGGTGGGAATGGAAGTGGGAATTGTTTGAGTGGGAGAGGGAATTGGTGAGATATGGATTTCCATGTCTGGGGTAGGTGATCGGGGTGGGGTGTTGCCTCTTGGAGGGGTTTCGCCTCTTTGAGAGCCGTCCGAATCCGAACTCTCACCTTCTGATTCACTCGAAGAGGAAGCGATTATGAGCTTTCGCTTCGGTTGAGTCTTTCGCTTCTTCGGCTGCGGGGACTGAGCAGCTTTACGAGCCTTCCTCTTTTTAGGAGAAGGGCCTTTAGCCCCTTTGGTCACTTGCTTCCCTTTGTCTGCCTTTTTGCCTCTATGAACAGGCTTATCAGCATCGTGAATGGACTTGAGCATCTCCTGCGTGAGATCCCTCGGTCCAGACTGCTTGAACTCCTTGATAGTCCGGATGATTCTGTTGTCTGCTGGGACATCAGCATACATGGTCTCCGGAATTGAACCAATGAAAGAGAACTTTGATGCATCTGAGACAATAATCTTCGTGGTATGGAATGTACCAATCGAAGACATCGATGCACCGGCAGCAGTGGGGACATCGCACTTATCCATTGCCCACTTAGCAACGATGGTCCAAAACCTGGCATACGACACCTCATAATGTCGTGAAGAGGATGATAAACTCCGGATGAGTTGTTGCCAGAGAACCAACCCATAATCGACGTTGACGCCGTTGTAAACCTCGTACATGATGGAGAGGAAGAGTCGGCTGGAGCCGTCTGAACCGGAGCTCCGTTCTGAAAGACCCTTGAAAATGACAGTGAACATGTCGTTCCACTGTGGCGGCAAACACGACTTTTTAAATTTTGCGACGGAGGTGAGCGCCTCCGTGTACCCCATATTATAGAACATATTGTAGAGGTGTCCTATCGGAATCGTCTCCGGATGAACCCTAGAAGGGTCAGCAGCAAACCCTAGCAATGAGGCAAATCGTTGCCTGGAAATCGAGGCTTTGTGATCAGAAACCTCGAAGAAAATTCTATCGACTGCTTTATCATAATGTGCAGTCGCATAGATCTGCGATAAAAGCTCCATGGGCACTGATTCCACCCGTGAAAGTGCAGGAGCGATGGGCGAGTATTTCAGGCACTCGATGATGGGAAACATATAGGAATCGTATGACTAAGGGGTTAAATCGATCACCAAACACTGTTGAGGGCGAATGGGAAGGATGTGGGAAGTAGCGTGAACAGACGATGATTCTGCCATTGTTGAATTTGGGAAGAAGATGATGAACAGTGAGGGTTTCAGGAAAATTTTGCTCTTTTGGAAATTTGGATGCGGTAAAGAGGTAAAAGAGAGATGAGGTTGGCTTTTATAGTGGTTGTAAGGAGAGAGAAAAATCTGTTCAAATCTTCTATCGAAATACGAAAGGTTTTCCCGGAATGACAGATGCGTGACAGTTAAGGTAAGCGATGATCACACATGAGAGAGAGTGTCAGATTCCTTGGAACACGCCGCCCAACAAGCGCCATTTCTGAAGAAACCGTTTCAAATCCAGACGCGCCTTTTTGTGCCAGAGAGGAACCGCTTCATATTCGCACACGTGTCCACGACGTCAGTTAACGAATGGACGTTTCAAATTCGCATGCGTCCCTTTTTACCGCCGTTTGAAATTCAATCCATTAGACTCCCGCCTGAGTCAGCAACCCTTCATCTTATCCCTGAAATGGCATCTTTTGAATAATACTCCCACGTGGATGAATTTTGACCACATCTTTTAAGTAACCACCAATTCAGTAAAACAGCCTATAATTATTAGTAGCAGGATTTTGGAAAATCAAAGATTTTCGTGCTAAGAGTGTAAAAAGAAAAGAAATAAAGCAAATTTATAGGAATAAATGTGATGTCAATAAAGACATGAAACAAATGATCCCGGGCACGAATCTCTTCCTTCAAGGTCAAGAGAGACCTTAAAGTGTTAGTGTGGTTTCCCGTTGAATAACGATCAAACACTTATTAATAAGTGTTGAAAGGCTTCTTTTAATTAGGCTCCTTAAGGTGGCTTTATCTTTGATTCAACAGTTCTAATCTTGAAATAAGATAGAAAGTGAACAAAGTACTTGTGAGACCGGTGTAGTCTGTTGAACAAGTAGGTAGGAATAAATTTTAAAGTGGGTTAGAAAATATAAAATCTCAACAAAAAAATTAAAACTGGATCCCAAGGGAAGAAATGTTATGGTGTTTAACAATTTCATAGGAATCACACAAAATAAAAATTTGAGATTTCATCAAGATACATCCGTCAATTCTTTGGTGAAAACTTGAGCAAATTAATTGTTCACCGTCAATTCAGATTTGGTTTTGAATTTTGGGTTTCACTCAGCTCGTAGATGCACGAAACTAAGATCATAAACACAGTTGTTGTGTAACCATAAACCTCAGTGGTAATTTCTGAGAGTCTCAAGGGTTACGTTGATGAAACGAATGTAATGGAGAAATGTAATGGAGATGGTGTAAGAAATTAAAGTACCTCTGCTGTGAAAATAAGGACCAAGCAGAAAACTCTTATCTCATGTGAGAAGAGAGATAGGTAGCTCACGATTAGAATAAATGTGGTAGCCTAATTGGGAAGACAAGGTTTCTTTATACCAAGTCATTAAGGCTATTATTCAGAATCTTATGAGGCTTGGGACACATACAGCAGCATGCTTCTAGGGACACTTAACTAATCCAACAATTTTATCCCCATAAACGAACGAACACACAAAAAAAATAAAGACAAATATATATATATATATATATATATATATATATATATATATATATATATATATATATATAAAAATAAAAAAAGCAAAATATTTTTGGAATTTTTGATATTAGAAGGAAATAAATATTTTTGGAATTTTTGATATATAAAAAAATAAAAAAATAAGACTAAGAAAGAAAATAAAAAGATAAAAAAAACTTTGGAAAATTATGGAACCGAACCCGAACGTTCGGTTGGTTTCGGTTGAGATAAATTTAGAAAAACCGAACCCGAGCGTTCGGTTGGTTTCGGTTTTGAAAAATTTTGAAAAATCGAACCCGAGCGTTCGGTTGGTTTCGGTTTTGGAAAATTTTGAAAAACCGAACCCGAGCGTTCGGTTGGTTTCGGTTTTGGAAAATTTTGAAAAACCGAACCCGAGCGTTCGGTTGGTTTCGGTTTTGGAAAATTTTGAAAAACCGAACCCGAACCTTCGGTAGGTTTCGGTTTTGGAAAACCAAGGAATATAGACTTTGAAAAAGGAAATACTTTTGACAATAAGATAAACAACTTTGTACATGAAATTTACAACCAAGAAAACTACCTTTGAAGTGATGAGCGAGTGCAGATTATGCAACCGAACCTGAACGTTCGGTCAATATCGCTTCTTACGTTTGAGGTTGAGAGGTAGTTTGTGGTACTGACTCTGATTCCATCATACCTAGCCCTTGTAAAATTCTGTTGAATGACGCTTCAGGAAGAGCTTTGGTAAAGACGTCGGCCAGTTGATCAGTGGTTCTAACAAAGTGTACTTCAACGTTTCCATCTTCCATATGATCTTTGATGAAGTGATACCTCAGTGCTATATGTTTGGTTTTGGAGTGTTGCACTGGGTTATGACAGATCCTAATTGCACTTTCAGAGTCACAATATAGTGGGATCTTCTTCATATTGAGTCCATAGTCTCGAAGTTGACTCTGGATCCAAATCACTTGAGAGGTGCAGGATGCAGCTGCTATGTATTCAGCTTCAGCAGTAGACAAAGACACACACATTTGTTTCTTTGATTGCCAGCTAACCAACTTCCCGTCAAGGAATTGACAGCCGCCAGTGGTGCTTTTTCTGTCGAGTCCACATCCTCCAAGGTCTGCATCTGAGTAGGCTTGAACGAAGAAGCCTGAGTTGGAAGGATACCATAGACCTAAAGAGGCAGTTCGCTTGAGATATCGTAGAATGTTCATCACTACAAGCATGTGAGGTTCGCGTGGGTTTGCCTGAAATCTAGCACAGTAACACACAGAAAACATAATGTCAGGCCTGCTAGCAGTAAGATACATCAGAGAGCCTATCATTTGACGATAAAGCGTGATATCAACAACTGGTTTGTCCAGGGATGGGGTGAGCTTGGTGCCGAACGCCATTGGGACTTTGACTTTGGAATCTCCCGTCATGCCAAATTTTGCTAGGAGAGTCTTTGTGTAAGCTTCCTGATTAATAAAGATGCCTTCGGGTCCCTATCTAATATTTAAACCAAGGAAAAAGTTAATAGGACCCATTGAGCTCATTTCAAATTTAGTCTCCATCAGCTTTCTGAATTCAGCTATTAGGCTAGGATTCGTTGAGCCAAAGATGATATCATCGACATAAATTTGAACGATCATAAGGTGGTTACCTTCCTTTTTGCGAAAGAAGGTTGGGTCAACCGGACCTTGTTTGAATTTGGACATCTTTAAGAATTTAGTAAGCGTTTCATACCAGGCTCTTGGAGCTTGTTTCAGTCCATACACGGCTTTATCCAGAATGTAGCAATGATTAGGATACTTTTCGTTCACGAAACCAGGAGGTTGCTCCACATACACTATTTCTTCGAGTTCTCCATTAAGAAATGCACACTTGACGTCCATTTGGAAAACCTCAAAGTTTTTTTGGGCAGCATAAGCTAGAAATATTCTTACAGATTCCATCCTAGCTACAGGAGCGAAAGTCTCTTCATAATCAATCCCTTCCTCCTGACAGTATCCTTTCACGACCAGACGAGCTTTGTTCCTTATAATGTTCCCTTCCTTGTCCATTTTGTTCCTAAAGACCCATTTGAGACCAACAACCGAGGCATCTGGAGGAGTTGGAATGAGGCGCCAGACTTTGTTCCTCTCGAATTCGTTCAGTTCATCTTGCATGGCTTGAACCCAATCGGAGTGATCAAGCGCAGTATTAACTGTCTTCGGTTCAACTTTTGATACGAATGAGTTAAACATGCAGAATTCAACTTTGGAAAATAAAGATGTCTGTTTTGCCTTGAGTTGTGATCGGGTCAGAACCTTTTCAGAGACATCACCAACTACTTGAGAGACAGGATGATCTCTGGTCCATTTGGTGATAGGAGGGTAGTTTGGATCAAAGGTTGGATCCAGTTCAGCATTTATCATTTCTTCTGGTTCGGACTGGCTTTCATAGTCGTATGACATATCAGCTTGCTCCCCCTCGATAGATGAGCTTTCAGGAATGCTTTGCGAATCTTGAGCTTCAGAGGTTTCTTGTGGTGCTGGGCTTTCAGGCATTGATGCACCTTCGGATGGTGAAGCACTTTCGGTTGGAAAAGTGCTTTCGGGAGCAGTTGGAGACCTTGGCTCCCCCTCAACATGTGAGGTTGGCTGAGATGACGACGGTTGATCCTCCCCCTCGACTGAAGCATTGTTTGATGGAGGTTCGTCAGAACATGATCCTCCTTCATTCATTCTCCTTGCAGCGTCTTCAACAATTTGTTTCATGTGATCTACTTTATTGTCTGATGCACCTGCTTCTGAGAGAGTGGCTTTCTCAGGTTCATCAAAAAGCTCCATGAACTTTTCGAATAGATTAGCGATTGAGACTGTGACTTGGCCAATTTGAGGAAAGATTTCCCCAGCTGTGTCTCCTTTGGCCTGTAGCTTTTTGACATAGCTATCATCGAAAGTCACGTAATAAGTCTCTTCGATTTTCCTCGAACGCTTGTTTAATACCCTGTACGCTTTGGAAGAGAGAGAATAGCCCAGAAAGATTCCCTCGTCGGCTTTAACATCGAACTTGTTGCGGTGTTCTTTAGAATTAAAGACGAAACACCGTGAGCCGAACACGTGGAAAAATTTCACATTGGGTTTCCTGTTGTTGAGAATCTCATAAGGTGTGATCGTGAATCGCTTGTTGAGATATGACCTGTTCTGTGTGAAACAAGCAGCAGAAATAGCATTAGCCCAAAAATAAAGAGGTAACGAAGCGAAACTTAGCATGGTTTGGGCAGCTTCACACAAAGATCGGTTTCGTCTTTCGACAATTCCGTTCTGTTGAGGTGTGTAGGGAGCTGAGAAGTTGTGATTTATTCCCTTTTCTGCTAGGAATTCTTCGAATTCTGTATTTTTAAATTCCAGACCATTGTCGCTCCTGATGTTGCGAACGACCTTCTTCAGCTGTACTTCAATCTGCTTGATGAACACTTTCAGCTTGTGAGTCGCTTCAGATTTAAGCTTTAGAAAGAACACCCATGTAAAACGCGAAAAGTCATCAACAATAACAAGAATATACTTGCTACCACCGATGCTTTCGATAGATGATGGACCACATAAATCAATATGAAGTAATTCAAGTGGTTCAACAACTTTAGTGTTTATTATAGATGGATGACTTTGACGACTCTGCTTCCCCATTTCGCATGCAGCACACAAATGATCTCTGTCGAACTTGAGCAGTGGAAGACCTCGAACATGACCTCCAGTGACAAGTTTGTTGATGTCTTTAAAGATGAGATGAGAGAGCCTTCGGTGCCATAACCAGCTTTCGTCAGATTGTGCTTTTGATAATAAGCAGATAGCTGGATTTCCTTTGATAGGTTTGAGGTTTAGAGGAAACATTTCACCCTTACGCTTCGATTTGAGAATAACTCTTTTCGTCTTCTTCTATATTATTTCAGAACCCTCATCGTCGAATGAGACTTTGAGACCGGTACCTCCAACGAGCTGAGATACACTGATGAGGTTGTGTTGTAGCCCTTCCACGTATGCAACCTTCCTTATCGTGAAATCACCATTGGTAATCATTCCATAGCCTTTTATGGTGCCGAAGGAATTGTTTCCAAATTTGACGTTTCCACCATTTGAAAGAGACCTGTATTCCCTCAGCTCTTCTTTCCTCCCTGTCATGTGACACGAGCAGCCACTATCGATGTACCATTCTTCGTCAAACTGCTCGTCACTGATAACCTGTAAAAATTAAGCAGATTTAGGAACCCAAAGTTTCTTAGGTCCTCGTGAGCCTTTCACAGGTACAGGAATAGTAAGAGAGATGTCAACTAAGTATGTTCGTTTTATTAGTGTTGTTTCATCTTTCTTTTTGATGGTAAAAACTTTAATTTTATTAGGGTTTGGTGCTTTCGGTTTAGACTCTGGTTTGGATGCTGAAACCTTCTGTTTACCTTTTTGTTCAGCTGATGATTGAGATTTTTGAGAAGGAACAGAATGGAGTTTGGAATGAGGTGGAGAAGAATTGAAAGAATTAGAAGAATTAGATGAGTGAGAATGAGAGGGTTTAGATTGAGATGACTTCTTGGCTGGAGACTCTAGGTGACCCTTTTGCTTTTGATCATTGGTGGGACCAACCTTAGAGTTTTGATCTCTCTTGATTTCAGAACCGAACCTTTGCTTTCGGTTGGTTTCGTTCTCTAAACCGAACTTCTGCTTTCGGTTGGAGTCATTCTAGAACCGAACCTTTGCTTTCGGTTGGTATTCTTTTCTGAACTGAACCTTTGCTTTCGGTTGATATTTTTCTCCGAACCGAACCTCTGCTTTCGGTTGTTGTGGCTCTCGTGCGTTTCAACAGGATTTTTCTCATACTTTAGGTTCTTGTCTTGATGTGAGAAATAGGCATTCTGGGATTGCCATAACTGTTTTCCTTCAGAGAGATTCTTCCAGTATCTCTGATTCCTTTGACGTTTCTGATTTCTCATCTGCTTCGGTTGATGATGGATGTTGGCTTTCGGTTTTGGTTTTTCTATAGCTGGTTCACTCTGAACAGATGAAGTTTCACTTGAAGATGTGACTTCTTTTGCCGGACTTTCTTTTTCTTGAGGAATGTCTTTCGTACCACTACTACTTGGCACATCAAAGTTATCAGGCTTGTTCAAGGGTTCTGGCACGTATCTGCCTTTGCTTTTCCATGAGGTCCTTTCAGACAAACCTACTATTTCATCAGCATTATCGATTGGAGCTGACCAGAAGAACTCATCGCATCCATCAGCATTGTCTTCGTTTACAATAGCTGTGAGTTCAGCAGTCTGATGTTCGATTACGCCTGTGACCTTGTACACTTGATTTGGAGTGGTTCTAACCTTTTGATATACAACGGTCTTCTCTGCAAGAATCGGGGACTTTTGTTGGGACAATCGAGCGAACTCCACTGAATTTTCTGAAATTAGATTCTTGTGGTTTTCAGGTTCGCTTTTCACAAATTCTGAGCAGTCAACTGTGTCCTCTACAGAAATTTCACTCATATTGTCATCCTCATTAAGCTCAGATGCATTTTCAACATCAATTTTGTTTTCTGAGCTCAAGTTGGAGTTTAAGGAGTCAAATTTTTGTATGGTTTCGGTTCTCAGTTTCAGTCTATCATTTTCATCCAAAAGGTTTTTAAGCATGTCCTTATGGTCCTTGGATTTAATGAAAGATTCTATTTTGTCCAGTCCATACATATAGGTCGGATTAACGTCCTCAGATGATATCACACTCTCACAATTATACGATTCGGCATCAATTTCATCCTCCTTAAACTCAAGGAAGGGCAAAATCATGCGATGAATCTTTTGTCCTATTTCACAATCCAGATGAAGCTAAGTAATATTAGTGTAAAGACGTTTAGCAATCAAACAAAAAACATTTCGCTGTTTCAAAAGCTTTAAATTGTCTCTTTGTAAATAAATGTTTTCATCTTTTATTTTGACTAATTCCGACTCCTTCAGTTCGATCCACTTGCGCCGTTCCTCACTCTTCGAAGACACCCTGCTTAATTGATCAGTTAGGTTAGAATTGGTGATTCGAGTTTGAGTTAAACTACTATCTAGATGAGAGATTCTTGAATTAACACTTTTTAGTTCTTTTTCATATGAGCATTGTGGGACTTTAAATGAGACAAAAACCGATTGTACCTTCTTAATCAGTTCATCGAGCTCGTTGAACTGCACGCTGAGCGGTTTGGCTGTAAAGCACATATCCTGTTGCTCCTTTGGTTCATTACTCCCACCATCAGTGTTGTATCCCCTCATCTGATACACGTCAGACACCATCAAGCACCTTCCTCCACTGCTTTCCTCTTTTGCCACACAAGCCTTTCCATGAGAAGGCTTCCTCACTTCATCATCTTCAGAGTCGGTTGACCAAACCTCCACGCCACCGAACTCGTCATCAGCAACCGAACCCTGCACAATTAGAGCATTCATAGAAGGGTTAGCGGTAGATTTCTTCTTCCTGATCTCATCAAGCTTTTTCTGTAGCAAAGCTTCCTCATCCTTTTCAACCATCTTTTTAAGGACACAATCCTTTGCATAGTGATTCTTTCCTCCACAATAGTAGCAGCTTACTCCAGAATCACCTTCTGCCTTCGGTTCCTTCTTAGACTCTTCAACCTTCGGTTCATCTTTAACCTTTTCTGAACTGTAACTCCCCTGCCAGTTTCGGTTTTTGTTAGAGGGGAATCTCTTTTTGATGAACCTCTTGGGGTTAGACACCATCATAGCATAATCCTCAGATGTGAGGTCTTCTTCCTCCACCACAGCTTTACTTTTGGACAAGAGGGCTAACAAACCTAGGATTGAAACTACATTCTTCTCCTGCAACACAATCTTCTCCTGAGATTTCAAGATGCCCACCAGTTTTGCCAAAGAATATGATTTAAATTGCTCGTGGGCTTTAACTGTGGACACAACTGCTCTCCACTCTGATCTGAGACCATTTAAGAACGTAACCTTCTGCTCTATAAGCTTCCTTTCGATGTCATGTTTGATCATCTTGCTGAGAAGATGATTGAAGCGATCGACCGTTTGGGTCACTGTTTCTTCGGCTCCTTGCCTGAATTCACCAAACTCAGACAAGAGTAAGGTTTGAATTGAGTGTTCAAGGTCTTCGTTTGTAGAGTATAATTCACGTAGCCTGTCCCAAATCTCTTTTGCCGTCGTGCATGAACTCACCAGCCTGAAAGTATCGGACTGAAGGGCGAATCTGATCAATCTTAATGCCTTGATATTGCACTGAAATTTATCTTTTTCATCTTGCGCAATATCTTTAACATCTTTCAGAAGATAATTATACTCCTTTTGAGTTTTAATAATCCTTGAAGTTGCAGAATGAGAAAACGGTCCAGAACAATTGCTTCCCAGATGAGGTATCCATTATCCTCAGATCCTATAACATAATCTTCAAAGTGATGCGCCCAGACTTCATAATCATGGGTGTATAGGATGGGAATCTTCGTCGTTGATCCAATGCTGTTGGAAATATTGATGGGATTCGGTTGCGACTCGTCCATTATGATCAAATAACCTGTTCAAAGATCAGACTTGTAATAAATCAAATTAGGGCAAAACAATAAATATCGAGATACGTCAATAATGAGATGACGGCTCAATAAATATCAATAATTGCGGAATAACCCTAATCAAAACCTTTTTCACAGAAAAGAAGTGTATCGATTACACAGCCTCCTGCTCTGATACCAATTGATAAGTTTAAAACTAAACTTGAAGATCGATTAGATCTTAAACAGGTAAAATAAAGAGTAAACAGCAAGAACACGAAAATAGTAAACAACTCAAGAATGAATCAAACGTGTCGAATGATTATAAAACAATCCTTAGAAGAGCTCGACAAAGAACATCAACTGTAGAGGATTAAAGGGTTTACAGGAACGATAAAGAAATTTGCAAAGCTATCGTAATTCTATCAATCGTATTCTAGATCGTTAACCTAATATGCATGCAAGCATATTATTATATACTAAACCCTACAGCTCACAGTTGGACAGGCCCAAACCGGAGTGCAAAACATGGACTATTAACCGAGCCCAATGACGCAATACAAACAAATCTACGCTACCCAACAATATATATATATATATATATATATATATATATATATACACGAATCAAACACTTTATTTATACTTTAAGTATATGTGATCATTTATGTCACTATAAATGTTATACTTTACGTAACAAGTGAGCATTACACTAGGGTTTACTATACGAACGAAACACACATTTTGAAAAACTATAATAGGTATAGTTTACGAGAAAATCATGAACATTTACATACTAGAAACACTATATCAAAGAGATATTTTCATACACAAGAACAAATGGACATTTTCATACGTAAATCTGTTTTATACTAAGATTTGTGAGACATTTTACATACTTTCAAGTATGCATTTTAAATCTTGTATTATATACCATAATCCCTTGTAGGGGGAGCGTGATACTTGTGTATAGATCTATATGGGATTGACAATCTCACACCTAAGCTGTTAGCTACAGCTAGACTCGCAAGTCTGGGGTGACAAACGTCATAACCTTCCAACGCCTGAAGAACGTTGTTTACATGTCGTCAGCGTCAATAGCATGGTTATAAAACTCACATTGAGTATTACAAACACGTTGATTTACGGGGTTTTTCAAATGCCTTAGCGATTATACATAAACCTACTATTTTAGGCATGAAAAGCGCTATCGCATTACAGTTTTGGAACAATTAAACTACCATCTAATATAGTAGAAAATATGGGATTTTCTAGGAACATTTAAACATGTACAAACCATTTTCATTTTATTTCATACAAACATTGTCACTAAATGCTTATGAACTCACCAGCTTAAATGATGATCTACTCTTTCAAAACTACTTGTATTTCTTAGGGATTCAGTAATACATGTAAACTACAGCTTTTGAAAAAGGGACGCTGCGGCGTTAGTTTAAATTCATTTTTGACATCATATTGCAATTTCTTTTGAAACAAGTACTTTTCTACGATGTAAACTTTCAAATTATATATATGATGGTTGTGTTACTTTCTTTACTATGTATTCAACTGTTTCGATACTACATGAAGTCATCCGCCCTCGAACGATTCCGTCGTTCTGGTTTGGGGGTTTGACAGATTGGTATCAGAGCATTTTTTATAGTGAACTAATTATATCGAACCACATAAGATCTACAAACTATAAATGCATAAGGGACTAAAACTCTCTGACAAAACGTTTTTACACCTAAAGTCGCGGTTCATTTAATTTAGATTATTTTGGGTCGTAAAAGTACAAATACATGCATACAACAATATTTTTTCATGGTTAGAACTATACAAGAAGTATTAAGACAAGTTGGACACTACGATTAGGCCTCGAAATATGTAATTGGATTTGGGATGAATATAGCCTGATCAACTATATTTATCCAAGATTGGACTAACATATGTCGAGGAATGGTCGTAGTGAGCAACAAGTCAAAACATACCAAAATAAACACTAGTATCAAACATACAAATTTAAATACTATAGGAGTATTTGGTACATGCAATAGTTTAATCTACATGTTTAGTTTTACATGTTTCAAATTTTGTTCAATTCTTATAACCCTATTCTCGTATAGTCAAATGGATGGATTCCACCCACACGGAGACCCCTACTATCTCAACCAAGGTAACGGGAGATGGGTCGAAGAAGATCCCGAAGAAGATGAGGAACCTGTAGAGTTAGGAGAAGGGGAAGACTCTGGGACAGACTCAGAGCCAGAAATAATCAACCCACCAGTTGCTCAGCCTCCCGCTTATAGGAGGAATTTTCAAGGACCAACACCCGTTTGGGGAAGCCACCTTCACCACTGGAGCCAACAGCAAGGGTTGCGCCCTCCCTACGGCATGTGTCGAGACTTCTTTGATGTCAGCGACGAAGGTTCAGCCGACCGACCACTCCCAGTCATGGTGGGCAAGCTAGCTAACCAGTCCTATCAATCAGGGTTTCAAGCAAACCGGATTCGTGAAGTCAACGTGGAAGTACAAGTTCACACTTCCGACATCCGTCGTCTTGACAGGTTGCAGGAAATTGGCCAACTCCGCACCAACGCTCTCCAAGAACAACTGAATGCAGCCATCGCAGTGATAACGGAAATGAGGGGACAACAAGCCGCCTTTGATAGGCGCCTTATGGAGTCAAAGCATTCGAACACGGAGTCAAGCTCCAAGCGCAACCTACGTCGCAAGTAGTACTTGCCCAAATCCCAAAATTTTGTTATAGAATAGGAACTTGGCTAAAAGTTTTACTTTTCATTAACTTCTGTATCGGAGATCCATAGAAGGGTCAAAAAATTTTCCTAACATCAGAATGTAACTCAACATATGTTTAATATATATGAAAATTTCCTTTACGTGTTAATTCTTTGAAAATCACTCAGATTCATAAGATTATCTATTATTCTACACACTTTTATTATGAATCAAGTACAAAACTTTGAGTAGGTCAATCAAATTCATGAACTGATAAAAATGACTAATTAACACGCGGATCCCAAATCATTAAAGACTTATGGCCTTCATTTTATTTCTTTAACAGCACGATGCCGCCCTATAGATCTACACGCCTTGTCAACAACGCAACACCTCCACCACCACCACCTCCATTAACAGAAAATGCAGCCTTAATAGCTGCTGTAACAGCTGCAGTAATAGCAGCAATGGCTCAAATGAGCAACAATGGATCGGGAAGAGGCATAAATAGCTCTACGAACGGCCAACATCAAGGTCGTTCAAGGGATTGTACATACAAGGATTTCATGAATTGCAAACCCATTACTTTTAATGGGGCCGGAGGGATAATGGCTCTATCACAGTGGATAGAGAAAACTGAAGCAGTTTTCGAGATTTGTTCTTGTCCGGAAGGGAACAAAGTGAAGTTCGCCACATGTACTTTCTCTGAGAGAGCTCTGACATGGTGGAATGGCCATGTCAAGTCACTAACGCTAGTAGTAGCTAACTCTATGGGCTGGGAGAATCTAAAACAAATATTACTGCAAGAGTATTGTCCACGGGGCAAATTACAAAAGCTTGAACAGGAACTTTAGGGCCTTACCATGGTAGGCTTAGACATCACGACCTATACCAATAAGTTCAGTGATTTGACAATCCTTTTCCTGGGGATGGTTTCTCTAGAGAGCAAGAAAATAGAGAGGTACATCTAGGGACTGTCCCCCCAGATTCAAGGAAGTGTACTAGCTTCCAAACCAATCACCTTCGATAATGTCAAACAGTTGGCACAAGCCCTCGTGGACCATGGGGTCTGTCAAGGCTTCGCAACTACCGCTCTGGAGCAACCCAGAGGAAGCAACAACAACAACAAGTTCTGGAACAAAAGGAAGAGCCAACCTTCACAGGAACCTTCCAATAAACAACAGATTGTGGCGGTCCATGCCGCTACTGCCCCCACTACTGCTCCAATTACCACTACACCAGCAAGGCAATATGCTGGAAACCTGCCAAAGTGCGCCAAATGCAATTTCCACCGCAATGGAAATTACCAAGAGATGCACTGTAACAATTGCAACAAGAAAGGCCATACAGCCTGTTTCTGTAAAGAACCAGCACAACTGATCACCCAAGTCCAAGGAGTCAGTGTGGGTCAAGCATGTTACGGGTGCGGTGAAGCTGGGAATTTCAAAAGGGACTGCCCTAAGGCAGGAATGCTGGCGGCACGGGACGAGTGCTGGCAATAGGGCAGAACAAAGCGATAGCTGATCCCACGGTCGTTACGGGTACGTTTCTCCTCAATAATGTTTATGCATGCATACTCTTTGATTGTGGTGCGGAGAGGAGTTTCGTTAGCCATGAATTCAAACACTTACTTTAACAAAACCCACATTCACTCAACAGGATATTTACAGTAGTAATGGCAAATGGTAAAACAAAAAGCACAAACGATATGTATGTAGGATGCACACTAGCTCTAAATGAACATTCCTTCAAAATCGATTTGATGCCGATCACTATAAGAAGCTTCGATGTTATCATCGGTATGGATTGGTTAAGCCCGCACCATGCCGATATACTTTGTCACGAAAGGGTCGTTCGCCTTAATCTGCCAAATGGCGAAACTCTTATCATTTATGGTAACAAACCCAGTACAAATTTACAAATCATCTCTTGTGTCAAAGCCCAAAAATATCTGTGTATAGAATACCATGCCTTCTTAGCTCACGTGGTAGAAAAGGAAAAAGAAATGAAAGACATTAAAGACATTCCGGAAGTCTGCAACTTTGCCGATGTTTTCCCTGAAGATCTTCCCGGAGTTCCACCAGAACGTCAAGTCGAGTTCAGAATCGACTTACTTCTCGGAGCTACACCAGTAGCCAAGTCACCATACCGTCTAGCACCGACAGAGATGTAGGAGTTATCCAGCCAATTAAACGAACTACTCAACAAAGGATTCATCAAGCGGAGCCTCTCACCTTAGGGAGCACCAGTCTTGTTCGTAAAGAAGAAGGATGGATCTTTCCACATGTGCATTGCTTATCGGGAACTTAACAAGCTTACTATCAAGAACCGATACCCACTACCACGCATTGACAACTTATTCGACCAACTCCAGGGAGCGAGTTATTTCTCAAAGATCGACTTAAGATCCGGGTATCACCAACTACGAGTCTTGGAAGGAGATGTTCCCAAAACATCTTTTCGAACTCGTTATGGTCACTACGAGTTTGTAGTGATGCCCTTCGGATTAACAAACGCACCAGCGGTGTTCATGGACTTAATGAACTGGGTGTGTCGTTCGTTTCTAGACAAGTTTGTGATCGTATTCATAGATGACATACTCATATATTCGAAGACTAAAGAGGATCACATTCAACACCTCTGACAAGTCTTGGAAACGCTAAGAAAAGAGAAGCTATACGCAAAATTCTCTAAGTGCGAATTTTGGATTCGGAAGGTAGATTTCCTAGGTCATGTGGTTAGCAAAGACGGGATACACGTGGACCCATCCAAAATCAAGGCTATCGAGAATTGGTCAGCCCCAAGAACCCCAACGAAAATTCGACAATTCTTGGGCCTTGCTGGCTATTACCGTAGATTTATACAAAACTTCTCGAAGATTGCTAAACCACTCATCACCCTGACACAGAAGGGTGTAACTTTCAATTGGGAAGGAAAACAAGACGTTGCATTTCAAATACTAAAGCAAGCACTATGCAGCGCACCTATTCTGTCCTTGCCAGAAGGAACAGAAGACTTCGTGGTCTACTGTGATGCATCTAATCAAGGTCTTGGATGTGTGCTAATGTAACGAGGAAAGGTCATCGCTTACGCCTCAAGATAACTCAAGACGCACGAAGTCAACTACACTATACACGATCTTAAACTAGGAGCAGTCATTTTCGCGCTAAAGATCTGGAGACACTATCTTTATGGCACGAAATGCACGAAATGTAGTGTTTAGGCTTTCCTCTTTGTATGTGTAAATGGGTTGAGTCTTTCCTATAAATAGGAAGTGAGTGACTCCCATTATGTAAGAGTCCATTTTGGAGTGTTAGACTAGAGAGAGAAATTGTATACAAACTCATTTGTATAATCTTTCTAGATCTAATAAGAGCTTACAAAGATTTATTTACTCCTTGTGTTCTTGATTTTATATGATGAATCACTAGATCTTTCCTAATTCCGCACATGCCATCATAATCAACACAACTACAATTGGTATCAGAGCGGGTGTTCTTGATTTGATCAAGAATTGATCCTTGATGGCTTTCTTGATTTGGTGATTCATTTTATGATCTTGGATCTTTGTGTTTTAGAGAATTTTTGGATTCTAGAAATCGAATTCATCTTTGATTCTATTCATAATTCGATTTTCTTCACTAGAATTCAAGTGATTTTTACTTTCTCTCTTTAGAAAACCCATTCAAAATCACTTTCTCTCTCTAGAATTCTTCAAGTTTTTGTGATCATGGTGTGTTTGCCATATGATTCTTGGATTGTGATCATTAAAGATGTTAAATACAAAGTAAATGAAGATCAATTTTATGGGTTGGTGTTAAGCAAATTGATTTCATGGGGTAATATGGTTTCTTATGGAGATTTGAAGGATGATCATGGAAGCTTGGTATTTCAACCAATTTGTAAGATTGCATAGTTGAATAAAATTGCCTTGTCCATATTAGTTCGTAGTAGAAATCAAAAGGAAGGAGAAGAAAGAGATTTGTTCAATAAGAAATACATTTCTCTAATTGAAAACCCAAATGATCTTCGTGCTCTTAAGTTTGTTCAAGTTTTTAACAATGGAGTTCAATGTGATGTTCTTGATGTTCAAGAAAAAGGAGTTCAAGTTGATTTTCAAGATGAAAAAGTTTTTTGCTCAATTGGAGTTCAAACCAATGATATTTTGTGTTCTTGTGATTCGTTTGAAGGAATGATTCCTTATCGGAAGCCGGTGATCCAAGAAAATCACAAGTATCAAACTCCAAAAGATTTGATTCAAACTCAAAATGTTCATGTTGTTGAAAGTGGGTTTGTTCATGAAATAAAGTCTTCAAGATGCAAAAAGATGAGAAAGAAAAAGAAGAAGATGAATCGGAAGAACAAGCGGGTTTACTCACAAAAATCGTCAAATGTTGTGAAGCCGAAATCCGTGAAGCAAATTTGGGTTCCAAAGCAACAATCTCCAAAGGTTGTATTGAATTTGAAGTCAAAACCCAAATGTGTTGGTGGTTCTTTTGAAGATGTTCTTGGTTTGACGAAGAACATGAAGACCGAGTTGTACATCTCGTATGGTGGGTGGTACAATGTTCGATTTGGAGATTTTCTCATTCCAACAAAAGAACCAAGATCTTCCAAATTTGATTCGTTCATTGAAAATGGATCTCGATTCGTGAAAAAGGTAACTCAAATTCTCAAATGGATTCCAAAACGTCCATGATTTCGATTCATACTTTACGTTTTTCATTTTTGATCGATTTGCCTCATTGGATCAAAACCGTTTCAAACCCCATTGTTGATCCAATTGTTTTTGTTTTGATCAAAATCAAATTACACTCATTTTGTTTAACTTCTGGAAATTTGCTATTCATTCTTCAAATGTTCAAGCCCAATTAATATTCAACTTACTGTTCATGTCCGATTTTTTTTGAGCCAAAAAATTCGACTGCTACAGTTCATAAATTCATTCCATCTGATTTTGACTTTTGGAGTCAAAATTATCTCTCGAAATTCCAGATCAAATTAATCGATCATTTGTCACTCTGATTATATGAACTCTTAATATCCCATCGTTCATTCATCCGATTTCTTTTAATTTGTTTTTTATGTTCTTGATAATCGACTCCATTAATATCGATTTTGATAGTTCCGTTCATCTTGTGTCTGAATCGGATATTTAAAATCAAAAGTTTAAGAAATCGAATATGGAATCAAAGGTTATTGCTTGTAATTCCGAATCGAGTGGATTGATATTTGCTATTGATATCGATTTTGGACTACGAATTTGACTTTGAAATTGGAATTTCGATTGCATCTTCTGAGAAGATAGTTTGATTTTCGATTGAGAATCAAAGCAGTCGACTGTAAATTTCTTGGAGTTAAATTGACTGAGTTGTTTGAATGTCGAAATTGGGGGAATCGATTTCATTGTGTATTGATGTAAGGATAATTCGAAATCAACTGAAGTTAGGGTTCAGTTCACATGTGAACAAATTGAGGAAATTGATTTGATTTGACTTTTTGAAGTCAAACTGTGTTCTATTGATTTTGACTCTACTGGAAGGATCGATTTTGAAGGGTTAATTGTTGATTTTGAAAGGGAAAGGCTTATTGATTTCGATTTTGGTCAGAAATACTCGTTAACGAAGACTTGGAATCAAGCTTTGAAGTCGATTTTGAATGATATTGAATGGTATTGGGTGTTTAGTCGACATTTGGAATCGACTTGGAAGGTTTGATGGATTGAGTATGCTTCAATGGTTAATTGATGATGAACTGAAGAATAGGATGAATGAAATGAAGAACATGACAATTTTTGTTGAAAGTGCGTACCTTGATCTGAAAAGGAATCGTAAGTGGAAAAATTGTTGTTTGTCATCAAATGAACGAAAAAGTCAAAGCAGAAAAATGCAATGTTTGAGATGTTGATTTTGGTCGATGGGTATTGCTGAACATCAACGATTGATAGTCGCTACTTGGCTTCAAATTCTTATTCGACAGGAACACGGCGAATTGGGGAAGAAGAAAACAAAGAGTTTCAGTTTGCACCCTTTATATTTTCACGAAATGACAAAAGTAGCCCAACTTCGCAAGTTTGAAGAACATGCAGAAATTTTCAAAACAAGTACCTGCAGTTTCGCATTTTTGGCAACAAATACCAACTTCGCATATGGGTAATAAAAGCTGAAAAATGCAGAATTTTCAGTTTTGGTCCCTGCAGTTTGTGCGAATTTACGCTTTATGCCCGGTTTCGCAAATGGGCTAGAGTTTCACATATTTGACTGTTTTTGGCGCAACGGGTCCCTGCAAGTTTCAGAAAGTGACAATATCTACCCGGATTTTGAAAAATCTTGCAACTTTCACCCAAAAAGTCAAAAAAATTTCATAAATTGGAAATTTTTGTGGCTTTTTCGTGATTGTTTTTCCGTGCAAGATTTTTGGTGATTCATTTTTGGTACACATCAAGGGGGAGTATCGTGAACATTATTCCTCAAGCGTTTCTCATCCTTAGTGGGTTTTATAATCATTTTTTGATTATAAAAAGGGGGAGAATGATGGGTATTCGAAGCTTCTCGGGTTTGTCGAATATTCATTTTCGGATTTGAAGACCGGTGTTACTTCGAGGGGGAGTTTGGTCTTGATCGCGCTAGCTCGTTGGAGATTAAAGCCGGACATCCAATCCTAACTTTGAGGGGGAGAATGTTAGGGTGCAAAGTCATGCTTGGATGTAGTGTTTAGGCTTTCCTCTTTGTATGTGTAAATGGGTTGAGTCTTTCCTATAAATAGGAAGTGAGTGACTCCCATTATGTAAGAGTCCATTTTGGAGTGTTAGACTAGAGAGAGAAATTGTATACAAACTCATTTGTATAATCTTTCTAGATCTAATAAGAGCTTACAAAGATTTATTTACTCCTTGTGTTCTTGATTTTATATGATGAATCACTAGATCTTTCCTAATTCCGCACATGCCATCATAATCAACACAACTACACCGATCATAAGAGCCTTTAGCACATTCTCAACCAAAAAGAACTCAACATGAGGCAGAGACGATGGGTTGAACTACTGAATGACTACGAATGCGGGATTCGCTATCACCTAGGAAAAGCGAATGTAGTAGTTGATGCTCTTAGTCGAAAGGAATACTCAGGTCGCCGAGTGAAATCCTCAACCATGACTATCCATTCACATCTGTCCACACAAATCAAGGAAGCTCAGAGGGAAGCCTTGAAAACAGAGAACATGGCAGGTGAAGCCCTAAGAGGAATGGACAAGAATCTTGAAGTCAAAGGGTGACGGAGATCGTTACTTTGTGGATCAAATCTGGACACCGAAGTTTGGTGGATTCAGAGACGTGGTCATGAACGAGGTGCATAAGACTCGATACTCCGTACATCCAGGTTCAGACAAGATGTACTTAGACCTCAAGAAACTGTATTGGTGGCCAAACATGAAAGCGGAGATCGCTACCTATGTGGGCAAGTGTCTGACTTGCACCAAACTCAAGGTAGAGTACCAAAAGCCCTCAGGATTACTACAACAGCCTGAAATACCCGAATGGAAGTGGGAGCGGATAACCATGGATTTCATAACCGAACTACCAAAGACAACAGGTGGACTACACACCATCTGGGTAATCATCGATAGATTAACAAAATCTGCACACTTCCTGCCAATAAAAGAAACCGACAAGATGGAGAAGCTAGCTCGAACCTACATCCGAGAGATTGTACGACTACATGGTGTACCAATATCCATTATCTCCGACAGAGATAGTAGATTCACCTCGCGATTCTGGCAGTCACTACAAAAATCTCTAGGAACGAGGCTTGACATGAGTATTGTTTACCATCCACAAACCGACGGTCAAAGTGAGAGGACCATACAAACCTTGGAAGATATGTTAAGAGCTTGTGTAATCGATTTTGGTAAAGCATGGGATACACATTTACCACTAGTCGAATTTTCATACAACAATAGCTATCACACCAGCATTAAAGTTGCTCTATTCGAAGCCCTCTATGGCCGCAAGTGCAGATCACCACTGTGCTGGGCTGAAGTGGGTGACACGCAACTAGCTAAAGGACAAGTACCTGACAGCACTCTCACTGGCCCGGAAATCATAAGAGAAACGACCGAGAGGATTATTCAAATCCGGGAACGACTAAAGGCTTCAAGAGACAGACAAAAGAGTTATGCGGACAAAAGACGGAAGCCCTTAGAATTTTAGGTTGGGGACCGAGTGCTATTGAAGGTCTCACCCTGGAAAGGACTAATACGTTTTAGAAAACGTGGGAAACTAAACCCAATGTATATCGGACCATTCGAGATCCTTGCAAGGATCGGCCTGGTAGCCTACAAACTTTGTCTACCGCAGGAACTCAATAATGTACATCCTACCTTTCATGTGTCAAACTTGAAGAAATGTTTGTCCGATGAGACCCTCGTCGTCCCTCTAGACGAAATCGAAATCAACGAGAGTCTCCACTTTATAGAGGAACCAATTGATATCATGGATAGGGAGATTAAAAGAACAAAAAAAAGTTGCATACCCATCGTGAAGGTCCGCTGGAATGCAAAGCGAGGACCTGAATACACCTGGGAACGCGAAGATCAGATGAAACACAAGTACCCACATCTTTTTCCCTAATCCACAAGTGTTTTTTCTTACATTGAATTTCGGGACGAAATTCCCTCTAACGGGGGGATGATGTGACAACCCAATATTTCGACTCTATCTAATGACCTAAAAAATCAAGTATTGTAACCACTTTTGATATAATGAAATTAACTTCGAAAATAAAATGTACAAAAGTCTCTATTGGGTTGCCTATTATGCTAGATATTGTGTCAAGGTTTACAGAAATACTAAGAACACTAAAATTTGAGTTATAGCGAAGAAGTTATGACCATTCTAAGATTTACGACATAACCGGCAACACCGATTAAACGAAAAACGCAAAGTTTCAATACAATAGTTTTTAGCCTTAAGTATCTAAATGAAAGTTGTAGATATCATTAAACCGTGAGCGTACATAAAAAGAACGTCCAAATCTGACTTCGTATGAGGAAGTTATGATTTTTCTAAGATCTGGATATAGCAGTAGACAACTAAAAACTCGAAATAGAGATCGAGAGACTTTTGGTCGAAACAACCTAAATGAGAATAGAAGGTCTCAACAATAATAGCGCAACGGTGAAAATTCTGACGAAAACAGATATCGGATGAAGAAGTTATGGATTTTTAACGGACTTATCGTGTCCCGGCCCGTTAAAAATAAATAACTAAAAATAAAGTCAAAATTAGCCAATGAAGTCTAAACGAGAGTTGTATAGTATATTCTCACCTACGCGTGCATATAAAGAACGTCGAAAACGAAGCTCGTACGCCAAAGTTATGGATTTTACAAGTTCGAGGCCCAAAATCCAAGGCTGTCAGGTCTGCCACGACGAGGCACAGTTTGCCGCGACCCGGCAAGTGACTGAGGGTGTCCAATCAAAGGAAGAAGATAAGGTTGACCACTACGACGTGTCCAACCCTTTGCCACGACGTGAAACTCAAAAATGAGCCCTATAAATAGAAGCTTAAGGGTGTCGGGTTTAGGTGCTCCATTCTTCTCTCTCTCGTGCCGAAACTCTGCGGTTAAGCTCCCGAAGCCCTAGTTTTCACACTCAAGTTCCGAAGGAAGTTTCTACACTCCTGAGACTCCCGAGATTCCCGAGATTTCTGAGAATCCTGAGAAAATCAACTCTTCCAAGTTGAAGTTCTGCTCGATTATCATCTCGCTTTCTCCAATCAATCAAGTGAGTTCATACCCCTATAAACTACACTTTCAAATGTTTTATCAATGCTTTTTATACGCTTTTAAGGGGGGGATACAAGTAAACACACGTTTATTATCGTGTGGTTACTCTTTTTATCAAGTGAATCATATGTGATTCATAACTACTACATAGGAACTTTCGTATGCAATATATATTCACGATAACATCTTGTCTTTTATATATATATATATATATATATATATATATATATATATATATATATATATATATATACACACACGAATCGAACACTTTATTTATAATTTAAGTATATGTGATCATTTATGTCACTATAAATGTTATACTTTACATAACAAGTGATCATTACACTAGGTTTTACTATATGAACGAAACACACATTTTGAAAAACTACAACAGGTATAGTTTACGAGAATATCATGAACATTTACATACTAGAAACACTATATCAAAGAGATATGTTCATACACAAGAACAAATGGACATTTTCATATGTAAATCTGTTTCATATTAAGATTTGTGAGACATTTCACGTACTTTCGAGTATGCATTTTAAGTCCTGTATTATATACCATAATCCCTTGTAGGGGGAGCGTGATACTTGTGTATAGATCTATATGGGATTGACAATCCCACACCTAAGCTGTTAGCTACAGCTAGACCCGCAAGTCTGGGGTGACAAACGTCATAACCTTCCAACGCCTGAAGAACGTTGTTTACAAGCCGTCAGCGTCAATAGCATGGTTATAAAACTCACATGGAGTATTAAAAACACATTGATTTACGGGGTTTTTCAAATGCCTTAGCGATTTATACATAAACCTACTATTTTAGGCATGAAAATCACTATTGCATTACAGTTTTGGAACAATTAAACTGCCATCTACTATAGTAGAAAATATGGGATTTTCTAGGAACATTTAAACATGTACAAACCATTTTCATTCGATTTCATACAAACATTGTAACTAAATGCTTATGAACTCACCAGCTTAAATGTTGATCTACTCTTTCAAAACTACTTGTATTTCTCAGGGATTCAGTAATACAGGTAAACTACAGCTTTTGAAGAAGGGACATTGCGGCGTTAGTTGAAATTCATTTTTGAAATCATATTGTAATTTCTTTTGAAACAAGTACTTTTCTACAATGTAAACTTTCAAATTATATATATGATGGTTGTGTTACTTTCTTTACTATGTATTCAACTGTTTCGATACTACATGAAGTCATCCGCCCTCGAACGATTCCGCCGTTCTGATTTGGGTTGTGACACAAAAGGTACGATGCCATGGCAATCGGAGCCGCACCTGGACCAAATTGATCCTTAACTCAACCTGCCTCTCGGGAGGCACGCCGGGAAACTTTTGGGTTTTAGTATACTACAACATGTTATGGTGCACATACAACCCTGAATGCTTTGGATATATGTTTTCTCTAATTATACATGAAATATTGTTTCCAAAGCATTAAGCCTACAACTAGCATACAATTGACATAAACAACATAAAATACTAGTTAGAAGTTTACCTCTTTATGTAGCTTGTAGAACTTGTTGTATTTGGCCTTTAAGAACTTAGCACCCCAAGTGTTATGCCTCAAACGGTTCACAACACACCTAGGACAAAGGAGCACTTGAGAGAGAGGTTCTATGCACTCAAAATCAGTTATGGAACTCCAAGAACGCTTGTGTAGCATTTTGGGTGCTAAGAGAGTCCTTTTATAGTGTAGAAAAGTCTAGGGTTTCATCCATGCAAACCCTAATGCCCATGATCTTTCATATTACTTAGGCTCCATGGTTAAACCTCCATGGACTATCCATGGACAACCATATTGGTTTAGCCCATCCCAAATAACAATTGGCCCACACTATAAGAATCATTGATTTACCAAATCAATCCCTATATATTTAATTAGTCTCTCTTGATCACATAATTAATTCCAAATTAATTCTTGATCAATATTAATTAAATAATATGATTTCATATTAATATATTAGAACTTATAATATATTAACAAATCATAAGTAACCTCTTACTCAAGTATCTATCCTATCAAATTTTCCTGGTGATATGCAACCCGAAATGTACCATGCTACTCTCGGGTCAAGTACATACCAATTATAGTTATGGACTTAAACACCTAATCCAAGAGTCTACCACTTGGATAAGTCTAATAATTATTATTGGAAGTACGACTTTACAACCCGACTAGTAATCGTAGCTCTTAAAAGCCGTTGTCGAACTCTGACCTAGTCAATGACGCACTACTAGAAAAACAGCCTTTTACGACGCTCATTGCGTGTCGTAAAAGGCTCAGATGATGCGCAAATACGCGTCAAGGAAGGCCCTGTCATAAAGAGAGACGACGCGTTTTTGCGCGTCGTCTATAGACGACGCGCATTTACAACGCTCATTTACGATGCGCAATTACGACGCACATTTACTACATGCAATGCGTATCAAGGAAGGCCCTGTCACAAAAGAAGACGGCACGCATTCGCGTGTCGTAACCTTATGACACGCGTGTTAATGACACGCAATGCGTATCAAGAAAGCCCCTGTCAAGAAAGGCCCTGTCATAAATAAAGATGACACACATTTTTGCGTATCATAATTTTAAATGTTTAAAAAATATTATTTATAGATTTACTAATTTTCAAATTAAATTTGTATTTAATGTCTCATAATAGAAAATAAAATATCATATACAAAAAATACAATCCATTGCATAAAATTTAATGTCATACAAATAATCGTTCCATGGACAAAAAACAACAATCAGTCAATACTAGTATCAGAACATAAAGACTCAACATAAAGCACCTTTATGTACAAAAATACAATCCATTGTTGTAAGCAAGTGTGTATTGAAGCACCTTCCATGCAGTAGTACCCCCTTGACCAATACCAGTATCAGAACATAAAGCACCTTTCTGCACGAAAAACAACAATCAGTCAACAAAGACTCAACATTCTTTAAAATACTATATGAAACAAAGAGTCAACAAAGACTCAACATATAAGTACATATCTTGAGTAACAAACTAGATTAGTTAATCACATAAATCTTCAGAAGGCTACTTCAAGTGTCTATTTTGCTCAAATCTAAGCAATTTAGGATCCCATTTGTGTCAATCATAACAAAACATGACATAACATGTTGTAGTTTGTATAACGAATTGGACTGATGTTGATGTGACAAAAATTGCAACTTTTTGTCCCACCTAAAATTATGGAACAAGATGGTATTTGTGCAAATAGACATGAATGCCCTCCTCATCTAATTAAACCCTATCATATCCCCATATGATAAACCCAAAAACATGATGAGAAACGTATCACTAATGCTTTAGGTTATGTTGATTTAAAATCCATCAACTTTACAAGATACCTAAGATTCCACAATCAATAGTTATGTGTAAAAAAAAACTGCCATTGAGCTCCAAAAAGGCAGTTGAAACATGATGACACTGACCCATAAGGATCATGTATTCCTTTATACCACCTTTAGAAAAAAGAAATAACTAGAATCAACATGTAAATCATGTATGATGGATAAGATCTCAAAGATTTAATAAGGGAAGGCAATACATTCAGCACTCACATGAGAAATTCCAATCAAGATCATAGATATGGCGATGAAGTTCCATCAAAATTGGTATCTTCACCATAGTATCTATCTTTGTATCATCCTCTGATCAAAAGGAAAAGCCATTTCTATTACTTTCTCAGTTAAGTCATGAAGAAACACACATATATAGCATACAAGATTAAGTTGTGTCCCCTTTATGTCCATTAAGTTAAAAAGAAATAGCATGTAAGTAAGGATTATTGTCATTTTTATTAAATAGGTGGATCACAAAGACCTTGTACATTAAGGTTGTGTTTGTTACACAGGACATGATTGACAAGAGTCCATGTCCCAACTTTCCAAGTAGGACAAAAAATTGCAATTTTTGTCTCATTGACTCAGTCCTATTCCTAGTTAAGTCAAATAAATAAGATACCATATGTTATGTCATATCCTAATAATAAATGGGGCCCAAAGGTGTTAGTGGGCTGCCTAATTTGTACAAAAAGTAAAGAAGCTACAAGTGATGTAAAATAATAGAACGTACACATAAAGGTAACAGAGCATACCAACAATGTCAAGGGCTCGAAGAAGCAGATAGAAGACGCACACCTACATCAGCAACATGTTGACAAGAGAATGAGGAAATCCAGCAATATTTTAACATAAAGCTAAAATTATAATGAGATTGTTTTATCTTCTACAGATTAACAAAGTTAGCATAGACTCCACAAATTTCAATTCTACCAAGTGTCCACCATACAAATATTTCTTTGCTATGATCTCAACACCACATATAAACAGATTATTTATATAGCAAGAAAGTCAAACCTTAATGAGTCGATTCTTGCGATAAACATTGAACCCTTGAACATCGATATCGTCTTTTGCATCTTTCACAAAACCTATAGTCACCACAGCCACCATCGGCTAGGTGGAAAAACAAGAGTAAAATTAAAATTCCTAAGTTTAACATGCACATAATAATAATAATAATAATAATAATAATAATAATAATAATAATAATAATAATAATAATAATAATAATAATAATAACAATAATAATAATAATAATAGAACTACTTAAAGATTTAAGGTTGATATGTTTTGATCGTTCTTTGTGCTTGTCCATTCAGGACATGGTTGTGTTGGCTTATACGTAACCATCTAAGTTAGCATCATATCATTAACTATATTATGATGAATTACATCTTTTCCGGGAAGGATGATTCTAAAGACCCCTGGAATGCGCAGGTATAAAATTGTTGCATAATTATGGAAAAGTAAAAGAAAAAAAGATAAATTATACATATTATATGCAAATATAGCTACCACAGTTTCTCTTGTTGTTGCTGCCCCTGCCCCTACCTGACCTCCTCACTCCTTGTCCCACCTTCAGTAGGACTTCGTCCCCTGCTACATTTACACAAAAATCAACACAATTTGAGAACTACAAATATCAGACCTTCGATGTTTGTAAGATTCGAATCCAAGTTACTATTTTGGTTTTTTGACTTTTTTGCCCTTTTTATAAGTTGTTGTGTAGTGATCTCATTCGAAAATGAAACCACTCATTCTAAGGGACAACAGGAACTGGAACATACTTTATACACACAAAAATAATCATGGAATGGACAGCTGGAAAATGGCAGGTGTTCTAACGGTTCCAAGGTTGCATCCTTGAAGGGCCCAAATTAGTGGTTTGGTCTAGGCTTTGCATTGTAATAGTGGTTTGGTATAGATAGAGTATTTTAGTAGGTGTAATAGCTGTTTACGGTTTGTAATGAGTTTACGGCCGTAAACACCTTACGGTCGTAAACTCTTCTCGGTCGTAGTTCCTATAAATAGAGGGTTAGTCAGTCGTGTTTAGTTGTTGATGCCTTATTGTTCACGACCCTATATCGAGTTGTACCAGACGTTTACTTCAATAGAACGTGTGCAAGCTTGATTTATTTGCTTCTCTACTTTTATTCTTGTTTCTGTGATTGTGTTTGCTATTGATCACTGGTAAGATCCGTTTTTAGGAACTTACAATTGGTATCAGAGAAAAACCAGCGTCAAATGCACTCTACAATCGATTTTGGAGTGAGTTTTTATTGGTTTGAGACTACAGTTCGTGTTTTTCTGCAAGAAGGTTTTTGGTTTCATCGAAAAACTGCAAAAATCATAACTTATGGCCCGAGCTTACGGTCGTAATCACTATTTACGGCTGCAAACACTTCAAAGTTCTTAAACCGTGAACTACGTTCTTAAGTGGTAAACAGGAAATTTTCATAAATCGAAGACTGATTGTTCTTGGACCGTGAACCTTAAATTGTATTCTCTTTTCGACCGTAAACACGGAGTTTACGGCCGCAAACTAATTTTGGTCAGTAAATCAGATTTTAACTGTGTTTTGACTGTGTTTGACCAGAAACTCAATTTAAATTTTAATTAATTTGCTTTCTGTTTCACATTAATTAAACAACAAAAATGGATTCTCAAATTCAAACAAATCACCAAGAGTTGGACTCAGTCATGGGCACAACCACCCGAATTCCTAGACTCCTATCCGCTGAAGGCTTCCCAGAATGGAAGTACATAATCGAGCAGTACATAAAAATGAAGGATTTTAATATCTGGAGAAGCATAGTAAGAAATCTTGTCAGAATAACCACTATTGTTGCAGGCCAGGTGGTTGACAAAAAGGTAGAAAACTACACTAATGAAGACTTCGAGAAGGTTGAAGAGCAAGAAAAGGCTTTTGCCATCTTGACCATGGCACTATCTCCATACATTGCTCAAGGTTTTAGGGAGTACGCTTCTACTAAGGATTTGTGGGAAGCCCTTATTGAGGTCTATGAAGGGAATGAAGATATGAGAGAGAGTCGCCAAGACATGTTGCGACAACGTTTTAATATGTTCAATTACGTTCCTGGAGAAACTCTTGAGGCACAGCTGCAACGGTTCACATCTCTTAACACTGAAATGACTGTAGCTGGGATCTTCTACACAAGGTCTAAGATAAACAAGAAGCTACTGAATGCTCTCCCAAAGTCTTGGGACATGAATGTAGTTGTCATCAAGAAGACTAACGATCTCAGTCGTCTCTCTCTTGCTGAAGTGATGGCTGTCATCAAGGCATGTGATATTGATGACAAGAAGCGAGAGATGAACCATGCAAACTCATACTCAACTGAAAACCTTGGAATCTCTACTAACGGTGCTCTTTCATCTTTTTCTCTTTCTTCTGCAGGTCAATCTTTCACTACTCCGAAGGTTCAAATTCATAATTTTCCCAATCCATCAGCTTTCTCTGCATCAGCCATGCCTTACTCACAGAACCAATCATTCATGGCTACTCAAGCTATTTCATCCTCAAATGTGGCTTCTTCTTCAAGAGGAAAGGAGGGTGATGAAAATATCGCACTTGCCTCAGGGCTTGTCAATTGCTACAACGCACTCGTAGCCAGGGAGCTTCCACCCCAACTGTCATTTGCTAATCTTGATCAGATTCACCCTGAAGACGTTGAAGAGATGGATATTACATGGCAAATCGCCATGGCATTTTTTAGGGCGAAACTGTTTGCCAAAAAGACTGGAAAGAACAACTGGGGGATGAGTGTTGACAAGAAAGTTGGGTTCAGCAAGGGAAAGTTGCGGTGTTTCAACTGCCACGAGCTAGGGCATTTTGCTCGTGATTGCCCACATCCAGACAGAAGATTAAATAACGATAGGACAATAGTTGCAGTTGGAAACAATCGAAGTAGTGCTCAGACAAACAACGAGAAGGCTATGGTTGCACAATCATTCGATTGGGAGGATCAGATACAAGCCCTGAACTTATCTGGACCTGAAAATGCCCACCTGGCACAGGTCAGTGATGATGCTCCGGCAGAGATTTTGACAGCTGAAGATAAGGTGATGAAGCTGCAGTATGGATTGATGGTATCTTCTTCTCATGGAACTAATAAAACAGAGGTAAGTTTACCCTCATGCTCTCAAGCCTGTCTTGATTATGTTAAATCTCTGCATGACAAAATTGAGGCATTAGATAGAGAAGTAAAGAACCTTAAAATTCTTCGTGAACTTAACGATTCATTAACTAGGGAAGTAAAAGATCTTAGATATGAAGGTTACCAACTTAGAAAAGGCCAAAAACCTCTTAAAGAAGAGTCAGAATCTAAAATAAAGGACTTTAGGAGACTTCGGGAAGACTATAGTAATAAATGCGACAATTACGATTATTTACAGAAACAGAACGCTGAACTAGTGGTTGAAATTGAATCATTAAAAGGGAAATTTGAAACTGTTGATTTTGATTTCACAAAATATGATGTATCGAGTGAGGTAGTTGTAAATATGATAGACCGCTACATGCAATTTAAACGAAATCAATCAAAGGGTCTAGGATATAATCATGTGCCTCCTCCTTTCAATCATTCATATCAGCCTAAACCCTTGAGCAAAGAAGAGATTGCCAATGAATCATTCATGGTTTATGGAAAACCTTCTGGTTTTGTTTCGGGAGGATTTATTAATGTTGAAGATACTAACATTTCTACTTCTCTTGTAGATCAATCCTTGAATCAGTTAATGCACGAAGTTGAAGGATCTGTTTCTGAAAATAAAACTGAGTCCAAACTTGAAGTTTTAGTTTTTAATAAAGACAATGATTTTTCTGATGTTTTAAGTGACAATGGTTTTTGAGATGTTTCTGTTTCTTCTGATACAGTTTTGAATGGTTTTCAAGTGTCTGATACTGTTTTGAATAATGTGGTTGGCAATTTTGATGTTTGTAATGAAAATGTTGAAGCATCACCAGTCTCACAATCCTCTCCATCTAATATACCCTCACTTGCCTCACAACCTAATAATAATTGTTGTTCTTGTGAGAGAAGCAATGGTGTTAGTATAGAAAGCAAATCTGATCAATGTAGTACAAGTTATAACAATAACAAACAGATTTTTTTTAATTGTGGTACTGGTGGTCATATAGCTAGAAATTGTCAAAATCGTATGTTTGTATATTTCGAACTTCCAAGAGGAGAGAACGAATTTAGAGGAAGGTCTTTAAATAGAAAGTCCTCTAGAAATCGTTCCCGAACTGATGATTGGAAAAATGATCGGAGTAGAAAAGGGTTGTTTTTCAAAAACATAAAAGGGTTTTTCATCACAAAGTCCCAGACAGTTTGCCAAAACCGAGCACGGCCAAGCCAAGGTCGGATTCGTCAAGAAGCAGAAGTGGGTCTTCAACCAACTCTGGTAGAAAGCTCACAGGCTTCAAGCAAACTGATAAACATTCAATTTCAAAATCAACCAGGACTATTAGAAAACCCAAAAATGAATGGCTACCCAAACTGGCTTCCAATTCATCATATGTCTCCTCTGAGAAATCCGAAAATTATCAATCTGAAAAGACATTGGGACCACCCAGGAAAGTAATGACAATGGTTCCCAAATCTTAAACCCACACATTTTGCAGGGACAGTTGCGGGGGAATGTCGTCAGACCTTGGTTCGTCGACAGAGGTTGTTCCCGGCATATAACAGGAGATGTCACCCAACTGCACAACATTCAACCATTTAATGGGGGATATATCTCCTTTGAGGGTGGAGAAGGCGGAAAAATCACTCAAAGAGGAACTGTCTCAAATGGGGTTTTAAGTTTCGTGAATGTTAATTTTACTCCCGAACTGAAGCATAGTTTGTTAAGTGTTTCTCATATCTTTGATAAGGGCTATTCTACGCATTTCACTGATAAGGAATGCATGATTCTCAAGCCAGGCTTTGTCATCCCAGAATAGTGGATACTTGTAAAATCTAAAAGGGATGGGAATGCCTATATCATTGATATGAATAGCAATCTTCCAGAACAAGTTACGTGTCTTTTCTCAAAAATCTCCAAACAAACTGCAATGTTGTGGCACAGAAGACTAGGTCATGCTAATGCCAAGAATCTGAATCGTCTTGCGAAAAATGAGATGGTCCGTGGATTGCCTGTCAAAGAATTCATCACATTTGAAAAGTGTGTGTCATGTGCACAAGGAAAGCATCATAGAAAACCACACTTGCCAAAACAGGTCAACTCAATTAGCCAGGTGCTTAAATTGCTACATATGGATTTGTTTGGTCCAGTAAATGTTCTCAGCATCAACAGAAGTTCTTATTGTCTGGTTGTGATTGATGATTTCTCTCGGTTTACGTGGGTTTTCTTTCTATCCAACAAATATGGAGTTGCTGATTTGATCAAGAAATTCATTGTATTAGTTGAGAACCAAACTAACAATCGGGTGAAGGCGCTTCGTACCGACAACAGAGCAGAGTTCAAGAATTTTGTACTCAATCACTTTTGCGCAGAAAAGGGTATCCTACGTCAATTCAGTTCTACTCACACACCCCAACAAAATGGTGTTGCTGAAAGAAGAAACAGAACATTGAAAGACACCGCAAGAACGATGTTGTGTGATTCAAAACTACCAGTTTTCTTTTGGTCCGAGGCGATAAACACTGCCAGTTACGTTCAGAATCAAGTGTTGATCAACAAAGCTCAGATGAAGACCCCGTATGAAATTCTCTATGGTCACAAGCCATAATTCAGTCATTTCCATGTATTTAGCTGTCCTTACACCCTTCTTCAGTTAAATGCCAACCCGAAGTTTAATGCCAAGGCCGATGACTGTTACTTCGTAGGGTTTGCTGCTCGCACTGCCTATAGAGTCTACAATAAGAATATAAAACATATTGTGGAATCTTATTAAGTGTGTTGGTTGGAAGAAAATGAGACGGACACTAGAGTGGGTCCGGATTGGTTGTTTGATTACACATCGCTGTTCAAATCCATAAATGTGTCTTCAAGTGGGTTATCTAGACATGTTTCTGGTTGGAAGAGTATCCCTAAAGATGAAGATGAAGAAGTTGTATACAAACCTCTATCTACATCCTCTTCATCATCTAAGGGGAAGTCCAAGGTTATGCCTGAGGGAGAGTCCTCAGTTGCACATGAGGGGGGGGTCCTCTACTGCACCTGAGGGGGAGTCCTCTGCTACACCTGAGGGGGAGTCCTCTGCTATACCTGAGGGGGAGTCGTCTATGCAACATGATAGTCCTAAATCTTCAGCCCAAAATGATACTCCGGATGCTGAAACTACGGCATTTATTTCTATAGAGAAAGAGTTCCCTCCTAATGATGCTTCCGCTGCCTCTTCAAATTTTATGGAACTACTGTTTCCTAAACTTATCTCAAATGAGTTTGTAGCAGAGCCGTCTGGAGCGGCTCGAACAGCTAATGAAGGAGGTATCAACATTCACACTCTTCCTGTCTCTCTCAATGACATCAGCCAAGAGATGCCTTCAAGGATTCAACGCGATCATCCGATCGACAACATCATTGGTCAGTTGGGTGATGGTATTAAAACCAGAAGTCAGAGTGGAGACGTCAATGCTTGTCTTTACTCTTGTTTTATTTCTCATATAGAGCCTAAGAATGCTGAAATGGCTCTAAATGAGCCCAGCTGGGTAGATGCAATGCATGAGGAACTGCATCAATTTGAAAAACTCGGTGTTTGGAAGTCAGTTGAGTTACCAAAGGGCAAGAAGTCTCTTGACACACGATGTGTTTATCGCAATAATTAGGACGATTCAGGGGTTATTGTGCGAAATAAAGCTCGGTTAGTGGTTCACGGGTTTCGACAAGTAGAGGGTCTTGATTACACTAATGTTTATGCTCCTGTAGCTCGCTTGGAGGCTATTCGTATCTTCCTAGAATATGCTTCTTACATGAACTTTACCGTTTATCAAATAGACGTCAAGACCGCTTTCTTGTATGGCAAGGTGAAGGAAGAAATCTACGTTAATCAACCTCCTGGGTTCGTTGACTCAAAATTTCCTAATCATGTCTACGAGTTGGACAAGGCATTGTATGGGTTACATCAAGCTCCTAGAGCGTGGTATGCAACTCTAACAAAGCACTTGCTCGAGCATGGTTACTCTTGTGGCACTATGGATTAGACCCTGTTTATCAAGCATGTTGACAATGATCAGATACTTGTGCAAATCTATGTTGACAACATTATCTTTGGGTCGACTAGTCAGCAGCTCTGCAAAGAATTCGAAGGTGTAATGAAGAAGCGGTTCGAAATGAGTTCATTGGGAGAAATGACCATGTTTTGGGGGCTTCAGGTTAAACAGAATTCAACTAGAATCCTGCTACATCAAGCCAAGTATATGGAGAATATTCTTGAGAAATTTGGATTTCACGACGCTAAATCTGCTTCAACACCAATGGCTGAAAGACCTCTTCTGACTCTAGATCCTGACGGTGAATCCGTAGATCAGACTCACTATCGATCAATGATCAGATCACTAATGTATCTTACTGTAAGCAGACTTGACATCATGTTTGCAGTTTGTCAATGCACATATTATCAGGCTAATCCTAAACTTTCACACCCCCAAACTGGAATGGCGGAAACGTTCGAGGGCGGATGACTTCATTTAGTACCGTAACAATTTAATACATAGTAAAGAAAGCAATATAACCATCATATATATAATTGAAAGTTTACATTGTTGAAAGGTACATGTTCAAACTACCAATTACAATATGATGTCAAAATATGAATTTAAACTGGAGCCGCAGCGTCCCTTCTTCAAAAGCTGTTTGTTACCTGTAATTACTGAATCCCTAGGACATACAAGTAGTTTTGAAAGAGTAGATCAGCATTTAAGCTGGTGAGTTTCATAAGTATTTAATGACAATGTTTGTATGAACTAAAATGAAATGGTTTGTTTTTGTTTGTTTGTTCCTAGAAAATCCCATATTTTCTACTCGTATAGATGTAGCCTTTTACCAAGACCAATGTTTGTTTCTAAAAAGTTGATGTTTTTCCGTATGTGGGTGGCAGTTTAGAAGTTCCAAACTATAACACAATAATGTTTTTCATGACTAGAGTAGTCAATTTATGTACATATAAAATTGCCAAGATGTCTGAAAACCCCGTAAATCAATGTGTTTTTAATACTCCATGTGAGTTTTATAACCATGTTATTGACTAGGACGGCCTATACACAACGTTCTTCAAGCGTTGGAATGTTCTGACGTTTGTCACCCCAAATGGTGTACTGTAGCTAACAGTCAGGGTGCGGGGTTGTCAATCCCGTATAGATCTATACACAAACACCATGCTCCCCCTTCAAGGGATTCTGGTATATAACATAGGAATTTAAATGTGTACTCGAGCATACGTGAAGTTTAATGTCTCACAAAACTTAGTATAAAACAGATTTACATATGAAAATGCTCATTTGATTCTTGTATATGAAAGTATCTCCTTAAAATAGTGTTTTTAGTATGTAAAAGTTCATGATGTTCTCATAAAACTATACCTATTATAGTTTCTCCAAAAGTGTGTTTCGTTCGTATAGTAAACCCTAGGTGTATATGAAAAGTATAACTTTTGTAGTGTCAAAGTTGGACACATATACATAAAATATAAACAAAGTGTTTGATTTGTGTGTGTGTGTATATATATATATATATATATATATATATATATATATATATATATATATATATAACAACATATTTCATTTCAAAAGACGAGATGTTATCGTGATATATTTTATATATGAAAGTTTCCATATAGTAGTTATAAATCGCATATGATTCACTTGATAAAAAGTGTATAATGAAACTTTATGTAACACACAATAATAAACGCGTGTTTACTTGTATTCCCCCCCCCCCTTAAAAGCGTATAAAAGCATTTATAAAACATTTAAACGTGTAGATTATAGGGGTATGAACTCACTTGATAGATCGAAGAAGGTGAGACGAAAACCGAGCAGAACTTTGACTAGAGAAAGCAGATTTCCTCGAGATTCTTGGGAATCTCGGGAGCGTAAACTTCCTTCGGGACATGGGTATGGGAACCGGGGCTTCGGGATATTTATTGCACAGAAAACAAGGCAAAAATGCAAGAAATATGAGAGGAATTAAGCATTTTCCTCGGAACCCTCGCATCCTTTTTATAGGGGTGGGAACTGCCTCGGTACGCTGGGCATACGCGGTTACGCTGGGCATACGCGTGCGTCATGCGTGACCGCATCCTCGACTGCCTCGGAGTTCGGATGGGACGGGGGCCTAGCCTCCCATAGGGGGCGACGTGGACGATCCGAGGCCCAGTCCTCGAGTACGCTGGGTGTAATTCGGACTGGCCCGGTGACTCCTCCTTCGGATAATACCGAAATTTGATTTAAATTTATATTTTTATTATTTAGTAAACTTCAAAAATTCATATCTTCTTCAAACAAAATCCGTTTTTGACGTTCTTTATATCCACCCGTAGGTGAGACTACGCTCTACAACTTTCATTTAGACTCCGTCGGCAAATTTTGAAACTATTTTTATTATTTATTTTTAAAAGGTCGGGGTAAGAAAAGTTCGTTAAAAATCCATAACTTTATTATCCGACGTCTGTTTTTGCCAGACTTTTTACCGTTGGAAAACCATTGTCGAGACCTTCGATTCTCATTAGGTTATTCCGGCCAAAAGTCGCTCGATCTCTGCTTCTATTTTTTAGCTGTCTATCGCTATACCAAACTTGGAAAAATCATAACTTCCTTATACGAAGTCATATTTTGACGTTCTTTTTATGTACGATCACAGTTTAATGATATCTAACATAGTAGGTAACCAAATAGAGACTTTTGAACATTTTATTTTCGAAGTTAATTTCATTACATCAAAAGAGGTTACAATACTTGCCCCTTTCAGGTCATTACATACATTCGAAATATCGGGTTGTTACATCATCCCCCCGTTAGAGGGAATTTCGTCCCGAAATTTAATGTAAGAAAGATACTTATGAATCAGGGAAAAAGATGTAGGTACTTTTGTTTCATCTGATCTTCGCGCTCCCATGTGAATTCAGGTCCTCGCTTGGCGTTCCAGCGAACCTTCACGATGGGTATGCGACTTTGTTTCGTTTGTTTGACCTCTCGGTCCATGATTTCTATCGGTTCTTCCAAGAAGTTGAGGCTCTTGTTGATCTCGGTCTCCTCGAGTGGGATAACAAGAGTCTCCTCGGACAGACACTTTTTCAAGTTCGAGACGTGGAAAGTTGGATGTACGTTACTAAGTTCACATGGTAGATTGAGTTTGTAAGCCACAGGGCCGATTCTGGCGAGAATCTCGAAAGGCCCTACGTATCATGGATTTAGCTTTCCATGCTTTCCAAAGCATATCAAGCCTTTCCAGGGTGAGACTTTCAATAGAACGTGGTCTCCTACCTGGAATTCCAAAGGTTTCCTCCTTTGGTCAGCATAGCTTTTCTGTCGGTCTCTAGAGGCCTTCAATTGTTCACGAATCTGAACAATCTTCTCTGTCGTTTCTCGTATGATTTCCGGACCGGTGAGAGTGCTTTCAGGAATTCGTCCTTTAGCTAATTGTGTGTCGCCAACTTTAGTCCAGCACAGAGGGGACCTACACATACGGCCATAGAGGGCTTCAAATGGCCTGAGCAGCCTTTATGCTTGTATAATAACTATTGTTGTATGAAAATTCGACAAGGGGTAAATGGATATCCCATGCCTTTCCAAAGTCAATCACACAGGCTCTCAGCATATCTTCTAAAGTTTGTATCGTTCTCTCACTTTGCCTGTCTGTTTATGGATGGTACGCTGTACTCATGTCCAGCCTAGTCCCCAGGGAACTTTGTAGTGACTGCCAGAACCTTGATGTGAATCTACTATCTCTATCGGAGATAATGGATATTGGAACACCATGCAGTCATACTATTTCCCTTATGTAAGTTCTTGTAAGCCTTTCCATCTTGTCAGTCTCCTTGATTGGCAGGAAATGCGTGGATTTGGTCAATCTGTTGACGATGACCCATATGGTATCGATTCCACCCGTTGCCTTGGGCAACTTGGTTATGAAGTCCATAGTAATCCATTCCCATTTCCATTCCGGTATCTCTGGTTGTTGTAGTAATCCTGAGGGTTTCTGGTACTCGACCTTAACCTTTGCGCAAGTAAGACATTTACTTACGAAGGTAGCAAATTCTGCTTTCATGTTAGGCCACCAGTACAGTATCTTAAGATCTAGATACATCTTATCTAAACCTGGGTGAACGGAATATCTTGTGTTGTGTGCTTCGGTCATGACCAATTCTCTGAAGCCACCATGTCTCGGTGTCCAGATACGGTCCATGAGATAATATGCTCCGCCACCGTTGATTTCTAGATTCTTTTCCATTCCTCTCAGGCATTCACTTGTCACATTTTCAGGTTTCAAAGCTTCCAGTTGAGCCCCCTTAATTTGTGTGGACAAGTGGGAATGGATAGTCATAGTCAGATATTTAACTCTCCGACCAGTGTATTCTTTTCGACTAAGGGCGTCAGCTACTACATTGGCCTTGCCAGGGTGATAACAAATTTCGTATTCGTAGTCATTGAGTAGCTCAACCCACCGTCGTTGTCGCATGTTAAGCTCCTTCTGATCGAAAATGTGTTGAAGGCTCTTGTGGTCGGTGAAAATAGTACTCTTTGTTCCGTACAGGTAATGTCTCCAGATCTTCAGAGCAAATACCACCGCTCTTAACTCAAGATTGTGTGTTGTATAGTTTACTTCGTGTGTCTTAAGCTGACGGGAGGCATAGGCAATAACCTTCCCTCTTTGCATAAGAACACAACCAAGTCCTTGATTTGATGCATCGCAATACACTACGAAATCTTCTATCCCTTCGGGGAGGGATAGTATCGGTGCGGTGCATAAGGCCTGTTTCAGTGTTTGGAACGCCTTCTCTTTTTTTGCTTCCCAGTCAAAGGCCACGCCTTTCTGGGTTAATGTAGTAAGAGGTTTTGCAATGCTAGAGAAGTTCTTTATGAATCTGCGATAGTAGCCGGCGAGACCTAGAAATTGACGAATCTCTATAGGTGTCTTCGGTGCCGACCAGTTCTCAATGGCCTTAATTTTGGAGGGGTCCACATGTATCCCCTTTTCGCTAACAACATGGCCTAAAAATTCGATTCTTCGAATCCAAAATTCGCATTTAGAGAACTTCGCATAGAGCTTCTCCGATCGTAATGTTTCTAAGACTTTTCGTAGGTGCTGACTATGTTCTTCCTTACTTCGGGAGTAGATAAGGATATCATCTATGAAGACGATGACAAATTGATCTAAGTAAGGACGGCACACCCTATTCATTAGGTCCATGAATACTACTGGTGCGTTGGTTAATCCAAACGGCATCACTACAAATTCATAGTGTCCATAACGAGTTCGGAAGGCTGTCTTGGGAATATCCTCCTCTAGTACTCGTAATTGGTGATAACAGGATCTTAGATCTATCTTCGAGAAGTAGTTTGCTCATTGAAGTTGATCAAATAGGTCGTCAATGCGGGGCAGAGGATAACGATTTTTGACATTAAGTTTGTTCAGTTCTCTGTAGTCAATGCACATACGGAACGATCCGTCTTTCTTCTTTACACACAAAACTGATGTTCCCCAAGGTGAGAAGCTTGGTCTAATGAATCCTTTTTGGTGGAGTTCGTTAAGCTGACTGGAAAGTTCTTGCATCTCTGCTGGTGCCAGACGATAAGGCGATTTGGCTACTGGGGTAGCCCCTGGAACTAAGTCGATTTTAAACTCGACTTGTCGCTGTGGTGGTAATCCCGGTAGTTCTTCTGGAAAGATATCGGGAAAGTCGCGTACTTCTGGAATGCTCTTAATGTCTTTCACTTCCTGTCTCGTATCGATGATGTGTGCAAGAAATGCATGAAAATCCTTCCGCAAACACTTTCGAGCTTGGATGCATCTTGGATGCATGAAATGATGTGAAGGTTTGTATTTGATTTGTCGCCGTAAATCACTATGGTTTCATCGTTAGGGAGATTAAGACGAACTGCTTTCTCAAAGCACATGATGTTGGCGCGAAGAAGACTTAACCAGTCCATGCCGACTATGACGTCGAAACTTTTAATTTGGACCGACATGAGGTTGATTGGGAAAGAATGACCGTCTAAAGTTAATGTACAACCCATGTATATGCAGTTAGTGTTTTCCGTTTTTCCGTTTGCCATTTCTACAGTGAATGATTTTTCTAACGTGCAAGGTTTATGTTTAAGTAAGTGAATAAAATTGTGGCTCACGAAGCTTCTCTCTGCTCCACTATTGAATAGTATGCATGCATATGAATTATTGAGAATAAACGTACCAGCAACTACAGTAGGATCAGCTACGGCTTCCTCATGGCCTATAGCCATAACTCGTCCCACTCCGTCGGTATTCGTTGTCTTTGGGTAGTTTCTTTTGTAGTGGCCCACCTCGCCACAACCTGTAACACTCGTGTTTCTAGCCTAGGCATTTATATTGAGTTGATAGTCTAGTTTAACCTTTGTAACTCATTTTGAAGAAATGAAAAGGAATTATGTGAATATTATGTGAATTATGTGTTTTATGCTTAATTATTAGGGCTTAATTAATTAAAAATAAAAATAAGCATCAACATTAAAGTGTGAGATAAGCCCGGTATCTTTACATAAAGTTGTAGTGGTCGAAACAAGGATTTCGGGGATATAAAGAATACCAAAATCCGAGTTATAACGAAGAAGTTATGACCTGTCGAAGTTTCGCGACAAAACCGGCACGGTGCTGAATGTCGTAAAAAGTGAGTTTTCGATAAACTACTTTTTAGCCTTAGTAATCTAAATGAAATTCTTAGTATTCGTTAAACCGAGAAGTTCGATAAAAAGAACGCCCAAATCTGACTTCGTATGAGGAAGTTACGATTTTTCGAAGTTTCAGCTTAGTAGTAGACAGCTAAATACTCGAATTTTAGATCAGTCGATTTTTAGCCGACACAACCTAAACAAGAATCGAAGGACTCGTCATTAGGAGCACAACGGTAAAAAGTCTGACGAAAACGGACGTCGGATGAAGAAGTTATGAATTTTTAACGGATTTCCTGTACCGGTCTGTTAAAAATAATAATAAAAAAATTAAAGTCAAAATTAGCCGACGATGTCTAAAAGGAAGTTGTAGAACGTAATTTTAGCTACGCGTGCATATAAAGAACGTCAAAAACGGAGCTCGTATGCGTAAGTTATGGTCTTTAGAAGTTTTGGCGCGAAAATCGAGAAAATTCGCATAGTCACACTTTGCCACGTCACTTTCACTGAAAGAGTGCCATGTGTCCTGCTGAGTCACAAAGCTACTGAGTCACCAAGCTGCTGAGTTACCGAGCTGCTGAGTCATGCGAAGCCACGCGTCGGATCTTGATTCGACCGAGGAGGAGGCCCAATCCGAAGCAACCAGCTCTCCGGCCGAAGCTTCGCCCTGCTGCCGCGTGTTCCGAGCCTCGCATAGCCTAGCTCTGAGCCTCGCATAGCTTAGCTCCGAACCTCGCATGTGCGCCAGTAGACCGCGGTCCAATCAGAAGCTGCCACCGAGCCCCTCGCACGCGCAGCCCTCGTGCGAGCCACCCCCCCTACGAAGCCTCTCAGCCGTCGGATCAGAAGACTCTCAGCCCTTGGATCAGGACTTCGGACCCTATAAATAGAAGGGTACCTACGAAGGCTCTCGATTACTTTTGGATTTTTGCCATATTGAGCCCCTCTCTTCATATTTTCTTCATCTTAGAATCCCCCAAAGCCCCGGTATCGATTGTAAAACCCGGAATACGCCACGAAGTGCCCGAGAAGCCCGGAAAATTTATTTTTTCAGTTTCAAAGCCCGATTTCTGAATAAAACTCCCGGTTTTATTAGAAATGATCGTTTTAGGAAACGAACTGTTGCCCGATTGTCATCAAATCATGTGAGTGTATAGTCACTTTCATTTTACACAGATATGAAGTATTTACCTTATAATACGTGCTATGTGTAAATATATTAATTGTTTATTTGAGGTGATTGTTGTGTTGATGTTTTATACAAGTTTTAAACTGTATAAGTATTTTTGTCTACAAATATGTTGGGTAGAACATGGGTAGATAGTGATGTGTGATAAAATAAAATTGATGAGAGGCCTCGATGTGTTTTGAGATCAAGTCATCTAGCGGAGTTTGGATGACGACCACGGACTTTCTAGACGGTCCAGTGGGAAACATTAGCAGGTCCGCAACCTGTAGGTGTTAATGAACTAAGAGTGTTCATTCGTTGTACTCCATCCCCCTCATGGTTGCCTTTAGTACATGTATGGCTGAGGAAACCCCTTAGCAGTAGTGTCTATCCCGATGACATTCTTTAGGCTAGGTCCCTTGTGAAAAGTGTTTAGGGACGTAAAGTGAGGATAACGGGAATAGGTAATCAGGGTTATTGTTGATTGGTGAACTTAATAAGTTTATTATTATTGTGGGTTGAAAACCCTATATGCTCACTAGGCTCCCAAGCCTGATCCACTCAACTTTTTATGTTACAGGTAGTGGACCCCGAGCATAGTCGGAGGATGACGAGAGATTTTTGGATTATAGGCCAGTAGTTGTAAATAACTGTTGAAATGCTTATAATGTCTTGTTTATGCTTTTAATCTGTATCGGAACATGACATCCTGAGGTTTTGATATATATATATATATGGAAAACATATACCTTCTTAATGAAGGGTTTTGATAAACTTTTATCATATTTTGTTTGGGGACCAATTCCGCAACATCTTTTGAAAAGATTTCTCTAATTTTATTTTAAAAAGCATAAATTAAACCGGTCTTTTCTGGCCGAGAAATTAGGGGACGTCACACAACCGTAGCAAGCTTGGCCCATAACAGCATTGGGAACTTGAGTGATCGGCTTTACGGGGGCTTTTTGCAGAAACGGACAGTGTGTCCCTTTTTATTGCAATTGGAGCACTGCATTTCCCGATAAGGTCCATTGTGGTGGTAAGTGCATTTGGTGCACTTTGGAAGGTTACCCACATAAGGCTTTGTTGGGTAGAGATTTGTAGAAACGGCAGTAGGTACGGTAGCAGCATTCACTCTAACCAGTTGTTGTTTCTTCGAGAACTCTAGGGAAGACCCACCCTTCCCCCCTTATTCCTCTCTTCTTGTTATTATTGTGGTTGTTTCCCCTTTGTGGTTCTGGTGCAGAAATCGTTGAGTTATGATGACTTTCGTGATCAATAATAGATTGTGCCAGTTCTTTGGCACTTTCAAAAGTGTCAGGTTTTGAAGCTAACACGCTTCACTGAATTTGGGGCCACAGTCCCCAAATGTATCTCTCTATTTTCTTGCTCTCGGGAGCAATCATATCTAGGCAAAGGATTGCCAGGTCGCAGAATCTGTTGGTATAAGTTGATATATCAGTACCAATCATCCAAAGAGTCCAGAGTTCATGCTCGAGCTTTTGAACCTCTCCTCGTGGACAGTACTCTCTCATTAGCATGATTTTTAGATTCTCCCAACTTATTGAATTCGCCACTATTAGGGTAAGTGCCTTAACGTGGCCATTCCACCAAGTTAAAGCCTTGTCAGTAAGTGTGTAAGTGGCAAACTTGACTTTGCTGTGCTCGGGACAGGAGCAGATTTCAAAGACTGATTTGGTCCTTTCAATCTACTGTCTCAAAATCATCACACCACCAGATCCATTAAACATTCGGGGTTTGGCATTTGTAAAGTCTTTATAGGTGCACTCTCGGGAGTGCCCATGACTCTCGCCATGGTTGGACGAAATTGTGCCAGTTCCCGAACCATCAGTAATAGGAGTATTGATCTGTGACATGGCAGCTGCCACAGCTGCTGTGACTGTTGCTTGAAACATAACAGCATCGAACCGAGGAGGTGGAGGCGGTGGTGGTATCGGTGCTTCCCCACTATTGTTTCGTCTCGGGTTTCTACGCAGAGGCATCCTTCAACTATAGGTTGAAAAGATAAAGATAAGAATTCTATTGCATAGAAAATGAATGTGTCTCATGAACTAAATCGCCATAGTTCAACAATAGATGATAGTATGAGTCTTAATGATAGAAGAATGAAAGTTATTCGCAAATCTAAATATATGAAACAAGCGTATGATTTCTCCTTAACATTTTAACGATTGAACGAAATACTCAGTATACTAGTAATAGCGTGCCAGGTATATTAATATAATAGTTGATACAACGATCAAGAAAATTTAACCCCTCTAAGGGTCTCCGGTTAAAAATTTTAAGAAAAATAAAACTTTTAGCCGAGGTCCTAACTTATAACAAAATCCGGGAGTCGGGCAAGTACTACTTGCGGTGTAAGTTGCGTTTGGAGCTTGACTCCATGTCCGGCTGTTTCAACCCCATAAGGTGCCTATCGAAAGCGGCCTGTTGTTCCCTTATTTCTAGCATTGCTGTGATGGCTGTATTTAGTTGTGCTTGAAGGGTGTTGATGCGGTCTTGGTCATCCCCTTGCAATTTGTCTAGACGGCGGATGTCGGAAGTGTGTACCTAAACTTCCACATTGTCCTCGCAGATCCGGGCCGCTTGCACTCCGGATTGATAACTCTGGTTGGCTAGCTTGCAAATCATAACTGGGAGTGCTCGATCGACTAAACTTCCACCTCTGACATCGTAGAAGTCTCTACACATGCCGTAGGGAGGGAGTAGACCTTGTTGTTGGCTCCAATGGTGAAGATGGCTCCCCCACACGGAAATTGGTCCTTGAAAGTTTCTCACGAAGACAGAAGGTTGTGCGGGCGGTGGGTTGATTATTTCCGGCTCTGAGTTAGTACCGTAGTCTTCCCCTTCATCCAATTCTATGGGTTCTTCGTCTTCCTCGGGATCCTCTTCAATCCATCCCCCGTTGCCTTGGATGGAATAGTAGGGGTCTCCGAATGGATGAAATCCAGCCATTTGACTATACGAGAATAGGGTTATAAGAATTGAACAAAATTTGGAACATGTAAGACCAGACATGTAAGTTAAACTATTTTATGTACCAAATACTCCTATAGTATTTAAATTCGTGCGTTTGATCATTTGTGATGTTTTGGTAAGTTTTGACTTGTTGCTTACTATGACCATTTCTCGACATATATTAGTCCGATCTCGGATGAATATAGTTGATCTGGCTATATTCGTCCCAAATCCGATTACATACATAGAGGCTTAATTGTAGTGTCCAACTTGTCTAAATACTTCTTGTATAGTTATAATCATGAAATAAGTTGTTGTATGCATGTATTTGTACTTAAATGAACTAACAAATTAAGTTAAACGAAACGCGGCTTAAGCGTAAAAATGTTTTGTCAGAGAGTATTAGTCCCGCCCCTTAAGCATTTATAGTTTGTATATCTTATGTGGTTCGATATACTTAGTTCACTATAAACAATGCTCTGATACCAATCTGTCACACCCCCAAACTGGGACGACGGAAACGTTCGAGGGCGGATGACTTCATGTAGCACTGTAACAATTTAATACATAGTAAAGAAAGCAATATAACCATCATATATATAATTGAAAGTTTACATTGTTGAAAGGTACATGTTCAAAAACCAATTACAATATGATGTCAAAATATGAATTTAAACTGGCGCCGCAGCGTCCCTTCTTCAAAAGTTGTTTGTTACCTGTAATTACTGAATCCCTAGGACATACAAGTAGTTTTGAAAGAGTAGATCAGCATTTAAGCTGGTGAGTTTCATAAGTATTTAATGACAATGTTTTTATGAACTAAAATGAAATGGTTTGTTTTTGTTTGTTTGTTCCTAGAAAATCCCATATTTTCTACTCGTATAGATGTAGCCTTCTAACATGACCAATGTTTGTTTCTAAAAAGTTGATGTTTTTCCGTATGTGGGTGGCAGTTTAGAAGTTCCAAACTATAACACAATAATGTTTTTCATGACTAGAGTAGTCAATTTATGTACATATAAAATTGCCAAGACGTCTGAAAACCCCGTAAATCAATGTGTTTTTAATACTCCATGTGAGTTTTATAACCATGGTATTGACTAGGACGGCCTATACACAACGTTCTTCAAGCGTTGGAATGTTCTGACGTTTGTCACCCCAAATGGTGTACTGTAGCTAACAGTCAGGGCGCGGGGTTGTCAATCCCGTATAGATCTATACACAAACACCATGCTCCCCCTCCAAGGGATTCTGGTATATAATATAGGAATTTAAATGTGTACTCGAGCATACGTGAAGTTTAATGTCTCACAAAACTTAGTATAAAACAGATTTACGTATGAAAATGCTCATTTGATTCTTGTATATGAAAGTATCTCCTTAAAATAGTGTTTTTAGTATGTAAAAGTTCATGATGTTCTCGTAAAACTATACCTATTATAGTTTCTCCAAAAGTGTGTTTCGTTCGTATAGTAAACCCTAAGTGTATATGAAAAGTATAACTTTTGTAGTGTCAAAGTTGGACACATATACATAAAATATAAACAAAGTGTTTGATTTGTATGTATATATATATATATATATATATATATATATATATATATATAACATCATATTTAATTTCAAAAGACGAGATGTTATCGTGATATATTTTATATATGAAAGTTTCCATATAGTAGTTATCAATCGCATACGATTCACTTGATAAAAAGTGTATAATGAAACTTTATGTAACACACGATAATAAATGCGTGTTTACTTGTATCCCCCCCCCCTAAAAGCGTATAAAAGCATTTATAAAACATTTAAACATGTAGATTATAGGGGTATGAACTCACTTGATAGATCGAAGAAGGTGAGACGAAAACCGAGCAGAACTTTGACTAGAGAAAGCGGATTTCCTCGGGATTCTCGGGAATCTCGGGAGCGTAAACTTCCTTCGGGACTTAGGTATGGGAACCGGGGCTTCGGGATATTTATTGCACGGAAAACAAGGCAAAAATGCAAGAAAGATGAGAGGAAATAAGCATTTTCCCCGGAACCCTCGCATCCCTTTTATACGGGTGGGAAATTAAGCATTTTCCCTGGAACCCTCGCTTCCCTTTTATAGGGGTGGGAACTGCCTCGGTATGCTGGGCATACGCGTGCGTCATGCGTGACTAAATCCTTGACTGCCTCGGAGATCGGATGGGACGGGGGCCTAGCCTCGCATAGGGGCGACGTGGACGATCCGAGGCCTAGTCCTCGAGTACGCTGGGCGTAATTCGGACTGGCCCGGTGACTCCTCTTTCGGATAATACCGAAATTTGATTTAAATTTATATTTTTATTATTTAGTAAACTTCAAAAATTCATATCTTCTTCATACGAACTCCGTTTGCGACGTTCTTTATATCCACGCGTAGGTGAGACTACGCTCTACAACTTTCGTTTAGACTCCGTCGGCAAATTTTGAAATTTTTTTTATTATTTATATTTAAAAGGTCGGGGTAAGAAAAGTTCGTTAGAAATCCATAACTTTATTATCCAACGTCTGTTTTTTCCAGACTTTTTACCGTTAGAAAACCATTGTCGAGACCTTCGATTCTCATTTAGGTTATTCCGGCCAAAAGTCACTCGATCTCTGCTTTGAGTTTTTAGCTGTCTATCGCTATACCGTACTTGGAAAAATCATAACTTCCTTATACGAAGTCTGATTTGGACGTTCTATATATGTACAATCACAGTTTAATGATATCTAACATAGTAGGTAACCAAAGAGAGACTGTTGAACATATTATTTTCGAAGTTAATTTCATTACATCAAAAGAGTTTACAATACTTGCCCCTTTCAGGTCATTACATAGATTCGAAATATCGGGTTGTTACATCTGTAGATCTCGCTGCTCAATTTAGGTGGACAACAATATCCCTGGTCGTAGTCAGTTAAATGGTCATAAGATAATTTTATTTAAGAATTAGGGTCAATCATGATAATGAAGAATTATAATCATTTATATATATATATATATATATATATATATATATATATATATATATATATAGGTTATAGGTTTAGGTTCAATGGAAAATGATTAACTAGGGCAACATATATTGGAACCAATGATCAAGTGACGCGTGTCCATTTCTTTATTCATAAGCAATATACTATGGAAGTTATTTATGTAGTTATTCCAAAGTGATGTGTTGTCATTCTTTTATTGGTTCCAACATGTGTTGCCCTAATTCTTTATTTTTCATATAACTTTTCCCTATATATATATATATATATATATATATATATATATATATATATGTGTGTGTGTGTGTGTATTATGTCATTGGTAAATTGTCCAAAAAAAATTGTCATCAATTTTTCGTGTTTAAGTGGACCACAATACTGGCGATCGGTCGGACGAAGATATGAAGATAAGGGTACCGACAAGTGGAATAAGGTTGTCCAACAACTTTAATCCCAGCTTCACAAATTCATTCACAGTAGTAAAATTTTAAGATTATATTTTAGTTGAAGTTAAATTTTTTTAATTTTTTTATTTTATTTTATTTTTATCTTTGTTTTTATTTTTATTTTTTCTAATTAAAAAAAAGAGGGGGGGGGTATTAGTTTTTTATTTTATTTTATTTTGCATAGTTAATTTTATTTTATTTTAAGTTTTATTTTTTATTTTTTATTTTTATTTTTATTTTTATTTTTAATTTTACCTTTAGTAGAAATCCTCAAAAAGAATTATTTTTAAATTTTAAAAATTTGACTGTGTTGGACCCTGCTTTATACTGTGTGGTTATCAGGTAAATGTTAGATGGGTATAAGTAGGAGTTTATCGCCGGAATCTCCATCTTACTCTTGATTCCGGCCGCAAACACCCCTATCACTTCGAAATTTTTTCCGTCAAATCTTGCAAATCTAATATGATAGTCTCGAAGGTAATGTGATTTGGACCAAGAATATGTATATCATTGTGTGATTAACTGGGTTTTCGAGGCAGAAATCGAGAAAAAAGGTCCGTCGGAGCTTGCGGCCCAAGCTTACGGCCGCAAGATGCTTGCGACCGCAAACTCCGTCATTGATCGATAGTTTATTGGCAAGGATTTGCGACCGTAAATCCCTATTAACCGCAATTTCATGTATTGGCCGTAAACACTGTTCGTCGACCGTAAACTCTGTTCGTTGACCGCAAACCCAGTTTTACGACCGCAAACTTAGTGTTGACCGCAAACTTAGATTTGACTTAAATGAAAATTTTTGTTTTGACCTAATTTAAAAAAAATGTTATTTTTGGGATCAAAATTAAATTAAAATTCTTGTTGCTCGTCGGATTTTTCCTGTCTTACTTGGTATGGTTAAGTGCAGGTTAATGGCGAACCTCAAATTTGCGGATATGCACAATCTTGCTATTGTCTTAGCGGATCCTCTAACTGTTCACTTGGACCTCAAGTCAATGATTCACAGACTTTGGGAGTGCTGTTTGGCATCTGCTATCATAGTAAATCCTGTTGTTTACCAGAATTTAATTAGAGAATTCTGGGCGACTGCCAAGATGGATATGAACAGTGTTCTAAAAGGTGTGCCATGGCGGGGGCCAAGGCGCGCCATGGCGTAAGGCGCGGCGTCGTCGTTATGAAAAGCTTCATAATGTTGCTGTTAGGCGTGACATGTGATATGGCGCGTTATGGCGTGTTATGGCGCGTGTTTTTTGTTTGAGACACATTTTTCTCTCTTTTTTAATACCTTTTCTAATCGGACATACAAGTATTGTGTTTTTTGTTAACTTTTTGTTATTAGTTGTTGATATAACACTTCTAAAAAGCAATTATATTTGATATAAATATATATGTATGCGGTAATATAATTATAAATTAATACAAAATCGTCGCCTTACATCACCCCTTGATAAACGCCATGGCTCGCCATAACTTGTTAAGCTTGAGGCTTGGCCTTGCCGCCACGCCGTGCCTCACGCCATTTAGAACATTGGATATGAATGATGCTGGTCATGTTACTATTAAAGCTATCGTTAGAGGACACGAGATTGTGATTAATGAAAGCTTTATCAGAGATACGTTGCTGATTGACGATCAACCTAATTTCCCTACAGAGATTGGGATTGAAGACGCTCAGAGAATTCTAAGGAGAATGGGTTATGAAGGCACTTCACCTCCAACTTTAAAGAAGCTTTTACCTCCATATTGGAGATTTTTGGCACAAGTGTTCGTTAGCTGCATTTCAGGGAAAAGATCGGGAGCAGATGAAATTTCTCAAAGGAATACTGGTGCAATTGTTTCTCTCGCCACAGGAGTGAAGTTCAACTTTTCGAGATTCATCTTGGATGAGTTTGTTGTGAACATTCGAGCTTCAACTCGGGATACTTTCTTATTGTATCCAAGATTTATTAAGTTGTTTATCAATACTCAATTTCCGGATGTGAGAAAAGAAGGTGACACTTTGGATATGAAATCTTTGGGTCCTCACACAGTAGGACTCATCAAACAGAATCGCAAAGGAAAGGTTATTTTTCAAGGAAACTACCTTCTTGAAAAGTTTGGAAAGTTCACTGAACTGAATGAACCCGCAGAATCTTATGGATCATCTGACCAGGCTTCTTCTGAGCCTGCATCTTCTGAGAAGTCATATCTAAACAACGTTGTTGTTGATGTATCTGATGATGAGAGTACTGAAAAGGAAGATACTCCTACTCCTGACGCTCATGTGGCAGAAGAACATGGCTTAATGTCTACTCGTGCTCAAGGTGATGTTGAAGGAATGAATGTGGAGTCTGAAGCGAATGTTGAGGGAGATAAAAATGATTCTTTTAGTGATCTTGATCTCACTGGTTTTGATCATGATGATATTGTAGCTTCTCTTGCCAATAGTGCTAATTTGGTGATGAATGAGAATCTTGACATGATCTTTAACAATGTCGATGAAGTTGTTCCTCCAACAACAGAGACAAAGGAGTTTAATGAAGTTTTTGAAACTGAAACCCCTACTTCAAACCAAATGGCAAATATTTCCACTCCAATGGAGACGGTTATGGGATTTCCTCCTCCTGTTTCTATTCCTCCTACATCAGAGCTATTTGTGAGTGATTCTACAACAACACAGACTGGTCAACCCCGTTGAAAAGAAGAAGAAGGGATCTAAGGCAGAGTGACCTAATTGCAAGTCTTGTTAGCGGCCTCCCTGTACCACCTACCACTACTCCCAGTCTTACCACAACCAAACCTTTTATTGTGGGTCAAGACACCACTTTTGAAGTTGGTGGTTCTTTTATTCCACCATCCTCCTCGGTCTGATCACGATGACGCTTCTGTAAGATTAGCCATACATTTGGGTGAGGAGCAATTTTTGATGCCTCCCCCTCGCGGTAAAGGTATTTCTATAGGGGATGGCGGTTCTGGAGGAGACAATCTAACTATTCCTGGGTTGCAGAAGGAGATATCAGTGCTTATTCAGAAGAAAATTGAGCTTGACATCCGTGTTTCGGATCTTCAAGTTGAAAATTCAAAGCTTAATGTTAAAGTGTTTGAGCTTCAATCTGATAATTCAAAGCTCGGTATGCAAGTAGCTGATCTTCTTAAGGGTAAAGCTCTAAAGTCAAAACAGATTTCTGATCTTCAAGATCATTTCAATCTCTTGACTTCAAGCTATTTTGAGCTAAAGAAGAAGCTTGAGGAAGACCTCGGTGATAAATACCAGACGTCTGTTGATGAATACAAGATCAATCTACACGCTCAAGCCTTTCCAGTTTCCATGCCAACTAGTCAGACATCAGGAGTTGTTGATCGTGTTGAAGATGAGCCTCCTAGAGCCCATCATGTTTCATCAATAATCCGCGATGCACAGGAGGAAGTAGCTAAGAAAGGGCAATTGCTGTTTAAAAGAAACCCTAACCAGAATGCTTCTTGGGATGAACCTGCAATTACAGTGACAGATCTTGAAGTTGTTTGATTCAGAGATACTTTCGGTGATAGATCGGGAATTGTTTCTTGGGGATTTCATGATCCTCTCAAGATGTGGATTGTGCTAAGAAAGAGTGGCAACTCTGAACCTTACAGAGATAGTCATGATTTCAGTTCGTGGACTAGGTTCGATCTGACAGAATTGTCACAAGCTCGTTTCTCAAATCTCACAAACAATCCACAGGCAACCCAGTTCAAGCACTTCCTTGAACATCAGGTTAAGAAAGGGTTTCCTGCCATGAAAACTGATGAGTCCATTATAATAGAGCATCCTAATACCATTGATCCTAAAACTGACAAACCTCTGCAAGTTGTGATGTGGCATGCAACCAAGCAAGTCAAACAATTCCCTGTGCTTTAGAATTATCAAGATGGATCTCTCGGCTCTATGGAATGTTGGGTTTTTTATGAGATTACTTCAGCTGCTGTAATCAAGCTCAAGAATGGATGCATCCGACTCTATGACCGAAGGGATTTGTTACAATTTCAAAAGTGGGACATTCATCACTTAAGCAACTTTCAGATTTTGGTTGCAGAGGATACTTTTGAGGATGCTGCGAAGGGATATACAACTATGGTTGCTGAGATTCTTAACAAGCGTATGTGGAATGGGGTAATGGGGTAAGCAGACGTTATGGTAGTCAATAAAGGTTAACTTCAAGCTAGCACCAAACCAAGGGGGAGATTGAAGGGCCCAAATTAGTGGTTTGGTCTAGGCTTTGCATTGTAATAGTGGTTTGGTATAGATAGAGTATTTTAGTAGGTGTAATAGCCGTTTACGGTTTGTAATGAGTTTACGGCCGTAAACTCTTCTCGGTCGTAGTTCCCTATAAATAGAGGGTTAGTCAGTCGTGTTTAGTTGTTGATGCCTTATTGTTCACGGCCCTATATCGAGTTATACCAGACGTTTACTCCAATAGAACGTGTGCAAGCTTGATTTATTTGCTTCTCTACTTTTATTCTTGTTTCTGTGATTGTGTTTGCTATTGATCACTGGTAAGATCCGTTTTCAGGACCTTACAATCCTAACTGGCATAACTGTGCATTTCATTTGTAACACTAATATGAATAATTAAATTAAACAAGTAGGACTTGAAGTTGAAGGGCATTTATGTCTTTTAAGAAAAAGAAATAATTTAAAAATAGTAGCAGTGGTACTGTATGCATTCCCGATCTCATTGGTGATTGCAGTAGAACAGACAAGAAGTACAGCTGAGGCAATGAATTAAATAGTGATATAATTTCTAGAATTCTAACATAATTACCAAAATACCCTTAAGTCTAGATTATATTCCAACCTGAAAAATTAATTAATAATAATCTTTTTAGGCTATGACCTCAAAGAAAACTAAAAAGATAATATAAAATCTTATGATATGTTATTCAAAGGGAATCAAAAGTAGGAATAAACCACAGTTACTTCAAATCTACATGCAGAGCCGAATGGTTCATTGGAAAAAATCCACAGAAAAATCCTAAACAGTAGCTACATCCACTTTGTTCCTTGACTGCCCCTTGGTCTTTAATGTTATGCTCACTGCTTCTTGCTTCCACAATACGTAAAAAGGAGGATTCAGGTTTAGGGAGAATCTGTATGTGTACACGAAGAGGTTTGCTGTGATAAAGGATATGTATATACTACAAAGCATTAATTCTTATTATCACAACCAACGGTTACATTTCAGTTAAGACATAAATATATATATACACGAATCATACGACAGTTACAACATTTCTAACCAACACAACGATTGGTCATTAACTGCCACTAAAATTTACCAAACTAACCCCTATAATAATATTAATTTCTAAAGTCTAACTTATCATTTCCAACAATTGGGACTTTAAAGATTTTTATCTCCTCCATCTGTCATAACATATTTGTTGTTGATATTAACATCAAATAACAAATTGATTTATTTATTTAATTAAATTAAGTTGATTCATTATTACTACATTGTTAATGAATGTGGTAGTGTGACATGTGGGTTAAACAACAAAGGTCGCAACATAGGACGACATGATTATATTTGGATAGAAGATATGAGATTGATTGAGTAGCATCACCTAGGCCTCTAGAGCCCACTTTTACAACATCAAATTGTGAATCAAGAGTTGATTTGAATCGGAGTCAATCTTCTTATGTAACAAAACGCAGCCTTAAGGTTGTGAAAGCAATTAACTAACATATATATACAAGGGTCAAAAACTCAAACCATCCACCAATGATAGAGACAATCCATAAGGTAAAAATGACCTGCATGCCCAGAAGTTGTTTTTGTAGTTAGAAGTAGCATAAAATTCATCCATGTTAATAATAAGGAACCTCAAAAGTGGGTAGATAGATAAATACACTCATAAATCTCTTTAGATCCTTCCCTGTATTCATTTACCTAAAGTATAAGCACCCTTGATTGATCTGATCTTTCAGCAAGAGATCAACACAATCACACAGTTCTTGTGACAATCTAATGTCAGGGAAGTTTGGAGGAGACCAGAATGGCACCAGACATTTGCTTTTGTCGCAAGAGCAAGTATTAGAAAGTGACACAAAAATGGAACAAGATGATAGCCTATCCTCTCAAAGAGAAGCCATATGACAGTTGCAGAGACCAGAATGGCACCAGACATTTGCTTTTGTCGCCAGAGTAAAACATCAGCAGCTGAAAATAAAGACTTAAGCTGATCAAGATATCTGAAATTCTGAATTGAATCCATTACAGATTTTCATGATTTATATCAAGAAATAGGTATGTCATATGTAAAAGAAATTCCATTGTAAGTGCAACAAGCTATGCGCGTCTTCAATGGAATCACCCACTTTACCAAACCAGAGTAATACCTATATCTTTGCCAAGTTTGTTTCCCTGTTAGGGCTTCCAACAACACCACTCCAAAACTGTAGATGTCACTATTCACACTCAGATGACCTGTAATTTTTTCTTCATATTGACATTTCCATAATTTTTCTAAAAGAACTTGTTCTTATGCTATTTAAAAAACATTAAACACAAATTAACCATTGCTCAGGTACCCCGTGTGACAACCCGAAATTTCCATTCTGTACAAACTATATCACTTCCATAGAAGTTATAGCAGTCATAGTTAATTTTCAGACTTTTCGCGTAAGTTTGAGTAATTCAGGGTTTACACTTCAGAAAATATCAGGAGAGTGGGTGCACTAGGGTTTTGTGCAACACTGTTATTCCAACACTCTATTATATTAGATATCATTTCAGGAATAAAAATATTTTCTGCCAAAATATCTCAGGACTATAAATAGAATTCTGAACCAAATTCATTCATTATTCACATTTCCAACTAGAGAAAAGCCATTTTCTCTCTCACGGATCTTCGGGTTTTTATACCAAAACGTGAGTAACTCTTTCTAGTAGTGTTAGAATGCTTATTATGTGCTTATAACATGATTTAGATGGCTAAATCATTAGATCTAGGAGTTTACTCCCCAAGGTGTTCTTGGGCGGTAAACTCCCGAAACAAAGCCAAAACCGACCTTTGTGTTATACAACTGCTTTAGACTCATATGTATGTGATTTAGGGACAAGAAAACATCCATAAATCACCCAAGTTTTGGGAGTTCACGGCCCAAGAATTGCATAGGCGTAAACTCCCTTTTCAACCTCAAAATGGTGTTTTAAGGCCACTAAAGCTATAAGGCTTTTATCAAGACTAGATCCCATTTAATCTAAGGCCTTAAACACATCAAAGAACACAAACAAATGAGAGTTTACGGCCCAAGTGTATCTTAGGCCGTAAACTCCATAGAAAGGGACCAAAGGGTGTTATTAAGGCACCTAAAGCCCTAGACCTTTACAAGGAAATGTTCCCCACTTAAATCTAAGGACCAAAGCACATCAAAACCACATTTCAAAGTGAATTTACGGCCATGACATGGTTCATGGGCCGTAAACTCATTAAAGGGGCACCAAAGTGTGTCAATGGTCTTCATATGTTTGGAATAAAAGCCTAGAAACAATACCACATGTGCAAGAGACTTGAAAGCATCAAGATCAACTCTTGAAGTGAGTTTACGGCCTTGGTAATGCTCCTAGGCCGTAAACACCAAACAAAGGCACCAAAGTGTGCCTAGGGTCCTCATTAGCTTTAAACAATTGACTAGAACCTATCCTTCCAATGCATGAGGCTTGAAAACAACAAAAACACACCATACTTAGAGTTTACAGCCGTAAACTCTAAGGGGAATGGCCTTAGGGCCGTAAACTCCTAAATGGAGTGTTTCTAGACCTTAAACCCCTTCAAGGATGGAACCACCAAGTTAGAATAATTCTAGAAAGCATTTGGGACTTCAAAACACACAAATACCCCATGGTTGGGAGTTTACGGCCGTAAACTCAAGAGTTTACAACCGTAAACTCCATGTGTGTTAGTATATGAGGAGTAAACTCACATATAGGGCCCTTTGGAACCCTAAACACAAGTACCTTGTCCCACAATAGCTTAGATGCAATCCTTAGGGCTTAAAACACTTATATAAAGTGTTTATTATGTCTAGGATGTCTTAACATTATCAATTAGTGATTTAAGACTAATTGAATGCATATATGTGTGATTACATGTTCATTAGGATCGTAGGGTGTGTACAAGTCCTCGCTTGACACCTAGCCATCCTATACCGTTCAGTTCATCCCAATCACCAACTACAGGTGAGTTCATACCCCTTAATCAATGTTTTAAATGATTTTAAATGCTTTAATGGGGGGAATACAAGTAGAAAACAATATTTTATTTAAATCAATCTTATGTATTTTATAACTATGTTTTCACTAAGTAGATTTCACATATTTCAAAAGGTGACACATGAAGTGGTTTTCTATCTTAAAATACCTTGATAACAAAAGTATTAGTTTTGAAATGTTTATTAAAATGACATCAAGTCATTCTTAATTATTGTTCAAAACTCCTAGATATCTTGCAAAACCATTATTTTACCTTCTTGAATCAAACTATACTTATGCGCATATGTTCATTTATATGTTAGAGATTATAGTTTTCATCCTTCGTTTAGTTTCCCACACTCTGGTGTATCGAGGGTGCATAAATCTACTTGAACAATCACTTACTTTCCAATTAATTATCATAGGGATAGTTAGAAGAAACAGAACATTATTCCTATTACAAGGAATCACACAAGAGTCAGTTCATTCATGAGTCTATACAGTACCTTACATGATACATGAGTACACGTTGTTAGGAATACATGATACATGAATATGTTTACATATACTTATCTGTTACATGAACACACTTACATGAATACCGTACATGATCACATCTACATAGGTGCATTATCCTGTATTTACTTACCTGGATACTTGTACTTAGAACTACGAGGATGATTTATTAGTACTTATTGTGTAAATTGTCTTTCCTATCCCGGTTCAATGGGATATTTCGGCGGGACTTACCATTCCGAATCCCACTGATTAGCACCAGTGGTCGATGAACGTCTACGGATGTCTAAGGTAGTCACTTAGTTAGTAGTCAGTGACGGGACTAACCATCCCTCTGTGCAACTGTTGCAACAGTGGATGAGATGTGAATCTTCGGAGGATCATTAGGTTAACGCTGTTATGGGACTAACCCTCCCTCCACCCTGCTGCCGCTACGGAGGATGAGGGGACACTCTTCGGATGTCCATTGGGTCTATCTTTCGCTTCGGCGATGTCGTGTTTGTCCTGGTAACCCGAGACAATAACACTTACCTGATTATATTTTCATGTTTACTTTATTTTGTGATACTTTCACATAAACGAGGAGTTAGGCTAAGTACTCTATGTACTAGTCAATAGAAAGGAAAAGCTACATAGTCATAACAGAACATTCGGGTCTTGGTAGAAGACTACATAGTCATAACAAAACATCCGGGTCTTGGTAGAAGACTATACTTCATACTTATAGGACATTCGGGTCTTGGTAGAATACTACATTTCATACTTATAGAAAATAAGGGTTTTTCTAGGGATTTCATACTTACATCAACATTTTCACTTAAAGGTTTACATGGCCTTCATAACAGATTTTCATAAGCAAGACAACGACACTTAATTTCTTATGAATTCACCAGCTTTAAAGCTGATACTCGCTTTCAAAATAACTTGTATTCTCAGGTCATCAGTAGACAGGTACGGAGGCCAGGTTTTGAGAAGACGGAGCAGACAAGTCTCGTCTTTTATTTTGATTGTATATTTTTGGTGTCTTACTACAATGAAAGAACACATATGTATTAAAACTTTACTTATAATGCAATGGATGATGTTGTTGCTTGTTTATTATATTACATTGTTGTGATACTGTACATGACATCCTCCACCCCTGAACGTTTCCGCCGTTCGTGATTTTGGGGTGTGACAGATTGGTATCAGAGTATTGTTTATAGTGAATTAAGTATATCAACCCATAAAAGATATACTAACTATAAATACATGGGATTAAAACACTCTGTCTAAGAGTTATACTTATAAATAATAAAATATTTAAGTAAGTATACGTGCCTGTATTCATACTAAAATCAGTGTCACAACGACAAGAACAAAAGTATTACGATTGTTGAATATCACAAGTAAGCCTGGGGATATATAGTCAGTCTTGGGAATGGCATAGCCTGATCAACTATGTTGGTCCGAGGAGTGATTAGCATATGCCCAAGAATGGTTGTGATGTGGCAACAAGTCTAAAAACTTACCAACACAACCATAAAGAAATACCATAGGGGTATTTGGTCTTACTGTAATTATCTTAGTTAGTTCGTCTATTTAAGCTATTTCTTATAATCCCTTTTCTCGCGTAGATTAAAATGGTTGGATTTCACCACGGCGATCCGTACTTCCCGAACCAAGACAATGCTGGTTGGCTAGAGGCAGAACCAGAAGATGATCACCCAATCCCTTTGGATGATCACCATGCTGAGGGTTTTTCCGATAGTTCTGACTCAGAGCCAGAAGTCAACAACCTACCCCCAGCTGCTCAAAACCCAAACCTGAACCCCTGTCCTGTGTTTCAAAGACCCACTCCCTTGTAGGCCATTAACTTGACTAAATGGAGTCAGGAACAAGGTCAGCCTATTCCCTACAATGGCGACCGAAGTGTTTACAACCTCACTGAAGGAGGTTCTGCCGATAGAGTCCTACCAATCATGGTGCGTAGGATTTCTCGGAACACGATAATGGCTCAGGCGACTATCAATCAAGTTTTGGAAGTTGACGCCAACTCTGGTGCTAACACTGTCCACATTCGCTAACTAGAGTCTGCTCATGAAAGGACTCTGGTCCGCAATGCAAATCTACAAAGGGAACTTGCTGAAACCCGAGCTGAAGTTAGAGAACTTCAAGCTCAGCAAGCAAGGTCGGACAGGCGTATAAGGGACATTGAACGTCTACTGTCGGGATCGAGGACTCATGCTAGCAGTTCTCGTCGCCGATAGAATATCGTCAACTCATCTTTTGGATATAACCTAGTTTATGTAAAACTTTGGTCTAATTTCCTATCTGTATAAATCTTAGACTTGTTAGGTCTTGATCTAGTCTTAATTCTGTCAAAATTGTCCATCTTGGTTGATGTAAGGCCTACTTCTAGGCCATTTTTCCCGAACTTGTTACATCTGTAATTCCAGTATTATTGACAGATATCTAATCTTTTGGAAATTATTATCTAAATGCTATCTTCTTCATTTAGTCATACTATTCCTTCTGTTGTTGGACTATGGAGATTTAGTCCATGAGACTCATTCATTTATCATTATTCTTATCCATCTCGTCATCTTTTAAACGTATAGTTAAAGATGCCGCCACGCAGGAATCCAAGGCGAAACCTAAACAACGAAGCACCAATACCACCACCTCCACCACCACCTGTACCTCTTCAACCACAAAATCCTTTCGATGCCAACATGTTCCAGGCAGCTGCTGTGTCAGCAATCAACGCTCCTGCCTCTAGTGGATCAGGAACAGGTGCACCACCCTCGAACCACGGCGAAAGCCATGGACACCCTCGGGAATGCACTTACAAGGACTTCACAAACGCCAAACCCCGCAACTTCAATGGAACTGGGGGTGTTATGGTGTTGAGACAATGGATTGAAAAGATGGAATCCGTCTTTGAAATCTGTGCTTTCCAGGAGGGCAGCAAGGTCAAGTTTGCAGCTTGTACCTTCTCTGACAGAGCACTAACATGGTGGAACAGCCATGTTAACTATCTAACTTTGGTGGTGGCGTATTCCATCAGCTAGGAAAAGTTAAAGGACATGCTGATGAAAGAGTACTGTCCTCGAGGCGAAGTACAAAAGCTCGAGCAAGAATTCTGGGGTCTACAAATGGTTGGATCCGACATCACGACCTACACAAACAGGTTCTGTGATTTGGCAAACTTATGCCCTGACATGGTTGCTCTCCAGAGCAAAAAGATAGAGAGATATATCTGGGGACTGTCACCCCAGATCCAGTCAAGTGTGATCGCTTCCAGGCCTATTACCTTCGATAGCGCCAAGGAACTGGCACAATCTCTCATTGATCACCGGAAACCTCAGAACACATCAACCCCTACACCCGTACCACAAAAGTCCAACCCCGACCACAACAAGAAGGGGTGGAATAAAAGGAAAAGAGGGGCTTCGCAAGGGTCCTCCAGAAACAACAACTTGTGGCGATCAATGCTGCCACAGTTACTCCCATTGCCCCAGCGAACCCCTTACCAGCAAAAACATATGCTGGGACTCTCCCGAAGTGCACCAAGTGCAACTTCCACCATCACGGACCTTGCAAGGAGATGCAGTGCTCTAACTGCAACAGGAAGGGACACACAGTCCGTTTCTACAAGACTCCAACAGCTAAAGCCGCCCAGATTCCTAACGCCGGTATGGGCCAAGCTTGCTACGGTTGTGGCAAAGTGGGCCACTACAAGAGGAACTGCCCTAAAGCAGGAATGGCTGGAGGGGTAGGAAGAGTTATGGCTCTAGGCCATGAGGAAGCATTAGCTGCTCCTACGATAGTTACTAGTACGTTCCTCCTCGATAACTCATATGCTTGCATACTTTTCGATAGTGGAGCCGAGAAAAGTTTTGTAAGTCACAAATTTGCACACTTGCTTAAACAAAAACCATGTGCATTAGATAATTCATTCACGGTAGAAATGGCTAACGGAAAAACAGAGAGTACAAACTGCATATACATAGGTTGTACCTTAACTTTAGATGGCCATACTTTCAAGATAGATCTCATGCCAGTCACAATTAAATGTTTCGACGTTATCATCGGTATGGATTGGTTGAGTCTTCTTCATGCCGAGATTATGTGCTTCGAAAAAGCAGTTCGTCTTAACCTTCCTAACAACGAAACTTTAATTATATACGGCGACAAACCTAGTACGAGCCTTCGCATCATTTCATGCATTCAAGCCCAGAAGTGTTTGCGAAAGGAGTACCATGCATTTCTCGCACACGTCATCGATACCAGTCAAGAACTGAAAGACATCCAGAAAATCCCAGAAGTATGCGACTTTCCCGACATATTCCCAGAAGAACTTCCCGGTTTACCACCACAACGCCAAGTCGAGTTCAGAATCGACTTAGTGCCAGGGGCTACCCCCGTAGCCAAATCTCCGTATCGTCTGGCACCGGCCGAAATGCAGGAACTTTCCAGTCAACTTAACGAACTTCTCAAGAAGGGATTCATTCGACCAAGCTTCTCACCATGGGGAGCACCGGTCTTGTTCGTCAAGAAGAAAGATGGATCGTTTCGCATGTGCATCGACTATAGAGAACTCAACAAACTTACCATTAAAAATCGTTATCCCTTGCCCCGCATTGACGATTTGTTTGATCAACTTCAAGGAGCCAACTACTTCTCGAAGATAGATCTGCGATCCGGATATCACCAACTACGAGTGTTAGAGGAGGATGTTCCCCAGACATCCTTCCGAACTCGTTATGGGCACTACGAGTTTGTAGTGATGCCATTCGGATTAACTAACGCGCCCGCAGTATTCATGGATCTAATGAATAGGGTGTGTCGTCCTTACATGGATCAGTTCGTCATCGTCTTTATTGATGACATACTCATGTACTCTCGAAGTAAGGAGGAACATAGTCAACATCTCCGTAAGATCTTAGAAACATTGCGATCGGAGAAGCTCTACGCGAAGTTCTCCAAGTGCGAATTTTGGATTCGGCGAGTCGAATTTTTGGGCCATGTGGTTAGCGAAGAAGGTATACACGTGAACCCTTCCAAAATTAAGGCCATCGAGAACTGGTCAGCACCAAAGACACCTACTGAAATTCGTTAATTTCTAGGTCTAGCTGGCTACTATCGCAGGTTCATTCAGAACTTCTCCAGCATAGCGAAACCTCTTACAACCCTAACCCAGAAAGGCGTGGCCTTTGACTGGGAAGAGAAACATGAAAGAGCGTTCCAAACGCTCAAACGAGCCTTGTGCACCACCCCGATACTATCCCTTCCCGAAGGGATAGAAGACTTCATTATCTATTGCGATGCATCCAATCAAGGACTCGGATGTGTTCTGATGCAGCGAGGTAAAGTCATCGCCTATGCCTCGAGACAGCTGAAGACACATGAGGTTAACTACACAACCCACGATCTTGAACTAGGAGAAGTTGTGTTTGCTCTGAAGATCTGGCGACATTACCTATATGGTACAAAAAGCACGATCTTTACAGACCATAAGAGTCTACAACACATTTTCGACCAGAAAGAGCTCAACATGAGACAACGACGGTGGGTCGAGCTACTTAGTGATTACGAGTGCGAAATTCGTTATCATCCGGGTAAAGCCAATGTAGTAGTCGACGCCCTAAGTCGGAAAGAATATACTGGTCATAGAGTCAAATCTTTGACTCTAACTATCCATTCACACTTGTCCACGCAAATAAAGGAGGCTCAGCTCGACGCTTTGAAACCTGAAAACGTGGCGGGTGAATCCCTTAGAGGGATGGATAAGAACTTGGAAGTCAAGGGTGGCGGAGCCTTATACCTCATGGATCGGATCTGGACACCGAAACACGGTGGCTTCAGAGACTTGGTCATGACTGAAGCTCACAACACTCGTTATTCCGTCCACCCGGGTTCAGATAAGATGTATCTGAATCTTAAAAAGCTATACTGGTGGCCTAACATGAAAGCAGATATTGCTACCTTCGTGAGTAAATGCCTTACTTGCGTAAAGGTTAAGGTTGAATACCAGAAACCCTCCGGTCTCCTACAACAACCGGAGATACCAGAATGGAAGTGGGAGCGGATCACTATGGACTTCATAACCAAGTTGCCCAAGACGACGGGTGGACTTGATTCCATATGGGTCATCGTCGATAGACTGACCAAGTCTGCACACTTCCTACCGATCAAAGAAACAGACAAGATGGAGAAACTTACCAGAACTTACATTACGGAGATTGTAAGGCTGCACGGTGTTCCTTTATCTATCATCTCAGACCGAGATAGTAGATTCACTTCGAGGTTCTGGCAGTCATTACAAAGTTCCATAGGAACTAGGCTGGACATGAGTACAGCCTACCATCCACAGACCGATGGGCAAAGTGAGAGAACTATCCAAACCTTAGAAGATATGTTGCATGCCTGTGTGATTGACTTTGGAAAAGCTTGGGATACTCATTTACCCCTTGTTGAATTTTCCTACAACAACAGTTAGCACACGAGCATAAAGGCAGCTCCATTCGAGGCCCTCTATGGCCGAAGGTGCAGATCCCCTCTGTGTTGGGCTGAAGTGGGTGATACCCAGTTAGCTAAGGGACGAGTTCCCGAAAGCACTCTCACAGGGCCGAAAATCATTCGGGAAACGACAGAGAAGATTGTTCAAATTCGTGAACGATTGAAAGCCTCTAGAGACCGACAGAAAAGCTACGCTGACAAGCGTAGGAAACCATTGGAGTTCCAGGTGGGCGACCGAGTCCTACTGAAGGTCTCACCCTGGAAGGGCTTGATACCCTTTGGAAAGCGTGGGAAACTCAATCCAAGAAACATAGGGCCTTTCGAGATTCTCGCGAGAATCGGCCCTGTGGCTTAAAAACTCAATCTACCGCAAGAACTCAGTAACGTACATCCTACCTTCCACGTGTCAAACTTGAAAAAGTGTCTATCCGACGAGACTCTTGTTATTCCACTCGACGAGATCGAGATCAACGAGAGCCTCAACTTCGTGGAGGAGCCAGTAGAGATCATGCACCGAGAGGTCAAGCAAACAAAGCAGAGCCGTATCCCGATAGTGAAGGTGCGCTGGAACACAAAGCGTGGACCGGAATTCACTTGGGAACGTGAAGATCAGATGAAACTAAAATACCCTCACCTTTTCGCTTAGTTATTTGTAACTTCTTATTTTCTTAAATTCTAATTTCGGGACGAAATTCCTTCTAACGGGGGGATGATGTGACAACCCGTTATAGCAGTCACAATTAATTTTCAGACTTTCCGCGTAAGTTTGAGTAATTCAGGGTTTACACTTCAGGAAATATCAGGAGAGTGGGTGCACTAGGGTTTTGTGCAACACTGTTATTCCAACACTCTATTATATTAGAGATCATTTCAGGAATAAAAATATTTTCTGCCAAAATATCTCAGGACTATAAATAGAATTCTGAACCAAATTCATTCATTATTCACATTTCCAACTAGAGAAAAGCCATTTTCTCTCTCATGGATCTTCGGGTTTTTATACCAAAACATGAGTAACTCTTTCTAGTAGTGTTAGAATGCTTATTATGTGCTTATAACATGATTTAGATGGCTAAATCATTAGATCTAGGAGTTTACTCCCCAAGGTGTTCTTGGGCGGTAAACTCCCGAAACAAAGCCAAAACCGACCTTTGTGTTATACAACTTCTTTAGACTCATATGTATGTGAGTTAGGGACAAGAAAACATCCATAAATCACCCAAGTTTTAGGAGTTCACGGCCCAAGAATTGCATAGGCCGTAAACTCCCTTTTCAACCTCAAAATGGTGTTTTAAGACCACTAAAGCTTTAAGGCTTTTATCAAGACTAGTTCCCCTTTAATCTAAGGCCTTAAACACATCAAAGAACACAAACAAATGAGAGTTTACGGCCCAAGTGTATCTTAGGCCGTAAACTCCATAGAAAGGGACCAAAGGGTGTTATTAAGGCACCTAAAGCCCTAGACCTTTACAAGGAAATGTTCCCCACTTAATCTAAGGACCAAAGCACATCAAAACCACATTTCAAAGTGAATTTACGGCCATGACATGGTTCATGGGCCGTAAACTCATTAAAGGGGCACCAAAGTGTGTCAATGGTCTTCATATGTTTGGAATAAAAGCCTAGAAACAATACCACATGTGCAAGAGACTTGAAAGCATCAAGATCAACTCTTGAAGTGAGTTTACGGCCTTGGTAATGCTCCTAGGCCGTAAACACCAAACAAAGGCACCAAAGTGTGCCTAGGGTCCTCATTAGCTTTAAACAATTGACTAGAACCTATCCTTCCAATGCATGAGGCTTGAAAACAACAAAAACACACCATACTTAGAGTTTACAGCCGTAAACTCTAAGGGGAATGGCCTTAGGGCCGTAAACTCCTAAATGGAGTGTTTCTAGACCTTAAACCCCTTCAAGGATGGAACCACCAAGTTAGAATAATTCTAGAAAGCATTTGGGACTTCAAAACACACAAATACCCCATGGTTGGGAGTTTACGGCCGTAAACTCAAGAGTTTACAACCGTAAACTCCATGTGTGTTAGTATATGAGGAGTAAACTCACATATAGGGCCCTTTGGAACCCTAAACACAAGTACCTTGTCCCACAATAGCTTAGATGCAATCCTTAGGGCTTAAAACACTTATATAAAGTGTTTATTATGTCTAGGATGTCTTAACATTATCAATTAGTGATTTAAGACTAATTGAATGCATATATGTGTGATTATATGTTCATTAGGATCGTAGTGTGTGTACAAGTCCTCGCTTGACACCTAGCCATCCTATACCGTTCAGTTCATCCCAATCACCAACTACAGGTGAGTTCATACCCCTTAATCAATGTTTTAAATGATTTTAAATGCTTTAATGGGGGGGGGGAATACAAGTAGAAAACAATATGTTATTTAAATCAATCTTATGTATTTTATAACTATGTTTTCACTAAGTAGATTTCACATATTTCAAAAGGTGACACATGAAGTGGTTTTCTATCTTAAAATACCTTGATAACAAAAGTATTAGTTTTGAAATGTTTATTAAAATGACATCAAGTCATTCTTAATTATTGTTCAAAACTCCTAGATATCTTGCAAAACCATTATTTTACCTTCTTGAATCAAACTATACTTATGCGCATATGTTCATTTATATGTTAGAGATTATAGTTTTCATCCTTCGTTTAGTTTCCCACACTCTGGTGTATCGAGGGTGCATAAATCTACTTGAACAATCACTTACTTTCTAGTTAATTATCATAGGGATAGTTAGAAGAAACAGAACATTATTCCTATTACAAGGAATCACACAAGAGTCATTTCATTCATGAGTCTATACAGTACCTTACATGATACATGAGTACACGTTGTTAGGAATACATGATACATGAATATGTTTACATATACTTATCTGTTACATGAACACACTTACATGAATACCGTACAGGATCACATCTACATAGGTGCATTATCCTGTATTTACTTACCTGGATACTTGTACTTAGAACTACGAGGATGATTTATTAGTACTTACTGTGTAAATTGTCTTTCCTATCCCGGTTCAATGGGATATTTCGGCGGGACTTACCATTCCGAATCCCACTGATTAGCACCAGTGGTCGATGAACGTCTACGGATGTCTAAGGTAGTCACTTAGTTAGTAGTCAGTGACGGGACTAACCATCCCTCTGTGCAACTGTTGCAACAGTGGATGAGATGTGAATCTTCGGAGGATCATTAGGTTAACGCTGTTATGGGACTAACCCTCCCTCCACCCTGCTGCCGCTACGGAGGATGAGGGGACACTCTTCGGATGTCCATTGGGTCTATCTTTCGCTTCGGCGATGTCGTGTTTGTCCTGGTAACCCGAGACAATAACACTTACCTGATTATATTTTCATGTTTACTTTATTTTGTGATACTTTCACATAAACGATGAGTTAGGCTAAGTACTCTATGTACTAGTCAATAGAAAGGAAAAGCTACATAGTCATAACAGAACATTCGGGTCTTGGTAGAAGACTACATAGTCATAACAAAACATCCGGGTCTTGGTAGAAGACTATACTTCATACTTATAGGACATTCGGGTCTTGGTAGAAGACTACATTTCATACTTATAGAAAATAAGGGTTTTTCTAGGGATTTCATACTTACATCAACATTTTCACTTAAAGGTTTACATGGCCTTCATAACAGATTTTCATAAGCAAGACAACGACACTTAATTTCTTATGAATTCACCAGCTTTAAAGCTGATACTCGCTTTCAAAATAACTTGTATTCTCAGGTCATCAGTAGACAGGTACGGAGGCCAGGTTTTGAGAAGACGGAGCAGACAAGTCTCGTCTTTTATTTTGATTGTATATTTTTGGTGTCTTACTACAATGAAAGAACACATATGTATTAAAACTTTACTTATAATGCAATGGATGATGTTGTTGCTTGTTTATTATATTACACTGTTGTGATACTGTACATGACATCCTCCACCCCTGAACGTTTCCGCCGTTCGTGATTTTGGGGTGTGACACCCCGGGTCTAAATAACCCAAGGACTCAATAATACGTGTAGTAACACTTGTTTTCGCAATTTCAGGGCCAAATCTCGCCATCCCAAAACCCCCTAGTTTTGCATTAAAATCCTGTATTAAAAATGAGTAGAAAAATGGTAAACTTTAGTGATATAAAACCAAAATATTAAGTAGATTAAGACTACCTGATCCAGCAATATGTTAGATGTTTAAGGAAAAAAAACATTAAATTACCATTATAAATTCAAAAGATGAGATAAAAGTATACCTGAACTCAAAAAAGAAACAAAGAAACAAACATAGATACCTTGTACCAAAATCCAACATTGTCTAACTCAGATGATATTCAAACTCAGATGAACTCAAAAAAGAATCTTATATGATATTATAACTCAGATGAACTCAAAAAGAAACAAACATTAGCTCTATTTTGCTTTTTTGAAACCCAACATTATCAATTCTTCATTTGATAAATCAAAGTGCACAGACAAACCTTGTAAGAAAAACCCTAAGTCGTTGGTGTCTAAGAGTCAATACCTTGTACCAAAATCCCTAAATCGCTATGAGAGATAAGTGAGGCCTGAATCCATTTTGATTAGATTTGAATTCGAGGTTTTAGATTTGGTTAACACCATTGATGAGGAGACCTCGCAGATCAGTTACGATTCACCTTAGCTTTATCTTCTTGTTCTCCTCTTGATGATTTCAGACTCCGTCTCTACGAGTTTACATGATATTTTTCAGAAAGGAGTCTTTGTGGAGCATTGGGGTTTTTCATTATTTCATAACCCTCGCACGTACTGGGTTGAGAGAAAACGAGAGAAGCGGAAGCTTGGAAGAAAATGAAACCCTAGCACGTGCTAGAGAGAAGGGAGGTGGCGATGGTTTAAGGTTTACAAAGAGACGGGAGGTAGAGAATGAAGGGAGATCTAGAGGAGAGAGTATCAGAGAGGGGAGAGTGGATTGCAAGGATGAAATATAGATAGAAGATAGAAAAAACGAGGCGGGTTTTCAAAATTTGGGGATTTCATTTCCCCCTTGTCTACTAAAAGCGCGTTTCATTAAAATTATAAAGCGACAGGTACAGACGACGCGCGTTTAAGATAAAGCGACCTCCGTGTTTTTAATTTTTTTTCTTGAGACACTAAATTAAGGGCACGCAATAATGCGTGACATAAATCCTTAAATTTTTTAGAGATAACACTATTTTAAGGGCATGTCCTTTTGCGTATCATTAATCAGTGCGTGTCGTAAAAAGCGCATCATTAAAGGTCTGTTTTCTAGTAGTGACACATCCATTAGATAAGAGATCATATATTCCTCTATTCTAGATATCATATAGACTGAGACATGGATTATAATCATTCTCTCTGTCTATGTGTTGCTTTCCAATTTCCGATTTATGACGACTGACTAATTGAACAAATCAAATCAGTACAGGCTTGGCCAAGCGCTTAGGGTTGTCATCACTAAATCATCGAGGGGCCAACATATATCGCTTTTATCCGTCTAAGGGTAAAAGGAATGGATAAAATTCGACTCAAATGCTTGCTTGTACTTACTCATCAAATCACAAACAACAATAAGTTTTATAACACCAAGTTACTGGTGCGTTACATATGTCAATGTGCAACCGACTTGTAAATTACAACTCACATGTCTTGGTTTCAAGAATATAAGATATTATCATCTCACTAATCACTCATGATAAAATCCATGAAGTTATTCAGATGAGCATGGGTTTAATCCAATACTCAGACCTTATGAGCACTCATGAATGTTGTAGCAAACTTGAGTGACCTTGAACTTTTCAAGTCTTTGAACTTGCTGGTTAGTGAGAATGTAGCACCTGGTTCCTGGTACGTATTCCTTATATTTAATATTCTTTAAATAATGCATTTTTGCCTTGGACTCGGCGAGTTGACGGACGAACTCGCCGAGTAGAAGCGGGATAAGACGCGGGGTCTAAGCTTTGGACTCGGCGAGTTGGTTCCCAGACTCAGCGAGTAGACCCTGTCTGGGAAAAAACCCTAACCCGGGTGTTTGCACCCTATTTAAACACTCTAAATCGGCCTCCCATTCCCCTAACACTTCCAGAGAAGCTGAAGAATGAACCCTAGCCCCCCTTATTGTTCTTGTGACTAATTTTGGCCTTGTGAAGGTAGTTTGAAGCTTAACAGAAGAAGAAGAAGGTGGAAGAGTGCAAAGAAGGGAAGTAGATCCGAGATCTACCCTGCAAGAGGCTTCCATTCAGGTAGAAAAGCTCCTATCTTGATCACTAGTTCATTCGATCCCCCTTTTGTCCCTAATTGGTGGTTTTCAAGCCCTAAAACCCCAAATTCCATGTGTTTGTGCTCTATGATCCGAAAGGACTTCAGATCTGGACCTTACGGGCATCTTAGAAGTATAAAGTCTTTGTGGTTGAAGTTATGGAGGTCCCCATTGAGTGTATGACCTCTTAAAGAGATTGGATTTGCCTTTTGGAGCTTATAGGGCCATGCATGCACGTAAAGTTTGCAACTTTACGTGATAAGCATGCCCTAGGAACATAGATCTATGGTTTGGAAGCATTGCATATCTCAAATTTGGTCTGTATGGGAAATAGGTCGAAGGGACTCGGCGAGTCCCAAAGTGGAACTCAGCAAGTTCTATGAAGATGGTCTTAAACTCGACGAGTTGGATGAACAACTCGGTGAGTCCTATGAAGATTGCCTGGAACTCAACAAGTTGTTCTTCAAACTCAGCGAGTCATATGAACTGTTACTGAGTAAGAGGGGTTTAAGTGTTGAAGGTCCAACCCTTCGTATCTGCACGTGGAATTAGCAATTTAACGTGTAGCAATAGTCCCAGGAACCCAAATCCTCATAAAGGATGAACTGGTGAGGATTTGGAAGCGAGTAGGAGATCTGCTCGTGGGGACTCGGCGAGTCGTTCTCGGACTCGGCGAGTCGGATCGCGAGTCGGTCCAATCGTCCCAAGTAGTGAGTTAAGGGTGACTCAGTGAGTGGGAAGAGGGTCTTGACGAGTAAGACCGAGTTAGTAGGATGGGGACTCGGCGAGTCTGTGCCATGACTTGGCGAGTCCAGTCAACTGGAAGTTGACTTTGACCAAGGAGATGACCTTGGACCAGGGGTGGGTCAGTCATTTGACCTAAGGGTATTTATGAGTGTCTAATCTATGTTTATGATTTATAGCCGGAGGATTACCAGTTCAGCAGTCAAACGCTTAGCAAGCAGACTTTCAGCAGCTACGTTCGAGGTGAGTTACCTTCCAGTAGCAGTGGGTCTACGGCCTACCAGTAGGAGTTGTATGATTAGATGATTTTCTTTGTGATATTCATCTAGGGTTGCTACTACCTGTGATATGTTTATGTGTTAGTATGACATGATGCTATGTGCTAGTGACAGTAGGGGAGATAGTCCCCAGATTACCGGTCTATAGGGCCAAAGGGGCAGTCATGCCCAGCCATGCTAGATAGATTATGTGAAATGTGTTATGTGGTAGTAGTAGGGGTGAAATAGTCCCCATCATCCGGTCGAGAGGACCGAAGGGGAGACCAGCACCCAGATATGCTAGTTAGTATCCGGTCGAGAGGACCGAAGGGGAGACCAACACCCAGATATGCTAGTCAGTATCCGGTCGAGAGGACCGAAGGGGTAGGTCGGGCACCCAGATATGCCTGACAATATACGTATGTTATGTGGTTATACGGTATGTGGTACAGTGGGGGAACTCACTAAGCTTCGTGCTTACGGTTTTCAGTTGTTGTTTCAGGTACCTCTTCAGTCAAGGGGAAGGAGTTGGCGCGGTAGCGGCGCATCACACACACGCTTTTGTTTTCCGCACTATGAGATATTCAGGGATTTGTACTCTGACATTATTATGCTTTTAAGAAGGAACAAAGTGTGTGATGTGCGCGACCGGCCAAGCTCAAGTAAGTATTCCCCAAAGTACCCATACAAGTTTATGTTATGTTTAACAGTTTCAGTAGAACAACATGCTAGAATAGGACTAAGGAGCTAGGAGGGATGCCTTATGTGCCTGCTTTATGTGCTTCAGCTTATGAGAATTGCATGCTAGTATTGAGTAGATAGCAGTAGGATAGCATGTTTAGGTTATGCCTGACAGTATGAGTTTAGCACTGTATGCTAGTTCAGTTTTTCTCTATGAGAACGGATTTGCTTGAGGTTGTTCCCTTTTGTCTGAATGTTGCTTGCTTTGTGCTTGTGGGACTCTGTGTGATGGGAGTTAGCCATTTGGTGAATACGTCACGTCACATGTGGTTAGGGTTGAATAATCTTAGAGTGCTGGATTTGGCCCTATTGCGCAGCTCTCGTTTGAGTCTAACCGTTGTAGGGACGAGTCTGTTACTCGAAGGATTATCTGAGCCTCATCACATGTGATGGTATTCAGGTAATGGCTAATTGGCATGACAAGGAGGCCTTCAAAAGCTGAGGACCGGGTAGGGTGGAGTCAGAGATTTCCCTAGGGCAAGCCTAGGATGAGTATAGCAGTGATCAGCAGTAGTGAAAGGGATCTAGTGGAGTCGAGGCAGTCCTTGAAGAAGGTACGGATAGATGTGGAAGGTAGTATGGGCCCGTACTACTAAAAGCAGAGGATCCGTACCCGAACTAACGAAGACCGAGACAAGACCGGGGAACTTGTTGTGGGTGTGATCCCTAAAGAGGTATAAGTATCACTAACGGGTGTTATTTATATATGTGACAACCCAAAGTTTATTCCGTTACGTTACCCCGTTTCCGTTAACGGAATATCCCACGTTATAAAAGTTCTGTTAATTTAAGGTCGTAAAATAAATAAATGTTTTATTTATTTACATTCCATGTCGTTATTCGTCGTAATAAAATAAATAAAAACACTTAGATTACATTTCCATATCAATTTGGGAAAAAGTAAAATTTTATTACGACCACTAAATCGGGTACGACCAAAAGCCCCGTTTAACGGCAGTATCGGGTAGATTTCCACTGAGCCCTAACTCCAACCCTTATATAAGGGAGAGTAAACTCCATTTCCATCTTTTCACTCTCTCTCTAAACTCTCTCTCTACAACTTTTTCCCGAGCCAAAAATCGTCCGTTTCAAGCCCCAAACGAGTAGGTAAACTATCCTAACTTGTTATATAGCTTATATAGCCTGCAAATTCGATTTTAAAACATAAACTAGGGACAAAATGATGTGTTTACGGCCCAAGAACACTCTTGGACCGTGAACACCATTTAATAGGGTTTTTAAGCCCCAAAACCCCTCCAAATTGCCCCTAAGGCTTGCATATGACTTTTAGGCTTACATATTCGGACTTAGAACACCTTGAAACGAGTTTTTTGAAGAGTAAACATGATTTTACTGCCCAAGAACATGCTTGGGCCGTAAACTCCTCTTCATGGGGAGTAAACTCATATTTGAGTGTTTAAAAGCCACTTAAACACACCAATGGCCTTAGAATAAATTCAAGAATCAACCACCAACAAGTTAGGGGCCTTAAACTCAATTAAAACAACTCCATAAGGAGTTCACGGCCGTAAACCCCTCAAGAATGCGTACCTGGGCCGTAAACTCCTATAAAGGGGTTAAATGGTGCCCTAAACTCCCCATTTGACTTGGAAAAATACATAGGATTTACTCTCAATCACTTAAGCCCTTAAAACACCCAAGAAAGATGTCATTGGGAGCTTATGGCCGTAAACTCCCTTGGTTAGGGCCGTAAACTCCCATTTGGTCCATTTAAGCGCCTTAAATCCATTCATACATTTTACATTTGGACCTAGCAAAATTCCACAATTGAGATAAGGCCTTTAAACATCCTAGAGCACCCCCACCATGAGTTATGGCCGTAAAATCATGGGGAGTTGTCCCAAGGCCGTAAACTAAGTGTATAGAGTTTACTCTTGAAGAGTAAACTCCATTCCTAAGTCATTCACACCCTTAGATGTTACCCGGGACACCCCAAACACTTAACCAAAGTGTTTTCCGCTCCTTAGAGTGCGTATACTTGTTAAATTGGTATTAAATGTACTAATTGTATGTGAACATATGTTATCATATGTTAAATAGGTCACTAAGTGTGTCCAGGTCTTTACTTGACACCGAGCACCCAACCGGCACCTTCGTCGGATCCACCTACACCAGGTGAGTTCATACCCCTGAATGAACCTTTTAAATGTTTTTACATGTTTTATAGGGGGGAATACAAGTTAAACATGCCAGTTATCTTATCAATCACAAGTTAAACATGCCAGTTATCATATCAATCACATGTGATTGATAACCCACATGCACAAGGATTTACCACACTGTAAACTGTTTTACCGAGTAGGATACTATAAATGGTTTTCTAAAATATTTTCACTTGCTCAAAACTCTTACTTATACTGTTTTATCAAAGTTCATTTTAAACTGGTTTATGAAAGGTTTCCAAAGAATTTCTAAAGGTTTTCAAACTTATTTTACCAAAGAACACCCAAGTTATGATTTTCTTAAGTATAAAGGTTTTTCCAAGGTTTTCATCAAAGTTCTCTTTCATGTCGTATACTCTTATTTGTTAGATACCGCTGCTTCGCTTTACTTAGTTTAAACTCCTACTTGATAACGTTTCCACTTCGTGATACACTTATATTTGGTAACGCTTATACTTCACGATTCGGTTATTCACATTGTTTGCTTATACTTCACGATTCAGTTATTCCACACTGTTCGTTTACACTTCACGATACGGTAATTCCACACGACTCGGTTATACATCACGATTTGGTTATTCCACATGACTCGGTTATACATCACGATTTGGTTATTCTTCACGATACGTTTTCACTTGTTACACACTCAAGCATAGTTGGATGTATGCCTATGCTTGTATAGATGCATATAAATAATGGGTGAAGGACTTAGGAAGGCTTGTTCGCCCTATTTCCTTTTCTTCGTTGAGATGTGGTCTGGTGGGATCGGATGGCCGTCCGAAGGTCGTTTGATTCATTAGTTATATATTATGTATACGAGCATAGACATATAGGTTCACTCTAGTCAATTCAGTTATGAGTCTCTACCTTTAGTTCAACACTTATATTGGAAACCCACTACCCACTATTTGGGATGCATCTTCGGGACACGGCCTTCTCCGTCGTCTAGTTGGTAACCAGAGTCTCCTGTAGGGAGAGCGGACATTGTGTGTATAGATCTATACGTGATTGACACCCCCCGCACCCTGACTGCTAGCTACAGTCCACGGCCTACCAAGCCAAGGGGTGACAAATGTCATATTTTATATAGACGCTTGCAGGGCATCAGGTACTCTAGTGTCGGTTAGTATGGTTACAAGTATCCCAGGTTACCTTATAATTCATAGCCTTAAGGTAACGGTATTTCACACTGTATTTTACACTGTACTTTACACTGTATGCTGAAAACCCACTCTCAGAGTCACACCGTTTTTAGACCTTGCTAGTTGTATCTTTTATTTGATACTGTCTGGGGTCTGTATTCCTTGTTTTAGACCTTGCTAGTTGTATCTTTCATTTGATATTGTCTGGGGTCTGTATTCCTTGTTTTAGACCTTACTAGCTGTGCCTTTCATTTGATACTGTCTGGGGTCTGTAGTCTCTGTTTTTAGACCTTGCTAGTCGTACCTTTCATTTGGTACCGTCTGGGGTCTGTGTCTCCCTTTGTTAGACTGAGCCAGGTGTGTCGTTTGTTCGATACTCTCCTGGAGTCTATTAGTCCTTTTGCCTTAGTCAGCAGTCTTCACTGCTGAGGCATATGTTATTTTCCCTGATTTCTCTTGCTTTCTTTAATAATCAAATTTTGCATTTTGATAATGATAGCGATTAAGGGAAAACTACTTTTTACCACATAACTCCGTCCAGTCTGGGTAGAAGACTGCATTTATTAAAGAAAATATAGGATTTTCTGGAAAGGACTCTAATTTATTGGATACTCTAAAACTACCACTTTTATTAAAGTTATTTGAATAAAATGACACTAAATACTTATGAACTCACCAGCATTTGTAAAAATGTTGATACTCGCTTTTCAAATAACTTGTATTCTCAGGTCAGCATTAGACAGGTACATCCCCGGAGCTGTTGATGAAGATAGCTTAGTACCATGTTGTACTTATCATATTATTACTTGTATTACTTTGATGTATTGTAATGTAAAACTATTACTATTAATGCAATGGTTGTTGTACTTTGATTTAATATACTACATATGTTGTGATACTTGACATGACGTCATCCACCCTAGAACGTTTCCGCCGTTCCGGTTTTAGGGTGTGACAATGTATTGCAAAATGGTGGTACTACGACCAAGGCCGACAGTTGGCAGTTCAGGAGAGGGATCGGGTTCCGAGCCAGTAGATGAGGGGCTACGCGAGTTCATCACGTCCGAGATCACTAGAGGCATCCTTGATTCGACCCCCATCATCTTCGGGTCGATCAAGGAAGGGATAGTTGAGCTGATGGAGGAACGCCTCGGGGCGTTCAGGAGAGACATGGCATCTGGCCAGTCAGGATCTCACACACTGTCCTTTAAGGACTTCAGGGGCAGTGGTGCGCCGGATTTTCACGGGGAGAAGGACCCCATAGCTGCCAGGTGATGGATTGTAGACATTGAGTCTGCACAGTTGACTAGCTTCTGCCCTGAGGGGTTGAAGGTGAGATTTGCAGCAGGATATTTGAGAGACCGAGCTAGAGATTGGTGGGAGTCCGTCAGTGACTCGTTGGGAGCCTCGGCGGTTGAGGTTATGACCTGGTCGGACTTTGTGACCAGGTTCAGGGCAGAGTTTGTGCCGGTTGTCGAGCTTCAGCAGCTGGCCAGGGAGTTCTTAGATATGAGGTAGACGACGGAGACTGTGGCGGAGATCACCGCCAAGTTCCGAGAGAAGGCGTTGTTGGTGCCCCAGTACGAGGGTGATGAGGACATAAGGAGGACCCGCTATCATGACATGCTACGAGCTGATATTCGGGAGCATGTCAGTTTTTCAGCTTGCCCTACCCTGGACTCTATGATTGCCAGGCAAGGGAGAGGGAGATAGATCTGGAGCACATCTGGAAGAGGAAGGCAGAGGAAGGGCATGTTACGGGGGCTTCGGGGAAGAAGCCCAAGGGACCAGATGCGGGGCCGAAAGGCCAACAGGGGCGAGGCAGCTGCACGAAATGCGGCAAGACGCACGAGGGAGCGTGCAAGTTGGGATCGTCAGGCTGCTATAAGTGCGGCAAGTCAGGGCACTTCAATAGGGATTGTACCGCCCCTGCACCTGTGATATAGACGTCTGAGTTGCTATGTTTCCATTGCAACCATAGGGGCCACAAGAAGGCCAACTGCCCCCAGTTAACAGCAACAGTGCTAGTGAAGGCGCCAGCTCCAGCAACCCTGCGAATTACTGATAGCCGGCAGGGCAAGGCAGAGGCTCCAGTGGTGAGGAGCCGGGCATTTCGGCTGACTACCGAGGAGGCATGCACCGCACCCGATGTGGTGACGGGTATGATTCTTTCCCTTTATTTTATTTATATGATGTTATGATATTGATATGTGCTCTGTATGTATATGCGTTAGGATCGTTCCATGTGAACGGTATCCCAGTTCAGGTGTTATTTGACTCGGGTGCCACCTGGTCGTTTGTTTCTCTTGCGCTTAGCAAGAAGTTTGCTGAGTCTTCGGGCATGTTGGATTGCCCTTTAGAGGTAGAGATTGCCGATGATCGATTGGTGCGAGCATCAGTAGTGTTCAGAGATTGTGCTCTAAGGTTGTTTGAAGAGCACTACTTGGTGGATTTGGTTCCCATTCCGTTGCGTGGGAACAAGGTGATTATAGGCATGGATTGGTTGAGCCCTAATGGGGCGGTGATAGATTACGCACAACAGTTGGTGCGGATCAGGACCCCAAGTGGGGGAGAGTTGGTGATCCATAGTGAGAGGCCACAACGTGGACCCATAGTATGTTCAGCAGCGAGAGCTAGGCGCTACCTTCAGCAGGGTTGCGCAGGATATGTCGTGTATGTTATGCACACCCAAGAGTCGGGTAAGGCGACGGTGAGCGAGGTTTTGGTGGTACGAGACTATGCTGATGTGTTCCCAAAGGAGCTTCCTGGAATACCTCCGGAGCGATAGGTAGAGTTCAGGATCGACCTAGTCCCTGGTGCGGCTCCGATAGCCAAGGCACCGTACCGATTGGCTCCTCCCGAGATGCAGGAGTTGTCTACACAGCTGCAGGAGCTGTTAGACAAAGGATTCATTAGACCGAGCAGTTCACCCTAGGGAGCCCCGATTCTGTTTGTGAAGAAGAAGGATGGGTCGCATCAGATGTGTATAGATTATCGGGAGCTGAACAAGGTAACGGTGAAGAACCGTTACCTACTCCCGAGGATTGATGATCTCTTTGACCAGTTACAGGGAGCATCTTGGTTCTCCAAGATCGATTTGCGTTCAGGTTATCATCAGATGAGGGTCAGAGAGAAGGATGTGCAGAAGACCGTGTTTCGGACGCGCTATGGCCATTATGAGTTCATGGTGATGCCGTTTGGGCTCACCAATGCTCCTGCCGCGTTCATGGAACTCATGAACCGCGTGTTTCTGTGATAGTTTTCATTGATGACATCTTGGTTTATTCCAAGACGCAGGAGGAGCACGAGGAGCATCCGAGAGAGGTTTTGGAGATCGTGAGGAGGGAGAGCTTGTACGCTAAGTTCTCTAAGTGCGAGTTTTGGTTACGCGAGGTGCAATTCCTTGGGCACCTTGTCAACCAGAATGGTATACTGGTCGACCCGGCCAAGATAGAGGTTGTGATGAGATGGGAGGTTCCGAAGTCTCCATCTGAGATTCGGAGTTTCCTGGGATTAGCGGGCTACTATCGGAGATTCATTCAGGACTTCTCCAAGATATTCATAGTTGACTAACAAAAGTCGTGGTCTTTCGATGGGGGGCTGAGCAGCAGGCAGCATTTGAGGTTCTAAGACAGAGATTGTGCGAGGTGCCAATCTTGGCCCTGCCAGAGGGCGTAGAGGATTTTGTAGTATATGTGACGCGTCTATTTCAGGATTAGGCGCGGTATTTATGCAGAGAGGGCATGTCATTGTTTACGCCTCGAGGCAGCTGAAGCCTCACGAGGCGAACTACCCGACGCACGATTTAGAGTTGGGGGCGGTGGTCTTCGCCCTCAAGATTTGGTGACATTACCTCTATGGGGTTCGGTGTACCATTTACACTGACCACAAGAGTTTGAGGTACCTCATGGATCAGCCGAATCTGAACATGAGACAGTGTCGGTGGTTGGACGTGGTGAAGGATTATGATTGCGAGATCCTTTATCACCCAGGGAAGGCCAATGTGGTGGCCGATGCGCTTAGTCGCAAGGCAGCGCCGATCAGAGGCGTGTGCATGAGGATGACGGTGGTGACTCCTCTATTAGAGCAAATTCTGGAAGCTCAGCAGGAGGCTATGAAGGAGGAACATCGAAAGAGCGAGTGAATAGTGGGTCAAGTTACCTCCTTCGATTATGATAGCCGAGGATTATTAACACTACACTGTAGGGTGTGGGTGTCGTATCACAGATGTGTGCGCCAGGTCTTGATGGAGGAGGCGCACAAATCCCAATTCTCCATTCATCCCAGGGCAACAAAGATATATATGGATCTTCGTCTAGACTATTGGTGGCCCTGCATGAAGCGGGATGTGGCTTGGTACGTTGAGCGGTGTTTGACCTGCAGGAAGGTCAAGGTCGAGCATCAGAGACCGCACGGCAAGATGCGGACGTTGGATATCCCGTTGTGGAAATGGGAAGATATTACGATGGATTTTATCACGAAGCTTCCATGACCGCGTGAGGAGTGGATTCGATATGGGTCATCGTGGATCGATTGACCAAAAGCGCCTATTTTATTCCGGTTCATGAGAGCATCTCGGCCGAGAAGTCGGCCGACATCTATATCAGGGAGATAGTGGCGCGGCACGGGGTGCCAGTATCAGTGATTTCAGACAGTGATGTGCGTTTTACTTCCAGGTTTTGGAAGAAGTTTCATGACAAGTTGGGCACTCGTCTGCATTTTAGCACCGCCTTTCACCCGCAGACGGATGGTCAGGGTGAGCGGACCATCCAGACTCTTGAGGATATGTTGCGGGCATGCTTGCTAGATTTCGGTAGTAGTTGGGATACCTATCTTCCTCTAGCTGAGTTCTCATACAACAACAGCTACCACACGAGTATTGACCGTCCTCCCTTCGAGATGTTGTACGGGTGGAGGTGTAGGACCCCGATATGTTGGGGTGAAGTTGGCCAGAGGGTAATGGGGAGCACCGAAGTGGTGCTCAAGACGATCGAGAGGATTCAACAGGTTCGGAGCAGGCTTCAGACTGCATAGAGTCGGCAGAAAAGTTATGCCAACAAGCGCCGTTCAGACTTGGAATTCCAAGTCGGGGATATGGTTCTTCTGAAGGTGTCGCCATGGAAAGGCGTCATCCGATTCAGAAAAGCGAGGCAATTTGGGCCCAAGGTACATCGGGCCATTCAGGGTTGTAGCCCGGGTGGGCAAGGTAGCGTATAGGTTGGATTAGTTCTTGGTCGTGTTTTAGTTGTTTTTGTTATGGTTTACGGTTGTGGTGAGTGTACGGCCGTAAACAGGTTTATGGTCGTAAACCTGTTTACGGCCAGCTACCCCCATATAAAGGGCTTGTCAGTGTTGTGTCATGTTGTTGACGAATCAGAGAGTCTCTAATGTTTACGGCCCCAAGGTGTATCAGACGTTTATTCGATATATAAAACGTATGCATGCTTGGATTAATCTGTCTTCTACTACATTCTGTGTTTGATCGATTGATATATGTTTGATCACTGTTTGGATTCTCAGTTTTAGGGACTTACAACTGGTATCTGAGCCAACTGGTGTCAAAACAGATCTCAATCGTGTTCTTGGTTAATTGATTTCCTCAACATTCAATGCGTGATTCTATGTTTGCATTGCTAAAGAGATTCAATTTGCTGAAAATCTTGTGTTTTGGAAGTTTTCGATATATACTATTGAAGGGAGTACGACCGTAAACTCTATTTACGGCCATAAACAGACTATCTATATTGACCGCAAACTGCTTGAACCAGAAACGTGTGTACGACCGTAAACAGCTTCCGACTGTAAACACCCAGCCGTATTTCGCCTCTAGCCGTAAACATCTCAAGCCGTATACAAGCTTACAGTCATAAACTCTTGGCCGTAAACTCACTCAGTTTTCAGTTCTTAAATTTAATAATTTGAATTAATTAATTAAAATCATAAAATTAAAAATGGATTCGCAAAATTCTCATCATCAACTTGACTCTGTTATGGGAACTACCACTTGCATACCCCATCTGCTGTCTGCTGAGGGGTTTCTAGAATGGAAGTATCACATGGAGATAAGACTTCAAAATTTGGAGACGTATTTTGAAGGGACCCATCAGAATCACTACCACACTTCCGGATAAGACAATTGTCGACAAAGCTATTGAAGAATACACCGATGAAGAATTCGACAAGATTGAATAGCAGGAAAGAGCACTTGCTACCCTCACTATGGCTCTTTCACCTGAAATTGCCCAGGGTTTTCGGGAATACAAATTTGCTAAAGCTCTGTGGGAAGCCTTGATAGAGGTGTATGAAGGACATGAGGACATGAAACATAGCCGCCAAGACTCATTGAGGCAGAATTTTAACATGTTTAATCATGTCCTTGGAGAAACCCTGGAAGCTCAGCTTCAATGCTTCATCACTCTCACCACTAAAATGAGTTCAGCTGAATTATCCACCCTGTGCTACTCCTCAGTCATCATATGTTCCTTCTCAGTCATCTTTTGCTGCTTAACCTTCATTTGCTGCTTCTCAACCATATCCTCAAGTTCCTTCTTCTTCAAAAACAAATGCTCCAGCTCCTGCTCATATTCCTGTTTCCAAAGAAAATGAAGAGAACTTGACCCTAGTAACAGGTTTGGTTAACTGCTATAATGCTTTTGTGGCAGGTGAACTACCACCTCAGTTGTCCTTTGTTGACTTGGATCAGATCCACCCTGAAGATGTGGAGGATATGGATATAACCTGACAAATTGCTATGACAGTATTCCATGCAGAACAGTTCTCCATGAAGACGGGCAAGAACAATTGGGGAATGAATGCAGAGAAGAAAGTGGGATTCAGTACATCGAAGCTCCGTTGTTACAACTGTCATGAACCTGACAACTTTGCCACAGACTGCCCAAAGCCTGACAGAAGAGAAAATCAAGATAGAACGATGGTGTCAGCCGGCAACAACAGGGGAGCTCCAACCAGCAATCAAACTGCAAATCTTGCTGTGGTGTCGTAATCATTTGATTGGGATGATCAAATTCAAGCCCTGAATATCTCAGGACCTGAAAATGCACATCTTGCTCAAATTAACTACAAAGCACAAGGAGAAGCTGAGATAGATCCAGAGAAGGAGATGATGAATCTTCAGTTTGCATTCATGGTTTAGAATACACCAGAGCCAGAAAATTTTGAGGTTAGTGAAGTTTCTTGTTCTCCTGATTGCATTAAGACTATAATTTTTTTGCGTGAACAGGCTGATTTAATGCGAAGAGAAATTGAGGAACTTAAATATGAGGGATACCAATTAAGAAAATGCCAAAAACCATTAAAAGACTAATTAGAGGCCAAAACAAATGATTATAAGAAATTGCAATCAGATTATAGTGACAAGTGTGTTCATTATAAATATCTTAAAATGGACTTTGACGATGTAATTGCTGAGCTTGACACGTTGAAAACACATTTTGCAAATGCTGAATTTCACTTTAAAAAATTCGATGTGTCGAGTGAAAAAGTTGCATAAATAATTGAACACCAAATGAGATGGAAGGACCAGAAACATGTAGGAATAGGTTATGAGAGTGTCCCTCCCCCTTTCAATCACAATTATTCTACTTCTCCATTGATTTAAGCTGAGATTGATAGTGAACCATTTATGGTTTATGGTAAATACACCGCTCACTACGAGGTTCGAGCTTGTCCTAAGTCTCACGTCTCACGAAAGCCTTGCAACCCCAAATCTTGATGTGGTCTAAATTGGGAACTTTCCCAGTCCACATCTCGTGAGGTGTTTTGGCAACCTTCTTGGTAGGGACTAGATTAAGAATATGGGCGAAATTCTCTAAGGCATACCCCCAGAATGATATTGGTAACAAATCTCGACTCATCATGGAATGAACCATGTCCAACAAGGTTCGATTGTGCCTCTCAGCCACACCATTAAGCTGTGGTGTTCTGCGAGGTGTCAATTGTGAAACAATTCCACATTCGTTAAGATAGTCAAGGAACTCGGTACTAAGATACTCTCATCCTCGATCGGATCAAAGCATCTTAATGTTCATGCCCAACTGATTCTCCACTTCCTGTTTAAACTCCTTGAACTTTTCGAAGGTTTCTGAGTTATGCTTGATTAATTAGAGATAACCATATCTACTATAATCATCGGTAAAAAGTCACATAGAAGTGGTTAGCATCCCTTGTGGTGGTTTTGAACGGTCCACACACATCTGTGTGTATCTGGTCCAACAAACCTTCACCCCTAGCACAAGTACCAGTGAAGGGTGACTTTGTCATTTTTCCAAGCAAACAAGACTTGCAACTATCATCTGAACTTAAGTCAATTGATTCTAAGACTCCATCCTTTTGGAGTTGGCCTATGCGCTTCTTGTTAACATGTCTAAGACGACAATGCCACAAAGATGCTTTGTCCAAACTAGTGGAAGAATCGATATGCAACACATTATTTCCTAAGTTGTCTACAACCGACACAGTTTCATATACACCATCACAAGGTAATGCTTTAAAATAAAGAACATTATTATAAAAATCATTAATACCACCACATTCATTATCAAACAAAAAAGTAAATCCTTGTTTGTACAAACCGTGAAAAGAAATAATATTTCTCGCCATTTCAGACGAGTAACAACACTTACTTAAATCTAACATTAACCCACTACTTAGCAACAAAGAATAAACTCCAATCTTGGTGACAGGTGAAGCTTTCCTATTCCCCATGATTAAGTTTATCTTTCCGTGCTCCACATCCTCACTTTTTCTTAGGCCCTGCAGATCAGAACATATATGAATACCACAACATGTACCAAAGACCCAAGAATTAGTATGCGGTGAGTTATTAGACAATATAGTGTAAATACCTGCATGGGTAGGTTTGACCTTCCCATCCTTAACATCTTGCAGGTACTTGGGGCAGTTTCGTTTCCAATGCCACTTTTCCTGACAATAGAACCATTGAGCTTCCTTTGGGTTGGAAGAAGGAGTGACAAAACCAACTTTCGTTCCACTTGAAGAGGATCCATCAAGAGACTTTCCCTTGGTACCCTTCGAAGGGGTCTTCCTCTTTTCCTATCTACTTTGCCCGATTACCAAACACAGGGGCAGTATTAGGAGTAGGAGTAGTAACAACCGATTTACCTTCAAGACCACTTTCAACGGTCTTCAAAAGTCCTTGAAGCTTGCTGAGTGTGACCTCCTCCTTGTTCATATGATAGGTCATTCGGAATTGATCATAACAAGTAGGTAAGGAGTGCGGTATAATGTCAATAGCCAACTCCTCAGGGAAGTTCACATTCAACTTTAGCAAACGATCCGCAAACCTTTGCATTTTTTGCATGTGGCCCGTGATGGATTCACCATCCTTCATTCAGGTTATTATCATGGAAGAGATGATTTCATACCTATCTTAACGAGCACTCTGATGGTAGCGGTCCATCAGGTCCATGTGCATCTTAGAAGGGTAAAAGTCCTCATAGGACGTCTGGAGTTCAGCCGTCATTGTGACCAACATGATACATGCCATCTTGGTGGCATCTCTCTCATGTGCCCTAAAGTCAACGATCTCCTGTGGAGTAATAGTAGACTCATCAATTTCTTTCAGCTCCTTGTCAAGGATATATTCTTTGTCCTCGTAACGCATGACCATCATGATGTTCCTGATCCAATCGTTAAAGTTTGAACCATCAAAGATGACTCTCCCACAAAGGTTCATGAGAGAGAAGGAGCCGGTAGGGTTTGAGCCAGAAGCAGCATTGTTGGAAGACATCTGAATAACCATGCAAATTAACTTGGTACCCTTAATCTTTATCACCTAATCCATGTGTTGGTTACCCAAACGCGCTCCACCGATCTATGATAAACATTAAGTCACCCTTTGTCACTCTTATTAGTCCATGTTAGTGTGTCGGTTACCCACACACGCTCCACCAATGACTTGGTAAGGTACAATGTGTAATTTCATGGGTTAGAACCAAATTCACATTTTCCTAAAGTAACTAAGATTGGGGATTTATAAAAGGTTTGGTTATTTTATATTCATCATTATACTTTTAATGAGAATTATAGTCCTTGTCCTACCCGTTCTGCAAACGACCCTCCACCAGTCAAGGAAGCGGTGGGTGAGAGTGGACACCCATTAAGTTGCCATTTTATAGGCAACAACCTTATACCCCCCCTTATATACCGACTTCGTGAATGAGGTCTACTAACGGTAAACCTGACTTGCTCTTATACGTATATATTGTTAACTTGTACTACTATAAAGTATAAGGGTTGAATTTTAACTTTTAAAACTCTAGTGTTTGGAATTAAAGTTTTTTAAAGTGACATTACAAATTCCAAAACTTGAGGGAAAGTTTTGAAACTATTCAAAAACTTTCATATTCAATAACTTATGAGTTTTAATGGTTTTAAAGAAAAGACTTTTGGAATTCCATAACTTGAGGACAAGTTATGGAGTCCATTAATTGGCATTAAGATCAAGAATTACACTAACAAACAATTTGCAAATAATTCCTATGATCTACTAAAACTTATAAGCATGAACATTCAAATCAACAATTTCAAGAATCATATAAACATATATAAAACTTGAAATTTTGATAATAACCTTAGAAAATGGATTACCATAATCATTACTACATCAAAAACAGATTTTATAAGTCCAAAATAGTTTACGTTAATGATTATAGTCCATTTCCAGCAACAAAACTCGAAAATCTGCACAAGGGGCTCCTACTCGCCGAGTGTAGGAACCTACTCGACGAGTAGGATGAGTTTACACTTGGACTCGTCGAGTCCCCCCATGGACTCGGCGAGTCCACTGAACAGTGAACATTTTTTCGACTTTTTCAAGTATTTTGCATCAAGTATAATGAAAACAAGCCTAGGCTCTGATACCACTGATGGGTTTTGAGCATTCTAACACTCCTATGGTATACATGCAACCCTAGAAACCTTGGATCTATGTTTTCTCTAATATACATGCAAATATGATTTTTCCAAGGTTCTCATCATAACTAGCATACCATGGGGTACTTGTAATATAAAACTAGTAGAATGACATACCTTTCTTGTTGCTTGGATTCCTAAAGACGTTGTGAGCCTAGCACCCTAAATGTGATGCCTCAAATGCTTCACACAACACCACAACTTTTGGAATAACTTGAGAGAAGTACACTTGAGCACAAAATCGGCTAGCCCTCACCCTTTTAGTCTTAGATGCCCATTTTTGCTCCATATGAGGTTCCTTATATAGTGTGTCACATGTAGGGTTACACCATGTAAACCCTAATGTGCATGACTTTTCATTTCCCCCATGATCCATGGGTTTTAACCTCCATGGAGCATCCATGGAGCACCCAATGGGTCCTAGCCCAATCTAGTGAATCATGGACCATAAGCCCACTATATAAGAATGAATGATTTACATAATCAATCCCCATATATTTAATTAGTCTCTTTTGATCACAAAATTAATTCCAAAGTAGTTCTTGATCAATACTAATTAAATAACATGATTTCATATTAATATATTAGAACTTATATATATTAACAAATCATAAGTGTCCTTATTCTCATTTTGTCTATCCAATTGTTGAGATGACATGCAACCCAAATGCACGCCAAGCCGGTTCAAGTATATACTAAATATTGTTATGGACTTAGACACCTTATTCAACAGAAACTGCCTAAAAAGTTAGAACTCGAGAACATATTTCATCCATCTAAAATTAAGTTCAATGTGCCATTTAGGTAAAATATAAAAAGTAGACCTAATTTGAAAATATGAATAAATGCCAAGGGTACTAAGGGAAATTTGATTTTATGGGATTGCATAAGACAAGGCTTTTAGTACGAAATCCTTCCCGGTCTCTCTTTAAATCATGGGAGAATTTCATATATACCCTTACTAAACGACTAAATATCGTATTTGCCCGACCTAAACTTTAAATATCATTTTTACCCTTGTTAATGTTTTAAAATATTAAATTTACCCAAATCTATTTTTTAATAGTTTTTATTATTTAATAATTTTTTTACCATCTTAAAATCATTAAAACTAAAAACAACAACCAAATAGACAATAATACCCTTCTTTTACAAAAATCACATGTTTAATTCAGACAAGGTTTTAATACTCTGGTCATCTTCTTCAAGTTGTCTTCCTCACAATCGCCCTTCGTTTAGGTAACACTCAAAATCACATGCTTATTACAGATGACCCCACAAGTAGAGCACCTTTCTGGATTTTAGCTCCTAACTCCCTCTATTTTTTTGACTTCTTGAGAAAATGCACAAATCCTTATTCTAGAAGCTTATTCTTGAACTCTTGGAAACTAATATGTAATAATAAAAGCAAAAATGTTATTAACTCAAGTAATCTACAAATGAACAAGAAGATGAAGCGAAGTAATAATGATAGCTAATTTGTTTCTATTCACGCGGACCAAAAGATAAGAGTGATGAAAATAGCAACAACCCAATTACTAGTAAATGGATAAGGATTTGGAAATTGAAAAGCTTTGGCATGATCTTGGTAATGCATGGAAAGGGGGTTCCATTTTTGTTCAGAAATAGGCCAACTTATTGGCATATATTTTTCTTTTGTGAAAGTAATCAAATCAATCATTATAACTATCTATGTTCTTTCGGCTAGAAAACTCTATATAACAAGGTGTTATACTTGCAACAGGCTCTGTTGCACCATCTCTTTTAGAGGTTAGCACATATCCTTTCTTGTTTTTATCTACTACTAAAATTATCAGTTATCACAAATCCATTTGCTTATTGTTTTTAGTTTTAATGATTTTAAAATGGTAAAAAAGATTATTAAATAATAAAAATTAATAAAAAAAATAGATTTGGTTAAATTTGATATTTTAAAACATTAACAAGGGTAAATATGATATTTAAAGTTTAGGTCGGATATTTAGTCGTTTAGTAAGGGTATATACGAAATTGTCCAACGAGGCCATTCACTAGTTGTTGATCACTACCATCTTCCTCGTGTTGTCACTGTTAGCCATTCATCATAGCTGAATACCCACCTACATCATCTTCCTCAGGTGACCATCTCACATCCAGTAAGCTCTCTTATGTTTATTATGCAATTTTGACTATCGTTTGGGGAAGATTCTGGGACCGCCCCCGTGAACTAACTTCCTGCCATAGTGTTGGTTTTTGATGCTTCCCTGAAGGAAACATGTCCATTCGTGGTTTTCCCCATAAGATAATTCCGATTTGATCTTTGTATTTTTATTGGGTTCTCATTAAATTTACCTTTTTTGGATTGGAGGTGATGAACAATACGAACCCTAATTTGGATTTGGTTTCTATTATGTGGGATCAAAGTTCGCTTCTTTTATTTATTGTCTCTGTAAATATATGGGTTATTTGTTTTTAGATTTAAGGTCACCCTTTGTTTCTTTCTGATGCAACGCACAAAAACAACACAAAGATAACCAAGAATGAACCTGTTGATTCTAAAAGAATAGCCAGGACAATCTCTTCAAAAGCACGTTGATTCTACGAATACCATGGGATTGGCTTTAAAATCCGGGTTAACACATACAAAATTTGGGAGAAAATCGAAAGTTCATAAAATTGATGATCGGCCATCCAAATTACATCAAAAACAGTTAAATAAGAAGCAGAAATTAAAATGAAACCCTAAAAGTCCATGAGCCAAATACAAACCCAAAAACAAACCCCAAAATTTAAGGAAAAATAACAAAATTGTTCATAACTCTATTTAGAAAGCGATTTATGGAATCAATAATGGGTAAGTCCCCTTCGGGTACTTATCTAGACGTGCTCCTTGCTCCTAGCTTCGATTTGACTACTCGTAGGCCCAAAACAGAGATTCGTAGCCAAAGTTATGGCCATTTTCGTGAAGCCCCTTTAGTTACACGATCGTGGGCATCTAGGAACGCAAGGGCCTGATCCTCCACACTAGGGCCTGCATCAATTTCTCCTGGCTATAACCAATGCCAAAAAGATCAAAATCTGTCAATATTTTTGTTATCTAGGATGATTATGCTAATTTGTTGCCTACCCATATAAAAAGACCTGAATAAATGCTCAATAAATAATTTTATATAAACTAAATGGAATAGCTATAGAAAGCAACATATCTATTTGTAGATTTATTCATCTATTTGATAAAAGACCCATAGAAATTCATGTGACTTCAATAAGTATTTTTTTTTCATAATTAAGAAAATTTATGACATAAGGTTTATCATTTGAGGTATAAGAATTTTATACAATCTGTTAACTAAAATAACTTAACAAAGATCAGTGTTAAATTCCCCCTGGGTCCAATTTGTTGAGGAAAAACCAGTGAAGCTGGTGGCTACCTTTGATTCTTAAGCAATGAAGTACTTTAAGCACCATATAGAGCATTCATTCTCGAAATGGTGGATCAATTAAGAACTTGACCTAAGTTTCTAAAATTGTAAGAAAAAAGAGAGCATGAATGAAATTTTAACATAAAATTGCAAAGTTTATTGACACAATGACCTTGCAAACATTAGTTGGATGAGTTATGAGTTGAATAAAATCTTTTGGACCAAAAGATAGCAAAGGCCTTTGAACATGCTGTATTGGCAATAAAGGTTTACAAAATTAAGGTTTGTTAGGTTGGATGGAATAGAATGAACCATTCCTTTTTTGTTACCTTCCAGACTTATATCTATTACCTACTATTAAATCAAAATTAGCCATTCCCAGATGATTACCACTACACAATTTGTGATAGACATTAGGTAACTGAGAAAATAAATTTTGGTTAAACCTTTTCTCAATTTCAAATATGTCAAACAAAAAGAAGATAAAAATAAAAATCAGTTAATCAAACTATCGGGGTTGGTTTAAAAGCATCAGCTCTTTTTAGGTTTTTTTTGGCTTCGTATAATAGCAGCGTGCTTCCGTTAAATTCATCATGTCTTTTTTTGGATTTATCCTAATGATTCTTGGGACTTAGATGCTAATTTCACGTCTTCTATTCCCTTATCTCAAAATTTTAAAAAGTAGTTCTATATGTATGTATTATGACCTTGCTTTTCTCAATTTTCAGTAAAGATACTGATGTTCTTTCCTCTCTCTCTCAAATGTTTATATTAGGTATCTTGGCATTTTTTTAGGGTATGCTCAATCAAGCCCTACCTACGTCCACTTAAAAGGTTATGCTTTCCACAAAAAGAACAAAAATCTTAACTATGGTTTTTGGTCAGAAAAAAGAGATGGATAATTGGATATGAATTTTTGAATTTTAAGTTTTCAATCTAATATGTAGGTCATTATTTGCATTTGTTTGTTACTACCTGTGGTTATATGTTTTCAACTTTTTTTTTTCTTATTAGAACATCATATTTTAAAGAGAAATTAAATTGCTTCCTACTTTTTATGCCTACAAATGTTCCTACCCAATAAGATTATGACAACTGTCATCATTCCATATTTTTTTAACTAACTCATTAAAGCTATATTAAGAATGTATTAAATTAAATTAAATTAAATAGTAATTTATCATAATCTTATTGGATAGGAATATTTGTAGGCATAAAAGGTAGGAGGTAATTTAATTTTTCTATTTTAAAAACTCTACCCGGCTACTGCTCATTTTTAGACGACGAGGCTATATATTTAGGTAGATTATTTGAAGTAAAGATAAATTTAAGTGAGATGCTATATTTAATATAAAAGTAATTGCCAATCGTTTCTAGGGTTCCCGCTACTGCATGTTCCTCTCGATTCTCATACCTGTATGATGAATGAATGAAGATGGCAAGGATCAGTTTAACATAGATGACGAAGATGGCAAGGATCAGTTCGTTCGCTGGATTGGAGGTCGTCCTTCACGAAAGGAAGGAAAGAAAGCGAGCAATAAACTAGAATTAGGGCTGCGTTCTTTTTTTTGATGAAAGGAAAGGGGTATTTTGTCTCAATAAAATATGGAACACGCCTTGTATTTGAAATCTTCTCTCATAGCCAAAGAATCTGATTACAAAGAAGGGCTTGTTGTTTTCATTTGGTAATTCAAATTCAATTCCTTATAAAAACCTCGCCAAACACTTTGTAATTGGAATTCAATTCCAATTATAAAGGAATACAGTCAAATACGTCACAACAAACACGCCCTAAGGTAATTTCTTCTTCCGGTATCTTCAACTGACTCTACTACTGACTTCTGTATCTTTTCTCGTGCTCCGATTCATAAGCTGCAACCACTTTGCGCAACTATTCATAGATACATACCACAACCACGTTAATGGTCGCTTTTTAAATCGTTACCCAATCAGTTGAGATACAATTTCAGTTCTGCGATCAAACACGTTGCAGGCTCGTTTAATTAAAATTAAGTCAAGATTATGTATAATTTAGACACTATTTTTTTTAATTAACTTCTAGACATTCTTCTGTTATGTATCGTGAAATCTGACACTTGTTTTATTCTCCACTTCATGGACAATTACTTAATATAGGTCAAATGGGAGAAGAAGAAATGATAGGTCAAATGGGGGAAGAAGAAATAAGAGATGATGAGTTAAATAATCAGAAAGAGACCGTTGAATTGGCCTCTGAGTCTACTGCAACAGAGGATATAAACATGAATCAAGCAGAAGACAGTAATGCTGAAGAAGAAGATGATGATGATGATGAAGATGAGGAAGAAGAGGAAGAAGAAGAAGAAGAAGATTCAGAGGAGCCATATACATTAAGATTTGAAGGGGATATAGATCCCTTTGCTCTCACAGAGGTGGATGCTTTTGGAGTTGAGCCTTATGAGTGTTTGGAACGCATGGAGAATGAGTATGAAGCCTTGGCTGCTAAAAAGCGTAAAGCAAACCTCAGTTACAACCATGAAGGGTAATTATTATTATTATATCACTTTCCATGTCACTTCTTTCCATCTCATGAACTGGGCCTTCTTTATGCAACCTTGTGGATTAAGCGCAAGCTTATATTGATAATTGATATGATACTATCTAACACTTAGAAAGTTTGTGCATTGTGCCAGAATGCCACCAGAAAAGAAGTTGAGACAAGAGGATTTCCCTGGTGCAAACTTTGAAGAATTATTGGCGGAAATGACATATGGAATGAGAAGAAAAAGAAAGGTATGCTAGACTTTCTTTTCAGGTTTGATTCCTAGTCCTACTATTACTATTTTTTTTTTCTTTTTTAATGAATGTATAGTTGCAACATTCATAGTTAGTCTCTTGTTGCTACCTGTATTATTATAATCAACTTGTGATTTTTGACGAATATGAATTCTGGCAGATTAAGAAAAGAGGTAGGAGGAAGGGATCAAAGAGAAAAATTAGTCCAGAAATTACACGACAATTAGGTGATGCTACACTCTTGTATGCACATGGGCGATATGAGGAGGTACAATGTTATATTATTACCTTTGGTTTTCTTGTATATACCTTACCTTTTGAGGGAGTTTGGATTCCTCAGGAATTGGAATTCAGTTCCATTTGATTTCACAAAATCCCACCAGTGATTCCATAAATTAATGTTATTTCAGTTCCAATCCTACCTCATTTCTACAAAATGACTGATATATGGCTATACGTAATCTAAGCCATATTTTTAACGTTTTAGTATGCTGGTTTCTTCTTATTATCATCAAATTTTGTAGTTGGATCTCATTTCATCTTCTGCCAACCAAACGTGTGACAGATTCTCTTTCAAACAAAAAAAACATCAAAACTTGGGAAACGTTTTCTTATCATTTGTTATTTCATGCTTCCATTCTCTTGGTTGTGTTTATATTTTTTGTGCTCATTTTGTTGTTGGTAATGAAATGATGTTAGGCGATACCTATACTGAGGGAAATCATTCGTGTTTCACCGAATCTGCCTGATTCATACCATACACTTGGTCTTATATATAATGCCATTGGGGATAAAATGAGATCCGTTAACTTTTATATGATTGCTGTACATTTGACACCCAAGGATGCATCTCTCTGGAAGCTACTTGTTACTTGGTCTATGTGAGTTTTCTTCCAACATACTTATATGTGTATATATATTCTTAGATGCATTTTTCTACCGAAAAGAAGAATATAAAAATGAGGCGTGATAAAATGCAGGGAATTAGGGAACCGTGAACAGGCCTGGTATTGTCTTGACCGAGCAATAAGGGCAGATCCGGAAGATGTGAGTCTTAGATATCACCGTGCCTCAGTTCATGTTGAGCTTGGAAACTATCAGAAGGCTGCTGAATCATATGAGCAAATCTGGCAACTTCGTCCTAAAAATGTTGAAGCATTGAAGACAGCAGCAATGGTTTGGTTTGGATTTACAAATCTATATATATATATATATATATATATATATATATATATATATATATATATATATATTATTGGAATGGGAATGAATTAACTGTTTTGGTATTTTCAGATGTACCAAAGATGTAGTCAGCATGAACGCATTGTCAGCATTCTTGAAGAGTATTTGAGAAAGAACCCAAAAGATGCTGATCTGAGCGTGGTTCATTTATTGGCTTCAATGCATATGTTGGGAAATGCACATGAGAAAGCTCTTCACCATATTGAGTATGCACAACACAATTATTCTGCTGGTAAAGACTTACCTGTTGAGCTCTTGGTTCAAGCAGGGATATGCCATGTTCATCTTGGAAACATGGAAAAAGCACAGGTATTTTTTTTTTTAAAAATAGGATTCCTTTATATTTCATGGATTGTAATAAGAAGAAATGCAAGTATAATAGAATTTTTTGTGGAAAGAACATTACTATTTCTTATATTTAGCCCTTGACTGTGCTCTTTGAAACTAACCCCTTGTTCTCTCTCTTTTTTTTTTTTTTTTTTTTTTTTTTTTTTGTCAAATGTTTGTAGGCTTTCTTCGGTGTGTTCACACATGAGACTGTAAATGATTATTCTCACTTAATTATTGAAGCTGCAGACTCATTAATGATTGCAAAGCACCATGAATCCGCATTGAAGTACTACCTGATGTTAGAAGGGAATGATGGTGTCAATAAAGTAAGTAAATAACCTCGATTTCTTGTCTGTGCAAAAGACGTAAATACCCTCATGCTGATTGTGTTTGGTGTATCGGACTGGGACAAAAATTGCAATTTTTAAAAGGTGTAGCAAGACTCTCGTCCATGCAAAAGACGTAAATACCCTCCTCATGCCCATGCCCATGCCCATGCCCATCATCGGAAATATCTCTAAAAAGCTTGTCTGTGCACTCCTTCCTGGTATAGCAGACGAAGTCTTAATGTCATGGATAACTTTATATGTTTTTGAATGTGGACCTTTTCTAGTTTGGGAAAGGAATGCTCAATGCTCAATGTGGGAGAAGGGAATATTTTATTTAAGCCTAGAGTCTTGTTGATTTCTAATTTATACTATGATTTTTTGTATTGAATTGGGTAAAGGGACTACTTTATTTTAACATCGGGCGTTGTTACTCCTTCCTAAGTTCAAGAACACAAGCAATTGACTACTTCTACAAAGGTACCACATGATTCAGATTCATCATCTATAGGAGTGAGTTCTGAATATCAAAAAATGTTTTTCAGTTTGTATGAGTAGACAAAAACTTAAAATGATGGTTTACTCACATTCAGTCTGAAAAAGAAATACTTTTTTATGTTGTGAAGCTACTGGAAAGCTTTATGACTCTTTTCTAAAGTCTAAACCAACTTTTTGTTTTACATTTGATTGAAGCGTTGATATCTCAGAATAAAATATTTATTGGTAATTGTATTTTCTTGACAGCTCTACATGAACATGAAGACAACATTGATGCTAGGTTGGAACTAGTGTCAGTTTTGTTATTAGTAGATAAGGAAGATGAAGCCATTTCTGTACTTTCTCCACCTTCTGATTCAGGTTTGCTAGATTTTATTTTAAGGAGTTAATAATAATACTCAATTTGTTGTTATCTAATTGTTTACACATTTTCAGAATCAAGAGTTGATGGAACCTCTGATGGGGTGATGAACCCTTGGTGGACTGACAAAAATATAAAGTTAAAGCTTTGTTATATTTATAAATCCAAAGGTTTAACCGAAGCATTTGTTGATGCAATATTTCCATTGGTTCGTGAAACATTGTTTCTTGAAACTATTCAACGAAAGGTGAGATTTTGCACAACCTCTTTTTAACACATAGGGCTGAGTAATCGTTTATTACTTTTTTATTATCGATCATAAAAGATTTGTCTTACTTAATGAAGTGCTATTTGCCTTTCTTGGTGGAATTTAAGACAATGGTTTACTTTTCAGCTTTAAATTCATTCATGTGAATTATTTTAAACATTCTATAAAATGAAATTGTACATTAAGTTTTATAAGAAATATAGTGTAAACTTTATATATTGTTTTGAACTTGAAATGTAATCCATATGACTCCAAAACATATGTGTTTCATTCTCCTCAAACTGCAGAAGTATGTATTATAATTACTTTCTATGTTTATTTACAACTCATATTTGTTTTGTTATTAAGGAGTACCTTTTACATGAAATAAAGCATTTTATATCCTTGGTACCTTGAACATTTTATTTATATTTTGGTTGATTCTCTTTTACACTTGTCTTCTAGATTAATTTTTTATGCTCACTGTTGTTTCCAGAAAACTTCATATGTGCACTGTATGACTTTCCATTCAGGAATATTTAGAGAAACTGAAACATCCAAGCATTTCACTTTACATTAAAGATGCAGATTCATATGTTTTGATAGATATTTGATTTATTAGGTTAGACCAAAGAAAAAGCTACCAAAAAGTGAGCTGCATAAAAGAGTTGAGGTATTAGATGAATATCAACCTGACAATTTATTTCAAGGATTCCGCCCTATTGCTTCTTCTTCAGATCTGTAAGTCTTGCATATAGATTATTATTATTATTATTATTATTATTATTATTATTAAAGAGTGATTTTATTTTTTGCATGCATTGCTTGGAATAATTTCACCCTGAACAGGTCGAAAGCTTCTAGAGCAAAGAAGTTGCTGAGGAAAAAAGCAAGAGAAAGAGAAGAAAGGCGAGCTGCAGCATTGGCTGCTGGAGTTGAGTGGCATAGTGATGAATCAGACGATGATTCTCCTGTAAGTATGCATGTTAAACGGATAAATGAGTATATATTATTTTCTTTACATTTCAAGTTTAAAATAATACCATTTGTTGTAGCATAATTGATCTATTCTTATGTAATAAATTGTTAAATTGTGTCATGTCATGTGGCAGGTATATAGAGAACCTCCCCTGCCTAATCTCTTAAAGGATGAAGAACATCATATGCTCATTGTAGATGTAAGTGCTTCTTGTGGAAACCTGTAATTATGTTTATGTTCATATAATGGTTAACCTATGGCTACCTGTAGAATCTTTCTCGATTGAAATGTAGTTTTTCAGTTGCCATTACATGTACATGTTTTTATTTATAGCTATGCAGAGCATTAGTATCAGTGCAAAGATATTGGGAAGCACTTGAAATTATCACTTCAACTCTTAAATTGGCACAAAACAATCTAACAACAGACAAACAAGAGGAGCTTCGTTCACTTGGAGCACGTAAGTCTTAATCACAACCTACTTACTTACATACATGTTTTTTCTTATTAATGCATTCTACTATTGGGTTTTCAGAAAAATCTCCTTATTAGGACATTGTACTTTGAAAAGCTATTATATATATATATATATATATATATATATATATATTTCAAAGTACAATGTTGTTGTAATAGGAATAAATCAAAGTAAGATGCTATATGATTTGAAAAATTATCTCTCTTTTTTTTAAAACTTCTACAGAGATAGCATATAATATTGATGGTCCCACGAATGGATGGGATTGTGCCCGATACATCATTACCCAAAACCCTTATAGCTTTGCAGCCTGGAACATCTACTATAAAATTATGTTAAGGTATACTACATACTTACTTTACCATCATATATGCATATTTTTACGTCATCACATCTTGTTTCTTTTTATTTTCTCATTATTTGATTAACAATGCTTAAAAATATCTGCACACATGTGGATATACAAAGAAAAAAATAAACAATGGCAGATTTGTATAAACTTACGACTTATCCCTTTACTTTGTCTACTGAGTTGTTCTTTCCGCATTAAGTTAAAAAGATAGCTTGGCTTACATTACAGGATTTTGTGGATAAATATGCTGAACTGAAAATAATGTTTACATTCTTTTAATCACACACAGATCGAGGCTGGATAAGCATAATAAGTTTTTGCTTGAAAAGCTTGCAAAACATGAGGATTGTGTGCCAGCACTTTTAATAAAAGGACATGTATTTACAATGCATAGCCAGCATCAAGTAGCTGCAAGATATTACCTGAAAGCTTATAGATTGATGCCAGAGAATGCTTTGCTAAATCTTTGTGCTGGTATTTATTTCTTTTCTCTCAATAGCATATATTATATTTGTTTTTAATTTCTATATAGCATAATTAATGAATTGCTCTTGTTTCACTTGGTATGTATTTTTTTTTTTTTTTTTTTTTTAATCTTAAAGGAACTGCCCTAATCAATCTAGCCCTTGGATTGCGACTTCATAACAAGCATCAATGTGTCTTGCAAGGCTTAGCTTTTCTCTACAACAATCTTCGCCTTTCTGATAACAGCCAGGTCTTCATCATTCTCCTTCATTTCATTATAAAATGTTGCAATTTATTCATAGTGCAGGGAACATAAAATTTTGTATAAGAAAACATCATGCAAATACCGTTTCCATTTATTAGTTAATGGTACAAAACATGTAGCCTTGCCCTATTGTTATTGTTAAGTTTTTGGCTTCACCATCATCTCCTATTTCACTTGAAACATGGAAAAGATATATTTAATAGAATAGAATAAGGTCTACACTTGTGTGGCCATTATACTTGTTTACAAACCCTGCTAAAACATAAAGCAACTTGGATTTTTTCTTTTTTACAGGAAGCTTTATACAATCTAGCACGAGCCTATCACCATGTTGGTCTTATTTCACTTGCGGCTACATGCTATGAGAAGGTGCTTGCAATTCATCAAAAAGATCACCCAATCCCAAAGCTCCCCAATGATGGTCTACAACCCACAAATGACTTAAAACCCGGATACTGTGACCTTAAAAGAGAAGCAGCTTATAATTTGCACCTCATTTATAAAAATAGTGGGGCCATGGATCTTGCCAGACAGCTGCTTAAAGATCACTGTACTCTTTAACTTAGGACTTGTGTATATTCGCATGTATATAACTTTTTCACTATTGCAGAGTTTTATGCTATTTGTTGGCTTTTATCCTAAGACTTTATTAAGACGTAGGATAAGTGGTTATATTAACAGGAAAGGGTATGCAACTTGTGTTGGCTTTGTTAGAAAAGTAAGCAAATAACACCTTAATACATGGAAATATACTTCAGTTGCTTGTTTGTTGGCTTACGCGAGACACATATGACAAAACAAGTTGCACTGTGTTTTGTGTGTTTGGCAGATAGAGGAATAAAAATCTACCAAATTTCAACTTTGTACCTTTTTTTTGTTTACCAAGGCATTGCACTTTGAAAAATCAATCAATTTACAAAAATTTAATTTTTTCATTTTTTTTTTGACATACTAAGAAATATCCACCAATTTTAGCAATGAAAATTGTGATAATTGAATGACATTGCTGTAATTGGGTGAATGTTTCAAATGTTGTAATAGGAAATAGTAAATGTAAAATGCTATGATAATAAACAAACGAATGAAAATATGATCGAACACCTTGTCATAAAATCAAAAAGTATAGATTACATGAGTGGCATTTGATTATCAGTCATAATGAAGAGCTGAAATTTGGGGTTTTACAGGGTTGGGGTTCGTTCAATGTTTCCAGAAATAACAGTTAGAATGTTGTTTCCAAAGGGATCGCTCAAGTGAGAAGCTAGGTTTTCAACAGGGCCCTGTCCAGTCACATACGCTTGGATGAAGAACGCAAACATGGAGAACATTGCTAGTCTACCATTCTTGATCTCCTTCACCTTCAACAATGCAAACTGGTCTGGATCATTAGCCAATCCCAATGGGTCAAATGGCCCACCAGGGTGCAGCTTGTCCTCAAAATCCTGTACATAAATAAATTAAAACCTCCCAAAATTAATTAATCATGGAAGGAATACAATATTCTGAAACAGTTGGTTATTTATTAATTCTATATATGATTCATACCAAGCCGTTGGTGATTCTGTAGTATTCCGCACCACCAACAAGAACAACCTCTGCAACGACAGCCAGGACGAGGTTAATGGGGATGTTCTTCCCAAAGTAATTCAATGTGTTCCCATCAAGTAGTAGAGCACCCGTCTGCATCCATGTACCCAAATAAACTGAACTCGTTAAAGTTTTAGTCTTTAATTAATTAGTAATTTCAGCATGATATGATATGTGATACGAACCTTGAACCAGACAGCTTCAGGGCCACAGTTGGCACCATACTTGTTGAAGGCCTCGGGAATGATGCAACCCGCCGCACCCAGCATAGCCCATCGTGCATGAATAAGCTCGAACGCTTGGTATCTGCATGCCATAACATTACTTTACTTGTTGTAATTAAGTTAGAGACAGCAATGACTGTGTCACTGTGTGTGTGTACCCAGAAATATATACAGAAAACCAAAGTCAGTTGACAGTTGGTTGATGACTCGTTGTACGGCGGAAAACTATGTATATAATCCATTTTCCCTGAGTTGACTCAACTCACCTCTGTATGTATGTATAAACTATAATTTATTATCTTGAGTAATTGATCAGTGGGAACTTACTTGGCAAAGTCTTCTGGTTTCTTGCCAAGTCCAAACGGATCATAACCATAACTGCATATGAGATGATGAAAAAAAAAAGTCATTTAATAGCTGGTATATATATATATATATATATATATATATATATATATAATATATATATATATATATATATATATATATATATATATTGTGAATGTAGATGGTAGTGTGTAATTAGGTAATTGACTTACTCTCCGGCGACTTCCCCATTGAGGTACTCTGGGATTTCCGACCGGTCCAAAAGACCTTCGGGCAAGAATATTCTTCTCTCAGGACCTGTAATTATTACAGATAAGTATTTCATGAGGATGGATGGATAGTAGTAGTAGTAGTAGTAGTGATATATTATTATGTATAATTAATACTTACCGTACCACTTGGCAAGCTCGTCGGAAGCCGGGGTGACGGGGGCGGGCTTAGCCTTGGGTGCAGGTTTCTTCTTTTGGAAAAGGGCGACGGTCTTAAAGCTGGCTGCAGGACTAGAAGCCGAAGGAGCCGTCTTGGATGTACCGGAAAACTTGAGCTGGTTTCCAAGAATTTCCGACACACCCAGGGAGGACGCTGCTGCCATAGAAGCCATTCTTGCCGGAAATTAAACCTTTAGCTGTTTTTGTTTGTCTGCGATGAGAATTGATGACAAGGGAGAGGTCCTTGCTAAATGGAACTTCTCGTGGATGTAGACTTGCCACGTAGGATGTCTGTGATTGGTTGGAGGAGGGAAATGAAATCTGATGCTGCTATCATATAGGATTATCTCAATGACGTGGCGGATTACGATATTTGAATATACTGCATCTGCATGCATGATGATGGCCCTGCATTAGCTACGGAACTTTTTGAACTTGTGGATCAGAAAATGCCGGATAACATGTCAATTGTTTTCATTCTAATTTATACATTCCTATTTCATTTTCTTGTATATATATTACTAATATTTAATAAAATATCATATCTAATTTATACATTCCTACTTCATGACATTTTCTAAGAACCCTAACTAATCATCTAATCACAAAAATGGCCACCCAAAATTGGGGGATTCAACTATCTATCTATCTTATTATTATTATCATTATTATTTTATTTTTTTTAACTGACCAACATTTCCAAAATACCTAATTTCGGAGTAATTTATATAAACATTCTCTGCTTTGAAATTATTTTTACTGGTCCTTACAATTTATAGAAATGATCCCTATATTGATAGGAAAATTATAGAAATGATTGATTTCCGCCTAATAGAAAAATTACGTAATTGATCCTATTCTTCACAAAATTATAAAAATAGTCCTACTTAATGAAATTACAAATACGTTCTATGTAAGGGAAGAAAACATTACAAAATGACATTAAACATATTGGATTAGTTAACCCGTGGCAATACGGAATATTCCAATAGTTATAAATAAATTCATGTCGGTAAAGTCCCGAAAAATAGAATAGAAAATTTGTACGGTTATTTTTTGATAATTTGATAATTTAAGACAAGGATAATAACTTAAAAGGGTAATATATATATTTCGATTTGTACATATTTGGTCATTGAGTTTATTTTTTTGTTCACAGTTACCCTTTCAATTTGTTAAACTGTACACATTCAATCCTTATGACTGATTATTTCAGGTTAACCGGTAAAAATGTCTTAATAAGATAATATATTTTTCATTTTCTACACATTTAGTCCTTAATATTTTTATACACATTTAGTCTTTAATATTTTTATACACATTTAGTCCTTAATTTTTTTTGTTGCAAAATAATTTATTTTTGTTTTTGTATTCATTCAATACTTATGAATGTTTTATTTAAGTTTGTTGCTTAGGTCATATGTTTTGAACGTCATAATTTTTTTCATACTATCTCGGATTTTAACGATCTTTATATCTATACGTTTGTATTTAAGTCTATTACAACTTTCGTTTAGATTAATCACATTAAAAAGTAATATATTTTCTAATTACGATCTTTATATCCATATGTTTTTTTATGAATCCATGTATGAATGTATTTTTATAAAATCGTAAGTAAAAACATATTATATTTTAATGGGAGTAGTCTTAATGAAAGTTATAGCAGACTTAAAAAACGAACATGTAAATATAAAGATCGTTAAAATCAGATATCTTATGAATAAGTTACGATGTTCGGAATACAAAACCTAAGCCAAACCAGAAGACCTATGCAACCAAGCAGTCGAGACCGCGATGGACATAAGCATCAACAGCCCCAAACACCTCATCAATCAGGGACAGACACAAGATTTGGTAGTAGGTGTTGCCAGTAAGTAGAAAAAAGAAAAACAAATCGAAAAATTTACACTGCGTATAGAAAAAGCAAGGGTTGTCGGTGCCACTGCGGGCACCCAAAGAGAACAGTCCCTATCATCAATGATAGTCTCATGTTAGATGTCGTGAGAAAAACCCTAAATAAATCATTCATAAGTACTGAATTGGTACAAAAAAAAATGACTTATTTTGAAACGAAAAAAATATTAAGAACTAAATGTGTACAAAAATATTAATAACTAAATGTGTACAAAATGAAAAATATATTACCCTAATAAGTCATTTTTCCCGGAAAACCTGGAATAACCGGTCATAAGGACTGAATGTGTACAGTTTAACAAGTTGAAGAGGTAAATGTAGACGTAAAAAAAACTCAATGACCAAATGTGTACAAATCAAAAAATATATTACCCAGTGATTATCTCATTTAAGACAACCAAGTAAAAAAAAGAACGAATAACAAAGTCACAAATTGGTTCATTTGCTTCTTAAAAATATAAAAATAGCCCCTACATTTTATAAAAATATAGAAATGGTCATCGTATTTCACAAAATTATTGAAAAGGTCCTTGTGTTTCACAAAATTACAGAAACTTTCCCTATATAATAACGAATTAGCATAAATGATCCATATGTTTGATAAAGTTACATAATTGATTTCCGCCTAATAGAAAAATTAGGTAATTGATCCTATTCTTCACAAAATTATGAAAATAGTCCTACTTAATAATGAAATTACAAATACGCTCTAAGGGAAGAAAACATTACAAAAATGATATTAAATAGAGCTGACAAATCTCGACACGACACAAAATAAATGAGTTTTAGCCGTCAACCCGTTAACCCGCCAACCCGTTTATTAAACGGGTCATATATGGGTTTCTCAAAAAATAAACGGGTTGACCCACCAACCCATTTATATACTTACTTAAAACATTTATTTTATTTTTAAATGTATTTATGTATCAAGTATTAGTATTTAATAAGTATTATATATATATATATATATATATATATATATATATATATATATATATATATATATATATATATATATACCATTTATCCATAGACCACTTGACTGTTTTGACATTTTCTCGTGGTGGATGATCTAAGGTCGTAAGTCGTAACCTATAAGGCTAAGTGTAACATCCTCCTCTGGCACGTATCATAATATTGTCCGCTTTGGGCCACTCGGCACGAGGACTTCCCAAGGGGTCACCCATCCTGGTACTACTCCCGCCCGAGCACGCTTAACTGCAGAGTTCTTATGGGATCTGCTGCCCTCACGGCTTTAAAACGCGTTGTGACAAGGAAGGTATCCACACCCCTTTATAAGGAAATGTTTCGTTCTCCTTCCAAGCCGATGTGGGATCAGATCTAACCCACTTTCACCCCCCATTATAGGGTTCGACGTCCCCATCGAACACATCGACCCGTGCCCTAGCTCTGATACCATTTGTAACATCCCCCTTTGGCACATATCACAATATTGTCCGCTTTGGGCCACTCGGCACGAGGACTTCCCAGGGGGTCACCCATCCTGGTACTACTCCCGCCTGAGCACGCTTAACTGCAGAGTTCTTATGGGATCTGCTGCCCTCACGACTTTAAAACGCGTTGTGATAGGGAAGGTATCCACACCCCTTATAAGGAATGCTTAGTTCTCCTTCCCAGTCGATGTGGGATCAGATCTAACCCACTTTCACCCCCCATTATAGGGTTCGACGTCCTCGTCGAACACATCGACCCATGCCCTAGCTCTGATACCAACTTGTAACGTCCCAATTTTCACATTCAAAAATTTTTGTTTAAAAACGTTACTTTAGAACATATTAATAACTAAAAATATCATTTGATCAACCATAACATAAAGTGAACCGGGTCTGAAAACCAAAACATACAACTAATCAGAATATCAGAGTATCAATCCCAATGAAGCTCGTAAATGCGGAAACCGGAGAGTGTGTGTGTGTGTGACATGCTGCTACCGTGCCGGCTCCTTTCCCCTCGCTGAGGAGGTACCTGAAACCCAAACTGAAAACTGTAAGCACAAAGCTTAGTGAGTTCCCCCATAATACCCCATACCATGCATACATATAACAACCAATGTTCAGCTAGGAGTTACGGGCCTTGCCCACACTCGGGAAGATACGGGCTCTGCCCACACTTCGCTAGCCGGGAGACACGGGCCTCGCCCACACTTGTGAAGATACGGGCCCTGCCCACACTTCGCTACCTGGGAGATACGGGTCTGGCCCACACTCCAACCTCGGAGAGATACGGGCCCTGCCCACACTCAACCGCTAACACATAACATACAAGTATCACGCAGACAACAAGTATAAGCAACTCTACCATATTAACACATATATCATACTTGACTGAACCCAGAGATACGGGCTCGGCCCATACTCTAGTACTAGCATCTTGTCTACGCGGGTCGACCTTGGTGCCTTAGACCCGTTCCTACTGGAAAGGAAACTCACCTCGAAATAGCTGCTGGTCTGTGTGGGAATTGATCACCTACTACTGCTGTTGCTGCTCCGGAAACCCTCCGGCTGTAATTCCCACAATATACTCAATCAAACACTGCTCGCTGACCTTTGGGTAAAATGACCATTTTACCCCTGACCTTGCCCTAAGCCAAAGCCAGATTTAACTTTCAGTTGACCCGACTCGCCGAGTTGGCTTTCCAACTCGCCGAGTCCCTACCCAAACGACTGCCCTGAATCCCGATCCTACCCGTCGAGTTAGGCGACGACTCGACGGGTTCACCTTCTTAACCAATATTCAAGTCCTTCATCCTACTCGCCGAGTTGTATGAACAACTCGCCGAGTTCATCTTCATCCGATGAACACTCATGCTGCGACTCGCCGAGTTGTATGAACAACTCGCCGAGTCTGTTCTTGATCTAAGGAGATTGCCTAGAACTCGCCGAGTCAGGGAATTGACTCGCCGAGTACCTCCATAGATGAGTTAAGCTTCCGACTCACTGAGTCACACCGCGTGACTCACTGCTCACTCGACACTACGAAAAAAGGGACAAACTCGGAGACTCACGAACAGACTCGCCGAGTCATATGAACGACTCGCCGAGTCGTTGCCATGCACCTACTGAATACACGGATTTACTCGATTCCAGTCCATGCCATTCATAGATCTGGACTTTTAGGACGCTAAGCACACGTAAAGTTTCCAACTTTACGTGTGGATATCCACCAATATGGATTTTAGGGCTCAAAATGTCTCAAAATGGTAGATCTAGGGCTAACAAGCAACATGGGGCCATAAAGCTAACAGATCTGAGCTCCTGGAGCTCAATCTTGCCTAGATCCAGAGGCCAAACATCTTATTACGACATATAATGCACATACAAGCTTGGGGATTTGACCAAGAAGGACCCAAATGAAGTATTAAGCATAGAATCATGGGGAAAACGGGTTATACCTCAAAGGAACTGCTGGAAGAAACACAATAATGCCTGGATGGCTTCCCTTCTTTTGGATCTACTTCCTTCCTCCTTCCAAACCTTCAAAAACACACACACTAGCCTCAAACTCTCAAAGAACAGCTTAGAACGAGAGATACAGGGCTTTATGGGTCAATGGGGGCCGACTTGGGGCTGATAAGTCCTTTAAATAGGGTGCAAACCCCTTAAACTTAGGGTTTCATCCAACAACTATGACTCGTCGAGTCCAGGATATGGACTCGCCGAGTCACCAACTTAAACGTGTCCCGCATCCACTCGGCGAGTCGGACCTATGACTCGCCGAGTTCAAGGCTAAAAGAAAGGAAATACTCAATAACATTTACGTACCAGGAACCGGGTGCTACAAATCTCCCCCACTTATTTTAGACTTCGTCCTCGAAGTCTGCTGCTCGATCCTGAAACAGCTCGGGATAATGCTCCATCATCTCGTCCACCGGCTCCCAAGTCCATTCCGAACCCTTGCGGTGCTGCCATTGCACCTTCACTAGCTCCACCTTCTTGTTCCTCAAATCCTTCGACTTCCTGTCGAGGATTGCGACTGGGCGCTCAATATAATTCAGGCTGTCATCAACCTAAATATCTTCCAAAGGTACTACTGCAGAATCGTCCACTAGGCACTTTCGCAACTGAGAAACATGGAAAGTGCTGTGGATCTGGCTGAGCTCGGCTGGCAGATCCAGCCTATACGCTACCTTGCCCACCCGGGCTGCGACCCTGAACGGTCCGATGAATCGCGGGCCCAACTTGCCCCGCTTCCTGAATCGAATGACGCCTTTCCACGGCGACACCTTCAGGAGAATCATATCCCCGACCTGGAACTCCAAATCGGATCGACGCTTGTCGGCATAACTTTTCTGCCGACTCTGAGCAGTCTGAAGTCTGCTCCGGACCTGCTGGACCCTCTCGGTCGTCTTGAGCACCACTTCGGTGCTCCCCATGACCCTCTGGCCAACTTCACCCCAGCATATCGGGGTCCTACACCTCCGTCCGTACAACATCTCGAAGGGAGGGCGGTCGATACTCGCGTGATAGTTGTTGTTGTAGGAGAACTCGGCCAGGGGAAGATAGGTATCCCAGCTACCACCGAAATCTAGCATGCACGCCCGCAGCATATCCTCCAGAGTCTGGATGGTCTGCTCGCTCTGGCCATCCGTCTGCGGGCGAAAGGCGGTGCTAAAATGCAGACGAGTGCCCAACTCGTCATGGAATTTCTTCCAAAATCTGGAAGTGAAACGCACATCCCTATCCGAGATCACCGATACTGACACCCCATGCCGTGCCACAATCTCCCTGACATAGATGTCGGCCAATTTCTCGGCCGATATGCTCTCCTGAATCGGAATAAAGTGAGCACTCTTGGTCAATCTATCCACGATGACCCAAATCGAATCCACTCCACGTGCGGTCCTAGGAAGCTTCGTGATAAAATCCATCGTGATATCTTCCCATTTCCACAGGGGAATATCCAACGGCTGCATCTTGCCATACGGTCTCTGATGTTCGGCCTTGATCTTCCTGCAGGTCAAACACCGCTCGACGTACCATGCCACATCCCGCTTCATGCAGGGCCACCAGTAATCCAGACGAAGATCCCTATACATCTTCGTCGCCTCGGGATGAATAGAGAATCATGACTTGTGCGCCTCCTCCATCAAAATCTGGCGCACGCCTCCGTGATATGGCACCCACACCCTACGGTGTAGTGTCAATAGTCCTCGACTATCATAATCAAAGGAGGAAACCTGACCCACCACGCGCTCGCTCTTCCGATGCTCCTCCTTGATAGCCTCCTGTTGAGCCTCCCGAATCTGCTCCAACAGGGGAGTCACCACGGTCATCCTCAAACAGACGTCCCTGATCGGCGCCGCCTTGCGGCTAAGCGCATCGGCCACCACATTGGCCTTCCCCGGGTGGTAAAGGATCTCGCAATCATAATCCTTTACCACATCCAACCACCGACGCTGCCTCATGTTCAGATTCGGCTGATCCATGAGGTACCTCAAACTCTTGTGGTCTGTGTAGATGGTAGATCGAACCCCGTAGAGGTAATGTCGCCAAATCTTGAGGGCAAATACCACCGCCCCCAACTCCAAATCATGCGTCGGGTAGTTCGCCTTGTGAGGCTTGAGCTGCCTCGAAGCGTAGGTAATGACATGCCCCCTCTGCATCAGTACCGCGCCCAACCCAGAAATGGACGCATCACAATAAACCACAAAATCCTCTACGCCCTCTGGCAGGGCTAAGATCGGCGCCTCACACAATCTTTGTCTCAGCGTCTCAAATGCAGCCTGCTGCTCGGGCCCCCACCGAAAGACCACGGCTTTCTTCGTCAGCTGTGTCAGGGGCACGACTATCTTGGAGAAATCCTGGATAAATCTCCGATAGTAGCCTGCCAATCCCAGGAAACTCCGAATCTCAGATGGAGACTTCGGAACCTCCCATCTCATCACGGCTTCGACCTTGGCCGGATCAACCAGAATCCCGTTCTGGTTGACGAGGTGTCCAAGAAATTGCACCTCGCGCAACCAAAACTCACACTTGGAGAACTTGGCATACAAGCTCTCCCTCCTCAGGGTCTCTAACACCTCTCTCAGATGCTCCTCATGTTCCTTCCGAGTCTTAGAATAGACCAAGATGTCATCGATAAAGACTATCACAAACCGATCCAGCATCGGTCTGCATACGCGGTTCATGAGGTCCATGAACGCGGCAGGAGCATTGGTGAGCCCAAACGGCATCACCACGAACTCATAATGGCCATAGCGTGTCCGAAACGCGGTCTTCTGCATATCCTCCTCCCTGACCCTCATCTGATGATAACCCGAACGCAAATCAATCTTGGAGAACCAAGATGCTCCCTGAAGCTGGTCAAAGAGGTCATCATTCCTTGGAAGCGGGTAACGGTTCTTCACCGTTACCTTGTTCAGCTCCCGATAATCTATACACATCCGATGCGACCCGTCCTTCTTCTTCACAAACAGAATCGGGGCTCCCCAGGGCGAACTGCTCGGACGAATAAACCCCTTGTCTAGCAGCTCCTGCAGCTGCGTAGACAACTCCTGCATCTCGGGAGGAGCCAACCAATACGGCGCCTTGGCTATCGGATCCGCGCCAGGAACAAGGTCAATCCTGAACTCCACCTGCCGCTCCGGAGGTATCCCAGGAAGCTCCTCTGGGAAAACATCTGCAAAGTCTCGGACCACCGGAACCTCGCTCACTGTCGCCTTAGCCGTCTCCCGGGTATCCATCACATACGCGACATATCCTGCGCATCCCTGCTGAAGGTAGCGCCTAGCCCTCGCAGCTGAACATACAGTGGGTCCACACTGAGGCCTCTCTCCATGAATCACTAACTCTCCCCCGCTTACCGCCCCATTAGGGCTCAGCCAATCCATGCCTATAATCACCTTGTTCCCACGCAACGGAATGGGAACCAAATCTACCAAATAGCGCTCCTCAAACAAACGCAGCACGCAATCTCGAAATACCATCGATGCTCGCACCGATCGATCGTCAGCAATCTCCACCTCCAAAGGGCAATCTAACTTGCCCGATGACTCATGAAACTTCTTGCTAAGCGCAAGGGAAACGAATGATCGGGATGCACCTGAATCAAATAACACCTGAACTGGGAGGCCGTTCACATGGAACGATCCTAATACATACATATACATACAGAGCACATATCAATAACATAACATCATAAAAATAAGATAGAGGGAAAGAATCATACCCGTCACCACATCGGGTGCGGCGCGTGCCTCCTCGGTAGTCAGCTGAAATGCCCGGCTCCTCACCACTGGAGCCTCTGCCTTGCCCTGCCGACCATCCGTGATCCGCAGGGTCGCTGGAGCTGGCGCCTTCACCGGCGCTGAAACCGTTAACTGGGAGCAATTGGCCTTCTTGTGGCCCCTCTGGTTGCAGTGAAAACACAGCAACTCCGATGTCTGAATAGCTGAAACTGGAGTAGTACAATCCCTGCTAAAGTGTCCTGCCTTGCCGCACTTGTAGCAGCCTACTGATCCCATCCTACATGCCCCCACATGCGTCCTGCCGCATTTCCCGCAGTTCCCTGGTCTCATCTTGGCCTCCCTCGGTTCGGGTACGGATCCTCTGCTTTCAGTAGTACGGGCCCATACTACCTTCCACATCTATCCGTACCTTTCCCAAGGTATGCCTCGACTCCACCAGATCCCTTTCACTATTGCTGATCACTGCTATACTCACCCTAGGCTTGCCCTAAGGAAAACTCTAATTCCACTCTAGCCAGTCCTCAGCTGCTGCAGGCCTCCTTGTAATGTCAATTAACCATTACCCGAATACCATCACATGTGACGAGGCTCAGATAATCCTTCGAGTACCCGACTCGTCCCTACAACGGTTGGACTCAAACAAGAGTTGCGCAGTAGGATCAAATTCGGCACTCTAAGATTATTCAATCCTGATTACATGTGACGTGACGCATTCGCCTAATGGCTAACTCCCATTATTCAGTGTCCCACGTAGCACGAAGCAAGCAACATTCAGACAAGGGTAACAATCTCAATTAATTCTATCCACTTTCAGGAACTGAGCTAGCATAAAGTGCTAAGCTCATACTACCAGGCATAACCTAGAAAATCTTTTAATCCCTCGATTTGAGTTCAGACACTTCCGAAGATGTGTCCAAATCCCTCAAACCAGGGCTCTGATACCATTTGTAACATCCCCCTATGGCACGTATCATAATATTGTCCGCTTTGGGCCACTCGGCACGAGGACTTCCCAGGGGGTCACCCATCCTGGTACTACTCCCGCCCGAGCACGCTTAACTGCAGAGTTCTTATGGGATCTGCTGCCCTCACGGCTTTAAAACGCGTTGTGACAAGGAAGGTATCCACACCCCTTTATAAGGAAATGTTTCGTTCTCCTTCCAAGCCGATAGATCTGATCCCACATCGGCTTGGAAGGAGAACGAAACATCTCCATATAAGGGGTGTGGATACCTTCCTTATCACAACGCGTTTTAAAGCCGTGAGGGCAACAGATCCCATAAGAACTCTGCAGTTAAGCGTGCTCGGGCGGGAGTAGTACCAGGATGGGTGACCCCCTGGGAAGTCCTCGTGCCGAGCGGCCCAAAGCGGACAATATTGTGATACGTGCCAGAGGGGGATGTTACAAATGGTATCAGAGCTAGGGCATGGGTCGATGTGTTCGACGAGGACGTCGAACCCTATAATGGGGGGTGAAAGTTGGTTAGATCTGATCCCACATCGACTGGGAAGGAGAACTTAGCATTCCTTATAAGGGGTGTGGATACCTTCCCTATCACAACGCGTTTTAAAGTCGTGAGGGCAGCAGATCCCATAAGAACTTTGCAGTTAAGCGTGCTCGGGCGGGAGTAGTACCAGGATGGGTGACCCCCTGGGAAGTCCTCGTGCCGAGTGGTCCAAAGCGGACAATATTGTGATATGTGCCAAAGGGTGATGTTACACTAAGTCTGTAAAATGTTTCTATGAATGTTTTTAATTTTCATTTTGATGTTTAAAATTCGAATATGTTTACATTAAACATCAAGAATTTATTCATGTTTAATTGTCAATTTTATTTATGGAATCTGACCCGCGAACCCAAATCTGACCTACGAACCCGCCAACCTATGAACCCGTATAAATAAATGGGTTGACGGGTCATATATGAGTTTATGTTCCAAACCCGCCAACCCGTGACCCGCCAACACGTGACCTGTATATTTAAATGGGTCGTGTTTGGATTGACATATTTTGACTTGCCAACCCGCCAACCAGCGACACGCCAACCACAACATGACACGATTGCCGGACTTAATATTAAACATATTGGATTAGTTAATCCGTGGCAACACAGAATATTCCACTAGCTATAAACAAATTCATGTTGGTAAAGTCCCGAAAAATAGAATAGAAAATTTGTACGGTTACTTTTTGATAATTTAAGACAACTTAGGTGTTGTTTGTTTTTTGAAGCAAAAACCCATAAAATCTGCGAACCACCTCTGCAACCCTCTGCAGTAGAAGAGGTGGACCAAACGACTATAGACTGTAATAAAAAACGTGTTTGTTTTTTTAACATCTGCATGCTGCTGCAGATATTAAAAAATTAAAATAAACTGATTTTATAATCCGAAAATAGTTTTTTAATACCGAAAATTTAATAATGTATGAAATTTTGACAAAAAATTATGATATTTCATCAAAAAAATAATGATATTTTAACAAAAAATAAAAATATTTTAGCATAAAATAATTATATTTCATCAACAAATTATTATTATTCAAATATAAAAAAAAAGAAAAAAAAATTCAACAAAAATAAAAAAAAAACGAAAAAAATATGAAATAAGATTTCAGCAATATATAATCAATATTTTAGCAAGAAAAAAAAGAAGAAGAAAAGGTTGGAAGAGGTAGGAAGAGACAAAACAAGTGCTGCGCCAAGAAGAACACACGCATATGTTTTATAATCCGAAGACTTCTGAATAACAAACAGTTGCGAGATGAAAAATGTTGCGTGTGTACTGCGCCGCGCAGCAATAAGAGGTCTGAAGAAGTTTTCTTCAAAAAAACAAACAGCACCTAAATAAACAAAAAAAAAAAGAACGAGTATGAACCTAGGTTGATAATTTTTTTTAAAAGAAAATATTGTGTATTTAATAAACAAATTATAAGGAAATTTTGTATTAAAGTCATCGAAAAGGTTTTGATATGAGAAATTGAGTAAACTGACGCTTTTAAATGAGGTTTTCAAAGAAAATTGTCATATTTTTTCGGTTTTTGAAAAATAATAATTTTCTTCGGAATGCTTAACTCCGGAGTATTTTTTTTTTCAAAGAATTTTTTTTATTTTACTTTGGGATTCCAAATGTTACATTTCGAAATGTTTAATGTTATCGTTTCTCAATAAAATGTTTAATTTCATGCCCTAACATTTTATATAGTTCACATAGTATGTTTATTTTTTTTTTGTTAAATTTAAGTAAAAAATGATTTTTTTTCTTAAAATTCAGTAATTGTTCTTCAGATTTTGGACTTATTCTTAAAATTTGAAAGATTTTTTTTTTCAAAATCCGAAATTGTATTCCAGAATCTGGAATACCATTCTGAAATTAGTAAAAAAAACATTTTTTTATTGATCCAAAATAAACCCATTCCTAACAAATTGATTATTTTGACAATTTATTATTATTTTTTTTAAATACACATTAAAAAATAGGTTTGACAATCGTGTCGTGTTCGGGTTGACGTGTCGAGGGTTGGTGGGTCAAAATATGCCAACCCAAACACGATCCATTTAAATATACAGGTCACAGGTTGGCGGGTTTGGAACGTAAACCTATATATGACCCGTTAACCCATTTATTTATATGGATTCATATGTTGGCGGGTTCGTAGGTCAGATTTGGGTTCGTGGGTCAGATTCCATAAATAAAATTGACAATTAAATATGAATAAATTCTTGATGGTTGATGCAAACATATCCAAAATTTAGACACTTAACTACCAAGTCTTAAACATCTAAATGAAAAGTAAAAACTTTTATAGAAAGAGGTTCAAACTAAACATTAATACAAACATAGATAATACTTATTAAATATTGATACTTGATACATAAATATATTTAAAAATAAAAATATATATTTTATTAAAAATATAAACGAGTTGGCGGGTCAACCCGTTTATTTTTTGAGAAACCTATATATGACCCATTTAATAACACACCGCTCCCGAGTTGTAGCAAAGAAAAGAAGAGAAGAGAAAATAAAGTAACGAGATAAAAGAAAAGAAAAGAAAGGAAAAGAAATTTCTCTTTTGTGCTCCCGAGTTGGAAATAAATGAAAGGAAAGTTAAACATTTTGTTATTTCTTTTCAAATCCTCCAAAATCGGAAGGAAAGTTAGGAAAGAAATTGATCCTTTAATTTCCTTCCACTTCCTTCCTTTAATGAAACTCGGAAACACCAATCTTTGTTATTTTCCTTTCATTTCCTTCTATTTCGTTTCTTTTCTCTCCTTAAGTTGAACTCGGGAGCTGGGCGTAAACGAGTTGATGGGTTTGCGGACTCCGACGGGTTGAAAATTCGAACACAAACCCATTATTTTTCATCATGTCACCGGTAGTGTTCCGGCCCTTTAAAAATGGCTTTTTGATATATGTGTTTTTTTTTTTTTTTTTTTTTTTTTTTTTTTTTTTTTTTTTTTTTTTTAATGGAAAACGGTTTCTAAAAGGCAGAGGAAAACTTTCCTTTTGCTCGGAACTCATATTCTGAGATCCACAGCAAAGCCAGTGCTACAAGCAGAAAATATATGCAGCAGCAATAACAACCATGTCCATGTGGTCTAGTAGCTCCTCGTTTTTCTACAAACACCATTCTTTCAACCCCAATTTCTTTTCAAGTCGCACCATCAAACCTGTTATTGGCACTAGGTTTGTCAAGTGCTCGTCTTTGGATAATGTCAACGATATCCATGAATTGTTAAAGGTATTATTGTTTATCAATTCTCCCTTCTTCCATGTTATGCTTTACTTTTCCCATTTCGATTGAAGGTTGAATTTTCATAGCTTAATGCAATTTGGGCGCTGCCTCTTAACTTGTTTGATCGAGCCTTCACCACTATTAACATTAAATTACTTCCGGAATTATGGTTGAAATCATGCACACCTTTTTCCTCACGAAAGGAATTCTACTTTTTTTGAGTTTAACTAGTATTCGTGTTGCTGCTGTTGCGGATTAGAAAATATTATGACATTATGCTTAAAACTTTTGAATCATAAAGGGTAAAAACATCCAGCATCCATGCCAGTTGTTAACATGAAAGTAAATCTAAATCACTAAAATCGGAAGTGGACTAGAGTTTTTCAAGATAAGATGACCTTTTGTTTTGCAGATCCTTCCACACGATTTGCGTGACAACCTTGTGATGGAATCTAAAAAAGATCAACTGTTGGAGGTGATGAATTCCTATCTGATTTTCTTTCAAATATTTTAATTAAGGGTCTTGTAGTTTCTTTCCATGATAGTTGCAATGTTCTGTATGTAGTATAAGAAACAGCATATAGGGATGGGCACATTGATAGAAATAGAAGTCAAGTTCTGCTATTTGAATGCTAAATATTCTGGTTGATTCGATTAGTTCACTAATTTTTTCTTCCATTAACACATCATCAATATACAGCTTAATAATAGCAACTCCAACCAGGCCAAAACTTTTCCAACATTGTTTATGTTGCTGAATAACGACCTACCATGTTTGATGTGATACGAAACCACAACATATGTTTCACACATATATGGTTAAATATTTAAGAAAAAAAGTAAAAAAGTAAAATAAAATCACAGTATATTACAAATTTGGTCCACTTTTTTTCGGTTTAGGTACAAATAAAGGATTTTTTTTTACCAATTTTGGTCCCTATTTTAACGTTTCATAACGCTTTTGGTCCCTGACATTGACACCATTTCTCTTAGTCCGTTATGTCCATATAAAGTGGTCGTTTTGTCTTTAGGTTTACGGGTGGGTTGAGATCACCACCCGAGAGGTGTCAATGTCCGGGACCAAAACTGAAAAATGGTCTCTTTTTAGACCTAAACAAAAAAAAAAGCTAAGCACAGAGACCAAACTTGTATAACTTACTCTAAAAATTAGTTTATACAAAATATATCAGTACAAAAGTCTCATATAGAGCTTGAAAAGGAATCCAAAGTTTAATATGATATTTAAAATTTGTCACTTTTTTTTTTTTTTTTTGGTAACATCTTTTAATTATCATTTTTTATTAGATTTATCCTGCACTCAACTCCATGATTTTTTTTTAATTGTGGTTATAGGTAATATTGGATCTAGGTCGGTTGCCACAGGCATGCTTCCTCGGTGATTCAGGTCGAAGATACATAAGAGATACCGAGGTAAATGTTTCTATATAATTGTTGTAATAACTTGTGCCACACGTATATACAGAAGTAGGGGAGTTTATAAAAACTATCCCGCATGTATACAAATTAAAAATTGTGATCCTTTTATAAGCCATAAGATGTGGGATACCAATAACTTCCAACATGGTTTTAAGTCTTACTGTATTTGTCTTCTGTAAGCTATCTTAATAATGATTGATAAATAAATGTCAAAGATATTAGCTGATCAAATTTAATGCTGCAACTGTTTCTCCATGAGTTAATATCCAGAAATCCAATAATAACACAACATATTTGCTGATTTGACTTTCTGCATATTATCTGGTGGAGATTGAATTTAATGAGGTAAATAAAATAATTAGTATGTATGTTTTAAACGATAGTAGATATCAATGGAAGAGCTAGAGTTTGCTGAAAATGCAATTGGAGAAATTGGAGGGGACAACAGAGGTGGTATCAGTGGCACCCTGCACCGCATATCTGCAGTGAGGAGTAGGAAAGGGGTTGTGGTTGGGTTGACTTGTCGAGTTGGCAGGGCAGTTAAGGGAATCGTTGACATAGTGCGGGATCTGCTTGAGTTTGGAGAAAGTATCTTGTTTATTGGAAGGTAAATTATTTATTCACATATTCAGTCTCCTTACAAATCTAAAATTACCATTTTGCCCACATTAGTCGTTACAAATTACGGATGCCAATTCTTTTATTTTAGGGATATTGATTAAACTAACCATTACAAATGAGGTGTTTGACAAAAATAACCAAATTTCTTATGTTTTGCAAAAATGAACATCTTGTCCTAAATGGGTCATTGCGGACTTGTTCTTGAAATAATAAAGTTTTTTTTTTCTTTTGTCTGGATTCTGGAACTTCAGTCCGAATATATACTTTTTTTTGTCAGAAAAAGTACTTTTGGAAAAGGTGGTTATTTAAAAGAAAAATTGGGTTATTTTCTTTAATATTAATCACTGTTGTAAAAATAGGTTTAGGCAGTCTCCAACTGCTTACAATTAGTGCTAGTTGGTCCAATTAATTGGCCTTGGTGCTAATTGATCCTAATCGGTCAAAATTTGTAAGCAAAGTTAAAAGGTCAATATTAATAAAATAGTCAACAAAAGTAGTTACAGAATCAATAAAAACTAAAAAAAAAAAAAAAAATTACAAAAGTAAACACAAAGCCCTACTTCTCACTTCTCATCAGGTCTCTCTGCGTTCCTACTCACTTTCATGGAATCGAAAACCGCTTTTTGCTTCTCATCACATTGAAATTGCTGTCGGTTATGAACTTAATGTATGATGATTCGTGCCTTAAAACACCAGATTATGATTTTTTATTTATTTATTTATGATTATTTACTTATTTTGTTAGGTAATTGGTAATATTTATTTTTATAAAGGTAAATTCTTCTAAAATTTAAAACAATACCTGGGTGATTATCTTGATAACTTAGGCATGTTACGTTTACACTTTGTTCTCCCATTTTCATTTCTCCTCTCATCAAAGTAGATTGAACCTGTATCTTTATCTTTATCTTTTCTCACACCATATACTTGTAACCCACAAAGTTAAAATGTTAAATGATCAAAATGGACAGGACATTGGATTTTAGCAGAATGGGACTATTTATGAGGCAAGATTTACAACTATATTATGTAAGTTTAAATGCAAGAAATAACAAGATACTTTCGTTGATTTGTTTATTGTGGCATTCTACTTTCATTTCTTAATGTTACAACGAAAAAATCTATCAAATTATAGCAATTACAAACCCCAATTTTTGCTGTTATAATTGGGTAGATTATTCAAAGTATAATGTCCTAATATGAAAGAAATTGAAAGTACAATGCTATAGTTTTCAAAGTATAATGTCCAAGAAATTTGAAAGGGTACATTTTTCAAAGGCACATGACCTTGATAAGAAAGTTGTAATAGAAGGAAATGCTATATATAATACACAAATAATTGAAAGTATGTTGCTGTTGCAGATTCATTCAACTCTATTATGTATTGTTACTTTTAGTTAGTGAGTTGCAGTGAAATTTTACAGGCCTGGTGTAGGGAAGACTACTGTTATGCGAGAGATATCCCGAGTTCTTTCAGATGAGCTACATAAAAGAGTGGTATGTTTGCCTTTAAGCTTTCTGTTTATTCTTTTTTCAACTTTATTCAAACATTTTCAAAACCCAAAAAAGATATATGTATATATATAAATAAATTAGGTGGTTGTGGATACGAGCAATGAAATAGGAGGTGGTGGGGATATAGCACATCCAGCAATAGGCAGTGCAAGAAGAATGCAGGTTTGTAAAGCCTCAATGCAACACAAAGTGATGATCGAGGCAGTTGAGAATCACATGCCTCAAGTCATCATTGTTGATGAAATCAGCACAAGGGCTGAAGTTATTGCTTGTCAATCCATTGCTAAAAGAGGAGTCATGCTTATTGGTAGTGCCCATGGTGATCGCTTGGAAAATATTATAAAGAATCCTGTTTTGTCTCGTTTGGTATGTTATGTATACTACTACTCTACTTCTCATGCCATTGCATTCCCTCCAACCAAACAGACACATAATTTGCAACTTGAAGTTGTATGAATGATTATGTATACAGGCTGGGGGAATACAATCTGTTACTTTAGGGGATCAAGAAGCCCAACAAACAGATGGAAGGAAAACTGTGAGTCAGAGGGCTGGACCTCCTACCTTTCCCTTTATGATTGAAATCAGAGATAGACACTGCTGGGTTATACACAAGGTATCCTCTCTCTCTCTCTCTCTCTGTATATATAAGTGTTTTAAAACTAATTATAGAATGTTTAGAAAGCTGTGTGTATGTCTTATTTACTAAATCTATAAGTTACTGGTTTCTTTCAGACAGAAAGAAGTGTGGATGCGTTGCTTCGAGGGAAAAAGCCTCGGGTGGAGGTAACTCACCTGTAATCCTCAAAAGTGTTGTTTAAATAAATGATGTTTAAATATTAGTTAAGAAAATGGAAGGAAAACTCAACTGTGGGTACTTAGATCTGTAAAGACTTTATTTAGGGCTTGCTGAGGAAACCTCTTTTTCTTGAAATAACTGTTAAGTCCTTCAAAATTGAATTAAAAAGTTAGGACTTAATAGATCCATTTTTATAAAGGACATTTGCTTTTAGAGTAGGTTAAGTTTTTGGTCCTTGACTATAGTCGGTCCCAAAAATTACTCTTGCACTCTTGGTTCTTGTGACGTTTTCGGTCCCTGTTCTAAGTAAAATGGCTCTTTTCGTCCCAAATATGTACTCACTAAGGACAAAGAAATGATACTAAAAGTTCAAATAAGAACCAAGACTGTAAGAGAAAAAAATTTTGGGACGAAAATTGAAAAAAACCAGCTATATGAAATTCAAGGACCAAAAATGTAATTTACTCTTGTTTTAAACTTAGAATTTATCGAATATTGATAGAGATAGTCTTTCATAAATTGTGTTCCATTGCTTTTCTTCTGTGTTAATTCTCGATAATCCATTTTTGAAGTGAAGCATCTTTTATTTTTTGCAGATTCGAAAGCGGGACAAAGAAATGAAAGTTATTATAGAAAAATGTAAAATCAAGAATTAAAATGGCAACATGATCTGGTTGATAAATGGTGTTTTCTTTTTACACGAATTTCATCTGATAAGAACAACAAAGGCAGTTATAAAAAAATGGTGGAAGATCAATCGTGGAACACTAACAAGGTGTCTAAGGGTTTGAACCCTTGATCTTCTGTTTGAAATTTTACTCCTCAACCATTAGACTCTCATGGTCCGAGCAAAAACACGTTAATTCACAATTATATTATTATCATATAAATATAAATATTAATATGTACATCGATAATCTTATGTCTTAGTAGCATACAAAAGCAGTCGAAAACAAAAAGATTATAGAAAACTAAATCTTTTGGGTAAATTGAGGGTTTTATTCTTGTTTGTTGTTTTTTATAGATGTTATAGAAAGTATTTTTTTCTTTTAATATATTTTTTGAAAAGCATCTGTTTCATTAGTTCCTATTTTCTAGGCCTTCAACTTTTAAGTCATTGTAAAAGGACTAATATACATTCATTTTCTTACTCTTGTTATTGAGGGCGTGTTTGGTATAGGGAAGGGAAAATGAGTTTGATTGTTTCTCTTGTTTGGATATTGCAAATAATAAGGAAATGAGAAATAAACAAATTCCTTTTCAACCAAAATAATTCTCTATTTTTAAGAGGGAAAAGAGAAAAGTAAAGTCGCACTAGAGAATTAGAAAAAACAAGCGGAGAAATCAAAAGCCGCGTAGCTTCGACCCCTACCCTTTGCATCCAAAAAATTTCTTTTATGAATTTGTCTTTGATTTCTCTCATACGAATCGGTTTTTGATTTCTTCCTCTGCTCAATTTTCTTGCTCTCATAATATCGGTTCCAGCCCTATAGCCCTAACATTTGTGATTGTGCTTCTCTTTCGATGTTTTGTTACCAGTTTTCCAGTTTAGTGTATGCTAGCCATACATAATGCTGGACCCTGTAGAATTTCGAATATCCAATCCTACCCTAAGCCCCCAATCAGACAAGAATAGAACATAATGCCAAATCAAACATTCTAAGGCTATAAGATCTTAATTATGTATAACTGTAATGCATACACTAAACAACTACAGTAATGATGTCAATATCATATAAAGGAAACCCTAGGCTAGTAGGCATCATGTAATCAGGAAATTCTATCATGCAATTCCTGAAGATCCCTAGCCTCGTACTAGCATGTTGTTCTAACATATCACATAATAATGAATAATTGTATGGTATTTTGGGGTCTAAATACTGGCTCTTACTGATCGTACATCCTGCATCCTCCTTTACTTATTTTGAAAACTATTTTTTTAAAAAAAAATCATTTTAAAATCCTTTCCTAGACTTAAGACTGGATTCACACGAGTGTTCCTCCAATTCACTCAAATCTAGGCTCTGATATCAACTTGTAACTGTTGGGTTTTGAGCATTCTAACACTCCTAAGTGTACGTGCAACCCTAAATACCTTGGATCTATGTTTTCTCTATTATACATGCAATTATGAACATCCAAGGTATTATCCTAATCTAGCATACAAAATAATGAATATAATAAGATAGAATACATACCTCTTTGATGTAGAATGTCTTCATGAAGCTTGAGTGCCTAGTGCCTCAAGTGTGACACCTCAAATGGTTCACACAACACCAAATACACTTGGAATAACTTGAGAGAAACTTGAACACTCCTAAAATCGGCTAGCCCTTTCTTCTTATTCATAGTGGCCGATTTTTCCCAAAGAATATGATCTTATATAGTTGTTACAATTAGGGTAAACCCTAATTGTCATGACCTTCCATTTCCTTGGATCCATGGGTTCAAATACACCATGGAGCATCCATGGACCATCCTATGGGCTTTAGGCCAACTAGATTATCCATGGAGCATTAGCCCACTATACAAGTATGGATGATTTACACGATCAACCCATATATTTAATTAGTCTTCTTTTGATCACTTAATTAATTCTTGATTAATTCTTGATCAATACTAATTAAATAATCCTATTAATATATTAGAACTTATAATATATTAATCAACCTTAAGTGTTATTTCTCTCATTATAGTCTATCCAAGTGCATGATGCCATGCAACCCAAATGGACCATGCCGGGTCGGGTCAAGTCTTACCAATTATAGTTATGGACTTAGACATTAATCCAACAGTCTCCCACTTGGATAAGTCTAAAACTATTATTGCGAATGACTTCAAGAACCGACCGACAATCGTAGCTCTCAAAAGCTTCTGTCGAACTCTGACCTTGTAGATGAACTCCGACCTTTGTCAATGACTTGTCCATTAGATAATGAATCATATATTTCTTCATTCTAGATATCATATGGACTGAGACATGGATTATAATCATTATCTCTGTCCATTTGTTGTTTCCCGATTTCCGATTTATGACGACTGACTAATTGAACAAATCAAATCAGTCCTGGCCCGGCCGAGCACTTCCATTTGTCATCATCAAATCATTGAGGGGCCCATAGATATCGCTTTTATCCCGAAGGTAAAAGGAATGGATAAACTTCGACTCATATGGCTTGTTCTACTACTTGTTGAATCATACACAAAGGCACGTTTTATAACCGAGTTACCGAATGCGTTTTCGTGCAATCAATGTATAACCAACTCATAGTAACAACTCATATCTCTAGGTTTGAAGAATATAAGATATTATCGACTCATGATCACTCGTGATAAAATCCGTGAAGTGATTCCAATGAGCGCGGGTTGAATCCAATACTCAGAACTTATGAGCACTCATGAGTGTTGTAGCCATTTGTCCAACATCTTAGACCTCTACAAGCCAACCCATGACAGTCTTAATTCATATCTACTTCCAACATATGACCGACTGTGGATGGTTTGAATAACTTAGTCATCCAAAACAATGACCTAGTTTATTCTAGAAGTCAAAATATGCAAAATGAAACACAATAATAATGGAATCTAATATGGTCTCAGAACTTATGAACATAAATAAAACACCCTTTATTTATCACCATATGATTACACATTATTCATTATATACTGTTTTAGCTATCAACTTTATTCTTGAATTAAAACAATAGTTGTCTCATGCTCCAAGCATGTACACTATGTTTTTCTAAACACTAGTCACGCCATACACCAAGTATGCATACTATGTTTGCCTATGATCTTTACTTTGTGAAATAGATCAATTGAACATAACTCCAATGATCCTCTTTTCACAGTCCCAATTCCTTACTGCAAATGCAAGAATTCCAAATTCATGCCATTTACTGAAATCTGTTAGATTCTAAACTTATATGCATTGATCCTCTTGTAATGATTATGCACAAAGTCAGAAAGACTTGACAACAACCATTACAGAGCATTCCAAAGGAGATCAGCTCCTTGGAAACATCCTTCTTGCATTAAGTTTCCTAATCTTACACAGATTGAAAATTTTCTAACTTTGAAACATCTCCAGATTCCCTTTTGACTATAACTTCTGAACAAGAGTTGCCTCCTTACAGATTATGTCAATATGGTCCTTCCAGAATTATCACTATACTTCCAACTGTCCTTGAGCAACCAATCTTTGGTAAACCTTAGATTGTCCTCGACAATTGTTTAATCCTTTTAGTCATATCCAATTCTAGACCTTTTCTCTTCTTAATGCCCCAAGCATTTGGAAAATTTTAGAACGGATGAATATAGCACATGTAATCGATCCTATATCCGAAGCATATGGGACACGATTCATGATGTCTCACATAAAGACTAAACCAGTCTTCTGCTATAACATTTCCATTTCTATTTGCCAAGTTCTCATAATTCTGATTATGAAAAGGGATGCCGTAATCATAATCGAATTTTAGAATGCAAATAATGGACCCATATACATAATTTCCTTATGTTAAGCCATTCGAACATGAAATTCATATATATACCCTTGACTAAATACGATTAAAACCTCAATCTAAGCTTTTAGATTTGAGATGAAGTATAATTTCCTCTCCCTTAATTTAGCAAAACAACTCTTTCCCAGTTGAAACTTTTGTTTTCTATAATTAACATTGCTAACTTGCAACCTTTATCATAATTATCATGGTCCCACTAATATGATGATTATTAGCATAACACTTATGCTCCCACTAGATTTGACATGTACTCAGAAATTAGCTGACTTTCTTACCAAAGTTCTGATTTCTGATACTAGATTGTTTTGATAAAACTTTATCAAAATCATACACCTCTTTTAGATAGCTCACAGGTGTGTCTAAACAATTTTAGAACTATGAAAAGGGATGCTGTAATCATAGTCTCAATTGTTTAGACCTTTTCCACTTCTCACAAGTCCATGTTAGTGTGCCGGTTAACCACACAGCTCCACTAACGACTTTGAGAATGCAAATATCACAATTGCTATCTAGCTAAAATCTACCTAGTGAAAGTGTTTCCTCATCATCATTTTCATGAATCGGAGAGAGACCTTATGACACTTAGATTTAATGGTTGTGTTCTTATCCATGTGAGTTGTCAAAACCATAGTCACAAGACAAGGATGATGACAAATTCAAACTCATATGGATTGAACTCAATCTTAATTTCTTGCCATCTGGCAACTCAAGGGCCTGCCATTTCTTCCAAGTTGTTATGCAACCAATTTGAGAACTCTAAGAACTCATATGCAAAGCCAACCTTAACTGGAATGGACACAGAATATGTCAACACGATAGGTTATAAACCTCAAGTCGTGTGCTAGTGAAGAACTTCAGGTTTTATTCTTGATTAGTTCTTGAGACTTTCAAGACCTTTAAGACTCCCACTGCCCTCTTGACATATAAGACTTTCTTGTCAGATATTCAAGAGATAGTGTGGATTCTAATCAAGACAAACACTTCACACAATTGGCCTTAGTTGGTCTTTGTTTTATCCAAAATATCACAACTTACCAATTTCAAATGTAAAAGAGTAGAAAACTTTTACTCTTACATTTGACAAGTGTTTTAAACCTTCTTAAAGACATGTCACTCAAATTACAATCTTGGAGTATGACTCTTAGAATTGTATTGGAATGAAGTATGACTCATCTTCTTGATTTAACCATTTCAACAATTCAAGTTCCTCTTCTTAGTCATAAGAATGCACTAAGATTTCCTTAGAGAACTAATTTTGATATGGTTTCTTAATCATTAAGATGATCACAAAAACTGATACTAAAGTACTCTCCTATCTTTTCAGATTTGAGAAATTTTTATCCTTCTGCCTAAGTTGATTCTTCTTATTCACTCTGTCATACATTGGAACCTTTTCCAATGTCTCAGAGTTACACTTAAGCTTGTAAGTATAATCATATTTACCGAGCTTTAGTAAACTATGACGAATAGTCTTATCGATCTTTTGTGGTGGACTTAATCAGTGCACAAGAATGTGTACTCGATCCCTTAGTCCTTTACATGACTCACACATCCATGTGAACAAGTAATTAGTCTTAATTTTTCAATACTTGAAAGTTCTCATTCATCATGCTATACAACTTGCATGATTCCAAGTTCCGGTCCAATTGAAACTTGGGTGATGAGAATCTTTCCTTATTTGGTAAATTTAGACATTACCACAAATGAAAGAATCAATTTCATCTTTCCACTCTTGCTATTAATGGAATTATATAAGCAACAATTTTTTTTTTTCAAATGCCATTGTAAGGATATTTTAAAATAAATAAAATCATCATTTTTTCCTTTTATTTTAAAAACATTGCAGAAGAACTTATCCTTACAATCCATATGAAAACTTGTTGTTATCTATTCCTAAGCAATATCTCATAACTCCTAAGAAGTAGCTCAAGAATCCAATCTTCAAACTATGCGATAGAAATCCATCTACGCGATCAAATTCAGCATATTCTTTCTTTACGTTTCTTTACTTTTCTTTGATTCTTAAAACATCAACATGTGACTCAGTCACATCATGTATCAAGAATCTCAGAATAGAAACTTAGCAGAGTTAGATAGTGGACTTTACCTGAAGTAGAGTCAACCTTATTGACTTTAACATCCTTAGGTAAAATTGGCAGCTTCGCAACCAATGCCCCTTCCTTTGGCAATTTAACATATGGACGCTTTGGTAATGGAACAAGGGACTGTCACAAATTTAGCCTTTCTCTTTACCATTTGGTCAACCTAGTTGACTATGGTTAATCCCTTTCCTTGGGAAGAGAATGCTTTTTCTGGATTTCTAGTGTCGCCATTGTCAATGTCCATAAAGTTTTAGGAAGATGATCTTAGCAAATAGATAAGATCATTAAGGGTCTTGTCATAGTCTGTTTCATAGGAGTACCAAAGGAGCTCAGTATGTGACTTAGAAAGTGATTGAACCACCAACTTTCTCAAGACTTTGACACCCAACTCTCCCGGCTTGTCAATATGTGACTACATCTCCAAGATGTGACCACACATACACCTTGCCTTGCCAATAGGGCTTGAGTGACCTTGAACTTGTGGGTTAGAGAGAATAATTGGAGGAGGTGAAAGAAGTATGATTTCCATGGGACATCATTTTCATTTAGGAAAGCTTGATTCAAGAGATTTGGGAAGATCATAGATATTTAAACCAGACATCTTTTGGGAGATGTTCAAGATAGTTGATCTACAGTCCTTAATATGACACCCAATATGAAATATTAAGGCTAGGACCCTACAAAATATTTTATAACTTAGAAGAGGGATGCCGTAATCCAAGCTATAAAATATTTGAAGGTAGGTGAATGACGATTCACCAATTTCCACCAATATAAACGAAATGTATTATTAAGTTTTAATTGGATTTGAAACTCCTAGATCTTTTGAGATTCATTGAACTTTTCAATGGCATGTTTCAATCTCGAGTGTGCCCTTCAGGTTTTGTGACTGGGATGCCGAGGATCACAAAACAAGGTGTGAAGTAACCATGCAAATTACTTGGTACCCTTAAATGTTTACCCCTCAAACGATGTGACGGTTAACCACACACGCTCCATCAATATTATGATACCACTGTTGGGTTTTGAGCATTCTAACACTCCTAAGTGTACGTGCAACCCTAAATACCTTGGATCTATGTTTTCTCTATTATACATGCAATTATGAACATCCAAGGTATTATCCTAATCTAGCATACAAAATAATGAATATAATAAGATAGAATACATACCTCTTTGATGTAGAATGTCTTCATGAAGCTTGAGTGCCTAGTGCCTCAAGTGTGACACCTCAAATGGTTCACACAACACCAAATACACTTGGAATAACTTGAGAGAAACTTGAACACTCCTAAAATCGGCTAGCCCTTTCTTCTTATTCATAGTGGCCGATTTTTCCCAAAGAATATGATCTTATATAGTTGTTACAATTAGGGTAAACCCTAATTGTCATGACCTTCCATTTCCTTGGATCCATGGGTTCAAATACACCATGAAGCATCCATGGACCATCCTATGGGCTTTAGGCCAACTAGATTATCCATGGAGCATTAGCCCACTATACAAGTATGGATGATTTACATGATCAACCCATATATTTAATTAGTCTTCTTTTGATCACTTAATTAATTCTTGATTAATTCTTGATCAATACTAATTAAATAATCCTATTAATATATTAGAACTTATAATATATTAATCAACCTTAAGTGTTATTTCTCTCATTATAGTCTATCCAAGTGCATGATGCCATGCAACCCAAATGGACCATGCCGGGTCGGGTCAAGTCTTACCAATTATAGTTATGGACTTAGACATTAATCCAACAGTAACAACCATAAGAATTTAAGCCAATTTAAAACTTTTCAAGACCTTTAAAACCAGTAGTTATTACAAATCTGTTTTCCAAATAGTCTAAGATCAGAGTTCATCCCAGAAACGTAAATAAAACACGAGGAGCTGTATGATCTCATGCCTTTGCCTTGCCGCGATCCCCTGATGTACCTGAAACAATAAACTGAAACCGTAAGCACGATGCTTAGTGAGTTCCCCAAAATACCGATACACTGCACATATACAAATAACAACATATAATGGGTCTACAACTTTACAGACTGGATTACCCCTGGGCCATCAGTGTGAGTCTGGATTGCCTTCCGGGCCCACAGCTCACATCTAGATTGCCATCGAGCCCACAGTACGAGACTCCCTCAACTCGTATCTGGAATGCTCTTGAGCCCACAGTACGAGTCTGGAATGCCCCGCCTGGCCCTCAGCTCGTATCTAGAATGCTCTCGGGTTTGTTGGTTATTGCACAGAGCAGGATCACCTCAACCCATCCCACATAATATGTCGACATATAACAAATAAGTACACAAACAGATAAAACAGACAATATCACAGGTAGTCCTACAGAACTACCCTCTAGCATATCAAACTAGCATGCATAACTAACTCATACTCAACATAATACCAACTAGTAGGATATCATATCCAATGGGCCGGCCTTGGTGCCTTAGACCCCGTAGTATAGTGAGGATAACTCACCTCATAATAGTGCTGAAATGCTGCAAGTCTTCGACTACGATCTCTCCAGAAACCCCGAACTGTCACATAATAATAAAAACACCATTACCGCCTTGACCAAATGTATTTAGTACTCATTAAACCAACTCCTTTAATTAGGCCAAAGTCCCACATCAAGTCCTTACTTTGGAGGTACATATACATAAGTCCACTATTGGTCCAATTTACTAAATTGGGGCCAATCTCCTTATTGGGCCTAAACTCATGATCCGCTACCACCAATTGGCCCATAACATCTCATTTATTAAGTCCAACAAAGGCCTAAATCCCTTTAGCCCAAAAACAACCCAAAACCCGAAGCCCAAATGTTAATAGCCCAACAGAGGATGTACGCGGGGCGTACTCCTCTGGTACGCGAGGCGTACATGACCAGATATTGACCACCATCGGGGTGGTTAACCCAGTACGCTGGGCGTACTGGATTTACGCTTGGCGTTCTCCATCTCTTGACAAAACCTTATTAAGTGCTTATTGGCTTAAGCACTTAAGTCCTAATCTCAGATCCAAGGGCCTAACACGTACAGGGTCCATAAAGTCACGAACTTTATCACTTTGGACGTCCATAAAGTTCTAAATGCTTGGTCTTAATCCATTAAGACCTTATTTCTCTTTCATGGGACACTTAAAGTCAATGGGACCTTATTTTTATCACTCAATGCCCCTTCAAGAGCCTGGAAGGACAACTCTTTACGTCCATAACACAAAATACACCACTTTATGGCTTTTGGGACAAAAGATGCTTCTAATAAAGTAAAATGGTGAGATCTAAGCATATATGCATAAAGTTTGGAACTTTATACCTTTAGGAGCTTCTTGAGCACAAACTAACTTCAGATCTATGAACTTGATGTTCTTCTCCAACACTTGGATGCAATGCTCTTCTCTTGAAACACTCCAAAACACACACCAAATAAGCTTACACCCACATGAAAGAGCTAGGGTTTGGGGAGGACGAAAGTAGGCTGTGGAGGGTGAGGATAATCAGAGGAAATGATCCATAAGGGTGTTTATATAGTCCCTAAACCCTAAATATTAGGGTTCTTTCCTGAAATTAGTACGCCCAGCGTACATGAGTGTACGTGTGACAACCCGAAACTTTTCCTGTTATCTTGAATCAAACTTCGTTAATAAAATTTGAATATTAGTGATTTTTCCGTCAAACTTCTTGGTTTAGGAAATCAACTAATTTTATATAGTTAAAATTTTATTCGAATCGGAACCTGAAATCATGCGAGACTCAAGTTTTTCTCAAAAAACAACAGTTCACGGCCTGACTAGAGTTCACGGCCGCAAACCTGTTTACGACCGTAAACTCGTTTGCGGCCAATGCCACGTGGACTCCACCACCGATCACGAATAGCCCTATAAATATGAGACATACCCCCTCATTTACACTTTTTTTGGCCAAACACCCTCTCTTTCTCTCTCTAGACTCTTGACCGTAAACTCCCAAAACACCCTTATTCTTCAGGAAATCATCGAGAATCACCATTGGGAGTCATTTCGGAGAATCACCAGTTTTACAAATACAAACTACTTACACACTTGAATATATAAACTATGACAAGATTAGTTTATCAATCACTATATACAGATAATAAGAGTATCATACTAAATTATTATTTTGTGTATAATTATTTATACTCTATCAAGTATACAAACGATTTCAAACACGAGAACAACGATACAGACCAACACGTAAACTAGTTAATACAGGATTGTGAGACAACTCTTCAATTGTACCCTTCGGGGTACTAGTAAATCCTCTACATTTAGTATAGACAGAGTCTCCTGGAGGGAGAGCGTGAGATTTGTGAATAGATCTATTCGGGATTGACAATCCCGCACCTAAACTGCCAGCTACAGTTAGGCAGGCATGCCTGGGGTGACAAATATCATAAGTTATGAGGCCTGAAGAAACGTCGCGGAGGTCATCAGTCATATCAAGCATGGTTATATGAACTCACAGTAGTATAAACTAACCTTTGTTTACGGGATTTTCATTCTTCAATAGTCTTATTTTAATTAATAAGACTACGACACATTACACTGGAGGGTATTCCAAGGATACAACACTTGGTTTTATTTTAAGTAATAAAACTACTATACATACTGGTGGTAGCCAGGGTTTTCAAATAGAACATACATTCCATACTGGTGGTAGCCAGAGTTATTCAGACACAATATACTATACATACACTAACGAACAAACATGTTAGAAAATATTGGATTTTCTTGGGAGGCATGCATACATTTTTCATAACTTGATAACAATGGTTTTCACTACCAAACAGTCTTATGAACTCACCAGCTTTATGCTGATACATTTTTCAAAATCGCTTGTATTCTCAGGGCATCAATAGACAGGTACTCTCGCCGGCTTTTGAGAAGACGGAGCATTTGGAGTTTCGTCTTCACCTTTTTGTTACTTTTGATGTATATAAGCTATGAAACCAACAGATGTAAATATTCATATTATATTGTAATGGTTGTGTTTACTTTGATTACTATGATGCAATTGTTGTGATACTATGCATGACGTCCTCCACCCCCAGACGTTTATGCCGTTTGTTTTACGTTTTGGGGGTGTGACAGTACGCCCAACGTACTAAGGCGCGCCTAATACGCTCAACGTACTCTTCCTGACCCAAAGTTGCAACTTTAGCACTCATACTTCTCATGGCCTAATTCAGACAACTCTAAGGACTACAATGTCAATTAAATAAAGTGAAGGGATTCGAAATATACCGGTGAAGTTCGGGATGTTACATCAAATGTGTTACTTATTTACCAAAAACTGGTTACATGATCTGATAATGAGAATACAAGTACATATGAGTTTACTTCATAACTTTAAACAGAAGATTAGATATCATTAGAATTCCTTAAAATGACATCCTTGATCAGGTAAAGCTCATGGATAACAATACTACAATAGCTGTATCTGTTCGATACCTTGGTGACTCCATGGAGCATGAAACTCCAATTTTAAGCAGCAAAAGGCAACACATGTCATTTTTCACATAACTTATATCTTCCTTATTGGTTTATAACCTCCTACAAATCCTAAATAAAAAGAAATGCATCAAGATTAATGCCTTTCACTGAAATGATTATTATTTAGGAAACTCAAACAACAAATCAATCAAATTTACGAAAATCTTGCAAGATTTTACATGCAAATCCTAAAAAATTCAGAGTATAAGAATTGATTAGAATACGATAATACTTTAAAAATATATATACCAGCTTAATCCGGAAGTCCTCTTTTTCTCTGTGTTATCTGTTATGTCATCTTGTTATCTTGTTGAACAGGTCGCCTCCGAATAGGTCACCGTTTTGTTTGTAAACCATCGTCATCTTCTAAATACTCCTCTCAATCAGATCTTGGTTTTATTAATCTTTTGTCTTGCTCATAGATCAGCTGGGATTTCCAGGAGATGGAAACGACTAAAACATTACCCCCAAATCTGTAGGTATCGATCCCAATACGAACTACTCCATAATTACGTATGTAACAACTTAAATTTTAAAATATTTAAGTTTATAAACACTAATTTATTTCCATTACCTGATTTTCTAATGAAGAAATATGAACAATAGATGGAAGGATGTGTTGAACAATAGATGAAGAAATATTAACACTTCTAATTTCACAACCATTGTCCCGAGTTGCAATCCACTCCAGCAAAAAGTTTTTAACCTAATTTGTTTGAACCAGAATCCCATGATTTATCTGATTCTGATCTTTAATCGACGGATGCGAAGATTGAGTGTTCCATGAAAAATAAAGAACAAATAACGGTATAAAATCTGGCGGATAATTGATTTTGCCTTTGACTTACTGGTATGTGAACTCTATATAGACATTTGGAGGTATCTTCTTTGTGCAAGAAATTGGGTACTCTTTTTGCTAACGCATGCATGTGAATGTGTCTTGGACTAAACCTCATAAAAAATATATACTAAAGGGATCATTTTTTTAGTTTTATCTTAATTTTTTACTCTTAAATTAGAACCAAAAGTGCAGAAACATGTATACCGAAGGACCAACAATGTAATTTACTCATAGACATTCTGACCCCCGATTAAAAAACCGAAGAACACAATTTACAACTGGAATCCAATTAGGAGGAATATAAAATAAAACATGAACCCTGGTTGACGAACCGCCTTGTAGCTGCGGCTTGTTTCTCGATTTTTGTTATCAGGTAAATCCTCCGATTTGTTTTGCATCTTGTTGTGTGCTGTTTGGTGCGTGTCAATCCTCGTTATGAACAATCGGAGGCATAAATTACAGTGACAAAACTTGAAATTACAAGATTTGATTTTTCTTATAAGAATGGAATTATTGGTAAACTACAACGGCTAAACTTGAAATTACAAGATCGTTTAAAAAAAAAAAAGAATGGAATCTTGGTATCAATCAATGCATTGCGTGTCTTGTATCCATACAAAGAAAATTTTTGAAACTTTAGTGGTTTTGGAAAGCCTTTGGCACACTACAGCGACTAAACTTGAAATTCCAAGATTGGGCTTTTTCTTATAAGAATGGAATTCTTGGTATGAATCAATGTATTGTGTGTCATGGTGTTGTCTGTATCGACACTTAATATTTTGGAGAGTATGGTGTTGTTTCAAAAGCATATGGCTGAGAATGATTTTTACAAAACACGATTGGAAGCTGTGTTTGCTAGCAGAGTGCTATTTGTTGCATATATACCAAACTGGAATCTGTCTGTCAGTCCTTTGGCTGTATATATGGACTGATGAGTAATTTTTGGTTTGATTTTGATGATTTTGTGTTATGTGTTTGAAGGGATGAGACGAGAAGTAGAAGATGTTGTGGAGTTGATGCATTGTATACAAGCACGGTTAGCGGTAAAAGAAGCGGCCCGCACCAGCGTGTTGTCCAAGTCATGGCTACATGCTTGGTCTACCATCCCTACCCTCAGGTTCTATGTTGGAAGAGGAAAGAGCATGAAGTTGGTGGATGTGGACCACACTCTGATAAGGTATCTCCGTGACAACATACCAATCGAAAGCTTTGAGCTTAAGATGGACATGCGGAACCAGGAGTCAGCTTCTCATGCTGAAAAATGGATAGGATTCGTGGCAACCAAAACTAGTCTCAAGGAGTTTTCCCTCTCAGTTTACCTAAAAGGTGCCTCCTCTTTTACGTTGCCAGATGAGTTACTCTTGGGTGAGAATCTAACTAAGATAAGAGTTGGAGCTTCATGGGGGACCGATATTTCTGTTAGGATGACGACTAGCCATCATCCTGTGATCAAGTGTGTGTCCCTACGAGAACTGCACTTGGCTGGTGTGCACATAAGTGAAGAGGCACTCAATGACATACTGTCGTCCTGTAGCTCGCTTGAGAAGATAAGGCTTTCAAATATAGATTTTGATTCCTGCGAGGGGTTCAAGACCATCAAGGTTATAAACCTTCTTCGTCTTTATGAATTAAGCATAACTTTGGATGCTGCTTTGGAAATCAGTAATGTCCCAAATCTTGCCGTGTTTAGCTACGATCTACTTCGTTCAGGACAACTTCGATTCAGTGCAAACGTCCATTCATTGTCGTTAAGCAACGTGACACAGTTAATGTTAGGTGGTGTGGTTCGGGACAACGTGTGTCTGGACATGATCAAGTCAAGATTTCCTTTTCTCGAGAGTTTGACCCTTGATATGAAGTCTTGGATGTTGGGAAGCTTCCATTTCACATGCGCTTCAATCAAGATATTGTCCTTGACGTCACACAAAAAGCTTTTCGACGTACAAGTTTGTGCTCCAAAATTACTTTTTTTCTCATTCTCTGGCGACAGCATATTGCCTAATCTCCTGTTTCCAGTCTCGTCTCTCAGGCAAATCAAACTCTCACTCTCACTCGACCTTCCTCTTGATGCTTCGTTTTTTCTTAAGCTGAGGGAAGCACTCATGTTATCACGCAAATGCGACCTTTGTATAAGTATAACCAACAACTCTGATAGTAGTATGCCATTGGACATCGACATCGATGAACTAAGAAGAAGGCTCTTGTTTCCTCCTGCTATGAATGTGCAAGAACTCGAGTTTGAAACAGATGAAGATGAATGCCTGTGGGAACGATCCCCATTTTTTGATTCATTCTTTGAGATTTGCCATCCCAAGCATATATATGCACGCCCAGACAGGCACTACAGACACAACAATCACTTTTGCAGGCTCATGCTCAGGGAGGTCTTGGAGAAGAAAAAGACCACTGCTATTTGGCCTCATCGCCTGCAACATGTTCTAATAAGACCACTTCCTCATAAAAAATGGAGAACCCTAACAAATTCCCAGAGAACCTTTCTACAAGCCTCGACTCCTGTTGACTTCAAACTAAAGTGGCGTTAATCATCATCTCTTGGTTCGGTTATTTGTTTTACTATTTCTTGTCTTTATTTATTCTCTTTGTTTAACACATACTTATGATGTTATACTTATTTTCATAAGGATACAACAACCAACCTTTTTATTTTTAGCTAAACATTTTACACCCTATTCATACGACAACCTTCATGCGTGATCCTTGCTAAAATCTGTACTCAAAACATATTTAAACACATATAGTTTTTATTTATTTATTTTATATAACATCATCTTAACTGATAATATATTTACTATAACTTCCAACTAAAACTCACAACCATTCAGGATTTGAATTTAACTCTACCTTGTTTAATGCATTCGTGGTCTTTCTAGTGAATGTTTGCAGGGTGGAGAGAATGGTCTTCCATCCACGAGCTTCTCTCTCCATCATCCTATAACCATCGAAAGGCCTTGAGCTCTCTCTCTTTAAATGATGATGATGTCACTACATTTGTTGACATGACAAGCCTAATCAACATTCCATGTTAACAAAAACCGACACATTAGTTTCAAGGTCTGACAATCGGCTAATGCGTTTAAACTAACATAGCATGTGACAAAAATGTAATAACTTCCTCTATCAAACTCCAAAACACTTTTTTTTTTGTTAAAAAATGACTAAATTGCAAATATGGTCCCTGTGGTTAGCAAAAAAATGTGGATGAAGTCCAAAAAGTTTCGAACTTGCACCACTTGTTCAAAATCACAAACTTTTCGTAAATTAATTTGAAATGACCCTTTTACCCTTTTGATTTGTTTTTTCTATTTTACTTATTAATTTTACTATTTAAATGTTTAAAAAAATAAAAAATAAAATAAAATCCTACCCCATCCATCTCTCTCTCTCTCTCTCTCTCTCTCTCTCTCTCTCTCTCTCTCTCTCTCTCTCTCTCTCTCTCTCTCTCCTGCAAAACCCTCTTTCTCTCATCGTCTTCTTCATCCCTTCAAGGACAAAAACACCATGTAACATAATTTTAGAGCCACCTTAAAAAAAACCCTTAAGCCACCACCATCATTGAAATGATTCCCTAGAACCGGAGCAGTTTTTGATCTCAAATGGAATTTCCCCAAAAAACGATTCTCATGAAAAATGGGGTCTCAATCTTCTAAAGCATCCTAACCCACCCTCCCAATTCGTAAACCCCAACCCTCCCTTTCTCTATTGGGTTCATCACACACAAGAACAACCACGAGTTAAAACCCATATCTGCTATAGTTTTCGGTGGTGAACTTGAGTGAATGTAAAGAATCAGAATCTGCATATTGGACCTTCAAGAAATTGAATCAGAATATGAAGATCGGGCTGTCAAAAAATTGAGATATGGAAATAATGGTGTTGAACAAGTGCTTGATAATCAGACCTTCATCATATACATACACCAATGAACACATAAATTGACACCACCTGAGCATCTAAAAACCCTAAAATCTCGGATCTGAACAACTACACACACACACTGATGGTCGCTTTGCTCTTGGAGGTTCACTGAATGAAAATCTAGCTCCGACGGTGAAAATCCTTTGCTGGAATGAGAGATTCAAGAAAGAGAGTAATAAAGGGAGGTGTTGGCTTATCAATGTTCTTAATTTGGTTTATCAGTATGTGTGTGTGTGTGTGTTTGTTGAATCAGGAAGAGAGAACGAGAGACGCAAGAGAGAGAGAGAGAGAGAGGTATGTGTGTGCATATATGTGTGTTTAATTTGCATCAGTTTTCCAAAACTTCATTATGTGTGCTCATATGTGTTGAATCTGCATAATCTTTTCCCAGAACTTCGTTGTGTTCATAGTTTATGTATGTGTATTAGTGTATGATTGTGAATTAAATCAGTAAGAGAGGGGTAAGGTTATCGACGTAAGAGGTAGGGGTGGGAGGGGTGTTGATAATTTTTTTTTTTCAACTACTGAATTACTGAAATACATAAAATAAATGGAATAAACAAAATGGAAGGGCAAAATAGTCTTTCTAAGTAATTTTAAATTTTCCAGGGATCAAAACCACAAAAAGTTTCAACTTTTGGACTAATGGTGCAAGTTGAAAACATTTTGGACCTTATCCACACTTTTTGAATAACCACAGGGACCAAAAATGCAGTTTTGTCTTTAATTTTTTTTTTCAGACCAACAAACATTTTTTGTACAGGGGACAACCTTTGCAAACACGTAATAACTTTTTCTACAAAACTTCAATACGCTTGCTGTTATTTTCATTGAAAACTATACTCATGAGCTTTCTAAGTATGCTATGATATTAGGATGAGATATAAAATCAGAAAACCAAATCGGAACCGAACCGATATAATCGGAAAATGCTTAAACAATCCGGGTGGGTATGAAAATTAGCCTTACCCGTGTTCTGGGTATTCGGGGTACGGGTTCAACGGGTATGGGTATTCTGGGTTTAAGCCAATGTTTTAAACCCGGGTCGACCCGACCGGTTCAACCGGTTGGACCGTGACCTAGGGTAGAAGGCGGGCCAATTGAGAATTATTTTTTGTAAAAATACGGACCGGATCGAATCGGTCGGGTTTCCCCTAAACTGTGGTCGAACCATTTGTGTTGAGCCGGTTAAAACCGGATTGACTCGTTTTAATAGGGCTTGGATACAAATATGGAGCGGATCGAACCGTTTGTGTCGAACCGGCTTCTCAATCACAAGGTGACCATGTTGATCATGAAGTTGGTAGTGAATTTCAATTAGACTAAACTGTATAAATGGTCCATGTGGTTTGCTCAAAATTGCCACTTTGGTCCAAAAATGTTTGGACTAGCACCAGAGGCCCAAAGTTTTTATTTTGTTGCCTGTTTGGTCCAATCTGTTTTGATTTTTTTCGAAATGACGAATTTGCCCCTGTTAATATGATTTTCTTTTTTTTTTCTTATTTTTTTTTTTCTGATTTCCATATTTAAAAAAAAAAAAAAATTCTCTCTCTCATATTTACTTTTCTGATTTCAGCTTTAAAAAAAATAAAAAGTAATAATAAAAATAAATCTCTCTCTCTATCTCTCTCTCTCTCTCTCAAACCCTCCGTTCCAACCATGTTTTCTTCTTCTTTCTCGATGACAAGCAACCCAAACACCCCCATACTTATTGTTATTGCCTCCCTTCTTCTTGTTCTTCTTCTTGTTCTTGTTCTTGTTCTTGTTCTTGTTCTTGTTCTTGTTCTTCTTCTTCTTCTTCTTCTTCTTCTTCTTCTTCTTCTTCTTCTTCTTCTTCTTCTTCTTCTTCTTCTTCTTCTTCTTCTTCTTCTTCTTCTTCTTCTTCTTCTTCTTCTTCTTCTTCTTCTTCTTCTTCTTCTTCTTCTGTTTTAGTTGAGAAAACCTCCACCGGAGATGGGGTTTTTCGGCTCTTAAGAGGGCAACAACCCCCTCCCGTTTTCCTGGTGCTTATTGTAACGTCCCAAAATTCAAGACTAAAAATTTCTTTTAATAAAATATTACATAAAGTAAAATCGTCGATTCAAAGCATAATCAAGTAATAGTTTTCAAAACACATGTTCATTATCAGAGTACTACATCCCAGGTTGTCTAAAGTATGGTGTGTGCCATGCGATCATTCCGAGCTCCGTCATCCGCTACCAGAAGTTCCTGAAACCAAAACTGAAAACCGTAAGCACGAAGCTTAGTGAGTTCCCCACCCTACCACATACCATGCAAACATACAACATACATACTGCCAGACTATTCTGGGGTGCCTGACTACCCTGTACAGCCATTCTGGGGTGCCGACTACCCGTGCGGCCATTCTGGGGTGCCGACTACCCGTGTCAAGCCATTCTGGGGTGCTGACTACCCATGTCAAGCCATTCTGGGGTGCTGACTACCCGTCGGTCCTAACAACCGATCCTCGGGGACTATTTCACCCCTTACTGCTACTAGCACATATGTTGTAACATAACATATTATTAGACAGATTATCAGATTCACATATCATAACGTAACAGATTATCAGACATATTTGGGGTGTCTGAACTACCCTTCGGTCCTAACAACCGAACTTGGGGACTGGTCCCCTCCTACTACCTCTATCGCATATAACATAACAGGCCAGCATGCAAACATATCATCACATACTGTCAGACGTTTCTGGGGTGTCTGACTACCCTCCGGTCCTAACAACCGAACTCTACTAATAAGCCAGGGAGCCTCGTCCATGCTCCTACTGATAGTGAGATGCGGGCCCAGCCCGTACTCACTCTTTCCCTAACTTGGGCCTCGCCCCTGATCTGCTGCTAGTGAGATGTGGAACACCATCCACACTCCGCTATTGGTGAGGTACGGGACCTCGCCCACACTCACCACCCTACCAGGCACATACAATTATCACACAGACAACAAGTATAAACTATCACATAAACCATTCCTTGGGCACCCGCCCGCTAACATTGGACCTCATCCTGAACAACATACTAGCATACGATGCCTAGGGCTAACCCCCGGGTCTTCTACTCATATCTACATGGGCCGGCATTGTGGCCGTAGACCCATTCACACAAAGGGAAACTCACCTGATACTGCTGAACTGCTGCTGCTAATCCCTTTGACCGCTACCTGACCACTGACTCCGAACTGCTGCTCCACTAGCTCCCCGAGCTACCAATATCAACATAACACTTAGTCTAACTGACCTTCAAAGGTCAACTAAGTCAACTCTTGCCAAAGTCAAATTCCTGGTCAAAGTCAACCTCCCAGGTCAACCCTACTCGCCGAGTCACCCTATTGACTCGCCGAGCTCATATGTTTAGAGTCCTTCTATTCGCGACTCGACTCGCCGAGTCAGTCCATGACTCGCTGAGTCTACCGATTACCGAGTCCTGACCTGTCCAACTCACCGAGTCTCCATTCGACTCACTGATTTGAGTCTCGACTCGAAGGGTTTGGGGTTTCGCGACCTGACTAGCTGAGTCCAAGAACAGACTCGCCGAGTCCAAGACAATCTTCATCCAACTCGCCGAGTTATTCTTCCAACTCGCCGAGTTCATGCCCAACTTCATCCGAATCGACGAGCTGTTCATCCCACTCGTCGAGTTCCTCCTCATCTTCAAGCTAGTTGCCGAGTCCACTCAAAGGACTCGCCGAGTCCATCCGGTCCTTCATACATGCAGAGGACTTTTGAGTCATGCAGGGACTCAAATCTGTAGATCTACCCTTCCCAAGCCTATTCCTCACGTAAAGTTGCAAACTTTACGGGTAAAGAAGGAGATCTAAGAAAAATACACCATAAACTAGGGTTTAAGGCAAGGAGGCTCCATAATCAACTCAAGGGCTGCTACTTTATGCTTCTCAAGACCATAATATGCTTAGATCTGAAGTAGCAACTTCAGATCTGGCTTCTAAATCAAAATAATAACATTATGGCTAAAAAGCCCCAACAACCACACATAGATCTAGGTGCAAAAAGGGTCCAGGAACTAGTTTATTACCTCCAAATGCTCAGAATGAACTCACAATCCCAGATCTATAGTCCCTTCTTGCTCCTCCAAGTTCCTTCTTCCTTCTCCAAGCTTTAATGCACCTTCCAAGGCAACAAATGGCTCAATCAAAGGATATGACGGCTAGGGTTTGGTATCCAGGGCTAAAGAGGCAGTAAGGAACCCTAGGAAGAAGATTAAGACGTTTATATAGGCTCCAAGTCCCAAATTTAGGGTTTTCCACGCACATACCAGACTCGCCGAGTCACCTTGGCCGACTCGCTGAGTAGGTCACTTACTCCTCGACCAGGATCCCGCTCGGACTCGCCGAGTTCCTCCTTGGACTCGCCGAGTCGCCCCTTAAAATTAAGGTTTTCTTTCCTTTCTTGGCCTTCAAAACTTTGGGTGTTACAACTCTCCCCCACTTAAACTAAACTTCGTCCTCGAAGTTTTGTTGTGGCCCACCACCTACGATCTGACTCCAATACCCCACCAATTATTCCAACACCAGCTGCCTACCTTCGCTGGTCTTCCGCCCGATCATCCTGACTAGCATCAATCCTTGCGGATAATCATCTCGGGTCAACCCTGACCCTGAACATTCTGGAAACGCAACTTACTCAACCGACAATCCTTCTGGTACTCTCCGAGTACTGTAACTGAACCTATAGGGGTTCACCCCCGCTATTCCCAGCACGGGTCGTCACAGTCAGCAACCACTGACACTCCTCTCTGCTAAAACTTGGTGTCGAGCACCACTCGATTCAACTAACTGAATTCCACCATACACTGCTTACCCGCAGTACTACTGACAGAAAATTCTGCTATTCCTTGTCTGCCTTCCGGATGAACTGAGACCACCCTGGTCCCTACTAACCTATCAATGTCTGGATTACCGGCTCCCACCAGTAGCTAGTACCAACACCACCACTAGTCGCTCCCAACGACTTCCAAAGAAACTTCGACCACCTATAACTGCTCAATCAATTCTGCCATTCAGGCACTACAAACCTGGGATCCCCGATCCCCTAACTTGACACTAAGGCCCCTACCAGGTCCCACCTGTGCTGCTAAAACTCACGGGCCTCGCCCAATCATACTACCGAGCAACCCTACTCCCAGGTTCATCTACACTGCTAACCTCATACGGGCCTCGCCCACGGGTCTCACCCAACTATATCATGGAGCGGCCTCTCCCAAGGTCTCACCTCTATAGGGCTATACAGGCAACTCCCTATCATTTTCATCCACTACCCATTCCTGATCCCTATCTGATCACTAGGAAATAAGGGCCTCGCCCCAACTTCGCTAACGAAGCTACTAAGGAATGCTACGACTTACCCATAGTCTTACATCACCCTCTATTGCTGACTGCTAGTGAATGCTACAGCTGCCCCGTAGTCTTACAACACTTCCTACCACTGACTGCTAATACAAAGGCACCCATGTGCCATTAGCTCTCAAGATCCTCATTCTGACTCCCTCGAGTCCTACGGGCGATCCACAACCTGAATTCCCAACCACGCACTAACCATTACCATCACACGTACTAGCTGATGGGGAGTTTCTCAAACTCCCAACCCTGAAATCCTCAATCCATCAAACACTGAACTACTTCCTTTCCTTCTCGGAGGTCGCGCACTCATCCTGGGTCTGCGTGCTCCTACCTTTGCACACTCAGAGGATTCTCCCCCACTTCGATCCTGCTTACCCCTTGTTGCTCAAAACTAAAAAAAAAACCCTTGCTACCGTCCCATAATCAATCTGCTGGGGAACCCAAGCTTACCATAGCTAGGGATCTAACCAATCCATCTCTAACACTATACAATTCCGATCTAGCGAGACATACCAAGTCTCTCCCAAGCATGCTACAGTTACCGCATCCTATGTAACCTTCTCCAATAGGGCACATCCCCTCACTACCATTCGAATATCCAAGGTATGCAGATGGCATATAATTTGACCACAATCAACCGCTCAAAATAAAATACTCATACCGATAATGATGTATAACCATAACAATATAATCATGCACAAATAAAAGAACTGAAAACAGAAATCGCATACCTGAAACTTCCGGTGCTGATCGCGCCTCTAAGGTAGTCATCTGAAGAGCTCTGCCTCCTACCGCAGGCGCCTCTGCATGGCCCTGACGGCCGTCTGTGATCCTCAAAGTTGCAGGGGCAGGTGCCATCACCCGTCCTGCTGAAAACAAACTGGGGAACTGGGCCTTCTTTTGGCCCCGCTGGTTGCAGTGAAAACATAACAGGTCTGATCCCTGTGAGGTGGTAACAGTACAATCCCTGCTGAAATGACCAGTCCGACCGCACTTGAAACAACCAGACTCACCACCGCTACGACTCCTGCACGTGCCCCCGTGCGCCCTGCCACACTTCTCGCACCGACTGCGGTCCTGATAATCTCTCGATCTCGAATCCGATCCCTTGGGCCTTTTTCCCGAACCTGCAGCTACCTGAACCTCATCCGGCTTCCTCTTCTGAATCTGCTCCAAATCAATTTCCCTCTCTCTAGCTCGAGAAATCATATCTTCCAGCGTCTTACAGCTGGATCTGCTCACGAACTCCCTGATGTCATCCCTCAACATCTCATGGTATCGGGCCTTCTTTATCTCCTGAACTTGGCGGTGATCTCCGCCACAGTCTCAGTGGTCTGCGTCAAATCCTGAAACTCCTGTGCCAACTGCTGCACCTCAATAATCGGCGAAAACTCCGCCCTGAACCTGGCCGAGAAATTGCTCCAAGTCATCGCATCCAACGCGGCATCATCCCCCAAAGCATGACCAATCTCCTCCCACCAATCCCTCGCTCTGTCCTTCAGAAGATAGGAAGCGAGTCTGACCTTGTCCCCCTCAGGACACCGGCTTGTACGGAATGCTTTAGCAACATAAGCCAACCATCTGCTGCTAGCGATGGGGTCCCTAGCCCCATGATAATCTGGTGCCCCGCAAGCCCTGAACTCCCGAAATGTCAGGTTGCGCGCTCCCATCAAAGCCATCATCTCAACACGGAAGGCTCCCAGCCTCTCATCCAAAATCTCCAACATACCCTCCTTGACCGTGCCAAAGATCACAGGAGTCTGAGCTAGAATATTACGCGTAACCTCAACTGATATCAACTCTCTCATTCACTCCTCGAGCTGCTCGGCCCCTGAACCCGAGCCTGATCCCTCTCCGGCGCCTGATCCGCCTGCTGATCTCTCTCGCAATGTCACCATACTGAAAATATAATACATCCACTATCAGAAAACTCATCACTGCTGTGAGACCAAACACACTCCCTACTAGGTTCCCGGTCTTGTCTTGGCCTTTCCCGAATCGAGTGCGGATCCTCTGCTTTCAGTAGTACGGGCTCATACTACCTTCCACATCTATCCGTACTTTCCTCAGGAATTACTTTGACTCCACCAGGTCCCTTAACCACTACTACGGCTCCCAGCACTATCTCATCCTAGGCTTACCCTAGGGAAACCTCTGACCCAACTCAAACCAGTCCTCAGCTGCTGAAGGTCTCCTTGTGATGCCAATTAGCCATCATCTGGATACCAACACATGCGACGAGGCTCAGATAATCCTTCAAGTAAAAGACTCGTTCCTACAACGGTTGGACTCAAACAAGAGCTGCGCAATAGGACCAAATCCAACACTCTGAGATTATTCAACCCTGATCACATGTGGCGTGTCGTACCCACCTAATAGCTAACTCCCATCACTCAGAATCCCACAATGCACAAAGCAAGCAACTTTCGGCCAAAGGAAAATCTAACCATAACATACTCAAGCAACCATATCCACATAGCAAGAATCTGAACTAGCATGCAACACAAACTCATAAGCTCAGGCATAACCTAAACAGACTATCCTACTACTGTCTAATCAACACTATCATGCAGCTCAAAAGCACAAATAATAGGCACATAAGGCATCATCCCTAGATCCTTAGTCCTATTCTAGCATACTGTTCTATTATCTGATAATCATAACATAAACTTGTATGGGTATTTTGGGGTACTTACTTGAGCTCTGCTGATTGCATGCACCACACCCTTTTTCTCTTTTCAAAGTTCTTTTCTTTCCGAATTATTTTTGCTTTTCAAAAATTGTTTTCTTTCCCAAAACTCTCTTTTTACAAAACTGTCTTTTCATTTTGAAAACTTCTATACCAATTCCTCGGTTTGAGTTCAGACACACCCGAGAGTATGTCCGAATCCCTCAAACCAAGGCTCTGATACCAACTTATAACGTCCCAAAATTCAAGACTAAAAATTTCTTTTAATAAAATATTACTTAAAGTAAAATCGTCGATTCAAAGCATAATCAAGTAATAGTTTTCAAAACACATGTTCATTATTAGAGTACTACATCCCAGGCTGTCTAAAGTATGGTGTGTGCCTTGCGATCATCCCGAGCTCCGTCATCCGCTACCGGAAGTTCCTGAAACCAAAACTGAAAACCGTAAGCACGAAGCTTAGTGAGTTCCCCACCCTACCACATACCATGCAAACATACAACATACATACTGCCAGGCTATTTTGGGGTGCCTGACTACCCTGTACGGCAATTCTGGGGTGCTGACTACCCGTGCGGCCATTCTGGGGTGCCGACTACCCGTGTCAAGCCATTCTGGGGTGCTGACTACCCGTGTTAAGCCATTCTGGGGTGCTGACTAGCCATGTCAAGCCATTCTGGGGTGCTGACTACCCGTCGGTCCTAACAACCGATCCTCGGGGACTATTTCACCCCTTACTGCTACTAGCACATATGTCGTAACATAACATATTATCAGACATATCTAGGGTGTCTGAACTACCCTTCGGTCCTAACAACCGAACTTTACTACTATCACATACACATATCATAACGTAACAGATTATCAGACATATCTGGGGTGTCTGAACTACCCTTCGGTCCTAACAACCGAACTTGGGGACTGGTCCCCTCCTACTACCTCTATCGCATATAACATAACAGGCCAGCATGCAAACATATCATCACATACTATCAGACGTTTCTGGGGTGTCTGACTACCCTCCGGTCCTAACAACCGAACTCTACTGATAAGCCAGGGAGCCCCATCCATGCTCCTACTGATAGTGAGATGCGGGCCCAGCCCGCACTCACTCTTTCCCTAACTTGGGCCTTGCCCCTGATCTGCTGCTAATGAGATGTGGAACACCATCCACACTCTGCTATTGGTGAGGTATGGGACCTCTCCCACACTCACCACCCTACCAGGCACACACAAGTATCACACAGACAACAAGTATAAACTATCACATAAACCATTTCTTGGGCACCCGCCCGCTAACATTGGACCTCGTCCTGAACAACATACTAGCATACGATGCCTAGGGCTAACCCCCGGGTCTTCTACTCATATCTACATGGGCCGGAATTGTGGCCGTAGACCCATTCACACAAAGGGAAACTCACCTGATACTGCTGAACTGCTGCTGCTAATCCCGTTGACCGCTACCTGACCACTGACTCCGAACTGCTGCTCCACTAGCTCCCCGAGCTACCAATATCAACATAACACTTAGTCTAACTGACCTTCAAAGATCAGCTAAGTCAACTCTTTCCAAAGTCAAAGTCCTGGTCAAAGTCAACCTCCCAGGTCAACCCTACTCGCCGAGTCACCCTATTGACTCGCCGAGCTCATATGTTCAGAGTCCTTCTATTCGTGACTCGACTCGCCGAGTCAGTCCATGACTCGCCGAGTCTACCGATTACCGATTCCTGACCTGTCCAACTCACCGAGTCTCCATTCGACTCACTGATTCGAGTCTCGACTCGAAGGGTTTGGGGTTTCGCGACCTGACTCCCTGAGTCCAAGAACAGACTCGCCGAGTCCAAGACAATCTTCATCCAACTCGCCGAGTTCATGCCCAACTTCATCCGACTCGACGAGCTGTTCATCCCACTCGTCGAGTTCCTCCTCATCTTCAAGCTACTCGCCGAGTCCACTCAAAGGACTCGCCGAGTCCATCCGGTCCTTCATACATGCAGAGGACTTTTGAGTCATGCAGGGACTCAAATCTGTAGATCTACCCTTCCCAAGCCTATTCCTCACGTAAAGTTGCAAAGTTTACGGGTAGAGAAGGAGATCTAAGAAAAATACACCATAAACTAGGGTTTAAGGCAAGGAGGATCCATAATCAACTCAAGGGCTGCTACTTTATGCTTCTCAAGACCATAATATGCTTAGATCTGAAGTAGCAACTTCAGATCTGGCTTCTAACTCAAAATAATAACATTATGGCTAAAAAGCCCCAACAACCACACATAGATCTAGGTGCAAAAAGGGTCCAGGAACTAGTTTATTACCTCCAAATGCTCAGAATGAACTCACAATCCCAGATCTATAGTCCCTTCTTGCTCCTCCAAGTTCCTTCTTCCTTCTCCAAGCTTTAATGCACCTTCCAAGGCAACAAATGGCTCAATCAAAGGATATGACGGCTAGGGTTTGGTATCCAGGGCTAAAGAGGCAGTAAGGAACCCTAGGAAGAAGATTAAGACGTTTATATAGGCTCCAAGTCCCGAATTTAGGGTTTTCCACGCACAGACCAGACTCGCCGAGTCACCTTGGCCGACTCGCCGAGTCGGTCACTTACTCCTCGACCCGGATCCCGCTCGGACTCGCCGAGTTCCTCCTTGGACTCGCCGAGTCGCCCCTTAAAATTAAGGTTTTCTTTCCTTTCTTGGCCTTCAAAACTTTGGGTGTTACACTTATCGTTGGCTTCATAGTAACCCAAATGCCCCCACCTATTGGAGTCATCGATCTAGAAACCCTTCATCGGAGCCGGTAGAGTCGTCGATCTAGAAAGCCTTCGATTTGGAAACCCTTCGTCGGAGTTTTTACCACAACCACTAGTCCACACCGCCTCTGCTGTTGAACCTCTATGAAAACCCTCTGATTTGATAGTCTTCGTCAACCAGAGAAGAATCGATGGAGAAGAACGAAGATATAAAAATCTAGGGTTTTCTGAGGAAGATAGAGATGGAGAGAGAGACATATTTTCCTTTGATGGTTTTCACATTTTCGTTAGGGTTTCAAGACAGTGGTTGCAACACTTGTGGTTGAGGGTTTCTTTGTGGGGACTTTAACGATGATGATAGGACGGCTAGATCTAGGCAGACATATTGGTTGCCATACATCGGCGTCACCGAACACATTCTCGTGCTAGACGTCAGAGTCGTCGGATTCATCATTATTTTCTCTGTTTGTCTTCTCAGGTGGCCGTTTTTTGTTCTCCGATGGTTATTTCAAGTAAAGACTAGGTTTTCTGTGGAAAATTTGATGGATTTGAGAGAGAGAGAAAGAGAGGGAGAGGGAGAGAGAGAGAGAGATTTATTTTTTTATTTTTTTATAAATCTAAAAGTCAGAAAAATAAATATGAGAGAGAGAGAGAGACAGATTTATTTTGTTTTATTTTTATTTTTATTTTTTATTTTTTTAAATCTGGAAATCAGAAAAATAAATATGAGAGGGAGACAAATTTATTTTGTTTTATTTTTATTTTTATTTTTTTAAATCTGGAAATCAGAAAAAAAAATAAGAAAAAAAAAGAAAATCATATTAACAGGGGAAAATACGTCATTTTGAAAAAAATCAAAACAGATTGGACCAAACAAGCAACAAAATGAAAACTTTGGACCTCTGGTGCTAGTCCAAACCTTTTTGGACCAAAGTGACAATTTTGAGCAAACCACAGGGACCATTTGTGCAGTTTAGTCTTTCAATTACTAAGTGACGGCGAGATCGATGCTTATAATACTCCAATTTCTCAAGATCCATGATTTGGTTTGGTCGTGGCGCGTTTGGATCCGTCTAAAACTATGTTTTGTTTTGTTATTTATACTCTACGTGGTTGTTTATTGTGTTTAAACTGATCTATAACATGTTTTGATATGTTTTTCAATGTTTAAACTTTATGGACATCAAATTATTGGTTTTATATGTCTACGCATTATGCAGGAAAGTAAATAGATATGAAAATAAAAAAAAAACATAAGTCGGGTTGACCTGACGGTTCAACCGGTTGAACTGGTTCACATGTGAATCGGTCATCACATCGGTTCAATTAAAAACCCTGGTTTTAAAACATTGGTTTTAGCACCGTATTTAAAAAAATAACTGAAATTGGTTTAATGGACATGAACCGGTTTATTGGGCCTGAACCAGAATTTGAATTGGTATTAAAAAAAGGGATAATTACTTGAAAGGGTAACGAACTTTTGATTTTTTTCACATTTAGTCACTAAACTTTTTTTTGTTATCTATTTGTCATTGAATTATTGAAACTGTTCACATTTTACCCTTATGACCGGTCGTTACCGGTCATAAGGGTAAAATGTGAACAGTTTCAATAGTTCAATGACAAATAGATAATGAAAAAAAGTTTAGTAACTAAATGTGAACAAAATCGAAAGTTCGTTTCCTTCTAAAAAGTTCAATGACTAAATGTGAAAAAACTTTCTATTGTATTATGTTTTAGCAAATTATTTATTTTTGTTTAATTGTAGCAACATTTGTTGATGAATAAATCTATGAAATAAAAAAAAAACAAAACCCTGAAAATATATTTAAAAAAAAACAAAAAACCGAAACCGAAATAAAAAACCAATGGTTTGACATTTTCCAAAATAAAAAATCAAAATTTCCAATCTGATTTTGGTTTTACAAAAAAATGAACCATTCTCACTAATGTGAATTATGACCATTGGTTTGGCATGCGGAATTTGTGACATCCCATGAATACATAGTTACAACATCGTCTGAACTCGTAATTCATTGTAAGGGGTTAGAGTATCATCGCATGAATACATAGTTACAACATCGCTTGAACTCGTAATTCATCACCTACAGGTTATGGGCCTGCTGGTGTTTCCACTGGGTTGTCTAGAATAGTCCGTGGTTGCCATCTATACTCTGGTAGATGACTACATCGCCACATTGCCGGTTAAGGTTATGATATCTCCTTTCATCCTACATCACCTATTCATCATCATCTATTTACCTAATTATCATCACCTTTCTATCATCACCTATCTCTCATCATTTTATTTCATCACACACCAGCTATTTCATCTACCCATGTTTCATCCGCAACATATTTGTAGATATAAAATAAATATACCGTTTAAATCCTTTAAAACATGTAAAAAATCATTCATCTAACATAGACAGCAAGTATTCAAATAATATGCACATATAGCACGTAATTTATATAAAATACTTCATATCTATGTGTAAGATGATAGTAACTATATATACCCATAAATGCTTCCTAACTTCAAACCCCAAGGTTAACTCTACTAAAACTTCATATTCTCGGCTCTCTGGACCTAGAAGGGTCCAGATCAATAACACAAACTTGCAAGAGGGGTTTGAGGCATTCAAAACCCCAAAGATGAAGTGATTCAAGCCCTAACCCCAAAATGGAATCTACACAATAGGGAAGGAAAATGGTTCATTTTTGTACCTCAGAATGAAGCTCCTTGCTTGAATAACTCAGAACAATAACTTTCCTTGGTCCCTCTTGCTGGAACTCTTCTCCTTTCTTGCAAAATCACACAAAAAAGCTCAAGATAGCTCTTCCTCTCACTCTACACACTCAAGCTCGCTAGGGTTCTCACTTATGGGAAAGGTAGTCGCAATTGAAGGCCATAAGTGCCTTTAAATATGGCTCGGGCCCAAAGATTTAGGGTTTCTGCCAACAGTGCGGACTCGTCGAGTCCATTCATTAATCTGAGTCATCAGTCGCGACCTTACTTAACGAGTTGAGGCGTCAACTCGTCGAGTCTCTCTTCTTAACTCAAAAGAAAAATACTTAAATTATGATACCTGGAAATCCGGATGTTAAATTTTGTTTTTTTATTTTATAGATTTCTTCATCAACAAATGTTGCTACAATTAAACAAAAATAAATAATTTGCTAAAACATAATACAATAGGAAGTTTGTTCACATTTAGTCATTGAACTTTTTAGAGGGAAACAAACTTTCGATTTTGTTCACATTTAGTCACTAAACTTTTTTTCGTTATCTATTTGCCACTAAACTATTGAAACTGTTCACATTTTACCCTTATGACCGGTAACAGCCGGTCATAAGGGTAAAATGTGAACAGTTTCAATAGTGCAATGACAAATAGATAACGAAAAAAAGTTTAGTGACTAAATGTGAACAAAGTCGAAAGTTCGTTACCTTTTCAAGTCATTATCCCTTAAAAAAAAGACGCATACTTCAATCTTGGAAAACATAAAAGGAAGCACGTGTGGTTCTCTATGCAAAATGAAAAGTTCTTTGGATGGTTTAAAACATAGAACATAAGTAGGTGTAGTCTCTTGTCACCCATGCATAAAAAAGTTTACATAACAAAAATGGGATAAATTTATGTATATGTGTAAAGGAAATTGCTAATGTCAAAGAATTTATCTTTTGCTTTTATGTTCATGTTTTTAAAGTTCAACGTCAAGAATGCATATCAAGTTTGTACATCAAACTTAAAGATAAATAAGTTTGCTTGAATATAGAGTATTAAAATAGGAAAGTGAAATATAAGTAGTTCTGGAGTCCTATAATCCTACAAAAAGACAAGTTAGTGCGGTTGTTTTCATATCTTTAATTACAAAGAAGCATTGACATACAAATAAGCAATGGCCACAAGCCTACAAAAAATGGTTGCTTCATATGTTTAATTGCAAAAAAGCACCTCATAAATATATCATGGCTATTTTTATCCATGTTTTATGAAAGAAGTAAATGATGCAGATGAAGTTGGGAGTTAAGTGAAACCTTAAGAATATAAAACTGTTAAGAATGAGAGGTAGGTCGACTTTTATTTATTTATTTTATTTATTTTTTCTTGTTAATAAAAAAATTGGGACATATTGATTTTACCATGTTTTATAATACTAGTTGTGAGATCCGTATGTTATACGGGTCGGATAAAACAAAAAAATAAATAAATATGAAGTTTTAAACAAAAAATTATTTAAATTTGAAATTTAAAATTTGAATTTAAAAGGAAACATATTAAATACTATATGAGTTGTAATATAGTAATTTATCGGTTATTTTCAATTAAGGCAATTATTAATTAAGGTGTAAATATGATATGTTAATTAAGAAAGATAAAAAAAATAAGAAAATAACAAATGGAAAAAACATTTATTCAAAAATACCATAAAATAACAAGTGTCAAAACTCATAAGTGATTGGCATCTAGCAAACAAAACCTTTATTGATTAAGGAGGATATAATTTACAAACTGCTTAACAACTATCACAATTTGATTAAAAGCTCATGTTTCACACTTCACTTCATCATATTTCATTTTTCCCCATTGCTTGTTGTATTTAGATTGATATATGTATACTAGTCGTATACTTCAAAATCTGATTGAATATTTTTTTTTAAGGATTTCTTGAAGCATTTTTTTTGTCTTGATAATCACTACAATTGGCTCATTTTTTGCCTTTGATTATGTTGATATATTGGGACCAATTGCAAGGAAGCACGTCAATAATGTAAGTTTTTTTATTTTCAATCCCGTTAATCAATAAAGCTTGCTAAAGATTAACTTTTGCTGATTATGAAACTCAAAAAAACATTCCAATTCGATTAAAGATTCGATTTTCTACTAATTAGACTCAATTGCAAGTAAGCACGTCAATGACGAATCAATCTTATTATTTGTATAACAATACTTTTTTAGGGAATGTTTTCATTTTTCCGAGTCCATCCGGGTCTAAACCCCGTAGCCGGTTCCAATTATCTATTTTCAGTTTCAACCGGTTTCATATCCACTTTACCCGATCCGATACCCCGAACCGTAACCGCTTCCTCTATATCGGTCTGGTTTCCGGGTCTTCAAATCCTTTAATTTCGGTTTTATGGTTTCCCGAGTCCGGGTTTGGACCCACTTTCATCCCTATATGATATACGACTTTTTGATTTATGGATTAGTCCAAACATCCCATTCAAGTTTGACAAAAAAAATTTCCAGACCATTGAACATTTTTTTGTATACATATGACTTCCTCTACAAAACTTCAAAAGACTTGATGTTTTCGTTAAACCTTCACATCCAAAGCACTCCAAGAATATAAGATACATGATTTTTTTTATTCTGGATCATTTTAGACTTCCTGTTCAAGGTGGTCCTAAAAATCGTTTATGATACCACTGAACTTTTTTGTACACCGGATAACCTGTGGAAAAAATGTAATAACTTCTACTACAAAACTCCAAAAGACATGCCATTTTTTTCATTGGAAACTACACATCCAAAAATTTCTAAGCATATGATATACACGGTTTTTTTTGACTTATGGATTGCTCTAGACTTCCCGTTGAAGTTGGTCCAAAAATAGATTGGACAACCCGTGACAAAAATGTTATGACTGTCACTATAAAACTCCAAAAGAGTTTTTTTATTGGAAACTATACATCTAGAACATTAGTACACATGGTTTTTTTGACTTATGGATTGTCCATACCTCTCGTTAAAGTTGGTCCACAATATTGTTTTAGACCACTGAAGGTTTTTATTTTATTTTATTTATTTTTTTATTTTTTTCTGTGTATTAGACATCCTGTGGAAAAAACCGTCATAACACTCTCTACAAAACACCAAAGAACCTGACGTTTTTTCATTGGAAACTACACATCAAAAGTTTTCCAAGCATATAATATACACATTTTTGACTTTTGGATCATTTCATACTTCTTGCTGAAGTTGGTCTAAAAATGGTTTTTGAGACACCAAACATTTTTTGTACAATCGTCAGCGTGTGACAAAATGTTATAACTTCCTTTACAAAACTCCAAAAAAGTTGTTAATTTTTCATTGGAAACTACACATCTAGAGCTTTCAAAAGATATAAGATACATGTTTCTTTTCTTTTTTTTCTTTTTTTTTGGTTAAAAAAATCATTTTAGACTTCCCATTGAAGTTGGTCTAAAAATATTTTTTCAATCCAACAAATATTATTCTGTACATTGGATAGTCTGTGGCAAAAATGTCATAATGTCCTATACAAAACTCCAAAATGCATGTTTTTTCATTGGAGACAACATATACATAGTTTTCCAAGCATATAAGATAAATTATAACTTGATTTATGGATCGTTCCAAACTTCCCATTCAAGTTGGTCCAAAAATATTTTTTAAGACCATTGAACATTTTTTTTATATTAGGAAACCTATGGGAAAAGATGTTAAAGGTAAAAAAATCTTCAAAATATGAATAAAATTTTCAATAATTTATAAACTATGAATAAAAAGTGACTGTATTTTGAATTTACTTCATTTATGTATATTTACAAATTGATGGATTGGAGATTGAATCAACAGAAAAATACCAAGACATGAATATGTCACTGATTGTTATGGAAAACATGGAAGAAGGAGATATGCATAAGGAGAAAATTGATGCAAAAACCAACGAAGAAAAGAAAACAAATGGTTCATCTTAATTATGCAAAAAAAAGTTGTAGGATCGTTCAGATTCTAAAAGATAGAAATCATGTTTGTAGCAGAAAATTGAATGAACACAAGCAAGTAAATATAATCTGGTTTTCGATTAAAGAATAAGAAGTTCAATTAAAAATGGTGGTAAGAAACTTGCAAAGATATTCTCTCTATCTAACTAACATCCCTTATATAGGTTCACTACTCAAGGAGTCGGTTAGGAATTCACCCAGGCAAAGACACCAGGGGCGGTTTTAGTAGGTGTACCTGTGTGACACCAAAAACACCTATTTTTTCTATCCATAATGGAAAATTTTTCGATTTTTCGATTTTTTTACATATTTTTCATGTATCTGCAACACCTAATTCAACCTCTGCAACACCTACTATGTATTCCTGCGTCCGCCCCTAAAGACACCTAGGATAAACAGGCTGTCAAACAACCAAGTAGAACTCACTGCGAATACTAGAGTGCAAAACTATGAAACATACAAGTACATTCGTAATACAAACTAAAGACTTAGATATTACATTAATAATGCTTTCTTAATAAGACTCGAACACAATCTATACAAACTGCGATACCTAACAACACCCCCCTTTGTGTTGAGTCGCAAAAGGAAGTCTTTACTTGATTTCTTCAAAACCGTGAGGAGCTATGTGTGACAGTTGGTCAAATTAGGTCAATAAACCACCCCGAACCCACTTGTAATAGGACCTAATGTATAGTATTCCACATAATGAAGACAAATATAGTTTTTCATACTTAGAATTGCATACGAAATACTCTATTTGTTATCTGAAAATATGAATCGTAGTTGAACAAAACACTATTAACAACAAATAAGTATTAATTAATGCATTAAAAATGAGATTTATGTGTTAATCATACTTATGAGGATCTAAACCTCTAGATATATAGCGCATGTTAACATGATTCCGTGGATATAAAGAATTTTGAAAACGGAGATCGTATGCAACAGATCTGCCCTTTTTAAGAAAACAAATCGATAATATAACTGATTTTCCCGGAGACGAATACCGTATTGATTCATTGGGATAGTTGCACATGTTGTTAATTGTTTTCGAGAATGTTTTTAAAATCAGACTATGTCATAATATTTGATTTCACTTTCGAAATATTTTTGACACGAAGTTAAGTCACTTTAGCGAAAACTGTCAGACTGAAAATTAAAAATAATTAAGTCGAAACTTTGAACGCATTTTTAACCTAGTATCGTCTATCGGTTAGACATTTTGATCAATATTTGGAATCAACATGTTCGGGACATTTGGCATGCATGTTTGAAAAAATTACATGAAAATATTTTTAGTCGAGATTGACATGCGGTTCGAAGAGACGCCACATGGAACCATGAGAACTAAACAAGTGTCATACATAGAGAGGATCAAGAGATTTTCCCTCTCCTATAAAATGACCTCATATATCCCTTCTCCTTACCCTATTTCTCTACTCCCGGTCTCTCTCTCTCTTTCTCTCTCTCTCTCTCTCTCTCTCTTTCTCTCTCTCTATGTGCATAATTACGTATGCCGGGCCACTGAGAAACACCACATGCGATGTGACAACCCAAAATTTCTATCTTGTAAAGCCAATCAATTCAATCAAAAGTCATACTTGTTTCTGTTGACTTTTAGCTTTGTTAAGGGTCTGTTTGAGAGTTCTAAGCCTAATACACTTAAGGATTGGGTGTTAGGAAGTATTGACTTGAGTTCATTGAGTTGCAATTAAGCCGGAACCACCTTCACAAGGCGTTTACGGCCATAAACCGATGTTGGTCGTGAACCCCTCTTCATTAGTATGAAGATCCTTCATTATTCTTCATTTCTCACATCTTCAAGTCAAGAACTCTCATTTCTCTCTCAAGTATCATCAAGGAAATCCTCCTTGATCTTCAAAAGTGTAAGTGATTCTTCCATTCTTTCTTGATATCCTTCTTATTAAAGTGAAACCCTATGATTTCATCCATGAATTCATCTCTTTTAGGTTTAGATCTTCAAATCATCATCTTTACACCAAGAACAGCAATAACACACACTTGTTCTTGGGGCTGTAAACACTTTCAAGACTTCTATTTCGTAAGTATCTCTTCCATATACCTGTTATCCATTAGAAACTCTTGATTTCCAACCACGAAACAACCACTTGATGCATGATCTTCAAGAGTTTACGGCCGTAAACCCTTCATTGGGCCGTAAACCCTTCATAAGATAATATGGTGGTCGTGAACCCTTCAACCCATGGCCACAAACCCTTCATATGATCAAGTCTTGCCCGTAAACACTTCATGTGTGGCCGTAAACACTTATAGTGTGGCCGTGAACACCCTTTCATACAATCATATGTGATTGTAACACTTCATTCCAAATGTTTCCTAGTACCTAAGGTTGTTCCCTTTCATGATTAGTTGTTATATACACTAATTATATACATATATGTGTCATTATATGCTTAATAGGATCCGTTTGTGCTCAAGACTTCACTTGGCATACTAAGCATCCTAATCGATCTTACATTCGAATCACTCACTGCAGGTGAGTTCATACCCCTAAACTTATATTTTAATGATTTTAATTGCTTTTTATGGGGGGGGGGGATACAAGTAGAAAACATTATAGTTATAATATCAATCACATGTGATTTATAACTATCAAACAAAAGGATTTCTTAGACTTCAAAACTATGCTATCAAACAAACTCTTTCAAATCATTATATAAACTGACATCAAGTCATCAACAACCAGTCAAATGGTTAAAACTCTTTTTATGTGATAAACTCTTTATCGTTTTACAAAACTCTTTTAAACTTATATATTGTCAAATTCATGTCTATATAGATATAGTTATATAAATAAGGTTGAAAGGGCTTAGGACTGATAACTCACTTTATTTCTTGTTCCTTGTTTGGTTGTGGACTTAGAGTATCGGTTGTTTGTCCGAGTGTCGCTTAAATCTTAGTTATATATTATGTATATGTATGTAGATATAAAAGTTCTTCCAATCGGTTCAATACCTTTGGGTAGCAAAGGTGTACAAACATGATCAGTCATTCATCTGCATAGCTTACTAGTAAAGTATAATAGATACAGTTTATAGGATTGCTACTTAATATTTCTAGAACAATGAAACTTACAAGAATCAGTTCATTCATGAGTCAGTTCACACATACAATAACTAGAACAGAAAGGAACATACAATAACTAGAACAGAAAGGAACATACAAAAACAAGAACAAAAAGGAACATAAAATAACAATAACAGAAAGGAACATACATCCTTTTACAAGAAGAAGAAAAAATTAATGTGAAACCACTACTTCACGGCATAGAAATATAATTGTTAGGTCGCGTTTTGTAAACAGAGTCTCCTGGAGGGAGAGCGACATTGTGTGTATAGATCTATACAGGACTAACAATCCCATATCCCAATTTTTAGCTACAGTCCGACATACAAGCCAAGGGGTGACAAATATCGCATCAGTTTCGATGCCATCAGGATGTCGTGTTAAACACTCATCAATCAATATGGTTATAACCTCATCACATTTTAACTTTAATTAAACAAATTGGTTTTAAGGTAGTTAGTGCTTCAGTAGTCACTTATTTCAACATTACTGTACACTGTCATTTTTCCCATTACATTCTGTTGGATTAATGTCTAAGTCCATAACTATAATTGGTAAGACTTGACCCGACCCGGCATGGTCCATTTGGGTTGCATGGCATCATGCATTTGGATAGACTAAAATGAGAGAAATAACACTTAAGTTTTGTTAATATATTATAAGTTCTAATATATTAATAAGGTTATTTAATTAGTATTGATCAAGAATTAATTTGGAATTAATTAAGTAATCAAAAGGAGACTAATTAAATATATGGGTTGATTGTGTAAATCATTCATTCTTATATATGTGGGCTTGTGATCCAAGATTCCTTATGTTGAACTAAGTTCATGGGGTGACCCATGGATGCTCCATGGAGGTCAAAATCCATGGAGCATAAGGAATGGGTAAAGTCATGAGTTAAATGGTGTAACCCTAATAGCCACCATATAAAAGAATCCCATGGCTCAAGAAATCGTGCACTATGTGTGAGTGTGAGGGCTAGACGATTTCAAGGAGTGTTCAAGTTTCTCATAAGTTATTCCAAGTGTATTTGGTGTTGTGTGAACCATTTTAGGTGTCACACTTGGGGCACTAGGCACTCAAGCTTCATGAAGACTTTCTACATCAAAGAGGTATGTATTCTATCTTGTTATATTCATTGTTTTGTATGCTAGATTAGGATAATACCTTGGAAGTTCATATTTGCATGTATAATAGAGAAAACATAGATCCAAGGTATTTAGGGTTTCATGTACACTTAGGAGTGTTAGAATGCTCAAAACCCAATAGTGGTATCAGAGACACGGGTTGTTTTCTGTTATATTGATGCAAATATTTTATTTTCAAAGTTGAAAAAAAGGAAAAAAAAACATGAAGTTTGTCAAATTTTAATATAATTACTTGTTCTTGTGAAAAATTAATTATTTGTAAAATTTGAATAATTTGCTTTATGAGTTGAATTAGGTCAAATTTAATAAAAGATAAAATGATATGATTATTTTATTAGTTTTAAAAGTTTGATCTAAAGAGTTTTATTTTTTGAAACCTCCATAAGTTATGGATATGAAAAGGTTTAAAAAAAATTGATTCAAAGTTTTTATGGAGTTACAAAATTTGGTGTTAATGTTTTAAAGGATTCCATAACTTAAGAATAAGCTATGGATCACCAAAAGTTTTTTGTGTTACCTTGTTTTATGAGTGAATTTAGATTAATGAATAAAATTATGTGATAGTTGGTTTTAATCAAAATTAATCTAAAAGAAGTTCATAAAATGTGTTTATGTAACATATAAGTCACATTGATGAATCTTAAAACTCATAAAAGTTGCCATAGGTTACAAAATGAAGAGTCTTTTTCCTCATTAAATTGTTTTATGACTCCATAACTTGTCCTCAAGTTATGGATGTTCAAGAGTCACTTCATTAAAGTTTATATATATATATATATATATATATATATATATGTATGTATGTATGTATAAGAGTAAAGTCAGTCTTACCGTTAGTAGACCTCATTCACGAAGCCGGTCTATAAGGGGGGTATAAGGTTACTGCCTATAAAATGGCAGTTTAATGGGTGTCCACTCTTACCCACCGCTTCCTTGACTGGTGGAGGGTCATTAGCCGAACGGGTAGGACAAGGACTAGAATTCTCCCTTCATTAAAAGTATTAATGATAAATACTAAGTAACTAAACTCTTATAAATACCCAATCTTAGTTACTTAGGAAAATGTGAATAAGGTGCTAATCCATGAAATTACACTTTTCACTTTGTTTAAGTCGGTTAGTGGAGTGTGTGTGGTTAACCGGCACACTAACTCGTATTTAACAAGGTAGGCAAAGGGTAACTTAATGTTTATCATACTATCGATGGAGCGTGTGTGGTTAACCGGCACATCGATTGAGAGGTAAACACTTAAGGGTACCAAGTAATTTGCATGGTTACTTCACACCTTGTTTTGTGATCCTCGGCATCCCAGTCACAAAACCTGAAGGGCACACTCGAGATTGAAACATGCCATTGAACAGTTCAATGAATCTCAAAGATCTAGGAGTTTCAAAACCAATTAAAACCTAATAATATATTTCGTTTGTCTTGGTGGAAATTGGTGAACCGTCATTCACGTACCTTCAAATATTTTATAGCTTGGATTACGGCATCCCTCTTCCGAGTTATATAAGTATTGTGTGGGTCCTAGCCTTAATATTTCATATTGGGTGTTATATTAAGGACTTTAAATCAACTATCTTGAATATCTCCCAAAAGATGTCTGGTTTAGACATTTATGATCTTCCCAAATCTCTTGAAGCAAGCTTTCCTAAATGAAGATGATGTCCCACGGAAACCATACTTCTTTCACCTCCTCTAATTATTCTCCCTAACCCACAAGTTCTTGAAAAGTTTAAGGTCAATCAAGCCCTATTGGCAAGTAAAGGTCTATGTGTGATCACATCTTGGAGATGTAGTCACATATTGACAAGCCGGGAGAGTTGGTGTCAAAGTCTTGAGAAAGTTGGTGGCTCAATCACTTTCTAAGTCACATAGTGACAAGACCCTTAATGATCTTATCTATTTGCTAAGATCAACTTCCTAAAATTTTATGGACATTGACAATGGTGACATTAGATATCCAGTAAAGCTTTCTCTTCCCAATGGAATGGGATCGGCCATAGTCAACTCGGTTGACCAAATGGTAAAGAGAGAGGCTAAGTCTGAGATAGTCCCATTATCAAGGGTCCATAGGTAACTATTGCCAAAGGAAGGGGCATTGGTTGCAAAGTTGCCAAATTTACCTAAGGATGTTAAAGTCAATAAGTTTGGCTCTACTTCAGGTAAAGTCCATTATCTAACTCTATTAAGTACATGCTGATTCTGATCACGAAGATGGATTTCAATCGCATGGTTCGGTGATCAGAATTTTGGGCTATTACTTAAGAGTTATGATATTTATATTGCTTAGGAATAGATAACAACAAGGTTTTCATATGGATTGTAAGGATAAGTTTTCTACAAAGTTTTAAAATAAAAGAAAAAGGTTTTGATTTTATTTATTTTAAGTATCCTTACAATGGTATTTGTGAAAAGTTGTTGATTATAAGATTCCACTGATAGCAATATTGGAAAGTGATTGATTATTTCATTTGTGGTAGTGTCTAATTTACCAAATAAGAAAAGATTCTCATCACCCAAGTTTCAGTTGGATAGAAACTTGGAATCATGCAAATTGTATAGCATGATGAATGAGAACTTTCAAGCATTGAAAAAAATTAAGACTAACTACTTGTTCACATGGATGTGTGAGTCAAGTGCAGGACTAAGGGATCGATTACACATTCTTGTGCACTGGTCAAGTCCACCACAAAAGATCGATAAGACTATTCGTCATGGTTTACTAAAGCTCAATAAATATGATTATACTTACAAGCTTAAGTGTAACTCTAAGACATTGGAAAAGGTTCCAATGTATGGCAGAGCGAATAAGAAGAATCAAATTAGGCAGAAGGATAAAAGTTTCTCAAATCTAAAAAGATGGGAGAGTACTTTAGTATCAATTTTGTGATCATCTTAATGATTAAGAAACCATAGCACAATTAGTTCTCTAAGGAAATCTTAGTGCATTCTTATGACTAAGAAAAGGAATCTTGAATTATTGAAATGGTTAAATCAAGAAGATGAGTCATACTTCGTTCCAATACAAGTCTTAGAGTCTTACTCCAAGATTGTAATTTGAGTGACATGTCTTAAAGAAGGTTTAAAACACTTGTCAAATCTAAGAGTAAAAGTTTCCTACTCTTGTACATTTGAAATTTGTAAGTTGTGATGTTTTGGATAAAACAAAGACCAACTAAGGCCAATTATGTGAAGTGTTTGTCTTGATTAGAATCCGCAGTATCTCTTGGATGTTTGACAAGGGAGTCTTATAGGTCAAGAGGAGAGTGGGAGTCTTAAAGGTCTTGAAAGTCTCAAGAACTAATCAAGAATAAAACCTGAAGTTCTTCACTAGCACACGACTTGAGGTTTATAACCTATCATGTTGACATATTCTGTGCCCATTCTAGTTAAAGTTGGCTTTGCATATGAGTTTTTAGAGTTCTCAATTGGTTGCACAACAACTTGGAAGCAATGGCAGGCCCTTGAGCTGCTAGGTGGCAAGAAATTAAGATTGAGTTCAATCCATATGAGTTTGGATTTGTCATTATCCTTGTCTTGTGATTATGGTTTTGACAAATTCATATGGGTAGGAACTCAGACACCATAAAAATCTAAGTGTCATAAGGTTTCTCTCCGATTCATGAAAATCATGGTGAGGAAACACTTTCACTAAGTAGATTTTAGCTAGATAGCAATTGCGATATTTGCATTCACAAAGTCGGTAATGGAGCGTGTGTGGTTAACCGGCACACTAACCTGGACTTGTGAGAAGTGGCAAAAAGTTCTAACCATTATGATTACGGCATCCGTCTTCATAATTGTTTAGACACACCTATGAGCTATCTAAGGGAAGGTGTATGATTTTGATAAAGTTTTATCAAAACAATCTAGTATCAGAAATCTGAACTTTGGTAAGAAAGTCAGCTGATTTCTGAGTACATGTCAAAGCAGGTGGGAGCATAAGTGTCATGCTAATAATCATCATGTTAGTGGGAGCATGATAATTATGATAAGTATTGCAAGTTAGCAATGTTAATTATAGAAAACAAAAGTTTCAATTGGGAAAGAGTTGTTTTGCTATAATTAAGGGAGAGGAAATTATACTTCATCTCAAATCTAAAAGCATAGATTGAGGTTTTAATCGTATTTAGTCAAGGATATATATATGAATTTCATGTTGGAATGGCTCAACATACGAAAATTTTGTATATGGGTCCATTATTTGCGTTCTAAAATTCAATTATGATTACGGCATCCCTTTTCATAATCTGAGTTATGAGAACTTGGCAAATAGAAATGGAAATATTATAGCAAAAGACTGGCTTAGTCTTTATGTGAGACATCATGAATTGTGTCCCATATGCTTCGGATAAAGGATCGATTACATGTGCTATATTCATCCTTTCTAAAATTTTTCCGAATGCCTGGGGCATTAAGAAGGGAAAAGGTCTAGAATTGGATATGACTAAAAGGATTAATCAATTGTCAAGGACAATCTAAGGTTTACCAAAGATTGGGTGCTCAAGGACAGTTGGAAGTATAGTGATAATTCAAGAAGGACCATATTGACATAATCTATAAGGAGGCAACTCTTGTTCAGAAGCGATAGTCAAAATGAATCTGGAAATGTTTCAAAGTTAGAATTTTCAATCTATGTAAGATTAAGGAAACTCAATGAAAGAAGGATGTTTCCAAGGAGTTGATCTCCTTTGGAATACTTTGTAATGTTTGTTGTCAAGTCCTTGTGACTTTGTGCATAATCATTACAAGAGGATCAATGCATATAAGTTTAGAATCTAACAGATTTCAGTAAATCGCATGAATTTGGAATTTTTGCATTTGCAGTAAGGATTTGGGACTGTGAAAAGAGGATCATTAGAGTTATGTTCAATTGATCTATTTCACAAAGTAAAGATCATAGACAAACATAGTATGCATACTTGGTGTATGACATGACTAGTGTTTAGAAAACATAGTGTACATGCTTGGAGCATGGGACAACTATTGTTTTAAATTCAAGAATAAAGTTGATAGTTGAAACAGTATACAATGAATAATGTGTAATCATATGGTGATAAATAAAAGGTATTTTATTTATGTTCATAGGTTTTGATACCATATTCGATTCAATTATTCTTGTGTTTCTTTTTGCATGTTTTGACTTCCAGAATAAACTAGGTTATTCTTCCGGAATGACTAAGTTACTCAAACCATCCACAGTTGGTCATATGTTGGAAGTAGATATTAATCAAGACTATCATGGGTTGGCTTGTAGAGGTCTAAGATGTTGGACAAAGGGCTACAACACTCATGAGTCCTCATAAGTTCTGAGTATTGGATTCAACCCGCGCTCATTGGAATCACTTCATGGATTTTATCACGAGTGATCATGAGACGATAATATCTTATATTCTTCAAACCTAGAGATATGAGTTGTTACTATGAGCTGGTTGTACATTGATTGCACGAAAACGCATTCGGTAACTCGGTGTTATAAAACGTGCCTTTGTGTATGATTCAACAAGTAGTAGAACAAGCCATATGAGTCGAAGTTTATCCATTCCTTTTACCTTCGGGATAAAAGCGATATTTGTAGGACCCTCGATGATTTGATGATGAAAAATGGAAGTGCTCGGCCGGGCCAGGACTGATTTGATTTGTTCAATTAGTCAGTCATCATAAATTGGAAATCGGGAAATAACAAATAGACAGAGAGAATGATTATAATCCATGTCGCAGTCCATATGATATCTAGAATGGAGGAATATATGATCCCTTATCTAATGGACAAGTCATTGACAAAGGTCAGAGTTCATCTACAAGGTCAGAGTTCGACAGAAGCTTTTGAGAGCTACGACTGCCAGTCAGTTCTTGAAGTCATACGCAATAATAGTTTTAGACTTATCCAAGTGGGAGACTGTTGGATTAATGTCTAAGTCCATAACTATAATTGGTAAGACTTGACCCGACCCGACATGGTCCATTTGGGTTGCATGGCATAATGCATTTGGATAGAATAAAATGAGAGAAATAACACTTAAGGTTTGTTAATATATTATAAGTTCTAATATATTAATAAGGTTATTTAATTAGCATTGATCAAGAATTAATTTGGAATTAATTAAATGATCAAAAGGAGACTAATTAAATATATGGTTTGATTGTGTAAATCATTCATTCTTATATATGTGGGCTTGTGATCCAACATTCCTTATGTTGGACTAAGTCCATGGGGTGACCCATGGATGCTCCATGGAGGTTAAAATCCATAGAGCATAAGGAATGGGTAAAGTCATGAGTTACATGGTGTAACCCTAATAGCCACCATATAAAAGAATCCCATGGCTCAAGAAATCGTGCACTATGTGTGAGTGTGAGGGCTAGACGATTCCAAGGAGTGTTCAAGTTTCTCTCAAGTTATTCCAAGTGTATTTGGTGTTGTGTGAACCATTTGAGGTGTCACACTTGGGGCACTAGGCACTCAAGCTTCATGAAGACTTTCTACATCAAAGAGGTATGTATTCTATCTTGTTATATTCATTGTTTTGTATGCTAGATTAGGATAATACCTTGGAAGTTCATATATGCATGTATAATAGAGAAAACATAGATCCAAGGTATTTAGGGTTGCATGTACACTCAGGAGTGTTAGAATGTTCAAAACCCAACACATTCATCTATTGATATTCTCACATAAACGGTAATGTAAACTATTTTCTAGTAATAATAGTCATACTTGGGAAAACACTCACTTTTACAAAAGAACAAACATAAAGAACAGTCGGGTCTTGGTAGAAGACTACTCTCCATTTTAGTAGAAAATATAGGATTTTCTAGGAAGTATACAAACATTTACATCAAACACTTACAAACTTTACATCAAACACTTACAGACTTTACATCAAACTTATACAAACATTTGAAACTAAAATACTTATGAACTCACTAGCTTAAATGATGATCTACTCTTTCAAAATAACTTGTATTCTCAGGTTAACAGTAGACAGGTACACTAGACCAAGTTTTGAGAAGAAGGAGCACGTTCAAGACTCGTCTTTTATTTTGATATATATATTTTTGGTGTCTTTCAAACTTTACACAAAACATGCTTGTATTAAATTATATTATTAATGCAATGGATGATGTTGTTGCTTTTTTTACTATTGTGCATTGTTATGATATTGAACATGACGTCCTCCGCCCCCGAACGTTTCCGTCGTTCTGGTTTGGGGGTGTGACAAATTGGTATCAGGGCTTTATTTATAGTGAATTGAGTATATCAACCCATAAAAGATATACAACTATAAACACGTCGGGATTAAAAATACTCTGACCAAGAGTTTATACTTTTTAAATAATAAAATATTTAACTAAAGTATACATACATGCATTCATACTAGGATCAGTGTCATACTAGAACAACACAAAAGTATTGCGGTTGTTGGACAACACAGGTAGGCTTGAGGACATATGATCAGATATGGGAGTGATATAGCCTGATCAACTATATCTTTCCGAGAAGTTATTTTCATGTGCCTAGGAATGGTTGTGGTGTTTCAAGAAGTCGAAAACTTACCAACACTACTACAATGAAAACTTTAGAATAAAACATCAACTTAAAATACTATAGGAGTATTTTGTGTTACTATAATTACTTATTTGAGAACTAAAAGGTCTTTATTGGTAGGTCAATAGTTGCTGAGTGGATACGCTAAGGTTATATGTGACTAGGGTGTCATAGACTTAGGATATGTGATCTTTGCTTTACTTCCTGTTGCTTGTTTGGTTGTGGACTTTGAGTTAGGGTTACTTGTTCGAAGGTCTATTCTATTTTTGTTACATCAATAAGGAACTTAACAGAGTTAGATAGTGGACTTACCTGAAGCAGAATCAAACTTTCTGACTAGACGTTCACTCAGATCTTTCAGGTAGTTAGGGCAGCTTTACAACCAATGCCCCTTCCTGTTTGGCAATCGAACCATATGGACCGTTTGGGAATGGTACACATGTCTATCTCAGACTTAGCATTTCTCTTTACCATTTGGTCAACCGAGTTGACTATGGCCGATCCCTTTCCATTAGGAAGATAAAGCTTTTTGTATTTCCAAGGTCACCAATATGTCAATGTCTATGGTAGTTTGGGAAGTTGATCTACTAATCAAATTTGCTTTACCAGAGTTCCAAATCATTTCTGATTCAGCAGCAACAAGCAAATAGATAAGATCATTATGGGTCATGTCATAGTCTTTTACATAGTAGTCCCAAAGGACACTCACTATGTGACTTAGAAAGTGATTGAACAACAAACTTTCTCAAGACTTTGACACCCAACTCTCCCGGCTTGTCAATATGTGACTTCATCTCCAAGTTGTGATCACACATAGACCTTGCTTGCCAACAGGGCTTGAGTGACCTTGAACTTGTGGGATAGGGAGAATAATTGGAGGAGGTGGAGGAATTGAAGTATGATTTCCATGATCCAGTCACGGGACATCATCTTCATTAGGAAAGCTTATTGCAAGAGTTTTGGGAAGATCACAATTGTCTGAACCAGACATCTTTTAGGAGATATTCAAGATAGTTGATTTAAAGTCCTTAATATAACACCCAATATGAAATATTATGGCTAGGACCCAACACAATATTTTATAACTTGGAAGAGGGATGCCGTAATCCAAGCTATAGAATATTTGAAGGTAGGTGACTGACGATTCACCAATTTCCACCAAGAAAACGAAATAAATTATTAGGTTTTAACGGGATTTGAAACTCCTAGATCTTTTGAGATTCATTAAGCTTTCAATGGCATGTTTCAATCTTGAGTGTCCATTCAGGTTTTGTGACTGGGATGCCGAGGATCACAAAACAAGGTGTGAAGTAACCATGCAAATTACTTGGTACCCTTAAATGTTTACCCCTCAAACGATGCGACGGTTAACCACACACGCTCCATCGATACTATGATAAACATTAAGTTACCCTTTGCCTACCTTGTTAAGTCTAGCTAGTGTGCCAGTTAACCACACACGCTCCACTAACCGAATTAAGCAAAGTGCAAAGTGTAATTCCATGGGTTAGCACCTTATTCACTTTTTCCTAAAGTAACTAAAATTAGGAATTATAAAAACATTTAGTTACTTTATATTCATCATTAATACTTTTAATGAAGGGAGAATTCTAGTCCTTTTCCTACCTGTTCGGCTAACGACCCTCCACCGATCAAGGAAGTGGTGGGTGAGAATGGACACCCATTAAGCTGCCATTTTATAGGCAGCAACTTTATACCCCCTTATAGAACGGCTTCGTGAATGAGGGCTACTAACAGTAAAACGACTTGTTCTTATTCATATATAATTATTATTAACTTATAATATTATAAAGTATAAGGGTTGAATTTTAACTTTTAAAATTCTAGGGATTGAAACTAAAGTTTTAAAGATACTTTACATGTTCCAAAACTTGAGGGCAAATTTTGTAACTTTCAAAACTTTTCATCTTTCATAACTTATATGTTAAATGGTTTAACAAAATGAGAGACTTTTCATTTTATGTAACCTATGTTTTTCTTTAATGGAATTTAAAAGAATGAATTTTGGTAATCCATAACTTGAGAACAAATTATGGATTTCATTAAAACACATAATGATCAAGAATTAAACTAACAAGCAAGTTACAAATAATTCCTATGATCTTCTAAACTCATAAGTTCATGAACATGCATATGAACAATTTCAAGAATCATAAAATTAACCATATAAAACTTGAAATTTTGATAATAGCTATTGAAAATGGATTAGCATAACCATTACACCATCTAAAACACGTTTTATAAGACCAAAACAGTTTAGGGTAATGTTTCTAGTCCATTTCCAACAGCAAAACTCGAAAATCTGCATTTGGGGGCTCCTACTCGTCAAGTGCATGAACCTACTCGACGAGTAAGATGAGTTTGTTCTTGGACACGTCGAGTCCCCCCATGGACTCGACGAGTCCACTGTCCAGATAGCAAGATTTTCAGCTTTTTTCACAATTTTGCATCAAATATGAAGCAAACAAGCCTAGGCTCTGATAGCACTGTTGGGTTTTAAGCATTCTAACACTCCTAAGGTGTACATGCAACCCTAGAAGCCTTGTATCTATGTTTTACTATGATACATGCAAAATTGATTTTCCAAGGTTCATAACCTATCTAGCATATATGGGGAACTTTTAAATATAAAAGTTAGAAAGAAAGACATACCTTTCAGTTGCTTGGATTCCTTGAAAACCTTGTGAGCCTAGCACCTCAAGTGTGATGCCTCAAATGTCTCACACAACACCAAATACACTTGGAATAACCTTGAGAGAAATAGAACACTTCTAAAATCGGATATGCCCTCTTGTTCACACTAGTTGCCGATTTTGGTTGCTCACATATTCCTTTTATAGTGTGTCATAAGTAGGGTTACACCATGTAAACCCTAACTTGACATGGATCTTCATTTCCATGATCCATAGGTTCAAAGACACCATGGAGCATCCAGGAGCATCCTATGGGTTTTAGCCTAACTTGATAATCCATGGAGCATTAGCCCACTATACAAGTATGGGTGATTTACACAATCAACTCACATATTTAACTAGTCTTCTTTTGATCACTTAATTAATTCCAAATTAATTCTTGATCAATACTAATTAAATAATATTATTAATATATTAGAACTTATAATATATTAATAAACCTTAAGTGTTATTTCTCTCATTTTAGTCTATCCAAATGCATGATGCCATGCAACCTAAATAATCCATGCTAATCGGGTCAAGTACATTCCAGAAATAGTTATTAACTTAGACACCTAATCCAACATAGATGTCTAAGCCCATAACTATTATTGGTATGTATTCTACCCGCACTACAAGAAAAAGACCCTTTTAGGACGCACAAACCACGACACTCATTGATTTACTATACGCAAAAGTGAGTGCCATTAAAAAATTGTCATCTCTTCAAAAAATTTAAGGATTTATGTCACGCATTATTGCGTGCCCTTAAATTAGTGTCTCATGTAAAAAACTTAAAAACACGGAGGGCACTTTATCTAAAATGCGCGTCATCTGTAAATGTCGTTTTATATTTTTTTTAAGAAACGCGCCTCTTAGAGGGAAAATGAAATCCCCAAATTTTTTAAACCCCCGCCTTCTTCTCCTACATTCATTTCCCCTCCCTTGTCTCCACCTCTCATGCACATCCACTGCCTCACAAAATCTTCACAAGCTAACAATTCCAAAGTTTTCTAGCTTTTGGGGGTTATTTTCACCTCCGCTCTAGTTCCCATCGTCCATCTACTTCTGTCCTAGAGCCGACGATTGAAGAGTACAAATATGTCTAGGGTTTTATTTTATTTTTAGCTTCCACTCCTCCTGTTTTCTCTCAACCCAATACATGCGAGGGTCTTTGGTGGTGATCGACCGGTGGTGAAACGGTTCAACGCTAAAAAAGAAGCGGCTCTCCATTCTCTTATCGATTGAGATTTATAAGGATTTACATCGGTATCTCAAACGACTTCACCTCTTTTCACAGATTTCTTTCCATATAATTTTATGATTTCGGATTTCTTCCATATGATTTTAATTTTAGCTTGGGATTTATGCAGAAATCAAGGACCGTACCTAGTTGTGGTGGCAGCGCATCTATAGGAGCAAAGTCAGTAACAACGCTAGAGAGTTTTCTCAGAATCATTGTATATAGGAAGATGAGATGGAGATGATGTTTGCAACTAATTATCTATGTTAGTTTTCTGCTAAATAAGACTAAATATGCACAGAGAAAGTGTGATTGGGCAGGGGCGGAAACACTTAGTTACCCCTTAAAAATTCCGAAGAAGAAGACAGAAGAAGCAAATCAATGATACCATTTACTTTCGTCAGGTATTCATCATATTTTCTTTAATTTCACTTCTCTTGAATTTTAATTTATAATCTTTTAGGAAAGAACCATACAAGAATTGGCGAGCCAGACTGCCAAGTAAGCACCTGAAAAAGCAACCTGGTAGACCCCCATTGGAGCATGTGGGTCCGGAGTCTGCCACTCTAGCGACTCCTGAAGACAACACAACCGAGTCTACTTCTTACAATCTAAGAAGATGACCCATGTTTCATAACAGCTGCAACAGAGAACAACCCTACTCTGAAATCTGAATTATTATCAGAGTGGAATGAAGAGTTTCCAGGTTCCATCAATACCTTTTTAATAATACTTAAATACCCAAAATGCCCTTCCATATTAAACTAGTTATACTATGAATCTATAGTGCACATTCGGAGGGCGGATATGAAATACAAAATTATTAAAGATTTTATTATAGATGAGAGTACCCATGTTTAATATGGACCCATGTTTAATAATACTTAAATACCCAAAATGCCCTTCCAATAAGTTTAGCTTGTTTTGTTGCTAATCTTGGCCCTGTTGTCTGGAAAGTTGCTTTAAATAAAATGGATAAAGCTTTACCCTATGTTGATGCACAAGGTACAACAGTAGAATCTGAGGGTATTTCTGGGAAATCATCTTGTTGGCAACAGGTAAACAGTTGATGTTTGGAGTCCTACTTCTACCTTGAAGCTCTAATTTCTGTGCTGACTACTGACCTTTGTGTGTTTGGCAGCTTGAAGGGGGTAGTGGAGGTTAATGAGGGATGAGATTGGAGTGTTGTATGTAATATAGATAAACGCATGGTAAAGGTTAAGATATGCTAATTTTATTAAAGGTTAAGGTTTAATGTTTTTCTTGGATGTTGATAGTGAAGTAGTGGACTGATAAATTTTAATGTTCACTTTTTTTTGCCCCTGATTGGGTGATTATTATCTAGGTTAACTAAACTGGATATTTATTTAATTGATACCTCACTTGAATCTAATAAAAAAAATAGAGATTATCTGCAGAATTTATAATCTTTTTACAATTTTTAATAAATTAAAAACATAGTAAATGATATGACAAATATTATTAAAAAACCCAGAAATACCCTCTGTTCCTAAAATTCCTTTGATTGTAGATGCTTAGATATGGATTGGCTGGTCATTTCCGAAAGTTTTAGCATGTCAAGCTCAAAGGTTTTTCAGTCATTTACTTTGATTTCCAGAAATAACCATCTGTTCCAAAAACTTGTGCTTATTATATGTGAAACTTTTCATTAATGTATTAGTTGTTGGCTAAATTTACTTGTATATTTATGTTTCTAGGTTCATTATTTATGAATTGTTATGCAGAAAACAGTTAGTTCTTCTGAAGACATTTCTACAAAAACCCGAAGTTAGCATAAAGAATACAAGGAAATACTCAAATGTAGTGTTTTCCATGATAGGACAAAATAGGTACCTAATACATCCATAGCATGTCTTATGGATTTCATCATTCCTTTTTTTTTCTTGACTAAAAAGACCAAAATACCCTTATTTGATTTGATTGTGTAATTGTAATTACTAGGTGGGTCATAAGATTGGAATCAAAGTCTTACATGTTTACTTTGCTTTTATGTGATAACACCAGGTGGGACATATTTTATTTCTTGACTAAAAAGACCAAAATACCCTTATTTGATTTGGTTGTGTAATTGTAATTACCAGGTGGGTCATATGATTGGAACCAAAGTCTTACATGTTTACTTTGCTTTTATGTGATAACACCAGGTGAGACATATTTTATTTCTTGACTAAAAAGACCAAAATACCCTTATTTGATTTGGTTGTGTAATTGTAATTACTTATTTGATTTGGTTGTGTAATTGTTATTACCAGGTGGGTCATATGATTGGAATCAAAGTCTTACATGTTTACTTTGCTTTTATGTGATAACACCAGGTGGGACATATTTTATTTCTTGACTAAAAAGACCAAAATACCCTTATTTGATTTGGTTGTGTAATTGTAATTACTAGGTGGGTCATATGATTGGAATCAAAGTCTTACATGTTTACTTTGCTTTTATGTGATAACACCAGGTGGGACATATTTTATTTCTTGACTAAAAAGACCAAAATACCCTTATTTGATTTGGTTGTGTATTTGTAATTACCAGGTGGGTCATATGATTGGAATCAAAGTCTTACATGTTTACTTTGTTTTTATGTGATATCACAAGGTTAGTGTGCGAAAATTACAAGAGTTGAATTCATTTTCAATTTTTATATAGATTCATTTTATGATAAAATAAAACCTGTCATATTTTATTTTAACTTGAACTCCTAAGACTTTAGTTATCCCAAAAATCTCATTTCAACTTTTAATATATATATATATATATATATATATATATATATATATATATATATATCCGGTTTTTCCGGTGTCTGGTGTATTGAAGAGTAGGAGCCTCAAGACCTGATGGACATGTCTCCTTATGCATGCCAGAACTTTTCGAATGCATGATATCCAATACACAGCTTGTGCATTTCAACTCTCTTACAAGCACCTAAAGTATTCAGACCATTTGCAGATGTATTGGTTAACTTCCCTATAAGCAGCAAACTCGATGTCTTGTAAGTTTGGAGCTCAGCCCAAATGAGGCAACCTATTTAACTCAATGTTTGTAAATAAATTTCTATTTTAACAAAAAAAATAGTTCTTTAAACAATTGTTTTTCTATTTTTTCAAATACGATCTCCATAAGCAATTCTTTATAGAACCAATTATTCTAAGTTTCTGGTCCTTATATTCTATTTGTGCTGTTTTAGAGTTATGGCAAAGAATATATATAGAAGAACGCTATGACAGTTAGTTGCTCCAGGTCTGTATATTAAGTGTTTGCTAATGGTGAAAACTCTTGTTTTTCTTTTCAGGTGCTAGCTAAACCGAATTACAACCTAGTTCTCTACTTTGCTGCTGATAGGCCAATAGCCAAAGACTCTTTGCTGGGAATATTTAATAATGGAACAAACACTTTTCGTGATTCAAGATTCAAATTGATTCCAAACATTGTGGATGTATTCATTTTTATCTTTTTTGATATTTGGCTAGGATATTTAAATATATGATGTTGAATGATAATTTTGTTTAACAGGGGTATTGGATGGTCAAACGTGTAGTTGGATCAAGAGCCTGCCTATTAGGGAAAGTTGTAACATGCAACTATCTAAACAAGATAATTTTTTGGAGGTAAATGCCTAAACTACCCTTCACTACTTATATTATATGATGTTTGTTTCCTTATTCTACATTGCAATCTAGACATATGGTAGCCTTCGAGACCTTATGAAGGATGAACTTCAGTTAGCTCCAGGTGGTAGTTTCACAAAGGCAACTCAAATGCAAATTGAAGGATATCTACTTTCCATATATCCAGGTTTCTTGGCTTAGACATAACACATGGATGATATAATTTGTATTATTGGATTACAAAACTAACACCATTCCTGTTTAGAGTGTGATGAATTGTCCAAGAAAGGAAGAACAATAATGCCAATTGAATTTCAGGTTCCATTTTGTATTATTGGATTACAAAAATAACACCATTCCATTAAAGAGGTATTGTTTAGAATCTTGCATGTATATACGACTATATGTACTTCATACAAGTTTACATGATACTCTTCAATAAATATAGTTACTTTCTACTACTTTGTGACTTTTTTTCCCCTGACACTTGAAATAACAGGGAAAGGAGAGCATTCTAAACATTCTGGAAACTTTAAAAGGAGAGGGATATGGGTACACAAAATATTTTGGAAGTTTTAGTCATGTTTCTTGTAGATGACATGGTCGTTCACTTTGCAACAAAGCCTTCATTACTTGGTATGTGTTGTTATCTTCTCTCTAGTCTTTACTTACACTAATTTTACTCAAAGTAGCATATTTCTATCTGTGCTTGTGCTTGACATAACAAGTGCTATTGGCTACTTGTTGTGCCTTTGAAGGGGTATGATTCTCATCACATCACTGAAGAACATCTAGGTGGCAAAATAATATCACGTTCTGTTCTTCTTTGTGCCTTTGAAACTGCAAGAGATGCTGGAGCCCTTAGAGAACCTAAGGACAAACTGGAGAAGTGAGTTGAAGATCTGACATGGAGATTAGACTTTGAAAAGCATTTGAGGGTATATTTTTTTTATATTTCTTGTATCTAATTAGTTTGTAAATTTTTGTTACAACTATTGATTTGTTTTTATCTTTCTATGGAACGATTATTTGTATGACATTAAATTTTATGCAATGGATTGTATTTTTTGAATATGATATTTTATTTTCTATTATGAGACATTAAATACAAATTTAATTTGAAAATTAGTAAATCTATAAATAATATTTTTTTTAAATATTTAAAATTATGATACGCAAAAATGTGTGTCATCTTCATTTATGACATGACCTTTCTTGACAGGGGCTTTCTTGATACGCATTGCGTGTCATTAACACGCGCGTCGTAAGGTTACGACACCCGAATGCGTGTCGTCTTCCTTTATGACAGGGCCTTTCTTGATATGCTTTGCGTGTCGTAAACACGTGTCGTAATTGCGCGTCGTAAATGAGCGTCGTAAATGCGCGTCGTCTATAGACGACGCGCAAAAGCGGTTCGTCTCTCTTTATGACAGGGCCTTCCTTGACGTGCATTTGCGCGTCGCCTGAGCCCTTTACGACGCGCAATGAGCGTCATAAAAGGCTGTTTTTCTAGTAGTGCCGAGAGTAGCATGGTCAATTTGGGTTGCACTTCACTGGAACAATTTATATGGATAGTCTTATGAGAATAGTATGTTTATGATTTATATTAATATATTATAAGTTCTAATATATTAATATGGAATCATATTATTTAATTAGTATTGATCAAGAATTAATTTATAATTAATTTAGTGATCAAAAGGAACTAATTAAATATGGACTCTTATATATAATATGGGCCAAGTTCATTTAGGTTGGGCTAGGCATGAATGGATAGTCCATGGAGTTTTTAAATCATGGATCCTATGGAAATGAAAGGTCATGGGTATTAGGGTTTACATGGATGAAACCCTAATCCTCCATACTATATAAAAAGGTCCTTGCCACATGAAATGGAACTAGTGTGTGTGTAAACAAGAGTGGGCCAACTTCTAGTGTGCATACTATTCTCTCAAACTTTCCAAGGTGTTTTTGGTGATTTGTGATTCCACTTGAGGCTTCCACACTATTGGGGCTAAGCTCTTAAAGTTCAAGACTTCAAGCCACATCAAAAGGTATGTCTTCTAACTAGACTTTTGTAGTATAGTTGCTTCATAATATGCTAGTTAGGATAAAACCTTGGAATATTGAATATTTGCATGTATAATAGAGAAAACATAGATCCAAGGTTTATAGGGTTGCATGTACACCATAGGAGTGTTAGAATGCTCAAACCCCATTAGAAATTACACTTTGCACTTTGCTTAAGTCGTTAGTGGAGCGTGTGTGGTTAACCGGCACACTAACTTGGACTTAACAAGGTAGGAAAGGGGTGGCTTAAGGTTTATCATAGATCGGTGGAGCGCGTGTGGTTAACGGGCACATCAGTTGAGTGATAAACATTAAGAGTACCAAGTAATATTCATGGTTAATTGACACCTTGTTTTGTGATCCTCGGCATCCCAGCCACAAAACTTGAAGGGCACACTCGAGATTGAAACATGCCATTGAAAAGTTCAATGAATCTCAAAGAATCTTGGAGTTTCAAAACCAATTAAAACCTAATAATTTATTTCATTTTTCATGGTGGAAATTGGTGAATCGTTATTCACCTACCTTCAAATATTTTATAGCTTGGATTACGGCATCCCTCTACTAAGTTATAAAATATTGTGTTGGGTCCTAGCCTTAATATTATATTTGGGTGTCTTATTAAGGACTATCTTTATATCTAATCTAAACTTGTCTTTCTTCTTTTTTAGATGTCTTCCAACAATGTTGCTTCTGGCTCAAACCCTACCAGCTCCTTCTCTCTCATGAACCTTTGTAGGAGAGTCATCTTCGATGGTTCCAAATTTATGGATTGGATCCGGAACATCAGGATAGTCACTCATTGCGAGGACAAGGAATATGTCCTTGACAAGGAGCTTAAGGAACTTGATGATGTTGGAAGTGTGTCCAAGGTCATTAACTAGTTGGTGATATTTCTAATAATAGCAGGGTCCTCTTGGGTTTCCCTCAAGACTCAAAATTGAGTAGAACAAATAATAGGAGTAATTAGTTTATTAATTATTATGGTTTAATAATTAATTAGAAACTAATTAGAAAACAATTTGGGAATTAATTAACAGTTTATTTAATAGAAGGGTTGAACGTGAATTAATTAATAGCTGGTCAGGGAACATTCTAGAACCCTAGAAGGAAGGGGGTTGGACAAAAATTCCCTTTGATAAAGGAAATTTCGTTCATATCATTGGGTGTGAACCAAGAGAGGGATTCTAGTTTGGATCCTTATCATCCAAACAAGGTGTCACGTACAAGGAGTCAAGCTCGAAGATCATTAGCTGCTAAAGAGGTTAGTATTCTTCCTTGTATTTTCGGATTTCATATGATAGAAGTAATAGTATGAAGCCACGGATCCATAGGTTGCATCTACACCTAGGTAAATTGTTTTTTTTGTTTCGATTCTTCCTTTACCTCGTTATAGGGTGTATTTGATGCATGTATTACCCAATAGTGGTATCAGAGTCATTGGTTCATGGTTACTATCACCCTACATCCATATTTTCTGAAAATAATTGTTTGGAACTGAATGATGAAAGTCTAATTGAAAATTTTGTAATGTAAAAAAAAACCCTAATCATAGGTCACGACGTGAACCTATTGTTCACTACGTGAACTTAGCAGATTCAGGATTTTCAAATTTTCCTTCATTTTTCGAATTTGATGTTTTGATAAATATGGATAAATGTCAAATTTTAATTGTGTAAATCTGAAAATAGATAAATATCATTTAAATATGTTTATTTGAATTTGAATGTTAATTTGTTATTTAAATAGGGATTTAAATATTTTAATATTATTTATAATAGAGTTTTATAAATTTGAATATTAACCCCTCATGTTTTATTAATTATTAAATTGCATCCTTGTAATTAATTTGAAATAATAAATTGAAACTAAATTTAAAAGTTTTAAATTTACCCCTTGTATATATGTAAGATCCATATCTATTATATGTATAAGAGAATTGCAATATGCATCCTTGCATATTTTAAATATTGACATTGTCAGTCTTACCTCGACTAGGCACACCTCGACTAGTCTTACCACCCTCACCGCCCTATTGCATTTTGAGAATGGAGTTACTGAAAGGGTTTGATAGTGATGATTGTCAATCTATAAGTATTCTAAATATAAGTATAAAACAAAATCTCGTTTTATTTAAATAAAAGTGAATCTTATGTTATCCATAAAAATTGCACATTCTCTTTATAACTTGTTGATGGAGCTCGTGTGGGTAACCGACACGTTAATTTGAGAGTATAGGTAGAAAATGATGTGAGAATCGCGAATCTCAAGCGTAACTTGAGCTGGGGACCATACAATTTTGTATGGGTGATTCACCATCTATTCAATGATCCGCGGCATCCCCGTCATTGAAATTGAGATGAACATAATCCGAGATTAACATGTCGTTGATAGTCAACGAATCTCAAAGATCTAGGAATTTCATAGTGATTGAAATTGACAAAGAGCTTTGTCTACCTAAATAACTTCATGGTGTGTTTACGACATCCCTTTACACATCCTGAAGCCAAATATGGATCCTAGCCTTATTCTAGTAATTTGTTTTAGGGTAATTGCTAATTAAGGATTTGTATCAAAATAATTGGAATCTTATCTTTTGTATATGTCGAGCCAAGCCAACAACAACAACAACAACAACAATCTTCCTCCTCTAACTCAAAACTCAAACTTCTCTCTAATGCCAGTTCTTAATAGGGAGAAACTCAAGGAGGATGGATCCAACTATCTTGATTGGATCAGGATCTTGAGGATCATGTTAAGATATGAGAACAAAGAGTATGTTCTCGACGAAGATGTTCCCATACATGGAGAGAACCCTGCCCTAGAAGAAGTTACTACCTACAACAAGCATTACGATGAATCAACCAAAGTGGCTTGCCTTATATTAGCGACCATGGCTTCTGGTCTCCATAAGAACTTTGAAACATGGGGCGCATTTGACATAAACCAGCAACTCGAGGAGATGTTCCAAGAGCAAGCTAGGCAAGAACGATTCGAGATCGTTAAGTCCCTCATGACAAGTAAACTACAAGAGGGATCTTATGTATGTGTGCACGTCCAAAAGATGAAGTCGTACATAGACAGACTTGGGAATCTAGGTGACGAGCTACCTAAGGAGTTGGCTATAGACATGGTTTTGAACTCGCTTACTAGTTCATATTCGCAGTTCATCATGAACTTAATATGAATGGCCTTGATAAGACCTTGATGGAGTTGCATGGCATGCTCAAAACTACTGAAGCGAGCATGAAGAAACCCAACAACTCTAACCCTACTAATCTAATATTGGTTGTTGATCGCAGTACTGCTAAAAGGAAAAGGACGCCTCAACCCAAAGGAAAGGGTAAGGGTAAGGTTGGACTGTTTGAACTTGCTCCCAGGAAAAGGGCTCAAGCTGAAATAGCTCCTTCTGCTGATCCAAGTGAAGCCATGTGTTTTTACTACCAGGAAAAGGGACATTGGAAGGGTAGCTACCCTAAATACCTCAAGGACCTTAAGAAGGACAAAGTCAAGGTGGCTAGCACCTCAGGTGTGTTCATGATAGAACTCCATAGCACATCTACTTCTAGTTCTTGGATTCTTGATACAGGGTGTGGTACTCACATTTGATCTGATATGAAGGGACTAAGACAAAGTAGGAAGTTGAAGCATGGTGAGCTCAACCTAATCATGGGAAACAGGCGCAAGTCAGCTAGTATAAGGATTGGGAATTATGAGCTCATGCTTAGTGGTGGTGTTTATCTTAGTTTATTAAATTGTTTGTAACGACCATAAAATTCGAGCCAAATTAAAACATTTTAATTCATTGAAAATCCATTAAGTTCATACATTCATTTTTCAAAATAGTTTAAACATCAGAGTATTCCCCAGAACCATATCAAATAAATCATAAAACATGAGGAATGGTACGATCATGCCTTATCCTTGCCATGTTCTCCTGAAGTACCTGAAACAAAACACTGAACTGTAAGCCCGAAAGCTTAGTGAGTTACCCCCAAAATAGCAACCACACATAAACATACTCATAACATGTCGCAAATAGAACAGCCATGCACATCGGGTCTACTGTGTGACTGGTCCGCCCGCACCGGGCCTTCAGTCCACCTGGTCCACCCTTCGATTCTAGCCATGTACATCGAGTCTACAGTGTGATTGGTCCGCCCGCATTGGGCCTTCAATCCACCTGGTCTACTCTCTGAGTCTACAGTATGACTGGTCCACCCACACCGGGCCTTCAGTCGGCCTGGTCCACTCTCCGAGCCTCGGCACGCCTGGTCTGCCCTCTTGGGGCCTTCAGCCTATCCGGACAGCTCGTTGGGCCTTCGGATCATCCGGTCTGCCCTGGGTATGTTGGCCTACAGCACAAAGCAGGACCCGCCTCAACACAACCCCCGTCAAACAACCATGTGCACTTTAAACAATTAATCACATAACAAATCCTTAACCAGACAAACAGTCTAACAGGTCACATAGCATATCAACATCCTAACCAGGATTCCGACCTAACCGGTCACTAGCATAACATTACCCTAGATACCGGGTACCGACCTTATCCAGGTCACTAACATGACACCATCCTAAATACAAGGATGCATAACTAGCAAAGTAATAACATAACAAAAAATACCCGGATTTCCATCCGATAAAGGGCCGACCTTGGTGCCGTAGACCCTGTCGATATAGTGAGGATAACTCACCTGCAATTGCCGAATGAAGAGATAAGATCAACCTTCTCCGACCATCGACACGAACTTCACCTCAGAACACTACCCATGAACCAAATCCATAAATACCAGAATTACCAAATTACCCTTGGAAGTCAAACTAGTCAATTCTTGGTCAATGTCAAAGTCCTCAGACAAAGTCAACCTTCCTGGTTGACTTCTACTCGTCGAGTCACCCCGTCGACTCGTCGAGTTCCCTCACCCAGAAAGCTCTCATATCACAACTTAACTCGCCGAGTCGCCCCAAGACTCGCCGAGTTCAACGATCTCTGAGTCCCATCCTGTCCAACTCACAGAGTCGCCAAACGACTCACTAATCCAAAGCTTTAACCCAAAAGAGATTGGGTTCTGGGACCAGACTCGCCGAGTCTAAGAACAGACTCGCCGAGTCCAAGGAAATCTTCAACAGACTCGCCGAGTTGTTCTTCCAACTCGCCGCGTCCATGCACATGTTCATACAACTCGTCGAGTACACCCATGTGACTCGCCGAGTCTCTCCAGTTCTCAACCCATTCAGAAGCTATTCGAGCCATGCAGAGGCTCAAATCCATAGATCCACCCTTCTACAATCTAACCCTTACATAAAGTTGCAAAATTTACGTGAAGCCATGGAGATTTAGGCCCAAAACACACTAGGACTTAGGTTTTGGACAAAGAGGCTTCACCAACCACTCAAAGACTGAATCTTTATGACATTATGGACCATAACAAGCCTAGATCTGAAGTAGCAACCTAGATCTAAGCCTCTAACTCGAAATAGCTCTTAATCATACCAAAAATGCCCTAAATCTCAAATGATAATAGATCGATATACCAAAGATCCCAAGCAACATATTAGTACCTCCAATATGTGCTCCAACTGAAGTAGATCCCTGATCTACACCACTCCTTTGCAGCTAGTCTTTAATTCCTCAAGCTCTTTCCCACCAATTTCCTCTTCCAAGCTCCAATATCCTCAATAATGGATTCTCACACGAAGGTTAGGGTTTCTGGAACTCTCAGGGGGATTAGGAGGCTAGGAAAAGGACATAAAGTCCTTTAAATAGGGTGCAAACCCTAAGATTAGGGTTTTATCATTCCAACACCAACTCGTCGAGTAAGCGGACCTACCCGCTCCGACTCGGCGAGTAAGCGTACCTACTCGTCGAGTCCCTTCCTTTATTTACACTTAGCTCCCTTCACTTCCTGTTCCGAACTTGGGATGTTACATTGTTGCTACTCGCCTGATATGGCAAGAAACATTATTTCCTTTCATTCACTTTATAGGGATGGTTGTCGTTTTTCTTTTGATAATGATAATGGTGACATTTTGGTTTATAAGAACGGTTGTTTTATGAACTCATGCTTAGTGGTGGTGTTTTATGAGCTCATGCTTAGTGGTGGTGTTTATATTAGTTTATTAAATTGTTGCTACTCGCCTGATATGACACGAAACATTATTTCCTTTCATGCACTTTATAAGGATGGTTGTCGTTTTTCTTTTGATAATGATAATGGTGACATTTTGGTTTATAAGAATGGTTGTTTTACAAGGATTGGGAACTATGAGCTCATGCTTAGTGGTGGTGTTTATCTTAGTTTATTAAATTGTTGCTACTAACATGATATGGCACGAAATATTATTTCCTTTCATGCACTTTATAAGGATGGTTTTGGTTTTTCTTTTGATTATGATAATGGTGACATTTTGGTTTATAAGAATGGTTGTTTTATTTTTAAAGCTAGTCTTCGTAAAGGTGTGTATGAAAGTATTATTTGTGATGGTGGTGTTGATAAACTAATAATGAATGTTGGTTTCATCTAATAGTGAATTAGATAAATCATGTTTGTGGCATTATCGACTTGGCCATATAAACAAGAAACGCATTGCCAAGCTCCAATCTAATGGAATCTTGGAATCATTCGACCTCAAATCGGATGATGTATGCGAATCTTGCTTACTTGGAAGGATGACAAAAGTGCCATTCATAGACCACTGTGAAAGAGGCAAGGATTTGTTGGACCTCATCCACATAGATGTTTGTGGACCCTTCAAATCTGCCACAAGACATGGAGAAAGATACTTCGTGAATTTTACTGACAATTTTAGTAGATATGGATATATCTATCTAATCAAGCATAAGTCAGAAACGTTTGAGGTGTTCAAAGAGTTTCAAAATGAAGTAGAGAACCAATTGGGCAGAAAGATCAAGATGCTCCGATCTGACAGGGGTGGAGAATATTTAAGTCTTGAATTCTACGATCATCTAAAGAATTATGGAATAGTTTCACAGTTATCTCCCCCCAGAACACCACAATTGAATGGTGTGGCTGAAAGGAGAAATCGAACCGTAGGGTTTCAAAGCACTCCATGGATGATGACAATGGGCCCCTTGATGAAGTGTAGGTTAAAAGCCCAAGACTTGTCTTTTCCCTATAAATAGTCATGTATTATTCATAATTAGGGTTAAGAGTGAGGCAAAATGTAGCCGCCGCGTTGTGAGGTTTCTTATGTAGTGTTAGATTCTTTAGTCTATGCTGAAAGTGTAATATATTCCTCATGTTTGAATAAATCGAGTGATCATTCGACATAATCTTCATATTTTTTGTTTGTTCTTATTTTCCGCATCTTGTTCATCAAATCTCAATTACGGTTTTAATCCCAACAAGTGGTAGCCGAGAGGGTCTTTGAAGATCTATTGATTTTTGAAGTATCAGTTCTTGATTTGGTGATTTTCTGCAAATATATTGAAGATTATTGGTGTTTTGGCGGTATGGAATCAAGATTTTTGTTCAAGTTACTGTTCATCTTGGATCTAGTCATTAGCTTAATCCAAAAATCAGTTGATTTTAATCATTTGTTTTGACCCAATTGGATCCATTCGTGTCTTATTTTGATCTGGCCCAATCCTTTGGCCGATTCACTATTCATGATCCATACGCTTAATATCGATCCAATTTTCTTTGGCTCTGATATTGCATCCGAGTCTCCAATTGCATCTTCATTCAGTGTTCAATTCGATACTCCCTTGCTTGTCAAAATTAAAAAATCGATGATTGACCGAAGCTATCGTTTGTAAGCATTTGAATATTGATTGGCTTAATCGACCCATCTGTAAAAGACACATCTTGAATTCGTTGCTCCTTTATTCTTTATTCATCGTTTTTTTTTCCAGTTCTTACTGATTGACTTGATTTCATTTGTTTCTTCAAATTACTAATGATTCATAAATGAAATCGATCTTTGGTGTATTGACTTGGTGTTGGTTGAATGCAAATTTTGAAGTCATATGATACACTGCATTGAATCTCAATTTGAATTGTCAAACAGAAAAGTCAAAATCGAGTTAAATGATAGAGGGTAGTTGGTGCGATTCTATGAAGATAGTCGGAACATAGGCTATCGGAGCGCTGGTATCTTAATTGGTTGTCTTGCTGATTGGAATAATACATTCGCAGTTTGATGATCACTGATAAAATCAAATAGTGGTATGCTTCACGTTCTTTTGGTTCATAATAAAATGGGTCTTGCAATCATGGTTTAAGTCAAAATCGCAAGTATGATGCGAACGTATGAAATCGTGTTTCAGATTTAACTGAGTTGATTTAAGGTTGTTCTTGATGGTCAAAATTGGAATTATTGATCTGTGAACGGTGTAATCGGATTTGAAGTATAGGTATCGGAAGCACATCTTTCATCTGTCATTGGAATCGGATTTCATGGTCAAAATTGTGAGCTTACCTGCGAACGTTTGTTGTCCACGACTCGCAGGGAACTTGTGTTCGAATTCGTTTCAACAACCTATGAATGAAATCGGGACTCAATCGGGAAGAACTTAAGTCAAACAAAAGTCAAAATTAAACTATTGGAACTTGAGTTCGCTTTTGTATCAATGGATTTGGTATGAACCTGGAGCGAACCTAGGTTCGGTTGGTTGTGCTTGAAACGAAAGTGACTCAGATTCGCGTCTTCATGATAGGAAGCGATGGAATTGATTGGAATCGGTACTTTGGTTTTCGTCTACGATTTGATTCGTTCCAATTGTTCTTTTAATCAGTCGATATATGGGAAGAAGACACAATGTTACATTTTTGGTCCCTATAACTCCAGCGAATTGGCACTTTTGGTCCCTGTTGTTTTCATAGTTTGATATTTTTGGACCAATCCCAGAAATTGTTACAAATAAAGGGGTATATTGATGCAGAATTACCATTCCAGCCCCTGTCTTTCAGCAAGTGACAGTTTCGGCTGAATATTCAGAAAAGTTTATAACTTTGTGGGTCGCTGAACAGTTTTGAAATCTTTAATGCATATATTTTTTTTCGTGAACAGAAAATTATGGATTCCATCAAGTCTTGGCGGTTCGGAAAGTCGTTTTTGCTGATAACGTCAAAATTTTATGACTTTTTCGGATTTTATACTTCATTGTATATATCATTTTGTCGCGGGAGAGCACAGTAATTTTTTATCCATTGAAGATCATTCTCATGACCATTTGAAAACTTTATAATCATGATTTCGATTATAAATCGGGGGAGAATTTGGTATGGTCGTTCGAAATTGGATTTGTGACTTTTCAAAGTTGAAGATTTTTGATAAAGCTTGTGGTAGAATTATGAAGGTATCTTTTACAGCGGAAGTTCTTCATCGAGCTCTGCTAAAGCTTTTACAGAGAAGTATCCTTTACAGCGGAAGTTCTTTATCGAGCTCTGCTAAGGACTTGTTATATCTCCGACTTCTAGTATTTTCTCGATCAAGTGGCATTACGAATCTTAATGTTTGGGTTGTTACATGATATTTTTTGATGGCTTACGTCATTAGCTTATTTGAAGTTCATTGTGATTTGGAGGGGGAGCTCTTCAAAGACAAGAAGTGATTCGGTTTCTTTGTTCTGAAATGGGTTTTTATGGCGGGTTTGATTTTCATGAAGATTTTTTGGGATTACATTCGAAAATGAAGTTTAAATACATTACTTCAGTGCTTGATTTGTATATCCTAGAGCCCGTGTTTGAAGACTATTGAAGAATCAAGATTCGTGGATTGCTTCATCTATTCCTCGTTGCAAGATCTTTTTATTTGCTAGATGCTTGTTTTCGAAGTTAAAGCATTGTCATCCATTCCATACTTTGAGGGGGAGATTGTAGGGTTTCAAAGCACTCCATGGATTATGATAATGGGCCCCTTGATGAAGTGTAGGTTAAAAGCCCAAGACTTGTCTTTTCCCTATAAATAGTGATGTATTATTCATAATTAGGGTTAAGAGTGAGGCAAAATGTAGCCGCCACGTTGTGAGGTTTATTATGTAGTGTTAGATTCTTTAGTCTATGCTGAAAGTGTAATATATTCCTCATGTTTGAATAAATCGAGTGATCATTCAACATAATCTTCATATTTTGTGTTTGTTCTTATTTTCCGCATCTTGTTCATCAAATATCAATTAGGGTTTTAATCCCAACACGAACTTTGTTAGACATGGTTCGATCTATGCTGAGTCGAGCTACACTTCCGATATCTTTTTGGTGGTATGCCTTAGAGACAGCATCCCATATCCTAAACCTCGTACCTACTAAGAAGGTTGCTAAAACACCCTCTAAAATATGGAGTGAGACACGTCCTTCTCTAGCACATATAAAGGTTTGGGGATGCGAAGCTTTTATTCATCACGAGGCGAATGAGAAGCTCGAACCCTGTATAGAGAAGTGTTACTTCATTGGTTATCCACAAAATTTGTTTGGATACTTGTTCTACAAGCCTTCGGAAAACAAAACGTTTGTTGCTCGAAGGGGATTCTTCCTTGAGAGGGATCTCATTTCCAAAGAGGACAGTGGGAGCCACATAGACCTTGAAGAGCTTCAAGAGACAAATGAAAAGAACCTTTAGTAGACACTAGCACTCAACCTGAGGTGCAACAACCCACTGATGAACCTCAACCCGGGGCTGAGCAACCTGTTGAGCAAAATGATATATCTCCACCTCCTCTTCGCAGATCCAATAGAGTTCGTTATCCTCCTGAGTTCTATGGTTTCCATGTGAGCACAAAAGTAGACATATTGATCATTGACCGTATACTAGTTGATATGGATGAACCATCCAACTATAAGGAAGTGATGGCAGGCACTGAGGCTGCCAAGTGAAAGGAAAGCATGGAGAGCCAGATTCTGTCTATGCATGACAACCAAGTTTGGAATTTGGTTGATCCTGCACCTGGCACTAAAATTGTTGGGTGCAAATGGATCTTCAAGAAAAAGACAGGTATGGATGGGAATGTGCACACATTCAAGGCTAGGTTGGTAGCAAAGGGTTACACTCAAACTCAAGGAATTGATTATGAGGAAACTTTTTCACCAGTAGCCAAGATCAAGTCTATTAGAATATTAGTTACCGTAGAAGCTTTTCATGATTATGAAGTATGGCAAATGGATGTGAAGACCGCTTTCCTTAATGGAAAACTCACAGAGGAATTGTACATGGCACAACCTGAGGGTTTCATAGATCCAAAATATCCAAATAGAGTGTGTAAGATTGAAAGGTCCACATATGGACTAAAACAAGCGTCTCACAGCTGGAACCTTTGCTTTCATGAAAAGATCAAGGAATTTGGTTTTTCAAGAAGTGAAGGAGAGTCATGCGTACATATCAAAGCTAGTGGGAGTAATGTTGTCTTCCTAGTGTTGTATGTGTTGGATTAGTGTCTAAGTCCATAACTATTTTGGTATGTACTTGACCCGATGGTGCATGGTCCTTTTGGGTTGCCTTCACCAAAGCAACTTGATAGGATGAATTATGGAGAGAAAGGATTAAATATGATTTATTAATATATTATGAGAATAATATGTTAAAGGAGAAATCATATTGTTTAATTAATATTAGTCAATAATTAATTGGTAATTAGTTTTGTGACTAAAAGAGATTAATTAAACTTAAGAGACTGGAATTGTAATTATAAGATAATTGCAATTTGGGCCATGGATTGCCTTTTATTATAAGGTGGACGAATTCTACGGGGGAAGCCCATATGAAATCGTCCAAGGCCTTAAGGAAAGGGCTCCATGGGTTGCTTAGGGATTAAGCATCCAAATTAGGGTTTCCTTGGATGGTCAAAATTGAAAAGGTCAAAATTGGAATTATTGATCTGTGAACGGTGTAACCGTTCACCTAGCATAGATAGCAAGTATTCAGATAATATGCACACATAACACGTAATTTATATAAAATACTTCATATCTATGTGTAAGCTAAAAGAAACTATGTACTCACCTGAAAGGTGGTGACTCAGCACTCGAACAGCGCTTCGATACTCTCAAAACAATTTCCTTCGATAAAACCTAGTACCAATACCACTAGGGTTTAGTCTAACGATAACCGCGACAAATTAATAGTCTGACTATTATTATTATTATATAAGCGTTAAATAACACTCAATATAACTCATAATAATAGCCCAAATAATTATTTTAAGGACCTAATAACATTACTATAATTATTTGAAAGCTATATTAAAAGTTGCGTAAGCATAGCTCACTTACAACAGATTTAAAAAAAAAACTGGGCTTTGCTCGGAGCAGCGTTTCCGAAACCGAAAGACCCTTTTTCTCGGGACTCCGAGAGCCTCGGGGCTTCCTTAGGGTGCTAGGGGTTTTATCTAGGGTATAGAGGGGTTTAGGATACTTAGAGAGAGAAAGTAGTGAGAGAAAGAAGAGATTTTGGAGTGAGGAACTCGACAACCGTCGCATTCCCTTTTATAGGCGCGAGACCTCGGACTACGCTGGGCGTAGCCTTTGGTTATGCGGGGCGTAGGCTTCGGATAAGACTGCCACCTTGGTTCCAGCTGTCTCGCACACCGGTCGGATAGGAAGCGAAGGTACGCTGGGCGTACTAATCTCAAACGCGGGGTGTAATGCGAGGCTACGTGTCATCATCCGAAGCGAGCACCGTGGTCAGCAAGCGATGGTTGAGATTTGGCCACGTCATCACTCTCCCACAGATTTCACAATTTCCACTCCCGACTTCTAAAAATCATAACTTTCGCATGCGAGCTCCGTTTTTGACATTCTTTATATCCATGCGAAGGTGGGAACGTACTCGACAACTTTCGTTTAGACTCCGTCGGCTAATTTTGGCTCTATTTTAAAAGTTATTTTATTAACAGGCCGGGATAGGATTGGTCCGTTAAATTCTCATAACATCTTCATCTGATGTCCGTTTTCTCCCATCTTTTTCTCGTTACGCTACCCTTAACGAGATCTTCGATTCTCGTTCAGGTCGTGTTGGCTAAAAACCGCTCGATCTAACATTCGAATTTCGGGCTGTACACTGCTAATCCGAAGCTTCGAATAATCATAACTTCCTCATACAAAGTTAGATTTGGGCGTTCTTTTTATCGACACTCTTATTTTAACATATTCTACGACTTTCATTTAGATTGGTAAGGCTAAATCTCGCTCTATCGTAAATTCACTATTTACGCTTCCCGGTGCCGTGCCGGTTCCGTCGCGAAACTTCGACGGGTCATAACTTTTTCGTTATAACTCAGATTTCGGCGTTCTTTATATGTACGGAAACCTTGTAACATATACTACAACTTGGTTTATTCTTAATAATCTTTTGTCGAAAAGAAGTTTTCGACCCCTATTGCCTCTAAATTGACTAGCCCGTATCTACGGGCGTTACAGTATATATATGGTTCTAGATTTCTCTAATAATCAACAGAGAGAATGCCATCTAATGCATCTGCCGAACTCTGATCTAATAAGTTTCAGCCCTCAGATAAGTGATCAACTATTCCTTCATCTTCATGATATCTGTATGAATTCGAGACATGGATAATGGTCAATCTCAGAATTCAATATTATGTTTCCCGATATAGATTTGTGACGACTACATCTGACTACTAAATTGAACACCTCAATTCTAGTCAGCACCCAGCCAGGCTTTTAAGATGTCAGCACCAAATCATCGACGGGCCCATAGCTACCGCTTCTCCTATTAAGGCAGAAGGGATGAATAAACATTGACTACATAGTCTTTGTCTATTTCATCATGTCACACATGAATACACCCGTTATAGCCACCAGTTACGGATAGCGTTGGAGTATACCAATGCATAACAAAATCTTAGATCAAAGCCCCACATGTATCTCGGTTTAAAGAACAGAAGATATTATCATCTTAGAATTACTCGTGACTTAATCCATGAAGTAATCTCTAAGTGCGGGTTGATCCAATACTTAAATCACTATTAAGTACTCATAAGTGTTGATACAATCAATATGTCATGCTCAATCAAAATGGTCAATCCACCAACACTCATGACAATCTTGAATCACTACTTACTTCCAAGAGTATGACTGACTGTGGAGGTTTGAGTAAATTAATACTTGGGAAGTGGGTTCTAAACATGCAAAAGCGAAACACAGTATTAAATTAATAGAAATAATAGCAACGCCAGCACTTTATTAAGTCTCCACAAAATAAACACCAATTCTATTACAAATTCATATTGCTAAATGTTTCAATATTTTATCAAACTAAACAACTAAACAATTACACCATATCTTCAGCAAATCTAATGCCTATAGATCTAGTATGACTATCATGCTTGATCCTTGATAATGGGTTAGTGAACGGATCGGCTGGATTCTCCTCCGATGACACTCTGCTCACGACAATATCCCCATCCTTGACTCGATGTCTCACATAGTGGAACTTTCTAAGTATATGGCTTGAGTTACCATGGTCTTTGGGTTCTTTAGTCAAAGCGACTGCACCCTCATTGTCATAGAAGATTTCCAAGGGATCCTTGACGCTCAGAACGACACCAAGATCATCAATGAAATTCTTCAGCCATGTAGCTTCTTTCGCAGCTTCACTAACCGCTATATACTCTGACTCACACGTGGAGTATGCCACTGTCGACTGCTTGGAACTTTTCCAAGTGACCGCTCCTCCATTGAGCAAGAATACCCATCCCGACTGCGAACATGAGTTGTCCCTATCCGTCTGGAAACTGGCATCTGTATAACCTGTGACTCTCAACTCATCCTTACCCCCATATACCAAGAACATATCCTTTGTTCTTCTTAGGTATTTCAAAATGTTCTTTACTGCCATCCAATGACTTTCTCCTGGGTTGTCCTGAAAACGACTCACCATGCTCAGAGCAAATGAGACGTCAGGACGAGTACATGTCATGGCATACATGATCGATCCTATAGAAGAAGCATATGGGACTCGACTCATTCTTTCTTGTTCATCACTAGAACTAGGACATTGACTCTTACTCAATTTCATGCCATTTTGCATAGGTAGATAACCTATCTTGGAGTCCTGCATCTTGAATTTTTTCAAGATCTTATCCAAGTATGTACTTTGACTCAGTCCTATTAGACATTTTGATCTATCTCTATAGATCCTTATACCAAGTATGTATGCAGCTTCTCCTAGATCTTTCATAGCGAAACAACTCCCAAGCCACGTCTTAACACTTTGCAATGTCGGGATATCGTTTCCTATAAGGAGCATGTAATCCACATACTGATGGGTTTTGGTCATAAGACATCTTATGTGCTCATACAAACCCTAATGCTTGGATCTAGGTTTCTCTATTGTACATGCAAGTTATCCAAGACTATCAACCCTAATTCTAGCATACAAGTAATCATATTAACATAAGAATAGGTTTAAGATGTTACCTTGACTGTTATGTAGTAATAACAATCCCAAATCTCCTTGTATTGACTTTAGAAAGTATAGAGTCACAATTGTCACTCCTCTAATGGTTCACAAACACCATAAGCAAGAGGATGAAGAGGAGAGAGGATGGAGGCTGCCCAAAAACATCTACAAATCCTAGAGGAGTCTTAGCCTCATTTTTGGTCATAAGGGATCTCTTTATATAGGAGGCAATTAGGGTTATCTAACAAGGAAACCCTAATTTGGATGCTTATCGGAATTATTGATCTGTGAACGGTGTAATCGGATTTGATTTAAGGTTGTTCTTGATGGTCAAAATTGAAAAGGTCAAAATTGGAATTATTGATCTATGAACGGTGTAATGTCAGATGATGGGATAACTCGGTTGGTGTGCATATTTCATGCACGTTTTAAATGATTTAAACTGTATATGTATTTTATATCTACGAAAATGTTGGGGTAAGACATGGGTAGATGTAATAGATGAAATATGAGTTGGATGATGAGTTGAGAGGTGAAATAGACCGTGAGGTGACGGTGAGAGGTGGATGATGTGAGAAGCCTTTTTCCCAAATGATGGCCCCGTCATTCAGCAGAGTATGGATGACAACCACGGACTATTCTAGACAGTCCAGTGGAACACTAGCAGGCCCGCAACCTGTAGGTGTTGTGAACGACGTGTTCACTGGTGTACTCTAAAAACCCATTGATATGTATTGCGAGTGGCCTCTAGAAAACGATACTGTCAATAAAACCCGGCAGATGCGCCTAAAGGACTGTACCGGCAGAAGCACCTAATAGAGAACCTCATAACCCCGGCAGATGCGCCTAAAGGACTATTCCGGCAGATGCACCCCATAGAGAATGTCATAATTTTGGCAACCGCACCTAAGTGACAGAACTAGCAGTTGTGCTTGACAGATGTGTCATTTACAACGATGGAATTCGTACATATTCCTTAGGATACTCCTTAGGAATAAATGAACGAGAAATAACTGATTCTTAGGGTAGATCCTTAAGGATAAAGAAGATAATGGGGATGGGTAATTGGGTTGATTATTTGATTGTTTAAACATAATAATTATATTATTGTGGGTTGAAAACCCCATGTACTCACCAGGTTTCCCAACCTGACCCACTCAGTTTATTTATTTCATAGCTGTCGATATGAAGTGACATTACACTGAGAGATTAAAGAGATGTAGATCACTAGTGTAAATAAATGTAAGTTCCGTTTATGCTTATGTTTCTGTATTGACGATGACATCCCAAACGTTTTAAAATGAATAAAATACGTTTCTTTGAAAATGTTTTGAGAACGTATTTATCGAGTTTTTCTGGGAACAAATTCCACAACATTTTTATTAAAAGAAGTACTTTGATTTTTATAAAGCATAAACAAAATCGGTCTTTTCTGGCCGTGAAAATGGGGATGTCACATATACCTAGTTAATGACTTGCCCAAGTGGGAGACTGTTGGAAGGGTGTCCAAGGTCATTACCTAGTTGGTGATATTTCTAATAATAGCAGGGTCCTCTTGGGTTGCCCTCAAGACTCAAAATTGAGTAGAATAAATAATAGGAGTAATTAGTTTATTAATTATTATGGTTTAATAAATAATTAGAAACTAATTAGAAAAAAATTGGGAATTAATTAACAGCTTAAATAACAGAAGGGTTGAATGTGAATTAATCAATAATTGGTTAATCAGGGAGCATTCCAGAACCCTAGAAGGAAGGGGGTTGGACGAAAATTCCCTTTGGATAAAGGAAATTTCGTTCATAGCCTATCCCATCCCACATGGGTGGAAGGATAAAGCCCTTGGAGGTATCCAAGGCTATAAATAGGGCCTTAGGAATTCATTCCTCCTTGCTCATTTTTTCTTGAGTATTCGCCACCTTCTTTCTCCCTCATTATGGAAGAACTTTCGTTTGGTTCATCCCTCCTAGTTTAATATTTGTTTCTCCTCTTTTGAGTTCATTGTGTGTGAACCAAGAGAGGGATTCTAGTTTGGATCCTCATCATCCAAACAAGGTGGCACGCACAAGGAGTCAAGCTCGGAGATCATTAGCTGCTAAAGAGGTTAGTATTTCTTCCTTGTATTTTCGGATTTCATAGGGTAGAGATAATAGTATGAAGCCAAAAATCCATAGGTTGCATGTACATTTAGGTAAATCGTTTTTTTGTTTTGATTATTCCGCTGCCTATTTATAGAGTGTATTTGATGCATGTACTACCCAACAGATGAGTCGTTTGCTACTCCTGAGGAGATCGCTGAATACTGGACTCATGAGAGAGATGCCACCAAAGTGGCATGTATCATGTTGGCCATAATGATAGCCGAGCTCCAAAATTCCTATGAGGACTATTATCCGTTTGAGATGCACCAGGACTTGATGGACCGCTACCATCAGAGTGCTCGTCAAGATCGGTATAAAATCATCTCATCGATGATAACAACCTGAATGAAGGATGGTGAACCCATCACGAGCCACATACGGAAAATGCAAATGTATGTGGACCGTTTGCTGAAACTGAATGTGAACTTCGCTGAGGAGTTGGCAATAAACATCATTTTGCACTCCTTACCTTCGTGTTATGATAAATTACGAATGACATACAACATGAAGAAGGAGGAAGTTACACTCAGCAAACTTCAAGGACTCTTGAATACCGCCGAAAGTGGTCTTAAGGGTAAATCGGTTGTTACCACTCCTACTCCTACCGCGACCCCTGTCTTGGCAATCGGGCAAGGTCAAGGAAAGAAGAGGAAGAGCCCTTTGAAGGTTACCAAGGGAAAGTCCCTTGAAGGGTCCTCTTCAAGTGGAACCAAGAGAGGTTCTGTCACTCCTTCTGCCAACCCTAAAGAGGCTGAATGCTTCTATTGAAATGAAAAGTCGCACTGTAAGCGAAACTGCCCAAAGTACCTTCAAGATGTTAAGGATGGGAAAGTGAAACCTAACCATGCATGTATTTACACTATATTGTCTAATAACTCACCCTATTCTAATTCTTGGGTCCTTGATACAGGTTGTGGTATTCACATATGCTCTGATTTGCAGGGACTAAGAAGAAGTGAGAATGTGGAGCATGGGAAGATAAAATTAATCATGGGGAATATGAAAGCTTCACCTATCACCAAGATTGGAGTTTACTCTTTGTTGCTAAGTAGTGGGTTTACATTGGATTTGAATAAATGTTGTTACTCGTCTGAAATGGCAAGGAATATTATTTCCTTTCATGGTTTGTACAAACAAGGGTTTACTGTTTCGTTTGATAATGAATGTGGTGGTATTAATGCTTTCTTTAATAATGTTCTTTATTTTAAAGCATTACCTTGTGACGGTGTGTATGAAACTGTGTATGTTGTAGATAACCTAGGAAATCATGTGTTGTGTATTGATTCTTCCACTAGCTTGGATAAAGCATCATTATGGCATTGTCGTCTTGGACATGTAAGCAAGAAACGCATAGGCCAACTCCAAAAGGATGGATTACTTGAGTCATTTGACCTAAAGTCGGAAGATAGTTGTGAATCTTGTTTGCTTGGGAAAATAACAAAGTCACCCTTCACTAGTTCTTGTGCTAGGGTGAGGGTTTGTTGGATCTCATACATACTGATGTGTGTGGACCTTTCTGAAGCGCCATAAGGGATGCTAACCGCTTCTATGTGACTTTTACTGATGATTATAGTAAATATGGATATGTCTACTTAATCAAGCATATCTTAGAAACCTTTGAAAAGTTCAAGGAGTTTAAACAGGAAGTGGAGAATTAGTTGGGCTGGAACATTAAGATGCTTCAATCTGATCGAGGTGGTGAGTATCTTAGTCCATAGTTCCTTGACTATCTTAAGGAATGTGGGATTGTCTCACAATTGACACCTCCCAGAACACCACAACTTAATGGTGTGGCTGAGAGGCACAATCGAACCTTGTTGGATACGATTCGTTCCATGATGAGTCAAGCTTCGCTATAAATCTCATTTTGTGGGCATGCCTTAGAGAATGCCGCCCATATCCTTAATCTAGTCCCTACAAAGAAGGTTTCCAAAACTTCTCACGAGATGTGGTTTGGAAAAGTTCCCAATCTAGATCACATGAAGATTTGGGGTTGCAAGGATTTCATGAGGCGCGATACTCAATATAAGCTCGAACCTCGAAGTGAGAGGTGTATTTTCATTGGCTACACACATAAATCCTTTGGTTACCTATTCTATAGGCCCAGAGATAATATGGTCTTTATAGCAAGGAAAGGAGTCTTTCGAGAGAGAGAGAGAGTTCATAAGCCAAGGAAATAGTGGGAGGCAAATTGACCTTGAAGAAATTCAAGAGTCAAGTGGCGAAGGAACCTGAAACCCTAGTAATCAACCTGAGGAGGAAACTCTTGTTGATCAGACATACGAGTCTGTACCTCTGAGGCGTTCCACGAGAGTTAGGAATGCACCTGAGCATTACTATGGTTTCCATATTACTATAGAAGGTGATACACTTATCAGTGATAGCACATTGGTAAGTCTGGATGAACGTAACAACTACTCGGAAGCCATGGTAGGCCCTGAGGCTACTAAATGGAAAGAGGCTATGGACAACAAGATACAATCCATGTATGACAATCAAGTTTGGAACTTGGTTGACAATGTACCAGGTCGCAAGACTGTCGGGTGCAAATGGATCTTCAAGAAGAAGACTGACATGGATGGTAATGTACACACTTATAAGGCACGACTGGTTGCAAAGGGCTTTTCTCAAACTCCGGGAGTTGATTATGATGAGACCTTTTCAACAGTAGTGAAGATTAAGTCTATTAGGGTTATGCTATCCATTTCTGCATTTCATGAATATGAAATATGGAAAATGGATGTCAAAACCAATTTCCTTAATGGGAAGTTGGCTGAGGATGTTTACATGAGTCAGCCAGAGGGTTTTGTCAGCGCAAAGTACCCTAATAGAGTGTGTAAGATTGAGAAATCCATCTGTGGATTGAAACAAGCACCTCGCAAATGGAATCTTTGTTTCGATGAGAAAGTCAAAGAGTTTGGCTTTTCGAGGAGCGAAGACGACTCTTGTGTATATGTCAAGGCTAGTGGGAGTATAGTTAGCTTTTTGGTATTGTATGTGGATGACATACTACTCATAGGAAATGACATCCCAACTCTGTAGGATGTGAAGTCCTGGCGTGGGAAGTGTTTCGCTATGAAGGACCTTGCAAAAGCCACCTATATCCTAGGGATAAGGATTTTAAGAGACAGGAGTAAAAGACTAATTGGAATTAGTCAAAGTACCTATGTGGTCAAAGTGTTGAAAAGGTTCAACATGCAGAATTCCAAGAAAGGTGACTTACCAATCCAACATAATGCCAAACTGAGCAAGGCTCAGAGCCCGAGTACAGAGAATGACATAGCTGAGATGAGTCAATTACCGTATGCTTCCGCTGTTGGCTCGATGATGTATGATATGAATTGTACTCGCCCTGGCGTGGCTTTTTCCTTAAGCATGGCTAGAAGATATCAGGGGAACCCTGACAAAGCTTACTGGACTGCGGTGAAGAACATTCTCAAGTACCTGAGAAGGACTAAGGACTGGGTCCTTACCCTTGGTGGGAGTGATGACTTAAGAGTTGTGGGGTATAGTGACGCTAGTTTTTAGACATATAGGGATAACTTCTGCTCTCAGTCGGGATGGGTCTTTACCATGAATGAAGGAGCGATTGCTTGGAAAAGTTCCAAGCAGGAGACGGTAGCTAATTTAACCTGTGAATCAAAGTGTATAACATCGAGTGAAGCAGCGAAGGAGGTGATATGGCTGAGGAACTTCATCAGAGACCTTGGAGTTGACCAGCGATAAAGGAGCCTATGGAGATTTTCTGTGACAGCAATAGTGTGGTTGCCTTAGGCAAGGAATCGAGAGATCATGGCAGATCCAGACACATTGACAGAAAATATCACTTCATAAGACATAAGATAGAAGAAGGACTCCTCGTAGCAAAGAGGATATCGTCAGAGGAGAACCCAACAGACCCCCTCACGAAGGGACTGACTAGGGTTAGGCATTTGCAGCATGCGAGGTGCATCGGGCTAAAGGACGATATTAGTCTCACATATTAGATAGTTTTTGAAATTTGTAGCGTGTAATTGACATTTGATGATGAATAAAAGTTGTTTATTTATGAGTAAAGTGTTGCTATCTTTTGTTAATCGTTTACTATCATTTCATTTTGCATGTTTTGACTTCCAAAATAATTAAGTTATGGTATTTCATATTATTCAAATTCTCCACAGTCGGTCATATGTTGGAAGTAGATATGAATCAAGACTATCATGAAGTTGGTTTGTAGATGCCTAAGATGTTGGACATAGCAAGAGTTGCTACAACATTCATGAGTGCTCATAAGTTCTGAGCATTGGATTCAACCCACGTTCACTTGTATCACTTCATGGAATTCATCTCGAGTGATCGTGAGACGGTAATATCATATAAGTCTTAAAACCTAAGGATATGAGTTGTTGCCTATGAGTTGGTTATGCATTGATTGTACGAAAACGCATCAGTAACTTGATGTCATAAAACGTACCTTTGTGTATAAATCAACAAATAGTAGGACAAACATATGAGTCGAAGTTTATCTGTTCCTTCTTGGATTAGAAGCAATATCTGGGCCCCTCAATGATTTGGTTTTGACCTATGTACTGGGCCTGGTCAGAACAAATTTGATGTGTTCAATTAAGTTCTATGTCAAACAAATCGGAAATCAGGAAACAAACTGCTAGACAATAAGTATGACATTGTTCCATGTATTTATCCTGCTGATATCTAGAACATAGGATTATATGATCACTTATCTAAAATGGCGTTTCATAGTTCAACAGAGTTTTAAGAGCTACGATTGTTGGTCGGTTCCTGAGGTCATGCTTGCAATTATAGTTATTAGACTTATCCAAGTGGGAGACTGTTGGATAAGGTGTCAAAGTCCACAACTATATTTGAGATGTACTTGACCCGACTCGGAATGGTCCATTTGGGTTGCACTTCACCCGAACTATTTATGGATAATATTTTGAGAATATTATCTTTATGATTTATTAATATATTATAAGTTCTAATATATTAATATGAAATCATATTATTTAATTAGTATTGATCTAGAATTAATTTAGAATTAACTTGGTGATAAAAAAAGATAACTAATTAAACGTGGGCTCTTGTATTTATATAGTGTAGGCTATTGCTTATTTAGAATGGGCTAGGCTTGCATAGAAGGTCCATGGAGCTTTAACCCATGGATCTCATGGAAATGAAGGGTCATGGGTATTAGGGTTTACATGGATGTAACCCTGATCCACCACACTATATAAAGGGGTCCTTGGCACTTGAAAGGACACTAGTGTGTGTGAGAACTAAGGTGTGGCTGATTTCTAGAAGTATGTTACTAGTTTCTCAAGTTTTCAAAGTATGTGGTGATTTGTGACTTCCATTTGAGGCATCCAGATTATTGGTGCTAGGCTCTCAAACTCCAAGCAATCAACCACTACTAAAAGGTATGTTATTCTACTAGTGTTTTATGATTCAAGTACCCCATAACATGCTAGTTAGGAAGTAAACCTTGGAAAAATTATTATTTGCATGTATCTTAGAGAAAACATAGATCCAAGGTTTCTAGGGTTGCATGTATACCATAGGAGTGTTAGAATGCTCAAAACCCATCAGTGGTATCAAAGCCTAGACTTGTTTTCTTGATACTTGATGCAAATTTGTTTTTCAAAACCAAGAATCTGCCTAGACTGGAAAACTCGACGAGTTCTGGACAAAAACTCGATGGGTTTAGGAATTAATACATGAACTCAATGAGTTTCTTATAGAACTCGACGAGTTTGTCTTCCAGTTTGTAGTTTTTCGAGTTTTTCTTCTGGAAATGGACTAGAATCATTACCCTTAACTATTTTGGACTTATAAAACATGTTTTTGATGTGGTAATGATTATGCTAATCCATTTACAATGGTAATTATCAAAATTCCAAGTTTTATATGTGCTTTTATGATTCTTGAAATTGTTGATATGAATGTTCATATGCTTATGACTTTTGTTAAATCATAGGATTTATTTACAAATTGTTTGTTAGTTAATTCTTGATCATTATGTGTTTTAATGGAATCCATAATTTTTCCTCAAGTTATGGATTACCAAGAGTCACTTCTTTTAAAGTCAATTAATAAACACATAGGTTACATGAAAACCAAGAGTCTTCATTTTAATAAATCATTAACTCATAAGTTATGAAATTGAAAAGTTTTGAAAGTTATAAAACTTGCCCTCAAGTTTTGGAACATGTAAAGTCTCACACTTTTTTTTTGAAAACTTTAGTTCGAACCCCTAGAATTTTAAAAGTTAAAATTCAACCCTTATACTTTATAATATTATAAGTTAATAATATATATATATATATATATATATATATATATATATATATATATATATATATATATGTATGTATAAGAACAAGTCATTTTACCGTTAGTAGGCCTCATTCACGAATCCGGTCTATAAGGGGGTATAAGGTTGTTGCCTATAAAATGGCAGCTTAATGGGTGTCTACTCTCACCCACCGCTTCCTTGACTGGTGGAGGGTCGTTAGCCGAACGGGTAGGACAATGACTTTAATCCTCATTAAAAGTATGATGAATGTAAAGTAACTAAATGTTTTTATAAATTCCCAATCTTAGTTACTTTAGGAAAATGTGAATAAGGTGCTAACCCATGAAATTACACTTTGCACTTTGCTTAAGTCATTAATGGAGCGTGTGTGGTTTACCGGCACACTAACCTGGACTTAACAAGGTAGGAAAAGGGTGGCTTAAGGTTTATCATAGATCAGTGGAGCGCGTGTGGTTAACTGGCACATCGGTTGAGTGATAAACATTAAGAGTACCAAGTAATTTTCATGGTTACCTCACACCTTGTTTTGTGATCCTCGGCATCCCAGTCACAAAACTTGAAGGGCACACTCAAGATTGAAACATGTCATTGAAAAGTTCAATGAATCTCAAAGAATCTAGGAGATTCAAAACCAATTAAAACCTAATAATATATTTCATTTTTCATGGTGTAAATTGGTGAATCGTCATTCACCTACCTTCAAATATTTTACAGCTTGGAGTACGGCATCCCTCTTCTTAGTTATAAAGTATTGTGTTGGGTCGTAGCCATAATATTACATTTGGGTGTCTTATTAAGGACTATCTTTATATCTAATCTAAACTTGTCTTTCTTCTTTTGCAGATGTCTTCCAACAATGTTGCTTCTGGCTCAAACCCTACCGACTCCTTCTCTCTCATGAACCTTTGTGGGAGAGTTATCTTCGTTGGTTCCAACTTTATGGATTGGATCCGGAACATCAGGATGGTCACTCGTTACGAGGACAAGGAATATATCCTTGACATGGAGCTTAAGGAACTTGATGAGTCATCTGCTACTCCTAAGGAGATCGCTGAATACCGGACTCATGAGTGAGATGCCACCAAAGTGGCATGTATCATGTTGGCCACAATGACAGCCGAGCTCCAAAATTCCTAGAAGGACTATTACCCTTTTGAGATGCACCAGGACTTGATGGACCGCTACCATCAGAGTGCTCGTCAAGATCGGTATAAAATCATCTCATCGATGATAACAACCCGTGTCACACCCCAAAACCACGAACGGCGGAAACGTTCAGGGGTGTAGGACATCATGTACAGTATCACAACAGTGTAATATAATAAACAAGTAACAACATCATCCATTGCATTATAAGTAAAGTTTTATACATGTGTGTTCTTTCATTGTGGTAAGACACCAAAAATATACAATCAACATAAAAGACGAGACTTGTCTGCTGCGTCTTCTCAAAACCTGTCCTCCGTACCTGTCTACCGGCGACTTGAGAATACAAGTTATTTTGAAAGAGTGTATCAGCTTTAAAGCTGGTGAGTTCATAAGTATATAAGTGTCATTGCTTTGATTGTGAAAACCTGCTATGAATGCCGTGAAAAACCTTTAAGTGGAAATGTTGAGGTAAGTATGAAATCCCTAGAAAAACCCTTATTTTCTATAAGTATGAAGTGTAGTCTTCTACCAAGACCCAATGTTTTGTATGTATGAATTGCAGTCTTCTACCAAGACCCGAATGTTCTATATGTATGAAGTGCAGTCTTCTACCAAGACCCGAATGTTTTGTATGAATGAAGTTTTTCCTTTGTGTAGACTAGTACTAAAAGTGCTTAGTCTAACTCATCGTTTGTGTGAAAGATATCACAAAATAAAGTTAACAGGAAAAATATAAGCAGGTAAGTGTTAGCCTGAGGTACTGGTGCTAACAAAACGAATGTAAATGTTGACCGGAGGTACTGGGGCTAACATATTACATATAACCTAATAGACATCCGAAGATAGTCCAATTCTTCCTCTGTAGCAGCAGCAGGTGGAAGGAATGGTTAGTCCCTTTAAAGGTACTCCTAGTATAAGTATTAACCGTAGGCATTCGTGGATGTTCATTACCCACTGTTGCTAACAGATGGGTTCCGGAATGGTTAGTCCCGTACGTATATCCCGAGGTACTGTGGGATATAGGCCCATCTAGGTATCCCGAGGTATTATGTGATAGGGTCCTGTCTTAAATATTCCGAGGTACTGTGGAATATGTAGGAAGATTTACACAGAAGGTACTGATAAATCATCCTCGTAATGCGAGATACAAGTAATCCTGTTAATGTATACAGATAAGTGTATCTATAGAAAGGTACTCATGTAATGCGTTCATGTAATCGTGTTCATGTATCATGTAAGTATATGTAAAGGTACTCATGTATCAGGTAAACATCTATAAGTACTCATGTATCAGGCAATGTGCTAGTATAGACTCATGAATGAACTGAATCTTGTTTGATATCTTCTGACTATCCCTATGATAGCTAACTGGAAAGTATGTTGTTGTTCAAGTATGTTTATGCAAGGTATCTAGGAGCTTTGAACAATAATATAAAGTGACTTGAAGTCATTATACAATTCAAAACTAATACTTCTGTTGTCTAAGTATTTTAAGATAGAAAACCATTTCACGTGACTTCTTTTGAAATATGTGAAATCTACTGAGTGAAAACATAGTTATAAAATACATGAAACTGATTTAATAACATGTTTGTTTCTACTTGTATCCCCCCCCCATTAAAGCATTTAAAATCCTTTAAAACATTGATTTCGGGGTATGAACTCACCTGTAGTTGGTGATTTGGAATGAACTGAACGGTATCGGATTGCTAGGTGTCAAGCGAGGACTTGTGCACACACTACGATCCTAATGAACATATAATCACACATATATGCACTCAATTAGACACAAAAGACTAATTGATAATGTTTAAGACATTTTAGACATAGATAACACTTTATGTAAGTGTTTTAAGCCGTAAGGACTTCATCTAAGCTATTGTGGGACAGGGTACTTGAGTTTAGGGTTTCCAAAGGACCCCATATGAGTGTTTACTCTCCATAATCCATCACACATGGAGTTTACGGTTGTAAACTCTTGAGTTTACGGCCGTAAACTCCCAAACATGTGTGTTTGGTGTGTTTTGAAGTCCAATAAGCTTTCTAGAATTATTCTAACCTAGTGGCTATGTTCTTGGAAGGGTTTAAGGCCTAGAAGTACTCCAAATAGGAGTTTACGGCCTAAAGGACATTTCCACTTGGAGTTTACGGCCGTAAACTCCCTTGGGGTGATTCCTTGGTTGCTTTCAAGTCTCTTGTACTAGTGGGATGTGTTCTAGACTTTTAATCCTAACATATGAAGGCATTAGGCACCACTTTGTGCCCTTTATAGGAGTTTACGGCGCAAGAGCCATGTCTTGGCCGTAAACTCACTTATTTAAGTGATTTTGGTGTGGTTTGGTCCTTCCATTTAGTGGGTACAATTCCTTGTAAAGGGCTAGGGCCTTAGGTGTCATGAAAACACCCTTTGTGATTATTTTCATGGAGTTTACGGCCTAGGAGAGTTCTGGGCCGTAAACTCACTTTCTTTTGTGTCATTTGAAGTGTTTAAGACCTTAAGCTACTTGGGGAATTAATCTAGATGCAAGCCTTAAAGTCCTTAAGTCCAAAAACCACCATTTAGCCCTTTGAAATGGAGTTTACGGCCTAAGAGAGTTCTGGGCCGTAAACTCCCAATCTTGGGTGGTTTTGTGTGTGATTTCATGTCCCTAATGTGTTTACCTAATGTCCTAAGGCCTTATTCTAGCATCAATGTCGGTTTTGGCCTTGTTTCGGGAGTTTACCGCCCAAGAACACCTTGGGGAGTAAACTCCTAGATCTCATGATTTAGCCCACTAAATCATGTTATAAGCATCAAATATGTAATCTAACACTATTAGAAAGAGTTACTCACAATCTGGGATAAAAACCCGAAGATCTGTCAGAAAGAAAATGGCTTTTCTCTAGTTGGAATTGTGAATAATGAATTAAATAAATTCAGAAAACTATTTATAGTCCTGAAATATTTTGAAAGAAAATATTTTTATTCTTGAACTTGGACTGTAACATTATGAAACTTGAAATGTCCAAATTTCACAAACTTAGGAGCATCCACTCTCCTGATATCTCCTAAAGTGTAAACCCTAAGGTACACTAACTTGTTCGGAAAAGTCTGAAAATCACTGAAATTGGACTGACTTCTATTGAATAGATATTGTTTGTACAAATGGAAATTTTGGGTTGTCACATCATCCCCCCGTTAGAAGGAATTTCGTCCCGAAATTAGAATGTAAGCAAATAAGAAATTACAAATAACTAAGCAAAAAGGTGAGGGTATTTCAGTTTCATCTGATCCTCACGTTCCCAAGTGAATTCCGGTCCACGCTTTGCGTTCCAGCGCACCTTCACTATCGGGATACGGCTCTGCTTTGTTCGCTTGACCTCTCGGTCCATGATTTCTACTGGTTCCTCCACGAAGTTGAGGACTCGTTGATCTCGATCTCGTCGAGTGGAATAACAAGAGTCTCGTCAGATAGGCACTTTTTCAAGTTTGACACGTGGAAGGTAGGATGTACGTTACTGAGTTCTTTCGGTAGATTGAGCTTGTAAGCCACAGGGCCGATTCTCGCGAGAATCTCGAAAGGCCCTATGTATCTTGGATTGAGCTTCCCACGCTTTCCAAAGCGTATCACGCCCTTCCAGGGTGAGACATTCAGTAGGACTCGGTCGCCCACCTGGAACTCCAATGGTTTCCTACGCTTGTCGGCGTAGCTTTTCTGTCGGTCTCTAGAGGCTTTTAGTCGTTCACGAATTTGAACGATCTTCTCTGTCGTTTCCCGAATGATCTCCGGACCCGTGAGAGTGCTTTCGGGAACGCGTCCCTTAGCTAACTGGGTATCACCCACTTCAGCCCAGCACAGAGGGGATCTGCACTTCCGGCCATAGAGGGCCTCGAATGGAGCTGCCTTGATGCTCGTGTGATAACTATTGTTGTAGGAGAATTCAACAAGGGGTAAATGAGTATCCCAAGCTTTTCCAAAGTCAATCACACAGACACGCAACATATCTTCTAGGGTTTGGATAGTTCTCTCACTTTGCCCGTCGGTCTGTGGATGATAGGCTGTACTCATGTCTAGCCCAGTTCCTAGGGAACTTTGTAATGACTGCCAGAACCTCGAAGTGAATCTACTATATCGGTCTGAGATGATAGATAAAGGAACACCGTGCAGTCTTACAATCTCTCTAATGTAAGTTCTGGTAAGTTTCTCCATCTTGTCTGTTTCCTTGATGGGTAGGAAGTGTGCAGACTTGGTCAGTCTATCGACGATGACCCATATGGAATCAAGTCCACCCGTCGTCTTGGGCAACTTGGTTATGAAGTCCATAGTGATCCGCTCCCACTTCCATTCTGGTATCTCCGGTTGTTGTAGAAGACCGGAGGGTTTCTGGTATTCGACCTTGACCTTTGCGCAAGTAAGGCATTTGCTCACGAAGGTAGCAATATCTGCTTTCATGTTAGGCCACCAGTATAACTTTTTAAGATCCAGATACATCTTATCTGAACCCGGGTGGACGGAATAACGAGTGTTGTGAGCTTCCGTCATGACCAAGTCTCTGAAGCCACCGTGTTTCGGTGTCCAGATCCGATCCATGAGGTATAAGGCTCTGCCACCCTTGACTTCCAAGTTCTTATCCATCCCTCTAAGGGATTCACCCGCCACATTTTCAGGTTTCAAAGCGTCAAGCTGAGCCTCCTTTATTTGTGTGGACAAGTGCGAATGGATGGTTAGAGTCAAAGATTTGACTCTACGACCAGTATATTCTTTCCGACTTAGGGCGTCGGCTACTACATTGGCTTTACCCGGATGATAACGAATTTCGCATTCGTAATCACTAAGTAGCTCGACCCACCGCCGTTGTCTCATGTTGAGCTCTTTCTGGTCGAAGATGTGCTGTAGACTCTTATGGTCTGTAAAGATCGTGCTTTTGGTACCGTATAGGTAATGTCGCCAGATCTTCAGAGCAAACACAACTGCTCCTAGCTCGAGATCGTGGGTTGTGTAGTTAACCTCATGTGTCTTCAGTTGTCTCGAGGCATAGGCTATAACCTTACCTCGCTGCATCAGAACACATCCGAGTCCTTGATTGGATGCATCGCAATAGACAATGAAGTCTTCTATTCCTTCGGGAAGGGATAGTATCGGGGCGGTGCACAAGGCTCGTTTGAGCGTTTGGAACGCTCTTTCCTGTTTCTCCTCCCAGTCGAAGGCCACGCCTTTCTGGGTCAGGGTTGTAAGAGGTTTCGCTATGCTGGAGAAGTTCTGAATGAATCTGCGATAGTAGCCAGCTAGCCCTAGAAATTGACGAATTTCAGTAGGTGTCTTTGGTGCTGACCAGTTCTCGATGGCCTTAATTTTGGAAGGGTCCACGTGTATACCTTCTTCGCTAACCACATGGCCCAAAAATTCAACTCGCCGAATCCAAAATTCTCACTTCGAGAATTTTGCGTATAGCTTCTCCGCACGCAATGTTTCTAAGATTTTACGGAGATGTTGACCATGCTCCTCCTTACTTCGAGAGTAGATTAGTATGTCATCAATGAAGACGATGACGAACTGATCCAAGTAAGGACGACACACCCTATTCATCAGATCCATGAATACTGCGGGCGCGTTAGTTAATCCGAATGGCATCACTACAAACTCGTAGTGCCCATAACGAGTCCGGAAGGCTGTCTTGGGAACATCTTCCTCTAACACTCGTAGTTGGTGGTATCCGGATCGCAGATCTATCTTCGAGAAGTAGTTGGCTCCTTGAAGTTGATCAAATAAATCGTCAATGCGGGGCAAGGGATAACGATTTTTAATGGTAAGTTTGTTGAGTTCTCTATAGTCTATGCACATGCGAAACGATCCATCTTTCTTCTTGACGAACAAGACCGGTGCCCCCCCCCCCCCACGGTGAGAAGCTTGGTCGAATGAATCCCTTCTTGAGAAGTTCGTTAAGTTGACTGGAAAGTTCCTGCATTTCAGCCGGTGCAAGACGATAAGGAGATTTGGCTACGGGGGTAGGCCCTGGCACTAAGTCGATTCTGAACTCGACTTGGCATTGTGGTGGTAAACCGGGAACTTCTTCTGGGAATATGTCGGGAAATTCGCGTACTTCGGGGATTTTCTGGATGTCTTTCTGTTCTTGGCTGGTATCGACGATGTGTGCGAGAAATGCATGGTACTCCTTCCGCAAACACTTTTGTGCTTGAATGCACGAAATGATGCGAAGGCTAGTACTAGGTTTGTCGCCGTAGATAGTTAAGGTTTCGTTGTTAGGAAGGTTAAGACGGACTGCTTTTTCGAAGCACATAATGTCGGCACGCAGAAGACTCAACCAATCCATACCGATGATAACGTCGAAACATTTAATGGTAACCGACATAAGATCTATCTTGAAAGTATGGCTATCTAAAGTTAAAGTACAACCTATGTATATGCAGTTTGTACTCTCTGTTTTCCCGTTAGCCATTTCTACCGTGAATGAACTATCTAATGCACATGGTTTTTGTTTAAGCAGGTGTGCAAATTTGTGACTTACAAAACTTTTCTCGGCTCCACTATCGAAAAGTATGCAAGCATAAGAGTTATCGAGGAGGAACGTACCAGTAACTATCGTTGGATCAGCTACTGCTTCCTCGTGGCCTAGAGCCATAACTCTTCCCACTCCGCCAGCCATCCCCGCCTTAGGGCAGTTCCTCTTGTAATGGCCCACTTCGCCACATCCGTAGCAAGCTTGGCCCATACCGGCGTTAGGAACTTGAGCAGCTTGAGCTGTTGGAAATTTGCAGAAGCGGACGGTGTGTCCCTTCTTGTTGCAGTTAGAGCACTGCATCTCCTTGCAAGGTCCGTGGTGGTGGAAGTTGCACTTGGTGCACTTCGGAAGAGTTCCAGCATAAGTTTTTGCTGGAAAGGGGTTCGCAGCGACTACCGGAGTAACTGTGGCAGCATTGATTGCCACATATTGTTGCTTCTTGGAGGACTCTTGCGGAGCCCCTCCTTTCCTTTTGTTCCACCCCTTCTTAACATAGTCGGGGTTGGTCTTCTGTGGTACAGGTGTAGGGATTGACGTGATCTGGGGTTTCCGGTGATCGATGAGGGATTGTGCTAGTTCCTTGGCGCTATCGAAGGTAATAGGCCTGGAAGCGATCACACTTGACTGGATCTGGGGCGACAGTCCCCAGATATACCTCTCGATCTTTTTGCTCTGGAGAGCAACCATGTCGGGGCACAAGTTTGCCAAATCACAAAACCTATTTGTGTAGGTAGTGATGTCGGATCCAACCATTTGTAGACCCCAGAATTCCTGCTCGAGTTTTTGTATTTCACCTCGAGGACAGTATTCCTTCATCAGCATTTCTTTCAACTTTTCCCATCCAATGGAATACGCCACCGTCAGAGTTAGATTGTTAACATGGCTGTTCCACCATGTTAGTGCTCGGTCAGAGAAGGTACAAGCTGCGAACTTGACCTTGCTGCCTTCTTGGCATGAGCAGATCTCGAAGACAGATTCCATCTTTTCGATCCATTGTCTCAACACCATAACACCCCCAGTCCCATTGAAGCTGCGGGGTTTGGCGTTAGTAAAATCCTTGTAGGTGCATTCCCGAGGGTGTCCATGGCTTTCGCCGTGGTTTGAGGGTGGTGCACCTGTTCCTGATCCACTAGGGGCAGGAGCGTTGATTGCTGACACAGCAGCTGCAACTGCTGCTGTGAAAGCTGCCTGGAACATAGTGGCATCAAAAGGATTTGGAGTTTGAAGAGGTACAGGTGGTGGTGGAGGTGGTGGTATAGGTGCTTCGTTGTTTGGATTCCTCCTAGGATTCCTGCGTGGTGGCATCTTTAACTATACGTTTAAAAGATGACCACATGGATAAGAATAAATGATAATTGAATGTGTCTCATGGACTAAATCGCCATAGCCCAACAACCGAAAGAATAGCATGACTAAATGAAGAAGATAGCAGTTGGATAATAATTTCCATAAGATTAGATATCTGTCATTAAAACTGGAATTACAGATGTAACAAGTTCGGGAAAAATGGCCTAGAAGTAGGCCTTACATCAACCAAGATGGAAAATTTTGACAGACTTAAGATTAGACAAAGACCTAACAGGTCTAAGATTTATATAGACAGGAAATTAGACCATAGTTTTACATAACTAGGTTATATCCAAAAGATGAGATAACGATATTCTATCGGCGACGAGAACTACTAGCATGAGTCCTTGATTCCGACAGTAGACGTTCGATGTCCCTTATACGTTTGTCCGACCTTGCTTGTTGAGCTCGAAGTTCTCTAACTTCAGCTCGGGTTTCAGCAAGCTCCCTTTGCAGATTTGCATTACGGACCAGAGTCCTTTCATGAGCAGACTCCAGTCGGCGAATGT